>NW_027117785.1:0-1244224 GCF_038497815.1 [Lipomyces] oligophaga | reverse complement strand
GATATGGACTCTACCTTGATTCGACAGGAGGTTATTGATATGATTGCGGCATATGCGGATGTTGAGGACAAAGTTTCGGTCGGTCAAGCCCTGTTTGGTATACATTGCAATTACTAAATCTTTCTACTGTAGAGCATTACATCGCTAGCAATGAACGGAAAAATTGATTTCAACGAGTCTCTTCGAAGACGAGCTTCGCTTCTGCAAGGAGTGACAGCGAATGTGTTTGAACTACTGAAACCTCAGATACAGATCACACCTGGTGCGAAGGAATTATGCAAAGTGTTGAAAAGTGAAGGATATACGCTGGCCGTTCTCAGCGGTGGATTTATTCCTCTAGCTGAATGGCTGAAAGAAAAGCTAAGTCTTGATTATGCATTCGCTAATACGGTATGTATAGTAATATTCACTTCCATATGAACATACTGATGAACCTAGTTGGAAGTTTCTGAGGATGGAACGTTTTTGACTGGAAAGGTGTTAGGTGAGATTGTAAACGCAGATCGCAAAGCAAAACTACTCCGCCATATTTCGGAACTCGAAAGTATCGACCTCAGCGATTCGATGGCTGTAGGAGACGGTGCAAATGATCTTGTAATGATGGCTGCAGCAGGATATGGCGTTGCGTTCAACGCCAAGCCAATTGTCCAGGAAAATGCACCCGCACGATTAAATTCGTCTTCTCTACAGGACATCTTGTACATATTGGGCTACTCTTTGGACGAGCAGACAAATCTTTTACAAAAATGAAATTACACTCTCTCGTCGTGTAAAATTTTGTCATATTAATAGATTAGTAATCCTCATGTTTTTCATCGATTTCAGCCTTCGGGATGCCCACAGATGAAGTCAGTGTTAAAGGTCCTAATTGCTTGATCTTCTCGAACTGTTCTTCAGACTTTACCAATAGCATTCCAACCATTCCAGTGGAATTTATTGCTATATCGTCGTACGATTCTTGAGTTCGTGGGGCAATAAACATCCAGTCTTTAGTCATTGCAAAGTTGAATGCGATTTTAGACTGGTTGTAATTACGCAAAGCAGTAAGTGTGCGAGCCAGTAGTGACGAAAAGATCATTGCAAGATCTTCTCCGACTGGTGCTTTTGGTAGCGGAAGCACGAAATGTGTGAATGGTACATTTGGATGGCGTGCTGGAAATTGACCAATGGCATCTGTCGCAAAAGAAGTTTAGTATGATTCAGAATTGACCGCTATGAGAACTTGTACAAACCTTTGCTTTGCTCTAGACCATATGTCAAGGCAATGTCCGGAAGAAGTTGCGCAGACTCTGGAATCGGAATGAACTGAATATGCTTATGATCCTGGCTGGCTCCCGAAAGCTTCCCGCAGTTGTAGAATGCTAGGATCTTACTACCTTCAATGGCAGTGTTTAGGCATTCCCATGTTGCTTCAAGGTCTCGTTCCGACAGAGGGGAACTTTGAGGCTTAAAATCCTTCGTTATACAAAGAAAGTGGTATGGAACTATGGAAAACTTGTTCAGCACCAAAGAGTAGTCTGATCCAAGTGGAGCTAAATAAAGATCCGGCTCGGGTTTCAGAAAGGGATTAAACTGCAATGGTTGTCAGTATAACTATGAATCGATTGTGCATCGCTGGAAGCATACGTTTGACTTTGGCTGCTCATCTTGTCTTAAAATTGGCTTCTGCGCCAGGCTTGGTGCAATCCTAACCTTAAACTATTTTCCAAACCATCAGATCCATTCGTTTCTCTGTGCTGTAACTACTCACTGTTATATCCCCATCTTGAACCAGCTCCTCATGGGACTCAGTGAATTTCAATGAGCCCGAGTCGACAGCAGACTCAAACTTAGACTTGAGTAGTTCCTTGAATGATTCTGGAAGATTCAAAGACATCTAGATTAGTAATTGACTGTATAATATATGAATTTTATCGAATTTTCGCATATAGGATACGAATAAGCGTTGACGGGTACTACTACGCAGTTCTTGGTCGATCGCCGCACGCTTAAATTTCGCTCCTGAAACCATTCCACTTAGTAAATCAGTCAATTACTCTAGAAGCGAAATACATGTATGCCATATTGTAGAGCATATTTCCGGTATCAAACGGTTTAAATCTATTACTTGTTTTCATCTCATAATTCGAAAGCTACGTTGTCAGCATTGTTGCTAAATTAGTCAGGCAGCAGTCTGGATGCACTTACATATTCTCGAGTCGTTTCGCCGTTCATCATGAGCATGAAGTGGAAGATGCATAGCGAAAAGGGAAAGAGCGAGATTACCGAGGCTATTACACCGACTGCAAACGCTATTTTTGACTGGGAGATTGCATGAAAGCTTACACAGCAAAAGTTGTGACTGGGATCGCTAAAAACCTTCAGCAGGCTAAAGACACTAACAAGAGCTCCGAGAACAGCTGCGGTACTAATATATGTCATGAAATATCTATAGAAACAGTCAGTTACATTATGGGAAAGTTTATAGTCCGACTAACCGATAATTGCATCGCCCAATACAGCAATTTAGCCAGATGCAATGGTGATCAAGCCGATCTAGATTTGTATGTCCTTCATTAGATTTGTGGTAGATTCGCATAAAGCAATAGTCTGAGCCTACCTATACAGCGGTTGCACTTTTTGCAGTGACTGGCTCTTGCTGTTCTCCATATTTGACAGGTTGTACAAAACTTGATTGCAAGGACCAAATCTTGCGACGTTTTGGATGAGAACTGTTTGCATGGGCTCCCGATTATATAGCATGGGCTCCCAGCATCGTCGAGACTTGGAAAGAGAGAGTAGTCAAAGTGAGTACCAAGAGGTAGCATCTGACGCGATAATTAGCAAATATAATCCTATGATTTTGAATTAGTATAGTACCCCCGGATCAGTGAAACTGATTTTGAAAAGCGAAATCGTGTTAAGAATCGTCAAGTAGCACATGATTGTAGGTATGGCCACTGAGATATTTTTACTTATCCATGGTATGCAGTACCCGCAAAACAGTCCAAATAGAGCAAGCTGGATAATTCCAATGCAGACTGCAGGACTGAAGCGTACAAACTTTCGTTTGTAAATATCTCTGTCGCTGTCCATGACGAAACTTGCAGTGGTACAAGATTGCTCTAAGATCTGACTGTTTTTCTGAGAATTTGGAGCGGATTATTCCATCATGGCTGTTTGCATCAGGATCAACTATACTATGAACTTCAATTTCAAGAATAGAAAGACAGCTCGAGCTGGAACAATATGATGCAAGGATAGACCTTGCAGAGTCATGCCTTTATCATTTTCAGATCAAGCTCCAGTAATTGCGTTAATCGGGATAGATTTAGAAATTTAAGTGTTCATCTTTTATTTGCTCATAATCTACGTGATTTATATGTAGAGAAATCGATCAAGATGTCAAGCCACAAACTAGCTTACTGCTTCGTGAAGTTCAGGCAATGGCAGGAACAAATCACGCTTGTTCAGACTGGACACTTTCCTCTTGTTGTTACCTAGCACTTGCTTGGTCCGATAAACCTCATCTGGTTAAAACTGAAAGCAAATACAGATTTATAATTTTGTGCAACTGCTGTTCGACTAAATTTCCTCTCAACGTGATATTAGCAGAAGTGACGCAATCTTGAATACATTGCTCTCGCAACCCAGATAAAGCGTAGCTGAACCATAATAATCATCGCTTCTTATCCAAATTTAATATTTGTCAAAATCGATAAGATAAAACATCCATTAATTCGATCGATATTCAAAATTTGGAAATCTTATCACGTGGAGATATGACGTCAGGTATATCACACGAGCGGTTAGCAGATCAGATTTCAGTGATGCAATCTGGAGGATCTTCAAGAAAAGAGTAGATGAAAGCGGAAAGAGTTAGACGTTAAATCCGTAAATACGCCGTCATAGTTGCTAGTTTGGCTCTGCTAAAGGTCCCGTCATAGCTAGCCAATTATTGACTGTTCATTCCCTATGACGAGATAACAGCGTAATTCCTGATCAAGGAACTGCTCAGGAAAGAAGAAACGGTGGGCGATCGTTTGATTTTTCTTTTTCCAGCTTAAATAGGTCGACAATTTACTTCACTTGGAACAAATATAGGGAAAATGTCTTAAGATAGAAGTTATGCATGTGACGTCGACCCCACCTGGATCGAAAGAATTAAGTGATCATGCGCTCAAGATCGATCGAAGAGTAAGGGCTTGCCAGGACATCCGAGTAATATATAAGCTATAGGATCCGCAGACAAAATTCTCCGTCTGTCAAAGATTATTTACGATCCGACTATCAATTGAAGTGATAAACTGAGAATTGCATCGCATCACAACCAACAGCAATCTTCCACAATTATTATTCCATATTATATCAATATTCAAAATGCCTTCCGCCGCTGCAAATGCTAGAGATGCTTCAAGAGTTCTGAAGTCGCAGGCTAGCCGTCATCCCGGCCTCTATGTTCTCGCTGGTACTATGGTTGTAACTTTTGCCGGAATGGGTTATTGGTTAGGTAAGTATCTGGCAATCTGAAACTGACTACCTTCACAAACATGAGATGATAGATCCTAACAAATAAAGGTATTTCAGGCGGCACTTCAGAGTCATATCCTCTTCCACGCCCTCGACGAGTAACTGAGCACATCAAAGCCACTGGCAAAGGTATGTTGAATGGATGAAACTGTATAACAGTACTAACACCCTTTTCAGACCAGATTGAGAACCATTTTTCATAATCATGTTAAGGAGGGTTTATTTTATTTTTGTCAGTAAATATGAGGTATATCTTTAGGATATTGTATTGCGGTCCTGGCTGAGAGTCTCCTGGCTGAGAGTCATAGAACTAGACCATTCTGTGAACAGTAGTAATGGATATTGCAAATATGTAGTACGTTTTATACAATATGTTGCAGCTTTCAATTGAATCAGGAGTTTCGCAATCTTGCAGACAATATGTATAACAATATATTGCTTTCTTTGTAAAGTGTTAAAAACATTCAGATTGCCCACATGCACTAGTCAAAGGTCACTTGTCTACGCCGCAGTTGTCATCATAGGCTTTGAGGAGTTTTGGGCCGGTTCTTTACAAACGATATAAAGCCTCGAAATCGCC
This sequence comes from [Lipomyces] oligophaga, assembly GCF_038497815.1. Taxonomy (NCBI): domain Eukaryota; kingdom Fungi; phylum Ascomycota; class Lipomycetes; order Lipomycetales; family Lipomycetaceae; genus Lipomyces; species [Lipomyces] oligophaga. The sequence continues at coordinate 1,239,135 of NW_027117785.1, read as the reverse complement.
CCAAAATTGTCGATCTCGATAGATCTTAAAACTGTTTTGCGAGGCCTTCTGTGCGTTGTTCAGGTATTTTGAGCTCTGTTCAGGCTACGCAATAGGAACTTCTTCGAGTTTGTATCACTGCATTTCACTAAGTACAGCTATAAAGTGACCACTTATTGCTCGCGCCATTACTACGGAAGTTCAAGTCATGCCTTTAGACTCTCGCACAACTTCGGATCTCGAACATTCGTCGTTGTTGGAAACAAATGGCAAAGATACAGTTGCTGCGCCCGTGATGGAATCAGAAACAAAAGAAGTTTTGCCGCCGTCTGCAGATGTTGAAAAACCGAGATATCTAGGAAAACCTGTGACTCGTTCTGTAGATACTGAGTCGACATTTCAGTCTATGATCTACGATATGGTTCTCTGGTCTTTTTCTGGTGTGTAGTTTGGAAGAAAATTATGAAAATATGTGCATGTTTTCTGACCTGAACTAGTTGTTTTCGACTTGTTCTTCAGGGAGATCCGTCCTCGAGGAGCATATCATATTCCTCATCATGGGCCCATTATTTTCGTTGGTGCCCCCCATGCCAACCAGGTCAGTTTATAATATTTAAGATTTGGAGCAATTCCGCTGATCATAGGTTCAGTTTGTCGATCCGATCATGCTGATGCGATTAATACGGAACGAAGCTGGACGCAGACTATCTTTTTTGACGGCTGCTGCATCTATGAAGCGCAAGTTTATCGGATCTGTGGCCCGAGCAGTGTCCGCTATACCTGTCTCGCGACCTCAAGATCTGGCGAAACCTGGAACTGGAAAGATATACATTAAGGATCATGCCGAGTCTCAGAATGTTTTTGGAGAAGGCACTCTGTTTACCAAAGAGTGCGCCCGAGGAACTCTTTTGATTCTTCCAAAATCAACTGGGACTGGAGTCGTTGAAAGGGTCATTTCAGATACTGAGATCGTTATGCAAAAGCCGTTTAAAGACAAGGCTATTAAGATGTTATCTCATCCTACTGTCTACAAAAAGGCGCCCAAAATCGATCAAAAGCAGGTCTACGAAAAGGTATTCGAGTATCTTAATAACGGCGGATGTATCGGCATTTTTCCAGAAGGAGGTTCGCATGATCGAACGAGTTTATTGCCACTGAAAGCTGGCGTTGCTATCATGGCTCTGGGCGCTGTTGATAGTAATCCACAATGTAATGTGAAGATTGTGCCGTGCGGAATGAATTATTTCCATGCTCACAAGTTCCGGTCGCGCGCAGTGATTGAGTTCGGAGCCCCAATGGAAGTTCCCTCTGAACTTGTCGAAAAATATGGAAACGGCGGAGAGGCTCGACGAGAGGCTATTTCAGCCATGTTGGAGTTGATTCAACGATCTTTAATGACTGTCACTGTCACCAGTCCAGATTATGATACTTTGATGGTCATTCAGGCGGCGCGGCGATTGTACAAACCTGCCCAAAAAAAACTTCCGTTATCTCTTGTCATTGAAATGAACCGTCGGTTAGTAATTGGTTACACTCATTACAAAGATGACCCGAGGATTATGCATTTATGGCAAGCAGTAGCGGCATACAACAAGAGCCTTCGGGACCTAGGGATCATGGATCACCAAGTCGAATATGCAAAACTCTCGACAAGTACTGTACTTGGAAAATTAATTTATCGGTCATTGAAGCTCTCAGTTTTGGTTCTCGGTGCACTTCCTGGAGCGATTTTGTTTGCACCAGTTTTTGTGGCTACGAAGAAGATATCCAAGAAAAAGGCGGCTGAAGCCTTGAAGGCTTCTACAGTCAAAATTGAAGCAAAGGATGTTGTTGCAACTTGGAAAATTCTTGTTGCCATGGGTCTTGCGCCTGCTTTATACTGGTTCTATGCGTTACTTGCTACATATCTGACCTGGCGAAACAACTTATTCCCCAGCATCCGGCCCGTGTGGTGGATCACCGTGATTGCAATGATTATATTACCGATGATTTCATATGCCGCGCTACGGATTGGCGAAATTGGAATGGATATTTTCAAATCGCTAAAGCCGCTTTTTGCATGTCTGAATCCAAATACGGTCACTGCCGTTGCCAAGTTGCGGCAGACGCGAGTAGAGCTATCCAAAGAAGTAACAGAGATGATTAATTCACTGGGTCAAGATCTGTTTCCTGATTTCGACTCCAAGTCCACTTCAGCTCTTGATAGTTCTTACTCTCAGTTCGTCATGTCCAGTGATGAAGAGACTGTAAGAGATATTGCCTATTAAAATTTTTGTGTAGGTTTTCTGTCGGGTTTGTGAAATAATGACGTGAAGTGGAATTGTAATATTTTTCAAATCCTGCATTGTGATTCTTTATTTAGTTTTTTTGACTCATTGTGTTTTCATTTGGATAATAATTTTAATTAATAAGAATCGAAAGTTCATCATTGGAAACTGGCTTGGCCATAAATTTTAGCCTGTATATATTTCCAGCCAGTAATTGTCCCAAGATGCCACATTGTCTGATTGGCACTCTCGTCAGTGGAGCACTAACAGCATTTATGAATATAACCGGCATTTGAACTTCTCTACTTTCGACTCTGGTAGTGCAAAACCAAATTATGAGTCCAATACTAGATCAGAGAAAAACATTAGTAGACTCTACTGAAAAAAGCAGTAAAACTTGACTATATTGTGTCCAGAACTCTGTGCTATGTTAATGATTGCGCTCATTTGCTATTAGATATAACAGATCTGTAGGATGGCCAAGCACGAAATGAAATAAAAATTCAACTCGAAGGAAATGCAAAAGAAATTTTTGATGCCGGATAACATTATTAGAATGGGCTCTCGGATGAATTGCTGGTCTGTCTAGCCATAAACAAGACCGCTACGGAAATAGAGATTGGAAGTTGATTACTTTGAAGTATAAAGCTCGAAGAAATACAGAACTATCTAGATAAGGCGACGAATTACACAAGCAGTTTAAGAAATTGGAGACACACTATCGAGGATTTGTATTTGCTAAATACAGCTCAGAGTAATAACACAGTGAAAAGATAAGTGAATGCAAGAGAGACGAACAATTCATGCCTGATAGTTAACTGAGCCCAAATTCACGGCAAACAAATTAAAATAATAGGACAGTTCACGACCAGCAGCCTCGTTTGAAATTGGTAACCGGGTATTCTGTAGTTTTACCACACATTGGTTTCCCACACTCTGATTTTGAATATTGATTCTCCGATTCAATTGCGAAGAGCATTCTCTATATATGAAAATGCTGAAAGAACTTATCTAGTGGCTGACTGGACAACTAGATTCAGGATGAGACTGAGTGAAATCTAATCGCGACTCAATCTCATTCTGTTCTCGTGGAGCTCGTTGGCTAGATTAATTGATTTGTATTTAGCTGACTGTTATAGATGGCACAATCGATTCAAATCATGTGACATCGGCAGATCCGTACGTGCTGACTACAACATGGGTCTAGTATCTGGGTCTCGTGACGTTCTAGAGAGCCAGACACCCTTAAACCTAGGTCCCAAGTCTAGTTTTACAGACGGATATCTAGAACTGGTTTGTAGTAGTTCAAAGAAAGCGATAGGAATAAGAGAAAAAGCAGTACCAATCAATACCAATTATGTCGAATATTCATCAGCGAATTCCTCCAAGCGGAAGCGATAGTTCTTCTCATCTTCTTAGCGAGGGCTCAACGTTGAGCGTGAGTTCTTCAGCGGATAAGGGCCCAACTATATCAGACAAGGAATTGCTGCAAGTCCCAGGTAACGATTATGGATGGCCATTGATTATCCAATATGAGCATTTCTCGACGCTCTGGCGTAATATGCCGAACATGCTTTTGGAAAATAAAGGCCCGGTTGCGCGTGATCATCTTGCAAACGAGCGTAACTATCTTGCTTGGGTCCGTACTAGCTTGTCGTTTGCTACCATAGGCCTTGCTGTTACGGCTGCCTTTCGCGGATATGGCGATGGTTTGCTGATAGTTGGAAAAATTATTGGTGGTATGTTTTGCAAACCGTTTTGCTAGTTACAGAGTAGGAGCTGTTTCTGATCTCTACGCAGCTTTGTTCATTCTTCTGGCCATTTCTCTCATGATTATCGGTGCCTATCGTTATTACATCACTGCCATCTGGTTGCAGCGCGACAAGTTCCCTCCGAGTCGAGCATCTGTGTTTTTAATTACAATTTTCGCCTGTATCGTACGTATTTGGTGTTTTCGGATACTCATATATACATGCTAACTCGTTTTAGCTTATTGCAACTGGATTCATACTTATTCTTATCAATACTTCCCGTATGATATAGACGATTTCAATATCCAGGATTCTCTTTCTGAATGCATATATTCAGAAACTTATTTCTTTTAATTCTTCGGTCCTTCGAGTTTTGTTGTGCCAGTTAATGATTTTGGGTAGGTTGGGCCTAGTTGATTAATAAAGTTATTTGTGAGTACTGGGATAATCGGTTTCCATCTCGAAATAATCTTTGCTGTTGCATTCTTCGTTAAAATAGTTTGATGGTGTTTTTGGTTTCAGCTTCTCGGGAAATTCAGCTGAACCGTTATGATGTGTGTTTTAATTTCATTTGGTTAGTCTGTAGGATTACGAATTTTTTGAATAGTAGAATTTTTAATCTTTCTTATCTTATTGCTATTAGTAATTCAGATGAATGTAAGAAGATTGGATAGATTGAACGCGGATTGAAACTCAATCAAACGGGATAGGACGAGGCACACCACCAGGAACAGTTCGGAGCTCGCCAACATGATTCATTTGACTTGCAGCGATCGAACTAGGCACCTTAATTCCACAACAATCCCCCCACCCTTCTTGATGGATATGACCAGCATGCGTCTGATCCGCTGCGGATTTGCCACCGCTGTGCTTCTCACTTGGAAGCTCATCTAGCGGTAATAACTTTCCAAACAAGAAATGCTGCATGATGGGCACTTTCCCAAGTACCTCATTAGTATACATTTTCACCATGCCTTCACTGACTTTCGTCCAAGATTTAGCAGCCGAGATGTCATCCAGCATTGGAGAACTCCACCGCAACGATGCAGTTTTCACGCTATTAATGAATGCAATTGCGTTCAGATACATATAATCTTTCGCATACATCTCAATGATGTCACTGTTATGAATACTTTTCGGTCGAAGATGCTTGTGAGTCGAAAGTTGGGCGGCACCAAACAAGAACGGAAGAAAATGGTAGTCGTCAAGGCCCCATACTCCATGCGATCCCGCGGGTTCGAGCCAGTAATTTGTCTGTATTTTTCGCATCAGCGCTATATACCGAACAAATACCCGCAGTACGAGAGCAGGATAATCTGTATGGCCGACGATGCCCAGACGATCGAGACATAACAAGAAACAAATGAAATTCAGTTCATGGCCCGATCCGTAATCAATGCGTGTCCGGTTTCCAAGCGAATTGATCAGATATGTAGAGACCTCACCTACTTCTGCTGGAGATAAAGTCGGAAATTTAAGTGGTATAAGGATAGCTAAGTGCTTTTCAACTGCATCGAAGTAATCTCTGAACGCCGGGTTTCCGAATCGTGATTTTGCATTGGAAACAGGCGGGTATTGCTGCATCAAACTCTCGACTTCAGTCAAAATCAGTAAAATGCTCTTTGTGGACTATCGAATATTAGGTCAGCTATGTAGTGCAATTTCAATCCCTGCTCCACGCTTACTTCCGATTCTTCGCATTCAAAAGAATTTGTTCGTCCATTGGCCGCCTCTCGTAGATCGAGAATGAACTGGAGCAAAAACTTGTAAGTTTCCGATTGGCGAAAAAATTCAAGATCTTCCTTAGTTAGAATTCGCGAATGAGGTAGATCTTCTTGATGCTCAGACATTATTTCATTTGGTGTTAATGTGATTTAGCAGTGAACATTGACTTCTCACACTGACTGATACTCCTTCGAATAGTTATGACGTTTTGCTAACATCCCAATGCCGCCCGGACTTGCATGTACACGCATCAGTAACAATAAACTTTATTCAAGTTATTACATTATAATTCTATTATATTATTATAAGAGCAAAATGAAAGTACATGTGCTAGATTAGAACAAGCAGAAGAAGCGAATTATTCTTACACCGTGCCATTGAGCTCAAAACGGTGTTCCGTACTGGAAATTATTTGTCAACGGGGCCCCGATTGGTTTTGATACTTGGATTGTACGAGTGATTCTTCTCTCTGCCCGGTTGGTTGTGGACGGAAACTGGCTCATCGGGTACAAGCTATTACCTCCAGGATCAGTCAAGGATTGTGTCGCGTATTCTTGGGCTTGCGCTTTTTGATATGTTTGATTGGCGTGCACTTCACACATGAATACCCCCGGCGCGGTCTCGTAGAACGTTTCTCGGAGAACAGTTCCACATTCAACGCATCTGAAGCAGGATAGATGAGCCATTTGTACTCCATCCTGCAATGAGCCCCCATCGTCAGACACGACTACACTTGTGCCGATTATTCCTTGGTGGCAGAATATACAAATGCTTCCGTTGACTGAGTGATAGCAGCTCTCACAGCAGGGCAGCCCATTCGATGTCAAAAAACATTCGAGACTTCCAAATGATGAGTGACAATAAACGCATCTGAAGCAATCGCGATGCCACTTGCCTCGTAATGCTGGTTTGTCTGCAGGACGTTGTGACGCTGGAGGGGCTCGGATTGATTTTCCGTGGATCGGCTTACTGCATGCTAAACATGTAGCAGGTTTTCTTTTTGGCAGGGGTGCATGAGCAGGTGCTTGAGTCGATATCGGTGCGTCTTCTGTGATTGGGGAGAGATTGGAGGGCAATTGCGTCCGATTTCCAGATGGAACTACTAAATTTGAGCTCTGTAGAGGGGCAGGTTGAGAATTGAATTGGACAGGACCGTTGTTAAGACTCATCTGAAGTTGCGATAAAATCCGAACTCTTGCGGGCGTTGGCAACTCGTCCTCAGAATCACCTGCTTCGTCATATTCGTCGTATTCGTCGACTTCGTCTCGAATCATATATTCATCCGAATGCAATCCTCTCACGCCGTTGACGGTAAGAGATTGCTGTGCTTCCAAATGCTGTGGTGCCAGACTATGTTGTCCATGAATATCACTTTTAGAATGAGTCTCCATCGGTTGAACATTAACAGGAGTAGATGCTGTGGAGCTCATCGAGCTGAATCCGCCTGATCCGGCTGATCTTGCTGATACCGCTGACCTTCCTGAAGTAGTCGAATTCGACGAAGTCGACGTGCTCGTTGACGAAATACTCGTAGCTCTTGGCGGATGCCGCATCTGCGCTGTCTGCCCATATGATTCCCTAGGGATTCGTGCTTCTGGTTCAGGCATATGCTGCTGCGCAAGACTCATAGGATTAAACAGGTTCTCATTGGATGTCGGTACAGGAGCGGGTTGGTTTCTATATTCTGGTCGCGAAATTTTCATTTCAGCATGTTGATACTGAGCAGGATGTGACGAGGGCGCAGTTTCGTAAGGAGGATTTTGATAATTCTGTCTGTTATTGAAAGGCTGATTATACAGCTCTTTGTCATCATATTCTGGATTAATTTCTTGCGCATTTTGAACATTTTGAGCACGTTGGAATCCTGCTAGCTGATAGACATCGACGACTTTCAGCTTACCGGAGGCGGATGGGAACGGAGGAAAAGGATGGTCAAGGTTCGAATGCGAGTGGCCAGGCGGTGGAAGACCAGGTACAGAAGTATATATGGGATATTGCGGCATGACTTTGTTGGACGCGGGAAATCTTCGATGATCTAGTGGAGCTAAGAAATTAGTGATATGCCAAAAAACAGAGCAGATGATGGCCATTAGAAATGTGACAAAACATACATGGCATGTACTGGTCCGGGCGATTAGGATACGCCATTTGCTGATGGTGATTAGAAGGGCCCCAGTTTTGTTGACTTCGAGAGGGGGGATTCGCAGGCGGATGAGCATTTGCGCTGCAGGATTGGCAATGTTGATGTGAAGGTCGGACTATGGTTCCACAACTATTGCATGTTCGTGTACGTGAAGCAATTGGAGCTTGTCGACGTGGAATATTTGAGCCAGACTGCGCCGGAGAATAATTGTTCCCATAAACTGGAGATGTAACCACGATATCTCCAGCGCACCGAGTTTGTTCGTAAGCCGGATTTGAAGCCATCTCTAGTCTAGTGATCACCAAACGACAGTCTGAGCTTACGCAAGTCGACAATGGCTACACAAGACTCTCTGAAACAGAAATAAAGACCGTCTGAGAAAAGTAGTTCCTTTACAGGCTGATAAAAAATTGCAAAATGGGAAGAAAGTTCGGCACTCAGAATCTTGCTAAAGATCGACAGCACGGCAGAGGAAGTTGCAGGTCCAACACCAAGTGTGCACACTGCACGACCAAGTTTGGGACGAAAATCATTACGGTAGCGGCGCGGCTCGGGGCGGATCAGAAACGCGTGAAACTACGCGTCTACGCGACGCGTCAAATCCCTGTGGTTCCCGAACAGGAAGGTCACGTGGCAATCTATGCGCCCAAGGAGGTTGAAGGAGGCGAGAGGAGGCGAGAAGATGACGGAGATGGACGTAAATTGGAGATAAATTGGAGAGAAACTAGACGGAAGAGGAAGGAAGAGGATAGATTGGGTATGGATTGAGGACGAGGAGAGACGAAAAGGGCGCGGAATGCGGGTTAATTGAGGGCTAGTGGAGATTGATTTTCTCAGCACTGTACTATCAGACGGAATTCTCAAACTGAAATGGACGGGCACAACAAATAAGGTGTATAAAGTACGGGCAGAAGAACGGAGGAAGGTCCACGAGCAAGAATGTGTGTAGGAAGAGAGCAGGAGGAATTCGGTATGCTTTTAAGTAGAGTGCGAGAAATCCACGACTAGTGTATATGGTTCTCTCTCCTAATACGTGGACTAGAAGGCATGAGCAAGCCTAAATAGCGCAAAGGCATGTGATGTGCATGTGATAATTTGGTTTCAAACAGACGCTCTATGTGGGATTAGCGGAATCTGGGAGAGTGAGCGGGATGTGCAGATCCGAGTGGGAATGTTTTGGGATTTGTAGAAATTGCGCGGATTACAGTGAAGAACGATCATTTACTGGCATTGGGATCTCCGTATAAATTATTTGAAATTATTGCTCGTAGGGGAGACTGTCGTTTGTTGCCAGCGATGTAAGATATGCCGACCGCGGCTTCTACAGTTCTGCTATGCTCCGACGGCTTTCTTATCTGCTGCCGTGAAGCCGTGATGACACAAATCTTTCACCGCAGAGACGGAGTCCGGCGTTGCAATGAGGCAGACTAAAGACTACTGCGCACTTCCATGGCTTTCATGGACGGCAGGCTGTCTACCGACGTTGGTGAGAAGTGTCCTTAACAAATTAGACACCAACAAGGTCGGTTGGGGATAATTATAAGGTTTCAGATCCTGCCAGAGTGGCCTTGCACTCTCTCTATGTATAGATAGAGATGTTGTTGACGTTGGATAGGTCCCGGGCGGCGAGGGCTGAGTGGGGTGCACTTTTCTTTCACATGCAAATTTGGCTCTCTCTGTTAGTGACCATGCTGACCAGCAACTGCGCGATGTCCAGGAACAACGGCCAGTAAACATAGCCAGTAAACATGGACAGCAAATACGGAAAACACAATCAGAACTCGTGCAGAATTACATCCAGCAATGTGCAAGTTAGAAACTTTTGTAGTCGAGCTCAAAAAACCACAATTGCTGGCTTATCTCGCATGTAGGGAGAAACTCGGAGCGGGTTCCTAATCATTCCGATGGGAACTCCAGGCTGGGCAAAAGAGAAACGACACCTTCCCCACAAAATCACAGGCAAAACGGGAGAGAACGGCAAGACCTTTGCACGCAAGCGTTCCCAACAACAGCACTGGACATAGAAGGCGGCTCCACCGTAGGCAGAGCACACAGCTATAAGAGTGGGATCTCTCAACATCTCGTCTCAAGCTAGCTTGGCCGGCTATTTTCCTTCTTTTTGCTTTCACTATCGAATTTTATTTTTGTCAGTCTCCGGTTGTACACGGCAATATATTGTCTATCTGTATAATCTGTTTCGAAACCTTTGTTTACTTTCACTCCCGCACTTGATCTGAGAAGGCTCACGTCCTTGTCAGTTTCAAGGCCCCGCAGTTAACACGTTCGCCAACTTAATTGGATCCGTCCACCACCCATTTCTGGGCTCTCATTCATCTGCTTCAGTAGGTGGTGGGAACGACTTACGCATCTCTAATTGATTGCACACTTGAACTGCTTTGATCTACCCTCACACTTTCTTCTTCTGATTCTATTGAATACTCCATGGCTCCTCACGCTGTTGGCGAGACGTCCGAAGTTACGTTGGACCTCCCCGAAACGCTCTCGGGATACACCACTGTCAATGTTCTTTCTGACAAGGCGCGTGTCCAGGACGGCTATCTGGTTTCTGACTACACCTACGAGAACGCTACTGTCAAGCATCTTCCCGGTGGAAAGTTCGAAGTCCAGCCAACCAAGGTGGACTATCAGTTTAAAGTTGATTTGAAGGTCCCCAAGACTGGGTATGTATTTCATTTTGTTCTTATGTTTGCAAGGTTGTTTTGCTAACTGTACTACAGACTCATGTTGGTCGGTCTTGGAGGCAACAATGGTTCTACTTTGACTGCTACGATTCTTGCCAACCGTTATGGTATTTCATTCCGTACCAAGAATGGCCTCCAGAAACCAAACTATTACGGCTCGGTGACCCAGTCTTCCACGTTGAAACTTGGTATTGACGAAAACGGTACCGACACCTATGCGCCGTTCAACCAGATTCTGCCTATGCTCCACCCCAATGATCTTGTCATTGGTGGCTGGGATATCAGCTCATTGAACTTGGCCGAGGCCATGAATCGATCCAAGGTTTTGGATTATGATCTTCAGCGCCAGCTTGCCAAATATATGTCGCAAATCAAGCCTTTGCCTTCGATTTATTATCCGGACTTTATTGCCGGTAATCAGTCTGAGCGTGCTGATAACTTGATGGATGGTGATTCCAAGTGGGATCACGTTCAGCGCATCCGTCAAGATATCCAGGACTTTAAGGCCAAGAACGAGCTTGAGAAGGTGATTGTAGTTTGGACTGCAAATACTGAGCGCTATGCGTCTATCATTCCTGGTGTCAATGATACTGCCGAGAACTTGATTGAAGCGATCAAGGCCTCGCATGAGGAGGTTGCGCCGTCCACTATTTTTGCGGTTGCATGTATTTTGGATGGCATTTCGTTTATCAATGGGTCGCCTCAGAATACTTTTGTTCCAGGAGCTGTTCAGCTTGCTGAAAAGTACAAGACATTTATTGGTGGTGACGACTTTAAGTCTGGACAGACTAAGTTGAAATCTGTACTTGCCCAGTTTCTTGTTGATGCAGGAATTCGTCCTTTGTCTATTGCGTCCTATAACCACTTAGGAAACAATGATGGATATAATCTGTCTGCTCCTCAGCAGTTTAGATCAAAGGAGATTTCTAAGCAATCAGTTGTGGATGACATGATTGCTTCGAACCAAATTCTCTACAATGAGGAGAAGGGAAACACTATTGACCACTGCATTGTGATTAAGTATCTTCCCGCTGTTGGCGACTCGAAGGTTGCGATGGACGAGTATTATTCCGAGCTGATGATGGGAGGACATAATACGATTTCCATTCACAATGTTTGTGAGGATTCGCTTTTGGCCTCTCCGTTGATTATAGATCTTACAGTGATTTGTGAGTTCTTCTCGCGCGTCACGTATAAGCAAACTGACGACGAGGCCGCCGAGTTCGAGAAGTTTTACCCTGTGTTGTCAGTGTTATCTTACTGGCTCAAGGCGCCGCTTCCTCGCCCTGGCTACGAAGTAGTCAACGGACTGAACAAGCAGCGTTCTGCCCTTGAGAATCTGTTGCGTGCGTTTGTTGGTCTTGGACCGCAGAACGAACTCAAGCTCGAAGAGCGCTTGTGGTAATCGTCCTTGAATAATTCTTTTAGACACTTTTTTTTAATTTAATTTCTTCGGGAACCGTAGCTGTTGCTGACCAGATACTGTTACTATTTTTTGTTTCGATGTGGTATTTTATTTCTTTCTAGTGGGTGATTTTTTTATAACTAATAAATTTTTTTCTCTGGAATTTGTGTCAGCATGCGGATTTGATTTATTTGGTGTCATTCACTCGAACTATTTTATTGCCGTTACTGCGAAACTATTATAGATGATGACTTGTTGTGCCCGACTCCAACTGATAGGGACAGAGGAGAGCGAAAGGAACAACAGCAAGCGCACGCCATTTCGGGCAAATCCACACAAAACCACATCCACAATATTAGAAGCGAGTAGAAGAACTCGAACGCGGTCCCGGCAAGGCAAAACAGATTTTTTTTCCCTTTGCAAAAGTCAGCCCGGAGGAGAATTTGGAAGTTGAATTGTGTAATCTAGAATGCTTTTAGTGAATTGATAAGCAGTTGGTGGAAATGAGTGGAACAGGAAGCGATCCACTTTGAGTTTGTGAGTCTTGAGTGGATTTCGCTGGACTACTGTGGATCGCAGCGAATGCTTACGTGAGTTTGTGATTATCAGAATTTGTGAATGTGAATTCTGTGTGAGGGACTTGTGAACAAAGCAGTGTGCATTGGTGACTTGACTGCTCTCTTTGAATACTGTACTTACTTACTGTTTGTTGGTTGGGATAGGTTGACTGTAGAGACATGTGAAGTCTGCTTGCTGAATTTTTCAAACTTTACTTTATCTCGTTCTGTTAGAACTTACCTTTTGATCACTGGATCACTGGATCACTGGATCACTGGGTCACTGGGTCACTGAATCACTTTTATGTGAGCTCAATGTGAAGAGGAAAGATTGGGCAAACAGACAGACAGGCTGGTTCTGATCTAGTTGCGTTTCAAACACGAAAACTCCACCATTCTCGTGTAACTGGGCTAGATGTGATCTGGAACACACCTGTACAAAGCTAATTTTCTTGTGAGAAACAAAGAAAATAATAGAAAAAGAAAAGACATTAGTGAATACTGTTGAGCTTCTGTTGTTGTGCGGTTGTGGGTTCATGGGCTTGTGCTACAAAACCGGAATCCCAAAGAGGAAAAGTTATGATTCCTCGAGAGATAAGCTTGGACAATGATGAGGTTCAGCTTTGGCTGAGTAATATGAGCTACTTATCTCGTGCAAGGAGCATATCTGATTACTAATGTATTAGTATATCATCACTTCAGACTGGTCCGATTTCAGAAGGCACTCCAAGGTCCCTTTCCTCCAAAGACTAGATCTCTCGAGAATTCTGTTTATCAAGCAGGCGATAATCTGCTAAATATTGCTGGAATCTCCTTATATGAGTAATCACATGTTTAGAATAAGAATACCTACGAAATTCTCCCGAGTCTGACTTCGTATGGGACTTTTATCTAGAAGTGGTCCGGGGTTCTGGAGTTTAGGTTGAATAATTCCAAACAGGGCACAAGTCCACACAATCATAGACCAATTTCAAGTGCTGGATACCATGTATAGAATTGAAATATCGAATTTCCAATTCTGTAGAATGAATTTCTATCGTCCAGGGTTTGAATGAGACAACCGCTGAACGGTTTGGTTAGTTTTCTATTTTCCCGATATCATTTTTGTTCCCACGACCGCTATAAACTATTGATGGTAGAATAGAACGGCATATTTTGCAACTCAAAATGCACCAAACGTAGATAGTCTGGACTGTACAGTACGGCTAATATAGACCCAGAGTTCTGGATTGCAATTAATATATATAACATAAGTCGTCTTTCAAATCAATCATATAGCGATCGATATAAGCAGTTTGTGCATGGATATGAGCTTAGTAGGACGAGATAACAATGCTTCAGGAGAGAATTTTTGAGAAACCAGTCCATAATCCCGCATTTGGTTAGCCATATCTATTCATCGGTTCTGCAGTTGCAGTTTCCAGCAGCACTCTGACCAGGAGGGAAACCAGCAAACTAACGAGTAAACTCAAAAGCCACCACTTTACTCTAAGTACGACAATGACGGATTGGACGATTATTGTGAGTATTATGGGATTGTGAAGGTTGTGATGGGTGACAGACATGTGGATGTGCCTGAAACCAACTACCGAGATTCTTATCTGGTGGTATGTCGCTTACGAGTGATTGAAATCATACGACAGAACACACACATTCGCATTAGAATGCTTATAAGTCCTAGATCTACTTGCTAGATGACGAAGTTCATTGAGCAGCTGACCATAGTTCTACGTATCTGATATGACCATTGAGCGAAACATAATATAGGCCGAGGTCTAGCTTGCACTAGCTACCGAGAGCGAGAGCGAGACCGAGGCCAAGAGCGCCTTAAACAGGTGAAATGTGTCCCGATTGTAGTATGAAATAGAATGAATGATACTGAAGCGTAAAAAGCAAAATAGAATTTGGGCTAGATGCACGAAAGCAGGCCTCGATGCCAGGGTGCTTGAAAGCTGCAGGGTGAGGACGACCAATAAGAGAGATCGGAAAGCGAGGCAAGACTGATATGGCCTTGATTTGCTTTTGCTGCTGCACCTTCCGTACAACAGTCCACAGTAGCCCTTCAGCAGCCTTACAGCTGCACTTACAGCTGCAAGCTACTACAAACCATCGAGAGCAAAGTTTAACACAAGCAGGCTAAACTATAAGCGAACAAATTGTTGGCCAAATGAGATGCGATTGGCATCGCAGGTAGGTCCCACCGCGCTCCTTGCCTGGCCGCCCATCTACCGTATGATCTCGGCAGCACACAGACGATGGCCGACCAGCAACCAAGATCTGCCTTGTGCGAGTACAATATCGGAGATCACCCGGCTGTAGAGACAAGTACAGGTAGAATCACGACCGCAATCCACAGAGGATACAGGCCATCGACAGAAGACATAGCGATGACCCGCTGTTGACGACCGTTTGTGTTCTGCATGTCTGTTCGGAGACTCCAGCAGAGCACCGAGAGTCCAGACAAGGCAATAGAGGGCGAGACCGGAGGCCCTGCAGGGTTTCCCGCCGTTTTGACTTGATTTTCGAGTCCAGCTGGCTGGCTGGGCGAACCGAGCCGGAACCCGCCTGTTCGCTGTCTAGTCCAGGGCCCGCTCAGCTGTGAACTTTACTTTGCAGTAGACGAGGCTTGAACTGTAAATCTGAGCAGTTGGTTCACGGTGGCCAAAAGCGGACAAACTCAGAACGGCCGGCGAACCTAAGAGGCAACGACGGCAGATGTCCGAACAGCCCAATTGTTAAGCAATCCGGTGTTGGTGCGCTCCTGCAGGATCAGTTCGGTTCAGTCCAGTTCAGTTCAACTACGAAACGCCAAATAAAGTAAACAAATAAGTGCGCTACGCTAACAACTTTCGCTGTTGTCTCCTGTATCGATGGCTGGCCGTCCAACCTTAGCTGGGTACCCGCCGCCAGACAGGCTTCTGCACTAACAAACTAACTTACCGTCTCCGCCGCACCGTCAGAAAAGTCGACGTCGACCCCGAAGCAGAGCTTCGTTTTTTTCCTACCCACCAGGCTCAAGCTCAAGCTCACTCACGTTCAAGTCTTGCTTTGAGGTCGTCGACAGCAGACTTTCAGGCTTCGCACTCTTTCTTATATCTTTGTTCGTTGGCCCGGATCCTCTTTTTTTTTCTCACTCTCATGTAGCTATTGTGTTCAGTCTTTACCGTCGCTCATTCTTGCCCATCATCTGTCACTCTCTATCCTTCTACATTATCATTCGATCTCATCTCCACGACCCCCGTGTTCACTGCATCTGGCTCACTACCGTACTCCTCGACTGATTTCCCTCCGTACTAGAGATCCACCTTCGGTCTTAACGGAGCAGCTCGCCTTTGCTTGTTCCGTTTAATATTATCATTACCTAGTTGTCTGACAATCATGACCTCTGCACTCTCTGAACCTCCATCGCCGCGGCAACTGACACGGTCTTTGTCGCGCCGACTTAAGCGAGGCCTGACATTTTCCCACACGCGGTCGTCGACAACTCCAAGTTCACCGACCTCGCCAACAGCATCTTCATCAGTCTTCAGTCTGGCAAGCACCACTACTGCGTCTTCTGCCAGTGGCAATATACAATCGCATGACGACTCTGGATCGGATGATTCATCGTTCGATTTTGTCCCAGTGACTTCGATTGGAGCTGCTCGGTCACGACGACATGCGCTTTCGCTAGGCGACAATACTCTAGACTCAGGCCTCGAGACTGGTCTGGTCCAGCTATCTATCATGCCTACTTCGGCAGGTGTCGAGATTCTACCGCCATCACCCTCTCAAGTCCTTTTCCCATCTTCCTTTTCAACCATCAGACCGACTGTAGGTGGGTCATCTTCACATCTTCCTTCGTCAGCATCTACAACCTCGTTGACGCTTTCTCTTTCGTCTGCGCCATCCTCTACACCTCCGACAACTCCGATGGTCCTCCAGGATTGCTCTTTTTTCGAACCTGGCCCCTCGATGTCCGCTCTTCTTCCGCTCGCGCAATCCACTAGCGAAGACTACAATATCCATGCGGTCAAAGTACCTCTCGAGAATCAGGATGACGATATATTTATGAGCAGCCACAATAACAACACAACTACCAACAGCAGCGATATCATCTCAAACAAACCTATCTACAGCAGAAATGCGACCGCAGGTCCAGGGAAGCCGGAAGACTACTCTGAATATGCGCAGGCTGATGAGATGGCCCGTACCATTCTGGAAAAAGTCAATGATACCACACGAGAGTCGCGCGACTTGTGGAACATATGATTTACTCTTATTTTGGCATATGGATTACTCGCTGATTCAATGGTGGTATGCTCTTGTACGATGGTCGATGAATGAGGTGTTTCTGGTCTATTTGTGGGGTTATGTATGGGCTCGGTGTAATGGCGTATTTCTTTATTCAAGGTTATATAGATAGAATTAATTTTTCTTTCAATTTTATTTTCTACTTTTCTACTTTTCTATTTACTCATTGATAATCGATTTAATAATTAATCTAGAACCTGATAGCCGAATGTCAGGTCATCTCATCTCATCGCATCAGTTCTGACGGACATCGCTGGCGGGCATCGGACAGAACCTGACATGATTGACAAGGGAAACTGTTGACGATACTCCTATTGGATAACAAACGAGTCTAAATTACTACACTAATGGGCCACCACTATAACTTTAAACGCTTGAGTTAATGTAGGCGTTGTTGCAAGGAGCATGTGATTTTGGTATTCCACACCAGCACGTATAAAAATGTAATTGAAAAACTGAATAATTGTAACGCAAAAGAAGGATCAATGTTGTCTATAAACAACTAGACCGAATATATCCGATAATAAGACCGAAATTAGAGCAGTTTGGCCGACAGCGACAAAATTCTACCCAAATGCTGAATGAAGCAACTAATGTTTTTCACGTTCTGGCAAGGACCTACTCGATCGAGGCGTGTAAGAGCCCGTGGCTTTCTGTTGGCGGCATCGTGGGGTTCAACAGCGTGGAGAGCCTACCTTACTGAGACAGCCTTACAGAACAGAGCCTGGCCACGTTCGGAGCGAGGGAAGCTGATAAGGGGGTCGAGCAACAAGAGAGACTTTTCTGCTACGGTGCGTACATAATAATAGGCGGAGCATTCTAACGGCGGACAATAGTTTGATTGGAAATTGATATCAAATCTGCAGGATGCTAATGCACGCCTTGCTAGCATGTATCGAGTATTGCCATAAGAAGGTGAAAGTAGTTGAAGCAAATTTCGTCCAACCAGATGCCGCTAGGTTTGAGCAGGCCCTGTACGCAGATGATGGCTCCACTTTTGCCAAAAAAACAAAGAAAATTACAGGGCACAGACTTCTAGACGAGTCGAGGTTTGGCCGGCGGTCGGCTAAGCCAACTACTATCCAATGAATTCTAGTCTAGTGAGATCGGACAGGTCCAGAATTAATTCGGAGAAATGCTTGCCTGTTTGCCATTCTTCCAGTAATTGGAATCCGCTCTCAACCGTGCAGTACAAGAACCAGCATTTGGTAGTGGCGAACCAGTAAC
Source organism: [Lipomyces] oligophaga (assembly GCF_038497815.1). Lineage (NCBI taxonomy): Eukaryota > Fungi > Ascomycota > Lipomycetes > Lipomycetales > Lipomycetaceae > Lipomyces > [Lipomyces] oligophaga. The sequence continues at coordinate 1,221,086 of NW_027117785.1, read as the reverse complement.
CGACCTGACAGCCCCAGCAAGGGTCAAAACAAACGCCTGCAAAGGGTTTAGAGACAATAGTTTTTCCGGCTGAGCGAACTGATTCTACTATTTGGCTGGACGACTTAAGAAGAGACCTGTAAATCTAGATGAAAGAAATCACACAGAGAGGATTTAACTTGATATGAAATAATATGACATGAAATACGTATCGGTAGCGCGTCTACTCCTCGTCTACTCTACACACTACTAACCGAGCAGTATAGCGATAGGTACAGCTTAAGCGACAACCTCCTTACTTGATGGCGCCCCGTAGCACTTTTCCTTCTGCTCTAAACCTCCGAGCGCTACAGCTAAACAAATTTTTGCTGGGCCGTAGGCTGATGAAACCACGAACCTAATGGTTTATTTTTTTTTGCATATGCCTCCTCCTTGGTTGGATATCGGTATAAAAGGTTTACCGACATTCAGACACTAATGGGCTTGTTTCAGCAGGTTCCTAGGTATCTATCTGGATTGCCGCGCGTCGACAACTGGCCTGTTTCGGTGCAAATCCTGGTCACAAAGACATACGGTCAGATAGGGAAATTCGCTAGTCACGGTGATATGGTGAGATACCCAATCGCTGGCCAGCGAGACAATCTGGATTTTCTTCTACCAAATATCAAACTTTCTGTTTGTTTTATTCTGCCAGAGTGAAATAAGCTGCTTGCCCTCAGACGTATGACGAAGGCCTTGCGCTAAAGACACATGGTCGACTCAGCTCTTCAGCTGCACTAAAATCCACTCTGCACTACCAGATGTCTGTTCATTCTAATCACTCACTCCGAATTCGGTTCCAACTAACCTGATCAAAACTATTGAATAGTATTGAGTAAAAGTGGCTCAGAACGCACTCCGTGGCTTTACATCATCCGTTAACCGCATAAAATGCATGCAAATTATGCTTTCCATTCTAGCAGAATTTGATGGGTATATTGGCAATTAAACTCCTTGCAAGCAGGCTTCTCAATATGACAAGCGATTTGGACTATCTTTGCAGTGTGGCTCTCTTTAGTATTGCGTAGTGTATTCTATATCCCTCTCACAAACAATCTATTCTATCAATGTATGCAGATATATTGTACAATTGATTTGTGTCTTACTGTACTCGTTCGATACCTGTTTGCACCCACCCACCGCACAAACAGTCAAATGCAGGTGGTTGTATTTCCAGAGCTGTCTATAATTCAGTCTATCAACCACCCGCTCTTTGCTATTTTCTCATCGTGCAACAAGGAAAGAGATGCAAAGTAGATTTATTTGAATTACTTTCTCCTAAAAGACCCCTGTTCGCATTACAAAAAATCCCGGTCACAAAACTTTCATAATCTGATAACTTGGTTAATTTTGATAAAAATCAAAAAAATGATTTCTACTCTGATTTGAGGCTGTCTCTACTAGTCCTTAGATGGACTGGTTTCACCTTGCTTTTGCGCTTCCAGTCTTAAGCTTGCAAGTTCCTTGATTACCTGGTCGTCAAGAATTCCTTCTACTCTCAGTTTCATTAGCTGCCGTTTCAAGTCGTCTGTTCTAATATCTTTACATCACTATAATATTTGACAATTCCATCTATATTATTTTCATAGCTCATCATTGAACCCCTAAATTACATATATTACAGAACGATATCTCCAAATATCGTTTACCATTCTTTCCGGCCCCAGCCCAAATTTTAGTTTCCGACCCAATGTCAATGTCCATCCATGCCGTTGCCATTACCAAGAAAATCACAGAGCTAGATAGTCAAATTGCTCCCACTCCTTGCTGCACAACACTTCTTCCCAGGTACACTGTTTCGCCCAAATCTCTTCGAGCAGCTGCTTTGTCATCCGCAGACTTCCACAGTAAGTCCGTGCAATTAGCCCATCCAAATGCCGGATCAGTTGCAAACGCATCTCCGCATCCCGGAGTTCACAGCCAACCACAAACACAGGCCATACCATTTGTCTATCGGATTCACAGCCGGGCTTCAGCATTGTATGCAACTCCATAAACTCGGCCACCGCAGCCGCGACTCGCGATCCTGACGGATCCATCCCGGTCGACCGCAGTAAAAATATCGTAGCCGCCTGTGCCCAGCACTGCGTCCCAATTGCATGCTGAATAAAACTAACAGACGCATGACCATCCCATTTGTGTAGCGTGGAATACTCCCGAATCATGCGTTCTATCTCGCAAACTCGCTTCTGGATCTCAGCCAGTGTCAACAGCTCCGGACTATACCGCATCTCATGTCGCAACCGACACGTATCTGAAATCGCCATCAGCACATCATCTGGACAGCCCATGATCCCTTCAATTCCAGAATCGTCCGATGTCAAGGGAAAAAAATATCGCCCTGACAGATGCGGCAGTCTGTAATCCTTCGAACATGCCGACAAAATAATATCATACCACGCAAAGATGCGAAATAAAAACATTCCGTTCGGTGCAGAAAGAACGTCATTGGCGAGCTCTCGATCGGATATGATCGAAGTGAAGGCGGCAAGATGCGACCGCACTGTTGCGGTCTTACCGGTATCTAGAATCTCAAATGTGATTAAGAAGTAAATCACAGTCAAAACAGAAACCCCCAAGCCCCGTTGGAAGATGGGCTGTTGTTGTTGTTGTTGTTGTATTTGTTGTTGTTGTTGCTGTTGTTGCTGTTGTTGCTGTTGTTGTTGTTGCTGTTGTCGTTGTTGTTGTTGTTGTTGTAGCTGCTGTATCTGGCCATTGTTATCCCGCAATCCAGTCGGCAATGCGCCATTACCTAGTTCTGGATTCGTCGCCTTGGCCGAAGATATTAAATGCAAAGCGTCTCCGAGATACTGAATTGTGCGCGAATAATACTCCAGACCAATGGCATAGTGTGCTTCATCTTTATCTCGCGCTGCCTTATGTACACTGGCTAAGCATGCAAAGGCAGACAGTGCAAGATCGTGTGTACAATACGAGATCGCCAGACCAGCTAGCGGGGAATTCTTCAGATTATCCAGTATGGGCGCAACTTCGTTAAAAAAATATTGCAGAAGTTCTTGTTCTTCCGGCTTTATACTCCAAAAAAAGCTAAGCTCGTGGGACGGCGACAGTGCTTGCTGTGGAGAAGCTATGTTTTGAATTAATGGCTGTGGAGGGGTAAGAGCGTTTGTCGGCAAAGGTGTATACAATTGTTGTGGTGCCGTGAATGAATTTGGTTGTAGTTGTGGCACCGGGCTCGAGGAAAACAAGCTAGCAGTCTTGCCCTTTCCAAGTACGTCATCAACATGTTCCTCTTTGATCATGTCGACGGAATAGATGGAGTCTGTTCCGGGAGTAGTTCCAGCGGAGGAGGCCAAAGGAGATTCAAGCGGAAGTGGAGGAGCATTTGTTGGTGGAGCAGATAGCTGAATCATTGGCGTAGGTGTAGCTGTAAGTGAGCCTACTGGAGTACCAGTTAGACTGGAGGACGAGGAACCAGACAATACTGGAAACGGGCTTTTCTCGACTGGCTCGGATTTGATCTTCTTGGAATCTGATTCCGATGCCGATCGCTTTTTAGAAATCCTCGGCCGTTTGACATTATCAATACCATTCTGAACGACAAATTTGATCTCCTTGCCACCTGGGGGAAGTGCTGACGAAGACGAAGCCGAGGCCGAGGCTGAACTTGATCCCGACGAGGCGAACATGTTTGGAAGAGAGGTCGGACGAGCACCGAAACCAGGTGTAAGAGTAGCCACGTCAATAGGCACGCCGCCAATAGTGTCGTTAGAAGGAGCCATGGAAACGAAGTCGGCGGAAGCAGAGGCACGAGCAGCTAGCGATTCGCGGAGGCGAGGTCGTCGACGAAAGCCGACAATCGGCCGTCCTTTAGGGTCGAAATGAACACCGGATGCTGAATGGCGAGAGTCGTCGACGTCAAAGGAGAGCCGTAGGTCGTACCCTTCGCAGTGGCGGTTATTTTTGATGCAGTTCATACAGAAGGGTTTTGCTTCGTCGCACTTTCTCCGACGAGCCTTGCATGTCCAACAGCCAGAGCGCACACGGACGATTTTCTGATGGCCAGCGGGCTGTTTTCCGGGCTGGGTGGATTTTGGTGTTGCTGGGGCTGGAGTCTGTGACTGTGATGGTTGAGGAGCAGAGGCAGAGACGGTCGAGGGCGCTTGCATTTGGACTGGAGGTGCAAACTGAAGAGGCTGCTGGAGCTGCAGCGGCTGTTGGGCCTGCTGGAGCTGCTGCTGGTGCTGATGAAGTGGAAAATGGCTGTATCCATTTACGAATTCAACCGGATTCATCGTGGGTGTGGTGGAGAGCGGTATGGACGGTGTTGAGAAGAAAGAGGTGGAAGGGTGAGGCGGGTCGGAGTAGTCGTGCGGTTGTTGGAGGGAGTTTGATTCTCTGGGAACAGCATCGACAGAGAGGTCCTGCTGCGGCAGTGTTACAGACGGAACGGCTGATGAGTCGAGCGAGTCGAACGAATTTGCCTGGAAGACGCCGGACTGGTCTATAAATTGCGACTGCTGGGCGGCAGCCATGAAGAGCGAGAGCAGCGGCGAGTCACCTCCAGAGCGCGGGAGCGGCAAGTCTTTTTTCTCGGGCGGCTCACTAGGAAGACAGTGAGGGAGAGTAGACGAGACGTGGACGCCCGTAGAGAAGGAGGGAGACGGAGAGACAGTGTAAGGAGAGGGGGGATGAAGAGATGGAGAGATGGAGAGATGGAGAGATGGAGAAATGGAGAAATGGAGAAAATTAGAGATGGAGAAGTAGAGATTTAGAGAAGAACAGACGAAGGGTGATGAAAGCCGACTATGGGTGGGAGTTGACAGTGGGATTGCGCTGGTGATGGCGGTGGTGAGTTAGACCCGTAATGGCGGAAGAATATACGGGCAAGTATTGGAAGGGGGAGAGGGGATACACGCGCGCCATCTACGGACGAAAGAGAGGGACATTGGTTGCGAGCAGTTTGAAGAGAGTCTATAGGAATTGAAGGCTGTCGGATCTGGCTGTTTTTGCTTTTGGTTCTACGATTGTCATAGCTGCTGTTGCTGTTGCTGATGCTATCGTTGTAGTTGTAGCTGCAGCTGTTACTGTTACTGCTACTGATGCTATTGCTATTGCTATTGCCATAGCTTTTGTGCTTTCTGTCTTTGCTGTTGCTACTAGTTCAGTTTCGGATGCTGGCATTCACCGACACAGCAGTGGCAGAGTCGCTAGTCCGGATCTGCTTTGGGCTATTGTTGCGCTTCTGCGTCGATCGCCCGCGCCAATATTGGCCGTCCGTTGCGTTCATCTTCGACCGGTCTTCTGAGTCTGGTCGGTGCTCGCCAATTCTAAAAACCGCGCTGGTCTTGTTCACCGGACAGATCTCCCGCGCGCCGCTGCTGCTGCTCCGCACATCCGTCGTTGTGCTGCGCATTTGTGGGTTGAACTGCGGGAAATCGTGACGACCAACCGTTCGTCGACCAGACACGCGCGCGCAGCACTCGATCGAGATCTGGCAAGTTCCGCGCGTGGGCTACAAATAGCTCAAGAATTGACGCCTTTGTGACCGCCCGATACACTAGTTTGTTTAGTTGTCTGCGCAAATCCCAGCAGGATCCACGTCTGCGTCCATTGTCAAGCCAGGACCGGCCACAGGAGTGTGCTGATAGGGGTCTACATGGCCCTCACCAGACAGCAAAGGCTTAAAGCAAGCGATGAGGAACGGGACAGCGGCCCGTGCGACCGCCCAGACTAGCTCAGACCGGCTCAGACCGGCTGCCGAATTACTCCCGAAAGCTGCGGAAAATCGTTGTGTGTGGACGCCACTAGCAATAGCAGCAGCACAAGTGCTGCTGCTATTGCTAGTGGCTCGTCGTCAACACGAAGAAGAACCGTCGGACAAAGATTCTGGACTTTTTTACTTTTCTGGTATTGTGTTGGATGATTTGCGTCGGTGGTGGTAGAGAGCAGTCCGGGTTGGAAGAACAGATGTGCAAAACGGGTGAATGATCGATGAGGAATTGAATTAGGAACATCAGGTACTCGCGTCAATGCCCAGGCTGCGCAGGCCGATCCGAGGATTAAATTGGAGGTCTGACAATACCGGCCGAGCCTCGATAGGCAAAAGCAAGTCACTACAAAGGTAGACAGACAAGTAAAAGCAGACACAGGAGTCGATCGATGACCGTCAACATATTCTCTCGGTGGTCCACACACACTTTAGCTTCTGTCTGACTTTGTTCTCTCAGCCCCCCCGTTCCGTTATCTCTGCATGCATTCAATTCTCCGTTCACAGGACTCGTAGAAGTCTTTGTATGCTCCGGTTCGCGCTTGTACTGATTGAGTAGAAATTTCCAGATAGTCTTTGTTTTATCTGGCCTCTCGTTCGCGCTAGAGCTGGGCATTTCGCTACGCTAACAGCGTGTTTATCAGAGTTGAGTCTCTAATCCGCTAAATCCGCCAAAGCCTGGTTCTAGTCTCAATCTGCTGTCTGATCGCAGTCCAGTCCACTTCTCTGGATATATATCACTCTGCGTATGGACTTTGCATGACGACAGTCGACCAATCCTGCACTTCGAGCGCAGAATCCTGCAAAAGTGCGCTCTATCTTCCGCGCTCGGCAGCCTGCAATCTGTCTTCAGCGCCTTACCAGTTGGACGCCGCAGACGTTTCAAGCGAGCATCCGCCCTTAGAGGCAGGTCTGAAGATCGTGTAGATGTCGACTTGATCCCGTTAACAAAATCTGGCACAGAGCATTCAGATCTCTAGACCTGTAATTGGTGAATAATCGTACCTCTTCCTCTTTTCTTATTAGTTCTGTTTTTACATGTATTCTTGCCCATTGGCTAGCTGTCAAATTCAAATCTGACACATTTCGATCCCGCACGAGAGCAATCAGTCGTAGTACAGACTGGCCCGGTTGCTTATGGCCAGGTCCCAGTCCCTTTGTGCGGCTGCATCCTAAAAATTCTCTTGCTCGTACATGCGAATTCAGCCGATTTGGATTGGTGATTCTAGAATTTGTATTCTTGGCCCGAAGCTAGGTCAGAGAATGGGCAAATCTGGCAAGCAGAACAGAGACGAATGGTCGACTAATGGTGGCAAGTCTGGCCGACGACCCCAGTCGAGTTCCAGAGGTCGCGGTGGTAAATCATCATGGTCCAGACATAACGAAACTAAGCACCACAATTTCCAGCAGGACAATGGACCCGAGGATGTCGAATCAAACAAGCATAAATTCCCCGTGAAATGTGCCATGTGGGTGAGTCTACTTCATCCCTTAATTTAAGACCAATCTGTCTGATTGGATTTTTAGGATTTTGATCAGTGTGATCCGAAGCGATGTTCAGGTCGAAAGCTCGCCCGTCTCGGACTCATTCGTTCGCTGCGAGTCGGCCAGAAATTCCAAGGACTCGTGATCTCGTAAGCATTTCTTTTTCTAAATTAGTTTTTGATTTATTGTTTCTAAACATTTCTCTTCCGCAGACCTAACGGAAAAGTTCCCGTATGTCCCGATGACCGAGAGATACTGGAGACATTTGGTGCAGCAGTCGTGGAATGTTCATGGGCACGAGTATCCGAGATTCCCTGGTCTCGAATCGGGGGCCGCCATGAGCGGTTGCTGCCATATTTGGTTGCGACAAATCCAGTCAATTACGGTCGACCCTGGCGGTTGAACTGTGCGGAAGCACTCGCTGCTACTTTTGCCATCTGTGGGCGGAAAGATTGGGCAGCTGAGATGATGGACCATTTTTCTTGGGGGAAGGCGTTTTTGAAAGTCAATGGCAAACTGCTCGACATCTATGCCGCCTGTACTGATGCTCAATCGGTGACTGACGCTCAGGAGCGGTATTTGGATCAGATAGAGCAGGAAGTCTCTTCCAAGGAACAGCAAAAGTTGAATGGTGATGCGGATGATATTTGGTTGACTGGAAACGTTAATCGATTAACTCTCGACAGCGAGGCTAGTGATAGCGATGGAACCGACGATATCGATAGCTCAGAGGGAAGTGAGCTAAGCGACAGAGGTGTTGCTAGTGAAGAAAGTGGAGATACTGATGACAACAATGAAAATATAAACCAAAAATTGGACATATGAAATTAATCTATCTACATCTTATTTGCAACCTCCTTGAGCTTATCGGTAACTTCATGGGTGCGCTTCTCGTCCTCCTCTATGACTTCAATCACTTCTTGCGCTCTCCACATCGAGGCATAGATGCCATCAGTTTTGTCGATCAGTTCCTGATGCGTGCCTGATTCCACCATCTTTCCTCCTTTTAGCACGATAATCGTATCTGAATCCAATACAGTACGTAAGCGGTGTGCAATGAAAACACTAGTCTTTTTGTCTTCCCGGACAATCGAGTTGATGTTCTGCATGAGCATTTGCTCGGTCTGTGTATCGAGCGCGGACGTCGCCTCATCAAAAAACATAATGGGCGCGTTCTTGAGAATCAGCCGGGACACAGCTAAACGCTGTTTTTCTCCTCCTGATATCATCATTCCCCGTTCTCCGACCTTGGTTTCCCATCCTTCCGGAAGACTATTAATCAGCTTATCGATCTTTGCGCGTTCGGCAGCCTTTCGGACCTGTTCGTCGGTTGCGTCCATGCGACCGTAGCGGATGTTGTGCTCAATTGTATCGTTGAAGAGCGGCGTGTCTTGTGGCACAACGCCAATAGATTTTCGTAAAGAGTCGAGAGACACTTCTCTGATATCTTGACCATCAATCAAAATCCTGCCGTCTTGCACATCGTAAAATCGAAATAATAGCCGTAGAATTGTAGATTTTCCCGATCCGGACGGACCTACTATCGCTGATTTCAGACCGCCAGGAATAGTGAATGACGCGTTCGTCAGAATCGGCCGATCGGGATGATATCCAAACGAGACATTTTCAAACACGACATCTCCTCTTGTCAGCTTCAAGTCTGGCGCACCCGGCTTGTCTATAATCTGCACGTTAACTTTTTGAAGGTTAAACAGTGTCTCCATGTCCAGCAGTGATTGACGCAGTTCACGGTAGACAGTCCCCAGAAAATTCAACGGCACAGATAGCTGGAATAACAACTGGTTGACCATCACTAAATCGCCAACGGTTAAAGAACCGGCCACAACCCCTTGAGCAGCCATGAACATCATTGCAGTCAGAGCAGTCGAAAATACTATATTCTGGCCAGAATTCAAGTACGCAAGTGATGTGGCAATTTTAATCGATGACTTTTCATAATCCGCCAATGCTCGATCATATTGTTTCGCCTGATATCCTTCGTTGTTAAAATACTTGACTGCCTCGTAGTTAATTAATGAGTCAACGGCGACCGTAGCAGCACGATTATCAGCTTTGTTCGCATCTTTGCGAAACTGCGTTCGCCATGAGGTAGTCTTGATTGTGAAGATTGTATAAGCCAGCATTGTGAAAAATGTGACGGCAGCAAAACTCGTGCCATAGTTATATGTCAACACACCACAAACCATACTGATTTCTAAAGCAATGGGAAGGACATGAAAGATCATCGAGGACAGAACAAAAGAGATACCTTTAGTTCCGCGGTCAATGGCTCGACTAAGTCCGCCTGTTTGACGGGAAAGATGAAAATTCAGATCCAATCTCAACAAATGCTGAAACACGTCAAGTGCAACAGACCGAATCGCCCGCTGCGCAACTGACGCAAAAATTGCGTTCCGCAACTCGCCAAATAACGTCGAACCGATCCTCGCAAGTCCATAACCAATCACAACAGTCCCACACACGGTCCAGATCGTTCCGGCATATTCTTGAAAATCAATGTTCATCGAATCGATGATTTCCTTAAAGTAGAATGGGACTTGCACGTTGAGCACTTTAGATGCGACAAGAAGCACAAGTGCAAAGACTACTCGAGTTTTTACTCCAATTTGACCTTTGGGCCATAGATAAACTAACATTTCTTTCATAATTGCCCAGTCAGCGTTCCGTTGTGTCTTTGCAGAGACAACTTTTTCTTCTAGTAGATCCGGAGTTTTACTGTTCAGAGACTTTGGCTGCTTTGCCTCTGATTTAGTCTCTGCAGCTGTCGGCGTTTGCACAGGCCCAGTAGAACTAAGTCCGCGACGAAACAACATCAACTTCAGAGTCGGCGAAACAAGAGGATTTTGGGATAAAGCATATTTGCATTTGCTGTCATGACGCTTACTCAAGGTCGAGCCGAACAAAGAGACAGTAGATATTGATGCTCGCGGACATAGACGAGAAAACGAACTGGAAGACGACCTCAGAACGGATTTTGACAAACACAAACTCGACGAAAAGTAAGTCAGGTTGCCAACTCCTCGAGTGACAGTTCCTGAAATTGCCATTGCTAGAAATGCTCACACAAAGAGAAAACACTCAGGTTACTAAAACGGAGTGAGTTGGTCGCAAACAATCTCTGACTCGAACAGGCTCCAGACCCGGGAAAATTCGGCTTTTGCTATTTGTTCGTTTCACCGGTCAGTTGAAAAAGACGAAAGTGATTAGAGCAAGATTACAATTTTGAATCAGACTATCCAACCTGTGCTACCCAAACTACCTGATACTGGAAAGATATCCTTGATTTCTATCTATTGCATCCACCGGTCTTTGGGTACTTCTTGGGTGCTTCTGAACTATGATGACGTGAATAACCTATATGTTACATCACGTGCTCAACATGTAGTTGAGCAGCAAAATTGGATGTAACTGTCAGTCTAGATGAAAATCTATATGGATATCGTTAAGAAATTGAGAGAATTTTGACGAAAATAGCTTTTATGCTGAAGATAGGTCTCATTAAAAATATTGACTAGACTGCATGGCTGGGCATAGAGTTAATGAAACAGAATACCATATCGTCTCACAATAGTCTGGACTTGATGGATTCGCCGAATTGTACCAGACAAGTGTCCAATATTATAATCATGGCATTCACTGCCATCAAGCTATCTTTAGATCAGAGCTATCTCTAAATCTTAGAACTTATTGCACCGTTTATTGTCACTCAAAACTATTCTGAGCCGACCTAGCAATTGAGTTCGCCAAACAACGAAGTAATAACTCTGACTCCCGTGTGCTCTACTTTCGGTTCACTAGCAATGGACTTCATTTCCAAAAATGACGGTCAATACATTTATCAGCAGGCTAATTTCTGATAGTTCTACACCAAGAAATGATGTGAAGTCTTGTTCTCGATCATTGCTCGTTCTGAAAATCAGTGATAATCGCACATAGTTTTGCACTTCGCTCGATCTTCAATTATCACATGATCGGCATCCGGTTAGGGCGAATAGGGAGGAAATGGGCGCAAATATTGCTCGCGGAATTCCAGATTTGTATGTGGAGAAACACTATTGGCGAACGAGCAATTCAGAATCAAAACAAACAAATCTATGTGCGTTGCTTTGGGTTAGATGTCTCGTGCTGGTGCTGTTAGCGGTGGTGGCTCGCAGATGATGAGCAGAATTGCTGTACTGGTGAGCAAATTTGTTACTGGTCGTCAGTAAGACGGCAATGATATTGAATCATGATAGACAAGAATGAGTGGTTTCCACGTAGCTGGTAACCAAGGACACCACGCAAGGCCTTATTTTTGACTTTAATACCTGATGAAGCTGAGCCAGAAAGACTGGAGAAAATTGAATATGAGTTCAGTTGTTGTCCTCCGGCTCCTGAACGCGTTCCAATGTAGTGTTGTATACGCCACTTGGCTCGAACCCGGTAAAGGTTAAGTGCTCGACGAGCGAGTAATGACATTAATTGCTCTTATTTATATATCATGGTATCCTGTGTTGTGATTTTCGATTTTGCATATTATTTTCTATTGCTGTTTTTTTCTTCTGGAGATCAGAAACTTGGATTCTGTGTCTGTGTTCTATAATGATTTTTTTTAGCTCTTTGCTTCTTGTTCTTGTTGGGCTTTCGCAGATCAGCGCTGCGTCGCTACGACATGGCATGACTAGCTCCATGATGACGATCGCAGCGAAGAATCCAGAGCATATCGGAATGGGTGATTCCGAAACAGATACGTCGTTAGCCCTTGGACATTCTGACTCTATGGTTGCTTCTGGCAAGGAGTTTAATATTCTTGAAATGGATATGGGTCATGGTGGGATGGATATGGGTGATGATAGTGATGGTGATGATGGCGATGATGGCATGGACATGGGTCATGGTGGTCATAATCACGCTGCTATGCCTGGCATGTGTAAAATGAACATGATTTTTAATTGGGACACGAGCGACGTTTGCATTGTTTTCAACTGGTGGCATATCCGGGGCGCTACGTCTCTGGCGTTTTCTCTTCTTGCCGTGATTGCGCTTGGAGTTGGATATGAATTTGTGCGTAAGGCGTCGTCGCATCCGTTATTGATTGAAGAGCGTTCGATCCAACTCGAAGATGACAGTGGTCGTTCTTCTGATTCTGATCCCGAAACTGGCACAACTCTTGCAAAAACTCGTACTAGTGTTAGTTCTGCCGGTAGCAGTTCTTCAAGCACTATTCTTCTTACAGAACCTGCGTTTTCCCTATTTGAGTCGCAGCGTAAACTGGCATTTACCTCTCGACGGATCCTACGTTCTCTTGTCTATGCAATTCTTGTCGTCTATTCGTTTTTCATTATGCTTATTGCGATGACTTATAATGGCTGGATTATTATTATGATTGGAGTCGGCGCGTTTCTTGGTAATCTAGTGTTCGGTGACTTCGGTCAAAACGCTACTCCCAAGGGAATGTCATGTCATTAAGATTTCTAAATAGTTTGACATGATATGTTTCGTTTTTCCTAGCACTCTTCTTTGAATACCTTATCGAATCTCAATTTTTAAACCAGGTTGTCAGTATTTACGAGTCTAGATCCACAGGATGTAATCATCGTGATCCCAGCTTCTGGTGTCCATGCTCATTTATCGTACCTTTCGATACTTTTCAAATGCGCTTTCTCGCCGCCGGCGTAGGGCAGTAATCCCCTCGGCGACCGCTCTTTCTTAATTAGTATACCCTAACCATATGAACCTCACCCTAAGCCGATATTGCAAACTCTAGGGTCTGGGTCAATCGTGTCATACCCAGTTTGTAATTGTATCATTTTCAGTTCCGATTTGTAAATCATTGTAATTTACCAAATAGATATATACAGCACAGTATTGCAAATTGCATGAGCTATAGGTATCAACAAGTTAAATACGATCATTATGGATATGGATCACGGAGATAATACGGACGGTGGCATGGACGACATGTGCAAGATGTCGATGGTATTCAACTGGGATCCTCGCGGCACCTGTGTCGTGTTTGAGTGGTGGCATATTAGAGGAAATTGGTCGCTGATATTTTCATTTTTGGCGATCGTTGCGCTTGGATTTGGATATGAATATCTTCGGAACAGCTTGAACTCGTCATCTTGGCTTTCAAGTCGCCAAATTAATCTGTCATCGGACCATGAACAGAATGACGACGAAGAGGAAGATGATCGGCTACCTTCTGGAGTTGCCGGGATTTCGCTCGATAGTTTTCAAACACTCTCTTCTTCGTCATCTTCTGGGTCGCGGTCGACGTTGTTTTCAAGACCGCAGCCGCTGTTAGCAACACTCGCAATCGTCATTACTAGATATAGAAAAGTTGTTCATGCTTGGTTATACTCTGTTCTCGTGGTCTATTCTTTTTTCATCATGCTGATCGCTATGACCTATAACGTAAGTCCAAACTCTCGATTAGAAGGTTCATACTATTCTGACATCTTTTTCCTTAGGCCGTTCTTATTTTCGGAATTGGTCTTGGAGCATTTCTGGGCCATATTGCATTCAGTGATGAATCAAGTACTTTCGTCGCTAAAGGTTTAAGTTGTCATTAGTGCTTGCTCTGCTAAATTTGTTGCATTATTTTCCGTTTCCTGGGCTATCGTAAGGTGTTTTCCATATTTTATTCTATATGATTCTGTACAATGTCTCTACTCTATCCTCCACGCTGTTCTGCTTTGAATGAATAATTCCATTCCTATACATATCGTATGAAAAGAGTAAGATAGACCGGTCTCTATACAGATGACATAATTTGCAGTTTTAAAATTCGATGTGGATTCTTATTTTTTCACGAACTCATCAAACGAATCCACACTTTTGAACTCAACTTTGCCCTCACTCACCGTTGCCACTTTCATATGTCCTCCCTTCGAAGCGTTTCCTTTGCGGATAGCTTCGACTTTCGCTTCGGCTGCTTCTGAGTTGGAATTTGTAGATATATTAGATAATGGTTCTGCAAACGATTCAGGCTGTACTGCCGCAGCCTCGTAAGCTTGACGAACTTCACGAGCAGAAATTAGATCGGCCAGTCGTGTCGCTCGCGATTGAATTAAAATCGTGCAAGGACCTTGGAATCTGATGAACATGTCATTGCCCCATATAAATCTTCTAATTCCAGATTTTACTTGAAACCAAGCCCGAGAGAGAAATCTGTAAACCTCGTTCTCGGAGACTGAAGTCGCAAGACTTGCGATCGGACTATCTGATTTCTTGAATAGGTTCCCGCCGAGCCATGTAGGAACCGAGAAGTTGACTCGGGTATGCTTAACTCTCTGAAATACGGGAACAGCTGCAGGTAAACTCGATGTATACGCGAGCACGTTTGATGGATGTACGAGAAATTGTTCTTCTGGCTCACGCAAGGTGATCTGATAGATCTGACCCTTTCCAACTAGCGCGACTTCTCCACGACCTGATAAGACCGTATTTCCCCAGCGTGCAAGCGACAGCGAAGGAACTAGCTTGGCTTTCAGAGTCAAAGTAGACCCTGTCCACGCAAGAAGTGCGCCTCGCTGGGCGACAGTCCAGTCTAATCTACCATCAAGTGAAACGACCGAGAACGTCGTCTGCACGGATCCGGATTTGGACGACACAAGCGCTGTAACAGGTGTTGTGCTTGATATCTAGACCTGTTAATTATCATTCTCTCTGTCTTTGGCTGACTTACCTTTTGGTATAGAAATGGAATACCGGTGAGAGCTCGTAGTGTAGGCTTTAACATGGAAAAGGTAGACGTCACCTAACTTCTATCAGCAACAATAATGGGTTCCAAATATTAATGTCCATATTACATTGTTAATGCTACCATTGATTCCCACAAGAGTTCCTCGACGAGTAAACAAAGTCGCTGAAGCTGGTAATGAAACGTTCAACAGACTAGCAGGCGTCCCGAGAACTTCGAATTTAGGCACTATAAAAAATCCATGCATGATAGTCCCGATCTCGAAAATCTTCCAATCAGACTCGAAAGATCATCCGATATCGTTGGCCATGCATGTACAAAAAGTTAGTATAATTTCTTCAGATCTCTCAGATATCTGCTCATACGTAACGGAAATGGACCATCCCCACTGACTTTCGGTATATCTTTGACCAGTTCAGATACGTCCATAGATATCGGAATTGATGCCGTAGGAGACTGACTGATGTGCACATTTCGAACCTGTTCTGGCCCTCTGTTTCCTGTTCTTGCGGTTACAGCACCAGAACAGGCGGTTCGCCCTGACATCGACAGTCGCATTCCAACTGTGTTAACGGTTGACATAGGCCGTGTCATTGAACTGATTACAGCAGCCATAAATGATATCTCGCACTTTGACTCCTCGTGCTAATAAATTGCAAACCTTCTGTTTCTGCTCTACCGAACTATACGTGTTTTACGGTCTTCCCGACTTCTGGGCCCAATCCCAGGACGCGGCTCCTCAAAGAGCTCGACTTATACTTCGTTAATTATTATGTAATGATCAAATTTTTACTATCTGACTGTGAAAATAAAAACTACTTCAATCTGCTGAATCTATAATCCTAGCAATGATTCTCTACAATGCCAATCCCTATTCCAATTCCAATACTAATAAACTTAACGGCTGACATGCAGATATTCTCTCTCACGTTTACGCTCGGCGATCGAATCAGGTGGTACATCCATAAACAGATCCGCACGCATGTGCTTTACATATTGACCAATGTAATCCTGAACTATGGCTGGCTTCATTCCAAGGTCCGCAAAAGCAAGAGCGTTTCGGTCGACTTTCTGGTCAATAGTCTTGCGCTCAACTTCGTCCGCACATCCGACCGGCCACCAAAGATATTTGTTGAGAAGATCCGAGACAGTAGCATAAAGCTTCTTAGGCACATTGTATTCAGTATAACTCTTCTTAGCCTCAACCTCACACATCAATCGAAGATCCTTCATCTGCCAGGCATGGTCTCCAAATAGCTCATATGTCTTGCCAACAGTCGAGTCGTCATGGCCAATCTTAAACAGCGCCTCCGTTAGGTCGTGAATGTGAATCGGACGAATCAGTTGCTGGTTCTTATTGACAGTAAGATACGGAAACGAAAGAATATCCTTGATGATCTTCGATTCTTGGCCAATGACAGGCGAGGGACGGACAATCGTCGCCGAAGGAACAATGTCACGGACAACCTGTTCGCCTTCATATTTTGTTCTCAAAAACTCTGAGGGAGAGTACGGTGAAGCGTCATGTGATGAAATATGAACCAAACGATCAACACCAAATTTATTGACGGTATTTGCAATACGACGAGGGATCTCCACATTCACGTCATGGAAATTATAGAGTTTGGTAGTGTAGTCACGGCCAATAAAATTGTAAACCACATCTGCTTCCTTAATGGCAGCCTCCATGGAAGTCATATTACGAGGATCAAACTCCACAAAATTGACGACACCAAGATCACCGGTAACTTTTAAAAACCGCTTTTGCATCTCCTCACGGTATGGGACCATGACAATAGTACCCTCACGAGCTAGAATCCAAATCAGAAAACGGTTATCCAAAGAGTTATGAAAGAAAGTATACCAAATTTGGAGACCAAATAGCGTCCAAGAAAACCATTAGCTCCAAAAACCGTCACTACACGTCCGGTTCTCGAAGATCTGCCGCCAGGACCGTAACTAATCAACGGCTTTCCAGAGCGAGTTATGGCCAAATCATGAGCATAACGAGCGGAAACGCAAAATAGAGAAGCTATAAAAGAATAAAATTAGTACTCGATGCAAGCATGATATACAACACGATAGATATTCCGAATCCTCGACTTAAGCCAGGCGGTCTCTGTCTCGAATCCTCTTACCTTTCCGCGGCACTGCAAGGACCTGCGCACGCACAGGAGTAACAAATAGCATCCTGATATCACAAAGACAGTCAAAACACACTACAACTGAAAGCTAAGCCTATGTATTAAAGCAATACTAATTCCTGCGCTTCTCGCCGACAAAAAACAATCAAAACTCTTCGTGCGAAAGTATACAAATTCTGGTGGAAAGTCGTCTGGCGGAGTGTGCGGCTCTCAGCATCATTCCCGGCGCGTTGATTGGCAGATATCCATGTCGATGTCATTTTACG
Organism: [Lipomyces] oligophaga; assembly: GCF_038497815.1. NCBI lineage: Eukaryota > Fungi > Ascomycota > Lipomycetes > Lipomycetales > Lipomycetaceae > Lipomyces > [Lipomyces] oligophaga. Next base: position 1,203,737 of record NW_027117785.1, on the reverse strand, counting down.
TTTATGCACACGTGATTATGTGCAAGCATATGGCGTTGGTGGAGAAGACAGTGCTGGAATGATTTGCATCTAACAAGGAACACGGTGTGAAAGATCGGTTTAATAGGTCTGAATAGAACATCTATTCGGCAAAAGATAATAGAGCTTGATCTAAGAATCGTAAAGCAGTGAAGCAGGGTTAATACACCTGAATTTGATTACGTTTGATTTTTGATTTACAAACTCAGATCTTAGACAGATTGACATATAATATTATGGCTTCTCATATGGATATCGATCATGACGTGCCGACAATTTTATCTGTTCTTCGATCAGAGGCGCCGGCAGACCTTGAGGGAGACTTTTATACGATGGAAGATTTCTGGGAGAGAAGGTATGCTTATGCCGTGGTTGTTGGGATCTATCGTTTGTGTTTGGCTGACTGACTGGCTTCAGGCTATGGCATCAACTCACAGACATGCTAGTGTCGTTTTTCGCAAAACCCGAAAGTGCTCCTTTGCGACGTCGTTTATATACGCAGTTTGTGTGTTCATTCGAGGGAAAGATTAACCAGCTTAAGCTTGTGGCACTCGGTCTCGCAGCCTCGGCCACCATCTCTGACAAGACGGAGGCTTTGGATTTTATGAACGAGCTTGCAGGAAAAGTGGATGATCCAACTTCGAAAGATGCATATGCCTACGCTTTAATAGAGACTGCGCGTGTCAAATTACAATTAGGAGATTTAGAGGGAGCTCGATCCACTATTGATTCGGCCAACGGAATATTAGAAAAGTTCGATACGATCGATTCGGTCATTAATGCTGCCTTCTACTCTGTCAGTGCGGATTATTACAAGGTCAAAGCTGATTTTGCTGCGTATTATCGAAGCTCTTTACGATATTTGGCCTGCATAAAGATAGAAGATCTACCAATTGAAGCACAACGTGAGCGGGCTTACGATCTGTCCATCGCGGCTTTTCTGGGAGATTCAATCTACAACTTCGGTGAACTTTTACTTCATCCCATTCTCGAAAGTCTTGTAGGAACAGAATACGGCTGGTTGAGAGAACTGCTGTTTGCAATGAATGTCGGAAATTTGACTGCTTTCGACAATCTGCGTCCACAGCTGAGCGCTATTCCTATTCTGGCCAACCAGGCGGAGTTTCTGCGTGATAAATTCTGTACGATGGCGCTGATCGAGGCTGTATTCCAACGGCCTGTATCGGATCGCACGCTGTCGTTTCAATTGATTGCGAAGGAAACGAAATTATCACATGACAATGTCGAATTTTTGGTCATGCGAGCATTAAATCTGGGGTTGATTCGCGGATCTATAGATCAAGTAGGTGAGCGTGTCAACATTACCTGGCTGCAACCCCGAGTTATGACGAAAGATCAGGTTGAAAGCATGCGCCAGCGTCTGATTCAATGGGACAACTCGGTCAATCAGCTAAGCAGTTGGATGCAGACTGCTGGCCGAGAGGTGTGGGCTGCAGAAGCTTAAGAAGAATGCGCATTACCACCCAATTTAGCCCACTAGTGTCACTCGACAAAATATCTAACCTAGATCAAGTGGCATTCTTGTATGTTAGTAAATCAGAATGTATCATGCATTTGCGATCAAATCCATTTCTCGGACCCAAGAAGGAGGGGGGTTAAGGCTGCTGCGGCGATTGCACGTGCCTGGCTGTCTGTCTATCTTGAGCCCGCAAGAAGCCATGTAAATAGAATCTGAAAAAGTCAAGCACGATCGTGAAAAGGAGAAAGATTTCACGAATTCTGAACTTGAATTATTTGTAGGAGTCTCAAGGTGTCGACGACCAATTTGTAAGGGCCGTAGGTATGGCTATTGCAGTGGTTGGAGAGGCCGCTTTGGCAGAGAGTGTCGAAGGAAACTTGACCAGCGGACCCGTTGAAGAGAGACAACACAGTCATGATCTCGACGTCGACGTCTTTCGGGAAACAGCGGATGCGGGAACGTTACCATCGACAGTGGAATGGCCGGTATTGGTGACAAAATTGCCAGGAATTTTGTTTGAAATCACGACAACCAAATTTACCCCGGAACCAACAGTTGAAGAAGGCGAGGTCCTCCAGGCACAGATTGAGTATCTAACAAATGCTTTTTCGCTATCTCCACCCTTTACCCTCCAGCGACTCGCAGAATTAATTGCATATCCAAATTCGCATTACAAGCCCAGCGCGAGACAGAAGTATCTCCGCGCATTAGAGCGTATTGTTGGAGTGGAGAGTACATACGAAGATGTTGCTCAAATCCAGACAGTTCCGGCTCCTGGGTCAACTGCATCATTGCCCTTACAGGGTGGGATTGAAAATCCGACAAACACGATTGATGTTTTGCTTAGCCCGATCCAATGGCTAGTTGATACGGGAACACCACCTCCGGATTGTGAGCCGTTGGATAGCGTCGAGACAACGAATACTGAAGAGACTGAGAATAATTCAAATGCAAAGCAGATCGACACAGACATTACAGCGGCAGTAGAAATGGCGAAGTCTTCGGAGAGCAACATAACTACAAGTCCTAAGGAACAGCCAGAGGAAGTAGATAGGACTAACGGAGAAGATACCGATACACTCATGGAGAACGATAGAGAAGAAGTTTGAGATAGCTTTTTGTATATTATATTTAATGGCAAGAGTTTGCTAAGGATATACTATCTACTAAGATTTCAAATCACAAGAGCCTACTTTCTATAAGCTCAGTTCAAAGATAGTTACTATTTACAAAATCAAATCTCCACACCATGCACGTCCTGAGAACGCAGCCACTCTTTCGGATATCCCATTTGGGGACGCTTAGTTTTTCTATAACGAGGGTCGAAAGGAATGTCCGCAAACGTTTCTTCTTCAATGTAATATGCCTCTGCGAGAAGTCGTTTCAACGTATTGACCAAGAACAATTTATTTTGCGCCGAATGCTGGAAATTTCGCGCGCTCATGTGGACTGTATTGGTATTAGAGTCATAACGCTTCAAACAAAGTAGTTTAAGCTTGTGAAGTCGCGTATTCCGTTCTTCACCTTCGCCAAAATAATAATCAGCAACTTCTTCCACATTGAACGTAACCGTCACATTTCCTTCCGAGGGATGCGTCTGGCCCATATAAGACACGTATTTGAAATTGAATAACTCTCCCTTCGTCTTTGACCGCGGGCTGAACGGCACAAAGTTTTGCCGCAGCGATGGCATTTCCCATGCCGTCACTCGGTTATACATACGCTTAAATCGATGCTCTTCGACTTGCATATGGACTGCGGGAGGTAATTCGTCAAACATATTTTTGGGCCCGACGGATTCAATAGCCTTTTCGATATCTTCGTCGACCGAGTTAACTGCTTGTCCGGCCTCCTCAATTTCGGTAATTATATCATGAGCTACTGCAACATGACTCAGTCTATCTGGCGAATTTGAAGGAAACGAAAATGTCACTGGTTTCGACCGATGAGAATTATCTTTACGAGGATCGATATGACGTATGGATGAATCATACGTGACGACGTTTTTCAACCCAGCCAGTTGAGAGTCCATTTTCTCGTACTTCTCATGAACGTCTGCCAATAATTTGCGCAAGTTGGTTTCCCTTCGAATTTCAGGTACTTGCTTCATTATTGACCGGTACGCTTCAATCATTTGATTCGACGGAGGCTGCTGGCTTCCTCCATTTCCAGTATCCGTTCCGAACAATAAACTCTCAGTTGAACTCGTAACTATACTATCTTGCTTGTCCTCCAATCTTAAGTCTTTATTTTTCTTTGCACTTTCTTCTATTGGTTTGCTCTTTCCAGGACTAGCATCTTCTCGAATTTCGTCTTTCGGGCAAACAAGAGAAGTTGAAAAGGTTCTTGAGCGTGCAGTTAAGGACGCGGAACAGCAGCCAGAACGACTCCGCACAAGTCGTGATACGTCTTTGATGAGCATAATATTTCGCGGATGATTAGTTTGTTAGTTATGTTCCAAGCGATAACTCAACAAACCTAGGTTGGCTATTTCATTGGAAAGTGAGGTCGGGAGGGTAAAAAAAGGCAAGGAAGCACTTCAGAGCATCATAGTCGAGTACAATCCCCTCTTTTAGCACACGTGATAATCAATGCGCCGCGCAGCTCTTCGTCATTGTGAAATATATTCGTTTCATCAAGATGATCATTTAATCTGCAATTCAGAACATAAGCAGATTAAGCAGTATTAACGTCCGGATAAGAATTTAAAATTGTCTAGCCCGCTTTGATAGATTAAATCTGGTTTCCTAGCTATGCTTCCGGCAGGCAAATCAAAGGCTGGAAAAGGAAAGGGCAAAGGCAAAGGCAAGGGCAAGTCCCGAGCCGGCGATATATTTGCTACAGCATCTGCTGGAGTGACATCTAGTTCGTCATCGTCTGCCTCATTGCTGACATCTGCATTGGATATTGATGTTACGCCTGAAATTTACGAGGCTTTACTTCATCCCCACGCTTCGCGTCGGTCAGCAAGTCCCGATGGAGCCAGCACTAGTACAGCTAGATCAACCCAGACAATTCCTTCAGTCGCTGCATTGACATCTATGCAATCTGATCTGCGTGCGTTATCAGCGAAAGCACATGCTCGAATCGTGCGCACACAACGATTGCTGCAAAACCTTGATTCCCGCCGTGAAAGAGCGCTTTCAAAAGTACGCGAACTTGAATTCGAGGTTGAACGAGCGGCTCAGGAAAAGCGCGACGAGGCTACTCGACAACAGAAACTCGAAGACGAGGCAAAAGTTTCCACTGCCTCTGCTGAAAGATCTGTCAGTGATGCCGAATCAGTGAGCAGGAAGAGAAAAGTCGATCAACTTGATAGTGATAAAGATGAAGTCAAGCAAGAATCGAGTGAGCTTATCCATACATTGTCTTACGACCAAGTTCTAACAAAGTAGATACACCACTTACTATCAAAATAAAAGTCGAAGATACAAAGTTATCATCAGGCGATGCCTCATCTCCAACCGCGGTCGATAATGAGGTGTCTATGACTGATGCAGCACCTACATCAGATATCCCCTTGCCTAGTTCTCCCAAGCAAGAGAGCGAAGGGCTGGTCGAAGGACAGGCATCAGTCACGAATGCTATGAGCGAGCATTCTGACGCTAGTAAAGCAGAGAAGCGACCCAAAAATCCTGGATCGGAATACGTCACTGCCCAGACGATTCCAACCGCTGCGCTGGCGTTTATGGATGACACTTTTGAAGACCATTCGATCCCCACGTCTGGAACTGAAGACCTGAAGAAAAAGTACGCCGTTGCATCTTATCCAACTAAAGATCTGTCCGACCTATTACCAGGTGAGATTCCCGACGAAGACTTTTCCAAATCCAAACCAAATAATCAAGTTCAATTCACCACGTTCCAAGCATATATAGAGCCATACTTCCGGCCATATACTGAAGAAGACTTATCATTTCTAGGTGAGAAGCAGGATAATCTGACGCCGTATCTTATTCCGCCACTTGGTCCCAACTATCTTGATGTTTGGGCAGAAGAAGACAGTGCTGTGACTGGATCGAACAGTACTAGCACTAATAACGGTAGGCAGAATGGCAGAGTGTCACGTCGGTCACAATCTACAATTTCTGAACTAGCTTCTCGAGGAACTTCTGAAAATCTCACCGAAGATATGCTTGAGACGGGAGATGTTTCCTGCGGGCCCTTGACGTCACGATTACTTTCCGCTTTGCTTAAAGACGAAGCGGATGATATTATTTTACCGACTCCAGGAACTACAATTAACGGTGCAATTGCTGGAGCAGCATCTACCGCCGCCAATTCAACAGTAGGCACGCCTCGAGCGGACGAGAATGTGTCAGCTGATAACACCACTCAGCCAGTCGAGCCACCGCAAGTTCTCTCGTCTACTTCGGAGTTTGTCGAGCAGCGATGGCGTGTACCCTCAGTCAAAGCCGACTATCAGACCTTGGAAGACAGAATTAAGCGTGAGTTCAAATACGTTGGAATCTTGGGCACTGGGCTGAATGGCGACCATGATTATGAGCCGGATTGGTCGCTACGGGAAGACGACGAGATCTGCGCCGAGCTGCGCAAGTTACAAAAGCAGCTGCGCATGGTCTCTGTAACTAACACTCGCCGAAAAAAGATTGTTGAAAAACTTGTATTAGAACATATGGCTTACCAAGAGTATTCACAGATCCACGAGGACCTAGATAAGCAGGTTGACCAGGCTTACCTCAAGCGGACACGAACAGTGAAGAAGAAGAAGCGTCCGCAGAACTCCTCGACCTCTGCTACTCCCTCGACGCCGGCAGGTAATGGACTTGGATCCGGTGGAGCCTCTGGCGGAGCACCTGGTAAGACAGCTGAGCTCGGAGAAGGTATTAAAGTGCTACTCGAGAAACGTCGACGGTGGATTGAGAAAATTGGAGCCGTTTTCCCACCAGCAGAAATGATCAAACGAATTCCACGCAAGTCGATATTTGCTGTCGAGGACGAGTCAAAGATTTCTGCTCTCGCTCAATCGGTTGCTCCTGCTGTCAATAGCGTCGTGGACGCAGACTTGAAGCCAGATCAGATTCCTACTGACCCTACACCTAACGGCAACTCTATTCACCATCCTAAAGATCCTTCAACAATTCAGACACCTCCTCATCCTCCCACTACTTCTGTTAATGGTATCAATGGCTCCACAGCTTTTTCAGATACACCGTCTTCCACCACTTTCAGCACGCCTAACCATCTTGAGGCTGCTCCGCCTTCGAACGAAGTCACTACTTAAGCACTCCTCCAGACGCAGTGCATAGCAATAGTTATCGAGGCAACAAAAATTTTTGTTTAAATTTTGTTACGGTTATTTCGCTATCCTCATTCCACAAATATCAAGTACTGAACTTCAATTAGAAACTTATATGACCAATCTTTGGTTGTGAATCTCTTTGACTTGTTTAAAATATTGCTATTTCTTATATGTAGGCAATATATTATATCCAATCAGATTATATCTCCCTAGATTACTTTTAAATCAATAAGAATGGATCAAACATTTCATGTTAACTAACGACGCTAATTACAACTAAATTGGACAATACAATAAGACGAAAACTGAAAAGCTAAAATTGCTAGCCATCTCGGTTATCATGTCTTAGAGCCTAAAAAATATTACAAAAAATATTGTTTCATAAATTTTATGTTCATTCTTCATCTGCTCGGCTTTCATTTTTCCGTAGAACAACTAGTCCTTCTAATGTGCTTGCCAGAGCAATGTACTCGTCATCTTCTAGTTCGGCTCGTTCGCCATGCCCAAGAAGTACAGGGGTGCTATGGGTAACCCACCCCGTGATCGTCTTCGGACGGCCTGCCTGACCGACAGTGTCGACTGCCTGACCTACTCGGACATTCACCTGGATAGGCTTCATATCCTCGTCAAGTGTAATCAGGAAACGCGGATGAATGCATGGAGTCAAGAAATAGAGCAAGTAATGGGAAGAATCAAGAATAAACTGAGAGGCATCGATTAGGGATACCAAAACTGTGAGTAATCCTGCAAGTGAGACGTTTGATAAAATCTGTCGCTCAGTATGGAATGGAGATAGCGAAAGTGTTCCTTTGCCAAGATGTAGTAATCCTTGCGCAATTCGAACCATGAACAAACTGTTCGCTTCCTTAGAGTAATAACTGGCCAGTTGTCGAAGTAACTGAGCTAGTCGTGCATTGTTGGTACCCGCACCAACAAGGCCCATAGAAAAAATAGCATTGAATGCTACCTCCAGCTCGCTATCGTGGGAGTATCTCGACAAGGTATCGAATACCTTCATCTGTGGATTGGATGCAGAAATCAGTCCCATGGCAAGCGGAACAGCACGTCGGATAGATCCTTCACCGTAATGCATTAGATGTCCAAACTGGCGCAGAACCATTTCAGATCCGATATCTTCTCCCATAGCAATTATTGCGACACCGAGAACAGCGTATCCTTGATAAAGGTCATTCTCTTCTTCTGAACCCTTTTGCTCACCAGTGCTCTTTTCACTGCACAAATGCAAAAGCTGCTGAATCTTCAATACATTGCCGGTACCAGCATAAGAGCAAATGTCTACAAGAACCAACGTATTGCGGCCAATGGGATGCTCTATAGCCTTCAATGTCTCTAGCAAGACATCGGCGGCGTCTTGCTTACCCATGTAAAGTAATCCAAGGCCTAGTGACATAAATCGTGCCCACTTATCATAGAGCTGAGAATCATCTCGAATCAATAGTCCTTGAACAATCGTTTCAGTGACGTCAGAATTACATGAACCAACTAAAACTAGACCCAAAGAAAGTGCAGCTAAAGATGAAATTTGCATCTCAACTGACACATCGCTTACTAAAGGTAACAAAAGCGCAACAATGTCCTGGTTTTGAGAACCGGCATAAGCAAGACCTAAACCGATAATAGCTGAAACACGCAGTGAAACATTTCGATTCTCAATATAGTCTGAAAGGAGAGCTAATGCAGGCTCTGAATCATTGTGGACTGAAGTGTTCACAATACCAATACCAAGCAGGGCACCCGCCTTAATATACTCTTCTGAAGAGTAAAGATACTTGTCGAGTTGCTGCAAACCTTGTTCAACGTCCCACAGAAGAATGGAAGCAAGGCCAGCAGTAGCTGAAAGCATGCCACCATCTTTGTTTTTGTATACCCACGATCTAGTATCATCATCAACTAGCATCATTTTATCCTTCCCGAAGCCTGAGTTGACAAAAGCATTTACAAAACTAGCAGCCAAGTTCTGTTTAGCAGAATCTATCAAGCCTGTATCATGGTCATTTCGAGAATGCTCTAGATGACTCTTGTAAATGTCCTCCGGCAATTTCGGCTCCAAAATATTTAGCTCCTTAGCCAAAAACATAAAATATGTGGATAATCTAGTGTTTGAAAGACACTCTTGCACTTCTTCATTCTCAAGTTGTAGCCAAATTTGTTGGCGAGCTAATATAAATGCCAGTTGTTTATGCATTGAAACATCCTCGGTCGCACTGAAAACAGTGCGTATAGAGTCGTAATCATCGAGGCGAATAGCAAGAGCCATAGCCTGAGGTAGCTGATTCTGTGAAAGATATATGGTATAAGCTACACGCAAGAAATTGCGATCGTCGGGAGGTGGAAGAAGATTAACACAAGATACCATGTACAGACAAACTCGTCCGTAGGTATCTTTATCAACAAATGGTGGAAGCTTGTCAATTGCTTCCAGCTCAAGTAAAAGATCAACCGCATCAACTTCAGCATTATGTTTAAGAAAGAATGGGATGATTTGCAGAGCAAGATCCAGTAGATCTTCAGAAGGCTCCTCCTTCTCGGCACGTTCAGCATGAACCTCTCCAATCTCTAGAGCAAGATGACGGAGATACTCATGACCCCAAGTAACATATTCTTCTGAAGTAGCAGTTGATAAGAGACGATAATGAAGCGAATCACGCTTTCCAGTGTCGGTGTATGTCATACCCAGTACAGAAAGCACATCAGCGAGCGATGACTAGAAATCGATCAGAAAAGTCAGAGACAAAATCCAGGAAAAAGAACGCATACCTGAAGCTCAGCTGAAGGCCATTTATCATATAACTCAGTGAGATCGGGATAGTGTGGTCGAAGAAACTTTAATGGTTTAGGAACAGCAGTCATGGACGATGTAGAAGTGCGAATAAAGTTCTTCAAAGAATCCAGCGCAGGCTTATAAAGAGAGGTATCAGGTTCCTATAAGAAATAGTAATAAGCAACATGGACATGACTGACAAAGAGAGGGGAAAGAAATGGTGCGATGGATCAGAGAGAAAAGCTGATGTGTAATCACCTCAATGTCGACTACAACAACCACAAAGCTTTCCGATCTGTAGTTTTCAAAGCAAAAAAAAGCCAAATACCTTTAAACGTTCGACCAGCATATCAAGCTCCGACTTTAGCTGTTGATCTTCTTCTGAAAGCTCTTCTTCATCCTTTTGATCTTTGTCATTCTTCTTGTGAGCTGGAGCCTTGCCAGCAGGTACTGTCGAAGAGGAACTATTCTCCATCGAGGCAGTAGCATCGGTCGCGTCTTTTCCCGACTCTTTTTGTGACATATCTGCGGGAAATTAGAGCAAAATACGAAATCTCAATCGAATACAAATCGAAAATCTGACACAAAAATGAATTGAAATCGAGTTATCAGAAGTCGATGGAACTATTTGGATCTAGCAAGCTGATGGTCAATGGACCTTCACCGCGAAGGCCTTGAATGAAAGTGGATGTGGCATATCTCACTAAGCACAAGTGTTATGCACGTGCCCGCTCAGGATCACAATTGCAAGTACTGATAATCAGAAAAAAAAAATCGGTTCAAATCTACTCTGGCAGAACAAATAGTTTGTTCTAAATGCTGAAAAACTAGTTTTTACTTGAAGTTATGGCTAGAGCAATTAATTCCTATAAATGACCAGATTCACATTATCAGTGAACAATGCTAGCCACGTGACTGCAGTCGTCGGATGAGTGTTCAAAGACAAACAGAACAATAGACTAATCTGGATTATGAGGGAAGTGGATTTCATCGCAATATTAAAGGATTCAAGCACAGCAAGATAAAAGATCATACGAAATAAATGTAAGATGATTTATAAATTTCTAATGAGAATTTGGGCTGAGAACTTGAAACTAACTGCAAACTTAAAGATTCGTGAAATTCTATGCATTGATATGAAAATATTACTGCACAAAGCCAGGCAAAACACCAGATAGATCTTAGTAAAAAAGGAATATGTGAGGTAAAACTGTGTACAGAGGTAGTATCCAGATCGATCAGGATCTGGATGGGTCCAGGGTAACAGACCCGAGAAAAAATCAGAGTCCGGAGTGAAATAGGCCACTTAAGCTTCCCATAACTTAGCGACGGTACCGGCAAGACCGACATCTTCAGTCTCTAGCTTGTAGAAGCCATAACCAGTAATGGCGGTGCCTCCAAGGAGCAAATACATGCAAAAGTCGTGGACCTTACCAAACTCGCGCTTGGGAATATAATCGATGATGCATGACTGGAAACCAAAGTATGAGTGAAGTAAAAGACCAGTAACCAAAACAGAGTCAACAGCAGGAACGAAAGCTGCATCTGACACGAAAGGAGCGAGAGTAAGAGGAACAAGGCCGACCGCAATGACACGCTCAAAACTCCAATGATAAGAGCCATGCATTTTGTCTTCTGCAGGAACCTTTGCGGCGTCATTGACAGTTCCAATAATGCCACCTGATTATTGAGTGGTCAGTCCATGCAAACTGGAGGAGTAGAGCGTAGAGGAGGTAAAAGAGCCAAATCCAGCAACTTACCGGGTGGTTGTGCAATAAGCGGTGGAATTCCCAAGTGACGAACAGCAACAGGTGCAGCGAGACGAGCGGTAAGTGAAGGACGGGCAATAGCCGGACGAAGTGGCGTCATAAATGAACGAAGAAGGGCTGGCATCTTTTATACAATGGACAAAGAAGTTTAGAACTAAAGCTGGTTTGAAACAAAAGTGTGAATTGATTCTAAAGCTCAGTAAGAATAAACTCACGATGGAATAGTTGGCGGAGGAGTGGAAGTTACGGATCCGCGGGGCAGTGGCGTCAACAGAAGGCCAGTTATGCCATAAACTAGCACGAGCTGGGGTCCTCTATGACCACTGATTCGCCCTTCTCTGATTGGCCAACTGTTCACAGGACCGGACAGGCTCAGTTGGAGAGAGCCCTTGCCTTGGAGTCCCGGAACAGCGTCTGAGAACTTATTCCTTTTCTCAGTTCCCTTGCTTCCGACAGCGAAAAGAGGCCTTCAATTGACATTGTTTTGACGCTATTTTCCGCTGTTTTCCCGCTTTCTTGTCTCAGAATTTTTCAATCAAGGACGCACTAATGCCTGTCTCCGCTGCCTTTGTCGGTGCTGCTGCTGCTCGCGCCTCAGTGCGTCGCGTCGCCAGCTCGGCTTCTGCTCGCTCTTTTGCTCGCTCTCTCGCGACTCCGGCAACCACTCCGTATCCTAAATTCACTACACTCAAGAATGGATTTACTGTATGTTTCTTATCTGGTTCAATTTATATTTAGCGCTTTCGTTCTGTATTGTTGGTGTCGGACAGTGCGCTTCTAGGCGGGTTTGATCATTTGAATTGCTAGGCTGATCATTGGCTGTTCCAATCAATAGAAATGTATGGACTACATGGTGGGCGAGCCATTTTTCAAAATCGTTGCTTCCTTTTGTATATGAAGTCAGCCCAAGTTTGGTTCGTTTGAGTGAACGAATTCCTTTAAGCTGCAGTCGAAATAATGATTAAAAACCCGCTTGGATAATTTTGCATATCCATCATCTGTCCATTTGTCATCACGCGATTGCCTTTACATATTTCTCTTTACTGACAAGTTCTAGATTGCCTCTCTCGAAATTCCTTACACCCAGACTGCGACCGTTGGTGTATGGATCGATGCCGGCTCCCGTGCTGAGACCGAAGCTAATAACGGCACTGCGCATTTCCTCGAGCATCTCGCTTTCAAAGGAACTCAGTCGCGTTCTCAACGTGACATTGAGCTCGAGATTGAGAATCTCGGTGCCCATCTTAACGCCTATACTTCTGTAAGTCATTTCGATTTTTTTATGATTCGTTTTTTTGGTTTTATTCTAATCATTGTTCAAGCGTGAAAACACTGTCTATTATGCGAAGGCCTTTAAGTCAGATGTTCCCAAAACTGTCGAAATCATTTCGGATATCTTGATCAATTCTAAGCTGGATAAGTCGGCGATTGATCGTGAACGTGATGTTATTCTCCGCGAAGCTGAGGAGGTCGAGAAGCAGTACGAGGAGGTTGTCTTTGATCATCTCCATGCTGTTGCTTTCCAAGGGCAGAATCTGGGCCGCACTATTCTTGGACCCAAGGAAAACATTCTTTCGATTTCCAGAGATGATCTTTCAAATTACATTGACACAAATTACAAGGCGGATCGCATGGTTCTTGTTGGTGCTGGTGCCGTGAATCACGAGGAACTCGTTGCACTTGCAGGAAAGTATTTTGCCAGTGTTCCTACTTCGAACAAACTTGGAGCCGTCAGCGCTACAAAGCCACAGTTTGTTGGATCTGAAGTTCGCATTCGTGATGATGCTATTCCTTGCGCCCACATTGCCATTGCAGTTGAGGGAGTTTCATGGAAGGATCCCGACTATTACAATGCGCTTGTTGCTCAGGCTGTTATTGGTAACTGGGATCGAACGTTAGGTAATGGATCATTCCTTGGATCTAAGCTTTCTTACACTGTTGCGGAGGGACACCTCGCGAACTCATATATGTCGTTTTCGACATCTTACTCTGATACAGGACTGTGGGGTATCTATTATATCACTGAAAATTTCACTGGCATTGATGATCTTGCTTATTATGGATTCCGGGAGTGGCGTCGTTTGTCAACGTCTGTTACCGAGGGCGAGGTCGAGCGAGCTAAAGCTAAGCTAAAAGCATCTTTATTGTTGTCTTTGGATGGCACTACCGCAGTTGCGGAAGATATTGGCCGCCAGTTGGTTACCACAGGTCGGGTTGTTTCTGCTGCAGAAATTGAGCAGATTGTAAATGGCATCTCTGTTAAGGATGTGCAAAGTTTCGCGCAGAAGTTTCTTTGGGACAAGGACATCGCAGTTGCTGCATATGGATCTATTGAAGGTCTTTTGGACTACAATCGTCTGCGGAACTTGATGGCATCTCTTCGCTGGTAAAACAGGATATATAGTATTATCTGGGCACGGTCGTGGCAGGAAAAGATGTGTTTTTGTTTTATTTATTTAGTATTTTTTTGAATTCAGATGTCGAAGGGTCTTCTGTTCATTTCTGTCCATTTCTCTGTCGAAGTTTGAAGTCAATATAATATTGCTTCATTGATTCGGCGAAAGCAGAGGTGAAAGAAAGATGAGGAAAGCATGTGTCAGAACATGTATAAAGTAATTTACGAATGGAATTAGAGAGAGGTATTGGATAGTGCTGAAACCAGTCCATACGGCCGAGAATGCATATTATTATCATATATTCATAAATGCTGATGTGCCATGATTATTATTCGATTGTGAACGGCTGTAGATGGCAGATATCGAAAACGTTTTTACGGTGGTAGCAATTTGCTGACAGGGATGTAGAGAAAGGAGTTCAGCTGGTTTAAATTTAAAGTCTTAGCGAACAGCCACCACCGACGTAGCGGCGCAAGATAAATTTTGTAGTAATTTTCCAGATCGGCCGCGGGATTTTTGAGGAAACGTTAATGAGAGTATAATGCTGGGAGAAAGTAGAATGCAGTGTAACAATCATCCGGACCACGAAGAAAGTTCAACTGTTCAGGTGGGAATGACTTTCAGACTCTACCATGTGGATAGGACAAAGAGAAGACAAGGACTGTGATGCTACTGATGCTGGCATGCGTCGCGCCTGTTCGAGATTGGGCGGGACCGAGACCGAGATGGTGATTGTTTCTGGCAATGGCTGTAGCGCGGTCGTGATGGGAGTGAACCGCTCGAGGACGGATTTGAAAGACGAGCAGGTGCGCAATCTGGTTTCTCACGTGCGACGATGACGGCAGGTCGTGCTGCGGAAACAAGGGATTGTGATAGTGGTTATAATACAAAAACTGAAGTAGATGCTAGTTCTAATATGAAAAATAATATTACTGTTCTCTGTAGGATACCATCTTTCGCCCATCTTTCACCGTCTCCAATAATCCCGCACAAACTGATCCACTTGCTCGGGCGCAGTCAACGAGCGGTCTGGAAGAATACACCTAGCCGTCGACCAGCGCCGCCGGTTGGGACCAAAGAGCGATTATTCAGTGATTTCGAACTGCCACTCGTTAATTCCCTCGAACTTCGTCAGACTTATTCTATCTGATCCTCTCGTGTAGCGCCTTCCTTTTATTCTTCAGGACTTCCGGGTCATGTCGTTCGTGGTGCAGTCTGCCACCGTACAGTTTTTATACTCCTGCTCCATCCTTAGCTGTCCTACCTGAACTAGCAAGCAGTTCCTAGTCTTCTCTGAATCTTCGTCATCGTCGTTGCACTCTTCTATTCGTCATCGTCATGGTCACCAAATCGCCAGAAATGTATTTCGGCGTTCTCGTCCTTCCAAACACGGCCAAGAACGCCGGGGAGGTCTCCGATCAGGATGTGTTCTCTGTGCCTTCGACACTGTCTTTCCGTGAAGAATATGACGACGCCGTCATTCTCCATCAGTCCGACCAGTCCAACGGAGCAGATATTTCGGCCTTGCTCTACGTTCCGTCAATCAGCAATTCTACAGACTGTGGACAGGACACGATCTCGAGCAACGTGACCACCCTCGCTGATCTGCCTTCGGGCTATAACTTGGCGGCCATCGCGCCTCTGACATCCCGTTCATGTGCTACCGTTTGGATGAACCAGGCCCATCAGGACGGAGCTGCCAATGTCATATTTTACGATCCAGATCTGAGTTCGAGCAAAACTCTAAGCTCTGGCTTTTTAGGGGATACCTCGGATATGACATATTCAGTCTATTACATCTCTAACACGGTCGGCTATGAGTTAATTCAATATCTATCGGAATATTCTGGCAACATGACAGCAGTTCCAAACGCTGAACGGCTTGTAAATTACTATGACTTCCGTGACTATGTCAGAGTTGCAGTCGAGATCGACAGCCCTAGCTCTGGCCGGCTTCCTGGCTTGTGGGTATTTCTAGTTATTGCCCTTGCGTTAGTTCTTGGTGCCATTGCATCTACTTCAGTGATCTTGCATCTCCTGCAATACCGCAATCGACGTCGTCTGAGAAGACGGATCGAAAACGGTGAAATTGATCTCGAAACTTTGGGTATCAAGCGATTGACAGTGCCCAAATGGATTCTAGAGAAGTTGCCAATCAAGACTTATGTTCCAGGAGAATACCATTTCACTAGTAATACTGTGTCCACACCTGAACCTGCACACCATCATTCTTCGACCGCTGCAGGCGCACTGCTAGCAATTCCTCGGACGCTAACCCCGTTCAATCGACTCAAATCTCCAAAATCCGAGAATCAAGACAAAATCTCTGAATCCGAGCCAAATGCGTCTGGCGGGTACTCCCAGTCCTCTTGCCCAATATGTCTTGATGACTATGAGCCCAATGTGACCAAAGTGAGAGAGTTACCATGTATGCATATTTACCACCAAGATTGTATTGATAACTTCCTTGAGCATCAGTCGTCCTTGTGTCCCTTGTGCAAGCAGTCGGCGCTTCCAAAAGGGTATATTCCGGCATCTTTACGAATCACAAACGCGACAGTTCGCCGTGAACGCCGAGTTCGTCGTGCTTTGGAGCGAGCACGCCGCGCTGGTGTTGAAGCTCCAGATATCGAGAATCTGCCTGCAGAAGAACCGTTCAGGCTACCAACGATTCGTGGCATATTGCGGCGATCTTCAACCAGCCGTGTAGCCGACGTGGAACTTCAAGATTTGTCCGTTCAAGCGGGCGAGCCTGCTGAGCAGCACGAAAATCTGGCGCGTCCTGAACAATCGGAACAATCTTCTGTTACTGTTAGTGCTACCAATCCCCCGGCAACGGCCGAACAGGACATCTCGTCGCGACCTCGGCATCATAACCGCGGAATCCGTACAAGAAGGCAAGATCGTGCTGTGAATACACCCGGTGCAGTCGTCGCATCAGACGGAACTGTCTTTGTTGTGGAAGAACATGAGCAGCCTCGAACTCGTCTTGGCAGAGCTATGCATGCGATTTTCCCTTTTATTCCTTGATTTGGTAATTTTTTCTTCCATGTCCTACTTTCTCATCTCTCATTCACTATTTTATACTCTACTCATCTTCTACGTCTACCCTGCTAATCACCATGTTCAGACTACTTCTACTCTATTTCCTTGATTTTTTCTATTTTCTTTTCGATGCTTACTTAGCTTTTATGCTGTCTGATAGGAATTTATGCCATCTAATGATTTATAATGAGTTCATTGTTTTACATGCTTGAGGAGTTGTCTAGTGTTCTATCTGACTTGTTCAATTATGAGTCTTTGGTGGTTTTTGTTACCTGTATGTCTGTTTTGGTTAATTGATGTTCAATCTCCTCTGTTTAATGTTTGATCGCTGCGTTTTACTTGTTGAAAAAAGTGCTATCCTATCTGATTCATTGTTTATGTGATTTACCTGCATCCAAGTATAATAGCTATCGTACGTAATGCCTGATTTCTATAACTCAGCAGTTACATACTCCGTCTGCCCAGCTTACAAAATTCAAATGCTTAAAATCTATTTGTACAAATAATACGCCTCAGCTTTTGGCAATGAACTGTTCCAAACAATCCATTCCATTCATTCATAATTGTTCAATTGCTCGCCCACCAAATATACCTCGTCCAATAACGTACGCTTCCAGGAATAAAACAGCTTATTCAAAAAATACACCGCCACACCAAACACGCATAACAAAAACACTCCCGGGTACGAAAAGTGAATTATCAACTCCGCAATCTCGGGCGACAGCTCGGGTTCAAATAGTTCAATCCCCAATTTGGCCATTTCCGGAGGTAGAATAACGAATGCTAGTCCGGTCAATGTCACAGGGATCGAAAACTTTATCAGGAAGTGCTTCTTATTTATCTCGGGATATCTCGGTCCAAAGATTGTGGTACAGATACGCTCTTTCACCCTTGCAGGTGACGTGATCCATATAAGATTCTCACACACAGCTCCTAGTGCCCACACATGGATCCCATCCAGAATCATAGGCTCGATCAAATTTTTCTGATTAAATGGCATAGCCAAATAAATCATCACCATTGTTCCTAATAATAACGGAACCGCACCAAACAGAAACGGCACTACTACTGCCACTTTAAACACAAAATTGCCTGCCTCCCAAAGAGCTTCAACATTGGTAAATGCTCGACTGTAATATGCAACTCGGTCTCGAATGTACTCTCTATTCTGTGTAAAAGACGATACAGAAAAGTAAAGGCAGTACATAATGAAACCTCCAGTAGCATAATTCAATACATCACTGCTCTCTCGAGGATCCGCCCCAAGAATTCTCATTGTCTGCCGTCCCAACATAAGTGGAACTACGGTCGCTAAAAGTCCTGTGAAAATCGCGAACATCCAAATAGAAACCATGAGGGTGATAATTCTGGCTCTCAGGTGTGGTGGCGAGTAAACTGCAATCGTGTTTCGAAATGTTTCAGCATTATCTCGGTTGCCATCTAATCGAGTATTGGCTTTAGTGACAGGAGTAAAATATCTCTCGCCTCGTTCTAATCTGTGACTATCAGATTTAGGAACTCGGACGTAACCTCCGTCACGAATGAATCCAGCCTCTATTCCTCCTGAAATCTCATCCTTCGTCGACACATGGAACACAAAGACTGGTCGACGAGCCATATACCGAAATCTCACTTTCCAAGACTTGAATGCAATATATCCCTGCTCATTAGGTCGCTGTTCGTTAAACAAAAAGGAAGTGAGTCGCAATTGCCGCGCAGCAAACCTCAAAAATGATCTCCAAGCCTGCTTCAAGACTCCATCCGACTTGAATATCCGAAGAAAGTAAGGCACGAACATGTAATAAAATAAAAACACCACGGGAGCACTAGCCATAGCGCGACCCCAATGCCACTGAATCGGTAAGATATCAAGTCCTGTACCATAACGTAGAAAGAACACCACGCCTCCAAGACAGATGCAAATTAATCCGCAGTATATGACGCCGGAAACGAGAATTTTATATATTTGCATAATAAATGAACGATCCAAAACTTCCCTAATTGGATGAAAATTAGGATCATTCGGATCTCGGATAAAATAGAGAACGCCGGGCCTGACGATATCTCGACACATAGAGACAAATAATGCAAAATGAAACATGTAACAAGTGCCAACAAACCAGTGTAGAAAAATACTGGCGCAAGGACTTTCAATTGAAAATGACCATCGCTCAAGAACTGAAACGTTTTCAAAAATAGGCAATGTTGAAATATCGAGCAAGAATCCACAAAACAATGGGAAAACAACCAGTTCAATGCCAATAATCACAACGACCTTCAAAATGGACGTCCCTTGCAGTAAAACTTCTCTCAAAATCCCAGCAAGAACAGGATTGAGTCGTTGAAACGGAAGTCGTACGTTCGCCATCCAGAGTCCAAGAAGTATAGAAATGACCCCGTAACCAGCACCAATATTGATTATTCGGTCAACTGTGACTATATGATCGACATCCTTGCTATAAATCAACCAACCAGGCCTCTCTGTCTGCGATCCTTGATATCCCAAGATCAAACTATATATAACATCATAACTTCGTCCTCGTAGTCGAACAAGAGCATCTGTTATAACCTTTTCTTCACTTTGTGAACTGTACCAGTTAAAATTCCTCGTCATCATCTGAGCCAAAGAAGGAATCATCTCAATATACAATCGCACACCAAATACTCCATAGCCCAGAAACACGATAGTCATGTCGACAATACTGTTTACGCCATAGAATAAAATCTGCAAAGGGATTCGGAGACAGTACTCAACGGGATCACGAAGAATGAAGACGGCAAATCTGCCAAAGATATAAGGAATGAACATAAACATGGTCAGGATACATGCGATCAAGACTGCAGCTAATAAACCATTTTGAAATAAACCTGGAAATGGACCTCTGATTCCCAAAATTTCTAAAACGCCTTCAAAATCGTCTACCTCCTCGTCCAGCTCTTCTTCGAAATTGCGCAGTCCATCATTTTCGTCAAATCTATTCGCAGCATTATTTTC
This sequence comes from [Lipomyces] oligophaga, assembly GCF_038497815.1. NCBI lineage: Eukaryota > Fungi > Ascomycota > Lipomycetes > Lipomycetales > Lipomycetaceae > Lipomyces > [Lipomyces] oligophaga. Next base: position 1,183,989 of record NW_027117785.1, on the reverse strand, counting down.
CTGTTCCACTGGCGGTGGCTGCTGTCTTTGGATTTCAGGAAATTGAAAGGCAGGTACTTCCTGATGCTGAATATCAATTTCTTCAACTTCATGTCTTTCCGGTGCATCTTCCGCATCCCAATCATGATCATTAGCAATATCATTATCGTTGACGTTATGATCGTTAATATCGTTATCTTGGACGATGTTGTTGGTGTTATTGGTATCATTGGTGTTTGCATTATTGGCCCCCAAATTAGCACCTGAAGCAAAGGCAAGGTAGTCGTTGAATTGATCTAATACGTGGCCTTCCTCATCCTCAGCAAGAACAGGACCAGCCTCCGGTGGAATATTTCGACGTCGAAGTCGCCAGTCATGAAAAGCTTCTGCTCCATCTTGTATTCCATTCGAATCATCAATCACTGCGATGTCTTCCGGCTGCTCTGGAAGAGGAAACGGATTTAATTCCTCATCGTCACTTTCATCATCACTAATATCATTGTCTCGATCAATATGGTTATCCCGAATTTGAGCATTTTCCTCTTGATGTTCATCTATTACAGCAGCTTGTTCAGGGTTTTGCGCAGCATTTTGCAAAACCCATTCCCTAATAAGAAATATATTTACAAATGTCAATACTATAACACCGGTTATGACATGGCCCTCAAAAGTGTCGACTAAAAGTTTGCTAAACGGGTTTAAGTCAGTGAGTGCTATGAATATAAATAAAGATGAACGAACCTAATAACGGCATTTTTCGTAAAAGTCCGCGTAAGGAAAGACACGGTCGTACTATTACTCGCAGCCTCCAATGTAGAATTGTTGAACTGAGCTAAAGTGCTATTTTCGGACAATTCAGCGGTCCAAGTGGATTCAACCGGTGAAGATTTTGTAAACACAATCTCGTCTCCCACCCAGAAAAGGAATCGCACACTGTATCGAGCAGTTAGCGGGAGCCAACCTAGCCATACGGCTGCTGCAAGTAGAAACCGCAGGTAGAAGAGAAACGAAGAGCGAATATGACTGAACAGCTTCTGAAGTAATAGCAGGGAGGGTAGTCGAGAGGGCATGTTTTCAGCATAGACTTTCGTAAATTTGAACCGGACCTTGCACAGCTCGCACACAGGTTTCCGCTTCGAGTGCTGGAGCCATTCTTGCAAGCTATTGCATACCAGTCAGCATCGATTTCCCAGGCAGAGCGCCAAGATCAGAAAACTTCATAGGGACTAACCATTCTTGATGCACATATTTAATACTTCCTCGGCACTTGCAGGGATGATATAAAGGTTCCTCAGGTGTACCTTCCCCGCGGCAGATGCGACAGGCAGGTCTGTCTAGGGTCCCGCCGGCAGGTTCATTGTTGTCCAGATCAGAGAAGAACGACATGATACACTAGACGCGTAGTGCTAACAGCGAGAATCGGCCTAAACACGAATTTCAAGACGCATGAGAAAAACTAACCGTTTTAATTTTGTTCTGATATTTCCGAAATCGGACGTTAATTCTGTCCAAATCGAGTGCGAATCTGCGAATTTCGAAGAAATCTTGTCTAGCTTTCTGCCCGATTCTTCTGCCTTCTCACGAGTCTTTTCTCCTGACCATCTGCTGGGAGCACAGAACAAAAGTGCATATTATCAAACGTTTATGGAATAACCATGCTAGTATATGGCTCTTCTGTCAATTTTCACGAGGGGATCGTGCTCACGAGACCCTACTTTTTAAAACAGCTCTTTATCTCGGCGATGGTAAATTGGACCAAATCTAAGGTTCAGGCACTTCATCCGACTGCATCTTCGCTGGTTTGAAGCCTAAACATGCTCGAAATGTCGGCCAACATGACTGAAGAAGAACCTTTAGTTCAGACGATTAATAATTCTTACTCTGCTATTCCATCGGCACGTAAGAGCTCGGCTCCGCAACGAGAAAAGGGACCGCTACCTGATGGCGGGTACATCACTTTTCTAAGGATTGAAGGCGACAAGCATGGAGACCTGGTTCCTTTGCATGAAATCACCGCTTGGGATGCTCATTTTCATGGCCCGTTTTTCCACTCGATGATCGCCATTAATGATCCTTGCGACGGACGTGACTTTGGAGCCAACGAGCGGAATTTCCTAGCCTGGGCTCGTCTCGCGGCTGCCTTTACTTCGACCTCGTTCGCGTTCATCATTAATTACTACATTCCTCCCGGAAGGTCGATTTTTGGTGATGCAAAAGAGAAGAAATATGATCCTTCATTACAAAATCGGGGTGCTCTTGCTTGGGGTCTTATTTTCCTTCTATTTGCTTTAGGAACTATGATCTACGCCTATTACTGTTATGTCTACCACATGCTCCATGTCGGTCGTCGTAGCCTTCTAGTCCAGTTCAGTTGGCACACCTTAGTCTTTTTTGGTCTTTCTTGTCTTGCTATGTTTATTGCAGCTTTCTATATGATGGCTGGCGGTTTAATTGAGCAGCGAAGAATGATGATGTGTTTCTAATTCTTGATGTTATACTGTCTAGCTCTTTCCATTCCTACGAGGTGTTGTTCATAAGTGTTTTCTTCTCTTTTTCTCTGGCAGATGAAGTCTTTCTTGGTCACTTCATTCTGTTCTCATTTTTAATCTCTGTTGTATAGAATTGGCACGTTGGTTTAAGGAATTCCGTCGCATTTTAATTTGGTTATTCTATTTTTGGTTTTGGTTGGTTCGAAATTTCTCGTTAGGATTTCTCTTGCTGTTATGTTGTAAAAGAATTCATATTTTAATTTTTCATGATTATTTAAATTTGTCGATTCCTATGGATAGAGACAAATATATCTGTAGTCTATTCATCTTGAAATACGCAAAACACAACCCCCTTCCCAGCCGTAGTAATGCACAAAAACTAAAAACAGACCTTAATCCAATTCCACGATCAGTAACTGACCTCACTCTACGAACTATCGACACAAATATCAACAACGGAATTGTCATCGTCGCCCTCAGAATCAACGAACTCATAGCCTGTAGGTTTTATAACGTCAACGGTAACATCCTGTCCCAGCTCAGATGTAAGATCTGTGCGTGAAATATGATCATGCATGTTGGATATATTGGACGATAAAGACTTGGCATCGTTGTCTCCGACATCATTCTCGACCTCGGTATCACTCTGATCTCCCTCAAAGCTGTTAAAATCATGCTTGGTTTCTCCCAAGTGACTGCGGCCAACCGACTCGGACGGCCACGTTGGACTGTCGCTGGAAACAGATAGCTGGTTGATGGTAGAATAAGGCGGAAGATCATCATCTTCAGTTATTGGATCCATTCCAGCGCTCAGCCTAACTGGGAGGGCAGGTGGAATATCCAAATCAAAAGATGGGCCTTCTCCTCCAACTTCAGAATCAGAGGAACTACCCTCATAATCTGTAATTAATCGTGGCGGCAAATTCAATGGAGGCGAAGTAATTATATCTGCAGCTGATATAGAAGTTGAATCAGTTGGCTCGGGCGCAAAAGGGTCATTCCCAGATAGCAAGTCTGCCAATTTTTCGCCCCCTAAGGTAGTTGCTGATCTTCGACGATAAAATAAAAGATATGCCGCAGATGTGACTCCTGACTCTGGCGTGGTTTCACGTACAGATGAGTCTTCAAATAATTATTAGCACAAGCCTTAAAAAATGTAAAAGCTCATTATGACTTACCATCAAAATAATACCATTTCCCATCTACAAAATTTTTCACATTCGCAGTATAATGGCCACCGCCCAGACCGCCGAAGTGATTATCAACACCAAACAAGTCATAGAGCAAATGGTCTGCACCTTGATCCTGGCTTGAATCGCCAACACGCTTTGACATATCCAAAGCTTCAACAGGAAAATCCACAAGCGCGTCAATCTTGTCTCTTCTTGAGGTAGATGAAAATCGCTTCAAATGGACGGCAAATATTTCCGGCGCCTTCCAAAGCTCTATAGTTTTCACTGCCTGTCGATGCTCCTTACATCGCGGACAGTACCACAAATCATCTTCTCCAAGGACTTCCGGTTTCGAAAAGAGATCAAGACAATCATCCAGTGTAATCTGTTGACCCTTCTTAAGTTCCTTCTTCCGTCGTCGTTCTGCAACATCTTCAGGAATTAAATAAGTCATTTCTGTCCATACAGGCGAACTTTGATCTTCATCCTCGTTATCTGCACCACCAAAGCATAAATCATAATTTTCTTTTGTCCATTCACAGATCAAAACCTCGCCCATAGAGATTGGAACTGATTCTTGGCTTTCCTCCTCCGTCGGAGGATCCCAAATCGGCCCGGACAGCATCTGATCACTAGAAGCATGCTCATTTTGGGAAACAGAGTCAAACAAAGAATTCAATGGCGGCATCCCATCAGAGGTATCAGAATCATTATCTTTCATCAATCTTGGAGTACTCTCAGTCTCGTTATCACTAGCATCCAGCATGTCGACGTCAGACGGGGTGTTTCCATTATCGATCCATTCATGATGAGCATCTCTGTCGACTTCTTCCTCATCAATCAAATGACCATCTTCGTTCGATTCCTGAGATAATGAATCCTGCACAGCAATAGTCTGTCCATCGATTCCTTCTGAATCCGGATTCGCACCATCATCATTTTGTATAGAGTTGCTAATCGGCTCGATTTCTGCATCAGATTCCGGTCTAGCAATCGCAAAACGATCTCTGAAGCTAGTGGTCGAATTGTAATTCGAAATCATAGTAGGGATTGTAGAATATTTCTTACTGTAAAGATGCACAGTAACGAATATGTTGAAAATGTCGGGATGTGTGAAATTTCCGATTTTAGAAATATTATCGGAAGATGAATCGATTCCATCGCCTGCATCGTCGCCAAAACCCCAGTTCTGTAAAACTTTACTTCTAGACATACCTTTGTATTTCTCAACAATCTTGGAGTAGATGTAGTCATAGTTAGAGGCATTTGTTGCAGACAAAGTCAATAGAAAAGGATAACCAAAGAGCTCCGCAGATCCATAACGAGACTCAGGCTGACGCTCTAGTCTACTGACGACGGGTATTATCATAATATCTTTAAAATCAGGATCGTTAGGCACAAATTCAAGCTCGTAAAGAACCGAATCTCCAGAAAGTTTAGAGCCAGCCGGATCATGGTCGTTATGAACTTCGACAAGTCGAGAGTTATAGATAGACGCTGATAGTAACTAGTCGCTATAAGTAAAAATCTCATATAAAAAGAATAAGTGCTTACTCTGGTCGGTTCGGTGCCAACAGTTTGTGCCATGTATGTCTTATAGTCTTTTATAGAAGATGTGCCGTCCATTTCTATAGCAATTTTATACGGTCTACCTTTGATAGGTATATATATAATATCAGCTGAGAAGGAATTATCAATTGGAAAAGGAAGCGTCAGATCCATGAAAGGATCAAAAGTGATGCTAACTTTATTGCAGACTGGGCATACAAGCGTTGACTTGTACATTCCGGTGAATAGATCTTGAATAACTGAATCATTCCGTAGTCTATGTAAATCCCAGCATTTCTGAGCTAGATCTTGAACTGCCTCCTTGTTATCGACCTCATCATCTGCAAGTTCAGGCTTTTCCGTATAAGGTTTTGACAGAATTCTGTTTAGATCCTCGTGCAACCCGTCCAGTAAGAAAGCAAGAAATTCTTGCGAATCATGTTGTCCGTAGCCAGAAAACATAGGACCATATCGGCCTATGACGCTCTTTATGTCGCGAGGACTAAATGAAGCCAGTGTTGACTCACTACCGAATAGCGTATGAATTAGCTGGCCATACGATATTGCCACTTTGCCGTCCATTCCAAGCGGATTAGAAGGATTAAGTTCGTCTTTGTAGGCATCAAGAAGAAAATATTTAGTTAGTTCTTCCACATGAGTCAGACACTGTAATGCAGAATTCATGTAGCATGTATTTCCAAGGTTAGAGAGTCCAGTTGTCCCTTTGTTACGTTTGTTACGAGTATCATGATTCCTGCGATTGAGATCCTTGCTGTGGTTTGAATTTCGGGCTCCTCTGCCAACAGCGGCAGCAGCTGCTGCCATTGCCGCTGAAGATCTCGTAGGCCGCTCAGAGATCCAATTTCCAAAATTTTCCTCAACGACTAAAGCTAAATTCATACCAAGGCCAATATCGCCTAGAAGAGCATCCATATCAGTTGTATCAATAATTTCCTTTTCACTTATAAGTTTGAATGCCTCCACATCGAGCTTAGCGATAGGAGTAATTCCAAGTTTCCATATTCTAATCAGTCTGCTAGGACGTATATCCAGAAGCTCCTTAGCTGAAGTAAATAAATCAGTCAACGTACTGGTCCGAGACAAAGTGACTGAAGGTGTGAAGGATTCGGCGCTTGTCATGGAGGCAGGACTAAGGTGATGTAGTAAAAATTCAGGAGGATAGACTTCAACTTCAATGTTCTTATTGAAGCGGGAGGTATTGACGGCAATTCTGGGGATTTCCTGGGGCTCGTCGTCAGCTTCACCATACCTAGTAGTAAAATATTAGTAGACTGTAAAGATTGATGAGCAAGCCAAATAGATAAAGTACCATTTCACAATCAAGTCCCAAGATTGCTTAGAAATAATTTTATAGTCGGCATCTAGCTGAAGATGTCGTCGAATGTCGAGAATGTCTGAATTGTCGAGAGGAGCCACATAGTCACCGGATGAAATAAATTTGTTCCACCAAGATTCTGAGATTATATACCAAGTTTGGCCTTCTTCGGTAGAAACGTTTGAGGCATTCTCTATTATTTTTATTTGCTCCTGGATTGTAGGTGGTTTCGTAGCGGGGATATCGTCCCCTGAATAAATTGTGCGAGCCAAACTATCTGAGTTGTTCGAAATTAATTCCCAACCTGCTGCATCACTTGCTGACTCAGTGTCAACATCCATCGTATAATAGTCTGTTGCACTTGGTAGACGGATAGGGATTGATCGAGGATAGTGCAGCTGACCAGGAATATCACCATCTACCTCACCTGGCTGGCTCGAGGTCTCGGACTTTGTAGGCGGGTTGGAACTATCTTCCAATATGCGAATGCGAGGAGAACCGCCCTCAGTTTGAGGATCTGCTGAGTTGTCTAACGACCGTTTATTCTGGCCTATGACTGTAGAAATTGAGGATGACGCGGGTGTAGACGCCGATGAAGTGGTAGCAGTAGAGCTCTGTGACTGATGGTCTTCGATCATGATCTCTTCATAGCTACTGCTTGAGCCTTCAGAGGAAGGTCTGTTCAAAACTGCATTCTCTTGAGGCTCAAGATCGAGCAAATTCATGTCTGAGGAATTCGGCATTGAGTGTTGATGCACAGAGAGTAGGGCTAGCTGACGAAAGTGAGCGCGTGCTAGTAGAAGATGGTTCCTGTCGAAGCTACTAGAAACTCACTACCGAGACGAAAGATTTAGTTCCTATAATCAGAGTCAGCAAATTATCAAAGATAGGCGACGCATATCTGTGCCGACCAGTAATTAATCGGACATACAATACAGCAAGGCAGGTTTGTTGATGCTCCCTCCGAGGAAGACGTTGGCAACAATAGAAGCTACAGCGAGCGATCTGTTGGACCGAACGAACGTAGGGATGGCAAACGGCGACCCCACTCCAGGTAGAACGCGGAGATCTTTGAAAATCGTAGATGCGGTTGAGCTGTAGCTAGAAACGCGTTGGCTTCTGTAAGATAGAGAAATCTAGTCTGAACTTCCGTGATAGCTCCACCCTGTAAACTGACGGCGCGCAGCCTAAATGTGTTTATGGATATTTGATCTAAAATTTCTTTAATCAAGATCCTCCCAATCTCGGTTGGCCCCTGTGTATCTTAGTGAGTTTTGGCAGAACGCAGTGTCCTTGGTACGGTGGGAGCTCGAATGACCAACAGTATTCAGCCGAACAATAATACAGTTTCAGAGGTCGATTATTTGTTATGAAGATCCTATTTGTGCAAATTGCATTCGCATTTTTTCACAGTGCTGGAGACCGCAATCACATGGGTCGATCGCGATGATTACATAATGTGTGCGATCGCATGGCGCTATATTACCCGCTACATCGCCAGTGAAGGCATATCTTAATGATCTTTTCTACGGAGCTAAATATTGATTGATTATAGACAATTGATAATACCTAATCAGCGAATGTCCTGGCGAGTCAGCTCCACGTTATAGGATCTCACGCATGGCCAGTCAGAACCAACCCCAATATAATGCAAGCAGTTCTGTCGGTCAGTTCTATGTTCTCATGTTCCCTCTGGCTTAGACTTTAAGGCAGGCCCGTGCTAGTCGTGGACGGAGAATAGATCGTGGACCAGTTCCTACCATATAGCCAGTCTGTCTGGGCCGGGGTGATGCATCGACATCCTCTCTGGCTCAGTTCTCTCCGACTACTGTAAAGCTGATACTTCATCGCAGGATTAGTATGGACAGAGTAGTTCTATTACTCATGTCAGCAGTGAAAAGATTAAGAGCACCAGAACATTATAAGAAATGGTTCAAAGCTGTTCTGAATCAGATCCAAACCAGAGTAGAAGCGACCAAAATCGATCATTTCTCTTTCATGGCAGATATTGAAAGACACCATAAATACCAGCATGATTGCATCGCTAAATCCATAGAAACAGGTACCTCCATCCCCAGCTGAAATCCGTGCCAGTTTTTGAGTCGGCTGTATACCTACCTGTAGGGGAAGTTAAACCGAATAATCCAGCTGTAAGCAGGACGGGCGTTCGTGACGGAGTTTGCCCCACGTCCAACAACCGTGTTAGACGCCTGTCATTGACAGTAGTTGATCCCAGGCCAGTCTTAACTCTCTCGCGTGCTCATTTCTGTACTATCGACGCTTTTGAATTTCAGTGATTCTGTGCAGTCACGAGTGTGCTAGTGGTAGTCAGCTCTGACTAGACTTCTCATGTCGCGCTGAACCAGAACGACAAAACCGAAATAAGATCGCACTCTAATTCGTTTTCCCTCGTGCTTCGCGTTTCCCTGCCATTCGCCCCCACCTAGTCATGGCAACACCGTCCAGTCTTGTTGATTTCAACGACACGACCCCGGTCTCCGATGACGACCTGTACCGGCAAGGCTCTCAATATCGGATCTGGTCGTTCAGTCAATCGGATTTGTCTGAATTGAGAAAATCAGTCAACGAAATTGCAGCAGAAAACTTGCAATACGAAAATTCGACCTCTGGACTGGCTCCAGACCTTGTTCCCTCCGCGTCGGCTTACCTCACTTCAGATGAGGAATATGATCTTCTGCTGCATTATTCGGTAAAGCTACAAGAAGCTTCTGCGGTATATAAACTGCCTTCACACATCAAGGTAATTCTGTCTACTGCTTTTCATCAAGCAATGCTCATTCGAACTCTAGGCAACTGCCATCAGTTATATGAAGCGATTCTATTTGAAGTACAGTTTGATGGAATATCACCCTCACAATATCATGTATGCTATCCGTGCATTCATCACATAATTTTCCAAACTAACCAATATCAGGTATACCTGCCTATTTCTTGCGACCAAATCCGAGAATCATTTCATTTCCATCGATAACTTCATTGCTCCTTTACAACATGTCTCCACTAAAGCTATACTAGATCTGGAATTTGTTGTTTCCCAAGCTCTTTCTTTCACTCTCTTAGTTCATCATGCTTTCGCGCCTATTCATGGATACTTTTTAGATTTACAGACTCTGTTTCCTACCCGACTAGATGAAATTGGCTCGGCTCACGACAAGGCCAGGAAATTTGCCAACGATTCTTTATTTTCCGATGCACAGTTCCTCTATACACCGCCGCAAATTGCACTTGCTGCGTTAGCTTTGTCCAATAGTGATCTCATGGACAAATATCTTCTCAAAAAGTTCGAAGACCATCCTCTATTACTTCATCAGCTGACACAGACAATCACCAAAATCAAGCCATTTATCCTAGCCGGTTCTCAGCGAATTTCAACTGACCGTGCATCTTCTCTTGAACTCAAACTATTTATATGTCGAAATCCAGCTAAAGCTGCTGCTGCTGTAGCAAAAAAGCGAAAAGTCTCTACGTCCGACAATACTTCCCCTCCAGTTCAAATTCCTATAAACACATCTTCATTGTCTAGCCAACTCAGATCCACTTCACCTCTCGAATCCCCTACCAAACGGGCACGCACTGCTGGTTCAGCTGCTATTGCTTCTCCATCCAGAGATGTAGTCATGTCCGAATCCTGATTTTCGCATTTATAGATCTTTCTGTATTGTTCTCGTACTACAAGTCATATGGGTAAATGGTTAGATTTTGTCTTGCTGGTTTTTACAATCTTTGTATCTTTCGATAAATGTATATTATCTCCTTATATTTAAGTTCATTCCTTTGGAGTCATCTTCTTATTAGAAAAGTTATTTATTCTATCCGCATTACCAGTATAAGAAATATTCATATTTAGATGATAGTGATTAATTTAGAACCACCATCCCGCTCTCGCATATGGACCTTTGTCAATAATATCTAGTCACATAGGGATACAATGAGAGCTGTTTCTACTATTCCACATAAGTCAAAGAGCTTTTTGTACTTGAGTTATCAATTTTTAGCTATTTCAACCTCTGACAAGGTAATACATCGCCTTCCTGTCGCTCAGCACAAGAATTGATGGTCTTTTAACCCATAATGGCTGCTCTTTGGCTGAATTTGGCCTATCTAAGTGACCAGCGCGCGTGCAAACACATTGAATACCTCGTTTTCTGGTCTTTTTTCTCTATTGTCTATAACGTAAACGCGTGAGAATTAGTTAGACGAAAAAAATCTCTAGACATCCGATATCAATTTCTTACTGCACAAGAGATGTGGCGTTTGGATCGTTCATCAACCCAATTCCCAAGAATATAACCAAACTAAATTTGGTTGGAGAGGATGTTAAACACGTTCTAAGCATATCTGCTAACTAGTAATTATGATTCCGAACCTCTGAATCCAGCATCATAATAATCATAAACATCTATTTTATTCGATAAAATATGTATTATGTTGTATTCTCATTAACTATGTCATTTGAATAGATGTTTGTTATCTTTTACCTTTTTATCCTTGGAAGATCAATCTTCCTCTCCTCCTCTATATTAAGCATGGCACTATTACCAGCAATTGAAATAAAATCTCAAATACTTTAGTAAATGAAATGTACAGTAAAAATCAGGTAAGCGACCCAAACGCCGAAAATATCAACTATATATATGTCAAGATGTCAAGAAATATCTGTGTTATAAATACAGAAACCATCTTTCCTCTCAGTAACGCTCTGTTTCTTCGTAAATATCATGAAAAGTCATGAACCAAATTAGCTGTACAGTTGTAGACTCCGATATGAGAATCATGAGAATTGTTGACAGACATCACCATGCGATGTGGATGAAACGCTACCGCACTGATATGCTGCATCCGATTGCCCATGATATATCCTGAGTTTGTCTTGACTGTAGCCGTGTTTTCGCCAGTTAACTTCCAGATCTTGACTACCTGCCCTCCTGTGGCAAGAATGGGCGCATGCTCATGAACATACATTGCCCTCATCCCTCGCTCATGTGCTTGAAAGGTAGTCACAGGCTCATCGCTACGAAGATCCCAAAGATGGATTTTCCCATCCACACTGCCGCTCGCGAGCTCTCGTGCTCCTCCTCGCTGCATGTGAACATTGATCACCCAACTCTTATGGTACTTCCAAACTTTCACCATGGCTTCGCGCGGATCTATCCGGCGATCATAAACTCTAAGCGCACCATCTCCGAAGCCAGCTATGAAAATATGCCCTGCAACTTGATCTGACGTCAATGAAGTTACCGGACTTCCCGACCGCGCTGGAATATCAGCCATACAGAGCTCTCGAGGTGCGTCCCAGAGCCGAATCACTTTCACATCGCCTCCAACCAGCATCGTTCCACGTCCTTGCTGCCAATCAGCTACTAACCCACTACTTCGATTCGAGGGGAGCATGTCTGTTAGTGCACGCCAGGCACATGCAAGTTCGATTTTCTTGCCAGATTCATAGTTGCGGTACAGTCGGATCACTCCATCTCCCGCCCCGGTCATCAGTAAGGGAACATCATCTTCATTAATCAACTTCGCTTCTGTGATCTTCGTCCCCGGAGGATTCATATTACAAAATCGATTTAGCTTTCGATTTTCTGGCCAATGCCATACTCTAAATATTGTTAGAAAGAGCTCTAGTCAAATGTGAAGTTTCAACTCACGTAACACCATCGCGATCATCGGCAACTACAAGATGTGGTTCAAACTGTGCAAATACAAGCTTAGTCGCCTGCGTCATATTATTCAAAAACCCAATCTGATAATTCCATGACGTTTTAATCGCCAAATCTTTTTGTGGCTGCGTATACGCCAGCGTCTTCTCATTTCTCGTTCTTCGCCAAAGCCGCTGGTTATAATCTACACTTCCAGGCTCATCCATTTCCGCTTGACTCATCTGAGGTTCTTGAAAATATTCACAGCTCCAGTCAAAAAAACCACTTTCGAGAGGCAGTTTGACAATTTCTTCGGTATCGTTTCGTGAATATCTTGCAGTTGTAGGATGTTTACCTGTTCCATAGGGGATAGTCGACACGGACACTCCATTCGGATTTGGCGGTAAGTTAGGTTCTGTCGAAGGCGCATCTTCGTTATACCCCAAAGCAAGATTTCTCAATGAATTTGCAATAGAGACTGATCGTCTCAATGTCAATTCTAATACAGATGAAGATCCGGACGATGGGACTCGCTGTGGTGACGGAGATGGTGGTGAAGAAACAGCAGATAAAGGATAATTTAACTCAGACCCACTCGAAGTTAGCGATGCATTTGAAGCTTTTACCAAACTGGATCTCGAGCGAACTAATTGTTCTGCTAGGCGTGCTAACGGTGAATTCAATAGTAGCACAAACGTGAAATCAACTACAGCAGCAGCCATATCACCAACTTCAACAAATGGGTCCGTGGAAAGCACCAATAAAGCTTTCCAAACACCCACAAATATTGTACTATGTGGGAAATCAATCGAAATGACGGGATTTCCAACTCTAGAACCAGAAGATCCACGCTTGTTCTTGTCTGTTTCGAGCTGTCGATATGCAATTACTATGAATTTTGATGCGTAGTGTTTGACAAACCTAGAGAATAGCACAACGATTTCTTTTCGAACCATCCCCGAACCATCTCCGGTTAGCTTCAACGTTGCAAAAACTATCTGGGCTTCGCGAGTCACCATATCTTCATTATAGCCGGCCGATCCACCATCCAGCTCAGAACTTTCCAGAAACGTTGAAAGCGCAACGAGCACTGCCGTTCGGACTTCTGGAACGGGATCATCAAGAAGAACAGCAAGCTTCGCTGGTGCATCTTCTCGCACGCCCATCCATTTGGCTTCTGGATTTGTTTCCCAGAGCTGTGAAATACACAAGCAGGCCCATTGACGCAAAAGGGCACTGTTTGGATCTTGAATATGATGTAAACAGGCTTGCAACACGTCAGGTCCCATACATGCTCTTTGAGCAGCTTTATTGCCACGACAAAAGAGAGCAATAATGAATGCGCACATAGCATGATGTTCGCCAACATTATCAAGATCAGTCATGAGACCTTCTTTAGAAGTAAGAATTTGAATAAAGTAGCTGCAGCTATTATCTTTCAGCAGCTCTTGCTGAATATTTCGGTAGTCAACAGACATGATCCGAGCCCAAATAAACACTAGAACTGGGCGAAGCTCTTGTGCTGGAGATTGTAAAAGTTTTAAAACGTAAGGGAAAATGCCAATTGAAAGAGCTAGATAAACTGCCCAAGGCCCTAAATCTAGAAATCGACTAAGTAAAACCAGTGCTCTCAATCTATGGACTTGGGATAACAACACTTGTAAAACAACAGGTAACTGTTCTGGTCTCCGTCGAGATTTCGATCCATACTTCAGCCAAATATCAAATGCAGTCAATTGTTCTTCAAAAAACGTCGAATGTTTGTACTCGTATGGCTGTCCCTGTTCTTCTGCGGCCTCCATTAGTGGCAGTTGAGACAGACACTGATCAACAGCAAGATCCCAAGATTCCCACATAGGATGATTAAACGTAGGCGGAAGCTTCGGTTCCGAAACAGGATGGCAGTTATGAACCCTCATAATTCTCTCTGCGAGAAGAAAATTTCGGAATAAGGCTGCAACCATTAGATCCTGACGAAAAAGCTTTTTGAATAACGGTGCCTCTAGCTGAGACCAAGCAATCGTATCAGTAATTGCAGTGAAAATCCAATTGAGTTCACCCAATGGAGTGCGCCGATCGGCCAGACGGCCAGGAATATTGAATGATAAATTTTTAGAGCTTCGCGGTAAAGGAGACTGTAGAATAAACCAGCGAACAGCAATCTCGATAGGAGTGGTTAAACAAGATGTGAATAAGTCCATCGGTAAATCAGGATTCGAAGGTAGAGTTTCATTTCCTTGACAGGCAGCAAGCTGAATACACTCCTTGTAAGCTGAGCCAGGAAAGGCTGGATGAGAGCCTGACTCGGTTGAATCGTCATTCTGTCGCATCTTGTCATCTTCCATGCGCTGGCGAACAAACCTATTGAAATTTGCGACAATGTTTCCGGCAGCATGACAATCGTAAACAAATAAACAGGGTGCACCAAGCCAGGTCTGCAAATCCATTACAGAAACCGGAATATACTGCGTATATCCCTTGTTGAAAACCCAGATTTCGCCCGAAGGTGTAGGTCTTGGAACACCATGGCCATTGTAATGGAACAATAATCGCTCGTCTTTTGCTCCTCGACGGAGACCGATACACAAACGCTTAGTTTCTTCGACGTTCGGATCCAAGCTTTGTTTATATCTTGTACGCATACTGAGAGATTCATACTGACTCTGTAGATTTTTGCCAATGAGCTCGAGAGCCTTTTTGGCGTCATTAAACTCATTAGGATCGACCCAAGCTTCGAGACGAGCCCAAGGCTCAGTTCGAACGACATCCGGAGGATCAACGCCTAAATTGAGACATACGACAATTGCCGCCGAAGCTGTTTTTTGCCGATCTCGCATTCTCCAGTCTGGTAAAGTGGACGAGGAATCTGCCGACTTTGGATTTCCAGCAGTAAGATGCCGTTTATCGTCGAAATATATATAGAAATTCTTAAATTTGATCAAGTTAGCTTACGAGTCAAATATGAGAGTCCAACCAAAGATCCACTTACTTGAGCGAGAAGTGACATGTAATACTCCGAGTTGTAAACATCTTCAAAACCATGCCGCAGGGCTTCACGATCCCGATACTTGATTGCAGCGTCATCCGGGTCGTTCTGGAGACCATCAATGGAATCTAATGCCAGAGTGGGAGTCGAAATGCTGCGAAGCGATGGCTCTTTGGAAGCCTCGACCGGCGATGGCTCGTTGTTTGTGATAACATAACCATGGGGGGTAATGGTACCGTTGATATGGATTGACGATGAGTAGACCGGAGGACTAGGCGGTCGGGGTGACAAGGGTTCGACCATGCTATGAAATAAGTGAGTAAAGCTCGACTAGAGATATAGTCGACGGTGATCTGAGGGAAGATCAGGACACCAGTTGGTAAATCTTGGACGGATCAGAGAGAAAGAAGTCGCTGCTGTTGTTGGATGTCCCCGACAGACTAGACAACTGAGGAAAAGGCCTACAGCACACGCATATGGCGCCTTGCAATATGCGTCCTGATAATAAAAAAATGTGCAAGATTTTTCAGAAAAAAAGCCTAAAATCACTTGGTTTTATTTCAATTTTGGGCAGCAAATACTAGTTTTGCTATCTAACTTTTATCCGTTTTTGGCAGCTGTTCTTCAACATCCATGGTCAGAAGGACATACACTGTATAAGTGTATAGCCGCACGAGTTTTATGCTACGCAAACTATAGGATGGCCGGTCGAGGACAACCAGCAGATGCTGGTTAGCATTCCCCTGTAAAGAATGAAACAATAATAAAATTACAAGATTAAATTACAAATATACTTGAAATGCCAAAATAGTACGCAATAACGCCAATTGTAAGTGCCTATGCTCTGACCTCATCCACCCGGACACCGTGATCAATCAACCAGCTCCGTGCTGCCGTTTCGCTATGATTTTCCATGTCTTCGCTGATCCCGGCCTCCATGACAGCCTTACATACCCATGCTCGAGGGTATTCCCGATCTTCAACAATCCAATCAACAAGTTGTCGGCGTTTAGTAACTGAGTCGTCAACGCAGAATTGGAAAGTGCTGGAATCCAGCATTCTCTTGATAGCAGCGCGACTCTCTGCAGGCGTATATTTCAACATATTCATATTTTGACGGCCAGTAGCACAGTCTGTATTCTGACATTGTCCTCTTCTGCAGCCAGTAGAACTTTGGATATGGAGCCTACGTTCTATACGACTGCGTAAGCGCGCACCGGTTGGATCGTGAACAGGCGAATATAACGGACCAAAGCAAGACGAGCAAAGTCCCAGAGGATTTAGACTCTGCCCGGTTTCTAATGCTCGGATACATAATGGATTCGTGCAGATAAGAGGCTGTGGCACCGAGACTCGCTCCATGTCATGTAACTTCATGTGGCTATCAAGATCTCGAAGACGCACTATTCCATTACATCGAGAGCAGTCAGTCGTTCTGGTACCACAATGTGCTTCATGACCGGAATATCCAACTAAAATATCTGCCTGAGACTCGGGTACTCCCTCTTGGGGGAGCCGAAGATGACAGAAACGGCAGAGATGTAATTTTTGAGGACAATCCGTTGCACGATGACGACTCAGGCCATCTCCGCTTTGGAATTCGGCACCACAAACACAAGATGAATCTGTGTGATGAAAACGTAAATGCTTATCTTTCGAGATAACTGAATCACTTGCAAAGTCACACTGCTGACAATGCCAGTGACTAATCGGAATACCTTCCTGTCGTCTAAAAACTCGACCGCACTCGGGAAACGGACACAGAATGTTGTTTCGCTCGCAATAAGCACTGTGTAATTGGAATGTTCTAAGAGGAAAATATTGTCTGCAGTTTAAACATTGCTCTGAATCAGTGACTGAGACCACCTGATTTGGCGATCCCGTTTTTGCAGCACTTTGTAATTGTGAAGCAACGAGGACGAAGCGAAGCGGAGTCGTGAACGCTTCAACAGCTATATACAGGACTTGTGCAGATGCTAATTCGGGATTCATAGATGAAATTTGGATTGAGTTTTTCTCTTCTGTGATTGTCGACCAAAGATAGTAATCCTTCGTAGGTTTGTCGTCGGTCATAATAAACAAATCAGCGCATCTACTGTCAATTTCAGGATCCGAGGCATTCTCGTCGTCAAGGATTTCAAGTTCGAAACTCAAAGGAAGTGTTTTATCCCAATTCTTAAGTTCAAAATATTGCTGGGAATTGACAGAAGGGTTGCTGGAGCCAGCTCCGCTTGAAAGCAAACCTGACCTAGGCGAATCTATTGAAAGAGAAGTAGGAGATGAGAATTGATCTAACTTGGCATTTCGAGTTGCAACAGACTTTCGAGCTTGATCTTCAGAAATAGCTTCGATATCAACAGAAAGATCAGTTTGAATGATGCATACAGCAGGAGCCGGTTGCAGTTGATCAACTAAGAGAACGAGTTCATGTTGAGTGCCTGGCTGAACAACCGAAAATGTCTGACCCTGGGTCAGCGTAGTATAGTTTGCCTGTAAACATGATTCCAAAAGATCCCGCCAATTGTCTTCGATAGCCAAGTAAGATGTTCCCAAGGGCCTAAGCTTGACAAATGTACCCTTGGGCAGGTCGACGAACTCAACGATAATAGACGGTATCTGATTTGGCGCCTGATCTGGACCAGATGACAACAACTTCAAAGGCAAACCGAGCAGCGACGCAAGTTGTTTCGAAACTGCAATAGTTCCATCTGGTGCTGAAAATTCGCGAACTCCGCAGTGTGTCGAGACGCCAGTCGCAGAATTGGTCAGTTTGAATGTCAGCGGCGAAGGTAGCGGACTGTTTCCTGAAGATGATATCAATTGTTCGAGCACAGGCTGAGGAAGTAACACACGGTCTGAATGAGCCAGTGAGTCTAGCAGTCGCGGTTGCAAAGGAACAGATAATGATAAATCTTGTTTATTCATGATTTTTGCAGTGAATCTCTGCCAAAGATTCAGAGAGAACTGAGGACGCAAAATTACCAATACAAACTAAAATATTCAGGGACTCATGGTTAACTTGTTAAGGAACATAGAGCCTTTCGGATTGACGATTACCAAACCTCCCAATAGCCTGTGCGGCGGTGGCTGGAACCTGAATGTTCTGGGGTCTTCTCTGGTCGCCACAAATGGCTGTGCGAGTCATGTGATTGCCACTGGGGCGACGGACGATCTCAGTGGGAGCGAACGGACGGGGGAACGACAGGTTGTTTGAAAGAAAGGACAGGTTTCGTGCGTGCGGACGAGCAGCAAAGGAACACGTTTCAAGACGCGGAAAAAGACCACTTAAATACTGAATAGCGGAATCAAAGCGGCATATAACTTACGCTTACAGTTAGTCGGAATCACGCTTGGAATAGTTCTTATACACTTGATCAAGTCAATTCTGTATATCAGTAAGACAGACAGATCAGCTCGATCATAGACCGGGACGAGCTATGGCCTCGTCGTCTGGCCGCGGTCGCACACTTGAAATCAGTTCAGATTCACGGGCAGATAGTTCTTCAGATAGATCATGTTCGTCGTCGTCAACCTCACTATCGCGCCGAGCGTCGTCTGTTCATTCGACCCGCTCGATTTCTACTACTGCGTCGACGGTGTTGGAGCCTCAGGGCCCGATCCCCTACCTAGCAGCAGCGCAGCCAACATTACCTTCGCGACTTCCGTCTCAGCCGACATCGGTGCAGATATATGACGCTTTGGAAAAGGAGCAGGAGGCGATAGTTAATAGACTCCAGCGGGAACTGTCTCAACTTCGCGAGGAACGCGCACGATCTCCCGTGCCGCCGGCTGGTCGAACAAGTGAGAGCTCTTCTCCACGGATGACCCATCGCCGGACAAATTCTTCATCCTCCTCGCTTTCCCGAACAACTCCTACACGGTCTGGCTTTCTCTTATCTGCCAACGCAAGCGCCGTTTCAGATACGGAGGATGCCGCTTCCAGTGGCCCAATATACAGTAACAATAACACTATGATGCAACCGCCAGTCAGCGTCCAGCGGGCTTCGTCCTCTCGTCGCAGCTCGAGACCTAGCTTCGAGTCGACATCAGGGCTTTCGTCAGCGGAAGACATGGCGATCTCAAACTTGCGGAAAGAGAACGATGCTCTCAAAAAACGATTGAATGATTTGTTGAAGCAGTTGTCCGATAAGGATTCGCAGATAGAAACTTTAAGAAAGGAATTAGATAGCCTGGAGACATAATGTCGATTCTATAATTACGATGAATATCTCAAACTAGATCAAATGATTCGAGCGAATCAATTGCGTCAACTAGCTAGTATCAAGATCCACAGCCCTATTCTACATTGGTTATATAGTTAAGAATTACATTAATCAAATTTAATCTATCAAGCTAGAACTATATTACAAACCGTCGTATGTAGACAAAATTACAAAACATAAGAGTAATTCTCAGGAAGACCAGATGGCCAGGTTTCATCTAGTTTATCGCCCAGGATCTCCATAACTTTTGCATCGAGCAGGACATCTGTTTCAGTTACTGTTGGATCTAAACTATCCCAATAAGCCTTAATTCCAGCTTCAACCTCGCTCAGATTGCTCCAACCAACGACGGTTGTTCCGTTCCAATTTCTCAAAGCATAACGAAGGGCTAGATCAGCCAACTCGACTCCATGACTGGCCGTATATTCTGCTGCGGTTACGACTCTCTTTTTGAGCTCAGGACTGGCTGGATGGAAGGCATGAGGTGCTTGAGATCGAAGAAGAGCCATACTCAGAGGCGATCCATTTAAGACTTTCGCAACACCAGCATCAGCAAACTCGGGCAGGTTTTGCTTCAATAATCGGTTCTGGAGATTGAAATTGGAATACGAAAGTATGATATCGATAGTACGACCAAGCCTTTTGCGGACCAATTTGGCCAACTTAACCAAGATAGTGACAGGATAGCCCGAGATTCCGACATTTCGAATGACACCTTCGTCCTTCAATTTGAACAGCTCAGCAATTCCTGCAATCGTGTCATCGAGCGGAACAAACTCAACGTCGTGCGCGTAGACAACGTCAAGGTAATCGGTGTGAAGACGCTTGAGACTGCGCTCTACTGAGTGCCGCATCCAGCCCGGCGAATAGTCAAAGTCACTCTCCGCAATCCGGCCAGCCTTGGTAATCAAATAGTAAGTATCGCGAGGATATTTCCCAGAAATCTCCGGATCGGCCAATGCCTCGCCAATGAGAATCTCCGAAGGGCCATAATAAGCAGAGGTATCTAGAACAGTCAGACAAGATAACAGGAAAAGTAGACGGACCCGCCCCACAATCAGCAATACAATAGAGACAAAGAGTCCCCGCGGAGTCTGGAACCTTATAACAGCATACCTATCGCTGCAACGCCAAAATCAAAGCATCGTTTGATGATATCCTTCACCGGAAGTCTGAAAGGATCTGAATTGTACTGGTGGTTGAATTGCGCACCTCCGAGAACAAGAGGGGGCAGACCGTCGAGATTGCTTGTGTGGGTGTCATCGCGAACTGGTCCTACAGGACGCAGGGCAGTCGAGACGCCGTCGATAGCCATTGTCGAGAAGAGCTTATTTCTGAACTGAACTCGGCCGGACAACGTGCATTAAACACGCTTCCAAACTCGCAGAAATCTCTGTGGTCCGGCTTCCTGCCTTGAACGAACGGAAAGAAAAAATGTCGTCTCTGACCTTCTTGCTCTCTTACCCACTGTTCTCGTTTGCCCGGCTCGAGACTCGTCCGAAATGGCCTTCACTCATTCTTTGTCCCACCATGTCAGACTGTCACGTGAAGTTTGCCTCTGTCCAGGAACAGACTAGTCCGCATTAGCCTCATGGGTCACGACTATCTGCACGTTGATGCGGCGCAAATATCACGTGTATCCGGCTTAGTATCAGCCCCGCGAGCGAAGACGAGTTGGCCGAGATAGAGCAAGAATAAGGACGAGCAAGAGATAGAAGAGCAACCAGCCAGAACAACGACCAACTTTACACAAGACCAGCCTCTACATTACATCAGTTGTTTTTGGCAGTGTTTGAGCACAAAGGAACAGATTCCAGCGTGTTTCAGTTTTTTCATTGCATTTCTGCGTGTTTGTTAATTGCGATTCTGCATTTTTTTTCTCTTTCTGGTA
The DNA here is from genome assembly GCF_038497815.1 of [Lipomyces] oligophaga. Lineage (NCBI taxonomy): Eukaryota > Fungi > Ascomycota > Lipomycetes > Lipomycetales > Lipomycetaceae > Lipomyces > [Lipomyces] oligophaga. Next base: position 1,162,705 of record NW_027117785.1, on the reverse strand, counting down.
CATAATGGCTGACCTCGAGCATATTCTTGTCGTTCACCCAGACTCGTTCAGCGAAACCGTCTACGATGCCTTCCGCGAACTACCTTACGTTGGCTCGGTCACCGTCGTCCAGGGCATCGGCTATGGTGGACGCAGTGTCGCTGCTCGTGAGGTCACTGCCGAAGAGTGGAAGAGGACTACCATTCTTCTTACCGGCTCGACTTTACCGCCCTCGCCGGAAGCCGTGCCTAATCTCAAGCTCATTCAGCTGTATTCTGCAGGCAGCAATACCATCGTCAAAGACCCATTTTTCAATGCTGAAAGCGATATCATTTACACAACTGCCAGTGGAACTCATGGGTAAGTTTGTTTTATTCGCCTAATCCTTCTCGTATTAACAAGGTTATCTTCCAGACCTATGATTTCAGAGTACGTGATTCTCATGCTTATGACGTTCTACCACAATTCGCTCCAATACCCCAAATGGCAGGAAATGAAGATTTGGGGAGATGATAAAGACTTCCCTCGTCGCTCCATTGATCAGTATGGGCGAACTATGGGAATCTTTGGCTACGGCGCGATTGGTCGTCAGACAGCCCGTATTGCCAAAGCCATGGGTATGAAGATTGTGGCCTATTCATTTTCAAACCCACCCCGTAAAGAACGGATCGAAGTTGCTGTACCCGGTAGCGGTGATCCTGATGGCTCTCTCCCGGATGTCTGGATTGCTGGTCAGGAAAACATGGACAAATTCTTCGATACAAAGATGGACGTGCTTCTCATTTCTGCACCGCTCACGCCTGAGACTACAAAAGTAATCAACCGGACTACTCTGCAGAAGCTCAAAGGAGCATACATCATTAACATTGGCCGGGGCGCACTCGTCGATACCGATGATCTTATAGAGGCTGCAGAATCTGGTCTTATCGACGGCGCTGCCCTAGATGTAACCGATCCGGAACCTTTGCCAAACGGCCATAAATTGTATTCTGCGAAAAACATTTTTGTTACTCCTCATATAAGTGGTCATATGGAGGCTTATGAAGGGCGGGTTGTTAAGATTTGTATACATAACATTGAGCAGTTACGTGCAGGTGGATCTGTTGCGAATCGCCTGGATAAAACAAAGGGTTATTAAAGATCGCCGCTTTTCTATTACATTCCCAGTGTCCTTTTGAAGCATATTTCCAAATTTGTCTGCATAGCTCTTGCCTACTCTCCTTTTTATTTCCTGTTGTTTGCTCTTTGATCTCTTTATAGAATATGTCTAGACCGATTTTGTTTTTTTGTTTCAATTCAGGTGTAACTCCCTCTAAATCTGCTCGTTTTGTAAATCTGCTCGCGTTCCTCGACTTCTGCTTTCTTGAGCCGCAGCTTAGTTAACAATAGTATTAAAGGAACTCCCACTTGGCAGAGCGTCAAGATCTCCATAGATTCCACATCACAAAGTTGGAGTTTGTAAATACGAATTTTATCGCGAAATGACTATCCAAATGAAGGCAAGTTTTGTGGTTAATGGTTTTTATTACTTTCTATCAAGTTTCTGTGCTGACTTGTTTAGACCGTTTTTGCTGTGCCCATGCACTGCGAGGGCTGCACTGACGACATCAAGGGTGCTTTACAGCCAGTAGACGGTACTGCCGACAACAACTTTGATAAATAGATTGAGAAAACATCCGGCTAACATTTATAGGAGTTAATAATATTAAATTTGATCTAGAAAACCAATTAGTCTACATCGAGGGCAGCGGTGAGAAAATGACGAAGAGGTCAGCAGGTAATTAGCAATTACTAATCATACATCAGCTCCTCCATCTACTATTGTGAATGCAATTCAAGGAACCGGCCGCGACGCTATTGTTCGAGGATCTGGTGAACCTAATAGTATGTGACTTCTTATACATTTATCTAACTAAATCTAATAAAGTAGGCTCCGCAGTTAGTATCCTCGAGACATTTGAGCCTGACAAAATTGGTTCTCCAGTTCGAGGACTAGCCCGACTTGTTAAGGTTTCCTCTACAAATACTCTTGTCGATTTGACGCTGTCCGGCTTACGGCCTCTCGGAACTTACTATGCGAGTATCCGTACCGCAGGTGATATATCTCGAGGCGCACTTAGTACAGGCAGTCCCTATAAATGTCTGGGGCCAATCGATGTGGACAAGGAAGGCTCAGGCCAGACATTTTTAATCAAGGACAACCTTCCAATATACGAAGTCATCGGACGATCACTGGTCGTCGGACAAGACAAAGATTGTGTTAGAATGTTTGAGTCAGATGTCGTAGGCGTCATTGCTCGTAGCGCCGGTGTTTGGCAGAATGAAAAAACTGTCTGCAGTTGTTCCGGAAAGACTGTTTGGGAAGAGAGAAAGGATGCAAGATCCAAAGGAATTGCTTGATTATATATATTCCTCGTATCGAATCTAACAAATGATCATATTGCTAACAATAAAAATACAAAAATGGAAACGCCAGACGTAAATGCATAACAATATCCTTCCACTGCAGCGCTTTATTCAATCATCTCCTTTAACCTGTAATTTCAAGCGCTTCGGCAATGTTACGGGTGGTGTGGTATCCTCTGATTCAGAGCTAGAATGATATTCACCTTTCTTACGTTTCTTCTTTTTATGGTGCGACACTTTTGACGACAAATTATGGCCTTGGTGTGTAGTTCCGTTTGTAGCTGGATTCGATGGCTGAACAATCTCTTCTTGACCATCAACTTCCTTCTGGAGACTCTATCGAAATTAAAATCTCTTTGACTGAATATATTCCTTTGTACTAACCTTGGCGTACGATACAGAACTCGAAGAAAACAATCGATCAAGCTCGGTATACGTAGCTCTTCTCTTCAATGAAGAAGACTGCGAACTGGAACTCGACGCCTTCAGATAATTGTCGAATCCCTTGATGATGTTTCCATTCGGCGTATCTTCCAAATACGCACCTTCGTACTTGTATAATTGCTCTTCCAAAATCCCCTGCCTTGATTAGCTTCGATCTGCCAACCAAGATAAAAACTACAAGCATACCAGATTTTTTTCAAGTATACGCTTTTTATTCATCATGTCGCGTAATTCCTTTTTAAGCTTCTCGTATGCGGCCATATCAGCCTTGTCAATCGGCCGATCGCCAGCAGGCAATTGCGCAGGGTCTGGCATTCTTCCTCAACGATCACTAGTAAATATACTAGTTTGGTTAGTCCTGTAAATATCGAATATGTTTTAGTAGTTGATTGGATGAGTCTGAACCGAGTTCACGTTGTGGCAATAATTCACGAACGCCTTAGAATTGCGATTTTATCACGTGAACAGTTCTTTGTCTGTTTGTTTACAGAACAGAATCGACGCGCCAGGGAGTTCGCGCTAACAGAACACAGAATTCAGTTTAAACCGCGATAGTCTTCGGCATTCGGATTGCAAATGAAAAAATCCAGTCATCACAGAAAGAAAGATCCTGTTGGGTCCGCCTTACGGAAGCCGCCGGCAGTTGTTGAGCAGGGGTTATCAGACATGCGATATTTGGTACTGACACAGGGACTTATGAATGATCCCGAAAGCGTACGAGATTTAATAGTACTTCGTTTTAATGTTTCATGATTTTAACCTCACAATCTTTAGGATTTTTGTACATATAGACCATACATATGGTCATTACTTTTGCAGATTCCTGCTGTTCAAGCCAAGAAGTATCTAACTCTCATTCGTCGGGGCGCATCTCCAGCGTATTCAAAAATTCGAAACGACACTTTCAGGACGCTTACGACAGATATTCTATTTCAGCGACGAGTGTCTGAGACTTCGCTGATTCGCATTTTGAACGCATTGGCGTGGGTACGGTGGGATGCCTGTAGAGCGCGAGATCGAGTACGTTCGGAGCAGCCAGCCCGAGACCAGACTGCTGCTCGACTGCGAGGTGACATGCGATCTATTCATCGGCAAAATAGTCAATCAAGATCTCGCATTTCATCAGATTTGTCATTCCCAGCTTCGGGATCTGATGACAATGACGAGCGCGATGATTATGATGCGAATAATATTGCTGTATCGGAGCTCTACGTTCAAGGCTTGAACGTTCTCGCGGCCCCGTTCTTGTATACTTGCTCTAGCGAAACACAGGCTTTCGCGTTATTCGAAACTTTCATTCACCACTCGTGCCCTCAATATGTAAAGCCAATGCTGGACGGCGTTCATCTAGGACTTCGACTTCTTGACCGTTGTTTAAACATTGTCGATCCGACACTTTTCTCAACTCTTAAGGCAAAGAACATGACGGCAGAACTATATGCTTTCGCATCTGTGTTGACAATGTCGGCTTGTACGCCACCATTGAACGAAGTTCTTATTCTGTGGGATTTTTTAATCGCTTATGGCCCACATCTGAATGTTTTGGCCATCATTGCTCAGCTACTCCTCATTCGAGACTCACTATTGGCTTCTCAAAGGTATGCTACTCCGCCAAACTTCCACTATATTAGACTAATTCACGTTTCTAGTCCTATGGCTCTGCTACGCACGTTTCCCCCTCTTCAAGCTAGACGGGTCATTAGTCTGGCAGTCAGCTTCGTACCGAAACTCCCCCCTGATATATACGCATTACTGGTTCGACATACTTATGATGAAGCAGTCGCCGACCAAATAAGAGCTCTATAGGAAAGAATAATACACAGTAATTTTGAATAAAAAACTCTAACACTACATTGAGATCCTTAAACCAATCGTAAATTCCAAGGTGAATCAAAGATAGAACGGTTATCAACTCGAAAGAAAAACGTGGGAAGTAATCTGCAATATGAACATTATATCTTTGTCAGCTCAAATCAGAAATCAAATCAAAGCCAAAATTATATAAAAATGAGATTACGGTTATAATCTCTAATCACCTAAAAAGCTTCAACCTCATAATTTTCCTATGCAAAGTTAGCTAGCCAGTTAATCAAGAAACACTCAACTTCATATTTACCTCTGAGAAGTATGTCGTCACAACTGTTCTATCTGCAAATTTTCTACCTGCTAGTGACTCCAAAGCAGCCGTACAAGCCTTTTCATCTGCGAATCGAACAAAAATCCGTCCAACTCCGGGAGGATCTTTGTTTGAAAACGTAGGTCTAGGAATTTTAAGATCAATAACTTGTCCGAACTTTACACATTCTTCCATGACATCTTCTTTGATATCTTCGTAATCATCTGGGTCGTTAAGATCTTCCGTGGTAATCATGTTCAGTAATTGGAGAACCCGCGAAGTACCGGTAGACGATTTTGCGTTTGCAAGCTCGGCCATAGCTGTGATATTAGATACACCTGTCGGCGCATGCTGCTCAATACCCTCACAGGCTCGACGCACGGAGAGCTCATGTTCACCTAATTCCATTCCATTCAAGCCTTCGCAGGCAATCTCAGTAATCTGCTTGTCAACAAATTCACAGAACGCTAGTCCTTTCGACTCTCCAGAATCACGATCTTTCAATAATGTGAATGCTCGCAACTGGCCAAACTCTTTAAGCAGTTCTAATATCTGGTCCTCCGTAAGATACACAGGAATATTAGCTATGGATATCTTTTCCGTTGAGTCACGAACAATTTTCAAAATAGAAGACAGCGCCGGTTCGGCATCATCAGTTGATTTCTCGGGAACAACATAATCTTTGGGCCGTCTGATTGTAATCTTCGCTCCACTATATTCAACGCCATTGAAAGCAACTGCTATTGTCGCGTCTTCGGCTTGTTTAAACTCTAATAATACTGTTCGTTTGTTATTGCTAAATTGCCACACGGAAACTGGCTCTTGCTCGTTTGCTTCCCGGGCAATAGAGCCAATCAAGTTGTTAAAAAAATCGACAAGCAATTGCTCATTATCAATAGACGGTAATTCAGAAACAAGAACACGCTTACTCTGTCGTGAATGACTAGGCTGCAAATTCGCCGCAGATGCTAGCTGTTGAAGTAATGAGTTTTCGCCATTCTGCAAAGCAGCTTGCATTTCTGCTGGGTTAGCATTGGCTTGCCGGGGTGCCCCGGGAAGTGGAAATAAGCCTGAGAGTTTAGCCTGCTCAGCGGTCACATTTTCATAGTCTTTGGGTTTAACATCCCACATGGTCATTCTTCGCTTGCGTTCGTTAATAGGAACTACATCATCAAGGTTAACGGTAGATCTATGACGGCGCTCCGAGCCAATTGTATCCATGCGTCGGGAACGATCCCGTTCTCGTTCGCGGTCTCGTCGTTCTCGTTCGCGATCTCGATCCCTGTCTCGATCTCGATCCCGTTCTCGTCTATCATCTCTATGGCGATGGCGGTCTCGGTCCTTATCATCATGATACTTTTCGGATCGAGAAATATCGGACCGGTCGCGCTGGCCTCTGCTGTGGCGATCTCGTTCTCTATCTCGGTCATGTCGACGATCATGGTCTCGGTCGCTTCTGTGCTCTCGATAATCCCTTTCTGAATGTCTCTCTCGTCTCTCCCGATCACGGGCTCGATCACGATGTCTTTCGGCATCTATGCAATTTGTTTATATCAGTCCATCTTGCGGAACTAAGGATAGTGTCAACTTACCTGCCTCAAGGGCAGCCTCTATATACCCATTGTCATCCATATTTCCACTTGTCCGTGATTCAATAATACGTCAAGTCTAAAAAGTCGTAGAATGATGAATAAATCCAGTGATTAAAGCTTTATTCAGTAAAATTCAGTAAAATTTGCTGAAAAATTGGAGATTGCTACAACACGCCTCTATGTAAAAACAAGGGATTTAATCTATTACTCTCAAGATCTTGACGGGCAATTTTATTGAGATTACTTTTCTTGCTCGCTCGGATTTGACTAATTAAGCTATCATGGATCACTCAGAGCACATGCAGCATATGGCTGACACGCCCATGAGTAATGGCGGACATGCTCATGGTTCAGCAGGTAGCTCAAACACGTGCAAAATGAACGTATGTCAGAAGGCTGACTGTGGCAAGTCCAATTATATACTAGACTGACCTATTCAAGATGATTTTCACCTGGAACTCGGACGATCTTTGTATTGTTTTCGATTGGTGGCATATTCAGACATTCGCTGGTTTCTTGATTTCACTCGTTGCTGTTGCGGGCTTATCGATGGGATACGAGTTTCTCAGAACCTGGATCTCCTCTAAAGGTATGTAGAAACACAGACCTTGTTTAACCTTTACAGCTGCTAACAGACTTCGGTAGAAGCAGTTGCCCCAGAGCAAATGCCAGCTGCTGTACATAAGCGAGAGGATGAATTGAAGCACCAGAATTCAGAACAGAGACTATTTAAGGCATTAACCTATGGGTTGCAAATCGCGTATTCATTTTTTTTAATGTGAGTAGCCAGCCTTTCTCATATCCTTGTTGTATTCATATATTAATGTGTTCGGCAGGCTGGTATTCATGACATACAACGTAAGTGCAACTACATACGCTGATCCGCTGCCTCTATGATTTGTCCTATCTAACTTTTTGACAGGGATGGGTTATGCTTGCCGTTGTCGCAGGCGCAATTGCAGGCAACTATCTTTGGTCTGCCCAGACGAGCAAGGTAGCATCGAAGGGCATGTTTTGCCATTAATCCCCTTTCAGCGATCTACTTGGATAGCCTTATTTCCGTAGCTAACTTGAATTCTATGCGATTATTCTGACCTGACTGTCTGCTTTGACTAGCGTAGTTCTTGACACACCAACGGTATCCAAGCACCACCGAATATTTAAAGACAACATCACACAATCTCATAACGCGTTTCCTTTACTAAGCAGAATTGTAATCATGTGATATATTGCCACGACAACTGATCAATACCAGCCGCCAGATAGCGTAGCTGGAGTGGGCTGGGTGGGTGCGGCAGCGCTGGGCAGCCACGAACAAGGAGAAAGGTCTCAAACAGAAGGAACTTCCTTTTGCGGAACTCCATCTGTTGGGTTTCAAAAACAGCGAGAATTGGAGTGCGATTTTTTGGTTATTATTTTACTCTACGGATTCGTCTACTTTATGGTTTTGTGCTATACAAATAGTTTACTGTTTTTATAGTACTGGCCGTGCTGATTCTGTTGTGCCTGTTCGATTGTCGAATCTTCGGAAACCCGCTGCAAAATTACATAGCTAGCAAACGCGTCTTTTTCCTGGAGTGATAGCAAGAGCTTGGCCCGCTCTGTGTTTTCAGCACAAAATGCGACTACTACACTGCTATCTCCAGACTTTGGCCGTCATTATACTGTCGCTTGTCGCTTCAGGTTTGACTGCCCAGGTGGGCTCATCTACGATTCCGGACGTGGACCTCAAGCTTTTGGGGAAGTCTGGCCTGATTGGCAATTTCAGAGGCATATCTGTCTATGAAGGCCAATCACAGCTATCTTCACTCCAGCTATTGTCCTCAGACCGAGGTACCGATGACTCTGTAGTCATAAGTACAGATTCAAATCTTTTCTTGGATCAATTTCACAGCGATGGTTTGATAAAGGCCATGTGTTTGCTGAGCTCGAACGTCTACATGGCAGGAAATTTCACCTCGATAGGATCTACCTCTGCACTTACTGTGGCTGTACTCGATTCTAGCTCAGGGACTATAAGTGCTCTTGGTGAGGGCGTAGAAGGGAGTGCAAACACAATTTACTGTGATTCAGATAATGACTTAGTGTACATTGGCGGCTCCTTCTCCAAGAATGTCGCTATCTGGAACGCGTCTTCAAGCGAGTGGATTGACCTACCGTTTGGAGGACTCATTGGAGGTCCTGTCAATGCAATTGTTAAATTTAATGAAAATTTAATATTTGGTGGAAAATTCACTGGTCTAGGAACTAGTTCAATGAACTCCTCAACTACGGACAGCCTCTCAACAAATACTGACTACAGACAGCGAATAAATTTATCGAATGGAACTGTCACTGTTACAAGTAATTCTGCTGGTTCATATGATGATCCTCGCTCTGTGTTGTGCACGGAAGGATTGACGGCCAAAGAATCGACCTGGCTTGCTGCTGCGGGAGAACAGTCGACTTTCACCGTTTCAACATCTTTCGACTTTAGCCCTACCAGACTACGCCTTCGAAATTCTGCCGTGACAAATTACTCAACTTCTTATTTTCGATTCATAGCACTTCCTTTGGATGGGATTCTTAATCTTAGTTATGTTGACCCGGAGTCAGGCATTACTCACTATTGCGATGCCTTTTGTCCATTGGCCAACATTAGCACTGCGGACTATCAGGATTTCGATTTTGTGAATGTAGTTGGTATGGATGGTTTTTCTCTAGATTTGCTGGATTCAGATGAAAATGGTGTCGGCCTATCGGAGATTTTGTTGTATCAAGAAGGTAAGTTACCAGCTAAACCAGGGAATATTTTCACTAAAGAAAATTTGAAGATATCGTCGCCTACGCAGTCAACACTTTTAATGAACCTTCAAATTGTGGTTTAGCGCCGTATACTGTTAGCCGATCTTCCATTTCAGGGAACTGGTCCAGAGTAACATACGATTCAGTGACTTATTTAGAAGTTACGAATCTTACGACATCGGCTGCAGGTGACACCTATGTCCATCTTTATCCTGATATTCAGCAAAGTGGAAATTATTCAATTTTGCTGTATACACCAGGATGCTTGTATGACAGTTCATGTTCCTCCAGAGGACAGATTAACATCACCGTGTATGCGAAGTCAAATGGAAATGAGCACAATACCACTATTTATCAGACCAATCTTTATGAAAAGTACGACGTAATATATGAAGGCTATTTAGAGGCTAATTCAGATTCATTCCGGCCTTATATTGCGATTTCGCCCATGTCAGATCAAGTATCAGGTCAAACAATCGTTGCGGAGAGAGCCATTTTTAATCTTACGTCGACTACTGGCGGTCTTAATGGTCTGTTTGAATATGATCCAAAGAATTATACGTCGAATTCAAATTCTACAGTTGTGGAACAGACTGTAATTAATAATGCAGGTATGGATCTCAGCGACGATGCCGAGATAAACGTGCTCAAAGTAGCCAACTCGACTTTGTTCGTGGGGGGCAACTTCTCATCCGACTCTGCAAGTCATCTCTTCGCGATCTCAGAAGATGGTTCTGTCAACTGGATGAATGGGGGGTTGAATGGTGTCGTCAATGCCATCGCAATCATTGACGATTCTTTAGTAATATTAGGAGGAGAGTTTACAGATTTGGCAACAACGTCGCATAGTGACCTGAATTATCTGGCTGGATATTCTAATTCGTCATGGACTTCTCTGGATGCTGGTCTGAATGGCATTGTTGAGCATCTAGTACCTATATCCGTTAATGCTTCAGGAGCTATTTATTCTACTCTCTCTATCACAGGTAGTTTTTCAGCCATTGCAGAGTATAATTCGAGTCCGGCGATTGAGGTGGATGGATTTACGTTATGGTTAGAAGAAAAGAAAGAATTTCTTGATCGTGCGTCGATATCTAATATGCCTTACATGAAGGGTCGATTATCATCATCCGTTGAATTATCAAATGGTTCATATATTCTTGCTGGTGAATTGTTTTCGTTTTCTCTGGAATCTTCTGGTGCTGCAATGCTTTCAGCAGATTACAGCTTAAGTTCTGTGCCCTTTTCATTTTTCACTAATACCTCAACTTCATCGTCAACTACCAAGAGATCACTAATCCCCACTAATTTTACGGATACTACTGTGGGTGCCATCAACGAGATCAGCGTTGTTACTTTGAGTGATGACATATATTATGCAGCTGGAGGCCAATTCTTAGTAGAAGACGGTTCGAATTTGTTTGAGAATTTTGTTTTCCTGGATAGCCAACAAGTTGTCGGCGGAATTACTGAAGGCACTCTGGACTCCTTTATTTCCATTTTAACAATTTGCAATTATAACAATGAGACTCTTGTTCTCGGTGGAGTTTTCGAAGGTCAAGTGAATGATGACTTCATTACGAGTTTGCTGTTTTGGAATATGACTTCTCGCGAAATATCAGTTGTTCAGCCACCAGTTCTTGGTGGTGATGCTGTTGTTGTATACGATGCCAAGATGAGGTATGGAAAAGACGAACTAGTTGTTGCAGGGTCATTTGACACTGCAGGTAACGTAAGCTGTCTGAGTATTTGTGTATTTGATTTCACCAACAGTACTTGGCGAGCTGTAACGCGGGGAATTATGGGAAACGTCACCAGTCTTAACTTTATAGATTCAGACACAATGATTGTTACAGGAAATATGACAAGTGATGATGGCATTTCGGTGTCCATGGCTTCGTATCATTTTCCATCGATGTCATGGGATATGCTGGGACAGCAAAGCTCTCAGTTACCGGGCACTGTTGATTCGTTTGTTTGTATGGGATCCAATGTTTCTCGATCAATAGTTGCTGGGACATATCCAAACGGCACCAATTATTTATGGGCGTATGATTTGGCTAATGAGCAATGGCAAGATTGGGGAGAAGATTTGGGGTCAGATAGCCAGATCTATAGTATGCGTCTCCTCAAGCTGGATTCTATCAGCGAAATCAGTAAAGACAGTCTACTACCTCCATTTGTCACTTTACTTGTCATGGGATCTTTATCTTTGAGTGCGTACGGACTTGTTTCAGCAGCTTTTTACAATGGATCGGAATGGACACCATTTTTATATACGGTATCAGAGGATGATACGCCTGGTTCTATATACGGAATGTATACGCAGATCAACGAACTTATATCTTGGACTCAAGCAGAGGCAGCAGCAGGTTAGTTTATTAGTGATTAATGTTTAGACATTCAGATCTAACTAAAATTAGTGCACCACATGAAATCCGGATTTGTGGTGCTGATAGCACTTGCAATTTCGCTTGCAATCATGTTTATTATTATCGGAGCTGGATTTTTAATTGGATATTATCGAAATAAGTCTGAAGGATACGAGCCATTTACCTCACAGTCCTCTGAACTTCAAATAGCTCAAAATATTCCTGCATCTGAGCTACTTTCTGGTCTGGACGAAGGGAATATATCGAAAAAAATTGGATGATTTTCTTGCTTATTTGAAGGGCTTCTAAATGGTTAATTAATCTCGATGATGTATTATTATAATTTGATTTATCTGAAAAGTTTTCGGTCATTATGCTTATTCTATGGAATGTTATTTATATGTCAACTTATTTTATCTATTTTATCTACGTTTGTATTTTTATGTCAATTGTCTGAGTTTCCGGCGTTCGTCTATTTTTGGAGAGAGCACTTGTGCTGAGTGTTGTGCTAGAAGAGGGACGGTTTGTGCTGAATTATTTTTGGTCAGGAAGTATTCCTTCTGTTAATAGCTGTTAAACGAATTATTACATTCAAATGAATAATATGTGCATTAAATACTAGTTACAGGCTATCTGATGCTGTTTCGATTCGGTAGCCTTTCACATTAAAGTCGCCCGGCCACCGATATCTGTGCTAGCTGTTCCGGGAGGCATCTCTCCATTTCGATCGGACACAAAAGCACTATAAATTGCGCCCAGTCTCGCACGCTCTTTAACAGATATGCTTGGGTTTGTGGTAGCAAGTGCACTAGCCATGTTTGTATGGCGGATGATTACGGGGTCCTTCAATGGTAAAGTCGTAGAAGAAGATACCGTCGATGATGGAGTAGATGCAATTTTTACCGTTGCCTTGGTCAGAAGCGAGCTTATCTAAATGAAGTCTTTGTTAGCCGAGCGAGAACTCATTCAGCACAAAGTTCTAACTTTACCTTTTTCTTGTCCTCGAGATCTAAAGAATTGACACTTTTCTGTCCGAATATAATTTGAAATGCGTCATCAGATGAGGCCTCTTCCCCATCCGAGTCGTAAAAGTCTGGCTCAGATTCAGACAGAGTTTCTGAAACTGCGTTCGACTTATCATATAATCCCGATACATCTGCAATCTCGTGTATCGCTTCCAGGTGCGCGTTATACATAACCGCCTGTAGATCTGCACCAGAAAATCCTTCAGTGGCACCTGCTACCTGTCCTAGATCAACCTCATCACTAACCGTCATTTTCCGTGCTATGACTTTTAAAATATCAAGACGTTCGCTATACGAAGGAAGATCACATATCAACGATTTGTCGATACGTCCAGGACGGAGTAATGCCGAGTCAATCAGATCGGGCCTTGAGGTAGCTGCTAGCACGTAAACGTTATCAAGACCTTCCGCTCCGTCCATCTGCGTCAAAAGCTGATTGACAACTCGATCAGTGACACCAGTACTATCGTGTCCACTGAATAAAAGATTAATACAAATCTTGTAATTTAAACTGTCTAAAAAACTCACCGTTTTGGAGCAATCGAGTCAAACTCGTCGAAGAAAAGCACACACGGCTTAGCTGCCTGCGCCCTCTCAAACAAATCACGGACAGACTTCTCGCTAGCTCCAATGTATTTGTTTAGAATCTCAGGACCTTTAATCGAAATGAAATTCAGACCACACTCTCTCGCAATTGCCGAAGCAAGAAAAGTTTTACCGCAGCCTGGATATCCGTAAAGTAAGATCCCGGATCGTAATCGCAAGGGGCAACTCTCAAAAATGGGCGCGTATTTGGTAGGCCACTCTAAAGTTTCTAGAAGAACCCGCTTGGCTTCTGCAAGGCCACCTACATCAGACCAGCTTGTGTTTGACTTTTCCAGATTCGCACCTCGAAGACTAATGGGAACAAGATCTTTCAGGACAGCATCGAAATCTTGCTGAAGAAGAATACTGCGCATATCTTCGTGCTTATCTGTTACTTCACTGAGAGATCGAACCAAAGATTCGTGACTAGCTCTCGCCGTCAAAGTCAGAAGATCTCCTGGTTGATAACCTTCCGCTTTCGCAGCCACCTCAAGCATATCAATATGTGATAAATCAGCAATATTTTGACGTCGCAGAAACTCTCCAATAATGTCCTTGCGGACATTTTTATCAGGCGCTTTGAGCTGAATGACTTGGTCAATCAAATGTGACGCTATCAGTTGCTGATGAAGTGATTCTTTGGAGTTACTGGTCACTATCAAAGACACACAATGTGAAGCAAGACAAGACTTAGCTATGCCTATCAGTATCTCACATAGTTGCCTTGTACGACTAGAGTCGATATGCTCGACTTCAGCGGGTATAAGTGTATCCAAATGTTCCAAAACAAGCACACTAGGTGAGTTCCAGGCGGCTTCTAGTAACCATTCCTGGAATGTTTCCGATATTATTGCTATTCGTTCCTCAGCAAAATCTGAACAAGTTTTTTTTGACACATCTCAAATAGTTTAGTAAGCAGTCAGATAACAGAACAATAGAACTTACAGATCAAATCTTCATATAAACCACGACTTACGCTGTCGATTATCGATGTCTTACCAGAACCAGTAGTTCCAGTCAATAATACACCTCCACCGCGACGAACAGTGAGTTCAATTAATTCAACTTTATCTTTGACACCAAACAGCTGATCGCTAGTCTCCAAATGTAGCAGTTCCTCTGCATCAGAGCTGTAAAGCTCATTTTTGCGCCATTCAATTTGAGACAGGTTGATTTTTGAAGAGGAAATCCAGCCGTCTGCTTGCTCTAACTCGATTACACCTCCAAATTCAAGCTTGGTTCCTGATATTCTTGGTAATCGCATTCGATTGGTGATCGGGCAATCCAAAACCCCAGTTTCCTTTAATACAGATACAACGTCAACCCCGTCACTTGTTGAATCTCCGAATTTCAAATTGTTTTGATGCGTATTGTGGGGATCTCCAAAAGGAAGAACAAAAACTCGTTTAGGAAGTTTTGATAAGGGCCTCGGAGCTGTTTCCAGACGAATCAAAGTAACTGCTGCAGAGTCAAGCTTGAGAGCGTTTGCTAGATTAGGTGATAATGCAGCATAACCTGAAGGAATGTTCTCAAAATGAGTGACCTCAGCTACTATTTTCGAAGCAATTTGAGAATTTAATAAGTCAGCCGACTCCTCAGATTCCTGCTGTACTTGAGATGTAGACGGTTTTGATGTAGATGTAATTAGCCGTGGGGGTTGAAAAATACTAATTAACCCATAATGTGCTGTCTTGAGCACATGACTGACAGATTCTAAATCCACATATAACGCCAGTTTACTATTGTGAGAGGAGTTGTCAAAATCGAAAGATTCGTCCATGTCAAAGAATGGATGCGGCAATGGCACACCTTTTAACATGACACTTGGGCCAGGAGAATCTTTAAGTCTTCTTGATCCACCAGTTTTTAGCCCAGACGATGTTGTTTTTGTCACAGACTTGTCTTTCAATTTGGCTGTCGGAGTCTTGCGTATTACAGGCGCAACGATGATCTCTGATTTTGGCGCAATTTTGGCAAATCCAATAGACGCTGGAATTGGTGGATCCGTACTGGAAATGTTTAGTGTGGCTGTCGCATATGAAGACATGTATACGACAATAGGTTGAGACTTGGAAACAGCTCGAATCTGAGAAAGCATGTTTGATTCCAAAAACTGTGTATGCAACTCCACAGTTTCCCAGTCCTCTGGAGAAGCAGGTTCGAGATTAACAACGCTTACATCCGGCAAATCTGTGTGGAATTTGACATCGACTTTGATATCCTCGGGAAGTAAAACACTCTTTGCGAATAGAGGATCAACTTCCACCCAATTTGAACCATTAGCGAGATCGCTCTTGGTCGAAGAAAAACCAGACCAGCCAGCAAAGGCAGTGGCAGATTTTCCCAAGCTATTAACAAAATTGAGCTCGATAATCACATTCTGTATGACCTAATTTTTTTTTAGAATGGATATGTTCGGTAAGCGTATAACGAAAGACTTACCACTTCCGAGTTAACCAGCAGGCTCACTACAGACGGAGGCAGATTCACGAATGACGTGCGTAAAGGTGTATACGCAACCCTTGCCGAGAGCAGGGCCATTGGCAACTTCCACGATGCACGTCTTGTTCTATCACTTGGACACAGCGGTATTCGGTCAATTCTTGTTCGTTTAAAACCACAGAGAGACCCTTCATATTTTTCGCGGGGAACCTCCAATTGCCCAAAGGCTCATCGTTGGGAACCGAGGAAGGCTGGCGCACAAGCCAATCATGTGATATGTATGCTTTTGGTGTTTTGACTGTTATGTCAATTATCCTGAATGGGAATGGCTGCATATTAATCACAGCTTTTCGAGGTATATGCAAATTAGAACGCGTTCTGAACGCGCTGCGGACGCGTCTGTCTTGATCTTGATGTGCGGCGGTCAGGTAAACTTGGCCCCTTGGTGAAATGGTACAAACCTTCTTCACTCCCTTCTAATTGTCCGACATTCATTTATTGATTCTTCAATGAACGAGTTTTCTCTCTGATATTTAGTCTGCTCTCCAATAGTCGTAACAATGGCATCGCTTCAAGATATCAGCATTAATATCAATTATCTCGATATTTCAGAAAGAATTAAGCATTTCCTGCAGACGTTCAAGTCAGTAAATGCTCAAGATCACGATGTCGACAGTCCCACGGTGGAGGAAGATTCATTCTATAACGACTCTTCAAAGGGTAAATATATGAATCTGTTTCAGAAAGTTGCCGATAGAAAGGAATCGCTGATCCGGATTGATCTCGACGATTTGGATATCTTTGAAAACGACCATTTAGATTTAGCCGACAAAATCATGGGCAATACAGATCACTATGTCGAGCTGTTTTCTAAAGTTATTGATGATTTGTTACCGGAGCCATCAATTGAAATCAATTACAAAGATGACGTACTTGATGTTATCATTAACCAGCGACGTCTCAGAAATGAAGCTCGCGTTCAGGAGAGTGGAGCCGAAGCTGAGCTCGACAAGTTTCCCCCAATTCTTACTAGGCGATACTGTGTCTACTTTAATCCTCCGACAGGAGTTAGTGGGTTGCGGCCCAAGCCTCCAGTATTTGCAGTTCGTGACGTGCGTGGAGGAAACTTGGGCAGATTGATTACCGTTCGAGGGATTGTGACTCGAGTATCAGATGTCAAGCCCTCAGTCATTGTGAATGCTTATACTTGTGATAAGTGTGGAGCCGAATCGTTTCAGGAGGTTAAATCACGTCAATTTCTTCCTCTGTTTGAATGTACTTCGATGACATGTCAAAAGAATAACGTTAAAGGACAGTTGTTCATGGCCACTAGAGCGGCAAAATTCCTACCATTTCAGGATGTCAAAATTCAGGAGATGGCAGATCAGGTTCCGGTAGGGCATATTCCGCGGACGTTGAGTGTACATTTTACGGGTAACATTGTCCGGTCGGTTACACCAGGAGATATTGTGGACATTTCTGGCATCTTTATGCCACTGCCCTACACAGGCTTCCGAGCGATGAAAGCGGGATTACTTACCGATACTTATTTGGAAGCACATCATGTTCATCAACATAAAAAGCAATATGAAGTTATGGACCGAAACGAGGAACTGACTAGTAAAATTGAGGAATTACAAAACTCTGGAGACGCATATCTTCGACTTGCCAACTCGATTGCACCAGAAATTTACGGTCATGACGACGTGAAGAAAGCCCTTTTGCTTCTGCTTGTTGGCGGTGTAACTAAAGAAGTTGGAGATGGTATGAGGATTCGGGGCGACATTAACATTTGCTTGATGGGAGATCCTGGTGTTGCCAAATCTCAATTATTGAAATATATCACGAAAGTAGCACCAAGAGGTGTGTATACCACTGGTAGGGGCAGTTCCGGAGTTGGTTTAACTGCCGCTGTTATGCGTGATCCTGTCACCGATGAGATGGTACTCGAAGGCGGTGCGTTAGTGTTGGCTGACAATGGGATCTGCTGTATCGATGAGTTTGATAAAATGAACGACAGCGATCGAACAGCCATTCATGAAGTTATGGAGCAGCAAACAATCAGCATTTCGAAAGCTGGAATCAATACCACTTTAAATGCGCGTACGTCAATTCTCGCAGCTGCGAATCCTTTATATGGACGCTACAATCCACGGATTTCGCCTGTCGAAAACATTAATCTTCCCGCTGCATTGCTGTCACGATTTGATGTAATTTTTCTGATTCTAGACCAGCCTGATAGGACTCAGGACGAGCAACTCGCTGCGCATGTAGCTTACGTGCACATGCATAATCAGCACCCCAAAATGGAGTTTGAAGCGCTAGAACCTGACATGATTCGCGAGTTCATTGCTCGAGCTCGCGAGAACCGGCCTGTTGTTCCTACAGAGATTTCAGATTATATTGTCAGTTCGTATGTACAAATGCGTCAGCAGCAGAAAAAGGATGAGGGCTCCAAACGGTATATATGTTCTGACATGGATTTCTATATGCATTCATACTAATCAAAGTACAGGCAATTTTCTCATACTACACCTCGAACATTATTAGCAGTTCTTAGAATGGCACAGGCACTCGCTCGCATTCGATTTGCACAAAACGTTAATTATTCAGATGTTGATGAAGCTTTGCGGTTGATGGAGACATCTAAATTGTCACTCCACGATCACACTGCCGCAGCCGAACAAGTCGACTCCTCATACTCTACCCAGATTTATCGCATTGTTCGAGATTTGTCAGCCGGCGACGGAACTCAATTCCGATACCACTTGTCGATGCCAATGATCCGTGAGAGAGTACTAGGGAAAGGATTCACTGACGATCAACTTCAGGAATGCATAAATGAGTATACTTCTCTGGGAGTGTGGCAGACGTATCGAAATGGCACAAGATTGTTGTTTGTGAATGCTAATGAGGACTTGAGCGATTACTCTGACGAAGAAATGGATTTAGATAACGAATAAGCAACTGTGTTTTTAGTTGCATGGACTGTGCGTGTTGTTAGGAAGTAATAATGTATTATCAATGTAATGGTATTATTGAGGAGGTAAAAGTATAATACTCTAAAGTTACAAAACCGCAAACAAATTTTTTAGCTCGCGGATTTCTTAGACAGAAATCCAAGTTAACTAGAATTGAGCACAAATGCTAAGATAGTAGTAAATAAATGCGTGGCATCTATCAGCAAGACAAAAAATTTAGTCTGTTTTTGATTCCGGAGTTGACAGTAAGGGAGATTTCTGAGACTCGTCGGAAGAGTCAGCATTAGGAGTGAGCAGTGCAGCGGACTCTGAGGTGATTTCAGTCGAGGATTCAGGAGTAAGTGAAGATTGAGGCTCTGGCTCTGGCTCTACGGGTGGCGAGATCTCCTTAAGAACCTTGAGCATATCGACTCTGATTTTATCGACTGCGTCACCAAGAGTATCTGCCGTTACACCTTCAAGAGTAACAGGTGGTAGTACCCGAAGACGAAACGTCCCGGCCTTAAATATGCGTTTTTTAGCGGAAACCAAATGGCTGTAATTCTCAACAACGACAGGGATAACAGGGAATCCGGATTGCAAAGCGAGATGGAATGCACCGCGCTTGAAAGGCAAGAGTTCAGGTTTCGAAAAATAAGACCGCGTACCTTCAGGGAAGATGAAGACGGACCGCTGGCGCTCCTTCATCTTGATGATAGCACCATCAAGAGCTTTGACAGCCTTTCCGCGATTTCCACGATCGATGAAGACGCAGCCACTGGCTAGCATAAACCATCCGAGAAATGGAAAGTATTTGAGACTAGATTTGGCCGTAACTGAACATTGTTTGGGGAAGAGCTGTTGGGTTGGGAGGGTTCAGCGTTAGTTTTTTGCATGTGACAAGAGGGGAAAATGGAGAGAAAGAGGAATCGACTTACACGACCAAGCATAAATACATCAAGTTCGCTGTGAAGGAGACAGATTAGACATTATCGTATAATAAATCCAAGTTAACACACCTCTGGTGATTGGCGATGATGATGGCGGGACCATGGCTACTGAGGATCTCCTCGTTTTCAATGATGATCTTGAGTCCAGTCAGGGCGGACGCCGAATAGTAGAACAGCCTGCCAGCAGCCCACTGGCCTAGCGGGTTCTTCTTGAAAATCGCAAGAGAAAGTGAAAGCAAAAACCCAAAACCGGCCCAGAAGAGCAGGAAAAAAAGAACGATGATGCTGCGTCCATAGAAAAGCGCTGAGTCGGAAAACATGCCTACGAGGTTGAGAGAAGCAGCGACAGCAAAGATGACCGTGAGAGCGGTGACAAACACACTCATAGAATAGAAAAAATGCTTTTTTGTTGTTAATTTATTGTTGCTGAATATTTTGGTAGAGAAATCGGACTTGAAAAGCTCGCGAAATGCAGGCCGCGAAAGCGTGTATTTGAATAGTTAAAAATGTTCTCGACTTTGTTGTGTTTTTGCCCTTTTTTGGGGACAAACTTGAGCGCGCTGGGAGTGTTCCAGGCATGAGGCAGATTCAGGCGAATCTTAATACACCTTTACTTGTGGTTAATGCCATTAAGGTTAAAATATATTAATATTAGTTTTGTATTTAATAAAATCAATCGAGAAATTATACGAGGTCTTTCATTTACGCAAAACACTTTCAATTGTGCGTACAAAGAGCAAATGCCCCCGCTATTGACCTCTTGCACCGTGTCTGCACCAGGTCTACAAAACCAGATATCTCAGTCAAATTTGGGAACAGACGCAAACACAAGCACGAACAATTCACGGTATCTTAGATTACATGTCCGTGTCGAGCAATTGGACTTGTGCTCTTCGCCTGGTTCTTTAACAACTGCGTCGGCGAGGCCAGTTTCAGTTTTCACCTCCACCCAGAACTCGAGCTTTCAGGCGGCTGTTGGATCAATACGCAAATTTGTGCATTTGACAGATGCGGAAACGACTCTCAAGTCGCTCAAGCAGGAAATTTCCGATAGGTACGCCAGGATTTATAGTACACACATCGTGATAGTCGCTTTGCGGAGCGACGACGGCTGCGACTACGACGACGAGTACCAAGCTAAACAGGTTTTCGATGATCGGACGCAGATCAAGATTTATGTCGTCGCAGACGATTCAAAGTCAGAGCAAGCAAATGGTCATCAGCAGCCGGATTTATTGGCGATTAGTGGTGTTAATTCCTCGATTTCTCGAGATCTTATCAATCCGTCTAAACGACTACGAGTCTCCGAGGCGGGCTCGCCCTCCACTGGTCTGTCTAATGATAAGCGACCTAGACTAGATTCATCTAAGTCAATATCTCCTGTTCTACATTCCATAAACCAATACGCACAAGTTCAGTCTGATGGAGATCCTGAATCTTCAAAAGACCCCGTACTCAACTCTCCGGAGCCTAGCCCAAAGCCACGGAAGAGTGACGGAAATTCTTCTACATCCCTTAAGCCAATAGCAGAGCCTACTACTGAAATGTACAATCCTTATAAAGGTGGAGGTAAACTTTTTAAGCCCGAGTCAAATAATGTGAAAGCTGAGGTTATAGAAGACGATCCGATCGAAGAATCGCCAAATACCTCTCAGATTGTTAATTTGGTGCAGCATGGTGAGATAAATATGTCAAACAGGAGTCATATTCATCTCGAACAAGAAGATCCGAATGACGAAACTATTAATGAAAGTTCATCTGTTGATTCAGACCATTCAGATCATCCAGACCATTCAGACCATTCCAAGCAGTCAGCGGCTACCGATAAGCAAACTTTCAACAAACTCCCCACACCAGCAAATCAAACACAATTGAATGTCTCTACTAAATTGGACTCTGTGGAGACAGTTCTCGAGAGAGCCTCCTCTTCCCGCTCCCCTTCTACATCAGCTACATCCAGTTCTACATTTTCCGACAGTCCACCAATGACAGAAAGCGGTGAGCAAGACTCCAGTCCAGAAGACGATCGTCAAGATAGCGAGGATTCGAGTGTGACATCTCAAATCTCAATCTCTTCGTCGTCACCTTCTTCACCCAATGAGCTCCAGTTTCCTTCCGGTGCACTTTTGGCACGATCGACAACAACAACATCGGCCGTACAACCACGGTCTCCGCTTCTGACCCGTCTCACAGAACGGCAGCCTTCACTAGCGTTTGAAAATCAACCCAAACGCGTACCTTCGTTTCGTTCGCTGAGTGACTTGGCTCGACTTGGTATTCCTGACGTCAGAGAAAGTATGACAGGAATCCGAGCTATTCAATCAGTCCTGACAGACCCCCAGTCAGGCTCAACACCTACAATCAATGCTGCTCAGCAAAGTTCCAACGGCGCCAAATTTTCCGAATCGGACTCGGATTCATCCTCTGTTTCCGAGTCTGATAACGAAGACGAAGAAGGCTCGATCCCGCTTAGTCGACTTGCAAGTACAATTGTCCGAAACAGCCAAAAACGGAAAAGTTCTGGCTTTCTTTCTTTCCTCAAATAATCTTACCGCTCTTTTTTTTTTTTAACTAAAATGCACTTTTCTATCTATTATAGGCTAGGTCATAACACAGTTATCGATACGATATTTGGCGGGTCTTCCGGCCGATCGGTTTTACTTGTTCGAAGACCTTCAATCCGTTTTACAACTTCCATTCCCATCACGACACGGCCGAATATCGTATGTTTCCCATCAAGCCAGGGCTTCATTTTGAATCAGCAAAAGCCATACACATAGAGTTCAAACTGCCACTTACCGTTCTTTCGGTCGTGATAAAAAATTGAGAGCCATTGGTATTTGGCCCCGCATTGGCCATACTGACTGTAAATGGCTTGTCGTGCTTCAGGGCCGGCGAAAACTCATCCTTGAATGGCTTCCCCCACATGGACTCGCCGCCTGTGCCATCGCCGAGAGGGTCTCCGCCTTGGATCATGAACTTCTTTATCACTCGGTGAAATATCGTGTTGTTATAATAGCCACGCTTACAAAGAGTTACAAAATTCTCCACCGTGAGCGGGGCGTGCTCAGGATATAATCTTATCTGAATGTCTCCTAATGTTGTGTGCAAAGTCACACCGTTCGATTCGATCGTCGGCTCTTCGGTGGTAGCAGATTTACCACCTGCATCTAACTTCGTCGGCTTCTCATTGAATACGTCTCGTTCAGACCGAATCTTATTACTGCACTCTTGTTAGAACCCAAGCAATAGAAAATAATTGTATACACGTACAATGGCTCTGTTGAATTTGTAAACATATAAAACCGCTTCTTTCCCACTCCACTCGCAAATAGTGTAGGGTCCGTAGACAGCGAGGCGAGAACAAGTGCGTTATCAGACGCAGCCATCTCAACTGTGATAATATCTTTACGATCCGGAGCACCCTGGTATAGCGCTAGATTGATAAAGCGAACATTATCTTCAGAGCCTAATAATCTCACACAACGATTCGTGACTATGTTAACGACTGATATCATCTGATTAGCTGTGATCATTTCATACGCTAATGGCTTATGAACATACCTTTGATTCCCAGATGAGTTGGATATAATACAAAATTTCCGCTTTGATCAAAAATCGCATTCATGAACCGCTTGGTATCTTCATTTTTCTCCAGTTCCTGTTCTCCAGAAATCCGTCTCCGGAATTCGACATCATCCAGCACTCGCACCGCTGTCCCAGTCTATCACAGATGTCAAAATATCCTTTCCGCAGAAGCAAATCCACTCACCTGCTGCATATCATAAGCCACCGTGATACTTTCATCGTACTTCCGGTGCAGTTTGCCTGTCTTGTAATCAAATATTCGGATTTGACGATCTGGCATTGACCATGTGACGAATCTTTTTCCGTCTCGAGAGAAGTCAAGACAGGTAGGGACGCACTTATTTTTGCGAAATTCGTATAGATCTGTCGAACTCTTGTATTCGAACGATAGATCTTCCGGTTGTTCGTATTCAGCATCGGTCGATGATGTGCTGGAACCGGGCCGCCAATACTCGACTAGACCCTTGTTGTCGACCGACACAGCACAATTGTAGACTGCATTGAAACCTATTGTGACAACCGGAAACTTATGTATCTCCGGTAATACTCGAAGCGGATCAGATTCGCCGCGCGCATCGTAAATGAATATGCGAGATGTCATTTGATCTGCACTAGTATTTTCATTAACAGTAATCCTTTGAAATCAAAAGCATAATTAAAGAAAGCACTTACACAGCCAAATATAGATCTGGATTATTATGCTTTTGCAACCAGCAAATACAACTTGGCGAAAACGGCAGTTTAAAAATATTTATCATATCGAAATTCACGATATCAAACACTTTTATCGTGTTATCGGTTGCCACGCTAGCAAAGAACTTGCCATCAACAGAAAGATCGGCACCTGTGACTGTGCCCGAATGAGCAGCCATTTGCTTCACAAATTCAATTCCATTAGTACGTTTCTTCCAAAATTTTAGGTATCCGTCGACAGATAGTGTCAACAAAAAGTTCGTAGCCGTGGCGACTGTCAAATAGGCGAGATTGTCGCGGTGCATATATGACTTGGTGTATCGTTCAAAAGAGGGAATATTATCGAGATAAGTTCTTTCATGTTTCAAATCTTTTTCTCTTAGTATATCTGCAGTTTCAAACTGGGAAATTAGATTGTGATCTTACGTCGTCGCTTCTTCTTCGGCACGTCTTGACTGGGTAGTGCGGGACCAAAGTCATCTTCCGATTCAGATCCAGTATCTGCAGGTATGTCAGTAATCTATTTTACTCTATCCCCTAAGGCCGCATCTTCCAAAGAGTTCGTAAATCGCATAATAAATCGGACACACCTTCGCGTTCGTCAATATCGTGGTCTCGCTCTGCACTTCGTTTCCTCCAGCTCAAATCAGCTCTGTCTTTTGCCATTTCAGTCCTGCTCCACAAAATTGCCGTTAATTATGTCCTGAAACTCGCGTTTGTCCTCCAATCTGCAGAGTTGACTAGCAGTTATCTTTTAAATCCGTTCAATATTTGACAGATCATCCTCATTCACATTTACGCAAAACCTCTACTGGTGCGGCTTTGTACGAAGCCATTTACAGTTCCGGTGCGAAAAAGTTCCGAGAAAATACTTTTACATTAAGATCATTCAGAACACGGCATCAATCAGATAAATAACAGATGGCATAAGCTAGTCTAGTGTAAAAGATCTCGGTCTGCCCGATATTCATCTTCACAGTCATTGCAATAGCTCTCGTATTCTGTGGCGTTCCCGCTGGATCGTAGCTTCAGACACCGCGTTCGCTCTGATGTGAGCCAGTTGCCCCATTCCGCTCGAACTAGCTCTTCTTCCATCCGCCCAATGACTCGGATTGCAATTAAATGTTGATGACGCTCAACAGCTGCACGTTGTCGCGCTGATGATATTCTAAGCGCCTCTTGCTGCGTTAGGCCACTAGTATATCGAGATCCAAGATTCTCGGTAGAAGGATCAGACATTGTGAGCTCAGAGATTGAACGAAATTTTCCATAACTATGAGAGTTAACACATATAATTGTAAACAAATGAACTCGCAAATATTCTCACCAAAGTCCGCTCGGATTTGATGCAATGTCCACTCCGGACGATATGTATTCCTCTAAATCCTTTAAAAACACGGCTTTACCCAAAATGCCATTGGGTTTTACTCCAACTTGGCTCATAGTTCTGTAAGCTCGCCGCTCAGTCCAATATGCGAGAGACGATCGCGAGGACAAAAACGCATTCAAAACCAATGATATTCCGGCGACGATCAAAATAATCCATTGACCATTGACCACAGAAAATAGTTTGGTGACTACGAGAAACACCAGACCAAGAACCAGCGTAAAAATTTTATACACCAGCCTTAACGCTTTTGTAAGTAATAAGTAAAACATGCTGCGTCTGGAAATTAGTAAAAATATCTGCCCCTTATCTTGTAAAATTGTGATAGGGAAGCCTGTTCTTGGATCTAGAGGTGCTGTCGATTTACCAACTTGACCATAGAGCTGAATCGATTTACTAGTACGTCCTTGAGCTCCAAGTTGACGTGTAGCTCGGCTTATTAGAATTCCCAAAACCGATGAGTCTTGAGCAATATCTTGGATCGACAGTTGGTGAATAAGAGCTTGGACTGTCAATATTTGGTTTGGAAAAATATCACAAAACTTACCCTTTACAAAAGCACTAGGAGAAACGTATTCTACATCTGCCCAAACAGAGAGAACACAAGACGCTTTGGATGCATAGGAGATAACATAATAACTAACTTGAGAAAATAAATCTGCAAGCGGCAAATTCCAAGGAGTTCTTCTCTCCGACACCACGTAGAGCAAATATTCTTCAACTTTGTCAACCTTCTGGGAGACTGTTATTTGTTGCATGTAAGGAAATCCTTTGATCACTGTTCGCTCAGTCGTGAATTTAATTTCTCGATCCATATTTGATCCTGCTAAATGAATCCACGCACCCTGCTGCACATCAATTCCTTTGCTACTTTCGTACAGCTGTGGAAATAGATCCGACTTGTCACCGAACATTATATGATACAATGCCTTGGCACTCACTTCATATTTACGACGACTCACGAGTTGTGCACCTGAATTCGACAAGTCATATTGTACAGGCTGCTCGGGCAGTTTTAGTTTCGATTTGACACCTCGTGCTCGAAGCTGCTTATTCGGCGCCAGTAATGATCGATCCAACGCAATCGCAGCACCAATCCGAGGCCCCAAAGCCTTGTCCATTGGATCAGCATTCTCATCTTCTGCCATCGGAGTGGGAACATCGTCCCAACCTTCAGTAGCAGGAACAGACTCTCTTAGCTTGGTCACAATAGTCTGCAGGTCCAAACCTGTTCCGAAGTTATCAATTAAAAATTGAAGTCGTGTTTGAATAAGTGGCCCAGAATCAAGATAAACTTTCGCAGAAATCTCTGTGCCATCTTTGAAATCAATGTAAAATGAATCTGAGAGCTGGCTTGACTCCCCACGAACAGAAGCAATTTCTCCAATTGACCTTGACCGAGCAACGATCATATCTGCATTATTAGCATACATGTACAGTTTAGTAGGTGTACAATAGACTCTTCCGGAAAAGAATTGTCCAGTTTGACTATCCCAAGTGGCTCTAGTGACCAAAACAACAAACTCATCAGGCGCAATATCAGAGAAAATGGTGCGTAATTGCGCGTCTTGAATACGAAGTTCATAAGGAATAAAATCAGGATAAGTTCGGTTTCGGAAGCTTTCTGCGTTGGCCGCGGAGATAGGATATTCCTTAATTTCTTCTTCTGGAGGATCGACAACTACCAACGGATTGGCAGCGTCTTTCCCAGTCTCTTTTGAAGATTCTTCCCCATCCTCAGATGAGGCAGAAATCCGCTGTCTAGTATTATCAAATACCTGACGAGATCCCCAGTTAACGCTACCCCAGGTATTGGCGGTTAAGCCGTTTGGGAAACTCATTGAAGGAACGTATGCATGGGCAATAGTTGCCGTTTTCGTCATTGAGGTTGAAATAGGGTTATTAGCAATTGTGGTAGGTGCAAGATCTGTGACTGCAGGGACAATCTCGTCAAATAACTTGTCAGCACCAGTTATGAAATTTTGCGCATGACCAGTAATTGACTGACTAGCATTCAAACCTGCATTTATTAATGCCTGGAGGGCAGGAATATTAGATGCTTGCTTTTTGGTGCCTGATCTACTCAAGTCCAAACTTGATCGGTTTATAGTTGGAAGGGCGTCATGGCGATCATGGGTAAGATCAGTATCTGCAGAAGTTTGCACAGTGGACGCAAACTCGGGTAATGGAGGAATGATTTCAAACGCCATTTCGGTTTCAGCATTGCTCATAGAATCTAAAGCTTTCTTCTTCGCAGCATCAAATACGCTCAACCAAGAAACCAAATCGTCTTGGCTTTCAGCCTGCAGTACTAGCGACGTATCCTTAGTCGTAACTTCGATACAGAACCTTCGTTCTTCTGCTGCTGCAGGTTTGACGTTGCAAAGTAAAACTCCAACCTTATCGCTTTCTTCAACGTAATTTTTGCTCGGAGACTGCACAAGCCAACCGAAAATTCCATCTTTGACAAAAACCCATCGACGTAGCCATACCTGTCTGGCTGGCTTTCCAATATAAGTTCGTACAAATAACCAGCCATGCTTTTCAGAATCAACTCCCGTCGGATCTATAAATGAGGCATGGTGCGCCGAAAGCTTTTTGATAGGCGGTACGCGTACACCGTCCCTCTTGATGTTTTGAGGAACTGGAATAGTCCATTCTGCATATTCCGCCAGATCACGAGGTGGAGCAATTTCGTTCATCACAAGGACCTCGAGATCCCTCCTGGTGATATTAAGCTCCTTAAACAGCACTTTCATAGAAGCCTCCATATTATCACTCCATCGACGGATTTTCCGCAAATCATCGCCAATCTTCGTCGATCCACTATCAGCACGATCGTATTGTCCCATCAGTAGCCACTGATCCGAGAAAGCAGTAATGATTGTGCGATCAAGGCCATGCTTTACGGAAACAGTAGCTAGGCATAAATCGAAAGAAACTTTGACATAAAGTTTCCTAGCCTCATAGAGCTGGAACGCGTCTTCTCGAAGAGCTGACTCTTCTTTGGATCTGCCCTGAGAGCAGTAGCGAGCAACTAAAGTATCATAACGAGACTGCGCGGCATCAAAACTACGTTTGACGTCCTGATAGAAATGTTAGCACTCAAAGACTAAAATGTTTCACTAAAAATCAAACAGACCTTATACTGACGGATTTCCTTCTTTCCGAGGTTTTCCAACTGCTCAATGACATTTTTGTCCATGCCCTTCAAAATGGTGATAAAATCAGCCCAGAAAATACGCAAGCCTTCAGAATACGATTTCATAGCAGTCAGAGTATAGTCATGGTCAATGATATTTTCTGTGATAAACGGAGGGAACGAGCGACCAAGAAGAATATTGACTGATTCTTGCATACTTTGGGCCTCTGTGCTGAGACGATGACCGGCACGAACATAAAGATCAATCCAGCGCTCGATGGCATCGATTTGTTCATTGATATGCCATGCTTCTGTACGAAACGACGGACTGTCAAGCGCAGCTTCTTTCAAAGTTACCGGGATCAAGCGAAAAATCACATCTACCGAGGAGGAAGACATGCTGAATAAAGCTTGATCACCACGCCGATGAACAAGTTATGCAAGCAATGAAACCAAAGTAGATCAAATGAAATCCGAACGATGAAATCAATAGACAATCTAACGCTAAATGGTTACAGATCCAGGCTTTTCTTAGATTTCAGTGTGAATTGTCAGCTAAATGAAAATTGGTCTTGAGCTTTAGCTTTCTCTGCGGTTGCATCAATGTTTACTATATTCGGCATGGTGAAGCTCAGATCAGGAGGAGGGTTACCATATTTGGTATCTAAATTACCTAATCCAGCTGTCAGCGCTCCGCTTTCCGCCCTTCAGGCAACTGAAAACAACGAGCTATCTCTTGATTTCCAGCTTCTGCACATTGATAAATTATACATAGCATCTTATTACATCATCAACCGGCTTTAATCCTGACTTCTAAGAACTCGTACACAGCTGCACACAGTTCGGTGAATTATCACGTGATTAGTGTCTTGCAAATGGGAGATGAGCGCGTAACAATCGAGACGCGTTAAGAGATCGAAATGTCCGCGGACGCGTGTTCGAGCTGTTTGTTTGTTTCATTGAACCCCGAACAATATTTGCTTTCAAGAACGAACTCGACTCGCTAGTAGAATGGCAACTACTTATGGGGGCTACGGTGGCTATGGCGGATACGGCAATGCTGGATATGAAAATAATGGAACGGATGGAGGTTATTATAACAACGGAGGCGAACCTGGTGGTAACTTTGACGGTAAATCCGATTCGCAAGGCAGAGGAGATCGCCAGGTAAATATGTCATTGTGCTCATTTCGGTTGAATATTATGAGGATAGATATTGACATACTTTAGATTCCAGATGGCAAGACACGGTTACGGCCAGTCATTATTCGTCAAATTCTCGAAGCCACTAAACTGCACGACGATGCCAACTTCACCATCGACAATGTTGAAGTTGTCAGCGTACGCTACTCTCATAATTGCTTATATTTGATCGGACTTTAACAATATTCAGGTCACATTTGTTGGAATCATCCGAACCGTGTCACATCGGTCGACAAATTCCACTTATCGAATTGACGACGGTACCGGAATGTGTGACGTCCGAAAAATGATCAAGCAGGACGAAGAAGAAGCCGGTAATGATAACGGCAATAAAGAACATGATCTGTGAGTATTTACACATTCTAAATATTCTGGCGAATGCTATTTTTAACTCGATTTAGTCAAGTAGGAGATTACGTACGAGTCATTGGAGATCTGAATGACTATAATGATCGACGATATGTTCTCCAAAGAAACATGCGGGTCGTAACTGGTGTTGACGAAGTGATCTACTCAGTCTTAGAGCCTTTGGCTCTCCATTTTTCTAAAGATTTAAGCAATGCTTCCAGTATTTCAAATGGTAACAATGCATCTCATTCTATGATGGATATCGACGACGGTCAGTATACAGCTTTGCAGAAGAAAGTTATCCAGTGCGCACAGTCATTTCCAGAAATCGAATCGAACGAGGGTGTCCATCTAAGTAAAGTCGCCAGCAAACTGCAATTGTCTGAACAAGTGGTCCGCGATACCGTCGAAGCTCTATGTTCTATGGGTGCTGCCTATGATACCATCAATGAGTTACATGTAAGTCGAATTCGTATTATTTTCAAATTTCTGCTTATATTAATGTTCCAATTAGTTCAAATTGACTTGAATTGGTAGATAAGCAGAACCTGATATTAAAATCTAAGCCACCCGGTTATTCCAACTTCATCCATTCAATACTATTAATTTCGCACAAAACCTAGAAATACACAGACAAACACAGAATAATCTGTAAAAGTTCAGAAAAGCCCTCCGAAATACATGCATATGCAGAATTAAATTACTTCAGTCAATACTACCTTCCGTACCCCCTAATGAGCTCAAACTCTATCCAAAGAGTCTGAACTTACTCTTTTTCTTTGTCACTGCATCAAAGTGACCCGGCGGGTTTCCGGCATTTTTATGATGGTGGCCTGTATTTCTAGACAATTTGTGAGGTGCTGCTGCTGGGACAACCTGTGCTGGAGCTGATGTAGTAGGTTGCAGTGTCTTTTGCGGTGTTTTGTTAGATGGCTGTCCAGGAGCGGCCTGTGGCGGATCTGGCTCTAGTAAATAGCCTGGAACTTTCGGCTGTGGCTTGTCTGCTTCTAGCTGCATTTTTTCTCGAGGTGCAGTTAGATTATTTAGCTGGCCCACAAATTCCGTGGGTGTCAGAAAATCTTCTGCGCCAATAATGATTTCCTTCTGGAATCGCTCCGACAAGTCATAAGCAATCTTGAGCTCCGAATATGTTACCCCACCTGTAACAAAAACAAAAATTCGTTGTCGAGGAGCCACACTTGCTCCTCGACCACCATGAGAATCCACCCAAGTAGCTTTATTGCGACGAGAAGTAGACGTCGGCTGCGCATAGACCGACGTAGAATCTTCAGATGCAAGAGCTGCGGGCTGATCTTTTGTATATGGGAATAGCTCTGGATCAAGAGATTGAGTGGCCAAGTCTTCTAAAATACGTTGCAAAGAACTATCATATCTAGTAATCTGGTCGCTCTGTGTCATTTCGGATTGCTTTGGAATACTAGGTTTCTTTGATTTCCGACGGTCAGAAAGCGAGTTCTTCAAAATTGATTGTCCCAGATATTGCATGTTCCTTATCGAATTGATCTCCGGCGTCGCCAATCTTGAATGCGTACACAGCTTTTCAAAATCTGCATGAATAACGCCGTCCCGGTAAATCAAATAAAGAGCAACCAAACGTGCTCGGTCTCGCGTTGAAACTGCTGGATCATCTAGCATGGGAACCAAGCTATTTAACACGCCTTTTGGAATAGTCCCTTCCGCAGTAATTCCTGTCGCTAAAATCTGTTCCAATTCAGTGACTCGATGAAGACCCATAGAATTAAACAACGCCGAAATCGAATCGATCATATTAACATGTAACTCAAGACGCTCTTTGTCCTCGCTAAAGCCATGCATTGTAAACAATGCTTGCTTTAGTTGTGATGTCGAAGTAGCCGTTCCAATATTAACTACATCAGGATTGTCTTCAATTAATTGGCGCGTAAGCATCCCGATTTGATCCATCGCATTGGCAATGTAAGCGTGTCGTAGTGATACCCAAAATCGATCTTTATCTGATAAAAGACCGACCGTCTTTTCTTGTGGATCATCCGGCTTCTGATACGTATATCTTTCATTTTCAATTGTCAAAATGTCGTGCGCAATAGCTTCATAGGTCAAATCATGGATGAGAGGTGTTTTCATGTCGATAGTGCGGTCAAGAATCAGAAATATAGACTGCGGCCGATTCGCTTCAGTAGATGGAAAATTCGAGTTCATTCGAGCATATTGGTCTATCTCAACCTGAAACTTGCGAGCAACCAAAAATGCTAGCGGATGCGCTTCATAGGAAGTATTGGAAGGCTTGTGGAAACGTATTATGGGATACTCTCCCAAAGTTGCACATAGACTGACGAGCTAGATTTGAAATCAGTATCAGCATCTCAAGTTTCATCCTTAATAAATCCTCACTTTTTGAGCGTTTAGCTGAATGGTTGGTTCTACTAAATCATGGCAATACGGGCTGTAATAAATAGTCATTGCATCACGTTGATCAAACGAATAAACCAAAGCTTGCTTCGGGAAAAAATCCATAGGAAAGTAAACAGGCCGCTGGAAATATTGTGCTGCTTTAGAAGCAAGCAGATCTTCCAAATCGATTCGAGCCAAAGCTAGTAGTGGTGTTATTATTCGACACTTCAATAAAACATACAAAATACTTACATGAAGTGAAAAACAAATTAGCGGCTGCATAGCGTGGAATGTCACGGTTATAGTCGGAAATGAAGCACTCAAGAATATATCGCTTCGGAGATAGTACGTAAATTGCTTCAAAAGAGCCGTGAGTTCGTCGTGGCTTTTCAATATATTCGATAGCTGCAAAACTAAGTAAGTATGATACTAGGATATTTCACCGACGGAAGCGAGAATACTAGGACTAGTTACCTGAAACGTTGCGCTGTAAAATTTCCTGCTCAGAAACAGCATTAAAAATTAATTTTGAAGAAAAGTCATCCAGAACTAAATATTTATACTGTGCAGATGAGGTTAGCAGGAGTTTAAATCGTCATCAGATAAGACATAGATCATAGACTTCGCATACTTTTCCGGGAACTCGAACTGAGTCTAGAAGCTCGAATATCCCTATAAACTGTTAGTTCTCCCGGAACACTGGAATATAAATTATTATATGAAATACAAAGTTCAGTACATACTAGTTCGATACTTGTCGATTAGGGAGAAAGTGGACGTCATGTCGACCACCTCACACTAGCGATGTAAACAGTTGGACCTTCAGGAAACTCCGGAAAGACACAATCCAGACGACTCAGAGTTCAAATATTTTGAGCAAACGTAGCTAACAGAATCAATCAGAAGTTTCGGCAAATTGAATGAGGAATTAGCAATACAATCACTGTCAACCTCCACTGCCTGTATGAGACAACAGAAGGACGCAAGCACTCTGTGGACGCTCGTTGATGACCGAAGCACCAATCCGCAAACAATTTCGCCAAATATGGCTATCAAACACTGTAAGAATGACCTGAAATCGATGAAAAATCTGAAAAAAATCTCGAATTCTTAGTATTCAAGACTCCGCACGACGATTCTGTAGCTGCTGCTTCGTAGACATTTCCTGCTGCTCCTCGCTCACCCTCTTCGCCCATACGGCGCTCAGTTGATGGTGTGAACCAGCCCCGGTTCTGTGCGGCGGACTCATTCAGATCAGGTACAAAGGTCACGATGTGCTTACAGGGCGTTCGTTGAACTGGGCAAGTTTTGCCAGAAGTGCTTTTGAAGTCCCAACCAGGTTCCAAAGATTCAAGAAAATTGAAACAGTTCAGTCATAACCAAGTAAGCTGCCCAACAGAAAATCGTGGACCACTAGGTTAGGGACAACTTTGGCGTGTATTGGTTGCGAGTGATGCCTTGGAGGAATATGTGCGCTCAATGGAGAAGTCTTACTTCCCTGGCTAGCTGCGAAAGCAGACTTTCCCGAATCTTTCGCTGGCGAGTTGCATTCCAGCAAACTCAAAGTCTGGTAATTCGACAGTCAACTGTTCGGGCACGATCAGGTACATCAAGACGTTCGGACAGACAAGACTCGTATTCTAATGGGCGACGCGACGTGTCGAAGGATAAAGTGGCCTCAGAGAAAGTTTTGTCCTTTAAGCAAGTACAGACCTTGGTTAGTATGCGATTAGATCAGATGAAGAGTCCACACATTTCGACACATGTCTGCAAGACTACAAATATAGATACCGACCAATTCACCAAGTTTCTGGCAGAATACTCAGTTCGAGTGTCTGAAATGAGTGAAAATCAATTTTTAATGCAAGCGCCGAAGCTCGTTGATTATATGCGCGATCGTCCGGGTCTACCTCACGCAGCTGTTATTCGGGAACTACTTCTGGCGTCACCCGAAATCAAGGAAAATATCCGCCAAATTGACAGAATGCTGTTGTCTTGTTTCACAAATTTTATTTCCTACAAGGTCTCCGACACCGAGTCCGAGACGAGGCGGATATTGACAGCTGCCAGACAAGCAGTCTCTATTCAATATCCCCATGAAGCATATCCTCGAGCGCGAGCTATGAAGCGCAAATGGATACTACATGTAGGTCCAACTAACAGTGGGAAAACATACAACGCTCTTCAACGCTTGAAGGAGGCCGAATCTGGTTTTTATGCTGGTCCATTACGACTGCTTGCTCGGGAAGTGTTTGACCGATTTCAAGCAGAAGGGATTCCTTGTAACCTAGTGACTGGAGAAGAAGTTATTAAGAGCTCTACAAGCACGGGAGCTTTGGCTAGGAAATATTCGTCTACTGTAGAGATGATTAGTCTTTCAAGACGAGTCGATGTTGCGGTCATCGATGAGATCCAAATGATCTCCGATCCACATAGAGGTTGGGCATGGACTGAAGCTTTGTTGGGAACACAAGCCAGAGAGCTACATTTATGCGGGGAAGAACGAACGGTGGACTATTTGCGGCGACTTGCAACAAGTTTAGGTGATGAGATTGTGGTCAATAGATACAAGCGACTAAGTCCACTAGAAGTGGAAGGACAGTCTCTCAATTCCAACTTTTTGGAGATCCGGAAAGGAGACGCTGTAATTGCTTTTAGCAGATATGATATTTTTGAACTCAAGAAGCGAATCGAAAAAGTGACACCGTACAAATGTGCTGTCGTCTATGGAACCTTACCTTCTGAAATTCGAGCGGAACAGGCCCGATTGTTCAATTCGCAAAATAATTCATCAGGATTAGACGTATTAGTTGCTTCCGATGCTGTTGGAATGGGGCTGAATTTGTCAATCAATCGAGTGATCTTTTCAACTTTAACAAAATATAATGGAGCCAACTTCGTCCGCTTGGATCATCATCAAATCAAGCAAATCGCAGGCCGAGCCGGAAGATATCGTGCAGCAAATGAAAATTTAGCTAATCCTACAGATGATAGAAGCAGACTGGGTCTAGTAACCACACTAGTAAAGAGCGATTTGAATTATCTTGGGACATGTATGGTTCGAGAATCTACGCCGATTTTTCATGCTGGAATAATGCCCGATAACGATTCCGTTACAAGATTCGCGAAGCATTTCCCTGTATCGACAAACTTTGCCTCTATTTTGATTCGTTTGTATAATCTTGCTTCCGCATCAAGTTTATATTCTATATGCTCTCTCAGTCAGCAAATCTCGGCTGCTGGTATGATGGGCAATAATCCTAATCTGTTAATCGAAGAGAAAGTCGAATTGATCACAGCTCCCGCCAACGAACGAGTATCGAACATGGGTACAATTCTGCAGGCCCTTGCGGAAGCGGTAGCAGAGGGTGAACCAACCTCTTTAATCGATATTAAATGCTTAGAGCTGGACCTATTGACTGAAATTGATCTTTCTAATCCAGAAACCCTCCGGCAGCTGGAGTCCTACAACAACATTTTTTCTCTATACATCTGGTTGTCTTTTCGATTTCCGGTTGTATTCTATGACCGTTCTGGTGCAGAGGATTTACGGGCCTATGTTCAGCGACTGATTGGTATAGTATTGGAAACATCTCGCCGTGGAGGTGTTCGACGATCCAGCAAATTTGTCCAGTTGGAATCTTTGCAGCAATTGCGCGACGAGCTCGAGCCTAACAATTCAACGACGAGTGTCATAAATAACGCTGTCGGAAACGCTATGTCGACAGCAGCAGCTACATGATTTCTTCAAATTCTACTATTTATCTGTTGGGTGAGTGTATATATCTATGTAAATTACGAACAGTTCACTCTCATGTGTTCGAAGATCAATACTCTTGCTCTATGGGCTACGATTACCGGATTTGTAAATTGAAGCTGCAAGAGAAACTTCACCCCCAGATTAATGGAATCAGTACAGTAATTTATTTAAATTTAAATATGGGGCATATCACGCGCAGCTAGATGACTTACCCGGGGAGCGGCTCAAGCGGAGATTTCGAGAGCACCGCCGTCACTGATGAGCAAAACAGAAGAGTAGCCGTCGTCATTAGAAGAGTCTCGATTAATTAAGTAGCTCTGGTGTATCGCTAGGCTCTTTCTGTAGTTGAATCTACGAACATCAATTTGGCAATATTTCAGAAGAATCTTCTGTTCGAAGTTGTTTTTGGACAGATAAGCTTGCTATAATTGGGCTGATAAGTGCGCGGGGCTTGTTTGATATTGCCGATCTTCTTGAAGGTCAGGCCATAGCAGATTTGGTTTTGGCAGTCGGTTAATAACACTAAAGCATAGCAGATCTTTCTTGACCGGTTGATCTGGTTATAACGATCTGCTGCTTTTTTAATTTGGGATTTTTTCGGCGCGGACGGGCTCTTTTTGATAGAAAACTTTTGACATCATGTCGACATGGAACTCAACTGGCACTCCTTCACCAGCGTCGGCTCCGAGCAATGGAACGAACTCGAGACCCAAATTTTTATCTACACCTTCCACTGTCCCGTTAATACACGTATGTGGTGAGATTGCACTGAAGGTGGACGAATTTTTAAGGTATGAGCCGGATAATGAAGATGAGGCGACAGCAGCTGTGCGGAAATCGACAAAGCAGCATACAAGAGAGTCGCTAAAGGTTATTGGAGATGCTCTGCGGAGATATACGTAAGTTATTATTTCACAAATATAGAAACCAACTAGCTCGCCTTTAGGATCTAACAAGATTAGAAACGATGAATTGTCGATATCGTTTAATGGCGGGAAAGACTGCTTGGTAATGCTGATGTTGCTACTAGCAAGCATGCACTATCACAAAGGCGAATTTGCACCCCAACGGATCCACACAATTTACATCCATTCCGAGCATGCTTTCCCAGAGGTAGATAAGTTTGTAAACGAATGCGTGAGTGCGTATTGGCTGGACCTGATTCGCTTGCCTTCTCCCATGAAACAAGCTTTCCAGCAATTTCTCGACGCGAAACCTCATGTTAAAGCGATCATGGTGGGCACACGGCGAACCGATCCGAATGGCAAATATCTGACATATTTCGATGAGACGGATCATGGATGGCCCAAGTTCATGCGAGTCCATCCTGTCATCGACTGGCATTACGCGGACGTATGGTTATTTCTAAGAGCTATCCAGGTCCCATATTGCATACTGTATGATATGGGATATACTTCGCTTGGCGGAGTGACAGATACTTTCCGCAATCCAGCGTTGGCAAGTGGAGAAGAAGGCGACCACAAAACGTTCCGGCCAGCTTATTCACTCCTTGACGATGACATGGAGCGGTTGGGACGGTCCAAGTGAGCACAATAGTACAGCAGACCCTAGGCCCGTCATTTGTACTTCATCATTTCTTCCTGTGCGCTTATTGCGAGTGGGGATACAGAAGGACCTACGACCGGTCAGAAGGGCTAACAGCTTATTATTCTGGTTAGGAACCAAAAAAAGAAGGAGAATACTAGAGATGGCGACAACTAAAAAACAAGAAGCTTGAGTGCGACCTCGCAGGGCGTGTTTTACAGGTTTCCCGGGTGGAAAAGAGTAAGGTGTATGTAGTATCTAGGAGTATTCATCGTGGAGGAGCATTCAATATAGAGAGCATTTTGTATATTCAAGGCCGTTTGGGAGAACACAAAAAGTTTGTGTGGGATATCCATTATACAGGTGGATATACAAGTGAATATCCAGCTACAGCGGTTGGTGTAGTGTATGTAGTGTAGTAAGTACTCCGTCTAGCGATGTGCCATGATGGGCTGCGATGGAGCATCACTAGATGAAGCGCTGTTCCTGTGCCATGCATACAGGTCTCGGAGAAATCAGATAGCAGAAACAAATGTTTCTCCTTTTAGTGGCTCCAGACAAGTTGACAACGAGAAAATTGATGCGAGCGGAGAATAATGGGCTAGAAAGCGTTTTAGACCATTAATAGAAGAACAGTTTGACTGCGCCGTGCATTAATGGTCTGCAAGATACCCACAATGAGATGACGCTCTTTGTATCTGGGACGATGCTGCGGCCGACTACGGGTTCCAACAGCACTGATGAAAGTGGATGATGGTAGTCTGCAGAGACAACAGCTGTAGTGCGTTATGACAGAATAGGGGGTAGCGTTTTTCTGGGTCGTGGGACAGCGTGCATGTGGGTCTGTGTAAGAGCATGAAGAAATATATAGAAATATATATGAATATATATGAATATATCTATATATGTACATGGATTAGTATATGAGGTGGAAGTATGTGTGCGCGCGTGCGTGTGCGTGAGCTGGCTGGAGTTATAGATGACAGCACCAGCAAGAGACACGTCAAAGCCAGGACAAGAAGTGGCAGCGGTCTGGCGGTTTGATAGTCCGGTATTTCGTAGTCGTACGAATAATAGACGATGGACAGTCGGGCCATCTCTGCCTCCTGCCCCCTCCCCAACGCACGGCAGAGTAGAAGAAATTGCACTCTAAAGTAGATCGTTCGAAGAGGAGAATAGAAAGAAAATGTGGCAGCTAGTAGTGGACTCTAGCGCAATCCGAGCGACCGAGCTGAGGTGTTTTAAAACATCTTCCAACGGACAGACTAGTCAGCTGTTTGCTATAGTAGCAGCTGTATATATAAAAAACGTGGAGCTTTAGTCCATACCAAGCCAGAACGGGAGCAATAACTCTTGGGGTACCCCATCCGCTAAGACAGGAGCCGGGCTGATACTGTTGCTGCTGCTGTTGCTGTTTGCTGTTGCGGTTGTTGCTCATCTAACAGTGAAGGACGGTACTTTAGTTTGGCCTCTGCCGGACGATGTCTTGTCGATCGAATAAAAAAAATAAATAAAAGTCAAACAGAAGGAAAATGTCAAAACTAGAAAAATAAAAAACTAAGACCTTTCTTAGATTTTTGCATTAATAGCAACCCGCCTCTTCCATCGTTCTCCCCTTTCTAGGGACTTTATACTCTCGCTCGAGAGACCAAGGAAGGTTTCACAGCGGTTAGTTCTCGCTAGAGCAAAGTAAAACACCGCACTAACACTGGAGAAGAGAAGATCTCTCATCTCACGTACCATCTCGGTCTTGTTCTCTTGCGATGGAAGACGATGTGGCCCCTCTCTTGTGTCCCGGTTTCGACCAGGAATGGATGGATTGCGGAGTCTGGTTTGACATGCAGACACGATCGGGGGCATCCTCCAGTTTGCTGACTTCCCGCTTCTACAATACAGTAAGTATCTCTAAGACATTCACCATATATCTAGCCAATGTCATTGGGCTATATTATTTTTAGAATCGTGCTTAATTTGCACTTTGAATCAAGGCGATTCGTGTGCCTGGCCACCCCGCTGTGCTGTCGTAGAAGAAGGTTCGGACTGTACCCGGTTGAGGATAGCCGTGAATCCACGTCTAGAGCTGCATCAGATGCGGCAGCTGGACTCAGATTGCGTCCGCTGAACGAGCCTAAGCTGTTTGGAACCGAAGAGGTACCTGATTAGAATATTCCCGGAAATTGTTCTGCCGAGCTATTTTGTTGCATTGTCTACGTTTTTTGCAGATTCATTCATTGATTCATTCAATTGCTGTAGAGAGATCAGATTCTAGATTTTGTTTAATCGTGGTGGTCCATCGACAGCAATCAGTCCGAATCACAACTTGCTTGTGTATGCATGTTTCCGAAGATGTTACGATATTCACCAGTGTCGTTCAACAATAAATAATGAATTCGGGTTGCATTTTGCATTAAGATTATTCTTTGTTAGGCTGGTCAAATGCCATCGCTGATAAATTAGAAGGAACGAAGGCTAATTATGGTTGGGACTAATTAGGATCGGACGGGTGTTACGTGGAAACTAAATGATAATCAAGGCTTGCAAGTCACTCTCTGTACTCTGCCGCAATAGAACAATGAATTGCACAAGAAAAATTTTAAAAAGTCGCACTTTAATAACTCCTATTAAAAATTGAGCGGGAATAATAATATGTCATTTCGTTCGGTTTCAGCCGGAAATCGGACTAGGCCGCACCAAATCGTTTTGCTATTTCCAACCGGCGCGAGAAATGCCAGCTATGCCCTGTCTGAGCAGTCTATTTGCGCAATCCAGGAAATTTAATACAGTATTAAAAAATACTTTTGGAGTGTAGCTCTTCGTGCATAGCAAAGTATTCATGCCGGAAGAGGACGAGGACTTCTTAGAAGGATCTATGTTGTATATTTCCGTCAGGTCTGAGACCAATTTACTATAATCAGTGCATTAGTGACTGATCAAGCCGTATCCCAAAAGCAGGACCACTATCTTTCTAAAATATATCAATTGCCTAGCCAGCTCGAGATAAACTCAAGATGAACCTCAAATCCAGACAGTTTAGCAAGTATCTAGGTATACTACTCGCAGATTCGTTCCGCTCGCGCGGGCCCGATTGCGCGCCGTGACATTCCAGCAGATTCTGAAAACTGGATTTCATAGCGGAAGACCCGCATTATTTTGCCATTACGAAAAACCCGATACTGCATGGTCACAGGTTTTGGACAACAAGTATGTACACTTCCCAGAACCGCATTTGCTTCGGGACAAGAAACCCGCCTCGTTGTCGGACAGATCTAGGACAAACGTCTTACCGTTTCATTGCCCAAATTCTCTTTCGTATCTACAACAAAGAAATGACTATGTGATGTGGTGGTTGAGATGGAATGCAAAATGAAAGGTGGAGAAAGGCCAGTAACGTTGAAATAGTAACTGTGTGGACAAGGCGACATTTCTAAACAGATACAGTTCGGAGCAAACTACAGCCTTGCGGCACTCTCTAAGAAAAAATCTGTTCCTGACCGATTCGAAACATCTGTATTACGACTATTCTGCAGAAAATAGAAATTGATTGAATTTTAGTCCTGAGAAGGAATCTACCTAGTCCGTTAACGATACTTTCGGCCTTCGCCTGTGAGCAGAAGAATTTCCAGGGCCCACGCGGCTCATCGCTCCATCCCCAAGTCGTTGGCTCTGGATACCAATGAGAGTTCCTTCAACGAGGAGAGGTGGGCAAGCTGAACTTTAATACTATATCCGAGGATGGACGCGACTGTTTTGAAAACAGTCTCAAGGTCAAAAGAAAGCATGGAAATTTATTTAAGCGGAGAAGTGGATTGTTTTATCGCGGATGTAGCCAGATGTAACTAGCTGTAGATACACCAATCGATCGTCCGTCTAGATTTGTTATACATTGCCACTATTGAATCTGACTGACATGTCCCGCGTAATACTGAAGCTTAACACTGATTTGGCAGTCACTGGACCTCGACCTAACACGTGCACCGACAGAGGCGCGACCGAAAAGGCGAGACGTCATGATGACTGTTTTTGACAAGCGATGATCAAAGGAGCTGTAAGAAGTAGTCTATCTCTCTACTACAGTTAAGCTAATCTTGTGCCTTGTTTCTCTATCTTTGCGTAAGTAACTCTAACCATCCTTATTCCACGTTTTACGTTCTGTACTTTACATACAAAAATAACAGCTGCTCGACTTGTCTGAAGTAAAAAGATCTTGCACATATTTGTGAGCAAGGGTTGTAAACGTCGACAGCATTATATCAATGTGCTTGTTCTGTTCCGTTTGTGCTCCTTTCCTTTCGGCATTTGTCTACACATATTTACAAAACCAGCTCGATAGGATGGCTGCGTTGTTTGAAATTCGTTAGGAGATCGTAGCAGAGGCGCAACTGTAAGGTGGAGGAATCAGACAGGGCTGAATAATGGAGAGCTCGACCGACCGTTGCGCGCTTTGGACTCGTAGCTGCTTTCTCCTGTTACATTCTGCCTGAGCGACTAACAGGCAAAGCGAACCACGACAACCGCTCTGTGGCCATCGAATTTTGCAAAGCCTGATTTCAGATCCAGCCGAAGCCAGGAAGTACCAGCAAGGGTTACTATCGTCAAGCTGGCAACAATAGACGCGACACAGACCATAGGGATAACCAATTCAATAATTTCAGTCAGTCGTATACGGATGAAGCTGCAACTTTAGACGACCTGAGTCCGAGTGTTCATAGGTCTATTTCGTAAACTGAACGTAGGTTTCTGTCGCTAGGTGCTGCTGCTGCTGCTTCTGCTTATGCTTATGCTGATGACACATGGCGGAATAAATCAAAGAGGTAATGAGCGAGAGTTATGATTAACGCAACGCTGCCCAAAGGCGACCAGATTAAGTATGGATTATACAATTATTAACCAGCCATGTGTATCCGTGTAAAGATCCTCTTTGGCACCAGTCCTGAAAGGCCTAGTACGAGGTTGATTTCATGATATGAACAATAAGGATATGAATTGAATTACACTCGATTGAATTTGGACAGGCTCTCTATTGGATGAACAGCCGATGTAGTTTGCTAAGAGCGCGTCATTAACGCGACAGCACAGAAGCATTCATGTAAGAGCATATACACAAACAC
Organism: [Lipomyces] oligophaga; assembly: GCF_038497815.1. Lineage (NCBI taxonomy): Eukaryota > Fungi > Ascomycota > Lipomycetes > Lipomycetales > Lipomycetaceae > Lipomyces > [Lipomyces] oligophaga. The sequence continues at coordinate 1,119,885 of NW_027117785.1, read as the reverse complement.
AAGGAAGAAGTACCCCGAGAAATCCGATGTACAATCTTGTACAGCACTCATCGTTTATTTACCAATCACCAATATAGCCATACATCAGTATACCTGCATACCTGCATACATACATCAATGCTCCCAGACAATTTGTCAACCAGTCAATCAACCCCAAGAACGCCAAAGTCCGGTTCTGGGACTGTGGTGGTGACTGGATGAGTCTGAGTTGTCTGTCGCAGGGAGAGCGAGCGCCACCGGGGCGTGTGTAGACCGAGACGAGTGTAGTAAAGTGGGAGCGTAGGGTGTAGGTAGCGCAGTAAGACCAGCCAGCCAGCCAGCAATCAATGACCCCAAGTACGTGGGCGCGAATCTGATAAGTAAGCGATTACAACGATACCCAGATAAATATATCCATACAATAGACACAGACAATAGCTCGCACGAAAAGAAGCTGCCTAGAAGAACTGAGTCCTAGTTCTTCGCGTCGCGCGACTAGCTGAGACCAGCGGTGACCGAGCACAGTTAAGTTCATAATCAAGCACACTCAGAACGCGACGACAGACTGAGACTACAACGACCGACCACAACCACGACCACCCCACTGTACAACGGGCAGTCGAGCTACCCTCGCACTCTCCCAAAGACAACAGCAGTAGTCCCCAAATGACCGACGCCTGCCATCACTGCCGGTTCGCCGATCAATATTCGGCCCGCCGCTGAACTTAGTTAGTCTGTCAAAACAGCTCACGGCGCTGTCAAAAACCTGTCAACTGGTGCAGCCCCTTCGCTAGTCTGGGTTTTTTGCCGTGTGTCAATCCGTGATTGTACGTCGGCCGAGAAACGCACGGCACCAACTTTAATTTCATCGAGTTGCTTTTGTTCTGTGCAATGCAGCTAGAGTTAATTTTCAGCCTTAGTAACATTCCCTCGCACGCTCGATCTGCTGTCTCGCTCCTTCTCGTGCTCACTTGACTCCCAGAGGTCTCGCGCGACAGCAGGGACGCTGGTCTGTACTCTGCACCCAGTGTGCTGCCAGTGGAAATCAGAAGGTTCTATCTTGCTTGTAAAACATTCGATCAGCCAGCTTTGGCGAGCTCAGCTATGTTTCAGCCGAGTTCAGGATCAGCGTCTATCAATGACGGACATCAGTAGCACCAAATTCGTTTGACATACGAACAGACAGATACAGACAGCCTACTCTAAGGACGAGGTAAAGAAAGATACCTCGTCTTCTCTCGCCCTTGTCTCCTCTTCCAGCGATCAAGAGACTTGACAGACTGCTACGGCTCCAGATTACTTCAACCGTACTACTTTTCATTATTACTACCTCTGTTTCTCTATGTTCATAACTACTATTTGTCATTACTTCTTGCGACTATTACTTACCGGCCGCTCTTCACGTCTACCCGTCCGTGCCGTAGTGGCGTTTGCGCCCCTTTCTTAAGTCTGTATGTCTTCTTGCCATCGCACTCGGACACCTGGCAGAGCGAACGACAGAAGAGACAGACTGAACGAGAGAGCGCGAGAGTGTGTGCGGCGGTAGAGCGAGAATCAGCTACCTAATCTCCTCCACACGCCGACCACACACCCACACACAGCCAGCACATTTGCTCGCTCAACCATATCGATTTGTCGGCACAACGTCGTTACCAATCACTCTATATTCGTAAGAATAAATGACAGGACGACGTGAGAGTAGCGATAACGACGTTCAAGAGATGATCAAAACTTAATATCCCACAGGCTGCAGCATCGCAGCAGCAACAAGATTTCGTTTCTTATGAAGCTCTCTCTCAGCAGCGTTTCGATAGTCCATGATACAAACGAGTACTCCCGACTATTCTTGACTACAATAGATTAGATTAGTCCTGCTGGTTATCACACCCCCCCTCCCCCCCCGCAAGGTCAATAGATAGCAGCCCACCCGCACGACAAGTACAAGTGCAAATTACACTTCAGCACTTCATCCCATCTCTCGGGCTTTTAGGAGACGCGCGCAGCTGGGACATGGAAATAAGCAACTCGCTCGAATAATTCCAGTCGCACGTACTGCTAGTAAACATGCAGACGGTAACTACTGGGAGAAGCTGCGTGCGTACTGATTTTGCGTTCTGTTCGAAAAGTCAAAACACACATTTCTTACAGGCCTCTCATACCTCAGACATAAATCCATTTTTGGCCTGCAACCGCTATCGTCAGAAATCCATGCCGCCTGTTTATAGCTACAGCAGCGCCATTGGCTGACGAGGGATTATGTAGTGTCATGATAATAGATTCGGTTCAAGCAACTGCGGAGGATAGCAGAGCATCGGTGATGTTCTTCAGATGTAGCTAGGACACGGGTCTTGAAATAGTAATCGATCGGCAGGGATGCCCGAAAGACAGACGGCAGTCAGTTTCCATGCAGCGGTGATAATGCAGGAACAGAGAGTGCGGGCAAGACTGGGAAGGATTAGCGACAGACGTCCTGCCGGACCAGACCACAGGGACCAGTAGTAAACTGCTCAGTGGAAACGCTTAGTTGACTAATCTGATGTAAACCGATCGTCCGTGGAGACACAAGGCAGAATCGTTGAACTGCGATTAGCCAATATGTCAACACAATCTGTTGAGTATCTCTCAAATTACAGCCAACATGTGGTGTTGGAGAGAAACAACCGCAAGTCGTCGTCTCGTACAACCATTTTCTACAGCGCGTCTGTCTTTCTATTTCTGTCTGTGCGCGAACAGAGGGGACAAACAGAGCCAATCTGGCTGGTTTATCGCTGCTACCGGCTGCCGCTGCTACAATTGCACCACACCTCTCTCCTGCGTGTAATTTCCACACCAGCATGATCGTCCATGTCTCTCAGACACCCCAGCAGAGACATCTCTACTCCCACTTACTACTCCTCGAAGCTTGGTTGCCCCAAATCCCACGCCAAAACAAGAACATATCTTGCCCCAAGCCTAATGGGCCCCGTCGTGGATGCAGATGTGACTCCAGACAGCAGCAGGAAGATCAGCAGCGACTAGACCACCACGCATGCAGGCAAATACTAAACGGGAGGCCGGTAAGCTAGTCGGCAGATCCCGCCTACTGGTTGGGCGCCTAAAAGAGCAGTAAAAGCGAACTCATCGTTGGTGGCTGGTTTATGAACGACGTAGAGTAAGTGCAAAGCACGTAGATGTAGCTCACGTTCGCTCTTACGCCCACGCTCACGCTCTCGCTCTCGCGCTCTACATGCGCGTGTATGAATGGCAACGAATAATGAAATCGCGAGCTAGTATCTCCAGCATACGCGCTCTCCGCGACAGCAGCACGCACTCGTCTTGTATGTCAAACAGACCTCCCAATCAAGCTCTCAAGAGAGCTGCGCACGTCGTTCCTTTGCAACTCCTAACTCGTGCACGACCACGCAGTCCGGAGTCCGGTCCATCAAGAGCTCGTTTGACACGCAATAGCTGCGGTTTCCCCATCCGGTACTTCCGCAGCTCTCTCCCTGGGCCGACGACTGTTTGTTGTCCCTTGGTCCACTCTCCCGCTACAGCAGTCCACGACAACTGGACGTTTGTTCCAGAGTTCGGTCTGCTCGCGTTAGTCAGCCCAAGTGAGCCAGGTACCCAGCTAAGACCATACGCCGCAGCGCGTACCTGAGGTACCTCCGCGTATCTCCCAATCTATCTTTGTCACTAATAACGTCTGTCCGCGGCTATTCTATGCAGGACATCTCGTCATCTCATCGTTGTCGCGGTCAGTAAATAATATCTTTGCTTTGTTCATTCTATCTTTTCCCTAGCTCAATTCCCTAATTCTCTACCGGCGAGTTCCTCCTTTCGGCCCCTCTCACCCCTCATACTTCTGATCTGTTACACTAGCTCCCTCTGTATATTGTTGTCTACCCAAAGCTGCGCTCGAAATACCGAGTATACCTGTAGCGGTAGTGGCTTGAGTGGCGCATCCAGCTCATCCTAACGCACACTTGTTCTCCTCGTCATTCTGGTCCTCGTCCGCGTTTCTTCTGCCGCTGCTGCTGCTGCGCTGCTCCTGCTCGTTCTCGTTCTCGTTCTCATCCTCGTTCCGCTCTCGCTCTGGATGTCGGAGCTCTTCTCCCTCATTACAGACATCTCTCTTACGCCATGACGGCTACGATCCGCTACAACCCACTATTGTTGAACTACTGTTGGTCTATCCTCTAATACAACTCTATTCAAGCCTGCCACCATCACCACCACCATTACCACCTCTGCTTCCGCTAGCTACCCTTTCACTGTCGTGCACCTTCCGCAAATCCTCGCTACTGTCCCATCAGCTACTACTCCCCTCGTCCTCTCATCTCCGCCTTCCCCCTCCTCCCCCCCAAAAAAAAACAAAGTTGCCCAATAACGCTCGTCCGACTCTAATCTGCCTTGTCCTGTCTGTCGGCTCTCTTTCCTCTTCATATATTATTACCTTCCCTCCTCTTCCTCTCTCTCTTTCTCCCCTACTCTATACTGCCCTTCCTGCTCGTCGCATCCCTCTCGCACGGTTCGATTCTCTCTCTGGTCCTCAGTTCTACTAGCGTCTGCACTCTTCATATACACACGCTTCCATTCTCACCTCTGCAGACTCCACTGATAGTGCATGCTCTCCCTCATATAATTATTCCTCCCCACCATGGGTAGCAGCACTGTCGTTTTCCCTGCAACTCAGCTTCCCTCGCTCCAAGAAGTGCTTCCAGAGTTTCTATCCCGCCAACAGCAGCAACAGCAAGACATCGTTTCCTCCACTGCCTCTCTACTCTCGTCCTCGTCTTCGTCCTCCTCATCATCATCATCATCGACTTCATCCTCATCCTTCTCCTCAGCCTCTTCTTCCGGTTCCTCATCCATGTATCCTTCGGAGTCGCCAGACTCGCGCTCTTCTGTCTATATCGCTTCTCGCTCGCCTTACCACGACTTCGACTCTGTGTCGGCATCTGCATCGACCTCCTCCTCTACTCCGTCCTCGACCATCCCTCCTGGATCTCAGCAGATTCCTCACACGACTTACCAATACAACACCGACATGACGACTGTCGCGTCCTCTTACCAGGATCCGCAATCAGCTTTACATGGTTATGCTCCTTCGTCCTCGCTTGTTACTCCACCACCACCTCCTCCTTCTCAAATAATGTCTTCAGTTTCTGCTCAACCTCCTTCCATTCAAAGTCAGGTTCCCTCGACGCTTGCAGGATCTGCGCAACCCGTACTTTCATCGACGCAGAGTGACTCTCTTTTGTACAGACAGCCCATTCACCCTTCCTCAGCTATTCGGAATTCTGAGAGCGGTAACAGTAACAATGGTGGATATGGATATTCGGTTGCTGATTCACACAAATCTTACTCTATTTCTTCGGCATCGTCTATTGCGTCGACAGCGTCTACAGCCTCAACTCCTTCTACTGTATCTTATAATGTCTCTCCATTGGAGTATCAGCCCCGGTCGTCTTATTACGGTGGTGTATCATTGCCAAGTCCAGACGACTTCTCGCAATACCAGCGACTAAAAGACTATTATGGATCAAAGGCTCTGCCAGGTACCTATTCTCCACCACCCGCTTCAACATATTATACTACAGCGGCTGGATACGCTCCAGAGGTGCCTTATATGCATTCAACTCCCACTTCAGGGGCTTATGAACAGCAGCATGCTTCCGCCCAAAGCAATGAAATGTTGCACATGCAACAGCAACAGCAGCAGCATATCCCGCAACAGCAACAAATGTATCAACTTCACCAGTCAAGTCTCCCGCCGCACATGGGCATATCTCCTTCTGCAGGTGCAATTTCTCCATACTCTCAAAGCTTGAATGCAGGCCAATTAGCTGCCTCGCAAACACACAGTCTTCAACATTTACAACACGTTTCTCCTTCTGGTATGGCTCCTGGTACCTCACATGCTCATTATTCTCCGTACGGCGATCTGGTTTCGTCGATGCAGGTCCATAAGAAACGTCGTGGAAACTTGCCCAAACATGTCACTGATATTTTGCGATCGTGGCTTAATGCACATGTTCAACATCCTTATCCGACTGAGGAAGAAAAAATCATGCTTATTCAACAGACAGGATTAACTATGAATCAAGTATCAAACTGGTTTATCAATGCTCGTCGTCGTCGACTGCCCGCTCTCAACAAGGAGCTTGCAGCAGCAGCAGCGGCGGCTTCGGCCGCTGCCTCCGCGGCTGCGTCAGTGTCTGGCGAACACCCAACCCAGTCAGTGAGCGAAAATCGTTGAGCTTAAAGAAAGGAGAAGAGATTGCAGTTTGTATAGTAATCACGGCGGTAATTCGATTTATTATTGCAGCCTTGCAAATTTTGGAAGGGGGATTATACTGATTTGATGTGAGGCAAGAAAAACTGATTTTAATTAATTATTTTTTTGATACTATATACTTTTGGGGGATTGTTTTTATATGCAGGAGTCTTGGGAGCAATCAATGATGAATTTTGTTATGCTTGTTTTATTATGTTTTATTATGTTACATTATGTTATATTATTATTATTATTACAACACGATATCAAATAAACCACTCGTCGTATATGAAAATCTTCCAGCAGTAGGAAAACTTCATTTTCGCTAAAAATTAAGGTGTGGCAGCCGGCGAGCGGGGTTTCGGCAGCTACAAAGTCATCTCAATTGCCTGCAGCTGCTAACAACGCGACATCCGCTAATAATCGCCACCTGATAAGTGGTGTTCGGCTTCAAGACAAAACCAGTAGGATTTTGTCTGTCAAGATGTCTGTTACATGTCGGCAGGCTTACTGACATGTACACTGAATACCAGAAGACTAAACCCCATTGTTAATAGAGACATGTGTAAGCGGCTGGCCAGCAGAAGGCACTTTGAGTCCAAACCAGACGAGTACTGGAACGTCCCAATGTAAACAAATGGAAGAGCTTAGTGATGGATACAGATGATAATCGGGCTTGATACTGAATCGAATAGAAGTTCCGATAGAAAGCAGAAGAGAGATAGATGGCGATAGGAAAACAGCAGCTGGAGCAGTATCAAAGCGACCAGTTTCGGTTGCAGATCTGGTATACCTTGGATAATGACTTGACCGAAAGTGCAGTGTTTGCCGCTGAGAGGTTAGTTACTGAGCAGCCAGATAATATTGCGAATGTGCACCTGTACGCTCTCTGTTTATATCGAGCCCATAAGTACAAATTGGCGATGCACCTTACGAACGAAAAAGACCATGTTGGATGTGCATACGTGTTTGGATTGTGCTGCCTAAAGCTAGGAAAGTATCGAATGGGATGTCGAGCTCTGGAGAAAGTTAGGCGAATCTGGCCACAGGCTGGAGTTCAAATCTGTAAGTGTTGGCGTGCTTTGTGATTTACGTTCTACCTCTCACCTTTGAATTTTAATAGATGATCATAGCGATACACGGCGCGGTTCATCGCCGGATCTAGCAGCGATCCAATGTTTATTAGGTCACTTGTACAGGCTATTTGGAGACGGCAAAGAAGCAGCAGAATGCTATTCGGCTGCATTGAGCATAAATCCATTTCTGTGGGAAGCCCTTGAAGGTTTATGCAAATTAGGTGTGAAATTACACATTTCAAATATTTACACCGTCACGCCTGCAATGCTGAATGCGCGAAGTAAATGGCCTGTAAGATTGGAAAGATCCACACCATCTTATGATCCATTCACAGACTCGAAATCCACTGATATAAACAGCAGTAAAATTATTAATAATGCGCTCCAGAGCAGGTTTAGACAACACGGTGACACTGCTTCCGACGCAGATGGAGACGTTAGCATGGGTATAGCATCTGCTGCTACACCAGATACCGATTTTGTTACAACCCGAGGGGTACGGACTCGAACTCGTTCAGGACAGTCACAGCCTCAGGTTCCGGATGCGCCAAAACGAACACATTCTATTAGGTCTTCTGAATCGGGCCAAACTGCAAATGCTACAGAACTTCGACGTCAGCAGAGCGAGTATACTCGTCGAAGCGCACGTCTGCTGCATTCGGATTCTACGCCTACTGCGTCGACCAACATGAATGGCAACTCAAGCCTGCAGACACCTGTCGCTAGACAAGGTGCGAATGTTCCTGCTGTACAGCAAGATGTACATCCATTGAGAGGTCGATTAAGAGCTGTTGGATTGATGAGATCTCGGTTTCCTTCTTCTACTACCGGTTCAACTGATGAGACCCGAACTGCAAATGCTCATGAAAGCCCTGTCAGCGTGTCTGCTAACTCCACAGCAACAACAATAGAAAGAGATGATGAAGATGAATTCCAAAAAGCCGTCATCGATTCAGACAGGATTGATATGGAAGCTCGGATGCTCTCACTGTACGAAATGATTGCGAATGGTATTTATGCATTGTCTAAGTTTGAGTGTTCATCCGCGTTGAAATTCTTTTCCTCGTTGTCTCAAGAACAACAAATGTCTCCTTATGCCCTGGGTAAAATTGGGCGAGCATATTTTGAATCAGTACAATATTCTGAAGCTGAAACAGCTTTTCGTAAGCTCCGTCAAATAAGTCCAATGAGGCTAGAAGATATGGAGATTTACTCAACATTATTATGGCATATGCGAAAAGAAGTGCAGATAGGGTTTCTTGCTCATGAACTTTTAGATATTGAGCGTAATAGTGTGCAAACCTGGATTGCGATCGGCAATTCATTTTCGTTACAAAAAGATCATGATCAAGCGCTGAAATGTTTTCGTCGTGCAGCTCAAATTGATCCCACTTTTGCCTACTCGTATACTTTACAGGGTCATGAATATGTTGCTAATGAAGAGCATGGAAATGCCAAAATGGCTTATAGACTGGCAATGCGTGCGGATTGGAGGCACTATAACGCATGGTATGGTTTGGGGATGTTGTTTCTCAAGACAGGGGAACTCGGACTCGCCGAACAACATTTCACTCAAGCTGCTTTGATAAATCCAGGTAATTCAGTATTGATATCTTGCATTGCCATGGTCTTGGAGAAGCTGGGCATGTACCCAGAGGCACTAATACAGTATGATCGTGCGATTGAGCTTCACCCAGCAAGTGCAATGCCGCGATTCAAAAAAGCCCGCCTGCTCATGACTATGCGACAGTTTGACGCCTGTCTCTCTGAGCTGCAAGTCGTATTATCGTTAGCCCCGGACGAGTCATCGGTGCACTTTCTACTGGGAAGATTATTCAAAGCCCGAGGAGAGAAGCAAACGGCAATTAAATATTTTACGTCGGCTTTGAATTTGGATCCTAAAGCAAGTCATGTCATTAAAGCAGCGATTGAAGGACTAGAGAACGAAGACGACGTTATATAGTTACAGAAAGGCCTTGTCCAAAATAGGATTATCATTGTAATATAGTAATATTAGCGTATAGATTAATTTTTTTGTCCGAGGTGAGGAGGGCTGCCAAGAAGTCTAAAATGGTGCATAATCTCCTCCATTTGAATGTGATAAACTTTGGAGCATTTAGATCCAAAACAGCAGCCTTACGTCACTTGTTCCGTCTAGTCTACCTCCCATCAGCTTGAGCAACTGATCAGAAGAAAGCGAAGTTCGAAAGCTGGAGATAGGCCCTGCAGATCTACTTCTTTTTGTTTGAGCATTACTTAAGTGAATAAAACTATCTAATACGTTCGGATTTTTCTGTATTTGTGTCCCGCGCACAGTAGAAATCCAGACTGTGCGCGGAGAAAAGATATATCCTTATGTCTGGGTGAGTAATGAAGAACTCTTTTCTTCGCTCTTATGCGAAGGTTGCGTGCTAGTTTTGATAATTAATGCAAAAATTAGTTCTTTGCGAGAATTGTCCAAAGCGATTGTCGCCTCGTTGAACGAACTTGATTTAAGTACCGATGTGCGACCTGAGATACCAGAGAATCTGACAAATGCCTTATCAGCCTACTATCGTCGCCATGAGAAAGGCGATGCCAACGATGCGGGCCGATTGCATGATGAACTGAATAAACTTTTTAAAGATGGAATTATTACTCCGAACTCGTCTCGAGAAGCCCTGTTCGGTCAGATCTTGGACTTTGTAGGTCCTATTTTGATGCTGAGCAAGGACAAAATCAAATATTGGATCGATCAAATGCTGGTTCCTGCTTTGGACTCAAATGGACGTCTAAGAATTGTGGTGGAAGATTCCAAAATGTTTTTGCTGAAGATGATGACTTATGATCCCTATGACACCTATGGGAGTTTGTTCGGCGATGATTATCTCGTCGAGCTGTCCAGATATTTGTTGGATTCTCTTGTACAAATCGCGATCGGTTCGAAAAACCTCGAAACGCGAGACGACTCTTCAAATGGTCGGGAGAATAATTCTGACGAAAATAATTCATTTCTGCTCTCGAGACAACAAATAGGATATAGGCAAGAAGCATCTATTCTATTGCGCGAGTTTGGTGACAAGCGACCTACAGATTTATTTGATATCCTTGATATCTATTTTATTCAACCGCAGTTCAGAATTGAGATCTTGAATTTTCTGTCAGATTTTTTGGAGACTCAGCCTCCTCATCTATTTGAAACGCATTCTTCGGGTTTGGTCGATCACCTCTATATTTGCTTATTGCGTGACCAGTCTCCAGTCGCGATCAATCTTGCAAGTAGTGTATTGGTAATGCTATTACCCCATATATGTAGCATTATTGGGCCTACACTACCTAAGATTTTTGCTATTTATGCTCGCTTATTGTATTGGGATATACTTTATCGTAATGCCTCTGATGAATCTCTCGTTTCAGCATCACAAGAATCATCTGACGGACTTCAATTTGGATCGACTGGCACCTTCGATGATGTCTCGAGCGGCAGCATAGCCTATGGAGGAGGTTATTACTATTATGACAATCCGGAGGTTTCAGATTCATTTGTGGCCTCAAAACGCGTGCATCCTCAAATCCAGACTTCCGCAGAATGGGAGAATTTGATCGGCTCTACAGAAGAGATTGAAAGTGAAAAGGTTAATTATAGTAGATTGTTTACTTTTATATATGGAATGTATCCGATCCACTTTCTCACATTTTTAACCAATCCGGAGCGTTATTTTCGTTTGGTCAGCTTTCGAATGCCGAACGTGATAAACTTTGATATTGGAGATATAGCGCTTCGTTCGCAGATAATGTCAAGACGACATCTACTACATCCGAATTTTTTTCGATATACGTTTGAAACAGAATTGAATGATCAGAGCCGGTGGGAAGTTGCAGGTGCAGCTGAAGATATCGCCGCATTTTGTATTACCCTGGATACTGGAAACATGGAAATGCCGGATGTTCCAGAACCGACGGTCATTTTCCAGGGATTTCATGGCCAGCTTGACAATGAAACCCAATTACCATTCATCCCACTTGAGCCATCGGAGAGCTACGATGTCAATATAGCTACTCCCAGCAAAGATACCAATCTTTCGAGAACTGGGTCGCTGAGTTACAGTCCTAGGTATAAACCAAAATCCATTGCCGGCTCGATTTCATCAATGAATACTGCAGGTGAGCCCTCAGTCGTGTCTCCTCAGCTTGGATCATTACAATTTCAGCATCGGAAAGTACTAGATATAGAAGAGATACTTGATAATCATAAAGACATCAATAATCGCCTACCAACTGAAATTAAGCCAGGCACAAATGAATCAACTGTATCTTCTGTGGCTTCTAAATCGAAAATATCGTCGTCGCCTGATAATATGATCAATTCAAGGGATGGGATAGCCTCATCGACAGATATGCAGGCTCGATTGGACTACTTGCAAAGACAACTACTGATGATTCGGAATGAACTCAACTTTGAGCGATATTTAAAACGACTTCGCTTACGGAATCTACGGAGTTTGAAGGAGCAATATTCACTTCTCCAGCGCGATGAAGCAAATACACAAGGAATCATTATTGCAAACAAAATGCTTCAAGGGCAAATTTCGCGCATGCAAAGCGATAGAGCTAGCGAACACGCCACACTATCTCGTCGGCTACAAGAACGTACTTCTTATGCGAATGAGCTTTTGCAGAAGAACCGTGATCTCAGGCAAAAATATGTCGAATGGAAACATGAGGAAGAGAGTGTACGTGGATCGCTAACTTCATTCAAAGAAGAAGTTGATAAGCTTAAATCGGGGTTTTTGGAACAGCGAGCAGAGATTGAGAATCTCGAGCGGAAACTGAAAGACAAGCAAGAAGAAACCAGAGAGATCGACCAAATACGACGAGAAAACTCGGCCATGAAATTGAAATTCAATAATTTGCTAGTTAGCGATAGAGTTGAATCTACACCCCAGATTCATGATCAGCAAGTTGAATTTTTGAATTTACATGTGGCCAAATTAGAACGTCGGATCAAGATGCTAGAGGAAGTCTCAGGGAATGAGAAGTCGTCGTATGAAGCTAGAATTGCAGATTTGCAGACACGGCTTGAATCTGTTACCGTTAGTCACTAAGTTTATTGGGTTTAGGAGTTTGCTGGTGGATTTAATGATTGACTAGTCCTGGCTTTTATTCTTTCCTTCAATTATTGTTTTACTAGATTGCTCGCAGATCTTGCAGCATTATTATTAAACGACCTACTAAATTGAATCACGTGATACATGCGGCTAGGTGGGAGAATTGGACTCCCAAAAGCTGAAAAATTCGAACTTCAAGATTCTAGTAGGATTGTAGAGTTGAAGACCAAACAAACCAAATCAAAAGATAAATAGCGAAGATGTCTGACAGTGATTCAGATTACGACATATCTGGAGCCATTGCTGGATTGAATGAAGATGATAACCATAATGATACTAGAAGTAAAGGGAGCAAGATTCCGTCATTACAGGTAAATTCTAGTTCAGATTCGGATTCAGATGATGCAGATTTTTTCAAGAATATCAATTCAAGCAGCGGAAACCTTAATGGAGAAGCCAGGAAAAAGATAGTGAAAGGCCCGTTTGCTATGCTTGGATTATCACAAATTCTTACGCGGAATGTCCATCGGAAGGGATTCAGTGCGCCAACTCCGATCCAGCGCAAAACTATTCCATTAGTGGTTGAAGGTGCTGATGTAGTTGGCATGGCGCGAACTGGATCTGGAAAGACTGCTGCGTTTGTATTGCCTATGATCGATAAGTTAAAGACCCATAGTGCCAAAGTAGGAGCTCGTGCGCTGATTTTGTCGCCGAGTCGTGAACTAGCTTTGCAGACATTGAAAGTAGTAAAGGAATTTTCAAGAGGAACTGATTTAAAATCAGTCCTGCTTGTCGGTGGTGATAGTCTTGAAGAACAGTTTGGCTGGCTTATGACGAATCCGGACATTATTGTCGCTACGCCTGGCCGATTCGCGCATTTGAAAGTTGAGATGGATCTTGATTTGCGATCTATGGAATATGTTGTGTTCGATGAAGCTGATCGGCTTTTTGAGATGGGATTTGCAATGCAATTGACTTCGATTCTAGCAAGTCTCCCATCGACACGTCAGACACTTTTATTTTCGGCTACGCTGCCGAAGTCATTAGTCGAGTTTGCCCGAGCTGGCCTAACAGATCCCGTTCTTGTGCGACTAGATGCCGATTCCAAGATCTCGGAAAACCTAGAAATGTTTTTTTTTAGCATCAAGTCAGCAGAAACTGATGGTGCTCTGGTCTGGTTGCTGCAGGATATCATCAAAATGCCGAATGCGTCGCAGATGCCAAAGCCGTTGAGTTCCTGGAAGAGTCTGGAGTATGATTCTGACGAGGAACATAATGCAAACGGTGGTGAAAGTGATAGCAGCGGAAAGAAGAAGAACTTCAAAGGCAAAAAGCAAAATAAGTTCACGAGTAAAGTTCCACAAGGAAATGAGCTGATTTCGCCCCATTCAACTATTGTGTTTGTTCCGACACGCCATCATGTGGAATACGTAACATCACTGTTACGGTCATTTAATTATGCGGTGTCCTACATCTATGGTTCACTTGATCAATTTGCCCGCCGGGATCAATTAGCTCAGTTTCGCGCCGGGTATTCATCGATCTTGGTTGTCACTGATGTCGCTGCTCGAGGTATCGATATCCCGATTTTGTCAAATGTGATTAATTATACATTTCCAGGATCCCCAAAAGTTCTTGTTCATCGAGTTGGACGAACAGCTCGTGCTGGAAAGCGCGGCCGTGCATTCTCGTTGATTAAAGAGACTGAACTACCGTACCTTCTTGATCTTGAACTGTTTTTGGGGAAGAGTTTACAGCTGCCTAGTGATTTTGAGAACATTCCAAGTTCTGATATTGACTACACAAAGGGGATTATAATTGGGAGTTTTCCTCGGGATGATCTGGAACGCTCGTGCGAAGATGTGCAGAACTTGCTCGCAAAAGATGGCGATTTACGTGGTCTTCAAGAAGTCGCAGTAAAGGGCGAAAAGTTATACCTTAAAACACGAGGTTCAGCTTCTTCAGAAAGTGTCAAACGAGCAAAGGAAGTAGTTTCTAGAGGATGGAATCAACTAAATCCAATGTATAAAGAAGCAAAAATAGCTGATAGAGAAACTATGCTTGCCCGATTATCCAATTTCCGACCTAGTGAAACTATTTTCGAGCTGACCAGAAAGGGTGGCATTATAGTTGACTCAGGAGCGGAATTAATGAAGCGAAGAAGAAGACAAATTGCACCTATTCAGCGCTATGCAAAGGAAAAGAAAGTTATTGCAGTACCTGAAGATATAAATTTAGAAGGGACCGAAATGAAATCGCTGGAACATTTGGACCAGGACAGAGACAACGAGGTAAATTTGGAAGTCGAAAGCGAAGCTTCTGAAGATGAGATTCAGAATATATTTAAACTAGCGCCTGAGCGCAGGAATTCTGCTAAACGAAAACAAAGTAGTGATGAAACTGAGTCTCAACCGCAGAAAAAGACGAAGGCCACAAGTTTCAGAGATAACTCGCATTACATTTCGCATTATGCGGCTACGGAAGCGGCACAAGACAGAGCATACGGAGTGAATAAGACCCACTCGTCCACATCTGTTACGTCGTTCATGGACTCTGCGGCATCTGCTACATTTGATCTCGTAGGAGATGAAAGCCGTTCTGGGACAGGTATCGTGGGCAGTAATCGGACTAAACTGACGAAGTGGGACAAGAAGCGACATAAATATGTGACCCGACCTAGCGGTGACGAGGCTACGATGGGGGGCAAAAAGGGCAAAATGATTCGTGGAGAAAACGGTGTACGCTTACCAGCATCATATAAATCCGGTCGATTCGAGAACTGGAAGGCCGCTCATAAAAGACGAGATGGGGTTGTTGTTGGTCAGCGCGAAAACCCGCATGATGCCGGCGCAGTGGCAATCCCGACTTCAAGGAAGTTCAAGCATAAAGATATTAGAGCGCCTAAGCCGGCCGATAAATTACGCGACGATTACCATGCCAAGCGAAAGCGCCTCGCTGCCGCAGCCAACAGTGGTCATGTTACAAACGCGAAATCTGAAGTCCGGTCGTCAGAACATATTCGCAAGGCTAGAAATGAGAAGGAGCGACGAAGAGAGAAGAATGCTAGGCCTTCCCGGAAAGGAAGGGGAAGAAAGTAGAAAATTAGTACACTTCCTGGATCGTATTAGCAGTATATTAGAATGACATGTGGTGTAACACGGTTATGTATAAAAGTTTCTACTGAATATTAAAAATCGTCTCTTTCCTCATTCTTACTAACCAGTGAATTAACAAATTGATTATTCTCTTGATTGGTTTCATGATGACTCCGATTTTTATTCATTGCACTTAATGCACCTTTTCCTGAAGCAGATTTATTTGGAGCAGAGCCTGACGTAGTCTTATATTTCTGGTCACCTTGAGTTTTAACCAATTCTTCGCCAACCCACTTGTAGTTGACACCAGCGGCAATGTCCCTATATATCCTCAATAACTCTTCCTGTTTCTTCCGCTCATCTTCCCTGATCCAGATGAATTTCTCACGGGAACTACCTTGTAACGGTAGTCCATCCGAGCCCATGCCTTCGCTAAAAGTCAAGTAATTTGTTGCGCCGAGCGGAACGCGTTGTCGAAAGTAATGCATATAATTCGTGAACGAGGAACGGAGCCGTAAGGCGTTACACACCTTTAATACAATGCTGGGAATTCGAGAATCAAGAATGTCAGTCACAAACGGGAACAGATAAGGTTGTGCGATTTCTTCAGATACAGATAGTATTCGAGGAGGGCTTGATTTTGAAAACATATTCTGCAGATTAAACGCGCGTAACAGGATAAACATCGCAATGCACCAATCATCTGAGTCTTTACTTTTTAGAAGTAATCGTGCTGCAGAAATGACAAGTTGGCTATCCGGTGTATACTTGCCAGCGCGACAATCTTTGACCGCATCTCGAATCACTGCTTTTGCCTCGACTCCAACTGGCTCCCTCAAATGATCTCGAGGAGATAATCCAATGGTGCTAATGATTGTATTGTATGTGGCAGCGTTCATGGGAATGTCATACTCGGTCAGTTCTAGGATTTTATACATCATATCGACATTGTTGGCGATCGCGCAAACATGTAGAGCAGCATTCAGGTGAATGGTATTAATTGGAAAATCACCTCGTTCAAGTAAATGTGCAAAAATATGATATGCTTTCTCGCAAGCAGATGGAGTTTTATGACTGCATTCTGCAAGTCCGTTAAATATGATTGTAATTGTATGCTCGTTGGGTGGGGAACCCTTTTTTCGCATCTAGCAAAGTAGAGTTAGCATGATAGAGTTTCGGATAGGCTTCGTTATTCGACTCCTTACCTCATTGAAGGCTTGAATCGCTTTCGCTACCCTTTCTTCGCTGAACAATTGCTTCAGTATATAATTCCAAGCGACTGGGACCGGGACCTGAGCATGAGATGCGATATCGTAAGCAGCATCGAACTTGTTGTTCTTCAAGTAGTCTTTCACAACTTGGGCAATGATATAAGGATTCCCAACCGGCTTGAAATCAAATTTTCCAATCAGTCCACGGCCAGGTTTATATTTCGGTGAATCGTAGGAAAATCGGTTTCCGTGTTCTTCCTTAGTATTCTTTATAAGGCGTCCCCTGATTGATTTTTTGGATGTAGCAAAAGAAGGATCGGCGGCCTCGATAGTGGACTTGAAATCAGACACGTATTTAGCTCGTCTATTCCAGCCACTTTCAGTATCTGGTTTTTTGCCGGTGCGTGACGGTATGTTGTGTTTTTTCCTTATAATCTCGATTTCTCGTTCTGTAATTGAATAGTCGGGCTTTGCGTAGTCTGTGGTCCTATAATCTTTACTCGAGGAAAAACCCCGTCCTTCCGGCTTCTTCGACGAATTGTGAATCTTTAAGTCTCTATGTCTCGTCCCAAATACAGAACTGAATTCATCTTGCTGTTCTTGCTGTACATTGTCTTTGCGTTCCCACTTGATCAATCGATCCAAATTTCTTACTTTTACTACTGGCTTGGGTGTCGCCTGGCCCTTAGGCCACGTACTCGAGACACCTATTCCCGTATGAACAGAGAGACTGAGATTGTGAGAGTGGCAATCCCGTGGAAGCCATTTTTTTCGTAAAACACGACTGACGGACAACATTCCGCTCTTGCTCGACGAATTCTTCTTCGTTCAGGTTGCGATCCAGATTGAGCCAAAAACTGTTAGCCGGAGAACTTTGAAAACTCCCAATTGATTTGTACTGTGCTAAAGGGGTTTAATCGTTGCCAGTCTCATGAGTTCTTGGTCATCAAAACAGACTCGCTGCCAGCCAAATTGCCGTCATTTAAAATGATTCACGAGGATCTTCAAACATCACGGATTAAATAACTGCACAATCTTTGGCATCTTTGGTTTCAAAGTCAATTTAATTTAAGAGTGGAAAAAATCGGTTAAAGTGTAGTGACACAATACCCTGATTTACTACTATTCTGGGTGCATACGAACGTCTAGAGTTTGTTGCTACCATACAGTATTCTGATCATTGTCCCCATAATACGCTCCAACTGGTCTTGAAAGCAGAAATTATTTACTGCCAAAAAAAAACCTGTAAAACTTTGTTCTGATCAAATTTGTTTTACCATTCTCTTCGAATTTTGACAGTTTGCTTTACTTGTTTGTCTCCAAGAGTCACAATTGATAGAAAGACGAGAATTCGAAGAAGGGAATTAAATATGGCCGAAGATACTCAGGCAAATGGAGTCGGCGAGCAAGCCACGACAACTGTCATTGGACTTTCGTTTGGAAATGCAAATTCGTCAATCTCCTTCTCTGGCAAGGTAAGTCAGGCTATAATTTCCATATCTTAGAGGTGCAGAGGTGCAGAGGTGCTAATGGCAAATAAGGACGGTAAAGTTGATATTATCGCAAACCAAGACGGTGACCGAAGCATTCCGTCAATGCTGTCGTACGTGGCTGGAAATGAATATCATGGACTTCAAGCAAAAGCGCAGCTAATTCGAAACCCTACTAATACGGCCGCGTATTTCCGAGACTTTATCGGCAAGCCATACGCTGAAATCGATCCGACCTACTGTCATGGATCTGCGCATCCGGTTGAGGAAAATGGGGTAGTAGGATTCAAGATCATTACTTCAGCCGAGGAAGATGCGGTAGCCCAATTTGTATCTGTGGCCGAGATTACTAAGCGCCATTTCCAACGATTAATTCACTCGGCATCAGATTTCCTCGGAAAATCTGTCACTGGCGCTGTGATAGCTGTTCCTACGGATTTCACCACCAGTCAGCGGACGGAATTGGTCAAAATTGCGAAGGAAGCCGGAGTCCAAGTCATGCAAGTCATTCAGGAACCAGTCGCAGCATTATTGGCCAATGATGCAGTGGCGTATGGTGCCCATCCTAAAGACCGGATTGTTGTTGTTGCTGATTATGGATATTCTCGGAGTGATGCAGCTGTGATCGCTGTTCGAGGCGGTATGTATACCATTCTTGCGACGGCACATAATTACGAATTGGGTGGGTCTACTTTGGATGATGTTTTGGCAAGCTTCTTTGCGAAGGAATTCGAAAAGAAAAACAAGATTGATCCATTAAAAGATTCTGCACGTTCGCTGGCGAAATTGAAAATGGAATGTGAGGTTACGCGCAAGACGCTTAGTTCGAGCACTAGTTCGACGATCTCGATCGAAAGTCTGGCAGGTGGATTGGATTTTTACTCTACAATTAATCGACTCCGATACGAGACCTTGGCTCGCTCAGCCTTGGATTCAGTTGTCGCTCTCGCGACAGACGTCGTTGCCAAAGCCGGTCTAGATACTCTTGACGTTGACGAAATTTTGCTCGTTGGAGGATGCTCGTTCACCCCCAAAATCGAGGGCCGACTCGAAGCTGCCTTCCCTGAAAGCACTACGATTATTTCACCAAATTCTAGCGCCAAAGCCCTTAATTCTGCAGAGCTTATTGCGCGAGGAGCTGGAGTTCAGGCGTCTCTGATTGCCGGTTTTGAGCAGAGCGATATTGACGAAAGCTTACAGCCGGTCGTGACGACGGTTCCACATCTTGACAAAACAGTTGGTGTTGTTCTCGCTGATGGGTCGTTTTCGGCCATGCTAATGAGCCATACCGCGCTTCCGATTCGGAAGTCTAAAGTGTTTGCCGCTCCGACCGAAGGGGGCAATGTCGTCATTGGTGTGTGGGAGTCTGAAAGTGAAACAGTGACTAGTAAGGTTGAACGGACAAAGCCCGAGCCAGGTGAGCAAGATGACGAGGATGAGGACGAATTCAGCGACGACGAAGACGAGGACGAAGAAATTCGCGAGAGAGTCGAGAAACCCACCAACAAAATTGCTGAGATCACGTTAAAAGACGTTAAGCCAAATGCTCAGATTGAGGTTGTGATTAACATTGCTGCAGATCTTAAAGTCGGACTCGCAGTCCGAGAAATTGGTGGTTCGGCTGTCAAGGGCGAAGTCGAGCCAGCACAAGTGAGAAAGTAGAGTTGGAAGTGAAAATACGGTCAAAACGGCGAATGTTATATAGAGAAAAAAGTTTTCAATTTGCTACAAACAATAGCGTTCAATTATTAATGCACAAATAGACGACGTTTGAAGCCAAACACCAAAAAACCAATAAACCAATAAACCAATAAAAACCACTAAACGCCATTCAAAATCAAAACATAAATCCAAAGAAGTATTTCGACACGTGAAGTATCACGTGAAGGATGAGGCGCAACTCTTTTGAGAAGCGTAGGACATTAGTTGGGAGAAGGGCGAGAAGTGTGTGGGGAAGGACGAGAACAGCGATCCGATATGAGTGTGGAGAAAAGGTGTGACATGGACATAGGAAACGATAGACGATGGACGAACGGCAAAAAGAAAAAGAAGAAGAAATCAGACTGAAAAAGATTTCCGCATGAGAAGGCCGTCGCCGGATTGTTGATAATAGCCTGAGAGATGACGTTCGGGATGAAAGCCGAGCGAACTGTAGAAAGTGAGGGCGGGCACGTTGGAAGATTCGACTTGCAGGATGAGAGCCTGAAGAGAACTTCGTGCGGAACGGAAGACGAACTCGAGTTGCTAGAAAAAAAAATGTAAGAAAGACAACAGAGAATTTGGTAGACCCAATAAAGTAAAGCTTACTCGCATAAGAAAAGTGCCGATACCCAGCCGCCGCGAATGTTCATCGACTGCAAGTATCATGACATGACCCGTCACAGCATTCGCATCAAGTGCAGAACGCGATAACCGCCCGGCTACGACGCCCAGGATCGTTCCTGAACAACCATCGCGGACGGTCAACAAATGAGAGTCGTTTGCAGTAATGAAATGAAGCAGAAATGAAGCCGAGTAATGGACTGGTAGCACACGATCGAGGAATGCCCGAACATGCACGAGGTCGCGTGTGTACAATCTCTCCAGTCTAAGGTCACGATTTGCTGGAACTGGAGCTTCTTCAGAGGGCTGTGTGACCTGTGGTCTTTCGACAATTGCCATTTGACTCAACTCAGCTTAGACAGAACAAAATTAGTACATATTTTGGCTCTGTATTTATAGCGGACTGACTGTAACTGAAAAGCTCCAATAGAACAAGCAATCATACGGTCGTCGATCGCATAAACTTCTACCGAAGCCGGACTTATCGCCTACTTCGGCTCTCTCCCATCGGCTTCGGCTCGGCGGTGGGACTTTGTGAATTTATCACGTGATTACACGATGACTCCATGGGGTGAGGGCAAACGTATTGGGACAAGCTCTTGAAAATTTGGCTATTTCATAATTAATCGGCTGAAGTAGGTAGAGGCAGGATCAGAAGGGCGAAGAACGAATCCTGCATAACAATACTGCAATGACCGTTACTCAAACACAGCTATGCAGAAGGTGTATGACGACAAAGGTTGATCCTATTCCTCAAGCCGTGGTTGTTTCTCGAAAGGAGCCTTTTTGCAAGTGAGTTCAGTATGATTAGTACACAAATGTTCCACTAATCCCGGATGAAGGACATGTTTTGTGCGGTTCCTGAGAGGAAAGCAGCGACGACAATTGGCTGATTATAAAGTTTCATATGAGCCACGAAAATCGATTCCACTTCCAGCAGCCAAGATCATGCTTGCGCTTTCATTAGGGCACTCGAGTTTAGCACTTTTGGAGATGCTGACTGCGCAGATCATTGAACAGAAGGAAATGCATCGAGGACATTCTGGAATTGATCTTGTTGCCGTCTATGTGGATGAGTGGGAGAGTCAAACAACTGTCGAAGTAGCGCCTGCAGAAGAGATTTTGAACCGGTTAAGAATTCGATATACGAATATATGTCGATTTGAACGCGTCCCAGTATCCAAGTTTCTTTCTCCGGGAGAATTCCAATTATTCCATCATGACGACATAGATATCGCAGATTACTCTGCCACGGACCTGGATCAATCTGCTACGGAGTTTACTACTATATCCAATTTATTATCCGGGGTCCGAGATCGATCCGCCAGAAGTGATATTCTCGCAACGATCCGTAAGAGATTGATCCGGCAAGCAGCAAAAGAAAATGGCTGTTCGGCGATTCTCTGGGGTGACACCGTGACGCGCCTTGCGGAGTTGTCGCTTAGTCTAACGTCGAAAGGACGAGGAACCGAAATCCCGACCTTACTCTCCGAGACCCGAGAGCAAGCTATTGACGGGATTTCCAATATCTATCCCCTTAGGGAGGTTTTGCGTCCTGAATGTGTCAACTACGTGTCTTTACTGGACGTATCTGATTACGTTCTCGCGCGAACTGAGCCGAGTCCAGTAGTACTGCGTATGATGACAATAGACGATCTTATTGCGCGATATATTGAGGACGTGGAGGTGGACTTTCCCGGAATATCTTCGACTGTTGTTCGGACAGCTAGTAAATTGAGTTCTCCATTTTCTTCTACAAATACCTTTGATAGATGCATGATTTGTGGGAGCTTGTGTCTCAATTCTGAATACCCAGAAACATGGCTACAAAAGATCACCGTCAATCAACCTTTTGACAATACATTGGACAGTACAATCGCTGCTATCGAGCCCAAAAAAACAAAATTATGTTATGGCTGCTTGGTTGCTACCAAAGGATCAACGTTTGCATGGCCACGACGTTCGACAACAAAAGAAGTGCTGGATCAATTTGAAATCTAGTTTCGTCATCGCCTGATATTAGTCTCGAGTTCATTCGGAATCGGTTCGTTGGACTCTAAGGTGTGAGAATGCCATGGCAGCCAGCTTCCCCCGAGATGGCCCTGTTCCGGATGTTCCTAGAAGGATGAGCGGCAGCTTCTCACAGCCGGAACAAATGACATACCTGTTTTCTTAAATTCTTGGCTCCGCGTTCTCGGAGAAGATTATCGAGTAGCAACGCATTGCGACTGCTCGCCTTATAGAAAATGTTGACGATATCGCCGACAATAGGTACTAGTCCCAGAGTGAAGTCAAGTAATACGTTGGCAAGCATTTGCGAATGCACCATTGGAGGAAGTCCACCATCTATCTGACCAGCGATGCGAACAACGTTGTAAGCGAGGAAAGAAGCGATCAGGTCGCCGAATCTGAAACATTAGAAGGGTGACTCCTACAGAGGTCATTGAACTTACCCCGGAATAAATCCTATAATCCCGCCCCATCTGGATATGTTAAAACTGAAATAAAAAAATGAACACGTATTGTCTCAAATACTCACCCGATCTGCCAACCACAGCAACAGCAACATCCTAAGCTCATGTCCAAATAATACGCGTTTTTACGAACGCGCTTCAGCACCTCAGCATCATGATCTGAGATTCCAGGCGGCAGCGGCCTCTTTCTCTTTCTTCCCTTTATTGGTCCTGTGTTCGACTTTCCTGAGTCGTGGTGGTCATTATGTCCAGTTCCCGCGCCTGAGGCCACAGTCTGGCCAGATGTGTCCAAATCGTCAACTGGAATCTCTTCAAAATAAGGGTCTTGCAGATTACTCCCGATTGCCGCCCCGACATAACCGCCCAGAATCTTTTTTGCAGCTATTTTTGCGATAAATGACATTTCTCTTCGTAGACCAGCTTTTTAGTGAATCGTGCTCTGAATCAGCTCAGCTCCAAGAAATCAGAAACGATTCAAATTCTTTCATTATAAAGATCTATAGAGGTCCGTCCGTCCCCGAGTGCCGCGCAGGGCCGTTGTCACGTCGGTGGCTGTGCGGCGATGACTTCGAGGCTGTCTCTTGACGAAGGGCGGGAATACACTTCAGCTACGACTAGATATCACTCAATATACTTTTCCTCGTGGGCTTGGTGATCAAACTGCTTAGCATCCCTGTCTGTTCTTGAGCATATTTGTAACTATAACTTGGTAAGACTGAGAACAATGAGATAGAATTAAGTAGAGATATATCTTCCTTCACACAAACTGAGAGTCAATATACAATAATTATCAAAGAAAGTGGATGACTAGTCGCAAGAGCCTCATAAAGGATATTAGAACACGGAACTTAAAAGACCTCAAGAAATGCGGCAACCACAAGTACAACTACATAGATAAAATCGCACAATTGATTCACTAAATTTAACTAGCTACCTATGGTCTCATATTCAGTTCAACACCCACTTCTCCTTATCATAGCAGGAAGGCCAGATTCCACTCTTGCCCGGCGCCATGATTCCATTTGGATCAACCGCATTCTTAATCGACTCATTCAGTCTCATCAGAGAATTGTTATTAAAGTTATAAGTCCCTGCAATTTGGTCCATTAACGCCAAATGTGTACGATACTCGCCCCAGCCATTTGCCGCGCAAATGTCAATTAACTTGCGGATAGCGTTCAAGGCTCGCGAGCGTTGCGAGTCATCCTTGCTGTTGAACAGAATCGACACAATATGATGCATCTCGCGCATACCAACCGTGAAGGTTCCAATAAAGTCTAGGCCAGCTTCTTCAACAATCGCCTTGCTAATGTTGAACTGCTTCATAGCCTGTTCTCCAGAAACTCGAGCAATGGGCGCGAAAAACAAGTGCACACCGTTGTCAATCCAGTCCAACCATTTGAGCTCGTCGTAAGTCGGAATTCCCTGTAGAGTATTGTGACGAATATGCAAAATGCTTGGCTCCTTGAGATCTTCTTTCAATCTGAATCTAGCTCCGGGGATCGTTAAGAAGGCGTCCTTGATGACTTTCAGATTCACTTCTCGGATCGCATCCGGACCATACACGGCTCCATAGAAGTTCCAGCGACCAAGATCAAATTTCTTGCCAATCTTCAGATAATCTTCTTCAGTCAAACGACCTTGGTGAGAAACAAGCTCCTTACGGCTGGCGAGACAGGCCGCGTCCATAATGATACTCCTCATCGTCGGCACGTTAGGAAGCAGGTTCTGGAGCCGAAGTGGACGAATCACTTCAATGGCAGCTTCGAGATCCGACTCCTTCTCAAATGAAACCATATAGGCTTCGAAACCACCGGGATTCGGCATCAACCACATTCCCAACTTCGTCACGATCCCCAACCCGGACTGCGTGAATATCCCGTCCAAATAGGGACCAAATCCGTAGTTAAACAGTTGCCAGCTATCGTTTCCTGGCTGCTCGTGTGGAGGCTTGCTGGGGTCATATCCAGGTCGCGTGGGATCAGGCATAGCACCCATACCAGTACGAACTAGTTCACCATTCGGAAGTACGATCTCCATACCACAGTGCATCATAAAGTGATCTTAAGTACAAGTTAGATCCATGAAATTATTTAGGTCAAAGTCCAAACTTACCTCCATAAGGAGTATACCCAACACCACGATCAAGACAATTTCCAAGAACTGAACCACCACCGAGATCAGGAACCTAAAATAAATTAGTCTAAACCTATCTTTACCAGATCTACTCCACACCCGGACAGGACTTACATCGATCCAAAGTTTATCTTCCAACTTGTGCTCAACTAAGTAGTTGTACAAATCTGTGTATGTGACTCCGGGCTCCAACAGACAAGATGCAGCGTCTAGATCGACGTTGAGAACTTTGTTCATGTTCTTGCCCATATCAACGACCACGCTGCCTGTAACTCGAGGAGCAGCACCACCATAACCAATGTTGCGTCCAATCGAAATAGGCCAAATCGGAATCTTGAATTCATTCGCCAGTCGTACGATAGCCTGAACCTGAGGAACATCACATGGACAAACGACCGCCGATGCGACAAACGATGTCCGTTCTGAGAACAGATGATGCATATCGTATGTCTTGGACTGCTCCAAATACCAGCCGTCCTTGAGATGCTCCTCTTTCGAATTGACAACGTACGCATTCTCTTGTCCACAAGTGGCAAATACCTTGATCATGAACTGGCGAAACTTGGCTAGATCCGTGTTAGGAGGCAGCTGCAGTGGAGTCTTGTCAATCTCAAGAGTAGGAGCATCCTCGACATGCGCGGCCTTGTCTACCTTGAAGTCGGCGAGCTTAGACTGAATTGTATGAATGGTTTCCATTGATCGTGATTTAGCAATATCTAAGAAATCTGATTGGTGTACAAAATAATTGAAAAATTGAAGTACCATAGGTGCAACACACGTTTATATATCAATCCTAACCATCCCCGCACTATTACAAATCGAAACATTGATCCTGAATCTCCCCGCTGAATATCCCAGAATCCTGCCACTCGATGTCATCTGCTATATGCCTGTAAAAACCCATGGACTTCACCCTCACCTATCACAGTCCGCTCACTGCTCTTGGAGAAAAGACGACTTCTCAGAATTACTTAATCCTCCAACCATGCTCGCGCCCCTTCCCCGCAATCTCGAGTAATTACAAGCCGCATCAAGAGCGGCGATTGCGGGGGCATGGCGAGGTCTAGCAAGGTCTGAGTAGGAAGGGGCAAGAAACCCACGAAGAAGGCCGGAGGGGAGTGAATGTGGGAAGAAAGAGAGACATAGCAAAAGAGCAATGGAGGGGTAGTTTTGGAGGACAGCAATCAAAACGCTAATAAGAAAGGGATTTGAGCTGTACTAGACTGGGAAAGAGACAGGACTGCAGTTGTGGGTTAATCCCCTCATCTAAGTGATGTAGTTGGGTCTCCCTCCCCCGCAATTGTCCATTGCAGCACCAATGATTATCCCATTTGTAGGTTCTCAAACTCAATGAGCAGCTGACCAACATGTGTACTGTTATCCACGTCAACTTGCTCAGTGCCTTCGCCAATCACCATCTCATACCCTCGGGCTACGGCGGCCACAAGCCGTTCCGCAAGTACACAGTACTCCTCCGAGTTCTTGGTGAACCCAATCATACTTCTTTGCTCTTCTGTTAGCTCTTTTGTACGCTTGGCCCAAATAGCGCGCCAGCGCCGCAGAGCCATATGAAACTCCCCCGCGGCAGGGCTCGCAATCATCATGGCTCGACCACAAAACAGCATTACATGGATAGCGTGGATCATCTGAAAGAGATTTAAAATGGACGACCATTCAAGCATGTCAAAAACCTGGCAGTCAGAAACCCGTCCGTCCACAAGGAAGCTCATAGATTGCGCGAGCGATGGTGGCCGTCGTCCATGTTCCTCGCACGCATGTAAATAACAAAATGCTTCGCTCGGAGCATTGAACGATTCCTCCGCAGACGGCATGTCACCTACTAGTTCGGCTATTGTAAATCGCGATGGCATATTATGGAAAATCGTAAAATGAGAATCCAAAAGCTGCACATGCGCAGCTATTCGGATCCGAACTTCATCATTTATGTATTCCTGCCAATCGAATCGGTCGAGATCACACGGCTCGGCAGTCTCGAAAAATCTGTTTCGCGTCCTGGCTAGTCGTAGACATCTCACAGCAGCAACAAGATCATCAAAACATCGCCGGCGAATATGTCGTTGAGCTTCCATGGGTCCGTTGAAGCATTGCACAAGGGAAATCATGTAGGCCGCCTGTACAGCTTCGATCTGAGCAGTTGTCCCCGGCCCAATATCTTGAACTGCAAATTTCGAGCTCAATTCTTGAAATGGTCCGCTCTTGAAAATATATTGCTCCGAAGCATCGAATAGATTTCTCACCGAGATTCGATGCGACAGTTCCGAGGAATACAGAGACCCGATCAGACAGACGGTTAGAAGCAAAGGCAATGAGACTGTATTGATTCCAAATGTTGGTGCATGGATCATTGAAACATGAGGATGCCAGTATCTGAAATAGTTTTGTACGAATTTTTGCACGTTCTCAACAGTAAGCAGTGATTTAGCTGTCGATAAAAAGACATTGAACGGCGTTCGCGTCATCCCTGGTAAAGTACTAGTAGCTCCAGCACAAAGTTCAGAAATCAGCTCTACCAATCTGGCAGATAATAGTTCGTAATCTCCCATCATCATAATCGACATGAACACTTTCTTTTCATCGGCATTCGTGTTCAATATGTTGATCCAATCATAGTCTGCCGGCTGTTGTCGATCTGAATCTCTTGTTTGAGTGCTCAACTCGCCTGTATTGCCAGAGAGCTGGAACATGTCAAGGTAGCCGTCTGCTCCAACAGTTGCTTCATCCGGCAATAAATAATCACTTGGACCATTTTGACTCCCAAAATCTTGCATGTAGCTATCAGGTTGTGCACCCGATCCGGAGTCCGTCGGCCCTCCCAGAAAGCCGTTGAAGAGCAAAGGCATAGTTCTTGTTCGTGAGTCTCGCATGGCGAAATTTATCAAAAAAGGAGCCTGATAGGTCGAAGACTGAATGTGGACTTGGGGTTGATCTGTTTTGATAGGTAACAAATGCTCTGATTCATCGTTCTGGACAGAGAACAGTTGATCGTTGGAGTCATTCGAATGGGCCATTTTGGTATCTCCTATTGTTGATTCACCAGCTTCGTCAATATCTGCAGCCGTAAATAAATCTTCGGGACTGTGAGTCGGAGTTTTCTGAAGCCGAGGCGCAGCATATGATAGTCCCTGATGCTGATCGTCGAGTCTAAAATATGTACACTTGATTCCATTCAAGGTACAATTTTTACAAACAACCGCGGAATCGCAAGCAATCTTCGACCTCGCACAAGCATCACAAGCTTTCCGCTTCTTTCCTCGCCGCTGGATGGAAAGATCTTGATTCTCGCCGCGAGAAGGACAAGTTAATGAGTGTCGCCTGGCTATGTCACTATATCGTCGATTTTGTTAATCCTGAACAGTTCGCTCATTAAATTGTAGATACGTACACCCGATGGAATGGTCTCCCGCAGAATTCGCATAGAAAGTTTTTCTCTCCAGAATCTACAAAAGTCAGTTCAACACACTGAATCAAGCAGATCAGACAGTGATTGATCACATACGAGTCACCATGTGTCTGCGCAAATGGCCACTCCGAGCATATGATGCCCCGCAAACATCGCAATAGAATCTATCAGTAGCGCTGGCTGATTTCTTTGCACTTGCAAGAATTTGTTGCCCAGCGTTCGAATCACCGGACGGCCTATCTTCGCTATAAAAGTCCGCCGGAACTTCGAATACCTCACCAGGGTCCTCGCATGAGGAATTGGTTGATGGTGATGAATTGAGCATGACGTCGAAATAAATGAGATTTTCACAAATGTCTCCTGGTTGATCAATCGTCATCCATTACATTGTATGATCCCAGCTGATCCCCGTTCACCTGTCTCTGTGTCACGTCCAGAGCCAGCTCTGGTTCGTGAATTTTTTATTCCCTTCCCGCACTCCGTTTAACTAAGATGCTCGACCTCAGATCTTGTTTGAATTAGTTGATTTTCGTAGTATTTTTTTAACTTCTTTCGCCAGGTGGGCCTGGGTTTCTTTCATGTACGGAGATATCGTTCACGGTCGAAAATCCGCTGCGGGGGCCCGTCGTCCTCCAAGAAACGCCTCGAGCGGCGCAAACTGAGTTCATCTTCAGCTGTCCGTCGGATCGCGTTCCTTGAACTTCTCGCTGACTGGCAACATCTACGGTTGCCTGACCATCAGGGCTGTCTCCGCATTCTCTGCCGGATGATGGACAGTCCGTGTAACCCCTGGAATGCTTATTAACGGACGGCAAGTCTAGAAGGGTACGAAAACTACTCGCTACTTCAAATCAATTGTTCAATTAATCTCCGGTTCCCAACCTACATGCAAAAAAAATCAACTAAAACAGAATGATGCACACTACTACCGTAACTAAAAGGAACTGCCATAAAATAAAAAAAAATATTCACAAAACACTTGTCAATCGATTAATCATCGTTAATTGTCTTCGTCGGATCGGTCATCTTGCATAGCCGTGGACAACGACGATGCTTGTTGCGTCCTGCGCTCCGCAAGCGGAGACGGTGGAACCACATTAACGATTCCCGAGAAGTTTGACCGTTGTCTGGTTAAACCTTTTTCGTTCGGATGCCCGCTGCCGTCTTCATCGTCATCATCGTCGTTATTTCCGTCTTCCCTTTCATTCTCGTTATCGTCTAAGTCACGCGAATTGATAGTCATAGCTGCTGTCAAGGGAGAGCTAGGCATAGATCCATGTAATCCCCCGCGACTTGGTGAAGTCATTCTGATCAAACCAGTACCACTCGATGTCGAACTCGAGGGTGAAACTGCTCTTCGACCAGCGGCAGCACTACCCGTCGCTAATCCGGTCGTGAAACTGCCACCGCTGCTGCTGGTAGTGCTTGTACTACTTCCAGTGCTACTCACTGAATAACCACCCATCGTTGAACCTATCAGGCCAACGGGGCCAACCGATCCTGACCTAGGTTTGATCGGTGAGGGCTCGATTAGTCCTGACGGCTGCACAGGTCCCACCGGAGCTTTCATCTGCTCCATATGTTCTGTCTTTAACCGTTCAATCACATCTTTGTTTGCCTTTTCCAGCACATTCAAGTTTTTGAAAGCGAAAGATCCGAAATCATCTACGTCAACAGGTTCACTTAATCGCCGCATTCGTCGCCCGCGAAAATGATGCGGAATATGTAGTGGAAGTAATTTGTTTGACCGGCTCGTCGTAGTAGTGTGATTTCCAGATAACCCAGCGGTAGAGCTCTGAGGCGATACCGGCTGAGACTGGACGGCGTTAGGTGCAATTATCGAACCTGGTATCCAATCTTGCGCAGATGCGGATGGAATTGTCGCCGATGCTGGTGTACTTCTTCCTCCAATTGAGCCCTGCGCAGATGAAGACGAAGATGATGTCGTGGGCGTCATTGCAGCAGATCCAGGCGTGTTAGCACCATGATCATGCATTCTATCAAATCCCGCAGATATAGACGAATGAATTAGCCGTTTGAGTAAACTATCATTTGATGAACCACTTGAAACCGTTCGTTGCGGTAAAATCGGAGCGGGACGAGAGGAATCTTCCAACTCTTCTTCTGGGAATGAGCCTAAAGCTGCCCCACGATCATCAAAATACGCAGTATCTTCATCATCTATTGGCTCAGGATGGAAAGGCGTATCTTCTTCCAACACGTTATCCCAATCAATCCCTGAAAAAAATGGATGTTGCTTCACTTCTTGGGCCGATCTGGCACCCAATCGCTTCTCAGGATCAGTGCAAATCAGACGATTGATCAGATCAACGGCATCGCCAGACACCTCCGGCATGTCCTCGGTGACGTCTGGCCAGGCGATCCGACGTGCAAGAATGTTTTCAAACACTTTTGTGGGTGTCTCTGCATGAAACGGCGGGTATCCATATAGAAACTCAAATACAATACATCCAAGCGACCACCAATCGCTCATCTTGTCCTGACCAGTACCCATAATGGTCTCTGGCGCGAGGTAATCTGGAGTTCCCACAAATTTTTTGACTCCATTGGCTGGATCGAAGAGTACCATATTCGGAAGTGGAGGTGGACCCATGCTAGTAATCAACGATGGAGCCCCCACTGTCGTACCTGTCGCGGATGTCGAGGAAGCAGGAATCACCGAAGACGAAGTTGCAGGCGCGTTACTGGATTTTGCAGAGCTTGCAGAGCGATTCATCTGTGTTGGAAATAATCCTAGACCAAGATTATCCGGAGCAATACCAACCCCTGAACCACCTGAATCAGAATCCGTACTAAACACTGCTTCATCAGACGATTCTCGACTTTGGTTCCCCCGGTGCTTGTGGTGATGTCGATCAATTCCATGAAGACTAAATGAATTCAACATCGACGTAATTGATTCACCCTTGCCTGAAGTTGCTGCTGACGGGGTAGCTATTAGCGCAGCCGTAGGTTTCAGCGATCCGGATTCTGCAATCAAGCTTTTATTCAAAGAGAAATAACCTGGTACATTCGGCAAATGACTATCTCCCGTTCCAGCCATTAAAGGTGTAATATCAGGCGATATTCTTGGAACCTGCGAGTAGTCGACATATAACGGTGTATCCATGGAACTTGAAACAGCCGATGAAGATGACGAAGTCCGAAAATGTCGAGTGGTCTGGTCAAACAAATCCGGCGGTATTTCGACCACACTTTCGTTTCGTCTAGCTTGTCGACCAATCAGACCCATTCTAGATAATCCAAAATCGGTCAATTTTAAATGTCCATTTTTGTCTATTAATAAGTTATCCGGTTTAAGATCACTGTGCAGTTAGTAATTCAAGTTCAAGAATTTCAGCCATATGTAAACATACCGATGCACTATTCCTTGATCATGAAGATTCTCAATTCCAAGCACAACCTCAGCGATGTATTGTTTAACCCAATCTTGCGGGAGTCCGCCTTGAAATGCCTTAATCAGCGCTGCACAATCACCTCCGTTCAAATATTCCATAACCAGATACAAATATTCCTTGCTCTGAAAAGTAAAAAACAGTTTCGCTACGAATGGACTCTCTGCTTGAGCCATCATGATTGCTCTTTCCGCTTTCACGTTTGTAACTTGGTTCTTTGCAATCATGTCGGATTTTTTGAGAACCTTAATAGCAAAATACTCGCCAGTATTCTTTTTCTTGGTCAAATATACGCTTCCGAAAGCACCCTTGGAAATTGGCTTGATGACTTCAAAATCACGAATACTAGGCTGGGCTGGTCGGACCGAGGGTGTAACTGAAGTAAGTAAGGGAGAAAGAGGTGGCTTAGGAATTTCGGAGGCGGTCGAAGATCGCCGACGATCCGAATAAGAATCAATAGGAAATAGCAGTGGAGACGTCAGGGGAGTGAAAGTAGCTCCCAAAGAAATAGCATCTGGAAGAACGACAGAATCGATTCCGGAGGTGACTCCTACACTATTATTGACCTGCTTACTCAAAGTTGTGCCTTTCACAGGAACACCAGTAGTAGCACCGTCCATAACGCTGGAGCGCTTCAGAGTCGGAGTCAATAAAGGCGATTTCGATAAGCCACCTAAGGCTGGGGATTTCTGACGATGAGGAGATCCAAACATCATTGACAAGCTTCCCTTTCGAACTACCCGTCGAGATGTTTCAGAATCACTCACTGGCGAATCTGCCTTTTCTCGAAGATTCACAAGTGACGACCGACTGCTATCACTATCTGCTCCTTCTTCATCTAACAAAGTCGCTACCTTTCTCGATTTCGGTCTAGAGAGACTGGAAAAATATGCTGAGATCGATTCTCTGGGGGAAGAGCCTGAAGCCACAGACAATCTAGAATTATAGTCCGCTGGACCGGGAGAAGAATCACGGCCAGATAAATAACGAGTCAGTAGATTAAGCTCATCAATATCCGACTGAGCTGCAATATCTTCATCAAAGGCGCTCTCATCTTCGTCAACTTCCTCAATAACATTTTCTTGGGCAATGACCTGAGCCATTGTTTCTTCAACGCATTCCTGGACTAAGGTACTCAGTTCACGTTGGATTTTTTCCGCGTATGTTATTGTGTTTCCTAATCGAAGAATTGCGTCGACTTTGCCCTTTGTGACGCCCTCCGTGTCCCGAATCATCAAGATAACACCTTCTGATTCGACGTTGGATGGGGGCTTCCAGGACAAAACCATACGCAACAAAGACTCTGAATCTGGCGAATAAACTTTAAGTTGATACCCATCTTCACCATCTTGATATGCAAGGTTTTCTCGCAGTGCCGGAGTCTTCACTGCCATGGCCATATCACACAGTTCTATAAGCATCTCAACCAATCTAATCGGAGATTTATGGCCCTTGGCAAATTGACGTATATGTGCGAATCCAGAAGTCACTCCCTCTGATTTTTGCAGTGGTGGGGGAACGATCGGCTGTCCTCTGTATTCTATAACCCCGTCATATTCGACTCGAGTATCAAGTTGCTGGAGAAGTGATGACAAATTATTTCTGTGGTCTCGTAATAAATCTTGGCAGGTCTGAACATCGTTTTCAGCTTTGTGTTCAACCAAACAAAGCTCTGAATGGCGTTCAAACCACCAGGGTTGGATTTGTCTTTCACATATTCGACACATGACTAAGTCTTGTGCAGGAAGATCACGAGGATCAGTAATACGAGATTGAGAAATCCTTGAAAGGTAGCCCGCGAGAACATCAGCGCCAAATCCAAGGGAATCGATCAGTAGTTGAGGTAGGTCGACAATTGGGCGTTTAGGTTCTATGTATGGTTTAAGTACCCACATGGACTAGAAGTTAAAAGTCAGAGTGGCGAACTATAGAATAAAAAGACCAAAAACGTACATAAACAGGTTCTAGAGAATGTCTGTCAAAGATAATAATACCTTGTCCTTCCATCTCAACAGTTGTAGAAGCTGATGAAGTCGGCTCCGAGTGCCAAGAAGTTGTATTCAGCGAAGCATGTCGGGTAAGTAAAGTCAAAGGTTGCGGATCGCTGGAATGTCGATAGTTATTATCCGGGTCTAAATGATGTATGACAAGCGGTGTTTCGCTGATCGAGCGAACGGGTCTTGGTGTGGAGGGAACCTGAATCGAGGATCGGGGAGGTGCGAATGGAGTAGCCGAACTAGTAGAAGGTGTAGAAGTACAAGGAGGCACTGATGCTGACTCGGCTTGATGAATATCATCATCAGTGGAAATCGAGTTTCGTCTCGAGTTTGCTTTAGAAGTTTGCGAGGAAGCAGATCTGGAAGTCACAGCAGAACTATAAGAGGAGAGAAAGTGAGGTGTCAAATCGCGTGAATGTGCAGACAGGGGAGCCACAGGACTAGCAGAATCCTGTAAAGTTTCTCTAGCAGAAATGCGAAGCGGCATAGATAAGGAAGTCGTCCGAGGTGTCATTGGTGAGGTAGAGTCTATCAATGAGTCGTCAAGCTCGGAAAACAAAGGCAGATCACTAGTTCGTTGAGCGGTAAACCTAACACGATAGGACGAGTTTGTATCAAGCATTGCGTCGGTAGCCTTTTGGAAAACATCCTGATCGCCAACTAAGATGTCGGCAATTGATTTGCCGACCATAGATTGAATATCGACGCCTACGACCTGGGGCCATGATTTGCTTCCCCAAATGACATTGCAGTTGAGGTCGAGTTCAAGGATAACATTGACTATCCGTCTAGGCCAGTTAGTAGAAGACGAAGGTCCACTGAGAGAACTTGAAGGAGGTGCGCCTGCCGAGGACGGAGAAGAAACTGAGGCTTGAGAAGGAAAAGAGCCCGAGACAGACCTTCCTCGAAGAGGACTACCGGTAACAGACGAAGCACCAGTGCCTAAGGAAGACAGAGACAGGCGCTCCAGTGGAGGAGCTCTTCCAACGATCGAGCCAGAAGGACGACTGGAAGGCGAAATCGATCGAGGCCTTCTGTCTAAGGAATTCGATTGGGGCGGAACCAATCCAGGAACGGAAGTAGGAATAGAGGCAGATTGGGAAGAGGCGGAATGGGGAGAGATAGCGCGTCTGGTTGATGATCTGGATCTTGAGCGCGACCTGGAGCGAGACAACGAACGAGCAAACGAACTAGAAAAAGATCGAGTATTGGGAGAAGTAGCCAAAGGAGAAGAAACTGCGGGAGCTCTCGAGCGGGAGTCGGAAGAGGATGCTCTTGAGGACGGGCGTTTGGATGAAGGATCCATAATTGTCAATGGGGTAAGCTGCTTTGCTTGGTAGTGTTTAAAAGGTGATTATAGTTTGCGACTGCGTCGATCAGATGGCAGGCAAGGAATCACTAGCGAAGGCCTCTTTGTGCCTTCGCAGCATGTTTATGGGAAAGGAATTGGCAGCAGGAAAAGCAAAGCCAGCATCTGCGGACGTGGAACAGAAAAGTGAAGGTGAAAGGGGGACGTAATACTTGAGAGAGTTTGTGATGGGAGTTTGGATGATACGAATCATTTAGCGAGGAGCTGAAATGAAAATAGAATAAGCCAAACGGCAACCGTTTTCTACGACTGAAAATAATCATGTTTACAGATATCGTACTATTAAAGGTGTCCAGCTCATAATACCAGTTTTAAAATCTAAGACGCGCTTGGGCAGACAGAGCGCTTGAGTCTCGTCGAAGCAATTTCCACTCGAGTCGCACACAAAGCCAACAAAAGCTACAGAACCTACAGAAAATACGGTTTGTCACGTGATAAGTTTATGCAGAACAGGCTGCAGATCGATGAAGAAGCGGATTAGTTGGGCGTGAGAAGGGAGTAGGATGTTGATGTCGCGGCCGATTGGTGAGCGTCCTGTCGGATGGGGGGGTAGAATTGCGGAACGGGAAGAGAACAGCAGAGAGCGGAACGGAGAATGAGGCGGGAAGTGTACGTAAAATTGCGGTTGACAGAGTCTTGTGAATAAGAGAGAGATCTCCAACGGCTTGTGTGATTTTAGAAGAAGCGAGGGCGCAGGAGGGAAGACGGACGTCACTCTGCTCGAGAGATCAGAGAACTGCTTAAAAGGATCTCCGAATGATATTCAATTACAAAAGATAAATAGCGCAAGCAACTTGAACAAGCAACTTGAACAGCATGAACAGCATGAACAGCATGAACAGCATGAACAGCACGAGCAGGACAAACAATCCTGCCATAATACTCTTAACTCATCACCGCAATAAATAAAGTCTTCCAGGGAAAGGAACCCTTTTACCCGCCCAAATCTTTGGAAGACACATCGTTTGCAAACCCGGGAAGATCTCCTCCTCAACCTCCTCC
Source organism: [Lipomyces] oligophaga (assembly GCF_038497815.1). Taxonomy (NCBI): domain Eukaryota; kingdom Fungi; phylum Ascomycota; class Lipomycetes; order Lipomycetales; family Lipomycetaceae; genus Lipomyces; species [Lipomyces] oligophaga. Next base: position 1,083,551 of record NW_027117785.1, on the reverse strand, counting down.
TCCTTCTCCTGCTGCCGCTACAGCTGTTCGAACCTACCAAACCCTCGAAAACAAACCCAGACCCCAGATCCCAGACCCAAGCCCTCTACCGGTCGTCTCGTCTGTCGCCTTCAGCACATCTAAACCAGCCCTCGCTCTGCTGTGTGTGAATTCACGTGAGCCAAAATGGGTCTTTATTTAACCCGCAATAGCGTCAAGAATGACCCCACTTGGTGAGAGAGTCGTAGAGACAGAGACTCGTGGAAAGACTCCTAGATTCGCTCCAACGGGCGTTTACTAGTCCAAGGCTGGCCAGTCCGAGCCACTAAAGAGCTCTCCACACATAACTAAGGCGCCTCCAGTAGCCAGCGCTAAAGAAGCCATGCTGTGTTCTACGCTATAAGGACATGCTGTACTGCAGAGAACGGGCGGCGTCGATGGTCTGTTCTTCCTTCCCAATTCGAATTCCAAAAATGTCCGCAATTAAGGGATTCAAAGAGTTTGCAAAAACAGCCGAACGCGCATGCGGGAGAAGGCCGATGGACGATTTGCAGCGAACCAAAAAAAAGTCTTTAAATCTGCCTGTCTGTCCTCGGACTACTTTGCAAGCTGTCTCCAATTCCTGTCCAGTCCGTTCCTGCATTGTCCTGAACTCTCAGCAACAGCCGAACTCGACCATGTTTTTGCCAATGCCATCTGCTTCAATGTTCTCGCGACAATCACATGCCCGGAAACCTGCTCCTGATCTCTCGTCGGCCGCCTCGTCGTCCTCATCGAGTCTGCGCACGCGCAACAGCCCCAAGCGTGTCCAGCACATCGACGACTCAAAAGACGGATCCTGCTCGAGCGAGCAGGATCCGTCTTCATATACTTCCTTCCCCTCACTGGAAGACTCACCTCCCGTCTCGCTCGCTCAGTCTGCTCGAAGGTCTCGCTAGATCCGTCCCGGCAGCGGCTCGACTAATGATGCGTTCTCCGGCTTCTCCAACTGTACAACCCTCTCTTCCACCATCCTCCCCCGGTCTTGCTCTTGCTCTTGCTCTCGGTCTCTGGCGTTTTATTGTCTTTTATTTGGGTTCCGGATACTTCACGACTCTTACGATGTATATATTTTTATGTTTCTATTAATATGCAATATTCCAATTATTTCCATTTCCGTTCAAGATCATCGAGCTCGTCTTCTAAGCCCACATCGCCCGCTCTTTGTCGTAATATCCCAAATGCTTGTTTGATTCGGTTGTCGTCGACAAACACTCGAGCGATTCCAAATCGCCCGCATCCCGCGACTTCGGTTAGTAATCGTTTTGCTCGGTCGACATACTCTCTCTTGTCTGGTTCGCTAGTGGCTCCTCGTCCGGCTTCTGTAACGGCTTCCAGAAAAGCTTCGATGGCATCTCCCTCGATGCCGCCTCGGCCAAATGTCGAATTCAACGTGCCGGTGGGTATTCCTCTGTACAAATATGCCAAAACTTGACGTCGCTCGCTCGCAGGTCGTCTGAGAAGTTGCGTGAGATCGTAGATTGATAGTCCGCCTCGCGGGAACGACTCGGGAATTGCTAGCTTCTGCAATGGTATTAATTCTGATTCCGTCGCCCGTTGCTCAATTTTTTCGACAGATTTAGATTTTCCCGCCGGATTAGACTCTACGATCAATTTGGCAAATTCATCTGGTAGAGTATCCACGACTTCTAACCGTCGGATCTCGATCTCCGGCTCCACGACTATCTTTGCTTTCGCTTCCTCAATTGGTTTTGGCTCGGTCTTTTGTTTCCTCCAACTCTTCTTCTCGTCCCAAGCAAGCCCATTTAATTCCTCTTTAACAGCCTTGTTTTCCGGCTCGATCGTTAGCGCAGTCTCAAGGTCTTGTCGAGCCTGCTTCAAGTCACCCAAATTCCGCCGAGCGACTCCTCTTCGCCATAGCATTTTCACAGCTAATTTATGCTTTGCCCTTCTTGCATCTTCCAGGGTCGAGCTACCGTGTGCTATTTTTAATCCTTCATTGCACGCATCCACAGCTGTCTGCCAATCTTTGAGTTTGATCGAGCATGCAGCTATATTGGATTCGAACACTGGATCATCCTTCGCTATCTTGCTCGCTTCCTGATACAGCACACGAGCTTCTTCGTAATTCCCACTTGTAAATAAGCTTGTGGCTATTGACTTTATTTGCCCAATGTCTCGTTTCGCAGGCATTCTTTATCCTATTAGTTTGTAGTTTTGATTATTCTTTTGGCTGGGTCACGACGATCAGTCCTTTGACCTGTTACTTTTTTCACGTGACCAGCCAAAGTTTGAGCACACTGAATTGAATCTTCTACGAACGTAATAATAGCGAGTTTTGCAGCATCTGAACTCAGTTCGGTTACTACTAGACAAAATTAATAGAGAATATATTTTGTTCTGTGTGGTTATCAGTTTCATTGTTTGAATAAAAATGGGTTCTATCGGCATTCCAATTAAACTGTTGAACGAGTCCCTGGTAAGATATATTGTAACTGATCTGTGAGCTTACGCGACCTCGTTTGCTAGTCTGCGATTGTGTTGCTTTTGATCTGTTTAGTTGATTCATCTACTGTGGGTATGCTGACAATGTCTAGGGACATACAATTACTTTAGAGCTTACCTCCGGTCAGACCTATCGCGGGAAATTACTTGAAGGTAACCGACACTGGATGCTGAGAGATTGAATCGAATTTATATTTAGATTTGATTATATCAATTTATACAACTTGCAAGTTTAGTCAAACTAACGAATATAGTCGAAGACAACATGAACTGCCAATTGCGGGACATCACTGTGACTGAACGAGATGGACATGTCGCGCATTTGGAGCAAGTATATATTCGTGGTTCACATGTCCGGTTTTTTATTGTTCCTGACATGCTCCGGTGAGTCGATTTTGCCTCCGGTTGTGTTTTTCCACAATATACTAACGGACACAGAAACGCACCAATGTTCAGATCCTCCGGGTTGAAAGGTAGAGGAGTTGGCTTGGCGAGAGGAAGAGCCACCGTTCAACGAGCAGCAAAAATTCAAAAAACTAGATGATCTGATTTATTGAGAATAGTTATGGAATTGTATGTATATTCACTTGTTCGTTTCCATCCACGTGTATTGTTTTTTAGCTTGTATATTTCCTCGGTCTTGATTAATAGTAGTTTATTTTCTGATTTAATTTTAAAGTACATTCAATGGTGTCTAATTTTGTCTATCAAAATTATTTATCATATTTCTTCATGTAGGAGACTGCAATTTATAAGCTTATTAGTGATTAATTAAAGTATTTAAATGCCACTCAAGGTGAAGGTGCGGCGACTCAATGCTAAATATGTCATTCGTCTTACAATAAGTTGATTCACTCATTGCGAAGCATCGACAAAATGACTGAAAAGCGGATTTTAGTTCTAGGTCGACCGAATTCAGGCAAATTCACACTTTTGAAAGGTATATTGATTTCTGAATCTACATAGAATTATGCACCTAATCGCCCCTAGAATTAACTGGAAGCGTTCCCAATGCAAGAGGTGAAGGCATAGCAGATCAAAATGTAATAACCTTAACCGAACCGTTAACAGAGTCTTGCAATAATACGAACGAAGAAAAATTATCAGACGGTGAGATTTCCGATCAGAGAGCTTCACATGCAGGACTCTCGCATAGTATTACACTCTCTACTAAATATTACACGCACACGGTCCCGATATGGCTTGATGAATACTCGGCCGGTGAAAATATTGATGAACAAGGGATCGAGACATGGGCCGCCGAATTCGCATCCGAAGAAGCGAAAGATGTGGTAGCAGCCATAGGAGCGATAGTATTCACATTTCGCAAACCAGACACTGCTGATGACGTCGTCAAAGTTAGACAGCTGGTAGCGTCGGAGGTTAAACACATCCAAGCTGCTTTGGCCACGCAATATCAACGACGATTGAAAGGCGATGACAGTCTAGAGGAAGAAGATTACGATGATTATGCTGATCTGTTGGATTGGGACGGAATATGCCTAGCTGTTGCCATGCCGCCGTCTTCCTTGCCAAAGTCCAAAGCAATCGATTTGGTCCCCGAAGATTGGGAAGTTACGTTGCAGCCTTATGGCTTTGAGTACATCGATTTCGAAAAAACCGGCCGTAACGATTACGGAGAATTGACTGGACCTCCGCGAATCATCGAAGCTCTAGAAACATTTAGCTGGAGTAATCAGCCGACGAGTTCGATTGATCGGAACGGATATCTAGCTTATGATTCTGATATTGATGATGACGATGATCAACACAATGGCAGACAAGATGAATTCGATGAACCAACTAGACAGAAAAAATTTGATAGTGAATTACGGGAGATGCAGTTGGAAATGGCTGCCATTCATTTTGCTCTTGATGAAAATGAAAATGAAAACGAAAGCGAAAACGAAGACCAAGAAGAGGCGGACGATGTGCGCAACGACAGGCCACTCGCGGAAAATGATATAGATGAGTTGGAAAAAATCATGCAGCGCATGAAGCAAATTAGAGGTATTATATAATAGGCTATTGTTTTCTGATTATGAATCGTGCTAATTAATAGAAATGGGAAAAGGACTGCCACTCGAAGAACGACAAAAGCTAGCTGACCAAGTCGCAAATGACTTGATGCGATTGATTTAAAATTGTATGTAATTTTAAAAAATGCCCTATATTTCACGTCGTTTGCCCATATTCTTCATGATTCTGCGTCTTTGTTTCATCATATGCGTAAAAAGTGTATAGAATCCTAGATATTAGTATCAAACTTACAATCCGCGCAAAATTACAACATCTCGCAGCTACCCACCAGGAATATACGTCAAAACAATGACAATAAGAAAATAATAATAAAGTGGACTGAGTTTCTTTGCATCGGTCAAAGAAGCGTAGATGACCAGTAATTCACTTGACACTCCAGCCGGATAGAGAACAAAAAAAGTATTATATCTGAATTCAAACAATTTAGTCCTTTGAATTTCACCACTTACAGTAGTTAACTGACCTCAACCAGACAAGCCATTTCGATGGACTTCCCCGTAGACTAGATGCGTAGAAAGAATATCTGATAATCTCCGTAATCGACCAACAAATCAACATTGTTGAAAATGCTAACGTTTTGGCTCCCGACCGAGGAAACAACCAAGTGACGCCCCAAGTCAGCAGCAATCTACTGAAAACCTGCATGACAGTCGTGAAAATCGGAGACCTGACCAGGCCAATGGCCGAATGAACGATTTCTAGAACCGCTCCGGTCTGCACATATCTGGCAAAATCGCATACCCCACCAGCTACATTCTCTGGACCCAAGATGGGCATGATTAATAGCACACGTAACAAGACCGCAAACCAGAAAAATGCTGATATCGTATTATATAAAACCAAATAATGGGTCTTTAATGACACTGCCGGCTTATTATGCATGGCTGGTTTCTTGGAATGACCTCGGCCCACATCCACGTCGTCGTCAACTGTGGAAATACCCATCGGAATTGTCGTCGGCGTCGTAGGACTCTTAATTGTGCTTCTCCTGCGCTGTGCCATTACAATATCTAGAACAATTGCGGATAACAACCGTTCGATCGCACGTCCTAAAAGTAGAAACTACCACGCGTAAAGTGACCAAAAGAAATTGATTCCAGGTAATCAAGTCTTCACGCCGCAGATCAGCTCCTCCAAATGTTACTAATTCCGTTACTTAAAATCTATTTACAACTACTGCAACATTTTTTAAAATACATATAAATGCTTAAGTATATACCTGAAACATTCCTCGTTGTCCAGTAATATTCTGCTCGCATCCGTTAACAACGCAGTCTCGTGTAGACCCAGAACCTGTTCCTCCCCGCTTCGGCCGCCGATTAGGTCTGACATAACGTAAATGCGTAGATGCACAGCGACCACAATATACGTGCCCACATTTGGCCACAAATATTTGTTTTTGTCGTTTCTGGCGAATGACTTCTTGTTCGTTCACAGCTATGTCTTGTCCTTTTTCGGCGCCTAATGGTTTCTTTAGCTCACTTGGGTCCTTAGCCGCGCCTGAATTCACTGCCTCTTCCGTCTCAGATTGTTTCAAACCAAATTCAAAAATTTCAGTACTTGTTGTCAATCGAGTTTGTTTGGAATCTGATTCATTTACATCTGGACACCGGGAATCAGGCGACCCAAGTTCTGACTTGCATTCAGCACACACAACTTTGAGCCCCGGTTTCAGAGATCGTGTAAAATGGGACCTCGCTTCTGCAAGTACTGGCGGTTTAGGAGTTCGGATTGATGACTGTAAATTTCGAGAACGGGTTTGGCTTTCGAATGCTATCGAAACCAATGGATCACTCAGGCCTTCGTGATACATCTGTCCCATGAAATAATAGGGTATTAAACTTGAGCCGGCTCTCGGCCTGGCATCCAAAAAAAGCTCTAATACGCCAGACGGCTGCCGTTCAAATAAATTTCCCGCATCTGCTGTTTCTGACCGTACTGGAATTGCTCGTCGCTGTCCCACACCATTCTCAGTTACAAGAGCCGTATGCCGACGCCGAAAATTTCCAAACCCTCCATTTGCACGAACAGTTGCAGTTCGAGATTGACGTTCGCTCGTTTCCATTCCCGTTGACACAGATGCTCCGACAGATCGTGCTCTTTGGGCTCGTTCTAGCGCTGCAGCTTCAACATCAATCGGCTCAGTGTTGCTATTTTGATAAATAGCTGTCTGCGGGCTAGTTGACCAGAACGGCAATTGTGCGCTCTCTCGAGCTTCAGAAAGTCTCTGCATTCGACTCAGTCTTCGAGAAAATGAAGGGGGCTGAGCGTTCTGTATTCGGTCGCGCTCTATCAGCCGGCGTAAATCAGTACCATCGTGAACTGCATATCTAGGGTTTATTCGCTGAGACACTGGCTGACTGGGCGGCCTTGGATAATTTTGTTGTAAGGGTGAATGTAGTGTAGAACGGTGGGTAGGCATTGAATCCAAATCAATCACTTGTTGGAGATCGTCAACGTCCGGGTTCTGTCGAACATTAGGTAGTTCGCCTATAACCTGTCCCTCGTCGGACAGCCGTATTCGACTCGGCCGGCTGCTTGAATCGCCTTCACTCATTTTCAGCTTATCGTTTTGTATTCTTGATCACTCCGAAATATAACTATATTCTCTTGAAAAACCACTATAGTCTGCCTGCCCGCCACCAAGATTGTCTCATATTTGCCGTCGAACACAAACGCTTTGTACTAAACTTGACTGCGGTAGAGCACGTAATTAGTTTTTCCAAACTAACAGTATTTCTGTTAGAATAGCTCGACAGAAGTAGTCAGAATATTAAACTCCAATTGCTGCCGATCAATTATACTATCTGATTTGCAGTTGCGCGAAAAAAAGTCACGCTTATCAAGTTCCGATTATATTTATTTCTTGAGTGGGAGTTGAGACGAATTGTTTGTCGATTTGGGCTACTGTCTAGAGAGTGCACAACAAAACTGGTCAAATACAATCATTAATGTTTATGAGGGCAACTAAGTGTTCTTATATTATCCAGAGATTAAGCATTGCTGCCTAAAATCTAGTTAGATGGTAAGCTCCGAAGGCTATTTAGATTTTGCATCTTACAGATTTTGAACTATATCTTATAATTTCAAATCGACACAACGTATGATGGGTATTATATCATATCAAACATCGTAACTGATTATCATATTCTCTATATTACACAAATTTTGTTATCATAAAGCCATTTTCTTCCATCAATCGGATTTTCCCGCGTTAGCTCTCGCAATAGCTGCTTTAGCTTCATCTCGCTCGGTTGCAAGTCGAGCAGCAACTTTCACTGCAGCATCATGATAATACAAAGTTGAACTTAGTTCTTTCCGAACTTCTGATATTTGCTTGTTTAGCTCAAAACATTCGAGCGCGAGCGCATCGTATTCGGTCTGAAAGGTCTGTAATAACGATGGAATGGAATTTGATGTTGTGGCTCGGGGAGTTATTATTCTGGATGCTATAGAAATGTCAGAACCGCAAAACTACCGAAATATTAAAAAAAAGTACATTTAATCTCGATTAAGTCATCTTCTGTCAATGATTCACCATTTAACGGATCTTGATTATTCTGATAGATATATTCCTCGATAGCGGACTTTTCGAAAACCCCTCCTAAAAGCTTATTAGAGACGATAATTTTTGCAAAATGAATGATCTTGACCATACCACTTTTTTTGGAAATTACAGGATTGTGTAGTGGCTTTCCCGTCACTAAATCTGTTGTTAGACTGGTCTAGCTGCGCTGAATCACTCACGGTCTAAAGTCACTTACGCGCACAAACGGTCATCTTGCAATAACCCACTAATAACTAGTTCAATATAACATTCACAGCTAGAGAAGCAAAGTGGTAGTCCAAATATCTCTCCAAGGCAATCCAGGTAATCTAAAACAATCCACAACAATCCACAATTATCCACACCAGTCGGTGCAAGTTCTGGTCTCAAGGTTTTTACCTTATCACATGACCACGCGAGAGAATGTATGTGCGAGGACGCAGGATTAATCAATCTACATACATGTCTCATGATTATTCACTCTCCAGATTCTTTTCAAATCAAAAAGGACTGTTTTCGTTCGAAACCTGTGTTTACTAAATTAAAGTATCAGATTTTGTCGTCTCGACTTATTTGAATTATCTTGACCGAGTTGCAAAGAGTTGGTGTTTGACGCGCATGGCACGCGTCGAGATTGACTCTCTTGTAGTACAGGACTTTATACCAACCTGATTATTTGAATGGGCCCTACATCTTGAACTGTGAATGCCAATTACGAATTATCTCAGAGGCAATTATATTTTCCAAAATGAGTCCTCTATCGAAGCGTCGGCGGTTTTTCAAAGATGAGGACTCATTCCAAAATAGCGCGGAGTCTAATCATATTTCGAATATGAAGAATGATCCCATTCCAATTTCAAGTTCTAAAATTGACTCGATAACTTCATCATCGCCCAATATTTCTTCTAGTACTCCTTCATCATCTCCTCCACCAGCGGATAAGACAGTGTCGACAAAATTTGAAAATACTGTATTGACTGATCTAGTTGGTCCGCAACTTGGCAACATGTCTCTGATCAACCGAGAGCTATTCGAATCGGTGTCATCAATAAAAATGAATGATGAAGATTTTCAGCTTCTTTCAAATCTAAGTGATGGCGATATCACGCTTGCCATGAATGCTGTGTTAGATGGAACCTTTGACGAGATCAAGAAACGCTCTCGACTGTTATCGAATGATGGGAAAGGAGAGACTTCCGAATATTTCTCTACAACTAATCATAAACAATCCACCCTTGTCAAAGATCAATTTACTATTTCGAGTTCAGATCCTCTACGCATTTTGAACTCAGCAAAATCACACAGTCCCAAGTGGTCCAAACGTTATATTGGTTGCTTTCAAGTTGATGGCTGGGCTATTCGATCCGGTCGGAACTTGATAAAATATGGAGACAAAATCATTTTAAAACGCAATTCTCGTCAAGCCATATTGGGAAAGCGATCTGTTGCTGCCTCTCAGAAGGCTCGAGAAAATGATATCATGGTCAAATTTGCGCTTGAAAATGGAATAGAAATTGGGCGATTGCCTTCAGATCAAGCAAGATTTGTATCGACTTTGTTAGACTTGAAAATTTGTTCGTTCACAGGAACTTGTATTTTTGCGGAGGAATCGCTGAAGACGGGAGATAATATCTATTTGCAATTAGAATGCTATCTTCATCGAGATGCATTCATTCATTCTGTAGAGAACATGTCAAGTTCGACTCCGGCTCCATCTCAATCTCCGTTTGGTATAGCTATTGCATCCGAGTCAGGCGACGAACTGACACTTCGCCTTCGTCAGCTTGCTCTTGTGAAATTATTTATGGTCATTTGTCTAAAGCCTGTTCAAACAAATGACCTAATTCAAAAGCATCAGAACCGTGGAACTCTAGAGGCTGAGGCTATGGCCGAACAATTTGATGTCAGAGTGAGCGAGGCCAGCGCAAGTAGAGAGGAATCTGAACCAGATACTATGGATGAAAATCAATTGGATGCGTTATATAGAAAAGCTCAAGAGTATGATTCAGACATGCCGGAACAAGAACCTTTCAATAGTTTCAACATGAAATTATGGCCCTATCAGAAACAAGGTTTGAAGTGGATGATTTCAAGGGAACTAGGATCAGATGCAGAAGATGCTAGAAAGATCAATTCACTTCATCCACTGTGGGAAGAATATGAATGGCCGACTCAGCTCGATGGAAACCGTATAGAAGAAAACGACAACAAATTTTACGTTAATCCTTATAACGGTAAGCTTTCAGGTTCTGCTATTTAGGCTTGTCTAATTGAGCGATTAGGAGAGCTTTCTCTAGAGTTTCCCAAAATGTGCCAAACTAATTATGGTGGCATTCTTGCAGATGGTGAGTATTACTGAATCTACTCGATAACATTCTGACAAGATTAGAAATGGGTCTTGGTAAAACGATTTCTACCATGGCATTAATTCATTCGAGTCCATATGATGAAACACAGCATCCGGGAGCAGAACATCAGAGAGCAAAAGATTTTGCACCTACTACCACTCTTATCGTTGCGCCCATGTCGTTACTGACGCAATGGGAAGCAGAGGCCAAAGCAGCTTCGAAGCAAAACTCGATAACAGTCGTTCTCTATTATGGTGAAGCCAGAGTGGTTGATTTGCGACAGTTATGTGTTGGACGACCTAAACGAGGAGATATGCGGCCCATTGTTGTGATAACAAGTTTCGGTATGCTGAGTTCTGAATGGACTAGAAAAGGATCTAGCGACGCAGAACTATTTAATATACATTTTTTGCGTGTTGTTCTGGACGAAGCACATACCATTCGTAACCGTGCCTCTCAGACCGCTCGAGCATGTTATGATGTACAAGCTGATCGAAGATGGGCCCTAACTGGAACTCCTATTGTCAATCGTCTTGAAGACTTATACAGCTTAATCAAATTTCTACGTGTTGAGCCATGGAGCCATTTTCCATTTTGGCGCACGTTTGTGACGAAGCCATTTGAAGCGAAAAGCATTGTCAAAGTTTTAGACGTTGTTCAAAGCGTTTTGGAGCCACTGTTGCTTCGTCGAACAAAGACAATGAAAGATAAAAATGGAAATTTGTTGGTTAGTCTTCCTGCTAAGACAGTTCAAATTGAAAAAATCCAGTTTACCGAACCTGAGCGAAAGGTTTATAACGAATTTTATAGACGGGCGAAACAAACATTTAATGCTCGTTTGGCGGCGGGAACAGTAATGAAATCGTACACTACTATTTTCGCGCAGATTTTACGACTCCGACAGTCTTGTGATCATCCATTACTTGTGCAATCTCAGATCCCCAAAGATGAAGCCGATAGTAATGGAGATGAAGAAGAAAAGTCGAATGAGAGTGAGAGCGGGGTGTTAGATCAGGAAGATAATATGAATTTGAAGGAGTTAATTTCCAAATTCAATTCACGTGAAGAGGAGATGAGTGCCCGAGATGCTTATGGATTGGAAGTATTGCAACAGCTAGGCCAAGAAACTGAGCGAGAATGCCCAATTTGTACCTCGGAACCGATCGAGGACAAAGTAGTCACATCATGTTGGCATATGTCCTGTCGAGATTGTTTACTTGGCCATATTAAATTTCAGCGAGATCATGGGCAAACTCCTCGATGCCATAGCTGCCGGTCGCAGATATCTGAGGAAAATATGTTTGAAGTTCTCGAAGATAGCGACCAGCTTGTGGGAGGGAAGCCAGATATACGACTGCGCAGATATAAGCCTCATTCGTCTGCAAAGATTTCCAGATTGTTAGTTAAGCTTAAAAGTATTCGGAAGGACGAGCCAGGTACAAAATCCGTCGTGTTTTCTCAGTTCACATCGTTTTTGGATATTATCGAGAAGAATCTCCATCAGGAGAAATTTAAATTTTTGAGAATCGATGGCATGACACAACAGAAACAGCGTGCATACGTACTCGATACTTTTAAGAATGCACCGGGTGAGATGGTACTACTCCTTAGTTTAAAGACTGGAGGGGTGGGACTGAACCTAGTGACTGCAAGCAAGGTTTTCATGATGGATCCTTGGTGGAGTTATGCCGTTGAATCTCAGGCGATCGATCGTATCCATAGAATGGGACAGACACAGAACGTGAACGTGTATAGGTTTATTGTTTCAGATTCCGTCGAGGAAAGGATGTTGAAAATTCAAGAGCGTAAAAAATTTTTGGCGAGCAGTTTGGGGATGATGACAGATGAGCAACAGAGGGGAAGTAGTATTGAGGATTTTAAAATGTTGTTTGATTTGGATATTGTTTCATAAGCTATATATATATTAATTAGTTATAATGGACTAGTTGGGAAATCTCCCAAAGTTGAGTTTGAGTATGCCTGGCTCGCTCAGATTGAAATCAGTTATGACTGACTACATTGTCAAATTCACAGGCTGGATGTATTTTTTTCCATGAGACCTACTAATTCTTGTTTGATCTTGTAAGAGCTAGACCAAACAAATTTGAGGAAAATATCGATGTCAACATCGCAGCAACATAAAATTCATATGAATCGGAGGCGAGGCGGGGCAGGTCCCAAGCAAGATGACCTGGAAAATGTAGGATTGAATAGTTCGGGAACAATAGCTGAAGGAAATGGAGCGGCACTTCTTGACTCAGCAATGCCGCAATCAGCAGGGGATAGGAAAATTCATGCGAGAAGTTTGAGTAGTTTCACAGATATTTCGGATTCTCTGGATCAAGAAAAGAGAAATCCTTCAGGATCTACGACAGCTATTCCAAAAAGTATTAAGGAAGGTGCAGTATCAGGGCCTACGTACAAAGAACCCAACAAAAGACTGTTGAAGAAAGCAGGGTATCATTGACACCTCCCTCATTTGGGCTTGTTTACTGACTAGCTCCAGATTAATTGCACGATCGCTTGAGCGCCGATGTCTGGAAGCTCAAGAACAGTACACAACGCGCGAAAGCAACATTGGTCGCATAGAGCAAGAGCTCGATGAGCGGACTCGCGGAGTGGAGGAGCAAGTTAAAAAGCTCCGTGACCTACAATCTGAGCAGCTACAACTAGCTCGAACACTCGAGCAAACTGCAAGTCGAGCACAAAGCGAGTACGCAGTAAAATTAGAAAAAATCGATGCATTTACTAAAGAGCTCGACAAAATCGACGAATTCGAATCCCGCGTTAAACGAGCTACCGGACGAATGAATGATTGTCGTTCAAGACTGAATGCACTCCGACAAAATATCGAGAACGAGAAGCAGCGCCAGGATGCATATGAACGCAGAACTACAGGTAGGCACATTTTTGAATCTTGGTAAACTCCTTATAATGCTAACCTTGGCTAGCAAACCGAAGTATATTTTGGAGTTGTCTGGCTTGTGGCGGAGCAATAGCAGTAGCTGCATATGCATTTACACTGTTTAGACGAGTTTGATTCGCAAGACATGGAAATGCATACTGATAACTAACGAACCACCCATCATCATTCGCATTGTAATATATTCATTATTTGCTGTAAGAACTTGAGAAGATTATTTCAATTCTGGATTTATCAATCTTGGTCGACTAATTGCTGTGTATGTTCACGTGACCACGCGTAAACGCTGCTCAAAATATATACTCGTCTTGTATTCTCTCGATTCACGTTATATTGAACTATGAAAATAACCGTAATAATACAGATATTTTCTATTTTGTATCTTTTTTGGATTCAATATCAATGTCGTATATCGTGTATGATCGAGGTAGGCTCAAACTATGGTATATGGCTTTTCACGACAAGAAAAGGTATGAAGTTGGATTATATATGAATTATCAATTTGTGAATGTTCGCACCCATATTTTAAAATGATCCTTACATAAATGCGAGCATTGAGGATATTAATATATATGTAAACTTGAACTTCAGCATTGAGAGATCCAAGGATTGATAACGCGAGAGTGGATCCCGCGCCGCAGAATAGAGCTGTTCGTCCCAATGGCGAAAAAACAATGGAAACGACTAATTTGTCGAATTCCCCGACGATTTGTGCTAATTATTCATTATCGCCTCTGAACAGTAGACGGAGGTTTGCCGACTACCAGACACTGAAATGCGCTTGCTCTTGCCGGCTGTGTCTGGAAGAGAACTCGTATTTTCTGTGCTTAGTTATGTTGCTAGGGCGGCGCCGGGGTTGTCAACAGTGGTGGTCATTAGCATTGTATGTCTGACTTTATCAGCGTATTGGACGATGCAAGGATATTTTATATTGTTAACACTATTTCTGCATTTGTCTGTTGTCGGCTTTGCTGTTCGCTCGTGCTACGGGATGTATATTACAAGGCGAGAAATGGCGCATACCGCCGACGAAGATCAACGCTCACGAACAGCAGCTGGCGAAGAAGACATACTACCCACTGTACACGCAATTTTCATTCCATGTTATAAGGAATCTCTTGAGACTTTAAGAGAGACACTGAGTATGCTTGCCAGTCATCCGAATGCACTCCTACGATACGACGTTTACCTGGCTATGGAAGCTGCCGAGAACGAGTCACAAACCAAGGCAGCGATCATAGTACAAGAGTTTTCGTATATGTTTAGATACATGACATTCACTGTTCATCCAGCTGATCTGGTGGGTGAAGTGCGAGGAAAGTCTTCCAATCTGTCTTGGGCTACTAGGATTGGGTCGCGACGCTATTCAAGCCAGCGGGAAACGGACGTTGTTGTGACAATTATGGATGCTGATACTCACCTCCTACCCTCATATTTTGGGTCGATATCCAGATACTGCTCAACCATACCAGGCAATGCAAATGGATTATTAGTAATGTTTGTTGTTCCTGTAGTATTTGATCGCAACGCTCATGCGACAGCCCCTCTTGTACGTTGTGCTGATCTTCTTTGGTGCTCGGCAGGGATTTCTGCCTTATATGAAACTTCGCGCGTCCGTACGCCAACTTCAGTTTATTCTGTGTCGCTGCGACTCGCACGGTTCGTGGATTTTTGGGATACAGACCAGTCAGCGATTGGGGAGGATCTACACATGTATCTCAAATGCTTTTTTCGGACTCGCGGAAAACTGTTGTCGGTCAGTATATTTTCGCCGGCTTCGCATTGCAATGTCGATTACGAAGGCTCAAATAATGAACGTACATTATCTCGCGCAAACACTGCCGATCGCTGGTGGAAGTCATGTGTCGCACGGTTTGCACAAGCACGCAGACATATGTGGGGAATGCTTGATTCTGGGTATGCCATCTGTGAAGCAGCCCGAGTGATAGGTGGATATGGGCTGCGGGGAGATACACGTTTTCGTAGACTAGAACCACATATTGATCTGGAATATCTCGAGGACAGAAAGCTTCGAAACGCAATTCACGACGACAAGGAAGATTTGGGACAAGGTGACACGATCCCTCCGATTGTCGATAATCGACTTCCTGTCTGGCGAACCATCGTTTTACTGCATCGACTGTTCGAAGCGCATTTTCTTCCAGTCCACTATTTTATCGACGTTCTAGCATGCTCCTGGCTGGACTTGTTTGGTCATGAATATAAGGCAACTAGTCCGTTTCTTCAGTGGACGCTGGAGATTTCGTCGTTCCTTAGAACCGCTGCATTTTGTCTGGTTGTAGTCCAGCTACTGCTTTACGAGCGTTTTCACGCAGCAGCACTCGCCCTTCGAATTTCTGCCGTCCATGAAGGTCTAATTAGGAATTCATCGGACAGAATAATTAATGCTAGTCTACGCAATGTACGAATATCGCCGCGAAATTTCCTTGCCAATGCTGCAGATTATGTGTTGTTTCCCGTCGCAGGAACGATATTTGGCGCTGTTCCGGCAGTAATGGCGCAGGTAATGCAGTTTTGGACTACGGATTTTGTCTATCACGTATCTGCTAAACCTGTTACAGATAATAGATGATCATGTATACTATTTGGAGTTTTTGGCATAATGATTTAATAGAATTCAAAGCTGAGATAAATTACTCAGGCATATCTAACTTTCGCCATCAGTGGTTCACTGAACTTTGAAGTTATTGTGCTCATGATTTTATAACTTCGAAGTGGATCTGCTTCGACAAATTCAAACAGACCAAACAAACCTATAAGAATGCATTTAAACTCCATTTCTGCGAACCGTCGGCCTATACAACTCCGCGGACCTTGAAGGAATGTTTCGTAGGCATAAGGATGAAGAGCTGATTCTGGAAGGTTATCCCAGCGGTCCGGGTTGAACTGATTTGCATCAGCACCGTAGAGGGAGGTGAGCCGGTTGAGTGCCGCGGGAGCAATAAAAATCATGGTGCCTTTGCGAATCAATAAACCTTCGATCATCATGTCCTTGGTAGCCTCCCGATTTGTGACGGGGATTGGAGGCATGAAACGGAGAACCTCGCGGCAAACATTATTAAGATATTTCATGTTTTCAATAACCTCGTAGCTGGTCTGAAGAAATGGATTTGTCTCTGATTGCAGGCATTCCCTCGTATAATAGGGCAGGCTTTCGCGAATCTCTTGTCGAAGTTTGGTCTGTACTTCGGGATGTTTCGTCAGCAGATAGACTGCATATGCAGATGCACTGGACGTGGTTTCATGACCGGCCGCCAGAAATGTCGTTAGATTATCAACAATTTCGTGGTCAGTAAGCCCAATATCCTTGTTGGCCAATATATTCAGAACATCATGCTCGACCTCCATTGGGTCCTTTCCGAACTTAACCGCAATATCATGCTTCTGACGCTTCTCTTTCAAGAGCTCCATACAGAAATCTGCTGCAATCTTCTTGGACTTCTTGACCAGCCGGGTCCGGGGACTCGGGAGAATACCCGAACCAAACGCAAATGTTACCACCAAATCGATTCGGCCCATGAGCGTGTTTCTGTCGATGGGGGAGAATATGTTACGGTATGCCACTACGACTGGGTGATTTTCGTTTTTAATAGGGTTGATATCGACCCCAAAGCCGCCCTGGAAAATGACATCAAGTGTCGTCTCATGCAGCATGCGATCGATGGGAAGTATCGTAAACCCATTTTCGTCGGCCATCTCGAGCTCAATAGATTCGGCCATGGTTTGCACCAAGCGAAACACGACATTCTGAAACGTAGGCACTAGCTCTTTTATATGGCCAAACGAAAATGCAGGCCCAACCAATTTTCGCTGCCGTTTATGGACTTCTCCCTCAGCGTTGAGCAGACCCTCACCGAGCATGAAGTCAAGCAGAGAATGCGTAAGTCCAGGCTTCACAAATGAGTAGGCATGAGTCATCAGTACAGACTGGGCCGCCGCTGGAGTACATAAGAGGATCCTTTCCAACCCCAAAACAGAGAAAAACCGGATCCATGTTGCGGTGGGATTGCCTTCCATCCAGCGCAAGCGAACGTCGCCCGGCTTCTCAGCAACCTGGATAGAAAGCAAATGCCCATAGAGCCAATGCGGAGGTTCTGCAGGCGTAGGCAAATTTTTGTACGGAGATAGAATTGGATAAACGAATAACGTGTAGAAAAAGGAGATGATAGAGGGTGCGATGGTGATTGAGACCCAGAAGATCAGTAGATGCGACAGCGGCCATTGGCGAACCGTCGTAGAGTATCTGAACAGAATACTAGTGACCGCCCCGGTAAGCGCAATTTTTAGCTTTTTTGTCAGTACAATACCAGCCATAGTACGCGTAATGAAGAGGTCAGCCAATTAAGCGAAAGAGAATCTCTTAGCTTTTCCGAGATTTCGAGTGATCATGTTTAGCAGCCGAATTTTCCTGGTACGGGCACTCAATAAGCTGCTGGCGTGAGTGGCTTTGGGCGCTAAACTTCTACCATGGTCCGAACTGTTCTCACTGTGTTCAATCAGTAGAATATAACTGGCACAGCGATTTTGTAAAATTTAGTGACTTCAAGATCCGGAAATTACTGGTTAGAAAACGACTTTCAGATATTTTTTGTATTTCCTAGCTATTTAATTTTGTTCTTGGTGTACTGATTAGTTGGGTGCCAGAGTCGGAGGTGTAAGGTTTAATTTGTTAGTACCGCTTACAGAATTGTATACTCCGTATCAGTGACCAGATCAAAGGTAAGGAACTTGCCGACAGAAAGTCTTCAGCTTTCTCCAGATGTTCCATTCAATCAAATTATCTGTGATCAGCAAAGGAATTCACTACTATTACAGTGGCTTTATATACTACCTGGAATTTAGCTTGATCGCTACTGATTGATGAAATATTATATTGAAAAATATCATTATATGAATGAGACATATCTTGGTGAAATGATAGACATATGACCAAATAGAGGATTCTCAAACTATACTACTCCAAATGAACCGACAATCAAATAGATCTATAGGTTCAAAGCAATTTCATTTTCACCACCAAAGGATCAGTAAACTTCGCTGTGACTACAGTATTAATTCTGTAATCTCTATTTGGATCTGCCTCCTCAATCTGGAACATGCCTACGAGTCCAATGAGAATGGATTTGAACTCAAGTTCGGCAAATCGTCGGCCTATACATGCACGAGGACCTTGCAAAAATGTCTCGAAAGAGTAGGGGTCCTGTGCAGTTTTGGGTAGACTGTCCCATCGATCAGGATTAAATTCATGTGCATCAGGTCCCCAAATGCTTGTTAGATTATTGAGTGCTGCAGGGTAGATAAATACCAATGTGCCCTTGCGGATCAAGAGCCCTTCAATTTCCACGTCCTCGATTGCCTCTCGACCTGTAACCGGCACGGATGGGATCAGACGGAGCACTTCTCGAGTCACATTGTTCAGGAAGGGCATTCGCTCAATGACTTCGTATGTTGCCTCATGCAGAGGATTTTCTAATGCGTCGAGGCAGTCGCTGTTATAGAACGGTAAATGTGTCTTGATCTCATTGCGCAGCCTGACTTGAATTTGAGGATGCTTTGTCAACAAATGCAAAGCAAATGTAGCAGCTGAGGAGGTCGTCTCATGACCAGCAGCAATGAACGTTGACATATTATTGATGATCTCCTGATCACTGAGTCCATTTCCCTCTCGGACAAGAATATTAAGCAAGTTATGGTCAGCCGATGGATGATCCTTGTTTCCGTGAGAAATTGATTGACGGCATTCAGCTAGCAGTTGTGAACAGTACTCGCGCACAACTGTCTTGGCTTGGATAACTTCACGAGTGCGAGGAGTAGGCAAACTATCGGCTCCAAAGGCAATCGTAAGAATAAAATCAAGTCGACTCAGAAACGAAGTAGAGTCTTCAGGATAGAACATCGTGCGATACGCCTTTACAAGTGGATGGTTTTCGTTTTGAATGGGATTTAAATCGATACCGAAAAGCGCCTGGAAAAACACGTCCAATGTTGATTCATGAAGACGGTGGTCGATAGGTACAAAGCTGAACCCATTGGAATCTGTTACAGAGCCCTTCGACTCAGCGACGACTGTCTTGACTAGCCGCCAAACCACATTTTCAAACGCGGGAACAAGCTCTTTAATATGCCCAAACGAAAATGCTGGGTTCAGTAGCTTGCGTTGACGTTTATGAATGTCACCCTCGGCCGAAAGTAGGCCATTGCCGACCAGTCTCTCGAGTATCGCATTTAGAAACTTCGGCTTGACAAACTTGTAGGCATGAGTCATTAATATACCATGCGCCGCTGCTGGGTTAGAAACCAGAAGTCTTTCCATTCGCAGAACAGAGAAAAAACGGATCCAAGGCACGCCTGGATTGGCTTCAATCCATTTGAGTTGCAGCACCCCAGGCGTTGATTGCCGCTGAACATCGCCCATGTTACCCATCAGTAAACTCGGGGGATCACTCTGCGGTAATTTTCGATAGGGAGAGAAAAACGGGTAGATAAAAATCTTGTGAAATGACGACGCAAGACTTGGACAAACAGTGAGGGTAATCCAGAGGAGCGATAGACTGGCAAGAGACCACTGTCGTACGGCGGTGTATTTAAACAGAGCACCCGAAGTGACTCCGGCAACAACAGCGTTCTGAATGAATGTCATATCTGCAGTAAAAACAGTGATGTGCAATAAGCAGGACTAACACAATTGAGCATTTCCACAGTCGATTTTCCCCTCCCTTTTATAATTACAAAAATGCTTCAAAGTTGTGTTATCTCGTGCTCATCTTCCCTCGACCTTTCAAGCGATGAGTAGACGGCGTAGTTCGGAAGTTGGGAGCATCGGAAGCCCTGACCAAAAGTAGATGCAATTGATACCTCGCAAAACCCGTTTCTGTAGTCGGAAAATATAAATTTTATTGGCGCACAGGACTGCAATTGCCACAATTTCGAGAAATATTATTCGCATTGGCTCACCGATCAGATATGTGCTATTTTGAGCTTCTAATTCAGCAGGTTGGTGAGATATCTACCTATTTCGATTCGTACCTCGCATTAGATTTGTTACATTTCGGAGTAATTCCAGATACCCTCGGTATCCGAGGAAGATTCTTCGACGTCATATATCTTCGCTTTCAAAGAATGTTGCATGATTTTGGTATTAATTTTCAGCAGCATTGGGTGCATCTGCAATTTAGTTTACAACTAGCAACTCTTTCAAATCCGGCAAATTCCATTTGTTCATAGCTACAAAACTTCGTATTCCCTTATGCGGCATACTTTAGCTTGACATTCAGACGATCAGCAAATTTAGAAGACACATAAGAAGTGACTTTATAATCTCTATTCGGATCTGCCTCTTCGAGCTGGAACATACCTACGATTCCTATTAGAATGCATTTGAATTCCAGCTCAGCAAACTTGCGACCGATACATGCACGAGGACCTTGTAGAAACGTTTCAAAGGCATAGGGATCTTGTGCCGACTTAGGTAGATTGTTCCATCGATCGGGATTGAACTCGCGCGCATCTGGTCCCCATACCGCTGAAACTCTACCAAGTGAGGCAGCAGACAGAAACACTGTGCTACCTTTGCGAATCAGTTGGCCCTCGATTTCTACATCCTCAATTGCCTCGCGACTCGTGATTGGAACAGGGGGTGAAATCCGGAGAACCTCACGACATACATTGTTTAAGTATGGCATGCTTTCGATAATCTCGTACGTAGCATACCGTAATGGATTTTCAACAGAGTCCAGACATTCACTCGAATAAACGGACAAATGAGCCCTGATCTCTTCCCGGAGCTTTGCCTGCACTACAGGATACTTCGTCAGCCAATAGATGGCAAATGTGGTAGCAGACGACGTAGTCTCATGGCCAGCCGCTATAAACGTAGCCATATTATCAATGATCTCCTGGTCACGGAGTCCGTTTCCCTCACGCACGAGTATATTGAGCAGATTATGATCTGTAGAAGGATGGTCCTTATCAACCTTGACTCGTGCTTTCCGGCATTCGTCCAATAATTGAGTACAATATTCACTAACCACCTTCTTTGCATTGGCAACTTCGCGCGCTCGAGGAGTCGGAAGCGCACCTGCTTTGAACGTCAGAGTTAGAATCAAATCTAGTTTACCCAGAAAACCGACAGGGTCCTCGGGCTCAAACAAGGTTTGATACGCCTTCACAAGCGGATGGTTTTCGTTTTGAATCGGATTCAAATCGATGCCGAAAAGCGCCTGGAAGAAAATGTCTAATGTTGACTCGTGCAGCCGATGATCGATAGGAATCACCACAAATCCGTTCTCATCCTTTGGAAGATCACTTGCTTCTGCAGCTATATTCTTGACCAACCTCCAGACAACATTTTCAAACGATGGAATAAGTGCTTTGATATGTCCGAACGAAAACGCCGGGTTCAGTAACTTACGCTGACGTTTATGCATGTCGCCTTCAGCGGAAAGTACGCCATTGCCTATCAAAACCTCAAGAATCGACCGAATGAATCTTGGCTTGATAAACGAATAAGAATGTGTCATCAAAACTCCGTGTGCAGCTGCCGGGGTTGATATCAAAAGACGTTCCATATAAAAAACAGTGTTATACCGAATCCAGGGAGCACCACGATTCGCCTCGATCCAGCTCAACTGTAAGTCACCTGGCCACTCTTCTTTCCTAAAATTCTCAAGATCCCCCAATATCAAGTTCGGTGTTTTGCTGTGCGGTAGATTTTTGTAGGGAGATATAAAAGGATAGATCAGGATGTTGTAAATCGCAGAAATAACATCCGGGGTAAACGCCAGTCCGACGAAGAGCAGCGATAAGCTAGCCATCGACGATTGGCGAATTGTCAAACTGAACTTGGACAATACGCCAACCGTGACACCGGCAGCAACAAAATTCTGTAGTTTTGGCATACCGTGTTTGACTTCTCAATACTTCTCGATCCCATCAGGTTCATCTAACAATTGAAACTGTTAAGTTATGGAAATTTGGATTTCGCGTATTCAAGCCATTTGAACATCCCAAGTGAGCAATACAGTTCAGGATCAGCCGACGCCATCTCGCAGGTCATCATGACCAAATTGATTGGACTTGCGATATGTTACCAACAAACGCTCGCTTAAAAAATTTACTCGGATTCTAGTTTACCCCTCACGAACAGCTCTGAATTTGTCGAAAATCAGCTCTGGTACCATTTATTTCAGATCGACTTACTTCTTGCTAATCACAGGAGTATTTACTTGTGAATATACCGAAATTTTATTTACATATTGATTCCAATTATATGCAAATCCAAGTTACCTACAGTAATTCTGAAGAGGAGAGATTAATTAAAATTTCAGATCGACAAACACACGTTTGAATCGCAGCACATTCTTGTCCTGGCTCTCGATTTACAAAGCATATTAACATATTATACAAAAATTATGGAGCATATCTAACCTTGACATGCAAAGGATTGACAAATTTAGACGTGATGCCAGACTTAATTTTATACTCCCGATTAGGATCTGCCTCGACCAGCTCAAATATGCCCACAAGCCCAATCAAAATAATCTTGAATTCGGTTTCTGCAAAGCGCCGACCAATACAGCCGCGCGGACCTTGTAGAAACGTTTCGAACGCATACGGCGTAACAGCAGTTTCAGGTAGATTGTTCCATCGGTCAGGGTTGAACTGGTCTGCGTCCGGGCCCCAGATAGATGGAAGTCTGTTCATGGGTGCAATTGGAACAAAGATAGACGTGCCCTTCCTGATTAAGAGATCATCAACCATCACGTCCTCTACAGCCTCACGGTTCGTCATAGGAACAGGAGGCATGAATCGTAACACTTCGCGACTGAAGTTGCTGAGATACTTCATACTCTCAATAACCTCAAAGGTCGCTGGCAGAAGTACGTTGTTCCCAGAACGGAGACCTTGCAGTGTATACGACGGAATAAATTTCCGAATTTCTTCACGAAGTTTGACCTGGATCTCAGGGTACTTGGTCAAAAGATAAACCGCAAATGTAGATGCATTCGAAGTGGTTTCATGACCAGCCGCTAAAAAGGTAGCCATATTGTCGATGATCTCGTGATCTGTCAAGCCATTGCTCTCCTTGACCATGATGTTAAGCAAATCATACTCGATGGATGACGGTTCCTTGCCGAATTTCATGGCAATCTCGTGCTTTTGCCTCTTTTCCCGCAAAAGCTCGTAACAAAAATCATTAATGACTTTCTTGCTCCGTTTAATAGCCCGGTCACGCGGATTTGGAATGATTCCAGGTCCAAAAAATATTGTAAAGACAAACTTCAGTCTGATCAAGAGTGAAATCTTGGCTGGGATATGAAAAATCGTGCGATAGGCCTGCACGATGGGATGATCTTCATTCTCGATAGGATTCAAGTCCACACCAAATCCAGCTTGGAAAATGACGTCCAGAGTAGTCTGGTGGAGGAGAGGGTCAATTGCTATATCAACTAGACCATCTTTATCTTTTTCGCCCTTATCAAACCCTGCAGCAATATTCCCGGCAAGCCGTAAGATAACGCCTTCGAACGTAGGCACGAGTGCCTTGATATGACCAAAGGCAAATGCGGGTGTCAGTAGCTTGCGCTGGCGTCTGTGAACATCGCCCTCGATTGTCAGCAAACCCTCGCCTATCATGAACTCGAGAACAGACTTGGTGAGGGCAGGCTTCTTAAAGGAATAGCTCTTTGTCATAAGCACAGTCTGAGCCGCCGTAACAGTACAGAGCAGAAGTCGCTCGATCTGGAAGGCAGAGTAGTACACTATCCATGGCGCTTGAGGATGGGACAGCATCCACTCGAGACGCTTCGATCCGGGCCAGACTTCATCGTCTTGGATGGAAATCAGGTTGCCGAAAAACCAATGGACTGGCTCATTTGGTTTGGGCAGGTTTCTGTACGGGGAGAAAAACGGATATATAGCAACTGTGTAGAAGGCCGACCATAAAGTTGGCGCAAGCGTTACCAACGCCCAGAGCAAAAGGATTCGGAACAATGACCATTGTCGCACGCTTGTGTATTTGAATAATGCGCTGGTGATTGCTCCGGCAAGAGCCACACGAAGCTTTTTTGTCATTCGGACGCCTGCCATCCTGACGTCAATTAGTTTTTGTATATAGTCTTTGTGCCGTGTTAGGAGTGAGTCTGTTTAGAGGCGACAACCGACAGGAGCTGACTGTGGCAGAAGATCTTGATTATAAGCGATAACTCGATTGATGAGCGAGCGCAATATGAGGAGTCTATCCGCTAGCTGCAATGAAATCAATGATCCCAATCTAATGTATGCTGACAAGCTTTGGCTGTCAAACTCCCGATCTTCAACTCGGTTTCAGATGCGATGAGGAACGAGCTATCCGAAACCCCCACTAATTGCCGCACTATTATCCTCGTGAACAACAAGGAGTAATACTAAATTACGAGAATATGATTAGACAAAATAAACAAACATGCAAAGCTGACATTGTTACCTTCAGCTACGCAAAGAATACTGTAAAACGTCTATCGTTTGTTTGATGACAAGAGGGGTTCAATTCAATCATGATCATACGACAATTCTCACCATTGAAAAAGGAAGCAAGCAATATGATAAGGAACTAGAATATAAATACGATGACATAATTCATTAAAACACTAATATTACAATGGTACACATTGACTATATATTCATTTTCCAAACTAGTCGTCCAAACCAATTTCTATAAACGACAAATCTGATAAATAAATGCATATTCAATGAAGAAAACTGCATTCGCGTCAGTTGCCGACAGTGCAATAGCAACGACACAGTGCAGAATGTCATGAGCAAGCCCAGCGGACAAACTGCTAAATACAAAAATAAGAGTAACAAAAAATGACACAAATAGTGTCGTTTCAGTTGTTACACTGAAAAGAACAGATACTACACTTGATCTAAGCCAAAAGGCAAAGAGAGTTAAAGAAAAAAAGAAAAAGACAGAACTTCGTTCTGTAGCGGAATTGTGCTGCCTTTTATAATCCAGGTCCAGGCACAAGGGTTTCTCAATTCAGTCCTTTCACGTAGGGCTTCTCTGCTAGGGCATGCTGCTCAACACCAACACCTCGTCATGACTATGACCAGCCACATTTTCAGCCACTAGGCAGCTTGCACAGCCCAATACTACTTCCGAAGAAGGCTCCTCCTTTGCTTTGTCTCGAGCTGAACTCCAGCCTGAACAATTCCACCTTGGCCTCACAACTTCACATACAATCCAACTCTTTTCCTAGTCGCGTTTCTTTTCCATCTCCCTCACTAACCATGACTTCTTACCAGTCGAAAGCTGCTCCTACTCACTACAACGACGCTTTGCCCATCCACTTTGCAAGTGCCTTACCTGGTTCTGCCCGAAGTAGTCCCGGGTCCACGTCAAGCTCGAAATCAATATCATCACATCACAAGCGACTGCTCCATTCTCAAGCTAACCAGACACCTTCCTCAGGCTCTGAGCAGCAGCTAGTCCTGCCACCGACCTCTTTGGATCCAAATTTGACTCCTGCGCCTCCTTCAGCCCACTATTCGGCCGATGAATTCGATCATCATGACTCCTCTCAGGAACCTAATACTCTCGAATCAGCTTCTCTACTCTTCGATAAACTCGTCGCGCTACCTACCACTGTCCCAGAGCGTGAGCACTCCCACTACTCTTCGAAACTGCGCTCAATTTTGCCGTCCCTGGCTCCAGAACACAGAATTCAACTTATCAGAGCTTGCTCCTTGGTATTATCTGACCGCGATCAGCGGGCCGCCCATGACTCTCTTGTGTCTTTCATGATGATAACTTCCGGAGTAGCCTCCTGGGCTACAGGTCTGCGACGATTGGTAGATGGCTGCGTTCTCTCGTCTTGAAGCAGCTATTGTTTCAAAATTCTTCAGCGTTATATATAATGCTGTGATTACTCTTGGGTCATTGGTGTTTGTCCTTTAGGTGTTTGTCCTTTTGGTGTTTGTTGGCGTTACAATTCAATATTCCTATAATTAGATTCCAACGTACTAATTTATTATTTTTCTCATTATTCAATTTAAAATTTCGAACAAATAATTCTCATGATTTCGCCATCTTCGCGATTTTATTCTAACCATATATATTTATATATATATATACATATATATTTATATAAACAACACGCCTACCCAAGTATGCTCCGGATCCCTATTCCGCAATATATAACAAAAAAACTATGAGGAACAAAGGAAATATAAAACAAGCTAAACAAAAATAATTCGTTGCTTTGTTTAAAGATGAGAGTAATGTTATACACGGAGATTGTTGAAAGTTTTCAACAAACCTGCCGAACCAGCCACAAACCTCAGCAAATTTTCGCAGTGCCGAAGTTTGCAACCTCTAATGCAATATCTTATAACAAAAAAATGTCACAGACGAAGAAATCCGAAACAAAGCAATTACTGCTTGCGGAATTCATTCAACACAGGATAGATAGCTTCGAAAGCCTGGTATATCTCTTCACGGACTTTGGCACCTGTCAAGACGATTTTCCCTGAAACAAAAATCAATAACACAATCTTAGGTCGAACCATACGGTAGATCAATCCTGGAAACAACTCAGGCTCATAGGACGAGAAAGTTCCGTGCGAAAACGCAAGACCCTCGAGACGAATCGGAAAACGAACATCGCAAGAACCAACAATATTCTGAATCTTAAATTCCATAAACTTAGCGTTGAAACCAAGTTTCTGAATAATTCGAGCATATTTGCGCGATGCGAGCTTTGAATCATCCTCACTCTTCGCTCCAGTAACAACCATCTTGCCAGACGCAAAAATCAATGCGGTAGTTTTAGGTTCGCGAATACGCATAATAACAGCAGCAAAACGCTTAATAAACGGTCAATAAGACTCCTCCTAACCTCTAATATCAATAAAGTCAACTGCCTACCTTCGGATTGTACTCCGCGTTTCGCGCATGAAGAGCAATTGTCTTTAAATCGAGCTTGCATTCTAAATTCACAGTCGCAACTATATTTCTGCAAAAGTAAAATTTAGGGTCAGTCACTCAGCAAAAAAAAACAGTCATCCACTTCATGCCAGTCACTGGGACACATACTGTAAAGTAGGGACTATGCCCGACACACTTGAGCCCGTACCAGCGTGGGCACCGGTGCTGGGAGTAGCAGCAGGAGTAACAGGTGTAAGCTCCATGGCAGGCTTAATATCATGGTGCAAACCTGAGGACTCGGAGGGCTGCGCCATATCTGCGACCCCCATTGGGTAGGAAAGCGATGTTGGAGCAACAAAGGCCTTGGCCTGCGCGGCAGTCTGAGGAACTGCTAGAGACTCCATGAAAAAATAGCAATGAGAAATAGAGACGTGAAAAAAAGATAAATATGAGGAAGTGAAGCAAAAATATATTTGTAAGTGGTAGTAGAATGAAAACGGAAGAGTAAATCAAGTAAATGACACCCTTTTCGAATTTCCAATAAGATTTAAAAACTGTAATACAGCTAACAAAAAGCAAAGAAGTTGAATAATATCAAATTTGCTTCACAGATTGGACTAATTTATTGACACCTGTATTGAATAGAAATCGTAGAAAGTTAGATCAGATCAAGGTTAGGGCACTCCCACACTAGACAAGACCGACACACACGAGCAGTTGCCACAGTAACGTAACACGCAAACAACAATTTTTTCAAAACACGACCGAGGAGGCGGTCGGTCGATTATATATATCCACAGGTTAGGGTAAAATATGGCACAGCTCGTGCGCGCTAGTCTGGAAAGGGCTAGAAACTAAACTCGAAGTAGCAATAACGTGCTATTGACGGCACAGACCACTATATGATGCGGCTCAGGGTGCTAGGTTGGGCGATCATTTTTTGGCTGAGCTTAAATCTGATCTAGATGGAATAAGGGCGAAGGAAGGAGGTCGCTCTATGACTGAAGGGGGTGTGGGGAACTCAAGCCGTCAAACTAGTAGAATGATTTGGTTTGTCAGAGGAAGTTGCGCCATAATTATATTCCATACCGGGGCATGGAGAAAATATGATGGGAGGATGAATTTCTGAGTCATCCATATAAATAAATATACTGAAAAACTTTCTGTATTCTGGAAATCTACAATTCCAAGACATGCATTTATTTACAATTATTTTTTCAACTCCAGAGCAGTGCAGATTTAAAAGAATAAGAACTTCTTTTTAGGCGGTGGAGGCAGTTCATCCCCTTGCCGATGACCAAATATCGTCCAGGTCGTGCCAAAATGTGACCGGCTCTCTTTATCAATCTCCAGTCCACTCTCACGCGCGATTTCTCCGATGTCGAGATTCCAGCGGCAACCCAAGTGATCTGCTCGAGATGCGGCACTTTTATCGAGAATGCGATTAATAAAGTCCCAGGTTCCTCGGCCGTGCTCCAGCAGCAGAAGCCTGCCACCTGGTTTAAGAAGTTTTTGCAGATGGACTAGTGCGGCGACAGGGTCTTCATATGAACATAATCCAAAAGTCTCAAATATGGTATCATACTGCTTGTTGAGAGGCAAATCTTCCGCTCGTTTTGCCAAAAAGTGTACATGCTCGTATTTCGGATAGACCTCATCAAAACGTGCCCTTGTTCTTTCAACCATATTCTGCGACGTATCCACAAACGTTATTGAAGACAGCTTACTGACGTCAATGTGTTTGACGTTCCGACCTGTTCCGCAAGAGACTTCAAGAACATCACCCTATAGCCAATTAGGATACTCAACAGATTCGAACCGTAAAATCTACATATTACGAACCTTAAGCTCGTTTGCAATTTCTTTGCGCCAGAACGCGAGTCCCATAAATAGCTCATCCCGATTCACTAAATTGTCGTATCTTTCAGCCAGCTCTTCATAATTCAATCGAGTATCTCGTCCTTCTGCTTCTCGGTATGGTCCCTGAGCCCCGTTTCCTCCCGTAAAATAGTAATAAGCGCCTGCCAAGAACAAGACATACGTAACTGCGCAAGTACCGAAGTATTTTATTCTTCGAGATCTTAATTCTTCCGGACTCAGTTCAAAACCATCTTTAGTCTTTGTAGAACTAGATGAAGGAGGGATGTATTGCACTCTCTGAATAGTCGTGCCTTGATTTCGGGCTAATGAATTAGCACCGTTCCTGTCTGGCTTTGGTAACTGGGTTCCTCTACTAGATGACCAGCGGACTGAAGATGCAGGTATATTCAGTATTCTCTGCTCAAGCACCGATGATGAACGAAAAATACTTGTCCAAGCAACTTCTCGTTTCATATATCGCCAATTCATCCCAGTGATACTCTAGTCAGTTATCAAATATAATTCAAAAGCGAACAACTTCGAATATCAAACTCCTTGTCTATCTGGAACAGCATCTAAAATTTCACTTCCCACTTTCACGCCATCATGTGTAACACGTACAAGCACCACATTTCTGCAATCGCTAGATACCTATTCCGGAAGCCCGTACCCGATCAGTAGCGCCGGCGTGGCCGTCGCCTCCTCGACCCCCTTACTACGAAATCTTCTTTGTGGAAGGTTTTGTGCCAGATTTCAAGTACGGCAAATTTATCCAGTGATCGAATCCATTGTCAGTCTCGTCTATTTTTCATAATTTGTTTGTATTCAGTGAATAATGTCATCTGGATACTCTGACGTACGCTTGTACGTGCGCCCTTTAGGACAAGATGGTATGTATTTTGAAATTTGAATTGCAGATCTGCACTAGAGTGCTGAGTATTTTGCATACCGGTGCAGCCAGTCTAATGATGTGATGACTAGTTATTCGTGAAGATCTCGAAGATTTTTTTCGAGGATTTGGAACTATTGTGGATTTGAGAATCATGGGTGGATATGTAAGTGTTTAAAGTCGAAGAAAACTAGCTTTGATTCCAGGATTGTCGTACTGATGTCATCCAGGCATTTGTTGAGTTTGAAACCCCGCGGCAGGCAGAAGATATTATTGGCGAGTTCAGTATGTGGAAGCAATTTAATGGATTATAATCACATCCTAACTTTCCATAGACAATAAGGACTTTATGGGTGAGCGTTTGCTTGTGGAATATGCGCGAGTCCGTCCTCCACCACGTGAAGAGGGTTCATATGGGCGCCGTGATTTTCGAGAGTATCGTGAGCGTCGAGAGCCTAGAAAATCTCGACGTAGCCCTTACAGAATCAATGTGTCTGAGCTTCCCTCAAATGTTTCTTGGCAGGTACGTTTTCTATTAATTTGTAGGTCTGTTAACATTAGTGTGGGGGATCTGCTTTCTATGAGCGGTCCCCCCTTCGCATGGTTCGATCGAGGTTGTTTTCAATGCAATGTGCTCGTTTCCAGCGAAGGCTGCAAATGGTCTTCTTCAATGTTTTCGTTATACGGTGGTTTTTTTATGCTGGTGATAATTATTGGTTTTTTCGGGAGTTGATCTAAATCGATGGATTTCATTGGACTGGGCCCGGCTATCGTATTTTTCTATATCGAGATATGCCTGACATATTTCTGCTGTTTACTCATGAATATTTCATTAGATCTGTGCGAGGGACCAATCAGGAATATGAAATTAAATTTTTTATCTACTTTCTTGGTGTCGTTATGTATTAGGAGCCAGCTATCGTATTTATGATCAGGTTCGAAGGAGACCACGAGGAGTATTTCTGTCTTGGCTCCATCCAAGTTCAGTCAACGTTCTCTGAGAAATGGCGCGCTTTTGACTTACTATCTGCATTTGAATTTTGTTAGATTACCTTTTCAGCTGACCATTGATAAATTTTAGGATCTTAAAGATTTCGCAAGATCTGCAGACGTACCTATTGTCTATGCCGATGTATCATCGGAACGGGATGGAACTGGGTGAGTTGAATTTAATGGGGATTTTTGATATTTTTTGCTAAACAATAATAATTGTTAGTGTAATTGACGTAGTCAGTGAAGCAGATTTGGAAACTGCTATGGGCAGACTTGTTGATCAGGAAGTGAAGGGCGTTGTCCCTGTTTTGAGGGACGAGGTAAGTTGCCAGTTTCTGTGCATTATGGAATTATTTCTAAATAATTGAAGGTTGTCGACATGTCGAATGAGCGATCGCCTTCGCCTGGATATCGTCGTTCTCCCCCAAGACGATCATATGGATATGACCGTCGAGATGATCGTGGAGGGCGATATCAAGATGAATATCCGCGCCGCCGTCAGCGGTCCCGATCCCCACGTAGGGATTATTACGACGATCGAGCACCTCCTCCATCTCGCGGATATAGAGATAGTCGCGGGTCGCGATATGGCGGACGGGATTCGCGAGATGACCACCGCCGCCGAGATCGGGACAACGACTACGGTAGCCGAAGTGACGACCGTCGATACCGTAATGACTATGACGACCGTGAGAGATACTCTCGCGACGATCGTGGCGGCTATGATCGTGATCGACGTGGTGGAGCTCGTGACGAACCCGAAGTATTTGATGAGGGCAATTCTGCCCCCGTCGACGACCGCGAACCTGACAACGAGCGCTATGCGGAATCGGATGGACCTCGTAGTAGAGTAGTTGATGACGAGGCTGGCTCTCCTTAAAGCTTAAACTGCCATGGATTTTTATATTTATATTTTTACTTGTATCATCCATCTATTTTCTCGTGTTATGTTTTCACTCGTTGCGAAGGTTGGTATAAAGGTAGATTTTGTGTTTCTAACCGTAGCATGGTCGAGTTGTTTTGTGATTTGATGCGTTCCGCGCTTTATAGTGTTCCAGCAAGAATTCCGATTAGGAGAAAAAAAAGGGAAGAGTAACAGTAAAAAGAATTGTATATTATATATATCTTCATAATATAATACAAGTAGCACTGATCAGTCTTGCGGAATGTTTTGAGGTACATTTGAAAGCGGTCCTGGATTTTCTTAGGGTTCAAATTCATTTATTCGTCCAATGAACTGCAATTAACATCTTCAAACTACAAGATTACAAATACAAAATGCTGAAAAAAATTGATGATTTCCAAATTAAATAATGAAGCACAGAGGTTGCGAGACAATGAAAAAATTGCTAAAAAAATATAAATGAACGGAGTAACGAAAAACAAATCGAGCAGAAATTAGAATGTCAAGTTGAGAATACCAAAGGACACCGCCTACCGATCCGAAACACACTGAGCAAAAGGAATGGAAACGCCGAGTCTAGAAAGCAAAAGCCAAAAGGCAACAAAAACGACAAACGTTATCTAAAAGAAAATGACCGGATATGAACAAATTGAACCAAAAAATTATGAATGAAAAATGAATGATTTCAGCCGAATAATTAAAACCTAGTGAAACAGATTAGTCTAAAAAACCAAGTCCAAAGGCAGGAGAAACATACACATTATGGATAGGACTCAAAAAAATGGCAGTATTGCTACCTGAAACAAAAAGAAAGCAAATTATGATCGCAGATGATGTAGAGAGACACGGCAAGAGGAGAATGAATGGATTTATACAAGGAGCGAATATCAATGGTGGATCGGGTTCGCAAGTAAGGAACTTGACGTCTTGGTGCTGAGAAGGTGAGGTGCACAATAAAAAATGAGGCCAAAGCAAATAGAACAGATGAAAGCTAAAAAAATTTAGTCGTAGATTTCCAATATCAAACGTGCAATTTATCACTCACAATTTTGGTGGCGCTTACACGCGTAGAATGAACGGTGAAAATCTACAGGAGGATGCTGAAGGTGTTGGAGAGTAACAATGGCTTTCGCAATATTACAAAATCAGGCAGCAGGTCGTGGATTGGCGTTGACCAACCAGTAAGCTGGCCCTCGTTGCTGCTTCAAAAACATTATCGACTCCTTCACCCGTCAATGCTGAACATTCCAGATACTTCCGGGCGCCGACTTGCCGGGCGACAAGTTCAGCCTCTGAAGGACTGATGAACCGGCGATTGGCTTTCCGCATCTCCTCGATCGCTCGCGCATCCTGCCGTAAATCCTTCTTCAATCCAACTAAAATTATAGGTATGTCGGGGCATAGCTCGTTGATTTCGATGATCCACTAGAAATGAAGAAATTAGATCTGCTCAAATTACTGAACCGGAAATCAAACCTTGGCAGAAACATTGTCGAGAGAGTCAGGTGTGTCAACTGCAAATCCAACGAGAACAACATGAGCGCGCGAATAGGATAAAGGGCGAAGACGCTGATGCGGTTAGAGGTGAAGTGGTAAATTATTTCAAAACACTGACCTCGTATTCTTCTTGACCTCTGAATTACGCGTTAGTTTTACATTCTGAAACCATAGAAACAGACACTTACGCAGTATCCCATAGAGCTAATTGAACTGATTTTCCGTCAACCTATAGAAACTAGTCAGAACTTGAATGTTCAAAATTGATGTAAGAGCATAAAACATACTCTACAGTCAGTGACGTAGGTCTCGAACACCGTAGGCAGCTATCATTGTTAGAGATATTTGGGGCCATATGGAAACACAGAAACCAAATCAGACAGAAAACACACATGTTCCTAGGAACTGTTAGTAATACAAGAAAAGACATATGTCGAAGCATGAAGTACGCGTACCTTTGGAAATTCGCCCAATGTAAACACACTCAAGAGCGAGGTCTTTCCGCAAGCCCCGTCGCCAACAATGACGAGTTTTCTGCGTTAGAGATTAGCACGGAATTGCGCGGACAATCCGGAGTAAAACATGAAAAATGAAAACCATACCGCCGAATAACGTCGCGACTAGACATTCTGGGAACTGCTTAAGATGTAGACGAAAAAGTCGAAAGCAGCGGAAATTTGGTGCTTGCGCGCCGGGACGGCCAGAGGCGGAGTAGTTGTAATCAGCAGGAAGGAATGCGAGTTTACCGGACTGACGAGCTTGGGACTAAACTAGCCAGAGGGTAGCAGCCAGATCCGCAAGAAGTCAAGTGCGAACGTATAAACAGACAAGTGCAAGACAGAAATGTACACAGCCTTGCGACCTGAGTCGGGGAAACAGTAGAAAGAAGAGGAGAAAGTGGGATGACGACGAGAGTTACTCGGTGTCCAGTAAGGTCGATGAAGAAGCCCAACGGAATCGAGCTGAGCGTTCGTGTCTCACAAGCACGCTCCCATCGGACAACCAGAGGGGCTAAAAGAAGCGGTCCAGCCAAAGGGCGGCTGAATGGCAAGCGTTCGAGTCCCGTAAAAGGTAAAAAAGCGTCCTCTTTTTCTTACGAGTTCGCCGCACTTGGTGCTCGTGCTGGTGGAGGCTTCTATAGAATAGTTCCTGGTCGTTAAGGCGCTGACACAGAATCTGATAAGCCCTGTTTTGAATGCTTTTTGTACCTGGCTGTGTTTGAGAACAACCCAAAGTGGTTCTCGTCAAAGTTGAACTGAGGCTACGGAGACTATATGGATGTCCGAGGAACAATACGTACTGAATTCTGCGGGATCAAAGCTGTTTTGTCTTTATAAGAGATTGTCCGATTTCAAGATCATTCTCTACTACGCTTAGTTGGGCCGATACTCCGCTGCAGCTCTACTGCCGGATATGCGTAGTATCAGTGGCGCGCCTGACAAGCCTGACAAGCCTGACAAGCCCGACAAGCCTACAGTAACGACTTCGCGCGATGAAGGTCTCGCCTGCTTGTCCAGACTACGTTAGAGGCGGCTTTCGTAGAAGCTCTGCTATTGCTATCTGTGTTCATCATCACCGCACAGTTCCTTTGTAACGTTCTCTCAGCTAGATCATGCATCAATGGACGCTAGATATTGCGCCAATAGGCCTTCTTTAATCGATGTGGCTCTAGTATTTACACCACAAAACAGAAAATTTCAACTCATTTGAGACCATCTGACATAGCAGTAAATCTCTTAAAGTCTTGCAAAATAATTGACATAAATCTATTACTGGCTTCATCTTACTAAAAAAAAGTTCAAATAAAATTCTCAAAAGAATTAAAAGGGTTGACTTTTCAGTATAGAATGAAAGTAGCCTTCCCATATATGAGATTTCTAGTTGGCTATCCTACCTTCCACAGCTCTCTCCAATACTGCGCCCAGAGTGGAAAATGAGCACGTGCAACTCTGTTTCAAAGGCTTTGGTACCTTCCGAGCAACACTTTTGCACTTAGGGCACATATGCCGCTCGCACGACAGCAATTTGTATCTGCGTATGTTTCAGCACGATTTCAGCGCTGATCTGTGCTGAGATTTGCCCGCAATACCAAGCTAGACCGGACAAGGACGGACTCTCGTTGCGTCGACTCGCGCAGAGTTCATGGCTCCTGGCCAAACGGGCCCTCAGCGATTCAACTCACAGAATTGCAAGCTGGTTTATAGGCAACCACATCGGCATCTACCAAACGAGAGCTGTCTGGACACATATTCCACGCCGTCTTGCAAGCACTTTCTTCTATTTTTACGCATTGTATCACCAATATCCGCCCGCTAGCCTTTTTGCACGGCTGGTTCTCCAACCACGCAGGCATATTCTCCAGCCCGTGGCATATTTCCAATCAGTCCATCCGCAGACCTCCTTCTGTCTCTGTCGATTGCCATGTCTGACCTCGCCTATCCACAGAACCCCGTCGTCGTGACTGGTGCCAAGAAGAAAAAGAAGAAACGTAAAGGTGTTTCTGTCGCCTCTGTTACAACTCCAACCGCTGCTGATTCTTCCTCCCCTACACATCTGCATGGTATGGACGGCAACTCTCTAACCGCCTCCCCCCCAGTCGACGATTGTCATATCGACTCTTCCCTCAACGACACTGCAACTAGTCCAATCGCTTATTCCAGTGGTAGCCATCATCCTTCTTCTATCGACTACGACTTATCCGATGATGATCACTTGGCCGTCTCTCAGGAACCTGTGAAGAAGTCTGCCAAAAAGAAGAAGAAGAAGAAAGGTACCACAACCACTGTTTCTGCTCTGAACGGCATCCCACATGATTCTACCGCTGCTTCCGCACTTATCGGTCCAAATGACTCTCTCTTATCGTCTAGTAATGGTCTTTCAGCGGGACCGCAGAAAAAGACCGATCGGATATGGAACACCAACACTTCTGAAGAGCGAGAGCGCATTAAGGACTTTTGGCTTTCTCTCAGTGAAAGTGAACGGCGAAGCCTTGTCAAAGTTGAAAAGGAAGCTGTATTGCGAAAAATGAAGGAACAGCAGAAGCATACCTGCAGTTGTTCTGTTTGTGGTCGAAAGCGAAATGCTATCGAAAAGGAGCTAGAAGTATTATACGATGCCTACTACGAAGAATTGGAGCAATACGCCAATCGCCAGCAAAAATTCGGCCCTGTACCTCCACCATCTCTCCGACCTCCATATCCCGCTATTTCATCACATACACATTCATCTGTTCGCATACACGAACAATTCGACGGTGAAGAAGACGATCCGCCTGGGGATGACCTTGATGATTATATATCTGATAACGATTCACAAGAACCCTTAAGCCCTGACGTTCCACGGGATTTTTTTAATTTTAGCAATAGTCTAACCGTACAGGGCGGCATTCTAACTGTCGCTGACGATCTATTAAAAAACGATGGCAAGAAATTCATTGAAATGATGGAACAGCTAGCGGAGCGTCGTATGGCTCGCGAACGAGATGCGGCCGTTATTGCCGAATACGATGATGAGGATGACTATGATGATGAAGACGACGAAGACGATGTTTATGATGAAGATGAAGATGAAGATGAAGCAGTATGTTGATAATTTGATGCCTAACTTTTTGGTTCTAAATTCCTCCAGGATTCTATGAGCGATGAGCAACGAATGGAAGAGGGTCGCCGAATGTTTCAGATATTTGCAGCCAGGATGTTTGAACAGCGAGTTTTAACAGCATACCGGGAAAAAGTAGCACAAGAGCGGCAGCAGAAACTCCTGGAAGAACTGGAAGAAGAAAATCGACAACAGGAAAAGCGAGAACTTCGGAAGGCAAAAGAGAAAGAGAAAAAGAAGGACAAAAAACGGCAGCAAAAGCAAGCAAAGGAAGAAGAGCGTTTGCGTATTGAGGCTGAGAGGGCTGCCGAAGAGGCAGCTGTCAGGGCTGAGGAACAACGTAAAAACGAAGAGGCCCGGAAACGTCGCGAAGAGCAGCGGTTAAAGAAAGAGGCCGAACGGAAAGCTCTTGAAGACGAACGTTTGCGGAAAGAAGAAGAGCGCCGGAAACGGCAGCAAGAGGAACGGGAGCGGGAAGCCGAGCGCGAACGAAAACGGCGAGAGAAGGAAGATCTTGAACGCAAGAAGAGAGATGAACAAAAGCGGATAGAACGAGAGCGTAAAGAACAAAAGGAACTGGAAATCCGTGAGCGGAAGGAGCGTGAAGCATTAGAACGGTTAGAGAAAGAGCGACAAGCTAAAGCTGAAGAAGAAGCAGAACAGCAGCTCAGGCTAGAAAAAGAGCGCTTGGAATCAGAAGTTCGAGAGCGAGAAGCTTTACTTGCTCGTGAGCGAGAATTGGTAGCCCGTCAAGAGCAACATCTTCAGCAAGAAGCCGCTCGAAGGGCTCAATCGGTTCAACAGGCTCAGGCACAGGCCCAAGCACAGCAACAGCATCAAATTCAACAGCAATGGGCGGCACATTATTCCCAAGCTGCTCAAGTCCAAGCACAACTACAGCTGCAACAGCAGCAACAGCAACAACAGCAAGTGGCAATGCGGCAATTGGTGAACAATCCTACCCCGAATAATATGTTGAATTCTATGCCACTTGGGTCTGTTAAGTTGCCATTAGCTTACAAAACTGCTTCTTCCGCAAATAGCAGCACTTCAAGTTCTGTTGCTTCACTCAACTCCTCAAGTTTTGGTTCGATCTTATCATCGGCGCCTACACAGCGAGTTTCATCTCTAACGCCTGCTTTGAATAACATTTCTGGGACAAATGGGAGCATGCAGAGGTCAGTTTCTGGATCTTCTTCTGCGATTCCAAGCCCGCAGATTAGCAGTATTGCAGTAACTGGTAGTGCTGTTGCAGATCAATCACCACCCCATGTCAATGTGCAAAATCCCCTGCGGTCATATATGTCTGATCTTGGACAGAATACTTCTGCATCGAACGGGGTCTCTGCATCCTCAATTTCTCTCGGGAATACTAATAGCCTGTTTGGTACAAAAAATATGAGCTCTCCAAACACAATGGGAGGAATTTCGATGAAC
Organism: [Lipomyces] oligophaga; assembly: GCF_038497815.1. NCBI lineage: Eukaryota > Fungi > Ascomycota > Lipomycetes > Lipomycetales > Lipomycetaceae > Lipomyces > [Lipomyces] oligophaga. The sequence continues at coordinate 1,045,105 of NW_027117785.1, read as the reverse complement.
TATCGGAATCATTTTGGTTCGGCATTGTCAGGAGGAGCGTTTTCAGCCGGAGCGACTTCCTCGCAGCCTAGATCACATACTCTTCCCGCGCCAAATCAGCCAAGATCGTTTATGAATGGTATTGATTACCAAACTGTGGACCCGCTGAATTCTAGTGGACTAGACTCTGCCAGTCTGAACTCAGGAGGACTGAGTTCTGGACGGCTGAGTTCTGGCAATTTAGTCGGATCTGGTGGACTGAATTCGACAGGGCTATCTCCTCGACTAAGTGCAGCTAGTCTCAGTTCTGGTGGACTAGGGCCGTATGCATTTGGATCGCGTGCACCGAGTGGAACTCTTGCTGGAGTTGGAGGGCGCTCGTCATCTATTGGAGGCGCCCCCGGGCTAACGCCTCCTTTGACAGCAGCGTCGCTAGATGGGCTGGCTGATTCGCCTGTGCCGAGCTCAACGTCGTCGTCAGAGCATCGATTATCAGTAGGAGGATTCAGTTCTGTGGGTGCCAATGGACTTGCACCGAGCCCAAATGGACTGACCGGGTCGCCAAAGCCTATTCAGAGGCCTCTGCCGATTCAGAGACCGTTGAGTAGTAGCACTATTCGAACCGATGAAGCTCATGCAGCGGCTCTAGCAAGCGATCTTTTTGGGTCGCAGTTGCCGTGGGACAGTGTTTCGCTAGGAGTAGGAGAGGATTCCGATTTTGGAATTGGAACGACGCACAGCAATAGACCAACGCAGACGCTTCCACCAGGCCTACGCGATAGTGGGAATGGACTATTGAACGGTGTGTCTGGTTTGCCGTTGATGTCAACGCCATCGCTTATTTCCGGACTGACCACGACAACCTCGCGATCGCCCTGGCTGAACGGAGGACTGATGCCTGGAAGTAGTACAACAACCCCGGGAACAACGAGCCACTCTACATCGACATTTTTCCCCGATTTCGGGTCGTCGACCAATAACGGAATAAATGGTACATCCGGGCTGTCGCCTTTTGAAAACGATTGGAACGTGAGTTTGACAGGTAGTTCTAGCGGGAGCGAGTTGCCGCCGTCTTCTCCGTGGAGCAACGGGATTGGAGGTAAGCGGTCTGTCTCTGAAGTTGAAGGGCTTTTGAATAAGGATGGGCGATGCTAATCCGATTAGTTTGGAATGATGGGATTTCGAAGAAGTGACGTTGCATTAGGCTGTGCTAGCATATAGAATGTCATTTGCAAGTACGAGCTTGGATTAAAAGTCTAATATTTCCTACTAGTTGTCCTGGCAGTTCTAGCAGTCCTGACAAGATTGACATTGCATTGATATTGTATTGATATCGGTTTTGTATTCTTTTCTAATTACTCTTTTTGTTATTGAATATGGCTTTTTTTGTTTCCGTTTAATTGTTTTTATATTCCATTGGGTTTTAGTTTTCATATTATATACATATCTATCACAGAAGTGGAGAAATCCACACAAGATGACCAAAGAGACGGCTATATTATCGAGTATATACAAGTCGAATATTGGACTAAGCTTTCTCAGACTCTGAGGAGTGGAAAGAAGATTTGTCTATGACCACTGATTCGGCAGGAGACCAATCATGAAACCATATTCGGTTCGGTGGTGTTTGTGTCGGAATTCTATATTCCGGTGGAAACCGAAACGACCGAGAACTGGTGCTAGATTGGGATTTGTCCATCGCAGCAGCGAGTAAATCCGGCCGGATGGTCTCGAGCTGGGTGCAGGCGGCCTTGATAAGTTTGTACTGAGCAGCGAGTTCCTGGCGGTGAGACGCGTCCCGTTGCCTATTAAACAGCTTCCACGCGCGTGCAATCGTCCGATGCCGGAGCGTGTCTTCGAAGGTGAATTTGAGCGCCGTGGGTTTCTTGCGGTTGAAACTGAGAAGCGACAAATAATTTACTACAAAAGCGTCAGTTGAGGTTTAAAGTGAGAGTAGAGAAAGTGCTACATACGTAATCGAGCTTTCTGCGGATTATTGGCTGCTTTCGAAGATCCTTTCTTTCCTCTTGTAAAAGTAACTGGTCCGACACCATGCTGAATGGAGCTGCTAAATCGATTTCGTATAGTAGCAAAAAATGGCGTATAAACTCGGCCAGTAGAATTGCGAATTCGATCCATCGGAGATATTTTATAATGACGATTTCAGTCGCAGAATCAATTATAATGATAATGAGGACGAAATTAAAAATAGTGATGCAGTCGTATTCTACGGTTGATAATTTCCTTTCCTCGTCAAGTAACTTTCTTCAAGGGTCTAGTGGATTATCGTTTTAAGAAACTTTGCTCAGACTTTCGCTGCTCAGTATTTCTGCTTAACAAGGGAAGATATCTGATTATATCTAAATTGGCCTTCTTTATGAAATGGAACATGAGCTAATAGATCTTTTTAATAGAATGACTGGATGCTTTGCGTATAGATTCGCTTACACTGATGTGACCTATTATTGCTCTAAGCCTAGTTTTTGACGGGAGCAATGGATGAAATTACTTTGACGAAATTATTTAAGGCCAATCCCAACTAATGAATTCCCAAGGATGGATATCCTGACGCTATAATTAACCGGTTTAACCAATGGGCAAAGCTTTTGATAGAACGCTGCTCTTTGGAAGCAACTGAATTGTCTAGAAGGACTCGATCGGATTTGCAATTTCTAAATTTTTCTGTAACATCAATTTTGATCGATATCAAGTAAATGAGACTTGATAAATCGTTGCAGTTTTCTTCCACCAGTATCCTTACGTTAGTAGGTTGGGCCAAGTGTCTGATTCTTAGGGGATCTGAAAGTAGCAAAAGAACACCAGTACTAGCGGAGATCTAACTTGCAGATAATTCATAATCTATACGAGCCAGTGTTGAATCGACTTCAAGTGTCAACTTAAAGCGTCAGAATACAATGTTAACTTCTAATTGTACAAACAAGCGTAGACAATTTTAGCAGAATACAAGCTATTACTATTAATGGTTAGAGAGCAGACAAAGTGGATCCGCTACTACGGTGCATTCAGCTAGCTGTGATGATTCCCTTAGGTCTCTGCCTCCAATTCCACAGATATTTGCGCATAATCTGCATTTGATTAATGAATTATGCATGAGATTGGGATCTATCTGGATAAATATAAGTGAATTATTTGTGTACTTGCTTATCATCAATTGCAATTGATTTGAACTCTGGATTAATACTAGAAACCGACATAAACCTAAGGACGCCCTCCTATATACAACAGACTCCCCACACCCGGTTTACTTGCGACAAGGGCAGACTCGATCTGTGCAGCAGTAATATTTGGAAATCTGACTTTATAATACTGGTCGATGAGTGCCGAGCGAACTTGTTGGACTTTATCGGCAGGAACCAGGTGGACGGAACAACCACCAAATCCAGCCCCGGTGACTCGGCTGCCGGTACTACCATTTGCCTTTGCGATTTCGCAGATTGTGTCGAGTTCAGGACATGAAGCGTTAAATAGCAAAGCTAAAGATTTGTGACTTTCGCTCATTAGAGCTCCGAGTTCGTATAGGACGGAGGACGAGTCCGCAGGAGGATGAAGCATGATGGTTAGATACTTAAGCACCCGGAGCGCCTCTTCGTAAACATGCAATGAACGGCCATATAGTTGTAGCTTTGTAAACACGACGGGAGTTTTCGACAAGAAGCGAAGTTCAAGCTCAGCCACAGTAACTCCCAACTCGGCAGCGGCCTCGTCCTTTGTGTATCCATCCTTCTTGGTAAAGGTCTCGAGTACTAATTTTTTCATGGCCAGGAGCCTGCGAGCACCTTCAGTCACATCGCCGGTCCATTCAGGGGCACCTTCAGTTTTTGCAAAATAGGCTTCCATAAAACCTCGTAAAGTGCCAGTTCCTAAACCGCTGTTTTGTGCGAGCTCACCTACTTTGAACTTGTGAGCAAGAATTTCGGCCGCCAACGACACTTCTACCACTCGCAGGTTGTAGTTTGTCGGTGCTGTGTCGTGTTTATTAGAGTAAATCAACGAGTTGGCAATCAAAAATGTCAGCGGAGGCGTCGTTGTTGGGAATTTGAACGGAGTTGCTGTCAACTGCGGTTTAAATTGTACATAGAGTGCGTGATCTCGCTCACCATAGACACTTGCGCTTTGATCCATACTATTTATATATTAAAATTCAGGCTCTTCAAAAGTTAATAATTTTGGAAAAAATACGCACCCGCCAGAGAATACGCCCAAATGCCGCTCGCTCACGATAGCCATCTCAGTGAGCTGCTTCTTAGTTACTTCGTTGATGTTGTTGATCTTGAGAGTGGCGAGGGCTGCAGCACAAATAAACGCAGCGCTACTACTGAGACCGCTGGCAGCAGGTACAGTGCCCGAGACGACGACATCCATGCCGACAGGTAGGATTTCACGAGCATTAGTTGACGCAGCCAGACTTTTCAGGTACTGGTGGGCGACGAGATGACCACATTTGAAATAGTTTGACCACGCAGATGTTGACTTATCGATAGTGACTAGTTCGCCGTTAGGTGAAAGTTCAAACGAAGAAACCTCAAACTGGGGGTCGAGATTTGTTAGGTTGATTGTACGAGTTGAGTTGGCTTTCACAGCGATCACGATATCGGACTCCACAGCCATAGGAAGAACAGAGAAGAAACAGTAGTCAATGTGCTTAAAACGAGGATAAGTATTCATACTCATAAATTAAGAAAAAAGCAGATAAATACTGCGCAAAACAATATCACATACCTCCCCAATCAGATTCACACGGCCTGGTGAGCGCGAGACAAAGGCAGGTTCAGTACCATACGTCGACTTGAACAGATCAAATAGATCTCGGTACCGCTGTGTCTGATCTGACGTCGAGTAGATGTCGTGAATGTTCGAGAACGAAGGAACAATGTCGTTGGTGACGGTCATTGTGAGCTTCCTTCTGAGAGCGAAGTGGTGTAAAGCTGAAAGGCGCGAGAAAGTTTTAAAAGAGAATCAAAATACGCTGGCGGTTCTATGCCAACATATATATACAAACAACTAGTCTCAAGAATCAAGCGACTAAACGATCCGGCGACTGCGCAAATAACTTTCCGGCTTAGGCAGTCTTCGATCACAGTTTGAGCTTGTCCGACACAAAAGCAGTGTCTGTTCTTAACGCTAATCTCGTCGAGCAAGACCCGGCCCGACAAAAGCGACAAAATAACTGCGCATCCGCCATTACGATTCCTCTGAGGATGGAACGCTCCTCTTACTTTGCCGAGCTGGGAAACGCACGCGACGCGGCGCCGCTGACTTGCCCTCCCGCGGTCCGCGCTTGCGCTTAGAGTGCCGTGAGAACGAGGATTCAAAGACTGGAAAACTACGGAGACTACGGAGCCCAAAAAAAATGATGCATTATTGGAATTAATGAAGCTAACAATGTTCGAGTGATGAAACAATGCGATGCGGTGTTTGACTGGTCGTTAGAATTGGCTGCCCATTCTATGAACGGTATTCGCGGGGAATCATGTGATGTGATGATCATCCGCAACCAAGACCTGGGGGCCAGCTTCAGTCACCAGACTTGCACAGGTGAGTCCAGTTTTTTTTTTACCGAGCTCTAATTTGAATTCAAGCTAGAAAATGTTGATTAGTATAGAGCATTGAGTGCTAGTGGATATAACAAATGTCCCAAAGTGATTTTAACTTACTGAGAACATATTTGGGTCCATCGCCACCCTCAGGACACTCCCAGTTAATGTCTTGTGTCGGTACTTTGATATCGCAGGTCTTGCAGTGAATGCAATTCTGCGAGTTAATTTGGAATCGTACTCTTTCAATCTTGCTCTCATCCGGAATGTATTCGTAGACGCCTGCTGGGCAAAACCGGTTTTCGACTCCCTTATACTTCGGATAGCATTTCGCTGTATGGAGATCCTAATGATTGCCTGTCAGTTCCAAGTAATTATTTATTGTCTCAATCCTCCCACTCCCTTTTATAAACAAGCGAAGGTAAAAACAATATTAAACAGAACATACCCAATCTTTGACCTTTAAATGAACAGGCTCGTCTTCATCATGCATGGTTCCTGTTCGCGCGACACTAGTCAACAAGTCGAAACTCAACACTCCGTCCGGCTTAGGATACTCGATCGGCTTGTACTTATCCGCTGGTTTAGTGGCTTCCGCATCAGTCATCGGATGGTGGAACGTCCATGGCACTTTTCCCTTCAGTAGCATAGTATCGATTCCCGAGTAGGCCACGCCTTTGTATAACCCGAGAGCACCATGAAACGAAGGTCGGATATTGCGCACCTGCCACAGTTCGTCGTTGACCCAAGAGCTTTCAAACTTGGATTCGTACTCATACAGGCCAATTGCAGATGTGTTAGACGTTTCTGTCATGACCGCATCAAATGCGCTTTCGGCAGCCATCATTCCAGACTTCATTGCAGTGTGAGTGCCTTTGACTTTCGGAACGTTGACAAACCCGGCAGCACAGCCGATTAGTGCACCTCCAGGAAATATTAGCTTCGGAATTGACTGATATCCGCCTTCATTGAGCGCGCGCGCGCCATACGAGATGCATTTTCCACCCTTTAACACATCTGCGTAGATTGGATGATGTTTCATGCGCTGGAACTCTCGGAACGGAGAAACATACGGGTTTGCATAGTCCAGTCCAACCACCAACCCGAGACTGACCAGCCGATCCCCGAAATGATACATGAAACCGCCGCCATAGAGGTCTCTCGATAGCGGCCAGCCAAGAGTGTGTAGTACCTCCCCTTCACGCCAGTTTTCCTCAGGCACTTCCCAGACCTCTTTAATTCCCAGACCATAAGTCTGAGGATCCTTATCGCGACGGAGATCATATTTTTTAATAACAGCTTTCGTGAGTGACCCATGACATCCCTCTGCCAGCAACGTTACCTTTGCGCGAAACTCCATACCACGTTCGAAGTTATCTTTGGGCACTCCTTCTTTCGACAAACCCATATCATTTGTAGCGATTCCACAAACCGCTCCAGTGTGGTCATAGACAAGTTCGCTGACAGAGAAGCCAGGATAGACCTCTACGCCTAGCTCTTCTGCGATTTCGGCGAGCCATTTAACTGTTTCACTCAAAGACACAATGTAATTGCCCTTGTTATGCATCTGGGGAGGCTCAGGGATTGGGATCGCAAATTTCTCGGTCAGAAATCGCATTTTTTCACTCTTGACTCCTGTCAAGGGCGACGGAGGATTCTCGCGCCAATCGGGCAATAGCTCATCTAATGCTCTCGGTTCGATCACGGCACCAGATAATGTATGAGCGCCTAACTGAATCAGTAACAGGTCTTGCAACAAAAAAAACTGAATAAAACTAGATAATTGTCACCCACCCATATCTGCAGCCTTCTCCAAAAGGACGACTCTGATCTCTTTACCAGATTCCTGTTCGAGCTGTTTCAGTCGGATCGCGGCCGCCAGACCGGCGGGTCCCCCGCCTACGATTACCACGTCGGTTTCGTCAATATCCCGAGGCTCCTTGAGCATTTCCTGCACGGCACTTTCACGCTCTTCTTCCGAGATCCATCGTGGAGAAGTAGAGTGTATGCTTCTGTGACTGATTCGAGAAGTCGAGGTTTTGGTTTTGCGGTTGCTGTGTGTATTACATTGCCTGAGAAGTCGACATCCACTGGCAAAATTCACGGTTCTGACTTGTGAACGAGCCGATCTTATGGTCGCCAACGACAAGCAGGACCGCGAAAGCATTGAATTCTTATAATTAGTTCCAAACTTGACAATATATACAGGAATTCACCGAATTACCGCAAAAATCTGCTGAAACGTGATGAATCCGAAGACAAAGAATATATAAAATTGATACCAAAAACCTTTAAACTTTGGCGGAAGCCGCAGCGGCGCCCGGCTGGAAAATGACCAACAAACGCGCTCCAATTCGCTCTTCGGCAAGCGGAACTGAAGCCGCGGATATGAGTTACGGCGACATGCTTGTTATGTACGTACAGACAGAAACTGCCTGTAATGTAAATTTTAAGAGTTTTGTTAAGATTATTTTACATCTAGACTTTGCAGTGGAGAAATATCATATCTATAACGTATGCGAATCACATATTAAAATCGTATCGTATAATCGTACTGAATTAGATTGAATCAGTCATCATCTACAAATGTGGTGACTTATACTACGCTCCTGAATTCGACCAATTTCTTCTGTCATGACAGAAATCCACAATTCTTTTTCCAGCCGCGACCGGGCCATAAACATGACCGCCATTCCAGCAGTCCCAAGCTTGTTTGTCGAATAAAATTTGTCTCCTGGATCTGACGAAACTCCTTGTTTCCGTCGAAACTGCTTCGTAAACATGTACTCGCTGTCGTCGTCCGCCAATTCGATTGAAGTCTTAGGCCTCCAAAGAACAAAGCACCGCGAAAACTCGTCGTCCGACGCTGTCGTGCCATCCTCGTAGATCCGCGGAAGTGAATACATGCCTGGTGTCGCACTCACGTTGAATGAGTTGTTTTGATTCATTAAGTCTTGCTCCGTCAGAATCCCTGCATATACATAGCAATCCCGTAATGGAATCACTTCTCGCTTCTTATGATATATCTTTGGCACTTCAACGCCGCTTGTCGACCGAATCTGTTCTTCATACAAAATTAAATGTCCATGACAAATGACAACGTACAACAACTTGAAATACGACTGCTTCCGCAACTTGAAATATAGCTGACCTTTCATCGCTATACTCCGACAGAATGCAAGCGGACATACGTTATACATCTTTGGGTCGGCAATTCCTTTAAGAGCCTCCCACTTGGATGTGTCCTTTCCCATCTGCGACTCCATTTCCTCATCCATGTGTAACTGCTGCACATTGTCTGCCTTGAGAACAGACATGGCACGCGCATCCGCCTGCATCCGTGCTTGCCAGTAGATCCGAAGTTCGTCCAGCCGTTTGATCCATTCGTCCCGCGTGATTTTACTAAATGCCTGGAGACGGACAATCAATCCGGATCGCAGTACAAGCTCAAATACCCGATCGTTATCAAACGAGGAAATGATCCCATCTTCAAAATTAGTGCTTTCGTTTCGTGCAGAGTTATTGAAATTCACACCTTCCCCTACACCAATATATGAGTCGATAATTTCATCTATCTCGTCAGTAATCACACATCATCAAAATCTAAAGTCCATTCCTACCTCTCTTGACCGGTCGAACTTCCGTCACATCGCAAAGATCAATGAAGCCAGCGGAAGTCAGTAATTGGTAAAGTCGTCGATAGACTTCTGATAGAGCTATCTCATCCAGTTCTTTCAGAGATCCCGGTGAGCGACCAGTTAAATCATTCAGCCATTCTATATTCCCGTTATCCATAGGATACGGTGTGAACTCGTGTACAAAATTTCGCACGCTCGGATCATTACTCTCCGGTGTGAACGGCTTCTCAAAGGCAGGTGGTGTGGCATGATGTGGTTTACAAAACAATAGCAGGTTATCATGACACATAAAATAGAACTGCTTAAAAAATAGCCGTCCCAGACGCGTCATCGACCCTGAATACTGCGTCAATCGAATGAGGAACCCTTCGATTGGGGGTGGTTCTGCTAGTGACTTTCCCCGTGCGGTCGTAGAAGGCGCAAAAGTAGGATAATGCTCTTTCACCCGTAGCTCTAGCTCGTGCGTTCTCCGAAGCGCTAGGGCTGCATACATGTGTTGCTCAGTCACCGAATGCAGCCATTCGATACGGTCGTAACGATGCCATGCTAAACCAAGTCGTTCGTGTTCTAGTAACGACTGGATCATGTCCCTGTAATCCGGGACTTTCTGCAAAATCTCCAAAGCCGTGTCTATTGTGTATTGAATGATGTTTATAAACTTCATTGGATTGCCTGACGAGACATTAATACTATCTGAACGCTCACGAGTCTGCGCTTCAATTAAGATTTGTCGATTATGGCGTTGTATCTCTTCCCATGGAAGCGCGATCCGAAGCGTCGCCCCTAGATCTGGGACCTGTAAAATAATATCTCTTACAGCTTTCGCACCCAAAATGCTCTTGAAAAATCCATACCAAGCCATACTTGATGTTGGAATGTGAAATCGAATGATGTACACCATTGTTCTCGCTTTTTTCTTACTTTTCACATTCAAACTCGACTGCCACAAAACTATCGACTTATCGAGAGCTGAAAACAAATTGACATTGACGAACCTTCGATCAAGAGGAATCGAATGAGCTAACGAAATGGGTAACTTTTCCTCTGAAATTGCAGGAACTGTCATTACTCGATATAACTCTAATCTAAATTTTGTCTCATGGGCCCCATCGGCCGTGCCAGCACCTCCGATATATCTTGTAACTGCCAGATACTCGCGCGCGCGCTCGACTACGTCAAGCGAAGTGGTCTCCGAGTCGTTATAATCTGATGGAAGAGTGCGAACATTTGCAGATTTTACAGCAACAAGAGCTTTTTCAATCTTTATCACTTGTCCCGTTTGCAGCTTATAAGGCAACTCGTCCGATGGGCCGCTAGCTCCTAGCTCAGGACCTACTGCCCCCAAGATGCTCGCACCGTCTAGAACAATATCAAATTCCTCCGTTCCCCGATGTTCGTGCGAAGTTCGCGAGTCAGGCATAAAATTGATTTCCAAGTCCCGAATAGATTCATCGTCTGACATATGACTCTCGTGGTCGTCAATGCTACGGCGGGATCCCAATAGCGGTCTCGATGAGTCGGTCGATCTTCGGTTATCTGTTCGCGAATCACTACGGATTCGACGGACTTCTTCGTCGCGCTGCAGAAGTGTCGATAGACTAAATTTGGCCGCATTCCGTGGAACGTTGAGTAGCTCAGGGGAAATCGTCATGTTTTCTTCAATCTGTGTAATGTTATTTTTCGGCGTCTGGTGAATAGATGGTGCGGTTCTGCTTCCGGTGTCAGAGGATTCAACGACCGTGTCCTCACCCGCAGCATCAACAGCAGCCCGAATAGTAGAGGTTGTAGATTCCACGGATAATGACCGCGATCGGCGGGTACCGTCAGAGACAGTGGAGTCGCCCAACGAGTGTGAGCGAGTCGAGCCAAACAGCGAAGTACCTCTTGCGGTCTTGAACGATTGGGCTGAAGTGTAACTAGAGGGCGCAAAACCTGAGCTTCGGCGCGACGACATATATCTCGAAGCGGGCCGCCCGCGGGTCACGGATTGCGACAGATCATATTGAATGTCGGAGTACTTGGGAAACTGACTCGAACTGCCGATACCCACCGGATCCGATGGCCGGAGGGGTGGTGAGCTTGTGGAAGAGCCTGGTGCCGAAGAAAACGTCGATCCCACATCATGATAATGCGACGATGCTCGAGAGGAAATAGCTCCAGCGTTGGGATGATCAGGTTTGAGAAGAATTCCTGGAATATTTGGCTGTGATTCGGGCCGAGCTTGAGATCCGCCGGGTGAGCCGAAGCTCGACAATGTAGGATGTTTTGTGAGAATCGGTAGTTTCGACGATGACGATAGCAGCGAAGATGATTCAAGTGCAGGTTCATTCGGTGGATCTGCGCGGTCTTTAAGCTTATTGTAGATCGAGCTAGAAGGCAATGACGTTGCAGCAAGAGACGATGTCGGAACAGCGCCTGGTCCCGCAGGAGGAGGAGCAAGATCTGGGAATATTGATGACCAGGCATGTTTGAACTCGGCTTCGTTTAATCGAGCAACACGAGCGAGCCACTGTGACTGGTGTCGTCGAAGCCAGTCTGCAGGAATCGGCCCTATCAGTACAACTCTCGATGTCGTGTGCAGATGAAGCGCATTGCCATGCGACAGTCGATAATTCGTGAACGGATATGCATCTTCGGCCAATATTGGACTTGAATGTTCAGTCTCGGACGATTCGGCAGAGGCCATGATCTAGCGAATTCCCTTGCTGATATTTAAACAGCTTTACGAAGCCGAAATGGATCTTCAATTCTAATCCCATTTCTTGGGAGAGCAATCTGAGGGTAATCTAATCTACTAATATTGATCTCCGTGCTCTACTTTGTTTGCCTACTGTATAATAAAAGTTGACTATCGCGATTGTGAAAATGTAGAAACTATATAATATGCTGTCATCAATAATAGCAACTGCAATCCGTTTTCTCTCTTATCTCAGGTGTACTTGTTCCGTCAGCTTTGTCTGTGATATCAAGGATATACTACTCTCCGCAGTCATTTTCTCATATCTTATCTACCATCACAATCATCTATCTTGATAGATCTTTTCTAGTTACGGAATTAACTAATTTACTCTGCATACAATAATTTAAAATATTTTGATTTACTTCATTATTTATCTATTTTTTCCTTTTAATTGCTTATCCTTGAAAGTCCATGGATGTTCGGTCTTACTCAGCAGTTACCATCACTTTTTAATCCCCACTGCGGCGAGTTCAGTCAGATCAAGGATCCGAGATCCTATTTCGACTATACATTGCAAATTCTATTTAATAATTCTTTTATTCAACCAAGTTAATCACAATACAATAAAAACCAAAAGCTATGGCTTATCCGATAAATCTTGACGAAACTATCGTTACCAAAGAAATTGTTTCGGACCTCTACACTTTGTCCTGTCCGTTCAAACAGCTTGGCCTGCTAGATATCGGTGCGCGATCGACCATCATAAAGGCAAATTTTACTGATGGCCCGGGTACTATCGTGATTGCACCTCTACCATATACTGAATCTTCTGAAAAAGTTATTGGTGGCCTTCCAGTCAAATACCTCGTCGGGCCTAACATTGTCCACCATATGGCTTTGAAGGAATGGCACGATAAGTTTCCCGAGTCGAAAGTTATTGGCTGCGAAAAACTCGCTGCGAAAAAGGCTTCAGACGACGTAGCCATTGAAGTGATAGTGAAACAAAATAATGTCTTACTAACCCCCAAAGATATCGGCATTGACGACATCGACGATCAAGAAGACCTTAAATTCATATTACTCACCGGTCACAACAACCGCGAGCTCGTAACGTTCCATGGTCGGACAAAGTCTTTAGTCGTCGCAGATTTAGCGTTCAATTTTCCACCTATAGAGCAATATAGTCTCAGTCCTTCTACTGCATTCAATAATGCTCTCTATAAAATCGGACTGCAGAAATATCTTCCTCGTATTACTAGATTCCTCATTAAAGATGACAAGTATGTATGACCCTGTTTTTGTTTCCGAAGATCTTCGAAATACCAACAATACAGTCAATCAAAAACTGCGTTGAAAAGTATCGCAAACTTGGATTTTGATATCGTTATTGTATGTCATGGCGAAACGATAACCGAAAACGGGAACCAATGGTTCAGAGCTCAATTCGGGCCTCTTCTTGATTAATCCTACTCTACCAAATCTACTCCCTATTTGAAAAAATTGATTTTCATTCAGTTCATAAAATACATTCATCAATGTAAATACACATCTATAGCCAGCTCCCAAGTTATATCCAATTAGCCCTAGAGGAAAAGTAAAAGGAATGCAATCTATTATACAATAGATTTGGAATTGAAATTTAAAACTTTCCGACCCAATTGACTCCAGAAAGAACACAAAACAGAAGAAAATAAAAATTAAATAAATATTTGTTGATATTATATGGACAATCAAGCTCTCATCAGGATTATCCGGTCGATTAATCAATAAAAAACGATAATCGATATGGAATATAGTCTGTCAATATGGTTTAATCTCTTGCCAAAACATCAGCACTGCCTCGAGTACCCCAGCGCATGATTGACTTATAATGTTGAATCACATATACAAAGGAGAGTAGAACAGGGACTTCAAGAAGTGGGCCCACAGTAGCTGCGAGGGCCTGTCTGGAAGTAATTCCGTAATATGAAACAATAACAGCAATGGCCAGTTCAAAGTTATTGCTTGCCGCTGTGAATGCCTGCGCTGAACAGATCTTGTATGTATAGCCCAGCTTCTGGCATAAAAATAAAGTTCCAAAAAAGAGGATCACAAAGTACGTAAACATGGGAGCCATGACACGTAGCACAGAAGTCAACTGCGTTACTACTTCACGCCCTTGAGAAGCAAACATGATGAAGATCGTAAAGAGCAATCCAATAAGCGAAAAAGGCTCGAGAAAAGTGACGAAATGAGTATCATAGTTTTTGATCGACATCGCATATCCACGCAGTAAAAGCCGAGTCAAAACGGCGAACAGCAAGGGTAGTCCGAGGAATACCGCTACGGACTTTGCAACCACTCCGTAGGAAATATCGAGATGGTCCTGATTCTTGCCGATGACGTTAATGTAAAGCATTGCGGTCGGAGCAAACAGGACCATTTGGAGCAGCGAATTGACGGCAGTTAAGATTGCGCCGTAGTCGGTATCACCCTCTGACAGTTCAATCCAGATCATGACCATGGCAATGCAGCGTGCGACACCAACCATGATCAAGCCTTCCCGAAGTTCTGGCTCGTCAGGAAGAAAGAGCCACGACAGACCGACCATGACAAGAGGAGCAATGATCCAGTTGATGATCAGACTGATCATCACCTGTGCCCATAGCGACCGCATTACCAGCAGCTTGTGCAGCGACTCAAACTGCACTTTGCACATGATGGGATACATCATGATCAAAAGACCGGCAGCAATCGGAATAGACACACCAGCAAACCCGCCTCGCTCAAGCTTTTCGCCGAGATCTGGGAAATAATATCCGACAGGAATCCCAACCGCCATGGAAATCACGATCCATAAAGGCAAATAGCGGTCAAGAATTCCCAGTTGTTGCAGAGGTGCGAGTTTCGTTTCTTCAGATGTACCATTCACTTCGTCGTCATGTTCGCCCGCATATCCCGTTCCGGCCGTCGTGGTCGACACGGTTCGCACCAAGAGCGGTGAACTATCGTCGTCCGTAGACTGGCGCGCGGAACGAACGGTATAATTTGTATCTCCCCGTTCGAGATCCAGGTTGTCGTCCGCCGAATTCTCGGTGGTAACGCCCAGCGGATCACTATTGTGAGAATTAATCGCCATCGAAGAGGCCTAAGTACTACAGACTGTATTGTAGAATTACACACACGTAGACACCGATATAAGGACAAAGATGACAGAAATATTTTTATATAATTAAAGCCGAAGAGCCAGCTCAGAACCTCATTGAAATTCCAGCCAGATCTCCCTCAACAAGAAACCCTGACCGACTTACTGATTAGCCTGCTGTACCCGTTCATGGGAATACCAAGCTCGGACCCAGAATCCAGGGCCGACTCGCCGTGATACGACCTCCGCCGACGGCCAACGAGCTTCGGAGCTTCTCGTTTTGTTCATCTGGAGACTGGTTCCAGGTCGTTTTTAGTGAGCACGACACAATTATGGACTACACGTGCGCTCACGTAATTTACTTACAGGTTGAATGATACGGTACAGACCGGCTGGATTCCTTGGTCACGAGCCAATGTTGACCACGATATAGATCAGAACTGCAAGATACAGGTCGGTCGAGGTCGGTCGCCGTAGCAGGCAAATGACCATTTATTCAGACTCTTCTTTGTAATCGTTCTTGCCGAGTCTTAAAGTAGTGAAGATGCGAAGTACTCTCTGCATGTCTGCACGCCGTATGAGAACAGTATACTTCAGAAAAAATGCTTACCGAGCGGACCGTCGCCTTTTTGACAGTGGCGCGGTAGTCCATATGGTAAACTCAGCTATCATCTTCATTGGCAAGTGTAAGTTTGGCCTGGCAAGTGGTATAACCAGAGGTACACTTCATCCTTGACTCCACAGCACGAAGGTTGCATAATGTGCATTTCAAGATCAGATGCTTCCAGTCATTTGACAATCCTTACTTCAGCAACATTTCCAGATTTCTCTAGATATTCTCATGACATTCAGTTTCCATAATTCTGTTCAGTAACAGTTCCATTCCCAAGCAGCTCCCATTCCCATTCCAATTCCCATTCTCATTCCGGTCTCAGCAATATTCACTTACCCGCGCGCACTACCCGGACTATGGCCCTAACCCTTATCGATAGGAGTTCACGAGCCATACGGGAACTTGACGTAGACGAAGAGAACGATTATCAGTAGAAGAACTTAAGTACGTGGGCCGAGAGAGATTTAGTTCGGTGAATGAAGTTGGCTTGTTTGCCTCTTGTTGGCTTGACTCAAGGCGCCTAACGCCGGGGAATCAATAATTGATCCAACTGGGGGTTATAATTACCGACGATCTTCCACGCAGAACAAGAGACAAGGCACGCTGGTAGAGTTTCCCCGGATTATTGAGGTTGCCAGCGAAACCCTCTCCTCATTCGGCTGTCTACTTGTAGATCCTCCAAGCGTCTAACCAATATTTAGAAAGAGCAGACTTCGCTCTGTTCTTATGTTCCTCTAGCACTTCAGAGTACTGGATCGCAGGCTTCATTCCAGTGTCATGCGCTGCGCAGCTCATTGGCCAGCAGCCAGACAGACTAGAGTCTCGTGACTTAATCCCCGGCCAATCAGCTCGAACGAGTGACTCTACAGTCTGAAGCGATCTACACGACCGGCCCTACGGAGACCAAAATTTACCAAAGAAATGAGTACCATTCAGACCAACAGAAACAGAAAACAAGTGCACATATATATCTATGTAATTATATATCTTAGACGATTGTTAGATATATCACGTACATAAACTAGAACGAGGAAACCAAAGAGAAAAAACAAACATACAACCATTAAGACTAAATCATTCACGCCCGTAGTCGCCATACCCAAAATTCCGCTTCAAATCCACTCGAATCAACAACATCATCCTATATACATCGTCTTACTAGTCACCCAAGTTTCTTAGCAGTTCTCGCCCGGCATCGAAATCTTGTCTTCAGGCGAAGAAGCAGCGGAGGCTGAGGAAGCACAGCACGAGTTCGATCCCTCGCTCGAAGACGTCGATGACTCTGTAGAATAATGCTGTACCTGGAAAATTTGTTCGGGAATCGCAATAGAATCCAGATCTTCCGACTGGAAGTATGCGGTAAAGTCCACTGGCAGAATGTTATCTGTAGGTCTCAGTCCACTAGACATGCTCGTCATCTCTGGAAGACTTTGGATAGATGATATCGGAAATCCACTCGCTGGAAGCTGAGGGCCGCCGATAATTCCAGCTGGAATTATCGGCTGTATTGCCGATGGTATCATTGATGGCACTACTGAGGACGTGGTGGGCGCGACACTAGGCTGCACTAACGAAAGCGAGCTCTGCACAAGCGGAGCCATGGTAACCTGTGAATATTGCATATGAACAGGATATTGCACTTGCCCAGTGCTCGCCATATTTCCCTGTACTCGTGCAGACGCTGTAATGGTAGTGGCATCTTCAAGACCAAGCACAGAAACATCGATTTCTTCTGGAGAAATAACTGCAGCATTTTGGTCTGCGCAGGACGACTTCTTTGAACCGCAGCCAGTTTTCTCCTTTGATGACTTTCCGGGAGCAGAACCGCACGTGAAACACGGATGCTTAGCCTTGAGAATCTCTTCATCCTGCTGTCGTCTGCTTAAGTAGCTTTGGAACTCAGCTCCGCTATTTGACTTGAGATATTGTTCCACCGCCCATTCGTCTACACCAACTCTGGACAAAAGCTCACGAAGTTTCTTGTTTTCCTCAACAATCCGTCGTGCTGTACGCTGGATCTGCACGTTGAGCTGCAGGCCCTCTTCCTGGCATGACTTTATCTTTGTCTCCAGATCTGAAACGTATTCTCGCTTACGTGCTCTCGATCTTCTTTGGTTCTCCCGTATTCTTGCCAGATGATCCTTAGTACTTGCAGTTGAGTCTTTGGTCTATATTTCACAGTCAGTATTATTCCGTGAGTACCGCCTATACCAACAGACTTGGTCCAGTCTCTACACACCTGTTCCATTTCTCTAGATTCAGCGTGAACCGATGGGGCGTTCATTGCAACACTAGCCATTTCGACAGTCAAAGACTCTAGAGGCGTGCTTCCGAGGTACAAATAATGCTGCTGCTGATGTTTGTCACGTTCTATCAGGGTACCGCACCGAACAAGGATAATCAAGCAAATTAATTCCGGACAAAGATGACTGGAGCAAATTCTGGTTTTAGTGAAAAAAACGTGATATCTAGGTCATCCAGCCGGGGTTGGGGTATGATGAGCGCGGTACGGAATTAAGGGTTCGAAGTACGAGGGCTGCAAAAGCTACTATCGGTTCTAGAACTCTACGAGTTCGAGAACGGAAGTGTGGGTCGGCAATTGTAGTAAAGCTACAGTTGTAGGATAGCAATAGTACTTGTAAGAATCTTGTGAGATATTAGAGCATTTTAAAAATTATGTTGTAGACTAAGGCCAGCAACGGAGCCACGGAACAGCTAGAAATGATCGCTCAGTCTATATTGCTTTTCATAACCGAAGTAGAACGTGGATCACAGTAGGATTTCTGAGCTACAATGGCAAACTAGTTTAATCTTCGCGTTATTGATATTTGCTGGCTTTGGTTGTCGACTACATTTGTTTCTGTTGACTTCTGTACGGGAAAATTTTCTAAAGGATTTTTTGTTTTTATTGAATTCCAGAGTTAGTCCCAGCGTAATTAACCGGATTTAATAATCTACGCTAACATGATCACGAAAAGCATCTAATTTCTCCCAAGTTAAAATACAATTGATATTTATCAGGAACTTATCATATCCACGTCTATATGCAAAAATTCACAAACGCAAAACATGACTTTTAATAAGAAACACATATAATCTTCAATTTTAACAAACCATGACGCCCAGATCATGGTTTAATACCAGGAGATCTCTCTGCAAGAGCCTGGATTTTGTTTCCATCGACTCGCATCATTTCCCATTCCTCCATTGGAACAGCTCCTAGAGATTTATAAAACTCAATTGATGGCTTATTCCACTTTAATACCTATTAAAACAGTTAGGAATAAGTCAATTACAAGCAATCCACGCATTTAAGTCAAGCTTACACTCCATTCAAGACGGCCACCATCAATGGTGATCAATTCCTGCGCAAGAGAAAACAGTAAGGCCGAGCCGTACGAGTTCCGCCTATATTTTGGCTGAACATATAAATCTTCGAGATAAATCCCTGGTTTGCCGTTCCAAGTGGAGTAGTTATAGAAGTACAGAGCAAATCCAGCAGGAATACCCTCCGGAGTCTCCGCTATGAGTACTTTGGCATAAGGCATGGGTCCGAAAATAGTCTTCTCCAGCATTTCCTCAGTGCAAAGTACCTTGTCTGATTCATGTTCGTATTCAGCTAGCTCTTTAATAAATCCCTGTAGCTTCTGTTAATTGTCCTGCCTATATTTCCGACTCATTTGTGACTGACCAAGATGTACGGCACATCTTTAACTGTTCCTCGTCGAATTGGAGTATCGGCCATTTTGGTTAGATTAGACTCTTGAACACAAATTCTAAATCAAAAATATTGCTATATAAATCAGACAAATATACTCTAGAAATATATATTTTCAATTGATCAGAAGTGCTGCCCTGAATTATCTTAGAAATTAGAATTAGGCCAAATAGTTCGAAAACTATTAATTCACAGTGGCGGATTAGTCAAGGGCCTCCTGGAAATAAGAGGGCCATCGGCTAAGGGTTTGCCAGGATGGCGAAGCAGAAGTCAATAGCTCATTGTAGTTATTTAACTTATTAAATTTTTATTTTTAGCAAAGAAAATAAATTAATAAGCATAACAAAAGATAATCAGCTATGTGATACCTGATTGCATAAAAATTGTTTATCTGAGTCTACTTATATTTGAGTAAATATTGTCTTGTTAGCACAAGCTCCCGCGGTACAAATCAAGGTTAGGGCGTTATACGGTGGTTGGTGCTTCCCCTGGAACAAACAATTTTTTCTGGCTTCTGGCTTCTCTCTATCTGTGCAGGCAAAAATTGTTTTTCCTTCTGGGTTTTCAGCAAGACGTTTAGCTTTACTACTTATCAGTGCAGAGAAAGATAGCAATTGAATAGAAACTAATCACGTAAGTGTCCAGTTCCATACGGGAAGTGAAGCTCGAAAATAGCTTATTGACACCATTTGAAAAGAATCATGAGCGACTTCTCTTCGCAGCTTGTCTCGTTGCTCGAGCAAGTGACGGCTTCTAACAATGAAGTCATCAAGGCTGCGTCTGCACGTCTGCAGAAGGAGTTTTACACAAATAGCGCTGCAGTTCCTGCATTGATTCAAATAATGCAGCAGAATCCGTCGCCTCAGTTGCGGCAACTTGCTGCAATCGAAGTTCGGAAACTCATCATTTCCCATTGGGATAATCTGGATACTAATTTGCAAGCGCAAATCAAAAATTCCCTGTTTCAGTCGACGTTACAAGAATCTGTACAGATAGTTAGGCATGCGTCGTCTCGAGTTATATCCGAAATCGCAAAGAACGATTTACCTGAACGAAAATGGGACGAACTTCCTGCGTTCGTACACAAGGCCTGTCTTTCATCCTCCGTCATCGAGCGTGAAGTAGGTGTCTATATCCTCTACACTCTATTGGAATCAATGGAGGCCACTTTCATTGATCGTCTTGGGGAGTTCATGCCGATTTTTTCGCAAACTTTGTCTGATCCTCAGAGTTTGACTGTCCGTACCGATACCTTGCTTAGTCTGGGAAAAATTGCTGAGATTCTTGATGCCGATCCAGAAGAAGAGTACACCTCAATGTTTAGACAGTTTCTGCCAGGAATGGTTAATGTACTTAAAGAACTCATTGATCAGGGTGATACGAAAGTAATCGGCCAAGCGTTTGATGTGTTTCAGTCGTTTATGTGGATTGACTCTTCCATTATCGGAAAAGCTTTCGGAGACCTGATACAATTTTTACATGAAATCACAAAGAGTGACAATTTTGATAGCGATGTCCGTTGTAATGCTCTTACTTGTCTTACAAATGCTGTTCGATATAAGCGAATGAAGGTGCAAGGCTTGAGGATCGGGTCCACGTTGACCTCGTCTGCTCTTCAAATCGCGGCTGATACTATGGACGAAATAGATGATGAGGAGGAAGAAGACAGCGTCCCTCGGCTAGCATTGAGGTTCATTGATATTCTGTCTTCTACTTTACCTCCTTCGCAGGTCATGAATACGCTTGTTGCCGAAATTCCAAAATATGTATCTTCTCCTAATCCCAATTATCGTCGCGCTGGTCTTCTTGCTATTAGCGTTGCTGCTGAAGGCGCACCAGATTTCTTGTCAACTCAAATTAAGTTTGTTCTCCCTGTGATACTTCAAGGTCTCCAGGACAATACTGTTGAGGTGGTCACCGCTGCTCTAAGTGCCCTTGCTCAGCTAGCTACAGAACTTCAAGAGGCCATCAGTAAAGAGCATGAAGTTCTTCTGCCGATTGTATTTAACATGATGGATTCACAGGATCCGAAGGTTTCCAAAGCCGCTCGGAATGCTCTTGATGCCATGATAGAAAGTTTGGACCAAGAAGTTATTGTGAAATACTTGGACGCTCTTATGACTCGCTTGATTGATCTATTGAACCGACCGGATGGGGATCTTGCTGGCAAAGGTCCTGTTATAGCAGCAATTGGATCCGCTGCACATGCGGCAAAGACAGACTTCATGCCTTATTTGAATGTATCCGTGCAAGCTATCCAGCATTATCTAGGACCTTCTGATGTCGAAAGTGAATTAGATGTTAAGGGCATGGCTTTTGACACTTTAGGAGCGATTGCTAATTCATGTGGCAAGGAAGCATTCAGCCCATACGCTCAAGCATCTGTGGAGGCTGCCTATGACGCGTTTCAATCGCAGCATAGCAGACTGCGCGAGTCAATTTATCTGTTCTTTGGCACTTTGTCCAAAGTTTACGGTGAAGAATTTGCACCATTTTTGCCTCGAATAATGCCTGAAATCTTCAAGCCACTTGATCAAGAAGAAAGTGGATACGATGAACCCGAAGAAGACATTGATATCGGAAATGCAGACGAAGAAGATCCATGGAAAAATATAACTGTGAATACGTCATTGGCTATCGAAAAGGAAATTGCCATTGATACCATTGGCGATCTTGCTGCAGGAACGAAATCTGCATTTCTGCCTTATATGGATACTGCCTCTGAAAAGCTTCTTGCCTACACTGAACATTTCTATGAGGGACTTCGTCGAGCTGCGATCACTTCGCTATGGCAAACGGTCGGCGTGATCTATAATATTGCCAATCCACCTAAATGGGAGCCTGGTCTACGTTTGAAGATTCCATTACCAGAAACAGTAACAGCATATAGCGCCATCGTCATGAAGGCCACGCTTGAATCATTTGAAGCGGAGGATGATCGGTAAGTGAATATGAGATTTTTGATATTGCCTACTATGATGAAAAATCATGTTACAAACTCAGCTCACTCAGAGACACAAGGTTGTCATTGCTGATTCATTTTTTCTGAAAAAAGGCCTTTGGGAATCTTTTTTAAGAATATATTACTAATTATATTAGATCTACTGCGACAGCGATCTGCAATAATCTCAGCGAGAGTCTTCGTTTATGCGGCCCTGGAATTCTTGGAGATAGTTCAGAGGCGATCGCCACTCAGATTCTGATTATCTTGAAGAAGCAGCATCGATGCCAAACCATGGACGACGAAGAGGAAGAGGAAGAAGATGGCGATGCGGCAGAATACGACTTAATGTTGTTAGATTCTGCTATGGATGTGATTGTTGCGCTTGCAGCAGCGCTGGGAGATGATTTTGAGCACTACTTCAAGACGTTTTGTCCAATCATATTAAAATACTGCTCTAGTTCAAATCAAACCGAACGCGCTTCCGGAACAGGGGCGCTGGCAGAGATAGTCAACGGAATGAAGACAGCTATTACCCCACATACTACGCAACTGTTGAAATGCTTTGTCCATAGACTATCGGACGAAACTTCAGAGGTACGAAGCAACGCTGTTTACGGCTATGGGCTGTTGGCACAATACAGTCAGTCGACCCAGGAGATTGTCGGGACATATGCGAAAACTTTTCAACGATTGCAACAGCTTTTAACTGTTGACGCTGAGAACCAACGATGTGTCGCGAACATTCTAGGATGTGTTGCGCGCCTGTGTTCAGCACATATGGAGAGCGTTCCGCTTGATAGTATCATCCCTGTATTGATTACAAATCTTCCTATCCAGGACGGATTTGAAGAGAACGACCCTATCTACCGGCTAATTGTAAATCTATATAAGCTACAGAACCCGATCATTCAAGGTCTTACAGAGAAGATCGTACAGGGGCTGGAAGCACTGTTTCTTAAGGAAACAGAGGAGAAGAAACAGTTTGAATTTGACCAGACTCGGCAGGAAGTCGTTGAATTGTTGAGATATATATATAATAATAATCCAAGTCTTGTGCAGTCTGGATCTGCTATTGCACGAGTGATCCAGTGATAGGCCAGCATTAGCTTGATAAGTTTTAACTACATCAATTATTTGCATGATCCATATATACTTTTATCAGTTGAATGATTTGGAGTTGCGGATGTCTTTTGTTTAATTGAATTTATTGATAAATTGATAATGAATGATAGCAAATTAGAGCGTTAAATGGGAAATAAGCGAGCAAGTTACTAGACCAAAAGTGAAGAGAAGGTCACGGTCGAATATCACTATCCTCCTCGTCTTCATTTTCACTTTCTTGTTGGTCGGACTCTTGAAATAAAACGCGATACCGATTAGAGGAAAAGCCGTGATTTTCCACATCTATAAACAGATCCTTCATTGCATATCCCTGGCTTCCGAAATAAGACAGTGCAACTGGAAGAAAAATGAGGCCGTGGGCTCCGGCGACAAGTACGAGCGAAAACCACATGCGGAAGTAATAGATTTCGAAGATTTTTGACCTCGTAAATGCAAGAACTATAACTCCAAGAAGCTTTGTTATAGTAATACCCGAAAAAACCGAGCCCCCTACACTCACAAGCGCTGCCCAGACTCGCTCGTCGTTGCCCTTCATCCGCGAACGACTGATGTCAAGCACGTCCGAGCTTGGAACCATGAATGCTCGCGCAAGATGGCAACAAAACTCGACCCCAATCCCAACACAAATTACTAGATTCACAAGACTCACCCCGTTCAGACTGATCCCCCACAATACCATAATCCCCATGATGTCAATCACAATCATCGCCACGGTAGCAGTAACGACCAGAGCCGTACTGATTGACCCTAACAACAACGCGGAAATGACAAAAATAGCTGCCTCTGCCGTTACAATCAAACCACTCGTAAGCCGGAAAATAGACCCGTATTGCTCAAAGAAAATATAGAACACTGAATACGGGAATACTTCCGCACCCGTGTCACGACTAATAGTTTCGGAAATCCGCTTCGCGGCCGCATACGCATTAATGAAATCATCCTGTGACCGGAGTGGTGTATGTGATGTTCGGAATGAAGTTGCGTTAAATGTGAGACGTTCGTAGTCAGCGACCACAGCGTTAGAATACGGTGCTTGCCCTCCTAAAGGACATGGGTCTGACGGCGACTGAATCCAGAAAGAGAAAAACTTCATAAACTCGTCTCCCTCTGGAAGACCGTTCATAGTGATATTCCAAGATGGTTCTCGGTTGGCGTAACAAACATCACATTGCCATTCTCGAGCGTACGGAGGACACATCTCTTCAGTTGATCCTTTCCTAAACCGACAGCATTCATCCAACTGCGGATTCAGCCAATGGAAAAAATCGTCAATCCAACTTGCTGCAGGCTCGGAAAGATAAGAAATTTCAGGCCGTTTCCTCTCTTGCTCAAGAATATTCAATAGTGAATACTCATTACAAGTAGAAAACCGTCCGCAAAGCGCCTGTTGTTCAGCCCTCTCAGAAACGTTAAATTCCTTCGTGACAAAATATACTGGAGGTCCGCTGTCAAAGTAATCATACAAATCATCAAAATAGTTTACTAAATAGGAATCCCTCGGAATCGCAATACGTTGATCTAAACGCGGGTTAGTTGTGGCGAAAACACTACAACACTACTCAACAAAGAATATGAGAAACCTACCTAGACCAAGCTTCATATTTGGAATCAGCGCCAGAGATAGAGCGCAGAAGCCAGTGAAAACCATTAAAATAGTGACCTTAACCTCCCTCTTCAATATAGTCGGTGCATACTTTGTGCGAATCCATTCAACTAACGGTGTATCTTCATTGTTCGCAGGTCGTCGCAACTGAATCTTCATAAACGGGAAACAGTCTACTCGGCTATCTTCAGTCCGTTTAAGATCCAAGGTGAGAGCTGAGACAAACATTGTCACTTGCAAAATGGCATCGATGAAAACTGCGCCAGCTGCATAAATTGCAAAATTCCGAACGGCTGGCATAGAAACAACTGCTCCAAGAGCAAAGGCAATTGTCTCGCACGATGCAGAAAGTAAAATACTCGGACCCATCTTTCCCATCGTTCGAGCGATTCGGTGCTCAGCTGGTTCATTAGGATATTGCTGATTTACCAGTTGGAGCTCATGGGACAATAAGAAAATATTGTCCACGCCAACTGCTAAAACTAAAAAGGGAATGACCTCTGCAATAATTAACGTTATTGGTATTCCAATAATAGAAAACAAACCAACCGATGCAGAAACGGATGATAGAACTATAAAAATGCCGAACAATCCGAGGGTGAACTTAGAATCAACGAGTGACCGCATGCCCGATTTGAACGATATCTTTCCCAAAGCGTATGAGGCATATATAAACATAATAATATATGAAATCACGACGATCTTTGCGTCAGTGTTTGTTGACTTGTTCAGCTCTTTTTCTAGTGAAATTTCTGTATTGAAACTCAATCTCAAACCTCTTTCAGCAGCTTGCGCTTGTATATCAAGCAAAAAAGTTTCAAGAGCGACTTCCCAGTCCATGGCATGTAAAACATGTGTGGAACCCTCTACATCATTATTACCAACCCATGATATAATAATTGCTTGAGCGTCAACATAACTACCGTTAACGCCCCCAAGAATCATATTTGGTTTCAAAGGCTGTTGGAACGGTGGCAAGCAGTCAACTGGATTTGCTGTACACAACTCGATCTGTTCTTGCCAATTCGATTCATCCACGTTATCGAAATCCCCTCCAAAGTATTGCGTTATGGATTGGACTACACAAGCCTCTCCTGTAGGTTTCAAGCAAATGTCGTCAAATGTGGTTCCATAAATTGCAGATTTGATCCTTGTCACGTTGGTTTCGACTTCAAACCACCATTGCAAAGTCTCATAGCTCAAAACAGGCCCACTTTCACTCACGAGAAAAGCCTGTTCGGCACGATAAAATGGACCAAAGTTTTCGTCATAAAACAATTTCTCTTGGTATGAGGGTGAATTGGAACTGACCCAAAGACGAATAGGATTAGTCTCAATTGTAAAATGTAGCCAACCTAAAGACAATATTCCTGTTATCAATAATGATAATCCAATCACCAGACCCGGAAACTGGGCACAGAATAGAGCCATGGTGGTGAATTTGGATTGCAGTATGCTATGCAGATAGTATGTGGGCATCAGATCACCTTCGACTAATTCTGAACTCTCAACAATGTCACCTTCTTCTTCATCCTCAGATGCACCTCCCGCATCATGTAATAGCCTTAGCCGTTCGGGTTTATAAAATGGACCATTTCGAAATTGGATGATTGATTTATAGACCAATATAACGACAACTAGAACCATAACGTATAAAGTGATGATGGCTAAGGAAAAGCATGGCATGGCACCAACTTTACAAAGCCTATCATTTGAAGTCGGAGGAAGAGCTGGACAAGATCCTGGGCAATCAACACAAGCACAGCGATAGCGCTCGTCTATGTCAGCACAGTTTCGAGTTTCAAACTGGAGTCTTTCAATAGATTCCTCAGTCTCGTTCCAAGGAAAATTAATCTGGAATGGCGATCCACCTAGCAGAGGCTTCTCATCTCCCAAAAACTTTAAGAAACTTTGATAATTTTGAGCTCCTCCTCCAATAAGGTCCATGACAAATCCATTTGTTGCCGAGAACTTGACGTCCTTACAAGAATTGTAGAACTGCTCGGCCACGTCAGCCGAGACAAAGAAGTCGAGCTCAGTGACAATATCATTACCGGAAGTAGCAGAACCGAGAGAAGTAATGTTGACAAACTGAGACTGATTTGGAGAACAAGAAAACGAGCAGAAGAACTCGACAAAGTTGGCCTGACAAGCTGGACAGGATGAAATCAGGGTATCAGCTTTGCGCAAATTCTGTCGAAGATTTTCAAGCTAAAAAAAAATGAGAGTTAGTTCACTTTAGTATTGAGAATATCTTGAAACATACCTGAATAACGTCGCAACAAACGGGAGTGTTTCCCCAATGAGGACCGCAGATATCGATAAGATCTGCCGAGCCTTCAGAATCAAGAAGTACAGCTGGACCATTGTAGGGACAAGGAAGTTCAGCGCCAAAAAAACTTTTTTTGCCGCACTGAAATCATAGATGTTAATAGTTGAAAAAGTAATCAAAGAGAGTCACTGACGTTTTTGTACATGGCACAGGTGCCCTCTGCGTGGATCTCTGTTATCGCAGCATGGATTAAAGTCGAACAGACGACTAGGGTCGCAATGATAATGACAAGTCCATGCATCTCATTGAGGCAGTCCTTTGACTATACACACAGCTTCCTCGCAAATGGTGAAATTTGGTCAAACTGACAAAACTGAATAAAGCAGGTCAGTTTGGACAGCTTTCGAACAGATTCTTGAACTGAGTGCATTCAGTTGATCTAAAGCTTGATCTGGCTGGGCTCGCTAGACTGTAGTAAGAGAGAGGGTTTAGTATTGGGAATAATAACTATCGCGCTTACGATGGTAATGCTTATCATTGATCTCATTGTTTATACTCAAAATTTATCATGTTAATTCCTGATTGGGACCTATTCTAAATTTCGATAGTTTTAAATGAATATATTTATGGATTAAGACGGCACTTAATCTGATCTCTGCGTGCTTGAGAACGGTCGGGATCCGAATATAAGAGGATCGAGCCAGTTTGTGTATTTCATGCCACTCAGGTTGATATATGCGTAGTCTTGACTTGGCTCAAACCACGAGGTCTTGGAATCTATTAGAGACAATAAATAGTATAGCGTTTATGGTATTCGGGAATGCTAGCACTTCACGATTGCGTGCTGGCAGTCCAGTTCGGTTAGCTAGTATTACCAAATCAGTCGATAGTATTCCGATATACCGTATGCGACACAAACATATTCAAATTGCACAGTGCTACTTGTGTCGATTTCACTCATAGTTTGTTGCAACTGTGCTTTCCGATCGTACCTATAGCCGCGTACTTGAGACTCGTCGATATTTGTCGCGAGCGCTCTCATCGCCAGATTTCTGTTCTTCCTGATGCACGTGATTGGTCAGCACACGAGAATTTTATCTCCTCACCAGCCGAAGCAAGCGCGTTCAAAAGTACAATCGTTGCTATCAATTTCGCAATATTCTCATTGATCGCGATCCATCGAAGATTTCGAGTTGTCTTTGTTGGTGGACAGCGATGGATTTTCCATCAGTAAGTTCCATGAGCGCGTGTGTATAGATACCCAATGTTGACACTTTTCAGGACCGGCTCGATCGACTGAGGTTTGAAAATATAGAACGACGACGGCAACTGTGCAGGTAATACACGTTATCTCTACTTGTCTTGTCCTTTATGTGCAAAAATACTGATTGGATGAAGCGATGTCGTCAAAAGCCGAAAAAGGAAGCTCTCTGAGCTATACTTCCTTTCGCGGAGCCCGTTATTGCCTATTACGGACGAGATAATTGCATCTGAGGATGATTATCTAATGGCCTTCTTGGAAAAGAATGATTTAGAAAGGTTAGTTATTGCTAATTCGCTCGTATTGATTTGCTAATCAGTCTCTGTAGTGGCCATCTTTTTGACGAATCTTCCCTTCCGCCTTCAATTCAGGCAGCGCAAGCCAAACGTATTGAGCTATCCGACAAGGTCCATCAATCCATAATCCGGAAGCAGGGACGGTTACCTAATCATACGTCTTCATCTCCTAATCTGATCAGCACACAGCAGCTTTCAGCGGATTCTTCTAAATCGATGCTTCGACAAGCTCAGCCAGCGCGTTCGCAGCTAGTCGGCGCTCAAGGACTTCCAATTCAGTTTTCTGCGAACAGTCTTCCTCAGTCTCTACATTTACTTTCTCCTCAACAGCAAATAATAATACAACAACGACAGGCTCAGCTGCATGCTTTAGCTCTGGCTCAGCAGCAATCAAAGGTACAGGCACAGACGCAGGCACAAGCAGCATTAAGCACTTCATCTGCTCCAACTCCTACGCAGGCTCAGAATAGTTCAACGTCTTCTACCAAGGTAAATTCAGAAACTGACCTGCCTCAATCGATTGGGGGTTCGCCTCACAATGCTCAATCTAATTCGATACAGCAATCGGGGTCCCCGACAATTTCACTAGATCGCCCTGCCACTGCTACTCCTTCCAGTAATGTGCCTAATATAGCGAAGTCCGCTCAGACTGTGTCAACCCCTTCTCCTACTGAGCGTATGACTACTAGAGTCAGTTCTGGAGCTTTGAAGCAAAAATCCGTCAGCGAACTTCTGGGCACTCCATCAAGGCATTCACACATCCGAAAGCAGCCTTCTCTTCCCTCATCTATCGAGCCAGAATTAGTTGTTGAACGATCTACAACTTCATTGACAGCACCAGTAGTGCCCGAAGATATTCCTGTAAAGCCAGGAGTGCCCTTGGTCAAAATATTTCATGGCATTCAAATTTCCCCTCTTGCAAGTCTTGTTCCTTACTCCCACAAATCATTAACCACGGAAAATTATTTTACATCTTACATGGAGTCCACTTTGGTGAAAACTGTAGCTCGCATGGATGAGCTTAAACGCGACAAGAAATGGAGTCTACGCCAACCTCAAAGATTTAGAGCTCCAAAGCGAACAAAATGTCATTGGGACTATTTACTTGAAGAAATGCATATAACGGCATTGCAGCAAGCTTCGCTGCGAAAGATTCGTGCGAATATAATAACGTTATTGAAAGATATGATCGAAGATTACTGGTTAAGAGGGAAAGAGTCTTGCTGTGTGCATTCACTTCCTCCTCGGTTACTGTCTGACGAAGAGCTTACTACGGTCAATAACTCCGAGTCGAATATCATAGTGAGAAGCATTTTGGATGAACCTGACACAAAAAATCAGTGTGGAATATTTTCTCCTCGACATTTCGCAGCATTAACCCCTCCCAAAGATGATATTTTCCGTGATATGATAGAAGAACTTCCAATTGTTCCTATTAGTAAGTTTGCAATGATACCGTTTAATGCAAGTCCTGAACGAATCTCTACCTGGAAAGCAAGAATATTGGAAGAAAGTGATGAAGCGTCTTTGTCGGGTCAGCTGAGATCTGGAGAAGACAGTGCACACAAGCCATTGTTTATTAGTGAATCCGCGCGACGAACTGTGTACGTTAAAGCTCCGATGCCTCCTGCACTGAAATATGTGGAATACGGCGTTCCTACCATCTGGCCTCCCCAAGATGATGCTACACTTTTACGACTTGCGGGCGAGTTCATGTATAATTGGGATGTTGTTGCCGAGAATATGAACATTCGGAATTCGTGGGGTGTGAACTCTAACATTGAGAGAAGAACTCCATGGGAATGCTTTCAAAGATGGATGCAGCTGGAACCTAATTTTAAATCGACCGATCTTCGCGGTCCCTATACGCGTGCTGCTCAAGCATGGATTGAAGCAACTCATCGCGCTCAGACTCACACGAAACGACGTATGATACCGATAGGTATTCCACCCGACAACACACAGCGGGGGCAACGGCGCCTCCGCTGGGGAGGTATGTTTGAAGCTATCCGCAAGAGTATTCGCAAGCGAGAGGGAGCTCGTCGATTCGGTGCTACAGGGGCTGCCGCCTCAGCAGCGCATTCTTCACAGGCCTCGCACTCTGTACAGGCAGCTCATGCTGCGCAAGTCGCTCAGGTCACACAGGCAGCACAGGTGGCGGCTGCTGCCCACGCCGCCCATGCATCTAGTGCTCCTCATGCAGCTAATACTTCGAACTCTGCTATTGGATCCCATGTAGCCGGCCAAGTGAGCCATCTTGGTCAGTCATCTCAAGTTTCTCATGGGATTCCGGCCGGGTTGAGTGCTGCTTCGCTTGCAGCAGCAACAGCTGGATTTGCGTCTTCTCATATATCCCTTTCTAATGCACATCATGGTGTACATGCTACCGCTCAGCAAATTGCTAATGCTCGACAAGCGCATGCCATGAACAATAATCATCAGAATGTTGTCCACGGTGGAAATTCCTCGTCCGCAATGCAATCTACATCAGGTAGCAATAACCATCCATAGTCATAATCAAACCAGTGATCATCTAAAGAAAGATCACCGAATCTGTGATTGCTTCATTATTCTTGTACTATAGTAAACTTATCCCCTGTAAAATAAAATTTAGAAATTACATTTAATTTTAAATCATGTAATTTCGCATTCTCTTTTCTTGCCAACATAAAACAATGTAATATATATATATTATTGTCAAATAAATTATTCTTACAAATTTGGAGTGCCCCTTCTCATCTTGTCTAAAAGTATGCACCAGTAACTTCTATGCGTATCCCTATCCCAGTAAACAAACTAAAAAAGAAAGAAACAGTAAAGATCTGAAAAGAAATGAAATAACATAAAAAATAAAAACAAATTTGTTCACACGATGTTGAACGCCTTTTCCCATTATTTTTCATGCGTTGAAATATCCCGTATATGTTCCCATTTTCCCTACTTTTTTCCCATATCATTCATCAAGCGCAAAAACTTTTGTTGGTCCGTTTTGACCGTCTAGTAACCCAATACTCAAAACAAAACGAACAAAGAACAACAGAATGGGAAATTAAGAAATCCAGTCGAGAGCCATAGAACAAAAAATAAAAACTCAGACTTGTACTCACATCCAGCAGCTAATTAACCACCGATGCAAGAGGCTGTCTAACAGTCACTTATTCCATTCATGAATAAGCATAACCATACTTCAAAAGCAAAACACATTTCTATCCACAGTACCATCCCTTCGCAGTAGTCATACACAAGTTGAACTCACCGGCGCGCGCAACAAGACAAGGAGCCAATTCAATAACAAAGCAATAAAACTTCACAAAAAAAAATAAAAATAAACCTAGATAGCTTTCATCATATGAAGATAGCAAATAATCTGTATAATATATGTTCGATTACCACCAGTTGTTGCCCTGGTTACTCGATGGATAGGAGGATCCTCCGTTAGAGTAAGAGTTATAGGAATAGTTGCCACCATTTCCAGCACCTCCGCCACTACCATTGTGATATCCTCCAGTATGATAGCCACCATAAGAGGATCCGCCATAGTTGTTTTCATAGCCACCACCACCACCACCGCCACGACGGTAGTCGCGAGTTGGACCACGACCTCCACCGCGACCTCCACGGCCACCACGAGAATATCCGCTTTCAGCAAGAACATCCTCCAAAAACTGAGGCACCTCCTGATTAGCCTCCCGAAGAATGTCAATCAGCTCTCTGACAACACCTTTGTTGCTACGGTTAAAGAAAGCAGTAGCAAGACCAGTGTTACCAGCACGGCCAGTACGTCCAATTCGATGAACATAATCATCAATATCAGAGGGAAGATCGTAGTTAACAACATGAGTGACGTTAGGAATATCAAGACCACGCGCCGCGACAGCAGTAGCAACCATGATTGGTGCACGTCCGCTTCGGAACATCTCCAAAGCTTCTTCACGCTCACGCTGCGTACGATCTCCATGAATGGAAGTGGCATTGAAATTTTGGTTGATCAAGAAATCACAAAGAGCATCAGCCATGCGCTTAGTCTCCGTGAAGATCAAGGTGAGTCCTCCCTTATTGGAAGACAAAATGTCAAGTAGAACTGAGCGCTTATCAGCATCTTCAACGTATTCAACCTTTTGAGTAATGTTCTCAGATGTGGAGCCAACACGTCCAACAGACAAGAAAACATAGTCTTTCAAGAAATCACGAGCAAGCATCTGGATATCACGAGGGAAAGTAGCCGAAAACATAAGAGTTTGCCTCTCTTTAGTAGGAGGCATGTCTTCGCCCTCGACAATACGACGAATCTGAGGCTCGAAACCCATATCAAGCATACGATCAGCTTCGTCTAGAACAAGAAACTTGATACAAGACAAAGAGATTCTGCCACGACCTAAAAGATCAACAAGACGACCAGGAGTAGCGACAAGCAAATCACAGCCCCGGTCAATCTGACGTAGCTGACCACCAATTTCAGCACCACCATAGACAACGCAAGGACGAACCCATGATCTATA
This sequence comes from [Lipomyces] oligophaga, assembly GCF_038497815.1. Classification (NCBI taxonomy): domain Eukaryota; kingdom Fungi; phylum Ascomycota; class Lipomycetes; order Lipomycetales; family Lipomycetaceae; genus Lipomyces; species [Lipomyces] oligophaga. Next base: position 1,011,801 of record NW_027117785.1, on the reverse strand, counting down.
GGCAAACTTCCGAGCTTCGTCGTAGATTTGAGAGACCAGCTCACGGGTAGGAGCCAATATAAGAGAAGTAGGAAAAGCCTTTCTTGAGAGCTGGAGAGAGCTTGCACCATTCATAGTAGGCATAGGAGTCGGACCTTGGCTAAAAGCTTCTGAAAGAATGGGGAAAAGGAAACCACCGGTCTTACCGGAACCAGTCTGAGCGCACGCCATTAAATCACGACCGCCGCAGACGATAGGGATAGAGTACTTTTGGACAGGAGTTGGCTTAGTATATCCAGAAAGCTCGATATTGGAGAGCAGAAGTGCTTCAACGGGTGGGTTCGTGAAAGCAGTGATAGGCTCAGGAACTTTATCACCAGTAGCTTCAACCGGAATCTCGTCATAGTTATCGAAGTTGATACCAGTGTTCTGTCGCTTATTGTCGCCAGGGGTACCGAACAATTCGTGCTCGAGTCTGGGATCGCGACTTCCAGGAATATGCTTTCCATCAACGAATCGACCATCAGAATTATTTCTGCGGTAACCGCCACCACCGCCGCTGTTTCCACCAAACGAGTCGCGACCACCACCATAACCAGAATCGCGACCATAGCCACGGTTGTTGTATCCGCTACGAGAGCCATAGCCATCGTTACGTCTGTAGCCGCCGCGTCGATCATCTTGGGAGAAACGATTATTGTTTGAATAACTAGTCGTTAAATTAGTATCCTGCTGATAGACAAAGAGGGATCGTGAAAAATACGAGCAAAACTAACACATCTAGGGCGTGGCAAAACCTTTTTGGGAAGGTTGTACGTCGCAGAAGTGTCGCAATCAAAAATATATCGCAAGCCAACAAACGACTTAAAAAATCCATAAATAAAATTAAATAAAAGGAGACAGCTTACTTGTTGTATTTTGACGAGGCCAGATCGCCGCCGTATTTACGGGCGTGGGGAGGGATGTAAACCTGATTCTGGTTGCCTGCTGGCTGCTCGGCCGGCTTGTCCTTCAAGCTCAAATCGTTGAGTTTATCCGAAATTTCAGCCATAATAACAAACACAGTAGTTCAAAAAGTAAAAATAAAAATAAAAAAAAAAGTAACTATAATATTCGCAAGGAATGAAGTGTTAGTTACGAAGGAGGTGAAGAAAAAGAGGAAAAATTAGATGCAGATGAAGCACTGAAAGGGAAACTGAAAAAAAATTGAAGAAATCGGTCACGGTGGCGCGAACTTCCTGATTAGACATATGGCGTTTGTGCATTCGTCACATGATATATCATGTGACGAGATCCGTAGCACATAGCATCGATATAAGTGTAGACTGTAGGAGGTAGACTTTTAGATTGGTAAAGAGTATTATTCAAATATTGCGATTGCTTAACTATTCTATTGATGTCCATCACCGTCTTCTAAATCCTCAGACTCACTTTCATCGACTTCCTCAGTTTCACGGACTCTCTTCATAGTATCGTACCTTTCAACTTCCTCAGGGACAAGAGAGCAGCAGTTAAGTCTCTCACCAGTCTCGTAGACAGCTATCGGCTCACGGCTCTGTATATTCCATATCACAATTTTGCCATCAGAAGATACTGAGCTCATGAATGTAGTCTTACGGCCCAAGTCCGCCTCAGATCTGCCGGATATAGTTGCTGATATTTGCCTCGTGCAGAACGCAAAGTCTTTGACACGTGCAGTGTGCGCAACTAGCTCGAAGAGCGTAGGAATTTCCGATTCAGTGGCCTTCGCTACATCACAACATAAGATTTTACCATTGGAATCTGAGTAAAATAAGTAATCCTTCGATATGTCCTCTTCCTCATATATTTCACCGTAGTCAAGCTTATATAAGTTTGATTGTAGACTAATAGTTGACAGCACTTTAGAATTCTATAGAAATTAGTAAGTAGATTGACAATTTTGTTGCTCTAAACCAGCTCCTACCATATCATATATTGAAATTCTTCTCTGCCAGCCTACTGCATATCTGTCGCCTGCAGAATTCCAGCTAACCTGTATAGCTGGAGGGCCTGGTAGCTTTAGCACACTGGCATTCTTCGCGGTCATTAGATTCCACAGTCTCAAAGTACGATCCTGACCAACACTTAATGCAATTTTACCCGACGGATGTATGGCAATATCGTTTACTCCTCCTTTGTGTCCTTTCATATCTGCCAAAACTTCCCAGTCCTTTGTCCGCCATATCAAAATCTTTCCGTCTTCTCCACCGCTAACAAGCCATTTCCCGCTGTTTCCCGACGCAGTTTTCACAAATTGAAGACTAGTTACACTTCCCTCGTGATGCATTAGTGTTCCAATCTCCTTACGTTTCTGAAGATCATACAATCGGATGTGTTCGTCATTTCCGCCAGTAACAAGATATCGTTTCGCGTGTGCAATACATCTGATTGATGCTGTATGAGGTGCAAAATGAAATATAGGAGTAAACACATTAGGCGAGGTGGGTTTATCACTAGGCGATACTATGTTTGAAGAATGAGTAAATGCAGATCTGCTAGCAGCAAGCGATAAACAGAGAAGTTGATGTTCATATGATCCGGTTAATACTCTTAAAATAGGCGTTAATGTCTCGCTACGAGTCTCAATTGAACTCTTTTTTTTTAAAGATGTTGTGTCATCCTCCTTCTTAATTTTTCTTTTTTTCGAGATTTCTTTTCCTGTGTCTGCTGTGTTGTGTTTCGCCATATTCCGGTTTCTTTCATCTATTTCAAAAAAAAAAAATTATTTTCCCACCTTCCATTCCTCACTGCACTTTCGTTGGGAGTTTGTACTAGAAGATTATCTTCATCACAAATCATTCATTGTCTTTGTGGGTAAGATTGACTCGAAACATACAGCTTCAATATCCACAGGAAGATGCTATAAACTTATTATTCGTGAATCATAACAGCCATTAATTCCAACAATCAGAACATCTTCAGAAGTCGGTCATTGAGCGCTGAGTTACTTGCAATAGAGCCATTGTCACGTGATTGTCGCCAGAGCAACGACCCCAGACGCGCTACTTGGCCAAAATAAACAAACTTCCCGTCTCGTCGAATACTCTAGCACCGCGGTTGTAGCCAATTTTATTTGCGCAAGATCGCGCATAAAACGATTTGTTTAGTCAAATCTTAAGATGAAGGAGAGCAGAATGAGCTGTAGCACTGATAGGAACCTTCCTAAGACAAACTACAAAATTGGATCCTTTCTGGGACAGGGCACATTTGCAAGGTTGGTAGCTGTGGACCAATTTAATTTGAAATTTACTGATTTGAAATTGCAGTGTCTATCTGTGCTATTTAGAATCTACACCGTATGCAGTCAAATTCATAAACAAGGATCGGGCATTGAAGTTAGGTGGACTCAGAGAGAAGGATATAATTCGAGAAATAACACTTCATACATACTCCTCTAATCACAAGAACATAGTCAGTTGTTTTGAATATGATGTTAACGACAAATGGGTTTGGATGGCAATGCAGCCTGCATTCGGAGGGGATCTATTCAGTAAAATTGAGCCAGATGTTGGTGTCCCAGAGGACATAGGTCATATGTACTTCAAGCAGCTGATCGGCGCTGTTGAGTACATGCACTCAAAAGGAATAGCGCATCGTGACATCAAACCGGAAAACATACTACTAGATTCCAATGGCAATTTACTATTAGCTGATTTTGGATTTGCAATGCTGTACCGTCATAGGGGACAGACTCGTACTACCAACCAAGTCTGCGGAAGCCCGCCATATGCAGCCCCAGAGATTCTAGCCCAACAAGGACAGTATGCACCAGCTCCAACAGATATTTGGTCTTGCGGTGTGGTGTTATTCGTTCTTCTCACTGGATGTACACCATGGGAATGGGCGACTGCAAATGACCCAGATTACAGAAATTATCGAATCCGTAAGAGCGGAATTCGGGACGTAAGTCCATGGAGTAGCATTGGAAGTGAAGCGTTTTCATTGATACGGAAACTATTAGACCCAAAACCACAAACTAGATTTTCTTGTTGCTATATCCGACTTCATCCTTGGTTCAAAAAGCCTAATAGCCGCCTTACCCCAGGCGGCAGATGCAATGATTCGCTCAAACTAGCGGAAGACCTTTTACTAAGAATGAAAATTGATATCAAGCAGCCATCTTTGAGCATGAGAAAAATGAAAAGACCGCAGATGATATCTAATTCTCAACCGACAGAAGTGCACGCTCGGCAAATATTTGCTACGAGCATGAACTCACAACCAATCGACTACAGAAGTAATCGACAAATGACAGCATTTAATGACCGAATGAGCCAAATGTCGCAAGGAGGCATAAGTCAGATGTCGCAGCTACAGTTTCAACATGACCAACTGAGATCTTTGCCGGAAACACTGACTCAAAGAGTACAGCGATTCAATGAAATATGTCCGCCAGAGACAATTAATAGATTCTATGCCATGGCCTCTATTGAGCTTGTTAAGTCACGTTTATTTTCTGCGCTACAGACACAATCCATTCCAACTAGCAACTTATTTACTGATTTGCAAGAAGCGGACAACTATACAGTTGAGATCTCCAAACGCGACCGCCGGCGTTGTCCTTTGAGTGGAAAAATTTGTTGCATAGTCTGGCCTGATTATGGAGATCAGTTCATCGAGGTAGCATTTGATCGTTCAAGAGGTGATCCACTTGAATGGCGACACTTGTTCAAAGAGATTGTGAAGGAGTTTAAGGACATAATTTACACCGGCGACATTTAACCAGGCATTTAAATCGATGCTTGGTCTTAGAAGACTAATCATTTGTACTTCATATACTCATCATGTATTCATCACATACGCATCATATACTCGTCATATATTCATCAATCTCTGTCAAAACTAATCATATTATGCTATTGTACTAATTATATCATCTCCTAATAATATTACCCCATCGAGTGAATAGTAGAACAAACCCCAACTGTATCCACCCGGTTAGGGCCCAGCCGATAAGGATGGGTGGCGCTGGTGTGGTCTAGGGCATATCAGTACATACAATACGCTGAAAAGTTCTCAAACTTACGCAGTCGCTGGGAAGGCGCGTCCATCAGCGCCGGCAAAGGCCAGCCATCTCGAGTTTTGTGACGAGGATTAGTTACTCAATCCTCTAGAGAATTCCTACAGCCATCCGACGATAATATTTATTCAGACAGAAGTCACTCCATCGTCAACCATGGATCAGCATCTTATTTCTACAGTCAATCGTCTTCAGGTGAGTACTTAGTCCTGGCCAGTCGTCTGCTGCGGTTCCGTTTTGTCCGGAGTCAGGCAAGATAGCGACTTCACTGTTGGTGGTTGAAATCCCTATCTGAAAGGACTACCTGGTCGTTCATCGTCCAACTAGGTCCTTCCACCTCCAATACCTTGTTTTTTCTGTCGTCGTAGCAATTGGCATCCTGGATGTTCTCTGAACGAGTCAATACTTTTTAAAGATTATTCTATTACGATGCTGCTGCAGAAGAGCGAGCCAGGTTTTGTTGTTGTCATCTGGCATCCTTGTGTTTGTACAGCGCTGATATGCTTTTTTTGATTAGGATGCGTTCGCGACCTTAGGTCCCACCACCAATCCTATCGATCTACCCCAAATCACTGTTGTTGGTTCGCAATCGTCTGGAAAATCGTCGGTTTTGGAAAATATCGTCGGCCGTGATTTCTTACCTAGAGGTGCGTCTATTTTCGCAGTCAGAGTCATTGTCTTACTCGTCATGCTCAGCCTCTGACCTGTAAGCAATCTAATCAAAGAAACAATTTTTAACTTTTTGTTTAATAGGCACTGGTATTGTTACTCGACGACCATTGGTAAGATTTATTTTCTTTTTACTGGTTGTTTGGCAAACGTGAATGCTGTACTAATCAGATATTGTGTTAGGTTCTCCAATTAATCAACAGACCAAAAGGTCAGGCTAATGGGACCAGCGATGACGCTCCCGCTGATGAGTGGGGTGAATTTCTCCATCTCCCTGGTCAGAAGTTCTCTGATTTTGGCAAGATCCGTGATGAAATTGTCAGCGAGACAGATAAAAAGACTGGACACAACGCCGGTATCTCGAACAATCCCATCAATTTACGTATTTTCTCCCCTAACGTACTCACATTGACTCTCGTGGATTTGCCTGGTCTTACTAAGGTCCCTGTTGGTGATCAGCCCAAAGATATTGAGCGTTTGATTAAGGAGATGGTTCTGAAATATATTACGAAGCCCAATGCAATTATTCTTGCTGTCACCGCTGCCAACACTGATTTGGCTAACTCCGATGGTCTCAAACTTGCCCGTGAAGTAGATCCCGAAGGTATGTCGATGTAAAATATACTGTTTAGGGCGAGTTTTCTAACGAATTGTTATTTCCAGGTACTCGCACCATTGGTGTCTTGACTAAGGTCGATCTTATGGATCAGGGAACTGATGTTGTTGACATTTTGGCGGGACGTGTTATTCCTCTACGTCTTGGTTATGTCCCTGTTATCAACAGAGGTCAACGGGATATCGAACAAGGCAAAGCTATTACCTCGGCTCTTGAGCATGAGCGCGAGTTCTTTGAGAACCATCCTTCATATCGTGCGAAAGCCCAGTACTGTGGTACTCCGTTCCTTGCGCGTAAGCTTAATATGATTCTTATGCATCACATTAAAGCTACTTTGCCGGATATCAAACAGAGAATCCAGACTACTCTGGCTAAGTATCAGGGTGAACTCAGCCAGCTTGGTGACAACACTTTGGGCAGTCCGTCAAATATTATTTTGAATGTCATCACCGAGTTTTGCAACGAATACCGTACTATTTTGGATGGTAATTCGCAGGAACTTTCTAGCCTTGAATTATCTGGTGGTGCGCGTATTTCTTTCGTTTTCCATGAACTTTACTCCAATGGTATTAAGGCAGTTGATCCTTTTGACCAAGTGAAAGATGTTGATATTCGTACTATCTTGTACAATTCGTCTGGATCTTCTCCCGCTCTTTTCGTCGGAACAACTGCTTTTGAAGTTATTGTTAAGCAGCAGATTGGACGATTCGATGACCCCAGTTTAAAGTGTGTTACATTGGTATACGACGAGTTAGTTCGTATTCTTTCTCAAATCTTGCAGAAGCCCATCTATAAACGTTATCCTGCGCTCAAGGATCGACTACTTTCAGTTGTGATCCAGTTTTTCAAAAAGTCTCTTATCCCGACCAACAAATTAGTCCAGGATATTGTCAGTATGGAGTCTTCTTACATTAACACAGGCCATCCTGATTTCCTTAGTGGACATCGTGCTATGGCTATTGTTGCTGAGCGAATGGCTGCCGCTCGTCCTCCTCAAGTTGATCCCAAGACAGGCAAACCCGTTCCAGCAGCACCAAAGGATCCTATGGCTGCTAGTGTTATGCCACCTGTTGTGGGTATGGGACCCGGCGAGGAGAATGGTGGATTTTTCAACTCTTTTTTCGCAACCAAGAATAAGAAGAAAATGGCAGCTATGGAGGCACCGCCGGCAGTTTTGAAAGCATCTGGAGTTTTATCTGAGCGAGAAACCGCAGAGACGGAAGTGATTAAGCTCTTGATTTCATCGTACTTCAATATTGTTAAGCGTACACTTATTGATATGGTTCCGAAGGCGATTATGCTTAACTTGGTTATATTTTCGAAGGATGAGATGCAACGCGAACTTCTTGAGAAGTTATACAAGTCAGATATTTTGGATGATTTGCTCAAGGAGAGTGATTCTACCGTCAATAGACGGAAAGAAGTTCAGAAGATGGTTGACAGTTTATCCACTGCAAGTGAGATTGTTGCTGGCGTGAACTAAGTGGCATTAATAAAAGATATGGTTGTAGTATGATTTCATATGCCTTGATTGTCCATGCCTATGAGTGTTCTAGTTTTATTTTAGTTTTATACAGTTTTACGTTGTTCTTGTTTTGATAAATCTTTTGACCAGCTCTCATATTATTTTTATTTTATATAGCTTTATTGTTAATGTGAGTTTTCATAAACGAAGATGAATCCAGAGCTGAGTCAAGAAAATAGACTTGTGAAAACGAAATTGGGCTACATTGGCTTTGGAGATCAGATTAGAAATTGGAACTAAGAAAGCACGGAAGAAAATTACAAATATGAAGTTTTAAGTAACTATAATATGATATATTAAATTTCATGCCAAGATTAAACATACAACAGATGCAAACCAAGAAATAAAAAGGCAGATCGGAATTAAATTCATCTAGAAAGCAGGGTAGGCTGCTACATTGCACAATTTTCCGGTCCGACATATTAAGAGTAACATTTTGTCTTTTTTGTAGTACCTCAAGGATAAGTACGTGATCGTTCTTTAAAATCAAAAGTACAAAATATGAATATCCCATATGTATTTGAAATCCTCAAAATCCATGCAACGATTTTTAGGAACTGAATATTATGTAAGATGGTTCTTGAATCTCTGTAATTGACACTGATAGATTCGCTAGACCAAGGGCCAGTCAGACAGATCCAAGTCAGACGTTTGCAAGTTGTGAGACGAAACACGTGAAATTTGCGCGGCTTCTAATAAATTGTACCTCCAAGTAAAAAATATTCCCACAAAATCCCCAAGCTCCTTTAATGAAGATTCTTCTACTTAACTACTAGGGGTTTCTAGCTGAGTATAGTCCAAACCAAAAATTCGTTTTTCACAGAGACTTCTTTGCCAGTGGGTTCCTCGTGAACTATTAAGTCTTATAAAGAACCAAAGTCGAGACGAGCTAAGCAATGGCAACGATATCCATCTAAGAATCAGTGGTAAGCCTTAGATTTGATTCGAGAAACTGAATACAGCGTTGAGGAGCTTTTGAGTGGATAATATCTGGCGTGTAGGATTTATAAGTGTTAGAGTCTTTCCTAAAGAGCAAGAACAATTACTGTTAGTATTGCGATAAAAGAAGGAAACAGGAATATACCATAGAACAATATACCAGAGCTGGGACCCCTTGTATTCTACACCATCGATTAATATCTTATCATCCCAGACGCCAACAACAGATTCTACCGGAGGTGGAGAGGAAGTGGCTACTTTTGAGCGAGTCTTTCTTGAAGTTGATGTTTCGGCGCGTTTCTTAGACTGCCGCGCTTCTGCCAAAGCTGTTAGTTTCCGCTTCTTTGAAGTGTGAGGTCGATTTCCGGTAGATCTTTTCTGCTGCCAATACGCGCTGAGTAATTCCCCCGAACCTGTGCTACACAAACGAATGTCAATAAGATTCAAACCAACAAACGGGGGAGTAGAAACATCCAAAATACTTACAGATTTGATTCACGTTCCCACGTGTTTGCCGAGGAGGGATAACCAGCCCATTTGATAAGATACTCAGTGACGCCGAAAACGTTCCGATCGTCGATAATATTTTCGACCTCATACTCTTTTAAATCTTCAGCGGCTGCATATTCCAAGTCTCCATTTGACAACGCCGGCGGACTGATCCTTGAAAACACATCTGCTGCGATCACGTCTCCTTCGCTGAGCTTGCCAGAGACCTTAACATCGTCGTTGTTTTCTGAGCCTGGACCAGACAATGTACGAGCGGCTGGCCTAGCGTCTGTCTCGCTATCCTGGTCTTCTTCTTGGTCCGAAAAGAGCTGCTGCAGTGACGTGATGGCCGACGACGACTTGGGAGTCGAGTTTTGAGCCGCCGCAACAGTTCCTTCTCGAGGTTGATCAATAGATGTTTCGGACTTTTGTGCAGACGACGCTTTGGAACCAGTCGGATTGGAGATCTGAATTGCCGACGATAAGATGCCTGCGAACGCGTCAGAAGCATTTCCAGGAATATAAAAAGTAGATAGGGACAGCAGCAAAACCAGAAAGAGAAACCACAGGTTAGAACACAAACATACCACTCGCTAGAGAGCTCCGTTTTTTGCCAAATAGAAAACTCATTAAATCAGAACAAGTAAAACAGCTTAAAATAAGATTCACTGTATTCCATCCACCATTTCCTGCTCGAGCCTCTTGCGTTGAGTTGAAGTACAATCCTGAGATCGATAGGGATAGATTCCCGAAGCCGCAACTAGACCCAGCTTTAGAGAACATTCGTCTGGAGCCATGCTTTCTTCGTGGTGTCTCAAGCTCTTTGGTCACGTGATATAAAATGACTGGGAAGGCATGCAGTCGAGTTGTTTGAAGAACCAAAGGAAATAGAGTGGCAGTCAATGGCTCTGCTGAACGAAGAATAGCGACAAAGACAGAGAAAAAAAGATTTGTGCTATTATAAATTGTGCGAACGCCATTACGCGCTGAAATCAAGCGCAAAAGAGAGTTTGCTCGCTTAAGTCGAATTCTGCGGTAGAGTAGTATTTGGATAATCAGCTCATCGACGTTCAAATGGACACTCGACTCGATAGCTGACATTATTTCTTTGAAATCTACATTTTTCATTGACAATTCTGGTCAATCTAACCGGGTATTGTCGCCCTTTTTGTCCTAACTTTGCCACAATAGGCCGCTGAAATAGGCAGCTTATTAACTTTCTCCCTGGGATTCGCTATCTCCATTCAGATACTGCTATTTATCCCCAGTTTAGCTACTATACCCGGCTCATCGTCTGCCTTGTTATGTTGGTATAACGTTTCAGTACGGACAGGAGCCGCACGGTCTTGCAGTACTTTGTTCCCGCCGCAGGTCCTCGAAGGTCCCTTGCGAACAAGCAAAAATTAAGTCTCACCACAAAGTTGCTTGTCCTTTTGAGTTTGTTGAGCTGTGGTCTTTTACTGTAGTTATCAAACTGTATCGAACGAGCAAAACGCGTCAAATTAGCGGTAAAACCCCACTCTTTGGAACTCAAAACAATATACGATAGCATACATTGAATATGTCGGAAGAAGTGACCACATATCTTACTTACGCTGAGACGAAGGAGCACAGCGACCGCGACGACTTGTACATGGTCATCCACGGCAAAGTGTACGACTGTACTAAGTTCGTGGACGAGCATCCGTAAGTAGTTTTAATGTTTGGATTGATGAGAGAGCTGGTTTAACAGAACTACAAGAGGCGGCGAGGAAGTTTTGACTGAAGTTGGAGGAGTCGATGCTACTGATGTTTTTGAGGTTTGTATACTTTCGTTACTCTTCGCAATGTCCGTGTCCATCTCACCTGGAATTATATAGGATGTTGGTCATTCTGATGAAGCACGCAAAATTCTTGACGATCTGTTCGTTGCAGACCTTCACCCAGATGTACGTAGATCTCTATCTATCCTTCCACCATCCTATATATTTTACTGACATTTGATTATCAGGAGGTAGTTGTTTCCACAAAGGCCGCCCCATCTGGCGGATCATCATCTTCTTCTTCAAGCAGTGGATCGTAAGTTTATCTTTTGGATGCAGGAACACATACGCCTATTTGCTAACGGTTGAATAGGAGCTTCCTTGTTTTAATCAGTTTGGTCGTTTTAGGCGTCGCGGGCTACTTTGCCTATCAGCAAACCGTCGCCAACTCGAGCGAATAATGTGCCGTTGTGTTAGCTACTTTGAATGATTGTATTGGACATTTTCCGGAGTTTTTGAATCCATAGATGACGAGTCTCGAAAGAAGCAGTAAAAGAATTGTGCGTGGCTTTACGAATTTTCTCTTTATATATAGGCATGGAAGGAAGTGCGAAGTGATGCAACCGCAAAGAGTGGACAATTACATGTTCTCAATTGAGTCTATGGCCAATTGGAGTAATTTCTTTTTCGTATTATATGATATCTGTTGTGAGTGCTGTTTTACAGTGTAGCGCGTTACCGTTTCATTTTGCAATATCCTCTTACATTAATGTATTTACTTTTGCGTTTTTTCTCTCTATTGAAAATTCTATTACTGTTTCGATTCATTATTGTGCAATTTTCGCGCACTTGACTGTGTAACGGTGTGTAGTCCGTATACTCAGGGGTCAAACTAGGTCGACCTCACTTCATGTTCTTCCGGTTACTAGGATCGGCCAGTTGGATCAACTTGTACGACAACATGTTGAATCAAATTCAAATTAATATTGTCATGCAATAGGCTCGGAGCCGCAAATATATGTTCCAAGTCCAAAAGAAATATGTGTCCGTACAACTTAATGCGCAACAGTGTCTGCGACATCTGGATCTTCGCAACCACGACTCGAAAAGGTTTGTAAATATATAAATGTGGGCTTTGCTCGCCAAATTTTTTATATCGCAAATCAAGCAAAGCGATGGAGCGGCAAAATCTGTTCAATCATCTGATCCAAGTAATTCAGCTTGTCTTCAGCTCGATCGTTTTAGGAGATGTCTCTTATGAGATTCGACAACTGAAGAGCAACAACAAGTCGGTGTCCCACATTTATTGGGTTACGATCATATTTGCCGCTCTATCCATTGTCACAGTGATAATTTCTGCATTCACAGTCAAAAGTCCAAAATTTTACACGCATGCTAAATATGTATGGGAGTTTATCTTGGCAATAATCGGCATTGTTTCTGCAGCAATCACCGCAGCTATGACGAACCGCTGGTTCTGCGAATGGAATCAGTTGAATCCGTTCACAAAAAACGAATGCCGGCGAATCAAGGCCTCCGTAATATTCACTATCATTGTAACGTAAGTGTACCGCCTTAGAGGTCTTGTGCTGCATTTTGCTGACTGATGCTAGTGGTGTTTGGATTTTGGATGGTGTCCGGATCCTGGCGTTAAGAAAATTTGTGAAGTAATTGCAATTGAATTTTCTTTGAGTTTCTGTTCATACAGTAATTCATTGATCTCTTACATAGTACATAATGACAGCCATAAGCCTAATAGTGTAATAAATTTTGTATCCACTTCTAGCAATCGCTCCCTATTCTTCAGTGAAAACATCATGCGTATCCAGTTCCATTCGGATCATCTCTTTCTCGTAGAATCCGCTCGACACTTTCAACTTTATCCGTGAAAGACTGCGTTTTGTCGACTCTGTAATAGGGCAGTCAGTAATAAACTCCCATGCTACCAGGGTTCATAAAACACGTTTCTCACCTCGTGCCAACACGAATATCGGACTGAATACGAGGGACTCCAAGTTCGTGAATCAATTCATGAGCTTGCCCAATCAGCTGCATAACCTGGTCCCAGGGACCTTCGACTGTAGTCCCGGCCGAATGCATCGTGTACTTCAGGCCGCTACCTCGGATCAAGATTTGCACCTCGGCAATATATTTCGACACTGACGGGGTCGCAGTTCCCATCTATATGTTAGCTTGCATCAGTATAGAATCAACATTTCATTGACATTGACTTACTGGAATCAAACAGAAGTCTGCAGTACATTTTAATCCAGCCATTTTTATAAACTTCGATGTTTTTTAGTTCTTGTGCTCGGTTATTTCGGATGGAGCCTTGAATTTTGCCTTGAACTTCCCAAACTTGGGAATTCCGCTCAGCATCATCCGTAACTATATCCACATATTACCTAAAATTACATTTCATCAACACACCAAGCTTAACTACGAACGCCCAATATCGTTACAATACCAATCCCCACAAACCCAATAACCATAGCCCTTCGCAGTCTGACATTCGACAAGCTTCTTCTCAACTAGCCAATCCAAAATATCAGATAATTCCGTAGATGTCAATATGCTGGCAAACCTGCGTTGAAGTTCACTAAACGGAGTACCCGGTCGCAAAGATAGCGCCATCAGAATCACATCTGTGAATCGACGATAAATAATCTTCGATACTTCTCCTGTAATGTCCACCCAGCTCCGACAACCTGGTATAACATTCATTTCTCGGTCATATTCAACAGGAATCGCAACTTTTTCCAGACAAAGCTCCGTTTTCTTCTTTGATGGCGCTTTAAATACAATGTCGCAATCCAATTTCTCACGATCTACAAGACGAGAGGAATATCCTTCAATCAAGTTCCCAGACTTCACGTCCACTCGCACTAGCTCAATGCTTTCTCCGCCAATCATGTTTAATATGCACACCATCGAGCTGTCCGGTGCAATCCGCTGCATCTTCACGCCTTTCTGCTCCGCAAATGCAGACGTCAAAATTTTCTGATAGTCTCTTGCCTTCTCGAGAATCCGTTCGTCGGGTCGAAGTCGTGCCATCGAGTTAAACCGATCGGAAAATATAAAATTCCGTCCTGGCAATCGATGTTCCAAATCCCGAGAAACATATGTCACACTCCGATCATGCTCCAAATCCGACACTGCACGCGAACAAGGATCAACACCAAACTTCTCAAGAAGTTCCTTTGCAAGTTGCGCGTCATAACGTGCTTCTTCTGTCGAAATGATTGCTTTGATCAGCTGCCGCACTTTATCTAGTTCTCCCTCAGACACTAATTTCTGAGTTTTGAAAGCTTCATCAGAGCCTTTAACATCGCATATAAAAGGTGTCTCGGTGAGTGCTTCAATGACTTTAATGGATGATATTGGATTATTCACCTCATCTAGCCACGAATGACTAGCTGAGTTTCGAATGAACACTCGGGTCTCATTTTCAGTAATCAATTCAGCATTTGTTGTGTCTTCATCGACATAGCTATCGACTAAATTTGATTCATTATCTTTCCAAAATCCTACAAGTGCAGGAATATCTAGTTTATCCAGATCAAGATCACCGAATTCTCCCCGTTCATAAGCGGCCAGAAATATTGCCTCCCATCTGGCGCTCGATCGCAGTACGGCTTCGTTGCCTCCTAGTATCTTTCGTGCGCGTGTCCATCCCGAATGAGCTGCTTTCGGAGTAAATGGATTCCCTAATACATCTGCTACTCGCGTCCAGTCAATGGAACGGGCCGCACCTCCGTAAAAAGAGCGAATAATAATAACAGTCCGAAACAGTCGGTCAACATCTGTTGGCTGTAGATTCAGCTGAAACCGCACTCGACTCGTAACATGATGCCCATTGTTGACTTCATCTAACTGTTGCTTCTTCGATCCTGAAGCCTCAGATGATCGCAGCTTTTTTCCAGGTCGTACAAAATCTATAATCGGATCTCGCATATTTTCTGCCATACTTCGCTTTCTACCTTTCCTACTAACTTTGCCAATCGAGTTAGTCTCATCGACAGGAACACTATCGCTTTCTTCGTTTGATATAAGATCTTTCGCGATTGTTTCTGAAAGCACACGACGAGAACTTCCTGTGATACTTCTTGCCGCAGCAGAAACCGCAATTGCAGCAGATCCCAAAATTCGATTTGTCCACGATCGACCATCCATCTTAGACGACGGGGAAGTAGCACTAGTAGATTTTGGTAGTACACTTGAGGAAGTTCTAGTCGAGCCTAGCAAACTGCCTTCTCGATCCTCCATTCGTTTTTGAAGCCTTTCAGAAGCAGCCTTTGCCTGTTCCTCATCTAAACTTACAGACAGCATAGCTCTTTCTGCTCTTCGCTGAATCTTCTTAAAATCAGATTTCCGATGAAGAGATTCAAGTTGGTACAATGAGAAATCGTCCGAAATCACGTCCAAAGATCGTAGCGTGATTTTCCGCTTTTCAGGTACCGTTAGTAATTTTGCTTTCAATCGTTCAACTGCAGGGGAATCGACAGTGATTTCAGGAGCCATGCATATCCATTTTGTGAGCGATGTACCGGACTTAGTGGGAGTGGATATACATATGCGATGTAACTGCTTCTTTGCAATTAGCGCGTAAATATCTCGCTCAAGAGTTCGTCTGTCGCATGCCCCAGAGGCATGTACCTGCAGTTCGCGCACTCGTTGAAGTAGCCAACCACCGCCTTCCATTACACCATGATTTTCCTCTAAAATACTAAGCACAAGCTTTTGTCGCGCGAGAGCTGCTATAGACGGCATATCTTGGGTTTGAATTTCCGATGTCTCCGTTATTATTTCAGACCTAGAACCAGATGAAATGGAATTCTCGGCAACGCTCTCAACTCCATTATTGCGTTTCTTAAACTCTGTCAATTTTAAATTCTCAGATTCTTTCGATGATCCTGGTTCAGGTTGTTGGTTTGCCAGAAAAGCTGCCTTGGCTGCTTCGTTCGCGGCCTTTACTCGAGCAGCAACCTGTGCCTTTGTAGGTCTACCTCGTCTTTCGATTCTGCCTTCTGTTTTGCTATCTGTAGGCTTTAACGAACCAATTCTGCTACCTAAAAAACTCAATATTGCAAAATCCAACTAGATATATCTGCCTACCCTTATATATTTTGCCATCTTTCATGATCAGTGGTGCTTGCTTAATAATAATCCGATCGATTCCCTTCAGCAGCGCATCTAGAGTGGGAGAGCAACCCTTAGAATCGATCGAAGAGAACGCACCCCATTGGGGATCCTTTTCTTTCCCTATGAAATCATAATAAGAGGGAACGGTAAAATAACGAATAAACGACACTTTTGCAGAATTATCACTCAGTCTGACTAGACCATAGTGACCTAGATTTTGTGGTTGGATTCTGTTTGGCTTTATAGAACTTGCAGGTTCGGTAGTTTTTGAAGCGGCAGTGTCAAATGGCCGTTTAAACTGACCCCCTAGCATTTCTCTATAGATATCAACACTAGAAAGGCCCTTCTGTCCAGAGGCAGCAATAATGTTGTAGATCTGGGTTTCGAAGGGTTGATATCTGTTCAGACTAAGGCCGCTGGGTTCGTCCTCGTTTATCAGATCTTCTTCGTGAAACTCAAATCCAGACATATCCGCTGAATTATCTGCTTGGGATATTGGAATGGAGTCTTTGAAAGCATCGTCTTGGTCTGCGTATTCGTCTCCCTCAAATGAAACAAGATCCTCGACCGCCTCATCCTTTATCTTACCGGCAAAGTCTTTAATCAATTGAATGCAAGAATAAGATCTGTCTGTATTCTCGCTCTTTCGAATGACTCGTACGCGACGAATACATCCTAGCTTCTCCAAGACATTCAGAGAGCGTGTAAATGACTTACGTTCATATCCGGTCGTAAGATTCTAGAAATTGTTAATTGAAAAGTCAACTGCCGACCAGACATACTTACCAATTCTT
Source organism: [Lipomyces] oligophaga (assembly GCF_038497815.1). Lineage (NCBI taxonomy): Eukaryota > Fungi > Ascomycota > Lipomycetes > Lipomycetales > Lipomycetaceae > Lipomyces > [Lipomyces] oligophaga. Next base: position 994,865 of record NW_027117785.1, on the reverse strand, counting down.
TCAATAAATCTCTGCGATGACGAATGTTGTTTTTGGAAGACTTAAGTTTGTTCAATATATCTTGTCTCAAACGAGGAGCATCAACAGCCATATATGCTTCATGAGAAGGCTCTTTTTCGTTTGACAACTGCTTTGACTGAAGAAATCGTGCATTTACAAGCAAAGTAGTTCGAATTCCATTGAATACAACTGGATATCTTCTCACCAGGCCTAGACTGATGAGAAGATTGACACGACTGGACATCGATCTCGGATCCTGATTCGTAGCCTTAGCAACCTCGAACGTGGTGATACCAGTTTCTCTAGACCGAGTGATGACACAAAGTAATGCAAAAGGATACTCAGGGACCTATATTCTGTCAGTGTTGCATTATACTGGAACAACCGCAAGGCACGCACTGAACTGTCCTGCTTTAGTGTTCCGGTAAGAGTCTGCCATATCAGGTCTTCAGTGGCAAAGACAACAATATTGTCGCTGTACTTTTCCCGTAACTTCGCCAAATCAAGAAGATCATTTTCTGAACTTATTTCTGCCTAGATTTCTGTCAGTTTTGCCAGAACCAACAGTTGCGGAGGTATACACATACTGGTTGGCCGCCATCGGACACAGTACGGACAAGGATCTGACCTTCTGTCGTGCATAACCATCTCCAAAAGAGATTTTTCAAAGATTCGTCCAATAAACTAACTTTCTGGGAAGCAAAACTCCAAAGTCGGTCCAAAGTCGTACCTAATCGTGATCAATACCAATGACCGAGTATACTGTGTCCAAGAGAAATATACACCTACCTTCGACTCCGTCGAGAGCGATCTGTTCGACGAGATACGCGATGGTCTCGTCAACGGCTGCCATACTGGAGCGATCAGAATGAGCTTGTTGCACTAGACTCAATTTACCAAGTCTTGATCGTGAACAATGTAAAGCAGGCACTTATTGTATACTAGTTGACCTGTAAATCTGAGGTAAGCGGTGCCGGTCTCGGTCGAGCTCTCCCATCGAGTGACCTCCCAATCCGACAAACCGTTCTTCGAACTTAACCACAAGTATCAGCTGTCTACTGCAGATCAAATTGTAGTGCTTGACACTACGAATTAGTAATCTTTGTTCAATTGTGTCGGCATATTTGCTTTTGCTCAGAGAGTAAACTGGCGTGATTGAATTATGGCTACGGAACCGGTCAAGGATCAAGGCCCACCACTCTCGGTGGAGGAGGCTATTTCTGCGCTTACTGGTGCAGCTCAGGAAGCTGTGGTATGCGCGAATCGGATTTCTTGGTGGACCATTGGTGGATTCAAGCAATCTAACAGACTAAATAGGATACAGATGATTATATTACATATTCTACTCTGCTGGATGTCTATCTTGGAACTCCTGACAAGTATTTGGAACAAGATCAAATTAGGCTTCTGCAGACTTTAGAAGAAGTATTACAGAGCAATGTAAGTATGATTTTATTCAATATTGAACACAATATGTTGAGAGGCATTAGGAGACTTTGCTTTCGTACGTAGCCTGGGATCTGCCCGTTCTGTTACTTCCGTATTTGGCTTCAGCAGAGCCTTTCGATACAGTGGCTGCGTCTAAATCTGAATCACCTCGAAAGGCATCTCTGAAGATTTTTAATCTTATCGCAGAGAAAGGAAACGCCAAAGAGGTCTTTTTAAAGGCCATTGAAGCATTGTCTACGCTGTCTGTTGACTATGAACCTGGCGCTGAGCCACATCAAATCTTGGAAAGTGAAAAACTATTTGTTCTGAAGTTCTATGCCTTGTTTGAAGTTATTATTTCAGGTAAGATTGCTTTATTGAGAATTTTTAGTATCAGGAGATTGATTTTATCAAGTTACTCGACGAATCACGACGCAATACCCTTCGAGGTTTCTGACAGCTTCGTCTACTTCTCTGCTATCGTTCTTTTCATCACACGTCGATGAATTAGGCGATCAGGCACTTCCCGTTTTACTTCGCAGGCTATATCTATTTGCGCGGGATTATGTTCCCCCTCCTTCAAAATCCGCCGTGGAACCTGAGGAAGAAGCACTGCAACAACGTTTGTTGCAAAGTTATGCCACACATATGGTCGAGATCATGCTGCGGGCCAAGAATGTGGATTGGACGAGACGAATGTTTGCTGCCGTAAAGCCGTCCGTTGATGTTCTTCCAATCCGTGAGAGACAAAAGTCAGTTTCTTTCGAAGGTGCAGTAAATGCGAATATAACAGAGATGCTTGAGCGGTTTGTTCAGCTTACGCTTTCGTTTGACATAACTCCAGAAGACTTTGCAACGACTATTTTGACCATACCTAGAGAAGACAATCCAGAGGAGGAAGACGAGGACGACGTGGATCCTAGTTTCCCCACGCCGCCAACTCAAAGCAGTTCGATTCCATTTTCTGCTGAAGGTTGTTTGCTATTGTTGTCTGAATATCTTTCATCCGATAGCAAATGTACTGTCGCGTTTACATTCCCTCAAATTATTGAAATCTCTAAGCGATTTGTCACGCAGAATGAAAGTGGATCTCCTAGTGCAGGTGTATGCGATGCCATTGGCATGTTAGGATGGAAATTTTTGATTGATGTGAAGCCAGAACAGATTAAAGAAGTCGACACAGAAGATTTCAATGGGTATCTACAAATTTTGACAACCCTATCTGCAACATCTCCTATCCCGGATGTCAGATTTGCCTACCATGTTCTTGTAGTACATTTACTATCTAGATCCGGATCAGATCGCGCGTACGAGTACATCTTTGACACTCTAATGTATTGTCCATTCGAGAATGTGCGAAGCTCATTTGTGGTCGTTTTGAAGGATTTTTTGAAGAAAGGACCATCAGATTCACGGCAAACTGCAATCGATTACGACGATGCGAAACGAGAACAGATTGAAGCATTGATTAAGCAATGCACTACGGAGATTGAATCTGGAGGGCAAGGTGTTTTGGATGAGAAATTTCTGACTCTTATTGCGTGGGTCAATAACTTTCTACCGATTGCCGGATCAAGCGATTTGTTCAATTCTACAGTTCTACCGCAAATCAAAGCCATTGCCGACTCAGAAAGCGAAGCGAAAGAAAGCACTAAAGAAATGGACTCAGAAGAACTGGTAGAACGTCAGGTGCGAACCGGAATTTTACAAACAGGATTGGATCTAATTTCAGCAGACAGAGGTCTGCAAGACGCTTTGGAAAATCTAAGCGTCAGCGAGAAGACAGCCGGTTCGGAAGAACTCAAACCGTCAAGTACTACTTGAAAGCTTCGAGTAGTTTGCAGGTGATACGACTAATTTTTATGCGAAACACGGTGTGGATCAACAGTACGAATCTTCGCTAATATTACATAATCACGATCGAGACTGCTGCATTACACATTAGTAAATATAATAGTAATAATAATTTCCACTCTTGATAGTAGTATCGTTATGTCTAAACTACGCTGCGGATACTCCTTAAAGTTCGCGCGAGGATCAGCACACTAGCCGCTTCCGGCGGGCTGATTGGCCGTGGCGGGTACCTCCGTTTTGCTGGAATTTAAGCGGTACCAGTTAATCTTGGGTTTATCTGTCGGGGGCCGTGGACAATCACTGCGAGTCCTTCGGCGGTCGTCTCTTCTTCTTCGATTTTTTCTGCGCACTTTGTGTTCTCCGTGTTTTTGTCTACCACTTGTCTCGCATTTCCTTGCCGAAAAGTCAATAATAATGGCCGAATCCGATCCTCGCATATCTGCTGCCGAAGCTGGTACGCTTTTTGTGTGTTTGTGGGACCAATTGTCATCGAAATTTGAGTCGGTTGGGCCTGCAGGTAAAAATGCGTGAGAGCTAACTTCTCTATCTTATAGCTGTTATCAATGCTGCTGCCGTCACTCGCAACTACGCTGTCCATCCCCGTGTTAAGTATGTTTCTTCGGTTGAACTAGATATCAAGGCATCGAATGGTCTTATGTTGTACAATTGGGTTGTTTGGAATTGGGATTTGTTGGTCTGGCATCTGTTGCGCCTGCAGGTCTCCCTGTTTCAAACAACTCATTCCTGGCGATGCAATATAACACAACCTTGTCCGCAATTATCTTGTCTGTCAATCTTTTGACTTGTTGCTAATATTCATATAGATACAACACTGTGAGCGGTGTTAACGGTCCCTTAGTCATTCTTGATAACGTCAAGGTATGTCTTTTGTCTCGCCTTATCCTGTTGCACAGCATCCCCTACACTCTCCGGCTCTCTTTCCATCAATCATTTAACTAAAACTCTCCTTCTAGTTCCCCCGTTACAATGAAATCGTTAATCTGACTCTTCCCGATGGAACAGTCCGTGCTGGTCAGGTCCTTGAAGTTCGTGGCAATCGTGCCATTGTCCAGGTATGTTCTCCGAATATTTGTTTAAGGAGTTGTAAAACTAATATTCGTAAAGGTTTTCGAAGGTACCTCAGGTATCGATGTTAAGAAGACTCGTGTTGAGTTTACTGGCGAGAGTTTACGTATTCCTGTTTCTGAAGACGTTATGGGACGTATCTTTGATGGTTCCGGTCATGCCATTGATAATGGTGAGTAGATGTCCGAAACACTTTGCCGTTCTCTGTGATTATTAACAGCTTCACAAAGGTCCTAAGGTTTTCGCTGAGGACTATTTGGATATCAACGGTTCTCCTATCAACCCCTACTCTCGTATTTATCCTGAAGAGATGATTTCCACTGGTATTTCTGCTATCGATACTATGAACTCTATTGCCCGAGGACAGAAGATTCCCATTTTCTCTGCTGCCGGTCTTCCTCACAATGAAATTGCAGCCCAGATCGCTCGTCAGGCAGGTCTCGTTAAGCGTCCCACCAAGGACGTTCATGATGGACACGAGGAGAATTTCTCCATTGTTTTCGCCGCTATGGGTGTCAATTTGGAAACTTCTCGTTTCTTCAAGCAAGATTTCGAAGAATCTGGCTCGCTCGACCGTGTCACTCTTTTCCTTAATTTGGCAAACGATCCTACCATCGAACGTATTATTACTCCTCGTCTTGCTTTGACAACTGCAGAATATCTTGCTTACCAGACCGAGCGACATGTTCTTGTCTTGCTCACTGATATGTCTTCATATGCTGATGCTCTTCGTGAGGTCTCGGCCGCCCGAGAGGAAGTGCCCGGTCGTCGTGGATACCCTGGTTACATGTACACCGATTTGTCGACCATCTACGAGCGTGCTGGACGTGTGGAGGGCCGTAACGGTTCTATTACTCAGATTCCTATTCTCACTATGCCTAATGATGATATCACACATCCTATTCCTGATTTGACTGGATATATTACGGAGGGTCAAATTTTCGTTGATCGTCAGCTCCACAATCGTGGTATCTATCCTCCTATCAATGTTCTTCCATCCCTTTCACGTCTTATGAAGTCTGCTATTGGTGAGAAATTGACTCGTAAGGATCACGGAGATGTTTCCAACCAGCTCTATGCCAAGTACGCTATTGGGCGTGATGCCGCAGCTATGAAGGCTGTCGTTGGTGAGGAGGCCTTGTCTCAGGAGGACAAGCTTTCTCTGGAGTTTTTGGAAAAGTTTGAGCGCAGCTTTATTGCACAGGATTCGTATGAGGGCCGTACCATTTTTGAGTCGCTTGACCTTGCGTGGTCATTACTCCGTATTTATCCCAAGGAGCTCCTTAATCGTATTCCCGCCAAGATCATCAACGAATTTTACCAGAGATCTCGTGCTGAGGCAGCTCCCACCCCGGCACCTGCTCCAGCGGAGGAGTAAAACTGACTAGTTTTTCAGTTTTTTTTATTTTTTTTATTTTCATATTTATATATTTGCCAAGGACGGTCTAGCATTTTGAACACACATCGCAATTTGTTTTTGAGTGCGTAGATACGAAGGAGGGTTTTGTTTGATTTTGTTCGGTGTTGCAAAATGTTAGATTCATTTGTTTCGTTTAATAGTCTATTGCGCCGTCACATTTACTGTTTTATTAGTTGATTGATTAATTGATTGATCGAGCTTTTGCAGAAGAGTGAAGGTTAGGAGGAGTGAAGAGAAGAGTGAAAAAAAGTGATGCGTAAAGGGTAGATTAAAGGAAAACTGATGTGGTGATATAAGACGGTGAGATGTAGTTATACAATGGTAAGACCAACTATACCTTACTATATTATCCTATATAATGCACTATTCATAACCACTCTTCTATCCTCTACTGAATAATTAGGTAAATCAGAAGTCGGGATGGATAAATGACAATTACAGAAATTGAACGAACAGTAGGCATAGGCATTTATGCAATGGATGATAGTGCATTAAGCATCATACGAAATATTTATGCGGTAATTACAGCTTCTATGATATTTATCTTACGTAACAAATGGTGTACTTAAAATGATATATTGTAAAGCGAAAATTCAATTTGTATCATATATATATTGTATCATATATCGATTCTAGTTACATAGGGAATATGTGGAGTGCGGCGGTTTATGTCAGTCACCTAAAATTTCGTCGAAAACTGGGTTTTCGTCGTCGTGACCTAAACTATTTTTCCTTTCATCGTCCGCCTAATCGCTATCTTTCCTTTACATTCCATCAATCGCCTATCATTTTACTTGATTGATCTTTTTTGTTCATGTCCGCAATAATCAAAGAATCCTTTGCAAAGTGCAAGGAGGAAGGTATTTTGAGGCTGTCCATTGTATGACATACAACCAAAACCCGTCACTAATAATTCGCTTCAGCTCGTCCGGCTTTCGTCACGTTTGTCACTGCAGGCTATCCAACCGAATCCAGCACAGTCGATATTCTTAAGGGCATGCAGGCAGGCGGTGTCGATATCATCGAGCTCGGCCTACCTTTTTCAGATCCCATTGGTGACGGACCTACAATTCAAGGCTCAAATACTGTAAGTCACCAGATCGTTTTATCCAGATCTGCAATGGCTCACGCAACTTCCTCTTCTGCAGGTTGCTCTTGAAAATGGCATCACTACTCACAAGACACTCGATATGGTCCGCCAAGCTCGTGCTTCTGGCGTTTCGATTCCTATTGTTCTCATGGGCTACTACAATCCGATTCTTCACTACGGCGAAGAGCAATTTGTCAGAGACGCCAAAGACGCTGGAGCCCAAGGTTTCATCATAGTTGACTTTCCTCCCGAGGAAGCTGTCAAATTCAGAGGTTTCTGTACCTCCTATGGGTATGTTTCGGTTGTATTCACTCAGACACTTATCTGATCGCAAGCATCTACTGATCCACCTATTCTAGTTTGAGTTATATTCCTCTGGTGGCACCGTCTACTATCGACTCTCGCCTTGAAATTCTGGCATCTATTGCCGACTCCTTCATCTATGTAGTATCTCGCATGGGGACTACCGGTGTTGCGGGCGGTCTCAGCTCTGAACTACCCGATCTTTGCGCTCGTGTTCGCAAGTTCTCAGGCGACAAGCCCATTGCTGTCGGATTTGGTGTCTCAACTACGGAGCACTTTAAGTATGTTTCCTCTGTGGCTGACGGCGTTGTCATCGGAAGTCGTCTTGTGTCTGTTATTGCCAATGCTGGTCCTGAAGATATGTTTTCCGAGACCAAGAAGTTTTGCAGCAGTATCTGCGGCCGTTCAGTCGACATCCCTAATCATGAGGTCAATCTTGGAGAATCCGTCACCATCGCTACCAGCTTAAGCTCCAAGCAAGTGACTCCATCGGCTGTTATTACTGAAACTGATTCAAATATTCAGCTTGGGCCAGACTTTCTCCGGAGTAAACTTTCAGAGGAGGCTAAGACACATGCATTTCCTCCTCGGTTTGGTGACTTCGGCGGTCAGTATGTTCCTGAGTCTCTATTTGACTGTTTGGTTGAACTAGAAAATGAGTTTGAGAAGGCTGTGAATGATCCGAAATTTTGGGAAGAGTACAGATCATACTATCCATATATTGGCCGTCCCGGACATTTGCACCTTGCTCCACGTTTGACCGAATACGCTGGTGGTGCTAATATCTGGCTGAAACGTGAAGATTTGAATCATACTGGTTCCCATAAAGTTAATAATGCGCTTGGTCAGGTGTTACTAGCTCGTCGTCTGGGCAAGAATGAGGTCATCGCTGAGACTGGTGCCGGTCAGCATGGTGTTGCTACTGCCACGATTGCTGCGAAGTTTGGAATGAAATGTACTGTTTACATGGGAGCGGAGGATGTTCGAAGACAGGCGTTGAACGTGTTTCGAATGAAGATTCTCGGTGCAAAGGTTATTGCCGTCGAGGCTGGTACTCGGACTCTTCGAGATGCAGTTAACGAAGCTTTTCGTGCGTGGGTTGTTAATTTGAAGACGACTCATTATGTGATTGGGTCTGCAGTTGGGCCACACCCTTTTCCTACAATTGTACGGACTTTTCAGAGTATCATCGGAAATGAGACAAAGCAGCAAATGCGCGAGTACAAGAACAAGCTTCCCGATGCAGTTGTGGCTTGCGTTGGTGGAGGAAGTAACAGCTCAGGCATGTTCTACCCATTCATTGAGGACAAGTCTGTGAAGTTGCTTGGTGTAGAAGCAGGTGGTGAAGGCATTGATACCCCCAACCACAGTGCGACCATCTCTGCTGGATCTGTGGGTGTTTTGCACGGAGGCAAGACTTATGTTCTTCAGAATAATGATGGCCAGATCATTGATACTTACTCTGTTTCTGCCGGTCTGGATTACCCAGGAGTTGGACCTGAACTATCTCGCTGGAAGGATACTGGTAGAGCAACATACATCGCAGCGACTGATGCACAAGCTCTTCTTGGATTCAAACTTCTCAGTGAACTTGAAGGTATTATCCCGGCCCTTGAATCTTCACATGCTGTATATGGTGCAATTGAACTGGCGAAAACTATGGATAAAGATAAAGATATTGTCATTTGTTTGTCTGGTCGAGGCGACAAGGATGTCGAAAATGTTGCAGAAAATCTTCCAAAGCTGGGCCCTCAGATCGGCTGGGATCTTCGATTTTAATTTTAATTTTAATTTTGATTTTAATTTTGATTTGAACGAGACGATACGGGAATTTCAAAAAAATTCCAAAAAGTGAACGCGTTTGATATTTTGTGCTTTGGGAAATCTAAGTACTTATTTGTACCAAGAAGTAGAAACTTTGCAATTACTATGTCTGTATACATTGAAGTTTAGATTAAATTACAGAGAAAATTAAACGTAGATTACTTCATACGACTATCTACCCGGTTGGATGGGCCGTCCTCTAGAGTCCAAAGTTGCTGAGTTTATCATGGAAATGATCTGATTGACAGCATTGTCGATATCGGAGCTTCTGCCGCTGACATTACAAACTCTTTCCGGGCCCTCTTTACCATTGGTGATGAACTGTATCCGCGCACCACTACTATGTTCGATACGTTTTAAGGTATCTCCTCCACGGCCAATGATTAGGCCGACAAATGCCGACTTCACTATAACAGATCGTGTCAGTGTACCTCCAGGAGACGCTTCCCGCTGAGGACTACATTCTCGGCAACGTTCGTCCTCTTGGAGTCGAGGTGGCGTCGGAGAGCGTCGATATCTTCTATCTCGTTCGCGATCACGATTATGACCTCCGCGGTCATAGCCTCGGTCATCATAATCTAAATTACGGTCTCGATCACGATCGCGATCACGATGGCTCCGACGATCTTTAGAATAGTCGCGATCACTATAACGATCAACGGAATCTTTGCGATGTTAGATTTTTAAGGCAAACTTGTAAATCCACATCAGTCATACCTCGGTTCTCGTATGAGCGTTTGCTACCATAGTATTCACCAAGTGACACACTATCTCTTGGGTCTGCAGCTAACATTGTATTGATATCCAAATATCCCGTGTTTTTCGGCTGCGGCAGGTTGAAATTACTCATTGCTCCGGCTCCAGGCTTTGCTGCTGCAACAGCTGCTGCAACAGCTGCTAGCGCAGCAGCAGCATTGGGATTACTGAGAAGCGCAGATTGCTGCGGTGTTTGTAAACCGATTTGTGGGTATTCGGAAACTAGTTGGGCTAGAGGGTTGGCAGTGTTGCTCGATTGTAGTTGTTGCAGTTGATTTAAAGGGAATTGCGCTTGCGGATGTGAGAGGTTTTGGAGTAGTTGTGATTGGGAGGGCAATACTGGCTGCTGCTGCTGCTGGACAGGCAGCGAATGTGTCTGCTGTGTTTGCTGTTGCGCTCTTTGCGCTGACGCTGTTAGATTCGCTTGACTATCTTGACTCCGTCCATACTTACTCAATGCAGCCAGAAGCGACGCAACATCGGCGTTGTCTGCCATATCTGTGGTTTGTTTTTTGCTTGGATGGCGTCTTAGTGGCAAGATCGTCTGAGTCTCAGGAACACTATAAGGCTAAGTAAACAATCGAAACTGTTTATCTGCACAAATCAATTGGACCACAATGATGAATAGCACTCGATCGGCTCAGATAGATGCGAATTCGATAGGATTGCAATAATTCTGGGACTGAATACTAAGCAGAGTTGGATTGAGTTGAGAGTTCTGGGTGGTTTTGGTCGGAGCGTGCGCGACAAGGCAAAGAAATACTAAGAGTTCGTACGAAATACGCAAACAATCCACGATCGTCAGCGTATTTCAGGGCAAATAAAAAAATAAGTAAGAAATGAACAAAACGGAACGACAAAAATCGGGCAAAACTGGCGTGTTCGCTGAAGTATATAGGTTACAACTTTTCCGATGCGCCAAAACATTGCAGTTATACATGCATTCTCGTAGGGTAAATCACGTGAATGATATTTTCCAGTGCGTAGAGAAGCACTTCAGACTTGCTAGAGATCAAGACACCAGCACCTGTGGAATTCAATTAATTGCGAACGTGGTTCAAATACTAATTGTGAATGTTGTACAGATATTAGATAGGTGTGATTAGGCTTCGATTATAGCTTTGTTTGTAATAGAGGGTGATCTGTCAGTGAGCGGATAAGCATTTGCAGAATCGAAGTATCCATCCTCCCATTTCTAACTTGATTATTGTTCGCAAGAAAAACCAAACACAATTGTTGAGGTACGGAGCTGCCAGATGATCTGCAGCAATGGAATCATACGCAGGTTTTGGTTACTATCTCTGAACAGACATACTACTACCCCAAGATTACGACGCAGTCGACCATGTTCGGCGGTGCTAGAAAGGTCGTGTTTGGATTTTATTGTCAATGAATTGAGTATTGAGCCTTGCAGAGCATTCAGCTCGGCTACAATTGTGGAGCGGAATCGCAATCGGAGAGAGAATAAATTCCGAGACTCAGATAATACCATCACAGACGACGAAAACACATCTGATTCAAATGAAGTGAACAGGAGGAGTTCTGATTCTTCTCCCCATGAGGGAACATCCACAAAGGAACCTGAAGCTATATCTGAGACTTCTCAAATAAATACTGATCAAGCAGAGAACTCGGAAAATTCTTCAGTACCAGATTTGTCCAAAGATATGGATTCGAAAGAAATTTCAATTTCTGCGCTTGATAACAGTTCTGAGCCAAATGAACAAGAAGTTTATAATTTTGAGATTAAACTTCCTCTGGATAAAAAGAATCAACTTTTATCTTCTCGGGCAAGATTCGGAGGAGGATTTCCAAAATCACTGCGGAGCCGAGGCAGGGCATCTTCCGAGTCAGAACTATCAGAACTAATTGACTCTCATGGATACTTTCCCTATGATAAGCTAGATTACTTTCAAAAGTATAATATTATATTATATGATGATCTTGTTCAGCACAATTCGCATTTGAAAGTTCTTGATAAGGCTGCTATAGAACAACTAGGTATGTCAATCTGTAACGATGATGTGTCTTTGAGCTAATCATGTTTCGGAAGTGGATATTGAAGGTGGATTTTCCGACAAGGGCTATTATATAGACAAGGCTATATACGACCGAATCTACTTCAATGCTCTCAATGCATTGGATGCCGATTCTAAAAGGACAGATGACTCATGGTTATTATCTTCGCGGAATAAAATCGATCTTTGCGCTTCTGAAGGACAATCAATGCAATATCTGGACGCTATTGTTGAACAAGTGGCTAGAGATATTAGTGGAGATATCGTCCGTCTAGAAGATGCCGACTTGGAACGCATTGTTTCTAAAAATTCGCCATTTCGTAATGGTGAGTAATTGTGCCATCGGAATGTTGGGGCCTAGTTTGAAACTAAATAATGAAATAGCTAGTCATGAAGGCCGATGCCAATACGATTTTCGTAATTCTAACGTTTATTCATCAAGAATTTCTTTATTTGATTCTGAGTCTGTTGTTGAAACGTCCCGAGTGGCGGAAGAAGATGAAGCAGAAGAAGATGAAGAGGATGAAGAGGATGAAGCAGAGTATGATGATGAACGGGGCAAGGACGATGACTCTTTCGACATTTCTGATTTAGGTATTAATATCGAAGAACTGTTGAAGCGAAGTACGCTGAGAGAGGATATGGTGGCTGGTTTCAAGGAGAAACTTGAGTCGCAGGCAGAACTTATTGAAAAGACCGAGGAAGTGCTTTATATTGGTGACAAAGACGTCAAGCAATATGCATCTACTTTAGTTCAGTGTATACTAGCATGCGTCACAGCCAAGCATTCTTTGGAGAATTTTCAACCTCGACAGGGTCGGCGTCCGATAATCGTTCATTTCAAGTACTTTGATGAAATGGCTAACTCAAAGTGCGGCAAGAATATCATTCCTGCACTTTTGAATGCTTTTACTGATGAATCTAATGTTTTATTCCCGGTCATTTTTATAGCCACTCTCTCAAGTAATTACAAGATCGAGAGGGCGAATCCTATTCCTATGGAGCCTACAATGCTGCGGATGGCTATTCCGAATAGCAAACTTACATTCAATGGCAGAAGTGATCAGGATGTCGCTAGAGAGTCTCGGATTCTTAATGCTCGTTATCTAGATATTTATCTCAGTCGAACTCTGCCACGATTTGAAAAATCTGAAGATTCTGAAGAGGTACCTTATTTCCGAATCTTGGATTTAGAAAATTCATGGTTTGATGAACCTCTATCAGATGACAACAGTTTGAGTCATCAATTTTTTTCTGCGGGAGCAATGCCGACGATTGATATGATGAGACTGATTTATTCGATTAAAGGACTCATGCTTCGAGATAAGCATAAACGAGTCTCTCCTGAAATGCTTGAGTATGCTATCCAAACTTTGCGAGTGCCGAGCTCTAAGGACAGAAAATCCGACCAAGACGATTCTAAGGAGTCAGCCCACGCGAAAATCCTTCGCACAGCAGGCGACAGGCCTAAAGCGACAGCGACGAAAACCAAGGCAGAAATTGACGCAGAACTGGCCTCAAAGCTTGATTTGACGACCATGGAGAAATCATTATTCCATTTGGTTGTCAACCCAGAGGACATCACAAGCCAATTCGAAGACGTCATTGCACCTACAGAAACACTAGAAGGCATGCAGGATTCGATCATGCTTGAGTTAGAAATGCCAGAGGAGTTTACGTTTGGTATTCTCAAGGATCATCATCTCACTGGTGTTCTACTCTACGGGCCTCCGGGAACTGGTAAAACCTTGCTTGCGCGTTCTTTTGCAAAGGCCGGCAAAGCTCGGATGATACAGATTAGTCCAGCTGATATTTTGGAGAAGTACGTGGGAGAATCGGAGAAAAATATTGTAGCTCTATTTTCGCTTGCTAAGAAGCTGAGCCCATGTGTGATCTTTTTGGACGAAGTAGATGCTTTGTTAGCGAGCCGTTCGAGTGGGTTTTCGGTGACTTCTAGATACCGAGAATCGATAAATCAATTTATGTCTGAATGGGATGGAGTGCGAGGAAGTCGAGTACTACTATTTGGAGCTACTAATCGTCCGTTTGATATTGATGATGCAGTACTGCGACGATTTCCTCGACGGTTGTTGGTAGATTTACCGACAAGAGAAAATCGAAAAGACATTTTCATTCTACATCTAAAGGATGAAATTGTCGATACAGCTGAAATTACTTTCAATGAGCTAGCTTCTCGAACTGAATATTATTCCGGGTCCGATATCAAAAATGTTTGTCTCGTGGCCGCGTTTCAAGCGATCAAGGAGCGGCGTAACCTGCGCGATCAGTTCAAGCAAGGAACCGGAGTGCTTTCAGGACAGCCCGCGAAACGAGTACTTTGCCGACGACATTTCGAGCACGCACTAAACCAGATTCAACCTTCGCTCTCTGATGCAAATGATATGAATTCGTTGACGCAGATCCGAGAATGGCACAGAAAGTTTGGCATGTTCAAAAAACGACGAAATGTATCTTGGGGGTTTAAGGGCCCTGAGCCAGAGATCAAGCCGGAGGTAAGGATTTAAACGGACAGGTCCGAGGTTACTTTCGCATACATATAGCTAGTAATGTTATAACATATTTTCGTTGGACATCAGAAAAATATAGTGCTTGTTCATCAAGATAGAATATAAAATAATCAAATATAAAATATTGAAACAGTAGTAGCAGAACAAATCCAATCAGCAAGAAACAACCAGAAACTTGAAACTAGAAGCCAACAATTGGCATATAATTTCAAGCCAAATGAAATGCTTGTTGTATTTACAGAAATGAAAAACAAAATCAAATTTCAGTTTTTTCTTTTATCCAAATTTGTTTCTTCTTAAAAAACAATATCTGTCGAGCCGACAATCGAATTATTGCCTGTATTTCCTAGAAGTCGAGATTTTTTACTCAAGACCGATTGGGCGATTTCCAAAAGCGGGTAATCGGTATGCTTTCGTCCGATGATGGTGACTCCAAAGGGCATACCATCTTCGCGGAAGCCTGCGGGAATAGCAAGGGCGGCAAAGTCTGAAAAGTTGACGAAATTGGTATAAGTGCCTTGCTTGGAGTTACGAGCAATGGGGTCTGCTTGAATCTCAGCAATTTTGGGAGATAAAGGCGCAGTGGGAACGAGGAACCCGTCCACGTCCGCAAACTTTGTCTCAATCTCGCGAACAAGATCTCGCCGAAGATGCTCCCAGTCAAATTGATCGGCAGCGGAGAATCTGTTGGCAGATTGGATGATCGTTCGAACGGAGGGATCCATAGCCTCAGGATCGGATTCAATGAGCTTACGAACAACAGTGTACCGCTCGGCAACCCACGGGCCCTCGTAGAGGCATTTGCCTAGACGATACATGGGATCGTAGCTACGGGAAACCAACTCGACGCCAGCAGCCTTGAATTCTTCCAGTGCCTTTTCCCAGAGAGGTGCATTCTGCACATCATCGAACCACAAAGGGTCGTCAGGGATAGCAAGACGAGGTTTGGACCCAAAAGATTTTGGCATAGGCACTGGAAGGGGACGAGAATAGGAATCCACGGGATCGTACTGTGCAGCGACATCGAACACCGCTTTGGCATCAGGAAGATTGAGTGCGAACACAGACACGCAGTCAAGTTCACGGCAGGCAGGAACAACGCCGGTCGCTGAAAAAGCACCGCGAGACGGCTTGAGACCAATCAAGTTGTTGTGCATTGCAGGAACACGGCCAGAGCCGGCGGTGTCAGTACCGAGCGAGAATGGAGCAAACCCACGAGCAACAGTGTTTGCGGAACCAGAGGAAGACCCCCCAGAACAGTAGGCGTCGTTGAAGGCTGAAGGCACGGCACCGTAGGGAGAACGAGTACCGACCAAACCGGTCGCAAACTGGTCAAGATTGGTCTTACAAACAGGAATAGCACCCGCTGCTTTGAGAGTCTTGATGATCACCGCATCCTCCTTGGGCTCGTACTTGAAAGCCGGGCACGCAACAGTGGTTGGTAATCCTGCCACATCGATGTTATCTTTGGGAATGAACGGAACACCGTACAACGGCAGGTCCTTTGCATTAGGAATTGCCTGCAACTGTTCCCATTGAGTCTTGAGAAATTCTGGGGTCGCAATGGTGATGAAGGCGACGTCGTTGGTGGGAAAGCTAGCAACGTGCTCGATGACTCGGGCGAGTCCCTCTTCGGGGGTGGAAGCCCGCTGAGTAGACAGCCATTTAGTCAAATCCCAGCCAATTGTCTCGGCAGCCATTGCTAATAATAAATGTATTAATTGTTGTATAGATGTCTGAAGCACACGAACTAGTCAATTGAATACAGTGCCCGACGTTAATCCTATTCAACTTCGAAGCAATCAAAAAATTCAGACTTGGATGGAGCGCTCTATGTTGACGCCAACAATTATTAATTTTTTTGCCCAGAATCGACATCTACTCCGGCTCCCTCTGCCGTACCCTGCCCTTCTGTCCACCACAAGCACCTCATAGCTTGTGATCTTCGCACAACACCCCCACTCGCTGACTTGTCGTTCCGATAGAGTCACGTGGTATACATGCACACGTGGTGCAAATCCTCCCAGACTAGACGACCAACCGGTCAGCGCCGCGCGGGGCTCAACAAGATTTGAACATACTAACCTTAAATTGTATGCGGCGTGAACGGCGGGAAGCCGCTTTGCTCTGCACATCCAGGAACAAGAGAGATGGGGATAACAAAAAGGACTGTAAGACTGACCAACTGAAAGCGTCTAAGGAGGAGAGCGACCGACACGGGAGACAACCCCATGAACGCAATTCTGCCTCTATCACATATTCGTACTAGCGTACCCGGTTAACGAGGGTTCCTTGAGTCCCGCAAAACTATTTCGTATCTCTGACTAGCCCACTCTTTTCTATCCGGATGCCGTGGCGCCAGTAATAATCGACACTGTGGTAGAATTGAGGCAAAGGCAATATACAATTGAGTCTGAACCAAAGTCGGGGGAAGTAAATAAATACAAGGGAGAGAGGGAGCGCAAAAGTTAAAAATCAAAAAGAAAAAAATTAGAGCGAGCGGATAGCATACCGAGGATGTACGACTAAGGATCATTAGTCTAGATGACCCGGGACAAGCTTCGCCTCGTTCTACACATGCCATTCGAAAAAAGGATCACTAGACTAATACATAACGATCAAACGCACGCGCGCAATGATTCTGTAATCATAAGTGGGCTTTAGCTGGACCGGCTCCCTCTTTTCCTTTTCCTATACTTTTACTGCGTCACATCCACATAGCCTTACATCCTTCCAATCCTGGACCCCATCCTTGTAGCGCTGCGGTCCCTTTATCCTCTTCCTTTCCACGACTGTACTCTTTTCCGTCTGCAATTTTCTCCGATTGAGCTTCCTCCTCTACTTTACGTTTCCTTGTGTTCGAGTTTCTTCTATAAATTAGCCGGCCAGAGCCTCGCTTGATATTGTCAGCGGCAAGCTTCCCCCGGTTGCCGAGATTTAGTCCGATAACCGAGAAAGAGCCTGCAGTTTCCCTATCTCAATTTGCCGTGCGTCCTCGACTACTTTTCTCTTCGGCTACACTCCTCGGCAGCTCACTTTTCAGCACCCTGCCTGCTGAGTGCAGAAACTATCTAATGAGGGCCAACTCGGAAGACAGCAACACATCTACACAAGATCCGTCTGCAATCGACCGTCAAAAATATTATGCATCTTCAACGTCTACCCCAGGCTCTGTGCGGACACTAGACCCTATGTTGCCGAATGCCCAATATCAGCAGTCCAACAGCATTAACAACGCCAACACAAGCACCCAAATCGAGCCAATTGCATTCGCTGGATCATCTGCAGAATTAACATACCAGGAAAGAATACGAGCCAGCGAATCTTCTATTGGCAGGATATGGACGGACCAGGATATTCTCATCCTCATAGATGCTTACAGGCAATGTAAAAATGAGGCTTACGAGTTGCAGCAGTCGGTTCAGCGCTCCTGCGCTTCGTCACTGCCGTCCTTAGCTGGAAGTGCATCGACTCGCAGCAGTATCAGTTCAAACACATCTTCAATTGATTCCTTCTCTTCGAGTAATAGCAGTTCCGGAGGATATCCAACTATCCAAAAACGGATATCCGCATCGATGGATCGATCCCGACAATCTGTCGAAATGTTGTTTGAAAGAGTTCATGCTGAATTCGTAAGTCGAGCTTTGAATCCCCATCGCACGCCAAAGTCTCTGTACGAGAAATTCGGTTTCATGACTATCACTTATCGTCGTATTAATGATTACGAGTCCGGCAAACTCTTTGGAGGAATGAGCCCTCCGTCGTCGTGGTGGTCGCTGACCCCAAAGCAGCAACGTACATTTCTAGCGAAGTCGATGACACCTATGTCACTGACAATATATAAGGCGCTGTCACCTATACTGGATCAGATTGAGAACCATAGAAGCGCGCTGAATTTGCCCGCGTATGGCAGTCCGTCCACACCGGGAAGCAGAACCTCAAAAGCCGAATTTCCGGAGCAGGTGCGTCCACGAGCAAATCAATGGATGAGCGGACCAGCACCTAAACGGAGCCAATCGATATATAGCAAGCAAGGTCGGTCTGCTTCAGGATATACTCGGAATCCGTCATCTCAGACACATTCGCCCTTGCTCGGTGCTGATTATTTCGAGCATTCATTTGGTCCAACTGAACTTGGACCAGAGACAATCGAATACGGTGCCAGAGGACCGGAGATTGAACAAGAAGATGATATTGATAGGTTCTCGGGGAGTAACTTACATCCCCTGTCAAACACAAATGAACGAGACATCAAACGAGTACTGAAACGTCCACGAGCGATGTATGAGTCCATGGATGGGATGCCGATAATACTGCCCAATGTGCCATCTTTTGAGGGAGACGTGTATGAGGAGTACTTCACAGCTAGTAGCGAGAGCTCAAACCGGTCCATACCGCCGCATCCGATGCCGAACAACGGCAATGACAATAGCAGCATCCCGCATCGAATGGGCCCAATGCCAGGAGCCGCTCACACTGTAAAAAACGCTCAGGGACGCGAATTCTCTCCGCCAGACGCATCGCAGCTGAGCGATATACTTCAGGAGTTTATACTTGCGTACAAAGAATCTCAGGAGGCGCAGAAACAGCGGGACGAGCAACTACTATGGGCCCTGCAGTCCATTTCCCAGGCCTCGACTGAATTGATCGAAGCTGTGCGTGCAGTTCAAGTGCGTGGGTCTGACTGAGTCGAAGCAAGCGATTTAGGGAATTATGACGACTGGTGCGACTTATGCGAATATTGCGATAAAGGGAAATTATTTTGTGATGTTAAAAGATTTTTTTCGAGGAGTTTTCATGGAGTGAGGAGAATTAAAAAAAGCTTTCTTTTTGTTTTTGTGTTTAGGTACCGATCTCTTTGTATATAAAAAGCGGATTTATTATCGTTGCTGTCGTTGCTGTCGCTGTTTTCGCTGTATCGAATATAAAAATTATTCACCAACTCGGGCCCCCCGAGCTCGCCCATTAATCATCACTGTTTTGTAGATGCCACAAAATAGACTACGACCAGCAAGGTGTTCCAGGGATCTCTTGTGCAAAGATCAGAGGACGCCGCACGAGGGAGGCGGTATTGCGACATGTCTGTCCGGCAGAGTCCAGCTGGCAGTGAGTGCTACAGACGGCGATTTGAAGGTGAAACGATTATGTAACTAAATGATGGTTGAACGACAAAATTATGGAAAGCTAGATTTGCGGTATTTCGTTTAGAGATAAGAGCTGAAAGAGAAGCAAGAGCCTGATAGAACTGAGAAGTAATACGTAACAGCAGTGGTTGGGAACAGCAGGGTGACCAGAGATGGCGGACAAGATAGGAACCAAACCGAACCAACAAGGTGCTTCTGTGAAATTTGCAACCTGGGCTGAGATGAATGAGCAAACTGCCAATTTTGATCTATCGCAATACCTACCAGGTTGCCACAAATGAGCCTAATTTACCCATTATGTTCATTATAGAGCCTTCAAAAACAATATATCGCAAAAAATATTCGCTAATTGCGCTCTGAGCTGGTCAAATCGCTAGCATCTTGACTCCAGCGAGCATACCGGTTCAGGTTCAGTTCAGCGGCGCACTTCCAAGCTTACCTATCCGAGTCCGAGTCGCTAAGTATTCCTGTCCTCGCACCTTTGCTCAACGTTTAGCTTTCCAAGTAGGCCACCGACGATTGCGAGCGAGGTCGGCCAGCACCAGATCCTCTTAGTTTTACCACATCTTGCTCGTCCGTCCGTTGGCTCGTTTCTGGTTTGTAATTTTTTTCTTCTCGCTGTCTGCAATTTCCGCCCCGCGTCGTGTGTGAACCTGATTACTCAGTCGGTTAAAGGTACTCGATTTCGCCCCGTTCTTGTGTTCTTCTGCAAAACCATACGCTCTGCGATAGATTGACCTTCTCACACTTCTAGTTTTTATTCTCTCTCGATTCTATTCTATCTCCTATCTCTTTCGCCTTTTTATTTTTTTACAGAACCGTCTTCTCGTGCCTCTTGCCCGACAGCCAAAACATGCATGCGTCTGACCTCTCCTCGACGGGTCCCACGCCTGCGACCATGGGTGCGCAATCTCGGCCGCTTCAGCAGGAGGCCGGCTTTCTGGTTCCTTTTGGCTCGTCGTCGTCTAAAAAGCGGAAATGCTCAATGCCCAATGCTTCTCGGTGTAATGATACTCATTGTTCAGCACCTTCTGAGGTTGACTGCTCCGGCTGCTGTTATTGTGATTCTGATTCATGCTCAGAGTCGGACTCTTCTTGCCCACTCACCTCTACAAGACGAAAGCGAGAAAGGGGCACAACTGGGCATATGTCTGTCGATCGGAAACTCTTAGCATCCACACGAAATTCATCGAGTAGGTCTTCTACCTCATCTGCTTCGTCATCTTCTGCTACTGGCATAGCCAGAAGTGGTGACGAATGTGAAGATTCTTGCAACCATGGTGACTGTCTTGAAAATCACTGTGAACTTGTCCCCTGCGTCCTTCCACATTGTTCCACTGGGGATGAACCATCCATAGACCTCTCGGCCTTTTCCGCGCCTGATGGTCCTTCAGGGACTGCCTTCTCTTCTTGTCATGAGTGTTTTTCTCCCATCATGGGAGAAGTCGAGTGTGCTTCTTGTTCCTCGGCGTCGCCTAGTCCCCTATCTACTCCCGGGACTATTTCTGCAGTCACACCTTCTCTGCAGCAGACTTCTTCCTCTACTATTCCACCACCTTCAATAACTATGAGTGAATCTCTTTCTGGACCCAGCTCGAATTCTGAGCCTCAAAAAGAATTTAAGCCTGCTCTTTGCCATCATAATCTTGCTCCAGACAGCAAAGTCTGTCATTGGGGTGATGACTGTACCTTTTCATTTACTTCTCCTGCGGACTTGGACATGCATCTGAAGACATCTCATATATCCTTCTTGGAACAGCAAAGATTTCATCAAGTGCAGACTATCCAGCGAAAACAGCAACTTCAGCAACTACAACTCCAGCGCCAAATTCAAGAATTACAGCAACAACTACAGCACCAACAGCGGCAACTTACAGTAGCGACACAACATTTATCAGCGGTGCAACTTAGTTCCACTGAAAATTTTGCAAATACTTCCAGTGCTAGACAATTAAGTGACAGTAGTCATAGTTCTGCTGTTCGCATGCATAACACCGATGCTCCTATGATGAAGTTGTCTGCCCCAGGTGCGCAAACTCTGCCTTGCCAATGGGATTCTTGTGATGTGACAGTAGAAGAGATTGATGGATTGTTGGCTCATATCAAGCATGACCACATGATGGCAGATATTTCAGTACCATCGAATGAACTCTTGAGTTCTGCTCATACTCCTTCACTATCGACTCCTGCCGATCCAGTCCACCAACTGGGCAGTTCGGACGACCAGGTTCTTGAATGCCACTGGGGCCAATGTGCTGACGCGTTTGCGGATCCTTCGGTGATGGATAACCACTTGCTTGGCCATTTATCAAATTTCGCGATGCCTTTACAGTGCGAATGGGATGAATGTAACTTCATGACTGATACTTCAAATTCTTTAGTTTCGCATATTGTCCACGACCACGTACCGCCGGATACTACGTCGTCGACAAGCTCAGCGGATGTTGGACCTGTCACCCCGGCATCCGTACAGTCTAACTCAGCAATTCAGATGCATACCCCTACGTTTCAGGATGCGATGTTGGAAGATAATAAGGAAAGTGTTTTTGAGCATTTGCCGGAGACGCAAAAATTTTCCTTTGAGCCTCAACCGAGTTTCGCGCATCATAATCATCACAACCATCAAAGCCATCAGAATCATCAAAGTCATCAGAGTCTTGGCTTGCAGACTTGTTTGAATCATCATCATCCGCATTCCCATCCGCACATCAAGCCGTCAGAAGAAAGCACTGAGCACCGCTGTGAATGGCAACTGGGGGCAAGAGACGGTACGATATGCAACGCTGTCTTCTCATCTACACATGACCTTTCAGAACACATCATATCTACGCATATTGGATCTCGAAAGCAGCAATACACCTGTCTTTGGGATGGCTGTGAGCGAAATTCACGGCCCTTTGTACAACGGCAAAAAATCATTCGGCACTTGCAAGTTCATACTCACGATCGGCCTTTTGCATGTGACGTCTGCGGGAAAAGATTTGCCGAGCAGCTGGTTTTAACTCAGCATAAGCGCGTTCACTCTGGGGAAAAGCCATTTCAGTGCAAAATATGTGGTAAGCAATTCGCTGTTAGTACTGCCCTTTCAGTTCATCTGCGGACACACACCGGTGAAAAACCATTGAAATGTAAATGGCCCGGATGTGATCGGAGTTTTTCAGAGTCTTCGAATTTGGCAAAACATATGCGAACACACACTGCGAATCGGAAATTTAAATGTACTATCGAAGGATGTGGCAAGGAGTTCCTCCGGAATGATCAACTCGTTCGGCATATGAAAACTCATGATAATAAGATCGACAGCAATGGACGAAAAAAGCCTCGAGAACAGCAGGTCGAAGGACTTCTTCAGATGTTTCAGATACCTTGATTTATCTTCCTCTTGTTATATGTTTCAGAATGATCAACGGAAGATACATCACCTCATAAATAATAATTTTGAATTCAATTAAACTGTAATTTCCAAGCTGTTAAGGTATAAAATTAGTCTACAGCCATGTCGGAACTTCATTAACTTCCTCTACGACAACTAATTCAAAATCACTCATTTCAGTTACGGTCATCTTGTTTGTCTTCTGTGATTCCAAACAACATCTGCAACTTACATCTACGGAATAAACATTCCAACTCACTCCCGGCTATAGTTGTAGCAAATCAAACAAAAATTTTAATGCATAATACTAAAGTTGGATATACATTTTAATGACAAACTCAGATCTTGCTTGCTGAGATTGCAGCTTATTGAATTTCTACCTGGGTAATGTCTCCACCTACAGAGATTATTCTGCAAACTTTAAAGTGTACCGTGAAAAGGCGAAAAATTGTACTCTTGTTTATTAAAAGTTAACTATATTCTCCATTTTGGGGAACCAAGTTAACTTTCGTCACTAAATCATGACGACCTCCAGCCATTTCGCAGCTGCAGGATATTTTATATTCACTCATGAAAAGTTTCGATTTACATGAAAGCTCACTATATTTCTACAGTCTTGGCAGCTTCATCCATTAATGCCAAGTTAGCTAGCCTCTCCTTGTAACTAGTCAGTTAGTCATACCAGCTATCTTAACATGCTTCTCAATCGAATATAAGCATATTATTTGCTCGCAAACGGAATAGAATATTTATTATTTTGCAACCATTTCTCTTAAAAACTGTTTGTACGCCCTGCCCAATCTAGTACTGCTAGTCCAGTCCGTCGCCAATTGCCGGACTCTTGATTTAGATTGTTAAACAAACCATCTGAACAGTACGGTCAATTCTCATATACTAAATATTTTCTCATATAATGTAAATTCAGCCAAAAACAAACTCTTTCTAGACCGAAACAAAGCCGATCCTAAAGTATCCCTAGCCAATTTGAAAGAAAATTAGCAGGCTACCAAGATCATTGGAACAGACACGCTGTGTTCTTGGAAGGATTGATAAAGCATGAAGTCGAAAAATTTTATCCGTCTCCTCCAAAGTAGTATAGCAGTATTGCTGTATTCAGGAGTAGTAGAACCAAAATGTTCAGTCACTCATCTAGCTCTTCCTATATCAGTGTACATGGAAGATGGAAAGATACAATACCTGACAGGACAACATACACTACACTAGCCGATACTCGCTAAGTATTGATCGCATCTGGTAAGGGTTAATCATAAACAGACTACTTATTGTTTGACTGAGTTAGCCTAGAATGAGTGAGGATGAATTGAACAAGAGTGTCAACTAAAATTCCAACACATAGATATCGAAGCTCTACTGATTGGGTTGTAATCATGCCAAAATAGATCAGAATAATAGGTAGAACGATGAATTAGTTCCAGATAGAGAAGCGAGAACAAACACCTTGGCAATGAATGCACTACTACTCCTCGACTGGTCCAGTGTTGATCACATGATTCATATTGTATAAGTGAGACCACCTCTTGAATTTGGAGTTGATCAAAACACTTCTACTATCATTGAAGCGGAGCTGCTTGAGATTGAAAATGAGAAATTTAATGCGGGAAAGAATTTGCAGTTGATATAAGCGAGTTTTCAATAGAACTATTTCAAGGCTGGGCTACTCACAGAAATTGAAGTTCGGACAGCACGAGCGCCAAAGGCAACAAACTAGACAAAGTCAAGGTCAACAGAAATCAAACAAAACATGGCACTAGTACAATATCCTGCGCTGTATGTGATTCTAGGTATTTGCATATTTGCAGTCATCCGAGACGAAATGATTACTAGACCAATAAAAATTGGAGTGTTGTCGATTTTGATCTTGTTTTTTCCGTCGGTAGACTTATATGTGTACTCTCGGAGAAGACGTGGAATTCCTGACGATTACAAGTATTATTCTAGCGACGAGGAAAATGACGAAGAGGAGGATATGGAAGAAGGAAAGGAAGCGAGCAAAATATAATGTAATATAGTATATTAAGACTTGTAAATAGAAAAATCATTGCAACAAATTAATAATGATCATATGATAGAGACGGACAACACCAAACCAAAATGACGCCAACCGGATCCATAGCAACAAAGCATAAAACATATGTAATTTTATAATACAAATTGTGCAAGGAAAACTTGTTTCCTTAAACGATTGTCTGCGCAGGCAAAGCACCGAACTGCATGGCAGACTCATGAGGAGGAGAAGACTGATGTTCATGTCGATAATTATCATACTGCACGATAACAGATAAGAGCTGATCTAAAGAGGACGCATTCACCAAAACATTTTCCACATTGTGTTGTTTCAAAATAGCAACCAACTCATTCTTAACAGCTTCTGCAGAAGCATCAAGTTCGATTGCACTCACATCTTCGTCGTCACTAACAGAAGAGCCTGAGGTAGTGCTGACACGGCGACTAAAAGGATTTCTAAATGATTGAATCTTTGACCCCGCGTTGTGCAGTGGACGATTGTGAGCCTTGCTATCACTATCGTTTTCTTCCTCCTCCTCATCATCATCATCATCTTCTACTTCATCATCATCCTCTTCTTCTTCTTCTTCTTCTTCATCTTCATCCTCTTCCTCAGACGACGATGCTTCGGAAGATGAAGGTGTGGGTAATGAGATTCTGCGGCCAACCAGAGGAACCTTCGAAGATGCGGAAAACCGGTTCATAGCAGAGGGGACCGGATGAGGAGAGGTGACCCGCTTGAGAGATTCTTTACGGGTCCTGGGCTTATGTGGAACGGACTTGAGAATAATGACATTGGAAGAACCGCAATGGCTAGCGGACAATTCAAGAGCGGGAAGGATGAATTTTATGGCTCGCGCTTCATTGGCAGCAGAGGAAAATATGACAAGATCAAGCCGAGACTCGCGTGCAAGGAAATCGTGAATAGCCGTCTCGAGAACTTCAGGATCAGGTACGTCCCCATACGACGAGGGCGAAGAGGAGGTCGCGGCTGGAAGTAGGTAATGCAGCTGGACATCGTGTATCCGGGACTTCTGTCGGACGAAGGAGGGAGACTCGGAAGGAGCACCAGCGACGTAGACTCGACAGTACGACGAAATGAGCTGAAGAATGATGAAGTCGAGGTCAACCGTCGAACCTACAACCAACACAACTGAGCCGTGGAGCAACATTATACGAACTGAACAAGGACTAGATTGTCAAAGATCTGGGTAGGTTTGCACGTAGTCTTAGTCTGAGTCCCAAGCCAGAAGGCTGCCGGAGAGAGAGGAAACGATGAGGCAAACAGGAAGGAAAAGATAAAATGGGGCGGAGAGAGAGAACAGATAGTATTAATATCTTGAGAGGACGACGACAAGGAGGGCAAGACAGAAAAGCTAGAAAAAAGAAAAGACAAGCAATATCTGACGAATATCTAACGGAAGGATAGATCACGACTGGGTTCGCCAGCAGCAATAACAGAAACAGCAGCAGCAGTGACTCCTTGAGTAAACGATCTGCCAGAAATCAGGCGAACATGGACGGAACAGTGCCCAACTCACAAATAGTAAAGACGATACAATGTGTTAACGCTCCTGGTCAGCGGAATTAGGGCCTCCGATGAAAGAGAGAACATGCAAACGACATGCAGAACGGGGCCTGCGCCAGATTCCGAGGGGGCAGAGGTTGCGTGATGTTTTTGTTCATTGTGGACGCGGAGACCGCACTGTGCTCCACTGTGCGTCAGTGAATGAATAGCGGATGCGCTGTGATGTAGCGCAGCATGTAGCGGGCAAGCAAGACCGACCGTATGATTTTCCAGCAGAATTTCTAACCGCGTGGTGTGCTCCTGATTAGGAAACTCGTAAACCAATATCGCCTGATCTTGAGGATGCTGGCGCTCTACTTGTCCGGGTCAGTTCACCCCTCTGAGGGCGGGTAAGGGTAGACGACGGGGAAAGTGCAGATCACAAGACGTGGTTGAGGGTGTGAGAAAGGGAGCGGATGCGTGGAACGGTAAGAGAGCATCTGCTGATTCTGATTGAAAGGGTTCTACGAGTATGCTGGATAGAGAGGTTTGAGAACTAATTGGCGATGGTTGTAGACTACTCTTGTCTGTGAAGGAAGCAGGAGGGAGAAGAAGGACACATGACAGGTGAGCAAGGAGAGTAGGGAGCAGGGCACGAGGAAGACACGACCTCGGTGTAAGGCAAGCACTACGATAGCGGCTGGGTTTCTTTCTGCCAGCACAATTCTGGCTCTCCGATATATAACAGCAAGTAGCCAGCAGCCAACAGTCAACAGTATTTCCGGACAGGAATCCACAAGTTTGAAATCAGATTTCTGGTCACCAAAAGGTCCCGGCCCACTACAGCACGACGTTGTTTTATTCGCGGTCGCGGTTGATGTCGTGCTGGAAACCAGTTATTCAGCGCCGACTTTGCAAAATCCGCCAGATTGTTGTCTACCTCATACGATTTACCGTAGATGCACCCGGATGACCCGGCAGTAGACTAAACTCGCTTGCTTGAATACAAAGTCAGCAAAAAATGCAGATTGGTGAGAAGCTCGTTGCTGCCAGCAGGAACTGTGACCGTGTTTGGGAGGAAACTATAGCCTTGGCCCAGCTCCGACCTGGTCCGGGTCTGTCATCTTTTGAAAGTCAACTAACTGGCTACCCGCAGAGCTTAACAAAACTGATCGTGGCTCTTGTATATAACTGACTTATCGGCCCATCTTTTCATTTCATTATCGATGCAACTCTGGCTAATTAATGTTCGAGAAAGTTGGTCTAGCCAAAGGCGAATCGGAGCATGTTCTTGCTCACTATCGTCTGATCCCGCCGCTATAATATCTATTAATTTGCACCGGCGAGCTGCAAGTTATATTACATCTAAACAACCCTGCCCTTGTAGTCTGTAGCGGTTGCTTGGATTTAATATCACTGCTTCTCGCTAACTCTGACGTTTTCTGTCCAAATAAGCTCTTCTCTGGACTATTGTCTGTCGAGTACCTTTCTCTATCCGACAAAATAAGCCACGGTCGCGCATACCATTTCCCATTTCTCAGCTGAGATTTTTTTAGAGCTAAGAGAACAGTTGATTTTAATGAAATGAACTTCAGTCTATTTTACAAACCGTTGCATACTTCCACTGCTCCTTACAATTTCATACTCTCTACCCCACGCTCCACTCTCTTATCTTGTATCCGTCGTCCATCTACATACATCCTTTCTCCTCGTTTACCCAACACGGTTACCTTTCCTCTCTTCAATGTCTCCACTACATCCGCGCGTCCGCCTGGCTTGCCCGCTGCCGCTGCCGAGCGCTTCACTTCTTTGCGCTCCTGCTTCTTTGCATATCGGGCCTTCTCTCGTCTTCGTCGGCGCTTCTTTTCCTCACGCGACATTTCCTCACGCGAAACAACCAGTCCAGTTCCTGTCACAACCTCCTTTCCTTTCTCTATTCCCTCCAGTGGAATGTAAACTTCTTGAGGAGCTAGCATGTTCTCCGTAGACATCGTTGCAGGCTGTGCGTCTTCCATTGTAACAGCGCCTGTATTGGCAATAATTGTCACATTCGTCTGAGCGGGCTTCGGCCGGAAATGCCATGAAGATAGCGCATCAAGTTTATATGAAATATCTGCAAACAGCTCTCGTATCTCCTCGTGTGCTTTTTCCAGCTTTTGATCGACTGGTGCATGTGCATCTTCGCCGGCTGCCGCCTTCATATGATCTTCCTCATATAGCTCTGCCAGCGACTTGCTCGATTTGCTCTGGTCAACATCCAGTAACCGGCTAGCTCTGAACTCTGGCATACTATCTGCGGTTCGTCGCGGAAGATCATCGAAATCTTCTTCTTTGATTCTTTTTCGAATTAGATCTTCCAAAGTCTCTGTAACCTCCGTCGTAATCACAGGAACTGGTTTTGCTCCTCGATCAAATTCCATATCTTCTTCCAGCAACGAGTTATGTGGCCGGGCGCTAGCTCTTGCTTCACCCATTACAGTCCAGCTCTTCTTGCTCACATTTTCTTCTTCGAGTTGCCGAATCTGATTTTGCAACTTTCGCTGCTTTTTTTCAAACGTAGACATCTTATTGCCTTCGTCATCATATTGTTCATCTTCTTCCTCCTCACCGTCATCTTCAAAAAGATCTTTCTTCATCTCGCTCATCGCCTCTTCAAGAACATCGTCGTCATCTTCCTCTCCCAGTCCACTGAACTTCTTGTGATGAGACTTCGGTTGCTTTGATTGACCTCGTTTGCCTCGAGGAGGTGCAAAGAAATCCTCGTATCGAATTTCATTTGCGTTCTCTTCACTTGCGCGTGGTTTTGCGCGTTGTCCAATACTGCCAAATACTCCCTCAATATCATCTTCATCATAGTCATCTTCATCCTCTGAATCTTCTGAGTCGTCCTTTTGCGCCGTACGGTTATTGTGTTTAACGTTCCCATCCACCTGGTCTTCAGGATCGGCAAAATAATCAATTTCCTCTTCGTCGTCATCGTCGTCTTCACTTTGACCATTCAGCTCTGCAGCTTCAGTCATCCGATTGAATTCATCAATATCAAAAAAGCCATCATTCAGTCCGTGAGTGTCCTTGACGAATTTGTCTGCCCGATGTTCTTCATTATCAGAAAATTCTGATTCTCGATCATCTCTCTCCGCTTCTTCATCGGTCAGATGAGATGCGATATCTGCAGCTAGTGACTCAGTTTCATCAGCTTCTTCATCTTCATCATCTTCATCGTCGTCTCCACCATCCTCATCATCCACAATTTCATCGATATCTTCCTCGTCACTGTTATCTTCATCTTCATCTGCATCGTCATCTGCAGCGCTCTCTTCACTGTTATCACTATCACTGATCTCACCAGCTAATTTCCTCCTCTTTGCAATATTCTCTAACTCATCCTCATCCTCCACCTTTCGCCGTAGCTTCGTGATTGTTTCATATTTGTTGAACAAAACCTTTTCAGCCACTCCATCCAAAACTAATCTTGCCTGCTCCCAGATCTGAAGCGTATCTAGTCCATCCACGTAAATTCCATTTTTGAATACTGCAGAATACTCCTTGGCAACTGGATCCAAAAAATACTTCACCGCAGTCCGAGCAGCGTCCTGAACCTTTGAATCGGCTTCCAACAAAACTTCCGGCGAGTCGGCCAAAAGTGCACCTAGCGAACTAATTGGATCTACTTCTGCCATGATAATGTCTGTAGATCCCCGCCACTTCAGATGACTTCTTGTTCGTCGTTCTAACGCAGTCGTAAACAGCTCGTAATTTTTTTTCACCTTCAACCTACGTATCGTGTTAGGGCAGTCCACATTCAGCAAGTCCCAAGGTTCACGTGCACTTGCTGAGCTGAGGTTTTGTTATGCGCTGGGCCGGATAACTAACTGGAAGCAGGTGCTGGAAACCAGGGACATTAGCCAAGCTAGTAGCTGCTGCGCCTTAAAACTAATTACATCATTTTGTAAGAGTTTTCAGGCTAATAAGTCCGGAGAAAAGCATCGAAGTTTTCAGATATCTGCGAGCAGTAGTCAGTTCTAGGACTCAATTCCCCGTCTCCGCATATTGGCTAAAGTGTTAGTTTCAGAGCAATCTTCTTTAACCGGATTGTTCTTTCGATCTTTCCCGGTCAGCCAAAAAGTGCACGCACGCACGCCTCCCTTTGTACTTTCTCTGGCTTTTCGCCTCGTTCGCCCCCTCCCCGTTGAATAGCAGAGAAGTGAAACCGTCCTTTCCTGCTGTAGCCGCACGCTGTCGCTGTCTAGTTCTAGTAACTGTGCAAACTCATTCGGCAGACTCAAGCCTTCCAATTGCATGGTTGTATATTTCTAATCTTTTCTGATCTTTTCCAGTAAGGAAGAACTCCACGTCTTACGACTGGGGTGCTAGGTAGGAGGATCAGAAGTATCGACCGTGTTTGCAGATACATTACTTGACTTTTTCCGTCGCAGCTAGCCGTTGCCTCCATTGTCATCCACTACTGTAGAGATCTAATGCTCCCCGAGTGCAAGGCTGTTTCGGTCTACTAGTTCCAATGCTAACTTCTGATATCACCCGGCGGCTTTCCTCGGCTTCGAAGAGTTTTATCAGCACTGCGGAAGACGTTTTAGGCACCCTTACGGATCGCGATGCGTCTGATTTCGCTCTTGCTTGCGACCTACTGTTCATGCTCGAAGAGCTTGGCATCGCCGGCGACAATGAGCCACCGACTGATGTCGAACAGGACAACTTGTTGAAATCTGATCCAAATGAGATCCAGCAGATTTGTAAAATTCTCAACGCTGAGTTTTTACTGTTCAAGCTATACGAACAATATTTGTCAATAGATATGAATCCTTTTTTATCTCACTTCGTCGACACTTATACTGAGGGACGGATAGAGTATTTCCACAGACGGGCCAACTCTGCTGATGTTCAAGGTCCTGATTTTTTCAGAATTGGAGCGCACACAGCTATCGTGTCCTTATTTCTTTCAGGCGAAGGTTCTACACTTGAAGATCGAACTCCTCTCGAGATCCTTGAGCTGTGGCAGCAGTTGATCCATTTAGATATCGAGACGTCGCGATTTCTGGCTGCTCTTGTCAATCAAGGTGTAATTGACTCGGAAGACGTGCAAGAGCATGTGATGGTGAATGAGGCTGTTACTGGTCCGATCATTGAGCATCCATCGCCCATGCGCATAGTGCCGATTCCACTCGCTCCGGATACGGAGGAGGAAAGCTCAGATAAATATCTCTCGGCTAGAAAGCTGCTGGAGAGCGCTTTGCAAGAGGAGATTTCAGTATCTGATTCGGAAGTACGGAAGTTAACTGATTTTGTTGCTAGTCTGAGATATTATGCTGACTGAGACAGGCTCTGATTGCAATGCTTAAAAAAGATACCAATTTACTGGTGACTGTAGTTGATCTATCAGTGCAAGCAATCACTATGATGCTGCAGCTTAATACTTCCTTGGGTCGTTCGCTTATTTTTCTGATGCTAACGACACCAATGAGGCAAGAGTAAGTACATATACATAATAAGGCAAGTCACTTTAAAAATGTAAGCTAACATTGATTTGAATATTCAGTGTACTTCAAATTTTGCAGTACCTTCCGCCTACAATGCGAGTTTTGGAGACCATGAGTCTGTTTTACAAAGACCGGCTTACGCCTGAGACGGGCCTATTGCAAAAGGAAGAGAAATCTGCTCTGTTGCATGGGTTTTTGCCGAACGCTGTCCGACAGGTAGAAGCCAAATTAGGTCGTGGCGAGGGTCGTGAGAATGAAATTAGCAGTATAGACTATGAACGAGCCGATCGAGAAGTACAGCTATTGTGTCTCTTTGTGCAATCGCTGATCCGCACGGGATATCTGGACTTTGAAGAGTACATTTTCGAGATTCAAGGGCTGGCCCTGAGCTTTGTACAATTTCCAGAGGCAAGGATTCTATTGCATTTGGTTCAAGATTATATGGCTCAAGCGGAAAATGAGGAAGACGAGCAGCCAGCGCGTATCGAACGGGAGATTCTGCCACCGCAGTTCGGATTGAAGGATCCAGGGTATGTTGCCGAACATTTGTAACGACGTATTGCGTACCATGGATGAAAGTGGATGTATTACTAGGAAGTGTCTTGTGTTTTACTGTTAACTTTGTTATGTTTCTGGTTGTCTTTTGTTTCTGTTCGGATGGTAGAAAGAAGGACGGTAAGGCGCTTGGGAAAAGGTGTTTTGAGATTTCATTTGGGGACAAGCAGAAGAATCAAAATAATATTCCCTAGTCAGATGTTTAACTTGATTTGCAATTCATGCAGCTCCATCTGCGAGTGCGTTTAATCACCAAGACAATTTACGTATACGATCGGCTTGCTGTCTTTACCGTAGTGAAAGGTTGCCGAGGCTCACCAAGCACTTGGGAGCAAAAGATACAAAAACCCTCGTGGCGGCAAAATCTACTTCACACGTCACAGGAATCAAAGGATTCTTTAACCCTTGTCCAACGTTCTCCTGTAAGCAAACCAGCACAGAACGAAAGCGATATTTTTGTTTTCATTCGATTTGTTTTTTCTGCACGATTCGATTGACTGCGCATTTGTCGCGAAAAATTTTAACCTGCTAGAGGATCTGTTCTTTATATTTTTCTAGTCTTTAGAAAAAGTACTGTTAGTTGCTCTGCGCATCGTCATTTTGCTCCAGCGCGTTTTTATTTATTTCACCCGCTGGCCACCGCGTATCTTTGAGAAACTTTCAGTAGGAGCTATTTTCAGAGCGAAATTGATAAGAAGAAGCACTACACAATTATATATTTAGATTGGTTGCTTGTTTTAATCTCGCCTCACTTTTTTTTATTTTCAAAATTAATGATTCAGTTGACAATGAAGGCATTTACGTTGCTTCTTTGTCTTTTGACTTTGTTTTCAGCAGTGGTATATGGACAAGGTACGCTTGACCGACAAAGGTTTTTGCTCCGTTTGATTAACTAACAATTCTTTACTTGCAGAGACTACCTCGACTACTGATACGTCAACGACTTCTACAACAACGACGACAGCGACTCCTGATCCTACATATGTGTGGATTACTATCACGACCAATGGAGTTTTGATCACTACCAGTACGCCCTATGTGCAGGAATTTTCGAGCATGTACACCTCTCTGGCAACTTTGTCTACCGGCTCTATTGGCCTTGGAACTATTTCTGGTACTGTTGGTTCCGTACGAGCAGCCTCTGTCACTACGACAGTGCAAGGCTCTGGAGCTTCGTCGACAGATCCAGAGCATTTGGTTTATCTGGCCTGCTTTGCTGCTACTTGTGTCGCGCTTTTCATCGGCTCGAGCAGCTATCTTCTGATGTAGGATTTGATATTCACGTGAAGGAGATTGTCTTAGATGAGATTTGGGCTTGAATTCGACCTGCCGTGTCGTGACGCGCGTCAATCGAGTGGGAGTCAAATTGTTGTTATTTATCGTTGGTTGCTAGCATTTTGGTGCGGGAGTTTTATTTATTAATCACAACTCCGTGTTTGATTACATTTTTCTTACAAAAGAGACAATGGTGCGTGTTTTTCGTTCGATTGTTCGTTATAGATTTTATCCGACTGGTTCATGATCATATGGCTGGCTGTTTGGGTTACTGCTACGTTTGGGCCGGACTTCTTGCGACTGGAATATCAAGCCGAGAAAATCTGACGTTGTGCTGCTCTTGATTTGAGTAATTGCAAATCAGGTTTGTTTTGTGAATGGTTTTGTTTGACTTGCAGATACGTCTTTTGAGATTCTATGCTTTGAGCCTGCAAGCGTACGAGTCTGAGTGCTCTCTATTTTTGGTGTAAACGGTTTGCCAGACGAGGCTCGGCAGGCTCCGTCAACATACCATGGTTTACTTTTCCTGTGTGACTTTGTGTGGAGAAAGGTAAAAGGCCCATCATCGAGTTGTATTTGTACGATAGTGTTGATTTAGTGTGACAATTGGCGTTTTACATAAATTTATATAGATATTTTCACATAATATTTTGTGTAGCAGTTCCAGGAGTGTAGTCATGCGTTCGAGGCAGTGTTGCCCTTTACGGCTAGTTAGCGTACTGGACAGGGGAGAAAGCATGAGAGGGATCTGATTTTAAGGAGCGAGTCAGTAAGGGATTGCGTATATTATTAGATTGGACCAATTCAGACTAATACGCAAGAGTATTACGTGTGCATGATACGAAATATGTTCCGACAATCCTGCAGGCACAATACTAGCCAGTGTACTGTAATGATACACTCCTGATAAAGGACGACAATTAGATGATACAGGACATGTGTGTCATTTAGGCATGTGCAGATCTCGGTGCCAAAGAACGGCATAATACTGGACGGGTACAGTTACCGCCGATCGTGTGATATCTGCACGAGGATCTCAATCGAGCATGCGTCTCTAGTTTAAAGTATCGCACCGCTGTACGGTACTACATCCCGGTGAATACACAGAATGCACAAATAATGCACTTCTCATCCTGAAAGTAAGAAACTGAAATATGGACCTCGAGAATGTGCGCCAGAAAGCTTAATCACAGACAAAAATAGCACAACAGTCAGTGCTAGCCGAGACGATTGCAGGGCACCAGAGCATGTCGAAGATGGGGCTGGTGTGATAGGGCTTCTAGAGTAGGGCTCAGATCAAGCAATCAGTGCGTGACTGCTTTCTACGTCACGTGAATTTCAGCACTCTCGACCGAGATTGAAAGATTGCCAGCGCTGTGGGCAGTAAGTAGTGCTAGACAAGTCAGTTCTACTTGTACATTTATCAGAAATTAGTTCCAGACTGCATTTGTTTCGATTGGAATAATACTCATATAATCGCAATGGCTCCAGCTGTAGGTTAATTCCTAGTCATATTATCACTCACTCGGAGAGTATGATCCTCTGGAAACACATCCTCATCTACATCGTTTGTCCGATCTCTTTATTATCCATATGGACTATTTCGGGAACAGAGGGGCATACATTTCAATGCTTTGCTGGTAGATAAAGAACATGAAAAGAAATGAAAAGCGGTGGAGATGTTGCTGTGTTTTCAAAATGAGATCTAATTTCTCTGGTTTGTGTTCTTTTGATGAAATCCAGTAGGCTAAGATATTTTGTATAGAAGGTTACCACCAAGAAGTCCTCCAAGGTCACAAAGGTATGTATTATTATTAAACTTCGTTTGCTAGTTAAGCTGGTTTCTGTGCATTCGGAAGACTAATTCGTATATAGTACGTTCTCGACTACACAAATGTCGTTAGCATTTTCGATGATGAAGGATTTGTTACTTTCCTCAACAACAAGATTAAAGTCGATGGCCGTGTTGGAAACCTTGGAGAGTTGATCTCTGTTGCCAAGGAAGGTTCTTCCAAGGTTGCCGTCACCGCCAACTCCGATTTCTCTGGCCGATACTTGAAGTACTTGACCAAGAAGTACTTAAAGAAGACCAACCTCCGTGACTGTATGTTCCACCTTTGACTAATATTTAATATCAGTTCTAATGATTGCCCAGGGCTACGTGTTGTCTCCACTTCGAAAGGAACTTATGAACTGAGATACTTCAACGTTGTTGTTTCTGACGACGAAGAGGAGGACGAAGATGACGAGTAAACACGACCATAAGCAAATAAAAAATTACGGACGGTTTATTAAAAGTTGTATTTATTGTATTAATATGATTCACTTTCGATTTAAAATTATGCTTAGTATATATTATGTTTTTTCGTATAAACGGATAAAAAACCGCATGTTTTCGAGAGGTAATGGATAATGCAGAGATTCATCCAATCTAAACCAGGACGAGTCATCAGATATCAGAGTCTTCCAAGATGTGCTTAAAGTATGATCAAGTAGGAACTGGATAGGAAACGTTTTCGAGCCTATTTTTATGTTTGAATACGAGCCAGCGCTTTCGACAAACAACAATAAGGCTCCAGGTTTGCAGAGGGTGGAGAATAGATTGAGTAGATTGAGGGCTCGTGGTTTAGATTCTGCAAAGAGCTCGTTCGTGGTGAAGAGGATAGTAATTAAGTCAAGGCCACCGAAGTCGATTCCGGATGATTTGATTGCTTGCTCTGCCGTTGAAGGATCGTTTTCGAGAAAGCATGATGTGTCTAAAATGTCCATTTGAAGAAACCGTAAATTGCTCGAAGATTGTGAATCAGGCCAATATGAACGAGTGATTCCTTCAGACAGTTTCGTGAATGCCGAGTCCCAGTCCGCTATATCTACAGCTAGAATGTCGATATTTGAGGAACCCAGCTGATGAACTAAAGCTGCTAGAGCAAGAACCTCTCCTCCTGCACCTCCTCCGATACACAACACATTTTTTCCGTCTTGCCTCAATAGACTGTCTATGTGCGGACGGCAAACGTCGCCGAGAATGTAATAGTAGCCGAGTGCTCTGGCTGCGGACCACCGTACAATATATGCCAGTAAATACTCCGGTGTGCCAAATGCAGTTGAATAATCACGCGCAAACAAGTGCGACTTCACTGTTTGAACAGTCGACAAAAGAGTGTCTGGATCCGCAAAGACGGATCTGAAAGTTCGCTGAACTAGTGACAATAATGCTTGTTGAGACTCGGACGTGGCATATTTAACTGCAAGTGTCTTCTCTGACTGTTTAGTACTTATTTGTTTTCGCATTCTGGTCTGCAAGCGTTTCTCATTCTGGCATTTGCTATTTCGGCTCTGTCTATTTTATACATTTTTATATGGTTCAATGTATCTCGTTAGCCAAATACACCTGCCTGGTCTATCGTACCTTCAAAACTCCCAATGTCTGCGCCGACCGCTGACTATATCCAAGTGTATCGTACCAGTGCACCAAGCCCACTTTCATACTGTAACCCCAGCAATCTGATTGGCCAGGTCGAACAGGCCACCGCCGAGCAAAACCTCTCTGGCAGACAGAGCCAGAGGCTCCTGTTTCCAGTTCGGGCGGTGCCGGCTTACTTCTCTCTTCCTCATTTTTGTTTGTCGCTTTGATTGCAGAATTTCGTGTTTTTTTGTTGCTCGACGCACTTTAATCGCTAGTCCTCGCTTTCCTTATTTGTGCTAGGTTTATTCATACAATGATTGCCCGCCAGCTCGTTTCCGCTGCTCGTCTCGCGCCCCGTTCGCTCGCCGTCGCTTCCCGCGTTCAGGCTTCCCGTGCTTTCTCCATCACTGCTCTGAGAGGTGAGATTCGCTATCCATTTACGATTCTTTAGAGGGGTTATTTTTGGTGTGTACAGTTTTTGAGTAAATCGCAAGAGCTGCAAATGTTGGTAAAGAATTATCCTTTGACTGCAAAGGTGAAGACGACTAGCATTGTAAAGAACTCCCCGCGATTTATTGTCAATACACACCATTTCCCTCTTTAGAGCGCCCTCACATTTTACGAATCCATTATTAACCATATTGGAATAGCCGAAGAAAAGAAGCCCGCTGACCCTGCCCACACCGAAGTCGAAGAGACCGGCCCCCGCGTCTCTCTCAAGCTCGACGAAGTTACCCATGAGCTTGATCTCTTTGGTCCCGGTGCCGCTGGAGATGTTGTTCCCTCGAACTTCGAGCAGTCTACTGGTCTTGAGCGTCTGCAGCTTCTCGCAGATTTGGAGGGTATTGATCTTTTCGACATGGAGAAGGGTCTTCCTGCCGACCGAGTCGGAACCATTGCCGATCCCGTTATCCTCGAGGTTCCTGTTCCCCAGAAGTACATTGGTTGCACCGGCGTTCCTGCGGGCAGCCACGAAATCGAGTGGATGAATGCGACTATTCATAAACCTTCTCGATGCATCGAGTGCGGTTCCGTTTACAAACTCCAGTTTGTTGGCAATGAATATGATCTTGATGGCGGCCATGGACACCACTAAACGTGTTTTTCCCATTATTTTTTTTGTCTGCGTCTGAATTTTATTGGGGGGAAAGGTGTTTATAAAAAATCCTCAATCGTCATTAACACTAGCCAAATCTTGATCGTGTCTCGATTGTATATTCTCTTGTCGACTCTACAATCTAGTGATAATATTCCTATTATCGACTTAATTCCTTCTCCTATTTGCATCGGATCTATTTATTTGTTTAACTTTCAAGGTAGTTGAATTCAATTATTCTATCAATGATTTTGCTGTCTCGTAGAGATTCCATTCGTAACTGCTCAAATATGCTATATACATGGCGTAGCCTTCATAAATCATGTCTTTTTGGTCTGTTTTCGTTTTCGACTTTTATCCGAATTAGCTTTATTTGCAGCCTTTTTAGTTCCTGCTTTGGCGAATGACTCCTTTGAGTTGTCCGGTTCTGTAGATTCCCTTGATTCCTTGTCTTGATTGCGCAGAAGGGCCGCGGCCCTTTCTACCACTTCAATCTGCTTCTTGGTTCTCGCAAACAATTCTGCTGCCACCTCATCATCATTAGCAATTTTTAAGGGTGACTGTGTCTTTAGTTCAGCACACTCATTGTAGACCTTCACGCCTTCTCCAATTGCACCATCAGGACAACTAAGAGCATGTAAAAGCGTCTGAGCTCCCTGATTAGAGCTTTTAAGAATTAGCCACCAGAAGGGCCACATAATCAAGTATAATAAAAGACCCCAAATACTTCCTAGAGATATAAAATTGCGCGATGATGAAGTACGAACAAATCCTGGATTGGCCAACATGACATGAATGTTGTGAGATGGCAGACCATCCGGTCGCTTGTAAGTATCAAATGAACGCTGGAACTCCCGGGCAAAGAGATACAGAGCAAGTTTTGACGTTGCAAACACTCTCCAAGGACGTATAGACGGATATTGTCGAGTCTTCCATTCTAGATCGTCAAGATCAAGATCCCCGAGGACATATGTCGAGCAGTTAGCTAATATAATGCGAACATCGCGGTCAGCGGGCTGTGCTCTGAATGCCGGAGCAAGCAAAGTGAGCAGATGGTAGTGGCCCAGGTAGTTAACTGCCCATTGGGATTCAACTCCGTCGGAGGTCAAAACCTTTTGTTTGAAAGGCGGCTGCATGACATTGGCACAGCAAACTATCGTGTCGAGTCGACGAGGAGGAGTATTGTCGAGCCAGCGAGTAGCGAATTTCCGGACAGAATACAACGATCCTAGATCGACCTCCTCAGCGTAGATCAATTGGTTTCCCGTCCGCTCTCGAAGGTCTGCAATTGATTCAACTAGCCAACTATCCGAAATCGATCTGACAAGAAATATGAGCTGTGCTCCTCGTCGAGCAAGTTCCTCAGCGACGGCAGCTCCAACTCCAGATGTTCCGCCCTGTCAAATGATCTAGTCAGCTCGAGAACTCTAAGTTGTTTTGGGTAGGGATGAATTCTCCCCAAATTCCACTACAACGCAGCGTTACTCACCGTGATCATCACCACACGTCCATGCATTTCGCGTTCCCATGAGTTCCTGGCACCTCCAAAGAAGCGCTTCGCCAGATAAGTGGCCCCGACATAGGGACCATATGTCTTGATGTATGGCCAGTATGGTGCCAATTCCGTCCCATCAAAAACAGCTGAAAAGGCAATGTCCAGCGGCATCAGATATTAACGATACTATATAGTCCGAGAAATTCAATAGCACAAGGAAATATAGATTCAGCGACCAGATCTGTAAACGGACACTTAAAGTACATCAAGTCCATGAATGAGATCGCACCCTCGAGCCCAAGTCTGTTCAAGGTGCGGGTTGCAGCGGGCGAGTGTCTCGTTCTAGTAAGCAAACAATTTCCAATTTTGGAAGGAAGGTGTTTGTGTACATAGAGCCGGAAGCCAGAAGATGATTACTGACTGAGCGGCCATGTAAAGAGAAGGTATAATAGAATCAGTTAACACCAGTTTTTTTCGATTTTCTTGTTATCCCTGTTTTTGTGCTGGACTTTTTTTGTTTCGTGACGTTTTCAAGTGCCGTTTCTGTTGTTCGCAGTGAGTGCAGTTTCAGTGGAAACCAATAGCAAAGGCATCACCAAACAATAGCATTTACTCCTGCCTTGTTTGTCTTCGCTCGACCAGACCACTCTTTCAGTTTTTTTTCCATCGATAGTTTTCCCATTGGAGTTTGGTTAATTAGCCCGTTCGACTTCGAATCTCATTTTTCCGACAATCTTGACGACTTCGTGTCCCTGATTCGATTTCGTCCATCTCTCCTTTCGCTCGTCTGCAGGAGCTGGTTTCTCCCAAGTTTCGCTCTCCTTCGTATCACGACAACAAATCGTGCGCGCCCATATCCCCTCGCATCCCGCCAGCCGGTGTTTCCAAAGCACCACAGATCCTTGTTTTTCTTTAATTGGCCTGTTCGGCTGATCTCGCGTTTGTTTGTTTATTGCTTTTCGTACACATTTTTTTATATTTGATCTCGCATTGTCACCTTATCATGTCCGGCCAAAACTGGGACTCTTTCGTTCTTTCTGCATCGGCTCCTACAAATGGGGCTCCAAATGACCACCCTTCGCGCCCAACTTTCACACGCTCCGCTATTCCAGCCATCTATCCTCCTTCACCATCATCATCTGCATATACGACTCCACAACGATTCTCTGAGGACGAAGACCTGATTGCTGTACGGCAAGATGAACTGACCGAACCCGACAGTGATTCTGACAGGCCAGTCACTAGCACCCAGTCTAATTCGACTTCACAAGCATCATCCACGTTTGAAGGCTTTTTTAACAGCCAGTCTATCGCAAGTAGACTTCCCACCGAAATTGTCCTTGAAATTTTCAGCTTTCTTGATGGGACCGAAGATGCCCGGTCTGTGGCGAGAGTTTGCAAAGCTTGGGCGCGATGTTCCATAGAGCAGATCTGGTATCGACCTAATCTTACTCAACCATTCAGTCTAGTCAAATTTGTGAAGACATTGACTAATAGCAATGCCTGGGCAAATTACGGTGTCTATGTTCGCAAGCTTAATTTATCTGCCATCGGCGATGCAGTTTCTGACCAGTTGCTTATTGGGATAGCGGACTCCTGCTCCTATCTGGAACGTTTGAATCTTGCGGGATGCAGAAAGCTTACGGATGCAGGTTTAGTTGCACTTGTTGAGAACAATTCCAATTTAGTCACTCTCGATCTGACAAATGTCGAACTACTTACCGATGAATCCGTTCTCGCCCTAGCGCGCTGTTGTAAGAATTTACAAGTACTGTCTCTTGCTGGCTGCAAGACCATAACTGACTCTTCTGTTATGGAGCTTGCTCGAAATTGTACTGGATTACGAAGACTCAAGTTTCTGGATTGCGATCAGCTTACTGCCTCGACGATCGACCAAATTGTTTCCTCTTGTCCTCAAGTTCTCGAACTCGACGTTCAAGGTTGCCAAAATATCAGTCAAACCGCGATTGCACATGCTATGATCAAGCTACAGTGTTTGCGTGAATATAAAGTGGGCTACAATCTTCTTCTGACCGATGATGCCTTTGATGAAATTTCACGACCTTTGCGGACTCCTATACAACTGGAAGCTTTACGGGTCCTTGATCTCTCTGGATGTCAGGAGGTAACCGACAATGCTGTTCAGCGGATTATCGAGTGCGCGCCCAAACTACGAAATCTTGTCTTAGCTAAGTGCTTGAACATTAGTGATCGATCAATGTCGTACATCACTAAGCTTGGACGATCTCTGCATTATATTCATCTAGGTCATTGTGGCCGAATCACAGACGCTGGTGTTGCTGAATTGGTTCGGCATTGTACACGCATTCGATATGTTGACTTTGGATGTTGTCCACGACTAACAAACAGTGCTGTTCGAGAATTAGCATCACTGCCTAAGTTGCGGCGGATCGGGTTGGTGAAGTGTGAAAATATTACCGATACCGCGATTCATGCTCTTGCCCAGCGCCGTAATTTTGGCTTGGAGAATTCTCTTGAAAGGGTCCATTTGTCTTACTGCACTGGATTAACACTACCCGCAATCTTTGAACTTCTCATGACTTGCCCACGACTGACTCACTTGAGTTTGACTGGTATTCAGGCATTTTTACAAGAAGATTTAACGCAATTTTGTCGTCCACCACCTCCAGAGTTTAGTGTTGGACAGCAGGCCGTATTCTGTGTGTTTAGCGGCGCTGGTGTGGTGAGATTACGAAATCATCTTGCGGAACGTCATGCACTGCTATTATCGCATGCTCAGCAGTTCGCAGAGCCTGGACATGTGCATGCAATGATCAATCATATTTTCCTTAATGGATTTGTGAATATGACGCCTGCGGAGGTTCGACATGCTCAGCAGCAAATCCAAGATAACCCGCTGATGGCAGCGGATCTGATAAATGCTCAAGCTCAAATGAACACTATGATGGCACCAGGAGCTAGACAGCAAGTGCCGTTAACGAATCTCGACCAACTTGGCCTGCAGCAAATGGCTAATCCACAAGCGCAACAACAAGGGGATAGATTTCTGGTTCCACGTGGTCCAGGTGTAACGACACAACCTAGACTGGTAATGGGGAATGCAGGAGGTCGTCCAGACTTGGTTGAAGATCCGATGGTTTCTAGTGACGAAGTTTTGGATGAAGCTCTTATGTGAGCTGAATGGTGGCTATGATGGTGGAACTTAAAAATTATTATTGACAAAAAAGTAGCTGATACCAAATTGCTATAGATCAACTTTTTTGTTGCTATCGTTGCATGTTGCTCCTACTCATTAATTATAAGACATATATAATTATAAGAGTATGAATTGGAAATGGGTCGGCAGAGGTGGATAGGAATGATATTACAAGTTACGAGTAGAACTCCAACAAAATAGGCTTTAGGCGTACTTCTTTTTTTCCTCGTGTTAATCTATATAATTATTCTATGCGTGTACTTTCCATTAGTTGATGATTCAAATTGTGTTCTCGTTTATAATTTATCTACTCCGTTATTCTCGATCGATTATGAAACCAGTGAGGTAGAAACTATCAGAGAGTAGTGTTATCCAGCCGCCCGATTGGGAGTTCAGCTCATCGGTAAGGGGTTTCAAAGTTACCTGTTTCAATTCCAAGTAATATATTTATTATTTGGTTACTGGCTATTGACTATGCGGAGTTTACGGGTTTCACTGGATAAAAATAGATATGATATTAGTAATTATAAGAAGTTATTTATGTTAAAAAATTGTAGTCTGTGTGGGATGCATGGGATCAGATAGTTACAGGATATGCGAAAATTATATTCTAATGAATGGCTGAACAGATGCCACTGTAGTATCAGTTTTAAGAATTTGTAAGGCAATAAATTAAATCAGCTAATGCTATCTAGATTACTGCGTAAATGCGATCTAAAGAAATCAAACAGTTGAGAAAGACCAAAAAAATGAAAGCCATCAGAATCATGGATCGATATCGGGAATTTCGGATCAATTGCCCAGCATCCAACGATAAATGCTCTGATAGAACTAGTAGTCTACTACAGAA
This sequence comes from [Lipomyces] oligophaga, assembly GCF_038497815.1. NCBI lineage: Eukaryota > Fungi > Ascomycota > Lipomycetes > Lipomycetales > Lipomycetaceae > Lipomyces > [Lipomyces] oligophaga. The sequence goes on along the minus strand of NW_027117785.1, from coordinate 951,159 downwards.
TGTCCTTCAAAATATAAATTTACTTTTTTAAAAATTTTTGTGGATTTGCGCTCAATATGATTCGTAATTGCAATATCTTGCTCCGTAGAGCAGTGAATAGATCTACTTTGATAAGCAGAAGATATTTATCTTCAGAGGCTATTCTTGATAGGGCAAGTCTCAAACAAGAATTTTTCCGATCAATGTGAATTCTGACACACTGGAACCAGATTAAGCAAGATGGACTCTTGTGTGAAAGTTCCATTATTGATGGTGAGGAAGTCTACGGAAGCAATACATTTGCTGTGCAAGATCCGGCGACTGGTGGAGTAATCGGCACCAGTCCTGATTTATCGGTCGATAGCCTAGATCAAGCCATAGGATCGAGTTTAGCAGCTTTCAAAACATTCAAGAGGGTACCCGGATCTGAACGATCGGATATGTTGACCAGATGGAGGAATTTGATACTGGAATATGCCGATGATCTGGCCGGCCTGATTACATTCGAAAACGGAAAGCCATTTAATGAGGCAAAGGGTGAGGTGATGTATGCTGCCAGCTTTCTGAGCTGGTTCGCAGGTGAAGCAACTCGCATTTATGGAGATATGATTCAACCGATGAGTAATAGCACGGTCCGTACAATCACCATGTTGCAACCTATCGGGGTCGTCGGAGTTATAACGCCCTGGAACTTTCCCGCAGCAATGATTACTCGCAAGGTGGCTGCTGCAATAGCTGCTGGATGCACAGCTGTGGTTAAGCCGGACAGCGAAACACCATTTACTGCTCTTGCGCTTGGTCAACTGGCTCTCAGAGCAGGCATTCCACCGGGAGTCTTGAACATAGTTACTACTAAGAGCAGTCTCGCCGAAATGGGAAAAATGCTATGCGAGGATCCACGGGTACGAAAAATATCGTTCACCGGATCTACCGCAGTAGGAGGACTACTCATGAAACAATCTTCATCGGGACTTAAAAAGCTCAGTTTAGAATTAGGCGGAAATGCTCCGTTCATCGTGTTTGAGGATGCGGATATCGATCAAGCAGTATCTGCTGCAATTGCCTGCAAATTTCGTGGCTCCGGTCAAACATGTGTCTGCGCTAACCGGATCTACGTAGCGGCACAAGTCTACGACGAATTTGTTGACAAATTAACACAAGCTGTCAGAACTTTTGTTGTTGGAAATGGATTTGCAGACGGTGTTACTCATGGTCCACTGATCCACGAACGTGCAATTGCTAAAGTAGAGCGCCATGTCCAAGATGCTGTTGCGCTAGGGGGTCGAGTTCTGGTAGGAGGATCGAGAGCCACAGGTCATGCATCCGAGCTATTTTTCCAACCAACAGTGATTCGGGATGCAACCAATAAAATGCTAATCACCCACGAGGAGACATTCGGCCCGGTGGCCGGGATCTTCAAATTTTCCTCTGAGCAAGATGCTATCGACGCTGCAAATGATAGCACGGTGGGTCTTGCCAGCTATGTCATGACTAAAGATCTTTCCCGTGCATTCAGAGTCGCCGAGCAGCTGGATTTCGGTATGGTTGGCCTTAATACAGGCTTGATATCTGACGCTGCAGTACCGTTTGGAGGTGTAAAGCAGTCTGGCTTTGGTAGAGAAGGCTCGAAGTATGGCATTCACGAGTATCTAACCGTTAAAGCGGTTTCTGTTGGTGGGGTTGTCTACTAGCTCCCAGTCATTATTTCTTTCTGATCTTCTATGATCAGCATCAGTATTCTTCCTTGTTTTCATATAAACAGCCAAATTTGAGTTACCTGAAGAGGGATATGCGTCTAAATGTAGCAAGATGTGGTGGCTATTGTCCCAAGTAAGGTCAGCGAAGCCTCAGCCGTGGCTCCCCGCTGTGCATGTGAATATAACTCACGTGATAGGTCCACATTTTTGATCTCTTTTGACTTTTTGAGGAAGAAGAGATCATTTCGGTTCCAGAACGAGGGAAATACTACGGATTGGTTACTGTGATCAAATCTTAAAAAAGAGATAAAATTAGTGTTGCAGTCATATGATCTGAAACACACAAGGATGTTTCGTTTTAGAATAATGTGAATCAGCACTTGGGAGCTGCGACCGAGTCCTCATGGGTTTGCCTGTTTAGTCGATTTTCCCCTCCCCGTTATCACAGTTTCTCATGCAATTTGTGCTGGATCTCCTCGACGTCACCGCAAACTCAAAGATTGATCATGATCTGCACGGCCAACCGAGATTTAGAAAAAATTTTCTTCTTACGGCCTTGAATAAGCTCGAGGACCGGCTGGCCTACTATATAAGCACACTTGCCTCCTCCGTTGCACTCGATCATGCACTGTTTTCATAACTAAAAGCTCCGTTTCGATTTTTCTCGCTTTTTTTGTTGATTTCCTCCGTTTCTTACGAAAAACTGTAATTGACGTTTCTCGAGTCATTCATTATGCATTCCAAGTTTGCTATTCTGGCTAGCATCACTGCTCTCGCCTCTAGTGCGTTTGCTCAGTCTGTTCCCACTTGTGCTTCAAGCTGTCTGTCAGACTCTCTTTCTTCGTCTGGATGCGAGACTGTCACTCCTACCTGTCTTTGCACGTCCTCTCAGTACATAGATGCGGTAACCAGCTGCGTCCAGAGTTCTTGCGACCCTTCCGACTGGTCTGCTGCTCTTGCTTATGCCCAGTCAATTTGCTCCTCTGCCGGCGTGACTCTTTCTATTAACACTGCTACTTTCACCACTCCTGGTGCCAGTGGATCCAGTAGTGCTGCGTCCGATACTTCCTCTGGCGGGGCTGCTAGTTCTACATCTGAAGGATCTTCTGCTGGTTCTAGCGCTAGCAGCTCGGCTGCTCCTGCGTCTTCGTCCGTGTCGTCTGCTGCTGCAAGCACGTCGAGTGAGGTCTCATCGTCATCGCATGTCTCATCGCGCTCCTCCGCAGTTTCTTCCTCGGGTGCTTCTGGCGCTTCTGGCGCATCTGGCAGTTCTAGTGCGACCAGTGGATCAGGATCTACTTTGGCTACAGCGACCACTTCTGGCAATTCGACATCGGGTGGTTCGAGTGGTACATCTTCCACCTCTGGATCTGCTACGGCGACTGAGTCTTCGGCCGCTAATTCCGCTCTCGTCAGTGGAGTCGCTGCTAAATGGGCTATTGCGGTCGCCGCAGGATCTGTTCTTGCCGGTTCCTTCATGATCGGTAACTCTCTCCTCGCTTTGTAATCCCACTTTTCGTGCCGATACGTCCAAGCGGATAGCACTATGATTTTCTGTCTTTCTTCTGTTTATTTCTAAGCGCAGTATAGCCGAGTTAGAGCGGGGATCATTGCGCATATCGAGACTTGAGAGCAAATGCGGGGTTAAGGTTTAGTGAGATTAAAACGAGAATTCACTCAAATTCCTCCTCGGCTCTGTATTTGTGATTACAATTTATTATTATGTTACATAAAGGTTTCTACTGGGATTATATTCTGGTTTTCTGTAAGCTATTACTATCTATTGGCGATTTAATTTGATAAAACTTTCTACTTAAATAATTGAATGATTTATCGTGTCATGTCCCTACCATTAGTAAATCAACACAATTATGTTAGTAATGTTTTACGTCATAGTTCGACAAACCCCTCTCAGCTGACTTCGTCTGCGATTCAATGTTGAAAGCACATGGAATTATGTTAAGTGCTGTCTAAATATATCCCGTACTATATATATTCGACATCTATATAAAACAAACTTCTATTTATATGATCAATTTAAATATCGTAGTCATTATTCGTAAAACTGTCATGAACTGAAATCAAAACTCAGTGATAGAAAATACACAAGTAGACACAAAACTATTCGTCAAAATAAAAATAAATCTAATCCTCAAATAGTTATGTTACTCAAAAAAATAAACGAATGAGAGATTCAAAAAAAAATACATCAAAAAATACAAAGACCACTCATATCCTTTCTGCCATCCCGTTACACAAAAATAAAATGTACATATACCCACCTAATATAAGTTTGTATCCATCACTCAATGACGAGTACGTCCGCCAACTTTAAGTGATCGCACTCGCTTCAATAATGTTCCTCCACCATTACCAATACTGCCATTACCACTTCCTGTACTGCTTGCACTGGTCGGCGGATTACTAGGACTAGCTGGAGACACTGGTACACCACCACCGCCAGATGCTGCTGGCGATGATACTTGACGTCGCATACGAGCAGGGGTAGATGGAGAAGCAAGCAGATTGCCTGGCCCAGGCATGCCTCCTGGAGCTAGATTGTTTTGTTCCCTGCGGGAACTGTCCGCCTCTTGGAGCGGCATCTCATAAATTATACTGTCATCCGACCGAGCAAGATTTCGCGTTCCATTGCTTCGCGTAAGCGCATTCGCTTTAGTAGTATTGATGCGAGGTGGAGGGGGCTGTCGGGGAGACTCGCCAGCAGCAAATGAAGACTTAGATTGAGGTACTGCTGCCGCTGCCGCTGCTGCTGCCTCTCTTGATGATAATGATGCACCAGATACAGTAGCACTTCCCGTCAATCCATTTGAATTTCCGGTGCCCATTAGTTTCTGAACAATACTCTTCTTCCTTCCTAATGGAGCGCCTGAATCACCATCACCAATGCGCGAAAAGTCAACAGAGTTCCAGTCATGAGAATGCTGATCATGATGATTATCTTTGAGCTTCTGTTGCATGATCGCATTTCTAGACGCCGGTGCACCCTCGAGAAATGTAGATGTACCAAGTCCGAGAGTTGCTTGTCCATGAACGGGATCGCCACGCGACGTAGACTCAAATGCAATCGAGGTGTTATGAGGACCAACTCCATCAATAGCTTGCGAAGCTGCCGAAGTAACGCCCTTTACATGTGCAAGCATATGTCGTGGAGGTCCTAAAGCATTATTCTCTGAGTCAATAGGAAATGCAAGCATGGGTGCATTTGCTTTAGCAACGTTACGATGTGGATTGCACGCGTCGAAAGGACCGTCATGATGAAATCCGGTCCCAAAGAGACCGGTCACGTCAAGTTTATCAATCTTGTCTAGCGCCCCATTAGGTTTAGAGCGCGAATTTGTGGGCGAGGAGGACTTTGCATGCTTGTGCTTCGACGTCGAATGATGGTGATGATGATGATGCTTGGATGGTGAAGCCCGTGAATGAGAACGAGACTCTTCTCGATGCCGCTGGTCACGATCGCGAGTACGAGCGCGATCCCGGTCGCGCTCTCGCGACTCTTCATACAACGCCGGAGCTGCCGAAACTGCGTGTCTGTGTCTGCTAGTAGGACGAGCGCCATCAATCGTAGTACCAGCAGCCGAACTTTCCGCTAAAGTAGCAAGAGCAGCAACATTAGTAGATGAGGGCGAAGGGGTGGCGAAAGGATCTCCGGCACCAGAAGTAGATTGAGGTGTCGAAGTTGATAGGGTAGACGACTCTGAGGCTCGTCTGGGAGTACCGGAAGAATCTGTCGAGGAAAATCTGCCCAACAAGTCTTGCGGTTCATGTCGTCGACCAGTAGATCGTGGTGGTGGAGGGGCAGGCGGTGCAGGGGCGGGCCGATAGTGATGAGAAGAGGGGGGTGGTGGGAAGACAGCGGTGGCAGATGTATGACCGGGAGCGCGCTGACTGAGAGCGGGACTAGGAGGATGAGAGTTGTACGAGTCAAGAGAAAGGTCGACGAGTTTTTCAGAGACAGGAACTGATGAGCTTGAAGAATCCGAAATCGTTCTGCGGATGAACATGGAGCGCCGTCGAGCTCCATAGAGAGTGCCCGAAGTTTGGGGAGGCGCGTCGATGGTTGGATGTTGGTTATGATTAACGGCTGAGGAATGTTGCAGATCGCGCGAAGCGACTGGGCCACTTGAAGATGCGGATGGCAGGGCAAAGACATCAGCGAACGGATTTTTAGACGCGACAAAAAAATGAGCTGAGGGAGCATGTCTTACACCGCCAGAAGGAGCGGTTGATGACTGATGTGGAGCCGAGTAAGAGGAAGACATAGGCGACGAAGCGGCAAACACGTCGGGTGGAGCGACAGGCGATGTCGGGGTGAAGTTTCGAAAGGGATTATTGCTTGCGAAGGCCATTGCGAGCTATCAAATGATAAAATAGGAATGAAGCGCTAATAAGACAAAGAAAAAAGAAGAAGACGAATAGAATGAAAAGAAACAGAGCCCAAAATCAAGCACCTTATATTGAAGACTGTGGTAGGGGAGCCGGTAGGGAGGAAAGGAGTATTATGATAGGAGAGAGTTAGCGAGAGAGCCAAATTGAGCGATTCAGATCACAAACGAGCGAAAACTGTGCAATCAAATAAAAGAAAGTGAGCAAAAGTACGAATCAGTAGGAAATCAGGACATTCAGCGAAATTTCGAGTGGAACTGGGAAGACAAGTGGAAAGAGTTGTAAAAAGCGCAACCAGCAAGAGATAATCAGGGAGAGTTCTAGTAAGCAAACTGGAGAGAGTGTGAGCGATTGAGCGGCGGTCACGGGAGAGGGGAATGGAGATCTCGCTTGACATGTGACTGAAGGAGCACTCTAATAGTGTTTGTGAGACGTGATTTTTGTGATCCGGACGTAACTATTCAGGTCGAAAGGGGCAATCCGACTGCCCTTTAGGAACTTCACTTAGACAGCACACTGATTTGTAAGGATTTCGTCTGAAAAACCAGATTAGTCCATATGTAGTACTCTTAGCTGGCATTTATTTACGTCGTTGTTTGACACGTCCACTGGCTCTCGCTGGATTATATCGTCCGATCTCGTTCCTGATCCGAGCAAAGCCAAAACAAAGCTCCAAACCAAAGACAACATTGTGCAATCCGCCGCCAACGCTCATCGTAGGATTAAACCCCAGAGTCCCGCGCGCACGCGATCTACCTAAGATCCCAATTCTTTGCACGCGTCAGTGTCAAATAATTTCCACGTGATCAAAGGCTCATCTCACTTCTCGTGCCGTAACAATGTGACTGCCTGCCGCACTAACCCTACGCCGCATCGAGGGTTCTAGCGGCTCTTGCGGTATGCTGCGCAGTTGTCCAGATATGCCTCAATTATACAAGTCACGTGTGCGTGTCGCTGCCGTCACTTGTTCAGTTTTCTCGATTTTCTCCAAGCGACTTCGCATTTCGGTCTGTATAGTTGCTAATCCAGAAGACTTTTTGCATCTAATTTCAATCAGACGTCGTCTATAATCGCCATGTCGGCTGCTTCTCAGGTCAGTTGCTCCAAGTCCTACTGTCTTATCCCCTTTTTGTATTCGTCCGAATTCGATCTGCACATCCTTCAGCTCGAATGTCTTTCGATTTTTTGGTTCAATTTTTGTGTGATTTCTTTGGTTTTATTGCTAACATTATCGTATAGAACCCCTTCAGCTTATTAGGTATGCATCAATTGACTTCTTTTAATTGCCGTGGAATCTTTGGATCGTGCTTGAAGTTCGGCCCATCGACCATACGAACCACACAAACCAATCGAATCTAAAGTAGAATCTTACATTCTGTTCACTGTACTAACAATAATCACCAGCTGATGATATCGAGGATCCCGATACAGCCCCTTCTCCCGTTGCTGTCGTTCCGACGAAGTCTTCTACTTCATCTAAGAAGGCAGACGCTCCTCCCAAATCTGCAAAGCCTGAGAATGCTCGCCCACGTCCTACTCGTTCTGCCAATGAGTCCGCCATCCGAGACAAAACTGCTGGTCGTACCGCCAATCGTTCTCGTCCTACTGATTCAGACGATGCTTCACGTAAGCCGCGTCGTGGAGGAGCTGCTGGTGCTGGAGGAAATCGTCCCCGCCGACAATTCGACCGTCATTCTGCCACTCAGCCAGATTCCAACAAGCAGGTGAATGAGTCCTGGGGTGGACCTCAGACCGAGCTTGCTGACGAGATTGCTTCTAAGAAAGAAGCCGATGCCGATGTAGCTGCGGATCAGGAAGGTGCTTCGGAAGAAGCTACGCCTGCTGAACCGGAAGACAACTCTAAAACTTTTGATGAGTATCTCCAAGAACTTTCTTTGAAATCTGAGGAAGAAAAGCTTGGACCTAAGTTTGTACCACGTCTGGCCAACGAAGGTGAAGAGATTCTTTCTGCCGTTAGCAAGCCTGAGGATGATGCTGGAGATGACGCTTTCGTTTCTGGACTTAAACCCAAAGTAAAGGAGATTAAGCAGAAGGTCAAGAAGGAGAAGATCATTTATGAATTTGAGCCTCAATATGCTTCTCCGGTTTCATCATCGTCGAATGGTCCTCGTCGTGGTGGTCCTCGTTCCGGATCTACTCGTGGTGCTAGCCGTGGAGGTCGAGGTGGCCGCGGTGGCCGAGGAGGTCGTGGAGGTAGAGGAGGTGCTCGCGGTGGTAGCAGCACTTCTGCTACTAGCGCTGCTCCTGCTCAGAGTATCTCGTTCTCTGCCACTGAATTTCCCTCCCTTTCATAAATACAAACAAGTTATTTAATCAAAGCTAATGACCTCTCCTTGGTTTGATAACTTCATGTTTATCTTGTTTTCTTGTCCCCAAAAATTTCACTTTTATTTGTTGTTGAATCAGTTTTTTTTTATTTGCTCCTGTGCATTAGATCACAAGACAGCACTGTTGGTCTAGTTTATATTGTTATAAGTTATTTACACTTAATTGGCTGTTTCCACGCCCACTTCGGTACTTTTCGTTGCGGATTGTGGCAATCATCAGTTCTCTCATCTCTCGACTTGATCTATTAATTATTTATTTCATGTTTGGATAACTACTTATCTCTTTCTTTTTTCCTACTTTTTCTTTCAAAAGCTTCTCTCGGTCTGGGGTCTGGGTATTTTACTATTCGTCAGTTAATTGCTAGTTCGAAGATATTATCTATCGTTGGCCTAGTAGTGAGAGTTGTTTGTGTTCTTTTCAAATTTTTTTATTAATCGCTGGCTAAAACAACAACTCAGGCTGCGGGATAGTGAAAGACAATTTTATGACTTAGTTTTATTGAAAGTACAAATTAAGTCACACGCTCGTTTACTGTTGTTCAGTACTATTCCTATTACTGTTTTGATTATTACTCAATTTCTTTTGTACTTGATCTCCTCTTATATTTTAGTTAGCAAATGACAGAAAAGTTGCCTTCTCTATTCACCACTTGCAATCAATATTTATATTGTGAAATACTTATTAGAACAAATATCCAAATATTTTAAACTAAGTTTACATATAATTAAACTAAAGGGAACCAAATAAAAGCTAAGCAAATACATCACTCCGTTCGACTTCAATGTCGTCGTTTTCCAGTTCATTAAAGGCAGAAAAGTGAATTGGTCGATGCAACTCATGATAAAAAGGCAGTGGCGTATCAAGTTTAACTTCATACTTGGCATTGGGGTTCCAGCCAGCGCCAATAAAGGCATTATTCCAAATTCCCGTCTCTGGAACTAGGAAAAAGCCCATAATGCGATCGGAAAGTAATAATTGAGTCTTATTTCCAAATGTAGGGGAAAATCCTGCAGGAGTGCTTGAAATCAAATCCTTATTTTGTGATCCCCATTCAATAGCTTCCGGTCGGAGCGTGTATGCAGCAAGAGAGACGGAACCAGGAGTGAATGAAACAGTCATCGTCACGGAATCCTTCGCGTCCCAAGCATTCGATTCTCCTTCATGCGAGCGAATTAGTTTAGCGTGTGTAGTTACGTCAATTGGAGACATTGCGGTTAGTTCTTGTGATTGTGTGTGAATCCATCCAAGAGGCTCCAATCCTTTGAGCAAGTATTCATCTTCTGGCAAGTCCACTGGCAGCTGAACACTCTGATTATTGCCTAACTGAGGAACCATTACTATACACTTTATCTCCTTGACTTGTGCGTTATCCGGGGGAGAAGATCCAAACAGAAATCCTGCAATTTGAGCTCGAAGATCCGCAATTTGAATAAACTTCTTCAATATGTTTTTCGGCATCACATAAGTGCACATATCCGCATCATCACGAATCTCATCCGAAGAAACATAAATATTTTTAGTTCGCATAGCTAAATTAGCGCTTGAAACTGCTCGAGTTCTCCATTCAGTCTTGCTAGAAAATGTTTGCTGCTCGTAGTTACTAGTTGTGACAACATAAATCTCATCGCCATGAACATTCTGTGTTTTGGTTTTGACCGCTGTTAGCTGCTGCTGTTGTTCGTCCAGCTGCTGCTGCTGTTCGATTTCGGTAATCTCTTGTCTTCGTTGTGAAGGCGCTTTGATTTCCTGACCTAAAATCAAATCTCGAATTTCATGTTGAGTCAATGACGCAACATTAACATTATTCTTCTTGCCATAATCATTGAGAATCAGGTCGCGAAGCTGAACTTCCACCTTTATCCATTCTTCGTCAGTGAATGAAGGCCAAATATGATGCTCCAAAGTAATCACTGACTTGTCCGGTCGCAAGATCATTTTAGCCTTATCAATATTTACATGAAGTGCTCGCAAAATCAAAACCAAGCGCGAAAATGCAGTATATGATGAAATTGTTTTCAGCCAATCATCATATAAATTGAAAAGTACCATCTGAGGCTCCGTTGCTTTCAAAATAAGCTCAGCAAGCTTTTCAATCTTCATAGCCGCTTGAAATGGTAATTGCAACTCAGAAGGTCGAACAGATATATTTGGGAAATCTAGTAAATGAACTTCCAAGGGATCTAATATACCTTTTCTTGTAACAATCAGCTGCTTAGGTTGTTCTTCAAGAGGTAATGATCGAATCAAGGCTGCAACTTCTTCAGCTGTTTTCCACTTCGCAAGCTGTCCAAGACGTTTTTGGCCCGCCCATACAGACGTATGAATGATTTTCAGGAATAACTGTCCCGTTCGTGGATTAAAAATAAATATAGCTCCATTTATGGGCTTAGTCGTCAAATTTCCTTCGAAAGTCTTGTGGATAGTGACACGGTATACATTACTATCGTCCACAAAGAACTGAATCTGGTTACTAAATAGCTCACTATAATTTTGAGAATTTAAGTAGGTCTCTTGGGGCTCAGCCGAATATAATTGCAAGCCTTTGCGAATACGCTCACGTAAGACGTAAAGCGCAGGATTGGCCTTCATAATTTTTGACATTGCTTGCTGCATCAGTGGCTTCAAACCCGGGAACCAGTTACCATAAGCATCATAGATGTTATAAGCCAAGTCAATCCCAACCATAACACCAGTTGGAGAAGGGTAAATACTAGTACTATCTGTCGTATAATCCAGGAATTTCGCTCTAGTATATCGGGAAATGTCATGCGAATCATAATCTCCATAACGTAATTGCACATCAATCCAGAACTTGTTTGCAGTGGTCATATCCATAACATCTTTACTGTCGTGTAGTAAAGAAGGCTTGCAGACACTCCATCGGTAAGAGCTGAAAAGTAAGATATCAGCACAAGACGAGTTCATCTTGTACGATTTACGTGGATGAATCGTCTCTTTTTGCACACTCTCAATCTGTAAAACATCTGTTTCTTGATCAAAGACTTGGCACAAATCATGAACGACAGCCTCATGAATCTTTTGCCATAAATGAGCACGGAAAATTTGAATTAAAGAGATCTTTAGTGTAGGGATCTTGCCGTGAAGGAAAATACCGGTCAAATCGAGTTGAACCAAGAAACCAACGTAGACATTCGCACGATTAATAGTAGGGGACCACCACAAAGTAAATCGACGATTCGGAATCTGATTTAAACCCGATCGCTGAGCAATGGTAAGCTTCTTGAATTTCATGGAGTCTTCAAATCCAGATGCTTTCTCCCAGAAAAGACCTTCCCAAGAAGGAAATCCGGTGGCCTTGAACAGAGTATGCTCCAAAATAGTTTCAATTCCACCAAGCGCCTGAATAACATCTGTTCTATATGCATTTAGATTCCAAAGTTTACCATCATGACGCTGACTAGTCCACCAAAAAGGATTTGACTTAGCCAACGAATATTGCTTAAACTCTGTTCTTACTCGATGGCCCTTATCATACGCTAAGGTATGCCTATCTTTCTGGAACAATGTATTGATTCTGGGCAACCCACGATCCCAGCTATCTTCGAGATCCTCTAATGTGAGTCTTCGATTTTGCTGATTTGCTTCCTGACGCTTCATAGCATATTCTGCCCAAACTCTCTGCGAGTCCAAAAATTCAGATTCCCAAGTAGTCAAATATCGAAATATATTTGGAATCAACTGATCTTCGTCGTGACTCAAGCCTGCTCTAAAATGAGTAATTCCAGTATCAGTCTGTTTAGACCATCTCAAATCAGATGCCGGAATCAAAATATGACTCGCACTTAGCATGCCTAGACCTCCAAGCTCCTTTGGTGTATAGAAAACAGCAGGCGGAAATCGTGACGGCATCTTGGAATTAAGGCCAATCTTCACACGCGTTTGAATCTTGGTTTCGCATTTGACTAAAGTGTCCAGTAATTCCTCCGTAGAAATAGCAGCCTCCCGATAATATGTAAAGAGTGCAATTAACGCTGTATTCCATTTATTTGCGATTTTCGTAAAAGTGGTAGAACCCGAAGACATCAAAATTTGTCGAATACGATTGTTGAACTTCGCGATATCTTCTTCAGTTACTCGCAGAAATGCGTAAGCCGTTCGCTCCTTTGTCGCTTCATTGACCAAGCTCCAAACGCTGTCCTTAACTGCAAGCTCAGTGGCTTCAGTTCTAGACTTTGGTAGAATCCTTACTTCGAAACCGCACATTGAGAACAGTAAATTAGGATTGTCTTTACTATAAACAGAAGCAAACGTATCTTCCCATTCAATCGTAGTAATCGAGCGAGGCAGACGATTTTTCAGCTCCCAAAACACAGCTCGACCAAGGTTAACATCGTGGCGCATCAATCTCATTCGGCTGTCTCTAGGCCAGCATTTCTTGTTGTTATATCCCACAACGTTTTCAAAATTTGGATCGGGATTTTCCGTCAAAAATCTCTGAATCAACTCTCGCGCTTCATCAGCAGTGAATCTGAAGAATACGTGTACCCGATCAATGTAGCGAGAGTACAATCTGATTGGATGTCTGGACTCCGTTTCTTCGTCCTTGAACTGGCAGAACTCGTTCGGCAGATTCGGTTGGCCTGCCAAATCAGTAGCACGCTGCAAGCCAAGAAGCATGATATCAACAACGAGACCATAATACTGGAATACAAATGATGAAAATTGTAAACCACGAAGCATACCATACGTATTCAAATGGTTCATATCCTTATAGGTAAGATTTACGTTGTTTTTAGACCTATAGAATTAGTCATCGTTTCTCCGTAATAGGCTTGAATAGTCAACTTACGTTATATAATCCGCAATATTCGCATCAACAATTAGTCTCAGAAGGCGATTCAGCAGAGTGAGGTCAACCTTTTCAGCCAGCTTGCTTAATGAAGTTTCGATCATAACATCGCATTGGTCTTCACTGACATCCCAGACATCTTTCAGGTTGTTGATTCCTTGTGCCCATTTATAAACCAATAGTGGGGGAACTTCAGCATCGCTAGGCTTAATCCAGCTCGGAAACAGCCTACGCTTGTCTGCTTCATACCAAAGATACTGATCTAAATAAGCATCGGTGATCTTTTCAAGCGGATCGACGTCAATGACAGGAGTAATATAACTGTAGTGATCCATCATATCAATCCCGACCTCTTTAAACGCTCGCTGAGTCAACAAAAATGTCTTAATCCTACTCAGCGTTTCATGAGGATTATCGTATGCTTGTTCGATTAAAGCTAATTCTTCGCGTTGTGACTGATTAAGTCGTCCTTTTAATGAGTAAGCTTCCTTCAATCGCTCAAGGGCAAGAACAAGAATCTTGGTATCGTGCTTATAACTCAAAGGCGGAAACAAAATTGGCGTGAACTTGCGACTTTCGAGCCAATGAACCATAGTAGTATACATAGCAACACCCTCTTCGGGAGTCACATAAGGGCCATCTTTGAGGAAATTGTTCTGACGTTCTTGTTCTGCTTTGAGCCACAGCCGTGTTAATCGTCCAAGATTTTTCTTTGCGACAGTCTTATCTACTGTTGCACCACGCTGAATGCGCTCACGATTGTAATGAGCAACAGACATCCAACCATCAGCCTTTGCTTTAACATATCGTAAAATGATATTCTCGATTGGTGCGGGCAACCCCGGAACCTTCCACGGAATGTTCGCCTTCCAGCATCTCCAGGCCTCGCTTAGGTGTTGCAAAATAGTTTTGGCCTTATTCTGTTTCAAGCCCTCAGGAATCATATCAAGAATGTCATGCATAACAGATGCACGAAGTTCGAGATCGTAATAGGATTCCACACGCTGCTTTGTCACTGTCTTTGCGACACCCTTTGAATGGCGACCTTCAAATTGACGTGCAAGTAAATTACCAAGCCATCTCTCTAACAAAGGAATAATGCCTCGAAGGAAAAAAAGCCAAACACGCCAGGACGGTTGCCAAAAACCACAACCAGGTCCTTTACCTATAACAACATTGAATCGGTAATAGATAACATGTTTCAAATCCTTGCATGCACGGATCTGATGCATAACTTTGTATTTGTATCGATATATGCCCGTTAGCTGGCCAAGATGATTAAGAGTATAATGTATTCCATCTGCTAATTGAAATGCATCAACGTTACCCAATCGATATTGGACTTGAGCATCGACTAGAAGTTTTGTAACCCGAAGAATCTCCCGCATAAGATGAAACGCGTTTCCAAACCGGGAACGTTTTCTTTCTTTGGTAGTCAGCGTCTTTGTTGGTTTCAAATTAAAGTTGTAGTCAAGATGAAGATATGTCAATCCCTTGCGATGAATGAGCAAATTCAGCATATTGAAACCTTGTCGGCACAATTGTAGACCAGCCTCAACCCAATCAATCGTAGTTTGCTGAAAAAATTTTGTATTCTTCAGATTTCTGAATAAATACTGCTTTCTTTGGTTGCTGGGCTTCTTCTCGCGCAAAGCATTAAGGACATAAGTCTTCAAAAGTTTCTGATAAGACACTCGGACCTTGACGGGATAACCAGCTGGGGGATGGGCAAGATACCAATTCTTGATAAGAGCAACATCTTGAGCGCGAACCATATGCCCACTTCGACGGTCAAAAGGATAAGGAGCCCACCACAGACTGATTGCACCAGCAGTATTATCGGTATAGAGCTCTTTGTCGGCAAAAAATGGCTGAACATTAGATGGCAATTCGAACTCATCATCGTCTTCTTCATCTCCAAAAATCTCATCCTCGTGTGTAATGTCTAATTTCGGCATCACTTGGCGAATAGATATTGGGCTATAACTAGGATCAAAATAGTAAGGAGGAAGTTCAGGATCATCAGATCTAACATAGACACATTGTGGATCGCTATGCCAATCAATCTCGACCGAACGAGGAAGCGAATTGTATAGGTGAGGGAATGCAATCTGATATTCCGTTCTAATTGGTGAGCGGAAAATTATTCTATCAATTGCATTAAATTCACCAAAATCCTCATCGTTTGGATCGATATCCTTGTATAACTTCTCAAACTTAGGACCTCCAGGGATAGCAACATTAAGAGCTTTCGCAGTGAAGAATGATTTTTTATCGAACATATAAAAATAATTTTTATCGTTGATATCAGACAAGAGCGTATGTGCCAGACGATGCAAAGTTGCCATTTGAGGCATCGGCAAGGTCCACTTTCGATATGAAGGACCAGGCACATATTCTTTCTCATCGATCAGGGGTGTATGATCATAAAACCATTCATATATAGGAGCGTCTTCAGTCTCATCAAGCTCCAGCTGAATGGCCTCTAAAGGCTCAATATCTTCAATGTTTTCAGACCATGACATCGGAGGTTCTTCATCGTCAAATGGTGGGAAGCGCATGCGTTTGAAATGTCTTCGGTCACGCTTTTCGCGACGCATCATGATCCACATAGTAGCCCATTGAGCAGTATACACAGGCTCTATAACACGCGGGACCTCATTAACAAATGTGATCGCTCCTGTAATATGATAAAGAACACTGACTTCTCGTACCTGTTCCCAAGGTTGTGGCATATTCTCCAAGAGCTTGATAACAGCATGAGGCATGTATTTCAAGGCACCCAAATAAGACCGTTTATCTGCTGCAAACTTTTTAGAAGACATATCGCCATGATCGCGCATAATCTTGCGTAAATGCTCTGGAGGCATATCCGATTTTTGGACTTGCACGTACGATGCAAGAGATCTCTTTTCAGAAAACTTTTGCTTCTGAAGCTGTAGCCATTGATGTTTTCGTTCATTGAGCTTAGGCAGCTCGGGATCTCGGGGACCACGTGTAGATGAAGGAGTTTCAGGAGGAGGTGGTGGTGGTGGTTCCGATCCAGGCGGAGGAGGCGTAGGGGGAGGAAGACTCGATCCTGATGGAAATGGTGGTGGTGGTGGAGCTAGTGAATCAGATAATCCTGAAGGTGGAGGTGGCGGTGGAAGGGATCCCGACCGATCAGTCCATCCCGGTGGAAAATCAGACATATTGACGAATAAGATCAGTAGCAACACAAGATGACAATACCAATGATTAAGAAAAATATCGTGAAGCAAACTGATTGCAAACTACGGGTCTTAAAAACAGAAAGATCCCAACTGAGCCAGAAGTTCGCAACTGTAAAATCCAAAACATTCCGCAGTTGTGTAAGTAATCACGTGTGTTTCACGTGATGATACTTGCGCGTAGATTTGGCGGACTTTGGATTTGCTTATGGAGATCCGGTTGGATGAATGCTAAGATCTGAATTTACCAACTCGATCAGATTTTTTGACAAAACATTTGCAATCGTCTAATATACAGTAATGCTATAACACAGTATACAAAAAAAATAAAAAAGTTTTAAAAAAAGGTCTCAAATCATATCATCATACTTGTTACATAGAGTGAGGGAGCTGTAGATGGTGGAAGGGTTGCTGCTGGGAAAGTGAGTTCGCAGCGCTCGAATCGGTTTGCATCTTCAAAAGTTCCTTAACGCGTCTTTCACATGCCTTTGCTGGCTTGCCAACCTTTTCAGATATTCTCTTCCATTTTGTGTCTTCGTCGTCCTTAACAGCCTCAGCAAGACGGGTATCTTCCTCAGGGCTCCAAGTTGTATGCTTCATATCGGCGTAGTAATGTTTCTTGATCGCCCCAGCCGTTCGGTTCGGAAACTCCTTAGTTATGGCCTGCCATTTCGTTCCCAGTTCTACAAGAATTCGAAGCCGGTCTTCTTCGGCTTTTGTCCAAGTGGAGGCCCTAACTGGAGGTAGACGGCGCGGCTGCTGCGTTGCCGACCCTGGAGCTTGAGAATTTTGATTTGTTGGAGATTGCTGGCCAGTTCCCGAAGCTGCTTGTGTACTTTGTTGCTGGGACTGCTGAGCTGGTTGCGCACTTTGCATGTTATCTGGAATGGTTTGTGTAGGTTGTTGTTGCTGCTGTTGTGTAGGTGCTTGCTGAGAAGACTGGGTTTGCTGGCTTACTGAGGTCTGTTGAGGAGACGGAATAGGCTGCTGGTAAGACTGAGAAGTAATCTGCTGCGGAAGCTGCTGAGACAATTGCTGAGCCATTTGGGAAGGCATCTGGTGCATTGACTGAGGAAGCGTCTGGTGCATGGAAGACTGTTGAGATTGCTGCACGCGTCCAGGCATAGACATTGCGCCCGAAACAGAAATTGAAGGACTCATTTTTTGTTTCTTGGATAAATGATTCGATGCCGGAGAAGATGAAGCGACGCTAGACATTTCCGAATGGTCCAAGGAATCGTAATTATAACTAGGAGGACCACTGGTTGAGGAATGAGTTAGGCTATTGGTTCGAAGAGTAGCAGCCTGATTCTCAACTCTACTTTGTGCCTGCAATGGCTGAGGTTGAGGTTGCCGCTGCTGAGACTGTTGCGGAAGAGGTTGTTTGAGTGCCATTGGCTGAGTTTGCTGCTGAGGTGGGACAGAAGAGAGCTGGATTGGTTGGGATTGCGGTTGAGTCAACTGCTGGGGATGCTGCTGCTGCTGCTGATATTGCTGGAGAGGAGGAATGTGCATGTGCGGGGATTGTTGCTGTTGGTGCTGATGCTGGTGTTGATGTTGCTGCTGCTGCTGTTGCTGCTGCGACTGTTGTTGGGCCTGTTGCATACTCATGTGGTGCTGCTGCAGGGGAGGAGGAGGTGGTGGTGGTGGGCGTTTGGAAGTGCTTGAGGAATCGTAAGAACGCGGAGCAGAAGGATAACTAGGATCGTAGGTGAGATCATGTAGCGGAGCGGCGGAGGGCTGCTGCGAAAGAGGTTGCGACGGCGGCCCATTTGACTGCTGGTGCAGCATTGATAGCGGAGGCTGCTGGCCAGACGACATAGAGCCATAGGGCATGAACATGGGCTGCTGCTGCTGTTGCTGATGGTGGGAAGAGGGCGGCTGGAGCTGCGGTTGCTGAGAGTACATCGATGAAAGAGGCATCGGAGATTGCGTAGCAGGATACTGATAGCTGTATTGGTACATTGAGCGCGATGGCGGAAGGGATCCAAGCTGCTGTTGCTGCTGGGTCTGCTGTTGCTGTTGTTGTTGTGGTTGCTGAGACTGCTGCTGAGGGTGCTGCTGCTGCTGCTGTTGCTGCAGCTGCGGTTGCTGTTGTTGCTGCCCAGGAATGGGAGCCTGAGTAGAGGAAGCGTATTGCATGGCGATGAAAGGACGGACAGCGAAAATGAATGAGTCGAGAAGAAGGGTACCGAACGTGGACGCGTAGAGCGTGGCAAGTAGGCTCTCAGCAGTACGCGATCCGCGGTGTCTGGCAGCTGGAAGTAGTCCGGGCAGGAACCGCGAACCACACGAGCTTGGGGACGGGTAGTCGATAGCCCCTAGAATAGCGGAGTAAATATAAATAAAGGACGACAGTACAACAGTACAACAGCACAACAGCACGGAGAAGGACAGAATCGGCCAGGTACCTGGGGGGAGGGGGATGATCGAGCGATGAGCGAGACTGGTGTGGTGTAGAGTTAGTGAGCGAGAGAGCAGACAAGTCCGAGGTGTACCGTGAGCGCGACGAGGACGGCTTCTGCGCAGGTTACAGGGGACAGAGGAAAGGCCAGGCGAGGATGTTAACTCAGACAAAGGCTACGGACAATGTGGCAAGATAGCACAACGAGAAAAACTTCACCTGCGCAGGGACGTTCCCAGTGTGGAGCATCAAAATAGAGGGGGTGGTGGGGAGGGGGGTGCAGCGATGGAGAGACTTGCAGGCCGAAGAGCGGACGATGGCAGAAAGCAGAGGAAGCGACGACTTGACTACGGCGGGCTACGGAGACTACATCGACTACGACCACGACGGCGCGCTGGCGGCTACCAGCTACCGGGCCAAACAGAACGGAAAGATACGAGGCGGGTAGAGTAACGGAGTGACTTGGAGCACGGTCAGGGTGTTTGGCTACGGTAACTGTACTCTCACTGTCGTATAATAGAGCTGGGGGGGAAGGGGAAGGGAAAGGGAAAGGGAAAGGGGAAAAGACGCGGAGCGGACTTAAGGAGACTTAACTAAGCAAATCTGCGACAGAACTGACAGCGAGTAGTCTAGACGATGGCCAGGACGGACAGCTAGGATGGTGGTGGTGGTGGTGATGGTGATGTAGATGATGATGAAGCTGAAAATGTCTGTGTATGTGAGCATGTTGAGGTGAGAATGTCTAGAAAAACAGTCAGAAAATTAAAAGCTGGTAGAGTCAGCGTCGTGTCAGAATTAGATGCTCACAATAGGCGAATGTCTGTACTCCACCGACGGTTTTTTTGTTTTCGCCTACGCCCATTCGTTGGCAGACTATATATATTCAACTGCCTCTTAGGTACCGTGCAGGCACTTGCTACATTGTCTCCCCAGCACTACAGACAGGATAAGTCTTAGGGCTGCCTTTTGCGGTCTGCGAACGTGGTCTGCGCAGCACATCCACCGTCCCTGTTCCGGCGTAAAATTAAGAGCGAGCGTAGTCGCAGGCTGTCCAGAGCAGCGTGACGAGCAACGGCAGTAGCCGTAGTCGTAGCACTAGCAGTAAGTAGCATTAGTAGTAGCAGTAGGAGCAGTAGTAGCAGTAATACTAAAACCCGCTCAGAAAACAGCCCTCCTCGGAGCATCTGGCCTGATACTACAGACAGAAGACCTTACGGACAGAGCCTCGTCCAGCTGCTACTACTGTACAGAGTGTCCCCCTCCCCGCTACTCCTCCACCACCTACTCAGAACTCTAACCGGCAGAGACACCTGCCTGCTGCTGTCCCGGCGCATGTACTTCCTCTGCTAGTGACTCTGCTCGGTATAAGGAGATCGCTCGCTGTACACCCGTCCTAGCTACGCTTCCAGGGCAGTACTACCCTGCCACCCACCGGCACCGGCATCTAAAGTCTACGATCCTGGCCCTCGTCTGCAATAAATCTCGTTCGCCCATAGTCAATCAAGCCTAGCAGCGGTTTGTACCTTGCCAGCACAATGCGGCCGCTCTACCTGCTCCGATATAAAATGACATACAACAACAGCACATGCTTGCTCGAGCATGTACGTACGATGGTCTACTCAGTCAGTGCACTAAACAAACTCAATTCAGCCAAACAATACTACAGCGCAGCATCCGCACTTGTCGCCGAATTGCAAAAAATAGCTCCAGATATCTCAACTCTGCGCATATATACATACATAGGGCGACAAGCCTACAGCCTTGCCGCCCCTCCCCCTCCTCCTCTCATGACGACTTGTCTATAGCCGTATGCACCTTGAACCACGACTCTCAGTCCTGCTTGCCGGAAACCCTTACATGTAACAAGACACCCGCAAGCCAGTGAGCCGTTCCAGCCTACAATTTAGCCTTGATAGCGTCGCTCTTTTCTGGAACAAAGAACTTCTCGGAAACGTTTTTACGCTGGATCTTGCCTGTGGCAGTCTTCGGCATGATATCCGTGAAATATATCTTCTTGGGCACTTTGAATTTGGCCACACGACTGGCCAAAAACTGCTTCAAGTCTGCCTCGCTAGCCTTCGCACCGGGCTTTAGCACAATCGCTGCATGTACCTCTTGGCCGTAGAGCTCGTCAGGAACAGCAAAAGCGACGGCCTCAGATACCGCCGGGTGTTCCAGCATGATACCGTCCAGTTCGACGGGAGCAATTTTCTCGCCGCCGCGATTGATCAACTCCTTGATGCGACCAGTGATGAACACATAGCCGTCCTGGTCCATAATTCCCTGGTCACCGGTGCGGAAAAAGCCTTCTTTGGTGAAGCTAGACGCATTAGCGCTGGGATTACTGCGATAACCCTTTGTGACGTTTCCGCCGCGAACGGAGATCTCGCCTTGCTGTCCACGGCTGACCTCCTTACCATCGGCATCTAAAATGGCAACCTGCACTACACCCTGGGCGTGTCCGACACTTCCAGCCTTGCGCTGGCCCGGCGGAAGATCGTTAGAAGTCATCTGATGGCTGGCTTCTGTCATCGCGTAGGCCTCAAGAACAGGAGCATGGAATCGCTTCTCCAGCTGCTCCATAGTAGTCTTTGCAAGAGCCGACGAGCATGAACGAATAAATCGTACGTTGGGTCCTTTCCCGTCGTCAAACGGAGACGGTCCCTTGAGCAGGATCTGATGTATTGTGGGCACTGCAGTGTACCAGTTTGCGCCCAGACCTACAAAATCCTTCCAGAACGTGCGTGCAGAGAACCGTAGGGGAACGATCACGCTCGACGAGACCGACAGAGGCGCGAGAAAGCCACAGAGTAAACCATGGACATGGAACAGAGGCATAACAAGCATGCTACGATCCGTGACTGTAAGTTTGTAGGTCTGCACAATGTTGCTGATAGAAATGACTAGATTTGTCTGAGTCAGGGGCACGATTTTGGGTCTGCCAGTGGTTCCCGATGTGTGGAGTACCAAAGCCACATCATTGGGGTCCGCATCAATCAGAGGCCCAGCAGAAGCGGGAACAGTGATGGGCGAACCATTACCGTCCTTCAGAATGACAGAAGCAGGGCCTGTTGACTCAAGCTCGAAAATCTTTACGCCTGACTTGCCGACTTTCGAGGCAGCCTTTATAACAGCATCGCGCTCCGCAGTCGGCGGGACAAACGCGATCGGGCACTCAAGATCTGCCAGATAAAATTCGAACTCTGACTGTTTGAGAGCTGGATTGAGAGGCGCAGCGATGTATCCAGAGAAAGTGACTGCGAAGAAAAGCACTGCAAATTCTAGGGTATTTGGAAGCGCAATCGCAATTGCAGCACCTCGCGGAAGCCCCAGAGTTGCAAGAAATTTGCGAACAGAAGTGATTTGAGCGGCAAGATCCTTGAACGTTACAGTTATAGCAGCCTTTCCGCCCTCTGCGGTAGGCACAAAGATAGCTGGTAAGGTTGAAGTGAGCGGGAAAACTGACTGTAGTGTAGACATGGCGCAGGAGTTAGGACGGATCAGTCGGAGTAGCAAGAACGGTAGCTAATTGATATGTACAACCTGGACTCAAACAACAAGAGACACAGACAGCACTGTTGGTAGTTTGCAGATTTTGAGGATATAAATGGAGTTAAGTTGAAATACGAGAGAGCTGGTCTGTAGAAGAGAGAAAGAGGGGAAGGAAAAAAATTAAGAGCCAGCTATGGTTTTTCCACCCGGGGACCGATACGGCCTATCTGCCCGGGGGGAGGGAGTGGGTGTACAGTAGAATCGGCGAATGTAGCTGATTCGAAATATGTACTCGATTTATTCCACTGACTGCGGATTCATTCTCGATTCGAGCATCCTACGCGCGTCAACTACGAGGGGTCGACTGGCTGTTCGCTTCAATGACGATCTCCAGGTTTGACCAACCGAAGAGCTCTTTCTTTCTTGGCCGTCCTTTAAACCCAGGTTACTAGTACTCGCATAGTTGTAGCAATGCTACGAGCTCTCTCACCCCACACAAAAATATGCACCGGATCCAGCGGAATCTGTGAAGTCATCACCGGTGCCGGGGCCCTATATTTCCCTCCCCTCGAGCCTTTCCTCACCAGTATTGCGCTCACAGCGGACTGCCACAGTACTACTCCACAGAGGCTTTTTTGTTAGCCTCATCGCCCAGTCAACGTGACCTCTAACTTCACTATCCACCACTGCCACCAAAGTTCCGACCTCGTTTCTCCGACGCTCTGTCCGGAATAGCTGGCCGCTGACGAACTGTACCCCTTTGAACCCCCGAGAACACTCTCGATCACATGTGCTGGGAGTGACACTGTGTCTATGCGGCTTGTCACGTGGTTTTATGACAGATATAAGAGACGGCGCATGCCTTCATTTAGGTGCAGGGAGCGAGAATCTGAATTGTTGATGAATGACTGATTGAGCTGGCGGCTGAAGAGAAAGCGATGAAGGAGGACAAGGTGTGAGAGAGGGAAGAATAGAAAAGTGAAGAATTCAGAGAAAACTTGAGATGTATGAATATAATTCCACTCCTTAAGTAAAATTCGAATTTTTTTAAGTATTTTTTAAACTGGCCGAGCAGATGACGCACTCTTTCGCGTAGATCCTTTTTCCTTTATACAGCTCTATATAGACTTGCGCAGTCCCAACGTGTTGTTTACTGCTGCTCTGAGCGCGTAGTACTGCGGGTCGAGCTCTGACTCTTGTTTCGCGAGCGGGCTCTGAAAGTGCTCGGCGAGCCAGTCCTGTGCCAATCGTCTGTTCTGAGCTCGATTATAGCACCCAGTAAACGTCTACAAATAACTCTCCTACGGGAACTGCTCAATGCTTTTATTGCAGAACGTCGTAAATTCTGCTGGCCGTCCTCGAACAAAAAGAATACCAGCTCCTTGTAAAACAGCTTTGCTATTGTACAATCGCCATATAATAAACGGGTGCGGCGAAGGTCACTCCCAAAAGCCACACAGGTAACCTAACATATACTAACTAGCTCGCTGAGCCTTTTGTTTCTTCTTCACGGCCCTTTTTCCTCACAGATTCAAAGACTCTCATTAAATTACGATTACTCTTACGGACGGGTGACTCTAATACCTGGCCCTTACATCCCTCATTGGTTGTTTCTCTTTTGCATCGTCCATATTTCTGGATGCTTCTTGTTCCTGTTACCACTGTCGCTCTTTCCAGATCAGATTCCATGTCGACTTGAACAGCTCGGCGCTCTCTAGGTGAGTATCCATTTGCACTTCTTCCGGCCTCCCTATCCCGGAAGTTATGCTAGTACCTGCGCATACTAATCCATCGCTAACGAGACAGCGGCCCCGTCTCGGTTGTGTTTTTCCGCTGCCGGCTCTATCTGTCGACTGACTAGGTCTCCATTCCAATCTCTGTACACTCTGCAGATCTTCTCGACAACTTGAATTCATTCTCCAGATCGTACCCGTCTTTCACTATGAATCCAAAAAAGAAAGATGCTATATCCAAATCACAGCAGTCAGCAGCAACGTCTATTACCCGAAACGAATCATCTTCAGATCATGTTGATTACGTCCAGACGCAGGCCGATGAGGTCGAGGTTCTAAAATCCATTTACGGCGACGATTTTTCTGATAATCCGACTAGCTCAGCTTGGAACAAGATTGCAAGTCCCTCATTTAATATTCACCTGACCGGAAATTACTATGGCGATGGCGAGTCCCCGCTTCCCCCAAATCGAGTTCCCTCCTTAACACTCAAGGTCAAATTTACTCAGACCTATCCGCGTTCCGTTCCGCTAGTAAATGTTGAGTCCCCTAAAAATATACATCGAGCACGACTTCATGAAATACAAGCCTTTCTTCAATCCAAACCTCGCGAACTCCTTGGTGAAGTAATGATTTACGAAATAGCCAGCAGTGTTCAAAGCCAGTTAGATGAAATCATGGACGCAATCAGTCGCGAAACTTTGGAAGAAGAGCGTGCAAAGAGAGTGGCCGAACAGGTCGCTTTGGCAATTAAGCAGGAAGAAGAGCAGCGAAAGCAGCATGAATCTAGCACTATCGAAGAAGCTCGCGTCCTACAAGAAATGATTGACTATGAAACTCGAAGGCGCGACGACAAGATAAAACGTCGTAATCGCCTTGTAGATGAACCCATGGAAGAAGCGAGTGTATTGACTGATGGAATTGTCTTTGATCGTCTCATAAAGTCGAAAACATCTGATGGAACTGCCTTTTCATTTCGACAGGTGGTGGGAAAAGTTCCGACCGCCAGTGATTGTCCTCTTGGCCAGCAGTACATCGTTAAGCCTGTTGTATCAGATGGGGATTCTATTTCTTATCCTGTGTTTCTTCTTCATGAAGTTACTATTACAGAAAGTTTTTGGAACCAGTCTGAAGGCAAGCAATTGCTTGAGACTTTAGAATCGGATCTCAATTCACTCAAGCACATACAGCATGGAAACATTTCCGCTGTCTTTGATTTCAAAATTGAGAGGCATGACTCGGGCTGGCTCGTTCAAATTTTAACAGAATTTCCGACCCTTGGTACTCTAGAGAATCTACTTTCGACTGTTGGCTCGGTTTCGGTTAACGTTGCTAGAGAGTGGTCAATTCAACTCTTAGAGGGTCTTGAAGATCTCCATAAACGTGGATTTTTTCACAGAATGCTAGATCTTCGTTCTGTAGGGCTGTTTAGAGATGACTCATTGCAAGGCTCCATTGCAAAGATTTCCAATGTCTCATACTATGCCCTCTTGGAAGAGATGAATACGGCTCATCCTTTCACATCAAGTTCTACAAAGTCATTAGTTCCCCGACGCTGGCCTCCTCCAGAACTAGCTGATAGTGCGAAACCTAATCGTAAATCGGATATTTGGGATTTTGGGGTCATATTCCTACAAATGATTTGTGGTGTATCGGTTATTGATCAGTTTGAGTCTCCGATCTCATTTATTGAGTCTCAAGAATTAAACGAACCGTTGTACGAGTTTTTAACTCGAATATTTAAGCCAACGCCGAAGAAAAGACCTTCCGCGTTCGAACTACTACTTTCACAATTTCTGAGAGACTCTGTACCTGCCTCCTATTCCGTTGTACCTCAGTTTGTACCGTCAAATTCCGGGGCATCTGGGCCGCCCAAATTTCGCAGAGCAAGCTCATCAGTTGATGGACGGAGCTCTAAATTGCATTATCCCGAGCAGCCAATTCTGTCTCGCTATTTGAAGGATTTTGAAGAGGTTCAACTTCTTGGACGTGGTGCATACGGTGAAGTTGTCAAGGCCAGAAATCGGCTTGATGGCAGGTTTTACGCAGTGAAGAAAATTCGTCATACTCAAGATAAGCTAGCAAACATTCTTAGTGAAGTCAAGCTACTATCTTCGTTGTCTAGTCAGTTTGTGGTCCGATATATAACTGCCTGGCTGGAAGAAGACTACTTATATGACGACAGTAATGACGACGCATTTTCCGAATTCGAAACACCGTACTTTTCGGATGAAGAAATTTCGACTGGTCAGCAAGTTAGTGCATCTCAGGAACTTGATTCGATGAGCGGATTAGATATCATGTCAAGTTCGATGCAGGATTTCAATGTTGTATTTGGATATGACAGTGATGATGATTCAGAAACTCCGCAGGAGGACAGTCTGATTGAGATTTCAAAGCCAAAAAATTCAGCCCTTTCACCGATGCATAATCGCAGAGAAACCGCTTCGCAATATACTCGGAGCACTTTATTCATTCAGATGGAATATTGCGAAAAGCATACTTTACAAGATTTGATAGGCGATAGTCTATATAATAATCCTGATGATTACTGGCGCTATTTGCAGCAGATTCTGGAGGCTCTAGATCATATTCATTCTCAAGGAATCATCCACCGAGATTTAAAGCCGTCCAACATTTTCATTGATGGCCATCAAAATTGTAAAGTTGGAGATTTTGGCCTTGCAACGAATGTCCATAATACCAAAAGTTTGGCTGTCACTCCTACTGATAACACTGGAGATGATTTGACTTCGGATGTCGGTACCACGTTGTATGTTGCCGTGGAAGTTGTAGGCGGTGGAAACTACAACGAAAAGGTAGACATGTTTTCTTTGGGCATCATATTTTTTGAAATGTGCTATCGGATGAGAACTAAAATGGAGCGAGTCCAAGTTTTGAATAAACTTAGATCCAAGAAGATCATTTTCCCTGATGATTTTCCTGCTGATCGCGATCGTGAGCGGCACATAGTAACCAGTTTGTTGGACCATCAACCGAAGTTGAGACCCTCTGCCTCTGATCTTTTGAGATCAGGTCAGTTACCAGTTCGTATCGAGAGTGATCTAATCAAACAAGCAGTGCAAAGTCTGATCGATCCGAATTCTCCTTGGCTATCACAAGTGAGAGGTGCATTATTTGCGAGACCTCATGAGATGTACATGGATGTTCTCTATGACAAGGCGACATCTACAAATGTCAATGATTGCGTACTTCGAGCGCAGATTGTTCAAAGACTGACTAATATTTTTCGACTACATGGTGCAGTAGAAGTTCAGTCTCCGTCAATTCTATTTCCAAAGTCACCTATGCTTAACATGCTCAATTTTTATCAGGTCGTAGATCAAGTGGGTACTGTTCTGCAACTACCTTTTGATCTTACGTTACCCTATGCTCGAAGGCTTGCTCGTGGTCGCCCGTCTTATAGACGAAGTTTCACGTTTGGCAATGTATATCGCAATGAAGATCCTACTCGGAGCAGCGAGCCACGCGCATATCCACAAGTAGATTATGATGTACTATCTACAGATCCGGTTGATTTTGCGGTTGCAGAAGCGGAGGTTATGAAAGTACTGGATGAGATCATGGTCGAGTTTCTACCAACGTTCACAAAAGATTCTACGCCCAAATTCATTTTGAATCATAGCGATCTCTTGTATGTTTATACTTTCGCCCTGAATTAGTCTGTAATATCTCTGACCGCTTGAAATTTAGGGAAATGGTATTGGATGCATGCCGAATTAATCAGGCCCAGCGACCAAGTCTGATCTCTTGTTTGAGCAATCTATTTTTGGTAGGTATGAAAGAGATTAAGAATGAGCTCAAAATGAAATCCATGATTTCATCTGCCGCATTAGATGACTTGGAGAACTACTTTTTTATTGGTAAGCTGTTTATAGAGAATAGCAGTTCGAGTGAAGTCATGCAATACTGATCATAGAAATATAGCGACGATAGAAGAAGGACTCACCAAACTAGAAGATCTTTTCAAAGCTGCTAACTACAACAATGATCGATTTAAGTATGTCAGTGGCCATATGCGCCGTGTGAGTCAGTTTCTAAAATGCTTTGGAGTCCGATCTAGTTTTCTTTCGCCTTTAAGTAATTACAGCGAACAGTACTATCGTCATGGCATTATGTTCCAAGTTGTTATTGACAATAAGCGGCATCCAGTAATTTCAGCTGGAGGTCGATATGATAATCTTATAAAGTATTACCATAATTCGAATTTTGGAGATCGACCGATTTCGGCAGTTGGATTCAATTTTAACTGGGAATATTTATTATCTACTGAGCAGCAACGGCTAACTACTACCAAGAAAGGCGAACTTCAGAATATTATATCTGTCGCCGACGCCTTGGTCGTTAGTAGTGCATCAGATCTTGCCACGAGGGAAATGTCGGTCCGAGTTGTCAAAGAATTATGGGATAGTAACATTCGAGCCGAGCTTGCAGTAGTAGGCTCGTCGATAGACAGTCTAGTCTCCTATGCTCGATCGACAGGAACTAATTGGTTGATTATTGTGAAATCACAAGTTGGTCATGGATCGGATGGTTTCAAATCATTACGAGTCAAAAATATGTTTCGTAAAGATGATTTTGATTTGGAAATTAATGAAGCTGTAGCTCTACTAAAGAGCGAGCATAATCGAGGAACTTCTTCAACCAATCGAACAAATGGATCAGGAGGTACAGCTACTAGAGAAGTCATCATCCTCACAAATGATCCGGAAAGATATGAGAAGAATGCTAAACAAAATAAAGGCTCAACTAGGAAGTACAATAAGCGAGTGATCGATGAAAGGGCTCATGAAATGGCAAATAACTGTGTGAATTCAGGTCTAGCGGACGCTCCGATCATTGCAGTTGATTTCAAATTAGAGACAATGGCACTGATTCCTGCTATGCCTCTGGCCGGTCCAGATGGCTGGAAGAAAGTTGTGGGGACCGCTCCGGCTACTCAACGGCAATATTTGAACCGCTTGCATGAAGTTTTGACAGCAGAAGCCGCGAAAGGAGTCAGTAATGTGTTTTTGTATTCGTTTCGATCAGAAAAGATCCTAGTTTTGGATCTACAGAAATAAGAAACTGGAAAGGGAATTAATTGGAATTGGGAATGAGGGAGTGTCAATGTGTGTATATATGTATGTATATATATATACTTTTGTTAAATAACTAGTAAACTCAAATAATGTACAAATTTTGTCGTATAAATTACAATTTTCTTCGTTTGACCGGCTGTAACTGTTGTAAGAATTCTGGCGGTAGCATTTGTCTGACTGCTTCAGCAGCTTGCTCTTCTAACCTTCGTTGCTCACGCGCTTTAGCAAGAGGATTTGGATCAACATTTGCCCAGCGAACGTTTAAAACTTCATTGTTATCGAGCGACTGGTGAGCCATCGCTTCTTTGGCGAACTGAGCGTTGCCTTCGTTGAGATAAGTAATAAAAGCGACACCGCGAGAATTCAAAACACGGATTCGCTCAATATCACCCCATTCTGCAAAATGACGAGCGACGACTTCTTCGATATCATCGGAGACGAAAATCCTACCAACATATATTGTGCGATTCTGCCGTAGGAAACTACCTACACCACCCATATCATCGCGGTAATCGGAACGTTTGTCACGACCAAAGCAGTCGACACTTGGGTCATAGATGTCAGTGACGGTAGGTAAGCGATGGAGGTAGCTGCAATCCTTTCCATTTGGACATAGTCCTCTTGCGAAAAACAAACAGAAGTACGAGCCAGGGATCGAGTCCGCCTTAGTATATCCCGAGTCTTTAGCTATATTACATCTCCCATCTGCCTTAGTCTGTGAAGCATATTTATCTTCTCTGTCACCACCTGCCCATTTATTGTACCATATATTAAACACTGTGCCAGTTTGCTGTGGGGGTCGATCTCGCACATCAGATCTTTCAGCTTGCGGTCTTGCTGGTCGCGGCTTGGAACTTTTCGAAACTGCAAGTGCAGAATCTTTAGACTTCTTTTTATGCTTCTTTTTTTTCTTTTTCTCAGGCTCATCCACTGTTTCCAGAGACAGCGACACATCAGCGGTCGGATCAGCGCCTAGCTCGAGAATATTGACGACCTCTTCGCCTTGGTTGTCATCTGGTTGACTTTTCCGCTTAACAGGAGCAGCGGACTCAGGAAGTGTATCATCAATTTTGTATATATCTTGAGATTCCGGCTCTGGATCTGGCTGATGTTCGGCCATTTTAGGGCACTGTTGTCCGTATAATTTCTGTTACGTACATCAATAACCTCCAGCAACTCTTCAAAACCTCGACTTCAGTCTGTTATTGCTTTCTATGTGGCAACCGCTCATAGGTTAAGGGTTTACTGATTCGGTCAGTCGTAAATATAGAGAGTAAGAAATTACAGTTTTTTCAGAATGAGATTAGAGCGCAAATAGGCGCGCTAGTTTAAAAATGAAATTCGCGAGCGGGCAATAGTAGTGAACAAAGTAGAGCGGAAGGATTAGGCTGCCAGTAGACGAGGATGAGTTTGTTATATGAAGCGTGCAATATGCGATGAATTGATAGATAGGAGTAGAGTGTAATGGAGGGGCTGATAATGATGGATTGACACACAGACACGAATGATACAGCATGGAAGTGAACAGTAGAACGCTATCGTTTCATTTGATTTTCAACAGCTAAGAGACAAAGACCAAAAAAAGACTAGGTTAGGTGATTAGAAATAGAATCAGTGATAGGGCTGATTAGACTCAATGTAAGCCGAGCAAATGCCCATTTGGGCCTATCGGTCGGGCCTAAACAAAAATTGCTGCTGCTCAATATGTGGAAATATAATTCCAAAAAAGACATGCTAACTTAAATGATATTCGACTATCCGCACTCTAGCCAATCAATCGTTGGTTGTCACCTGTTTGTTGCTTTTGCGTTTTTTGTCTCTTTCTTCTTTCTCTTTTCTCTTTCTTTTTCTCTTTCTTTCTTTTTCTTTGTGTTGTTCGATTAGTTTACTTTAGCAATATTCTCACTGGTAGAATTGTGTCCGAAGGGTTCTGCTCCTCGTCCGAATTTAAATTTATTTTTTTTAAAATTCAGACCGCTTTTCACCTCCGGAAATCGGTAAGCTCTCACCCGCCCGTTCTGCTTCTATTATTATTATTCATCGATCGATCTATTTGCCTATTCATCCTGTCCTCCATCGCTCAATCCATCCAATTCTGTGTAATTTCAGCTCTCCCAGTCTCTATTTTGTCTACAACCGTGCAGAATCATTGGATATCACACACATATACATGGTCAGAAAAGAGCGTTTTCGGTCCACCAACTCCTTACCACGCACGCTTCTCCTACGTTGGAATATATGTCGGTCAAGCTCCCGTCTCGTATCATCATCGCCATCTTTTACCCTGGCTAGGCAGTGTTTAGGGTTTGCCTGTTTCTACGCGTTGACTAGTCATGTGTAAATTACTGTTTTGGGTAATTTAATTTGCGGGTTTCCGTTCGGCTTGGATGAAAAAAAAGAGAAGGATGATTCTTAGGCATTTGGCAAATTTCGACAAGATCGTCTATTACTGATATTTCAAGTCCTGTTTGACTATCTTTTACTCACTCGATTCTAGTTTCCTTGATCCACGTGATCTTTGTTGGCATTCAGGATTTGATCTTTTCTACGCGTCTTTGGGTAGAGGGAGTTTGTCGCGTTCATACCGATTACTTGGTGGAATTTGAAACTTGGTCGCTTAGACCGGTGGTGTTCCATTTATTTCACGACTAGGATTCAGAGGCGAGAGGTTTTAGTTTTTTGCAATTGTTAATTTTTGGGTGCTGAAAATTATGGCATCTCCTGAATCTTCTGGCTTGAGTGATCTGTCTGATTCTCCTGACCTGTCCCACGATGAGGTAGCACAACTCGCTAATCAGGGTGTTCCAGTCCCTATAAATGGTCATAGCCGTACTTCTGGTGTTCGAGGATCTCGGGGCCGCGGTCGGGGTCGCGGTCGCGGCGGTTCAAGGCTCACAAATCCAAGCTTAGCTACGCCTATGGTCAAACCAATTCGCAAGCGTCGGAAACCGATACCTCCTCCACTGCCGGGGGCGGCAGAGGCCAAGGATATCGACCATAGACTGGTTCCATTGCTTCCACGTCCTTCTTCTGGCTCTAGACTCCGCGATGAAGATCTTTTTGCTGCTGCTATCAAATCCCAGAAGAGTGGTTCGGCTGAGCCAGTCGAATCTAGTTCACAGCCAGAGTCCAAAGGTTTCAAGTCTGTCTTGGACGACGAGTTTATCTCCGGTGATGAAGAGGATGACAATGCAGAAAAGCAAAAATTGCCAATCGAAAATGATTTGCCAAAAAAATCTGCGTCTAAGCGGAAAGTGCCAAAAGTTCAGACTACATTACTGGTGGAGACCAAAATCAAGGAGCGAAAGGTAGGTGACGAAGACCTTTTTGCAGCTGCGGTTGCAAGTGCTTCTGCTCGTGATGGCTCCGCTGCACCGAAGACGACTGAAACCCAAGCTGGAGAAGTGCCCAAGTTTGCTTCTATTCTCGATGACGAAATGATCTCAGATGATGAAAATTCCGGTAGTGAAAGCCCTTCTCAAATCACTGTTACAGAGCCTAGTAAACGGGGTCGGAAACGGGGCTCTGGTCGTCCAAGAGGTTCCGGTGTTCGTGGTCGTCCTAGAGGTAGTGGAACTACCCGCGCTCGAGGACAAGGCAGAGGAAGGGGTAGAGGTAGAGGTAGAGGTCGTGGCGGTAAAGATATTCGACGTACCGGACTTCCTGTTGGTGACGATCTTGGTTCTTCTGGTGCATCTAATGTAGGTGACGATGACTTAAGTTCGGAGACCGAATTCGATTTTACTCCAAATCTTCCAGATGATGTGAGTCTTGATGAAGAAGGATCAAACGAAGATGACGATGATATTTCAGATACTGAAACCGATACAAACAAGGAAATATCAGGCGCTGTTGTGACTGCGCTATCGAAACCGGATATTGAGGGTGATATTTCAATGAATGACGATGCTAAAGAAACTCGGACAACATTTGAGACCAGTCAGCTTAAGGACAGTGTTAAATCAGAAGATGTCCGAGAACCCAATCTTATGAAGGAGCAGAGAACAAGAGTTATTGAAAATCCTCATGAACCTATGTACGCACAAAATATTTCTTTGATAATATTTTTTCGCGAAAAGTTCTCCGATTTGTTTTCAGCCATTTCGCATTTTGGCCCTCAAGATCTTGAAGAAGGGCTTATGTCTTCGCAGCCAAGCTCCATTGTTGAATCTTTCTTATGTCGAATCTTGACATTAGTATTGAATCGCAAGAAGAATGTTGAGCCTGGCCATTTTACTCGTCCGTTAGAAGAAGCCATTTCTACATTTGGAGCATCGTATTGGGGTGTGTATCAGCAGTCAGGTCCATTCACTGGAGGAGCCACATTCGTTTCAATGGGCTGGTCTTCGCGACTGGAAGTTCTTGTTGCTCTTGTAAATTTTGCATTATGGGCAAGTGATGCTGTTCGAGAAATGATTAATGTTGTGTACGATATACAAAATATGGAGGGAAGTAAGATCACAAGATTGAGTGTACAGCCTATAGGGATGGACGATGCTAGATTACGATATTATTTGGTGGCGGGAGAAAGTGAGTTGATTGTGAATATGCATGAAAGGCGAGAAAATACTAACCGGCGACAGATACGAGATTCAGGTTATTTCAGCAGTCCAATCCCTATTGGAGTCCCTGTAATTGGACGCCTGTCGCTTCTTCGTGTTATGAGTTGGCTCAGTTCATAGAGAAACTAGCATCAGGTAATCCATCGGAGCGTAGCATGGAGCTATTAGAATCACTTCGAGAACAATTGCCTATTCTTGATGCAAGTGAGCAACGACGACGCAAGAAAACAAATGGCCGTCAGTCTCTGGGAGACAGTGTGTCAATCGATTACACTGGGCGAACGAGAGGGAAAAAAGTTGATTACACTCATGTTGAAGATGAAGATGATTACGATGACGATTACAAGGAAGATGATGGAGTTGAAGATGATGAGCTTGGGGACCCGGTTTTGAATTCACGAAGGACTGGGTCTGGGTTCAATCCGAACGAGCCAGTGACCACTATTTCAGGTCGAATTAGTCGAAAGCCAGTTCCTGTAATTCAAGCCGATTCCGTTTCGGGCGAAGAAGGGAGTGAGGAACAGCATAGGAAAAAGGTTCGCATCATACCTGGTCGCCAGAGATATGTTGGATATGTGTACAGCGATGAAGAAGAAGACGAATCCGGAAGGGCTAATTCTACGTCTGGGAATGGCGATTCAGGTTCAGATTTACCTATAAATGGCCTGATGGGATCGTCCCATGATAATTCTTATGTTGGTCGAAGTATTTCGCATAACCCGGTTATTTCGACTGATCATTCGTCTGTTTCGGATGCAGATGATATGAGTGACGAAGAGTATCAAAACGAAGAGGAAGATGAAGATGCAGACGAAGATGAACAAGAGTATCCGCAATCAAAAGTCGTTGTTTTGAAATATAAAAGTTCCAATGAGCCAACTCCAGTTTCAACGTCTGTTCCTTCTTCTCCTACTGGTCCTGTTCCGGTTGTTCAATTTACAGTTTCTGTCTAGGCTGTTAGACTGATTGGGTTTTTTTTGACTTACGAATTTGTAAAAGATAATTGCTGTATGCGGCTATTGCGTAATGAGGTGAATTGATATGGAGTTTTTAAATTTTTTTTTGGTGAGGGGAGAAGTTATGTTTGGTTTTCTTTATGTGCTTATATATTTATAGAAGTTTGATCATTAAGAAAACAAGCTGTAGAGAGAATTTACAGTCGTCGGCGCCTCACGGTGTGAGTTCAGTGGAGATGTCCCAACAATTAACCCATAACGAAACCACTAAACTAAGTATAAATACGGAAGATGAGTCTAAGAATTGAAATAGAAATCTTACAAACATGAGGACGAAAATATAAAATTATGACTATTCACTGATCTTCAGTGGAATGAAATATTCTAATTCGTGCAACTTAACTATGAATAAATAATCGTTGAAAACTTTTCCTGGGATCGGTGAAGATGATCAACAAATCAAACACAACAACAAAAACACAGAAAAGAATAAAAAATAAATAGAAAATAAAAGGCATATCAAAATCTCTATTATCAAATGAGTGCCACCAGTGCATCAATCAATTATGAATACCTTATTGAATTACGTTCATGAGAAATCACAGCCTACGGAAATATTAGCTACCAAAAGCGGATCAAATTGCAGACAAAGAAATACTCACAAGTCACGGCGGACAAATTCCTGATACAATGACTTTCCAAGCTGAGCAGGGGATTTTTCGACAATGACACCGGCCGAAGTCAAGGACGCAATCTTAGAGGCGGCACCGCCTTTACCTCCAGAGATAATAGCGCCAGCGTGTCCCATGCGACGACCGGGAGGCGCAGAAACACCTGCGATGAACGAGCAGACAGGCTTAGGCACCGCGCGAGTCAGGTTGTACTGCTTAAGATACTCGGCAGCATCCTCCTCAGCCGAGCCTCCGATCTCTCCAATCATAATAATTCCGTCAGTGCCTTCATCCTCCAGGAAAACTCCGAGGGCATCAATGAAATTTGTCCCCGAAAAGGGATCTCCTCCGATACCAATAACGAGAGACTGACCAAGACCCACATTGGTTGTCTGGTTAACTGCTTCGTACGTCAACGTTCCAGAGCGAGATACAATTCCAATGCGCCCCTTCTTGTGGATATAAGACGGCATGATACCAATCTTGCACTGCTCAGGCGCAATCAAGCCTGGGCAATTGGGCCCCACAAGTCGGGTCTTGCTCTGAGTATTGAGCAAATCGACAACACGAACCATGTCATGTCTATTAGATTAGTACGACGAAGAGTTGTGTCACCTGAACAGAAATGGCAAACTTACTGAGGAATACCCTCGGTAATGCATACAACAAGAGGGATCTCTGCCGCAACTGCCTCCTCAATTGAAGCAGCTGCAAGAGGAGGCGGAACAAATATAGCGGATGCAGAAGCTGAGAGATTAGAACACAAACGACAGATAGATAGACAAGGCATGCACCAAAGCCTTACCTCCAGTCTCCTTTACGGCATCCTCCACAGACGCAAAGATCGGCAATCCCAAATGAGTCTGGCCAGCCTTCTTCGGATTGGTACCGCCGACGATCTAAACAGCGATCAGCATTTGAATTTCGGCGAAGCTATGCAATTACGCAGTTACAGAGAAATATACCTTTGTTCCGTACTCGATAGCTTGCTGGGCGTGGAAGGTTCCCTGTCTACCTGTAAAGCGTAAAGCCGAATGTCAGCAGCAGAATTTTCGATCAGACCATCCAGTAGCAAGAATTAGAAAGCATTCGTCGCAGGAACGGGGAAAAATGAAAAGCTGAAATCTGGCTCCGTGTCCACAGCCGACGAAACAGCCATGGCCTGCGTTCATATACCATCTCGGATGACAAGTAGTAGAGGCCCAAGTCGGTCTGCGCCGCACGACAAACCCCTCCTCCAGGCTGGGAGGCGACCCCACCTGGCCGAGAAGGTGGCCGACTGAGTTCCGTCCCGACTCGGAGGGACGGCGTCAGGACACAGAACGCAGAATGCAGAACAAAGGGGACAAATCGGAGTGGACGTAAAAAACAATCCAGACTGGTTTAACATTGGCCTCCACTAAAAAGCTGGTTGCACTCGGAAGAGACACGGAGGACAAAACGGCAGACGGAGGTGGAGTCGCGACCTGAGCTGGTTAGAGCCGCGGCTTGCTGGATCAAGCAACGCAGACCTACCTCTCCAACACAGATCGGACTCACAGATACGAGAAAAAAAGTAGCCCAAATTCGCTAATACAAACACAAACTAATTCAATTGCACTGGATGGTAGAGAAATAAACTTATCTTGGTAAATAACCTTGGTGTCGCTGTTCACAAGCAGATTTTTGGCGGTGTCCGCATAGCTAGCCTGCGAGACCGAAGACGAAAAGGCACGACTGGACGAGGACGCAGCAACCAAACTAGAAAAAACAAACAGCTAATTAGCACAGAAACCAACAACAAAATAATTCGCAGTCTCTCCATCCAACAGAAATAGCCATGGTCCGCAACGACCGTCTCGAAAGCAATTGACGACCGGTAGCCGGATCACGGTCAGCCAGCAGCAAGGCCAGAATTACCCCTCCTCCGCTCGCAGGACAGCGGTCCAGACAGAACTTACCGAGACGATTGGCGCGCAAGTGAAGCACGGATGAATGCCATTGAAATGGAACAGAGCAAGGGAATGTGTTATACAGCGATAGCCAAAAAGAATAACAACCAAGAGTGCGAGAAGAGGTGGAGCGGAAAACTGGAATCTGGATGAAGGTCGACTTTAAAGCAAAGTCCACTTTATTTACGTCCCGCGCGCGCGAATCCTGTCTGCCACTCACGCGCTGGAACTCGACCGGAACCCGCCAACGGGAAACAAACCCCGCACTAACTAATCTACTCCACGTTTCTCCAGTTCGCCCAAACGATAAACCGCCTCGGTTTAGAACCGCTGACATCACGTGAGAGAACGTCTGCCTTCCCGGAACATAGAGAACACTACAGTCAGGTCCCGCCTTTGAGAACATTATATTTTTTTAGGAAATGCTACTTATCCGGAAAACATTCCACTCATTCATTTCATCAAAACTACTCTGTCAGTCACTCTACAGCACAACAATTTTTTTGGGGACCGTCCAGATCGGAGCGGTGAGATATAACGACACTCCTAATAAAGTCCTAATAAAGTAGTCTCGTCATGATTTTGAATGGCGTGTGCTCTAGTTTCTCGTACAAGTCACGGATATCCGAAGCATTAACACCCGAGATATCTGCCATCAAGTAAGCAATATCACCACGAGAGTCCGAGAATTGTTTGTCGATGTTGTGCTCGGCAAAAATCTCGTTTACAGTACGCAAGACACCAGGCACGTTCGAGTGAACATAGAGGACACGCACGTGGTTTTCTTCCTCCAGAGTTAGCGAGCGAAGTGAAACCTCGGGGAAGTTGACAGCACCAATGGTCGTGCCCTCGTTAATATATCGAACAAGAGCATTGCCAACTTCGATACCGATTGCCGACTGTGCTTCCTCAGTGCTGCCACCGATGTGAGGAGTCAAGATCAGGTTCTTGACCTTGCTCAGCGGTTCAAACCACTCGTTGAGCTCCGTCGTGAAGTCAGGACCATTTTTGGCAGGTTCATTCGGGTACACGTCCAGCGCGGCACCAGCAATTTTGCCCGAACGCATAGTATCGATCAGAGCAGGAATATCGACAACAGTTCCACGCGAGGCGTTGATTAAATAGCTTCTGTCCTTCATTGCCGCCAGCTGCGGAGCTCCAATCATATTCTTGGTTTCAGGAAGAGCTGGAACATGCAATGTAACAAAGTCCGCTTCCGTAAGGAGATCATTAAGCGTAGCAACCTGTTTGGCCATACCTAACGACATGATTGGCACAACATCGTAATAAACAACTGACATTCCCATGGATTCAGCCAAAACCGACAACTGCGAGCCTATGTGGCCATAGCCTACAATGCCTAGTGTTTTACCGCGGATTTCCCAGCATCCGGCAGAGACCTTATTCCAGACACCATTGTGCATCTCGCTTGAGCGATCTGTAAACTGACGAGCAAGGGCGATGATCTCACCGATAACAAGCTCAGCAACCGAACGCGAATTTGAAAAAGGAGAGTTAAAAACAGCTACTCCGTGCTTAGCGGCATATTCAAGATCAACTTGGTTAGTGCCAATACAGAAACAACCGACAACAACAAGGTTTCGCGCTTCAGCGAGGATCTTCGCCGTGAGCTTAGTCTTTGATCGAATTCCAATAGCATGGACGTCCCTACATTAATCTGTTAGTTTGTTTCTAGCGAATAACTTTTAGCGGAATGGGTCATAACAATACCTGATCTTCTCAATCAGCTCTTCCTCTCCAAGCGAGGTCTTGTGAAACTCGACCTGATAACCTTGGCGCGTCAAAATTTCGACCGCAGTCTGATTGACATTCTCAAGCAACAGAATCTTGATATCCTCGGTTGCAAAAGGCTTTAGAGTCTTTGCCGGCGCCTGCAGCATGGAAGCCCGTCGTCCAGAAATGGTCGAGAAATATGAGTTGGGCGGTGAGCCAGAGAAGTAGCTCGGTGATGCGGAAGCCATGAACGAATTTGTCGGCGACGCACTGAGTCTGACGGCATTCTGAAACTGCTTCGACAGCTCGCTGTTTATGGCTTGTGGTGAGGATACCATGATGAATGATTATTCTCTGATCTCGGCGACTGTGCGAAATGAGTGGCTAAGTCGATTAATATTAGACAAAACTGGGAGAAGAGAACAAGCAATAACTATTTTTTCGACGCGACCGGAAGCCAAAATCGAATCACAACAGCTATTTATTAAAAACGATAAAATATGTAGGATTGAATCAGGCGGAAATCCAATTTATCAAAACCCGCAGGATATGTGATCAGTAAACAAATATAAGAGAGACGTAGCGGATTTCGCGGGGGAATTACTATGACTGCTACAACAAATTTTTTAGCGATTACGCGATGTCAGTCGTTGCCACGAGGCGTCTAATTCTGTCTTCCCTTCTCCCGCTTTGTGGCGTATACTGTTCAATGACCGAGCCAGACCAGTCAACTCGAACAAAAAAATCAAGGGTTCCACTGCATTAGGAAATTAAACAGAAAAATTCACAATCAAACGCATCAAAAACAAAAATATTAAAATAAATACAACTACTTGTCATTTTTAAACAATATAAGATTTTTTTCCAGAAATATACAACGCTATAACAAGACATGATCAAAGTTAGGTCAAATCTGCGTATATGGAACTCTAACAACTATATATACAGATACGTATACATAGATGTGCCAACCTATATCAAACCATTTACTATCTTCTATCTTCCACTCCCCTAGCATCATGGAGTATCCACTTTTTCACGACTGCTTGCACTCCGGAGTCTCGGCTTTTGGCTTAGCATCGTCCTCATCATCGTCCTCATCATCATCATCATCGCCTTCTTCGTCCTCGAAATCATCATCCTCGAAATCGTCGTCCTCGCCATCGAAATCATCAATATCAAGCTCACGAGCCTCTCCGGTGTACCACAAAACTGCACGCGGAATCAATTTGTCTTTCAGGTCCTCACCAAGTTGGTAATCAAACATCAGCCGTTCTTCCAAGTCCTCAGGAATCTCGTCCTCATCAGCATACTCACTCTCCATAAGAGGAGGGCTAAAAAAGTTGAAAAAACTATCTGTGTGAATAACCTTTTTAACGATACGGGTAGCCTTAGTATGTTTATTACGCTGCTTTCGCTTCTCGATACGAACCGTCAGGTCTTGCTCAGGCTTCCATTGAATTTTGTCGCCTACCGCATGATCGTAAAGATAATCCATCTCACCCGCTTCAGTTGATTCCTTGTACACGTAGGTCTTGGAAAGCGTTTTGTTCTCAAAGAATTCATTCTCAGAAAAATCAAAATAAAGCTTAAATCCTAGTTCCTCCAGTAGCTCCGAGCGAATATCCGTCAAAAACTTTAGCGCTTCCTCATCTCTGTCTGTAATGACATCGACCATCGAAGGCATATTTTTCAGAGCAGTGAGCCAGAATTCAGGGATTCCCTTAGCATCAGCTGGTATGGGAGACACAATTTTTTCTTCGTCCTCATCGTCCTCATCCTTCTCGTCCTCGTCCTTCTCTTCGTCTTCGTCCTCATCTTCATCCTTTCCTGCTTCGATCTCCTCACTGGTAGGCTCGATCTCTCCAGCCACGATCTGCGCACGACGAGCAAAAATAGGCTTATACAGACCGGCAAACTTCTTCTCCAATTCGCGAAGTTCTTTCTGAAAGTCTCGCTCAAGCGAATCAATATCCTTTTGAAGACCTTTGAGTCCACTCACCCGCTCTTGAACAGGAGCAGGCAGTGACTCGATATAGCCCGATGAACGTCCAATCAGGCCGCCCAAACGTCCCTCAATCATCGAGATCAACTGAGGATTTGCAAGAGTAGCAGCAACAGCAGCTTTGTCTAGTTCAAATTCGTTAGTACAAATACCGTTAAATAATGCGCTCGCTGTCTCGCCGCAAGCCATCATCTCGCACAAACTCTCAACCTCATTTGAGAGAACCACCCCAATATAATCAAATCAGGAAGAACAAGCCACGTTAGCAAATAGCTGCAACAGATAAACCTGTTGAGAAATATCGATCGTCAGCGCTAATATGCGGCGTTTGAGCTATGGGGAGAGCAAGTCGGTATGCCAAATGTTCTCCCAACAAAAAAAAGTTATACGCGCGGTGGCCAACCAACACATACAATATGCAAGTAGAGGGTAATCATCATGATGACAATCCATATATTTCAATTGAATAGAACAATCAATATTTGGAATCCGAGCTGTAGACAATATAGAATAAAATGTAGACCGCTGTGGTGTGGATATGGCTGCGCATCAAGCAAGGAAATCCTTCATTGCGTGTACGGGATGAAAATTCAGCACTAGCAGTAAAAAGAGATCGCCGGAGACAAATTGATGAACACCAGCGCTGAGAAGGCGAGACGATAGTCGGAAAAACAACGTGCACATAAAAACAAACAAGATTTTAGAAACATACCTTCTTCATCAATCGTCGAAACTGCAGGCTCGCTAGCGTGTGAGGCAATATAGCTGTTCGTAGCAGAAGCGGGCGTGTTTTGCGGTGTGGGAGCAGCAGCTGCGAGATCGGAAATGCGCTTGCTTCTAATAGGTGCGGCCATGACTAAAACAGACAAAGTTGGGTCTCAGAAAATAAAGATATGCGATTATATATAAGAACTGGTTTGAAAATCCTACTACTTCCAGAACGAGAAAGCGCGAACAAAAAAAACCAAAGGGGGGGAAGGAGCGCGTAGATTTCACTGAGAACCGTTCTGTTAGTGAGGGATCGTAGAGAGGAGAAAAGTGTGAACGAACAAAGTGTCTGTAGCGGTAGGTCATTGACAAATTCACGTGACATGAATTTCCGTTTAGTAAATCATTAAGGCATAAGTGCGAAATGTGATGGACACATTAGTCTGTAATGGGGATGATCAAGCCTGAATTATTGTAGTGGTCAAGAGAATAGGTATGGTGATCTGCGACCCTAAATAGAAGACGTCTACCGTTTCCCGTGCCGGTAGCAATAAATAATATTTGCTAGGAATCATAATAAACGACTCTCACGACAACAGTAAACCAACGCGTCGTGTCCGTCCACGTTCAGCTTGTATCAATTCTCTTGCTTATTTGCTAGTATACGCAGATTGGTTATTGCTGCTGCTTACGACGGCTCTTTGGATATTGGACTGATTTAATTCTCGTCTTGCTTGGGTTCTCTTTGTCTGGTCGTCCTACGCTTCAGCCGCCCCTTTATCCACTGTATCGCGTCTATCGCGACAAATCGAGAATTACCATATCTTAACGGATCCCCGTCTCTGCTTTCCGATTTCCTAATATTATGGCTTCCCGTTTTGAAGTAGGAACGTACGTATACATTATTTTTGTCTTTTTTGTTTGGCTTTTGTGCGTAAGGAGTAACCGGTCATACTTGTGATTCGGCGTCCACGTCGTTCTGTCCCTTTATTCCCTGTTCGCAATTGTTCTCCCTATTTCTCGGACTGATCTTTTTTAATTAGACGGTGCTGGCAGCCGGACGACTCCGAAGGTTGGGTTGCTGCCGAAATCAAATCGAAGTCCATCGATGGTGACAAAGTCACATTAGAGATCGCTCTCGAGAATGGCAATGTAAGTCAACCTGTGATTTGTGCTGAACCCTCGATTTCATTTTACTCATCACCGAAAAATAGATCAATACTGTCATTTGCGCAATTAAAGATTTTGAAGACGAAAACAGCACCAAACTTCCTCCTCTAGCTAATCCACCCATCTTGGAAGCTAGTGAAGATCTTACAAACCTATCATATCTCAATGAGCCTGCTGGTACGTGTGATTTTACCGCCATCCCTCCGATTTCCGAAACAGTGATCTGAATGTTACTTAGTCCTTTACGCTATTAAGTTGCGATACCAGCAACTCAGTATCTATACCTATTCTGGTATAGTTTTGATTGCTACCAATCCTTTTCAGCGCGTGGACAACCTCTACTCTTCTGACATCGTTCAGATGTATTCAGGCAAGAACAGAGGCGAGCTTGAACCCCATCTGTTTGCTATAGCTGAAGATGCTTATAGGTATACTATTGCATCATTTGTTTTTTCCTATTTTGGTTTTTCTGACTCTATCAAGATGTATGTTACGTGACGGACAAAACCAGACAATTGTTGTATCCGGTGAATCTGGTGCTGGAAAAACTGTCAGCGCTAAGTATATTATGAGATACTTTGCAACAGTCGAAGAAGCTGATAGACCGCATGAGCGCTCGAAATCAGCCTCTCTCAGTAAAACAGAAGAACAAATTCTGGCTACTAATCCTATCATGGAAGCTTTTGGTAATGCTAAAACTACTAGAAATGATAATTCTTCTCGTTTCGGCAAATACATAGAAATTCTTTTCGATTCGGCTCCTGATATCATCGGTGCCAAGATTCGAACTTACCTACTCGAACGCTCTCGTCTTGTTTTCCAGCCTCCTAATGAGCGAAACTATCATATCTTTTATCAGCTATGCGCAGGTGCCTCCGATGAAGAACGTGAAGCATTCAGTCTACTACCAGTAGAAGAATTTCAATATCTTAGACAAGGTGGTGATCCTATCATTCCCCACGTTAACGATGCTGAGGAGTTTTCAGCCACTAAACAGGCTTTATCTACCATTGGTATTGATGATATTACTCAGCACAGTATTTTTGAGATTCTCTCAGCTCTATTGCATATCGGTAACATTCAAATTAATGCCGGCAGAACGGATTCAAACTTGCCATCGGATGAGCCTTCCCTTGTCTTGGTTGCGAAACTTTTAGGAATTGATCCATTCACTTTTGCAAAGTGGACAACTAAGCGTCAGCTTATCACTCGCAGCGAAAAGATTGTTACGAACGTTAATTTCAAGCAAGCTGTCGTTATTAGAGACTCGGTTTCTAAGTATGTTTACTCGGCACTTTTTGATTGGCTTGTCAGTGCCACAAACAAGAGTCTGGCTTCGCCCGAGGTCACTGAATCGGCGAAATCGTTCATTGGTGTTTTGGATATCTATGGTTTTGAGCACTTTCAACGTAATTCGTTTGAGCAGTTTTGTATCAATTATGCGAACGAGAAATTGCAACAAGAGTTCAATCAACATGTGTTCAAACTTGAACAAGATGAATATGTTAAGGAGAAGATAGAATGGACATTCATAGAGTTTTCTGATAATCAACCTTGCATTGATCTTATTGAGGCTCGTATAGGAATTTTGTCTCTTCTTGACGAAGAGTCTCGATTGCCAGCAGGCTCTGATGATTCTTGGATCCAAAAGCTCTATACCAACTTTGATACAGATAAGTTTAAGACATATTTCAAAAAGCCTCGATTTGGGAAAACTGCTTTTACCGTACATCACTACGCTATGGATGTTACTTACGAGTCTGAAGGCTTTATTGAAAAGAATAGGGACACTGTTCCTGA
The DNA here is from genome assembly GCF_038497815.1 of [Lipomyces] oligophaga. Lineage (NCBI taxonomy): Eukaryota > Fungi > Ascomycota > Lipomycetes > Lipomycetales > Lipomycetaceae > Lipomyces > [Lipomyces] oligophaga. The sequence continues at coordinate 906,440 of NW_027117785.1, read as the reverse complement.
TGAACAGCTCGATCTTTTGATGACGTCAAGCAATGAGTTTTTGAAAACGGTTCTGACAACATCAATCGATGCTGCAAAAGCAAATAATGCTGCAGCCCCGGCAGCTGTCGCCAACGGCAAGCCTGGTCCTATGAAGCGTGGAGGTGCAATGACAAACCGGAAACCAACTCTAGGTGGCATTTTCAAGACCTCCTTAATTGAGCTTATGGATACCATTAATTCGACAAATGTTCACTATATCAGATGTATCAAGCCGAATGAGGCGAAGGAGGCATGGAAATTTGATGGACCTATGGTGCTAGGCCAATTGCGAGCTTGCGGTGTGCTTGAAACTATCCGTATAAGCTGCGAAGGCTTCCCAACTCGATCAACTTTTGAAGAGTTCGTTGACCGATATTATATGTTAATCAACTCTGAGAACTTGTATAAAAAGGATGTCAGGGAGATATCTGATATAATTTTGGCCAAATCTATTACTTTGCCAGATAAATATCAGCTCGGCCTAACTAAGATCTTTTTCAGAGCTGGCATGCTTGCTCACATGGAAAATCTCCGTGCCAACCGGCTAAATGAATGTGCAACTTTGATTCAAAAGAATTTAAGACGATTTTATTACCGAGAGAATTATCTGCGTACTAGACAGTCTATCATTAAAGCTCAGGCTGCTATTCGCGGATTCCTTGCACGAGATCGGATGGAAAAGATCCGGCTCAATACTGCGGCGACCAAAATTCAGTCAGTGTGGCGTATGCACTCTGATCGCACGCAGTTCCTCGAGATCAGAAGCAATCTTGTTCTTGCACAAGCTGCTATAAGAGGATATTTGACTAGAAACAGTCTGCTTCATATAACTCAGACGGCTGCCGCCACAGCCGTCCAGCGTTCCTTTCGTGGCTATCTCGCCCGTAAGCAGTATCAGCGAAATCTCCATGATATCGTCGTCGTCCAAAGTCTCTTCAGACGGAAAATGGCAGGCCGAGAGCTCAAAACACTTAAGCAGGAGGCAACATCTGTTAACCACTTCAAAGAAGTTTCGTACCGACTTGAAAACAAAGTCGTTGAACTTACTCAAACACTTGCAACCCGGACAGAAGAAAACAAAAAACTAATGTTCCAGATTGATTCTATGGAGAGTCAGTTAACCTCTTGGCAGGCTCGACATGATGCAATTCAAGAACGCACGTTTGAGCTGGAGACTCAAGCCGACAGCGCAAGTGAATATCTTAAGCGCGCTCAAGCTTTAGAGGTTCAGATGAACGAATTGTCAGAGCAGCATAGCAGCGTACTGAAGAATAAGAACGATGAAGTCGAGACTTTGCGACAGTCGCTTTCGCTGCGAGTCGGAGAACTTGAGCAAGCACTGGAAGATTCTCAGAAACAGAAGGAGGAGGCTGAGATGAGCTTGACTCGAGAGATCGAAGAGTTGAAGAATGAAGTTGAGCGCTTACTGGCCGCAGGTGCTGCCGCCGCTAGTGTCTTCTCGGCAACAGATGGTGCTAATGGATCTTCAATCAACATACTTTCGATGCAGACCGCTAAGCCTGCAAGAGCTCTCAAGCGCCATAGTCTAACTGCCGACAGCTCATTTAAGGATAGTAGCTTGTTGGGCACACCTAATGATTTCAAGCCCCGACCGACTTCGATGATTGCAAGCTCTCCAGGATACTTTTCGGCATTTGGCGAAGAGAATGGGGAATATCACCCTAACGGTGATTATGACCATGAGATGGAAGACATTTTCGAAAAGACAAATGTTGTTCTTGATGAGGCTACAAAGGGGCTTATTACTACTCTTATGATTCCTGTTCCAAGTAGCCATAATCCTGTGAACGAGAATGAGATCCTTTTCCCAGCGCATATGTTTAATCTTCTGACAACAGAGATGTGGCGATTAGGATTTGTTAAAGAGAGCGAGTCATTGCTGGGACGTATGATGCACAACATTCAGGAGAAAGTTGTCGGATACGAAGGAATAGATATTCTTGGCCCGGGATCATTTTGGCTATCTAACGTTCATGAGATGTATTCCTTTGTATGCATCGCAGAAATGAATATCTTAGATAATCAGAATAGTGAAATTGGTGAGGTGGAGTACAAAGATTATGAGAGATTGATTGCTCTGGTCAAAAGCGACATGGAGAATCTTGAATTCAATATTTATCATGCCATAGTGACTCGACTTAAGGCTGTGTTGTTCAAGATGATAGTGCCTGCTGTTATTGAATCTCAGTCGTTGCCAGGGTTTATCATAAGCGAGAACAACCGATTTTTGAGTAAAGTTCTGGGCAACAATTCGCCATCATACAAAATGGACGATTTGATCGATTTCTTGAGCCGAGTTTCCAACACTATGAAATTGTATTATCTAGAGCCTCATTTTATTCAACATGCTATTACAGAGCTTCTGAAACTTGTTGGAGTGGCATCGTTCAATGATTTGATCGGACGAAGAAACTATTTATCGTGGAAGCGTGGGCTTCAAATCAGTTACAACATAACTCGAATTGAAGAATGGTGCAAGGCCAACGAGATCGCTGATGGCACTCTGAAGTTAGAGCATCTTATGCAAGCTACCAAACTTTTGCAATTGAAGAAGAGCTCGAAACACGATATCGACATCATCTTTGATATTTGCTGGATGTTGAATCCTACTCAGATTAACAAGCTCATACGAGAATATCATGTGGCAGATTATGAGGAGCCGATTAAACCAGAAATCAAGCATGAACTTGCCAAGAGAGCTGCGGATGTGCGGAACGAGTCATTGTTCTTGGATTCTGTACCTTTGGATAATAGTGGTCCTTTCGACATTGGAAGTCCTCGAGAGCTTACCAACTTGCAGACTTACATGCCGTCCTGTAAGTTACATTTCGTGAGAATTAATTTCCTTTCTGTTACACTACTAACTCTAAAATTATTTAGATCTCCAAGTTCCTACACTGAAGAGAATTGTGCAATTATCCTCATCGGCTGTTAATTATAATTAAACTTGATGTATTCCATCCAACTACATATTACCTTAACTTTTTTTACTTTTTTACGTTGACGAAAATATTTTTAAATTCCTCTCTTTTTACATATACCCCTTTGTGGATAGTTATTGAACGAAAATGACAAATGATTTTTTATCTTACTTTTAGTTGAATTGGTCAAGTTTTGACTTCCCCTCCTTTTCTGCTCGCTCTATATACGTACATGATGTGAAATGATAAACTTTTAGTCCTATATAAAAACAATCCTAAATTTAAGATCAAACTAAGTCTGACAAGGAAAGGAATCTACTGCAGACAGTAGATGGCAGCCGTAGATGAATCTCCATCGAAAATTACCCAATTTTGAATAGGTTGTTCCTTTTGACTAAGGAGATTTAAGACGTCTTGAGCCAATATACCGCCCAAAATAGCAGCAACAGGGGACAATTCTGCGCCTATAGATCGAGAATATGAAGATAAAAAGGCATCGGATAGTATTCCGATCGGTAAGCCCAAATCCCGAGTGCAATTTTGAACTAATGTGGTGAATGTGACTAGTTCCTCAGGGGAAATAGACTTAAAGGCACCCGACAATTTCTCAAACTGCCACATAGCCTTCAAGGCAGGTAGAACCGGAGATACTCTAAGCTGTTGCCGGGGACGTAATGATGAAAGCGCTTTTGAATTTATGGATTCAGATAGTGGTTTGTATGATTCATTCTTCGTGACTGTTTCCATAGATTGTTTCGAGTCGGTCTTGCTGTATGCTACACTAACTAAGCTGCGAGTCGCTGTTTCGGGACCAATTTTCGGGGTGATATTAGATTTTTCTCGTTCGCTATCACAGTTAGACGGAAATTATCAACTAAGCTTAGAAATAGTCAAACCTACATCGTATATGTGTGAGAAATAAGATCTAAGAAGATAAATCCGTATAGGCCTACTAGACCCCCTGCATAAAAAGGAAGTTTCAATTCTCGACATATGTTATTGATACTGATAAAATTATCAAGAGACAGCTCAGTAGCTATGACGATGTCGAATTGTGCATAATATTCTTTGGTTTTCTCTCTGTATCCCGACGAATCAGCTTTGACGCTTACTCGCGGATTCAATTTTTGTATTCTCGGTAACGCAGCTTCGGCTCGCTAAGTCAATTAGTCAATAACAAATTGCTCCAAGATGCAATATAGATAGCAGGGTCAACGGACATTTGAGCCAACATCAGACTGTTCGATAAAGAACTGCGCACCTAAATCAAGTTCAGAGACAACCGAATCATCGAGCACAGTGAGCGAGCCTATTCCAGCAAGAACAAGGTTCTTCGCAATTTCATTGGCTAGTGCACCAACCTCAATTAATAAAACTCTAGCTAAGCTCATTCTAGAAGAAATTAATTTGAGCCCATGATAATCAAAACAACATATCTAGATGAGCTACCTTGTTTGGGCCGCTACGCCCCATAGCCGGATTTGGCGGTCGTACAAAGCGATTTCATCTGCAAACTCATTAGTATAGCCAGCATAGAGCCAAAGTTTAATCAGTCTAACAAACCTGCACTGATCTGCTTCTCTTCCGTCATTGTCGTCCAATCCAATTACTGTACACTTATCACGACACGTTCGCTCGATACACGCGACGGGATCACCAACTCCAAATTCTACAACACGTGACCACCATCAAGGGCTTCTGATCACAGATTGTCGACTATAAGAGACTTAAACTGGTTCACAAGTGTATCCAATTTTGATGACGAATAAACGGATCAGAATTGGTTGAATGAGTTTCTAGACTCAAATTTATAAATGGAAGCAGGGAACGAGTCTATAAATGATCCTCATATGCAGCAAGAGCCAGAGCAAGGGCATGAATTAGAGCAGCAGGACTCTTCTGCGCTCTCGACGACTTCGTGGACTCCAAGTGTGCGGATTCCATCTTCGTCTTCGTCGAGAGACTATATAGAGTCTTTTGATTCACCCCAGTATCGTCACGATGAGGTAGATATTCCAGAGCAGCAATCTGTCTCTTCCGACGTCGCGCAGATGCGGAACACAGCTGCTAATAGTCAGCTACCTTTGCTGTTTAGGTAGGTTATGATGTCAGACTACATGTGATTTGTAATTTACTAAAGTGATAAGAACTCGCACAATGGCAGCATCTAGGCGAATACGCTCAGGATTACCGTCAGGTCCCTTGCCTTATATTCAAAGGATTAGAGAGCGAATGAATATGCGGAATCTCTCTACTCAGGAGAATAGCAGTCCCAGTTATGGAGGTTCTCTTTCAATTGGGAGCAGATCGCCAGGAACTGAGAATGCAGCTTCAGCGATTGGCTCTTCGACATTTGGCATGAATGATGATAGAGCATTATCTGAATCATCAGAAGCTGCCCAAAGTGAACATCAAGATTATATGTATGAGCGAAATGGGTCAGACGATAGACATGCAAGAGATACATCCGGAATAAATGGAAATTTTGTATCATTATTACGATTTCCACTCCCTGGAAGTCATTTACGAAGGGTAAATACAATTCGTCGACGGGAAAGTACGTATCGCGAACCCTCAACCACCAAACGACGAAGAAGAGAAGATGGAGTGCCAGACGAACTGTGGAATGAAATTCCGACTCAACTACAAATGAAATTGATATTCTGCGACGGTGGATGGCATGGCGATAACTATTTGCCTCAAAAGTATGGAACTGGTTTTGATGAGAATTAATGTGCTAACTGGTTTTAGTGTGTTGGTACGAAATACCGCTGTATACTGTGCTCAAAAGTCCAAATGTAATATGATTTTGAGGCACAATTCGGGTCAGGCATTTAGTGTTCATTCAATCAGAATAGAGGCTCCGACAACAGGATATACTTGTCCAGTTCGACGAGGGCTCATTTATGTGTCAATGGATAAGGACCAGTTGATTCCGCAGAGCGAGGCTCAAGAAAAGATAATCGACAGTCTTCCACTGAGCGAAGGAATATCAAGTTTGGTGGATTACGACTCGACTAGAGATATACGGCTGAGAAACACAGAGACCTTAATGCGAATGTGGGACTCGACTGCTACAGATGCAGGGAGTGTACGTAGAGAAGCATGGTATAGCCCATCAGGACCTTTAGAAGAAGGGATGAGCTCGACGACTTCTTTCGTGGACGGAACTTCTTTAGAAACTGAAATAGGAGAAGGAACTTCGTTGCAATTACTTTCTGACTACCGGGCTTCGAACTCTCGGAGTCGGTTTCGAGATAGGCATGGAATCAATGGCCGAGTCAGCCATTTGCGCCATACGGAGGAGCCCAGGATAATAAACACCGAAAATCTGAGGATATTAAGGGCGGAAGGCGACGGCCGAGTCGTTGAAGGCACGCGGCCCCCGACGGGGGAGTCATTTAGACCGGTCGCCAAGTTTAAGATCCCGGATAACAAGTCACTGTGTACGATAACGTTTGAGTCGCCACTGACGGCCAAGTACGTTTGCATCAAGTTCTTCAGTTCTTATCCAGAGCAGAATTTGGATGTCCAAGGAGTTTATGTTTATGGTTTCTACGGACCGCAGAGCTTCCCGTCTATGAACTTACGATGAGGAAGGTGGATTTTTAGGAAGGGGAGGAGGAGAGTGGAGGTGGATATCTTTGAGTTTGTAAAAATGGTGTTATATGTGCGGTAGCTGGGGCTGTTAAATGGTGATTTAGTACGCAGGATATGGGATAAAAGTGAAATTTAAAATTGCATATGAACATTTACTAGGTGTGGTCAAAAACCGATAGAGGGCAGCCGAGAGGTCAGAGAGTCTAAATGCAGAGCATTGGCGAGAGCTGGAGTGAAACTGAGGCAGACTAGACGACGGGCAGAGATCTGAAGAATATGCTAACAAATAAGAGCTTGAATAACAATATTTAACTTCACATGTATCTAGTAGATAATAATTAGAACTGTCGGATGGCGAAATCATTATTAACATCTGCAGCAAAGATAGTAAATGAGCTCAGAATATTCAAAAATATCAAGAGACTTACTGGATTCGGATTGGGAGATCTGTCTGACCTTAGAGGCTGGCTGCGGAAGCTGAGACACTAACCCGAACTACAGATTTGGGAGACTGTGGCTTGATTAACCCTAACATGATGGCCAGCTTGCACTATGCCATAGCACGCCTCCGTCCTATTGTTCTGATTGTGGAAGCGATGGGAGGCTCTGGGAAATGTGGAGATTGTCTTCAATATGAGAGTAACATGTCTGAAGCCGATTGAAGAAAAGCTGACCGTGGAGCTTGCGGGTATTGCGATTATCTACGGAAGTAAGCACGAGAACGGATGAGAAGACCGAACGACAAGGAATAGAAGGCCGTGGGAAATAGCCTTGAGCTGGAGTGGGACCGCGGACCCCCGCCAAGGACGGAACGATAAAGGACGTGAACAAGACCCAATCAGCGCACGCAACTTTTCAGCTGCGCATTCGCATTTGATAAAGGTCCCAAGGAAACTGGTCCGCGCGAGAGAAAGATAACACAGATCGGACGAGAGTCTGGCGATAAGAGCGATAAAGGTCGTAGGCGGCAGCGAAGCAAGATTTTAGCAGAAGAGAGAGCGCGCAGAGGCAGCATGATGGATATGAGTGGATGCAGACCCGTAGGAAAATGTTACACCTAGAAACGTAATTGCCGATCGTCAACTATTCTCGCGACAGACGCCTCCGCCGTGTTGGCTTGCAGGGAGATGCGATGAGAATGGAGAAGAGGCGTGCGGGCGTATAGTAGGGCGTGTGGAGTGGAGGGCCTTGTTGATGTGGACAACGAGGGACTGCGAGAGTGCTGCGGAGGCAGCCAGTCGCCGAGGTGTGCGGAGTGGCCCTGATGGGAAGGTGGGAGAGCAGAACCAAAGATACTGCCCAGAAAAGTCTCTTCTTCTCTTTAGTTTCTGTTCAGGTGGGTCGACGAAACAGGGCGACGGAAGTTTAAAGACGAGGCCAGCATGTGTGCGCTGGGAGAATGACTGTGATTCTACAAGCGTACTCACGATGGTTACGACAGGGCTGACTGAGGAGCTGTCAAGAGACCGCTCAGAGTGCACAATAGCAATGAAGTATAATTTCGTTGTGTCTGGGTCTCCCATTGTGCATGGGCTCGACTGGGTCAGCAACTATCCTCCACTGCCCACAACTAGGGCCAAGTCGTGGACGGGAGACTCGTCGAGAAAGTTGGCAAGAGCGCGCGAGCATTGTCTGTGTTTCTGATAAGAACGCTGACGCGAGACAAACGAAAGTTCTGAGGACGTCTTTGCGATTATTACTCTGTCTGCGCATCGATAAGAAGTTCTCGCGTAATGGAGGTCTGCATCTGCTTGCGTAGTTGCAGTCGCCGCTGCAGTCGCGCCAGAATCTGCAAAGAACTTCATGCCATCCCGGCCGACCCAGTCTTTCTACGCCCGCTTAGTTTCTGCCCTTGCCGGCTCTATCATCTGAACATATGTCTGGGCATCGTCTTGCTGATTGCTAATTCATAGCCATTTATGCTCTCTTGCGCGTGCCTCTGCAAACGACGTCTCCTACCCAACTAGTTGCTGTTGCTCGGCATCGCCACTCTCTGGCTAAACGTTCAGTCTCGTACCGTTTGAGCCAAAACTTTATCCAAGGTCCCGTACCCGTCGTGCCAGATTTGCAACTACGACTCTTACTCTCTCTGTTCTCGGTACTCTGTCGATATCTGCATTTGCCCGCGATGCTTGGAACTTGCCATTTTGTCGGGCACCAGCACAGCAATTCCGATAGACTCCTATTACAAATGCTCTCGGCGTCGAATATATATATCTTCTGACAGGCCCCTCCGTCAGGTCCTCTCTGCTTGTTCTTTTCATCCTGCTCGTCGTCCGCGTGCTCTCAGCTCTCCTTCTGCTCCCGTACCTGATTGCTAGCAATGACGAAAGAATCCGTATCTACTACCGCTGTCGAGCTCTCTTCCAGCCAGGGAGGATTTTTCTCCCGTCTCGGCAAGAAGATCGAACTCAAAGGCCACGACTCTGACCGTCGGTCCAACAAGGGTGAGTCGCTACCTTCAGACGTTCTGATCTCTATCCTGATCGTCCTACTAACCCTCCGTTTCTCCAGATCTTGACCCCATCCCACCTGAGGATCGCACTTGGCGAGGCATGGACTACGTTACTTACTGGATCTCTGACAATTTCTCTCCCAGTGGTTGGCGTAAGGCCGCCTCGCTCATGCAGATTGGCATGTCGTGGCGGACGGCTCTCATCAATGTTGCTATTGGTGAAATCATCATTGGTGTCATTGTCACTATTAACGGTTACGTCGGCGCAAAGTATCGCATTCCCTTCTCCATTCAATCTCGTGCTGCGTTTGGTTACTACTTTTCCTACCTCATGATTCTTATGCGTTGCGTCGTCGGAATCTTCTGGTACGGTACTAGTGTCTATACCGGTGCTGAGTGTGTGCGCTCAATGATCTACGCCATCTGGCCTTCATTCCGCAATGTCAAGAACAGTCTCCCAGAAAGTGCTAATATCGACACTCAGCTCATGACTTGCTTCTTCATTTACTGGCTCTCTGTCCTTCCTCTTCACTTTATCCCAATGTCCAAGATTAGATGGATGTTCAACCTGAAAGCTATTACGCTTCCTATCATCGGTTTCGGCATGATGGGATGGACCATCAAGAATGCCGGTATCGGTAATAATTCTTTGTGGACACAAGGAGATACTGTCCATGGCTCTGCTTTCAGCTGGGTTTTCATGCAAGGTCTTTACTCCAACATTGGAGGCTGGGCTACTTTGGCTATCAACTCCCCTGATTTCACTCGTTACACGACAAAAGTTTCGAACACTTACTGGATGGCTATTGCTTTGCCATTCACCGCGGTCTTGGTATCCTTCTTTGGTGTTGTCGGTGCCGGTGGTTCTCAGATTCTCTACGGCTCTATTCTTTGGGATCCTCTTCTCTTCGTTGACAACTGGACCTCAAAGGGAGGACGTGCTGCAGCTTTCTTCTGTGCGCTTGGATTTTACGTCGCCCAAGCTGCTGCCAACGTGTCTGCCAACTCGATCTCAGCCGGAAACGATCTGAATTGTATGTTCCCTAAATACATTAACATTCGACGTGGACAGATTATTGTATCCTTACTTGGTGCATGGGCGTTCACTCCCTGGAACATTTTGACCTCAGCGACGACCTTTTTGTCCTTTATGTCTGGTTATACTATCTGGCTTGCTCCTATTTGTGGAATCATGGTTTCTGATTTCTACTTTGTTCATCGTCGCAAGTATGATGTATGGGAACTTTACAAGCCTGACGGTATTTACAGATACAACAAATATGGTATTAACTGGCGGTCATTTGTTGCCTTTTTCGTTGGCTGGGTTCCTCTTTTGCCAGGATTCATCACGAAGGTGAATTCTTCCATCAAGGTTGTCGATGGCATGCTCCATTTGTACTACTCTGGTTACTTCTACGGATTTTTCAGCTCAATGTTCATTTATTGGTTGCTCTGCTTCTTTTTCCCTGCAACGGAAACTATGCTCGAAACTCCTGTCTATTGTGACGATGCTCCTCGTGACATTGAGGAAATGTCAGAGTCTCATGATTATATTGAGTCACCCGACTACGACTCTGTTGGTGAAAAGAAGAGCAACTAAGCTATCTTTTTTGTTTGATTTGGTTTTTATGCAATATATTAATATGACTTGGATTATATAGCTTGGGTCAAATTCATGGTACTAATGCTAAAATGCTAGTATGCTAAAAATATTTGTAGTTGAGGCGCTGTCGTCCTCGGTTAGAGGAACGAGATTGTATTACGATTTATGCATAGATATGGTTAATATCGTGTATTCTTTCTGTCGTCATGACGATCTTTTTCTATCTGGGGAAAGCCCATATAGTTTAGCTTTTGAATATTAGTTATTAAAGAAGTAAAGTAGGTACTATGTTTGTACTTTCCCGATAGAGTAAGTATTATTTCACGAGTAAATTTAAACTAAGGCGAACAGCCGAGAGAGGCGTGGCTTGGGAGTTTCTCATGACTGGGTACAATGAAGGAAAAGAAAAATTTGGGAATAACTTTCTTACGACCACTTAATCAAACTAGCCGTCCAGCTGTACTTAATTCAAAAAAAACACTTAAGAAAGAAAGAAACATATGGATAAGCGGACGGTTGGAATCCTAGGTGGTGGTCAACTGGGACGCATGCTGGTTGAGGCCGCCTCGCGACTGGATATCAAGACCTTGATTCTCGATGCCGAAGGGAGTCCTGCAACACAGATTAGAACCTCAAAGAACCATGTTATTGGATCTTTTGCTGATGCGAAAGCCGTCAGAGAGCTGGCAGCCAAAGTTGATATTCTTACAATCGAGATTGAACATGTAAATGCAGATGTTCTGCTAGAGTTGGAGAAAGAGAATTTGTTTGTTGGTGGAGAAGATGGCACGAAACGACTGGAAATCCATCCATCTCCAAAAACCATCAAATTGATTCAAGACAAGTATTTACAGAAAGAGCATTTGATTGCTCATGGCATTTCTACCGCTGATTGTATGGACATTCCAGAAAGTACTGAGACTGCTCTGCAAGGTGCTGGTGATAAGTTCGGCTATCCTTACATGCTTAAATCACGAACGCAGGCTTATGATGGACGCGGAAACTTTGTTGTCTCAGGCCCAAACTCCATTCCTGAAGCTCTTATAGCCCTTAAAGACCGTCCATTATATGCAGAGAAGTGGGCCCCATTCACCAAAGAGCTTGCTGTGATGGTTTTGAAGGAAATTGACGGAACCGTAACGTCTTATCCGACAGTGGAAACCGTACAGCAAGATAATATTTGCCACATAGTCTATGCACCAGCACGAGAATCGGAGTCGATACAGTCAAAAGCGAGATTATTAGCTGAGCGAGCAACGGCAACTTTTGAAGGCGCAGGGATATTTGGAGTCGAAATGTTTCTTCTACCGTCCGGGGAAATTATTTTTAATGAGATTGCTCCTCGACCCCATAATAGCGGTCACTACACTATTGATGCTTGCGCCACATCGCAGTTTGAAGCACACATTCGAGCTATTTGCGGACTGCCGATTCCAAGAAAGGGACTATCTCTATCGACGCCATACACAAGTGCGATAATGCTTAACATACTAGGTGGAGAGAAGCCCGACAGTGAACTTGAGATATGTAAACGTGCACTGTCCGCCAAAGGCGCTACAGTTCATCTCTACGGAAAAACCACTCGTCCTGGACGAAAAATGGGGCATGTTAATATTGTTGGAGGAAGTATGTACGAGTGTGAGACACGATTGAGACAGATACAAGGCGAGCCTTCAGAAGAAACCGACGAAGATTTTGCCAAGGCAAAGAAGTTGCCTCTTGTTGGAATTATAATGGGCTCTGATTCGGATTTGAAGGTGATGGCCGCTGGCGCGCGGATTCTAGAACAATTTGGAGTGCCGTTTGAGCTGACCATCGTATCTGCGCATCGAACAGCTGATCGCATGTATAAATATGCTACCGAGGCAGCATCGCGAGGAATTAAGACGATCATTGCAGGTGCTGGCGGGGCTGCTCATTTGCCTGGTATGGTTGCTGCTCTTACAACGCTCCCAGTCATCGGAGTTCCCGTCAAAGGAAGCAAGCTTGGAGGTGTCGACTCGCTCCTTTCCATTGTTCAAATGCCAGTAAGTGATATTAATTAGATGGATATTATATGCAAAAAATCAAACTAACCAGCATTAGAGTGGAATTCCGGTAGAAACTGTTGCGATTGACAATGCCACCAATGCTGGCCTTTCAGCCGTACGCAACTTGTCGATGTTTATTCCCGAATATCGGATCAAACTCGAAAAATACTACGCGGATCTGGCGGACACTGTAGAAAAGAAGGCAGAGAAGCTAGAAAAAATCGGATACGAAGCATATTTGCAGCAAATGCCAAAATAGTTGTGCTTTCATAGAAATGGAACGGGGCCAAATAGTTACGTAGGACCGAGGAGCCCGCCGCAAGAACTGGCCAGAGCTCCCGAGCCGGGATTCGAATTCCATTACGGGTAATTAGATGTCCTGAGGATCGAACTGAAATTAATACATTTTTTGGAATATTTAGGCCTGTGATTTTATGGAAAGTAGAAATTTTGCTATAATTGATGAAACACTCGGACTCGGAAGTAAAAAAGATAGATATTCTCGTAGAATGTTCTTTGTCTTCAAGGTACTTTGAACCTTAGAAATATGACATCAGACCGTGACAGGGTGTGATCAATAGCACTAAGTATGTAAGTAGGTACCATATCAAAAATCTTTCTTCACAAATTGTCTTTTCTAATCGTATGCAAACAGATCTGGTTAACAAGTAAACAATAACCAATGTTGACAGTGAACTAGAGATAAGGCCGACGATAAAGTTTTACACTACAGCCAAAAAAGGTAATTTCCCTGGCCGACAGCCAATTGAGTTTACAGGAAGAAAGTCTAAACCCAGCGGGACGACTCAGATCGAGACAGGGAATCAGACTGACTCTCGGTCGGGGCGATAAAAGGCCAACGACATCCCTTGAGCAGTTTTCCCCAGAGAAGATATTGTGTGTCAATTGCCCGATTGCATCCCCGATATCGAAGCAAAATATAATATATTTTTTCTGAGTCTGCTAAAATCTCAATCCTAAAACAATGGCCGAATTCGAGACGTTCAATACTGAGCTTACACTCAAGTGCGGAGTTACTTTGCCTATCTTCCTCAAGTACAAGACACTAGGAGACCCCAAGAACCCAGTTGTTCTTATTCCGACCTGCTACACTGGCCGCATCAATGGCACGTATAATCAGATGATTGGTGACGACGACGCGATTTCGCCCAAGAAGTACTTTGTCATCATTGTTGGTCTTCTCGGCGGCTCTGAGTCCAGCTCGCCTTCTACGCAACCTGCGCCGTACGATGGAGCGAACTTCCCCGAAACCGTGTATGAGGATAATATCCATGCTCAGTACAAGCTTATCCAGAGTCTTGGATATGACTCAATTTTCGCCTATGTGGGCTACTCCATGGGTGGTCAGCAGGCCTACTACTTTGCGTCCATGTACCCAGATAAGGTCCAGAAAATCGTACCTATGGCTTCATCGGCCCAGACCTCCGGTTTCAACTGGAACTTCTTGGAAGGTGTCAAGCAGACTGTTCAGGCCTCATCCGACTTCAAGGCCAATACCTATACTGAGCCCGTCATCGTTGGCACTAAGGCATTCGGACGTGTTTACTCCAACTGGGCTCTGTCCTATGAGTGGTTTGAGACTAAGGCATGGGAAATCAAGGGCTTTAAGTCCTCGGAGGAATATCTCCTCAGCGACTGGGAACAGCGTCTTACGACCTGGGACGCCCGTGATCTCGTTCAGATGGCCGTAACTTGGCAAAAGGGCGACATTGCTACCTTTGCTGACGGTGACCTCGCAGCCGCTCTTGCTAAGATCACTGCGGAAGTCTGCGTTATGCCTTCCCGTACTGACCAATACTTCCGCTGGGAAGCATCTGTCAAGGAAGTTGCTGCTCTGAAGAAGGGCGAGCTTCACATCATTGAGTCTGTCTGGGGACATATTGTCGGAGGCGGTGCTGGCTCTGATGACGACAACAAGTTCCTTAATGCTACTGTCGGCAAGTTCTTTTCAGCGTAATTCAGGACTTCCATTTGATGTACTGCTTAATGAATTGAGTTTATATGATTACTAATTATATCGATACGTCTCTGAAGCTACAGATAAATCAGGTGAAATTAAAAGACGTAGAGTCATGGAAAATCCAAAATTACAAACAAAAATCACATACAATCCAAAAATCTAAAACGACTTCTTCTCGAGTGAGGATGCAATGCCACCATTCTCCTCCTCAAGAATGCTACCACTTCCTCCTTCTGAGTTAGGATGATAATTCAAATAATCATCAACATAGACACCATGCTCAAGGTACGTCTCTCGAGCAGGCCAGAAGTAACAAAGAACCCAGTATGATAGACAGGCAGAACCGCAACCGTAGAAGAAACCAAGCTGATATAGATGGATCATACCTTCAGCAGCAGGAATATTGGAGACAGTTGGTAGGAAACCAGGTAATAATGGAACCCAGCCAATGAAAAATGCCAATAGAGCGCGCCAGTTGAAACCATAATAGTAGCGGTACATGCCGTTGAAGTTGTAAAGCTCAAAAACATTGTACTTCTTCTTGTGAACGAAGAAGAAGTCTGAAATCAGAATACCGCAGAGAGGCCCAAGCCAAACCGTGTATCCAGACATGAAATTCAAGAAAGCGGGCGCAGATGTAAGAATATTCCACGGAGTTAGAGCCCAAGCTCCTAGAACGGAGGCAATGAACTGACCTCGCCGAATGTTAATGTATCGAGGGAACATGCAGTTCATGTCATTAGCAGCAGCAAGCGAGTTGGCGGCAATATTAAGACCAAGCTGGGACAAAAGGAATGAGAAAGCAATGAAAAAAGCTGCAGCACGCCCTCCATGAGAAGTCCACTTGTTGACGATCAATAGGGGATCCCACAGAATCGTACCGTAAAGAACCTTGGAACCACCTGCAGTAATGACACCGATGATGGTCATGACGGTAGAGGTGAAGGGAACAGCCCATGCGGTAGCATAAGTTGAACGTTGGCGAACGCAATAACGCGAGTAGTCTGGAGCGTTAACCATTAAGGTAACGCCCGAGCCAATGTTCGAATAAAGAGCACCCATGAAAGCCCAGCCAAGCTTAGCTCCCTGAACAGTGTTGCCTTGGCTGAAGAGGGAATTGTTGCCCGCACCAGTCTGCTGAACCATCCATCCCATGATAGCAAAGCATGCAATAGGAGTGGCAATCGACTTGAGGAGGAAGAGCCATTTAAGACGATGCACTCCTACATAGTGGAGGGGAAGACATAAAATGTAGTAGATAACATAGGAAGTCATGAACTGGGTGGTGATATTGGCAGACTCAGGAAGCCCGTTCGGGACTTTTCTGAACTGGGGGAAAATAGCATATAGAATGGACTGAACACACTCAGCACCAGTATATGCCTGAATACCATACCAGAAAATTGCAACAATACATCGCATTGCAATCATGAGATACGACAGATAGTAGCCAAATGCAGCACGCGACTGAATCGAAAAAGGAATTTTGTACTGAGCTCCTGTGATACCGTTGATAGTGATGAAAACACCCTGAAAGATGTTTGCAATAGCAATACAGAGCAAGGCAAGACGCCATGAAAGACCGACTTCCATAACTGATGCTGCAGAACGGAAACCAGACACAGATAAGTGATCAGAAATCCAAAACAGAGCGTAATGGCGATATCCCCAGTCACGCTTATCAGGCATGACAGGATCAAGATCTATGATGGCGTTAGAATATACCTGGAAAACATGTGAACGACCACGGTGACTCACCTTCGTTCGACCGAACATCATCACGGGCCGTGTCAAGCTTGATGAAATTGTCGACTCTGTGCCAGAAGCCTTGCTTCGACGAGGCGGAAACATCAGTGGTGTAGCCTTCAGCGTAATCAACCGGGAAGGCCTCGTGGGCCGAGGTATAATAGGCTTCCTTAGCAGCCTCCATGTTTGTTTCTAATCTATAACAGTAGAATAGACGAGACCGAACGGTGAAGCAGGAGAGCAGGAAAGATAATGGAATCAGTAATAAGCGAGGATATATGACAGGATATCAGAGGTATATATAGACATTCGTGTGCATGCTCACGAAGAACAGCAAATTCAGAATTAAGCTAGTGGCGGACTTATCATCGACCGGCAAAAAATGCACTTGCGGATCAGACCGATGACAGCAGACAGAAAGGGATTACCAGCGGAGCCGATGTCGAAAGGAGAAGGTAGCAAGACAGTACCTGGAGAAAAAAAAGCATCGTGCCATGCTAAAGCCGGCACCAATAGAGTTAGAGATGACTGCGAGTGTACATACTAACAGGCTTTAAATAGGCTCCCTAGTGGCAACGGCTGGCGGTATTTTGACTGATTGATTAGAGCTCCCGTGATGCGCTTCGAAAGCCGTGATGCGCTTCGAAAGCCGGAAGGGAGCTTAAGAGAGCAAAGAGTAGGAGGACCTAAGAGTTTTGGGGGAGGATTTGCAGCAAAGCGGAATACTGCAACAGGACGGTGGCGGTCCATCCATTTTCTGCATTCAGCTAGAACGGCAGATTTGTGTTTTTTATTGACAAGTCTTTGTTTCGTACGGTCTGCTACACGTACATCTGGTGATCGAAAATGTTCATTTGTATATCGATTTTTTTATTGAGCAGTGGTGCTGCTGCTTTCGAGGATTTGAAACACGCATACATTTTCAGCTTGCATCGTCTACCCGTTCTGGGACGGAGAAGCCGACTGGCAGGCAACAAAAACGAGCAATAGACGAAAGACGATAGGACGCTGGCAACCAGCTGGATCAACAGCCCGACTAACGTTTTTAATTATCTTGGCTGCTCTTGCGACTGATAAGACAAGCTCATGAAGCTCGCATACATAGCAGCAAGCAGCTCTATAGCACGGCTAACAAGTGCCGTCGCGGGACACCGAGCGGGGCAGAGTGCGCACTGAGCAAAGCTAACATACTACCAGTAGAGGCCATTGCTTGCTCTTATCTTTGTGTGATTGCGATTGATATCAGTGCGCGATTGATCGCAGGGGCGTCAGACCACGGACAGACGACGCATCCGCTAAGTCGGGCTCCGTTCTCTACAGGATGACCGTGATATTATTGTAGTCCAAGTCAGAACGAACAGCAGCGGAAGAGCTCCCCAGATGACCCTGGAAGACACCAAGTCTGCGTAGAGTTCGTTCTGGTGGAATTCGCCGCCCTCGCCGCCGTCACCGTCGAATTAGTCGGTTGGCGCGCCACCTGGACAGTTGTGGTGGTTGGTTCAGATAACGTGGCACATATACGATCGCCGGAAATCAGCTTATACTGCGTGGCTCTCCGATGACTCGCAGGTTTTCTAAAGCCTTATTTTTGTTCGTTCCCGTTAACTTGCCTGGCTATCTTAGTTGATTTGGCTGATTTGGCTGAGTTGGCGGACGTAGGCGGCTTACAGAGCCAAGAAAAGCGTTTCGTAAGGACTCTCTGGAGCCCAACAACAGTTGTGTGAAAATGAGCCGTGTTTCGGCTCATCTGCGGACCTCAGACGTGTCGTCTTGTCTCGATAACAAGTTTCAGATTTTGACAACTTGGCCTTGCTTCGAATTAATCTCGTCCATGTCTGCTCCCCATTTCCGACATCCGGGCAACGCATACAGACAAGGGAGTCTTTGTCCGCAGACTCTATTCAATTCCCGAAACCTTCGCGCACTGCGTCGTTACTGCTAGCGTCCAGTCGGCCAATTAATGTTAATGCTACTGCGCACCAGCAAGGTTTGGGCTCTGCCCAGCTAAGCATAAGCTCGAACCTGGTCGAGCTCTTCGTCTCTTTCTTATCTTCTCGCGCTCCGCAGCGGCACGTTGATACTAACAATTAAGATTTCTCTCGCCGCGGCCACCGACACTTGGCCGGCAAGACGAGTGCACAAACAATGTTATGTTGGTTGCGCCTCGGGTTGTGCCTGGCCAGGACCGTCTAAATGTCGCGAATCCAAACCAGGCAAACGAGTACACTGTAAGCACTGCTTGTCTTCTCCTCGACGATTCCATTAGACTGTCTTTTTTTAGAGACTGAATGACTACTCACCTCTGCTACTCCCTTGCATCAACGGGCTGCCGTACTCTGCGCGTTCAGAGAGCTCCGTGGCATCTTCCGCCGACGCGCCCTCCCCATCGCCAGTTAGTCAATCAGGCCTAGTTTTGCTCTCGCTCACCTCCTGACCAAAGCTCATGTTAATTTATTAGACCTGTCCATTGGTGCGGACTGGCGGCCCCACATTGATAGAGATCTATCACTATCTGCTTCTGCTCGTCCATACATTGTAATCTGCGCTAACTCGTCTTTAACTCATGTTTCCCGCCAAAACTCCAATAGATGATTATAAATAGTCGTATCATAAGCAAGCACTCTTGGCATCCGTGGCATTATTCGCCGATCGGTGCCACCAGATTTTGCGTGCAGCCTAATTACAACGTCTACACAGAATATGTGAACAAAATTAATTTACTTCAAATACACTATAAACACAACGACACAAGCAAAAGCAAAAAAATTGAAGTAGAAATTCTACGCATTATGATGTACATTCAGCCTAGTTTGTTATTGATGCTGATTCTGCCTCACTCCTTTTAAATTTCTCCAAATTCCCGTATATTTCCGTAATCAAGCCCAATTCAAATCAATTCATAATTCCCATTCCTGATGTATACCCTTGATAACTATTATTCCCTGAGCTACTCGCCACCATACCCTGATGCCTGCAAAAAGCTATCCAAAGACTCCTCAAATATCAGCTCGGACGGACTCCACAGTTCCGCTCCTCCAGCTAAACCAGGCGTTAACAAAACTGCTTCACCAGCAATTCTTCCTTCTTCTAAGCCAGCAGATCCCCTGACTGCTCCGTTCATCGATCCATTACTTCTCGTCTCCGCAGCGCCGGCAGACGAGACCTGCTCAGTTGTTGAATTCGGCTGAGCGATGCTAATCTCGACTGCTGTTGCTGTTGACGCGCCTCCGTTATCTGAATCGATGTTCATAGCTTCATCTAGTAAATCTTCCATCTGATTCATTCCATTTACCGCCGAATGAACGGAAACTTTACTTTGCCCAGAGCCTACATGTCGTCGCTCGTTCGCCATCAGGTTCTCGCTGTCTCGTAAATACCGGTCTACGCTCTGCTGAGCAATCTCCATCGCACGCTGTTCCTGCAATGCAACAATTCGTCGCTGCTCAGTCTGAAGATCCTGCAGTCTCTTGATAAACAGCGGCGGTGGGCTATCAGAATCAGCAACGGCATTGCCAGTCTGTCGGGCTTGCTGTCCATTCGATGAATTAGCAGAATTCACCGGCTCGTCGACAGCCATTGCATTATTTGAAGATACAGACCGTGGCACAGTACTACCTGGTTCAAAAAGCGAATTCAGATTGCGCTGTGGAATACAAGGAACAACCGTAAACGACAATTCTCGTGCTTTCGTAGAATCATTTACCGGCTGTTTCTTCTGTTTGTCCGGTATCGCAGATCCGAGATAATTGAAAGCCTCCTGCAGTTCAGTCTCTGCCCATTGATCGACTGACGCCTCGCTACTGAGCAAATTAGACATATCTACTTCTAGCTGTAACAGGAAGCATTGCGATACTGGAAGACTCTCTTTTATATTGTCAAGTGCAGTCAACATAAAGTCCAGCTGAGCTCTTGTGGCCATACCCGCCGCTTGGCGGTCCATTCTCAATGCTTGAATGAAACACCGCGCAGAAATATATAAACAGAATGCTTGGAAAGCGTCAAACATAGATGCTCCAAAATGTGAACACTGACGCATGACTTCTGCCATCTCAGATGATGCCTGCATACACCGCTGCTTACTTGATTCAAGCTCGTTAACTTTTGATGAGTCGTTCCATGAACGCAATACTGTAGCCTGATGTAGACAAATGACAGAGGCGTGTATGGTCATATGCAGTTGAGCGATTTCGGGCGAAATAGCTCCAAACGATCGCTTTAGACGATCAGGGAGTTTAAGAACAATTTGATGGATCAAATTATCAAGACTGTGAAACCGCTCGTAAAATTCAGGAGGTTGCTGAGCACTTTTCGCAGCTGCACGTTCGCCTCGATGGAGATGTTTGTGAATCCGAGCAATAATAACAATTATCAATATTTTAGCTGCAAATGGAGATAGTGACTGTGGGAATTTATTCCGACTGTTAGGAGCCAAACAGTCATCAATCATCAACGGACTTTCCTTATTGCCGGTTTCAAACGCTTCCTCCGAGCTAGATAGTCCTGTGACAATATCCAATTCGTCCAAGATTCCTGCCCAACCCGTTCCCAGACTGGCATATATTGAAATCATATATGAACACCAGAACGTCCTCCGACGCTCCTCTACCTCAATCCAGTCTGCTGGAGGCGGAAGACACTGCTTCACAGTGACAGTAGGCGAGTCAACCAAATTTAGCTGTAACATAAGGCAAGCTCTAGTCGCTTGACCTACTGCACTCCAAGCTCGAGGAAAAGCCATAGTTTTGTATTCATACATCGCCATTAAAGTCCATGCCTGAACATAAGGCACCGACGCCATAGTTTCGCCCTGTCCCCGGTAATACACGCTGTGGAGATAGTTATATGCTCGCTGATGAAATACGGAAGCATGAGAGGAATACTTCTCGCTAGATACAGCAGCCATAGCCAATATAGCGTATCGAAGATATAGAGGCGGACCTGCTGGATGAGGAAATTGGCAGGCGGCCAAATATCGAGCTTTGTGAATCATAGGCGTACTTGGATGTATAATGGAGAAATACAGAGAGGTGAGTTCATCCATTTCTTCTTGAGGTGGCAATGGTTCCTCCATTCCAAGCGAGATAAGGTCAAATATTTTATGAGTAGCACCCGCGGGAAATGGAACTGGGGGAACCGTACCGTCAGCCTTGTCGAGGCCTCGCATATTTGGTAAATGCGGATGGGCGGTCGTTTCGTAAGGAAGCGATTGAGGAGCGGCATAACTAGTCTTGAAAGTCTTTGAAATCTTTGAAGGATCTAAGGCACTTATTGCAGCATACGGTTGAGGTTTTGGAGGAAAGGGGCTGCCGGTCACACCTGATGACGACTGCGTAGGAACGAAGTTCATCGCTAGTGAGCTGCGAACATTGTACAGATTTTCGAGGGCTTCTCGGTCGAGTTTGGAGCCATTAGATTCTGGAAACGGCTTTTTTGCCGAATGAGGATTATCTGAAGGGGAGGTCGAAGAAGCCGAAGAGGCTGAAAAGGAAGATGAATCGTCCACATTGCTCGCTGAGCTAGAAGATAGGGCAGAATTCTGCCGATCCAGCAAACTTTCAACATGGGCTAGAGGAGTTTAGTTAGAGGTTATATAGCAAGCAAGTCAAAAAAAATCTCCATACCTAGACGTTCTTCCAGCATCTTGACATGCCCTCGTTTTGGACCAGACTTTCGCCGAACATCTTCATAGACGCAATCGTGATGAAACCGAAGACAGGTGCTGCAGGAAGGACGATTGCCGTCACATCGAAGCTTTCGCTTTCTGCAAACAGTGCAGGCAATTCGCTTGGATATCGGTAATCTTTGAGCTTCATTTTGGGAACCAGATCCCTTGTTACCTTGACCGTTTTGATCGGAGAGAGACCCAAGTCCTGTACAATCCTCGCTAGATGACATTGCGGCAAAACAGCAAGCAAGCGCTGGCAAAAACTGGACAGAAGAGTATTAAAGAATAAAAGTGCGTGAAAAAAAGAAAAGTCTTGAGATTCTCGATGTCCTATAAATCCCGATTATGGCCCCTCTGAGAAGTCTATTGTGTTCGCGTCCTTCTCGTTGTGAAACGATGTTCTCTTCGTTTAGCCTGAATCCGCAAATGGTCATCATTCTAGTTCGGAAACAGATCCCAGCACAAGACCCATTGCTTTCCTGGTTTCAGCACGTTTATATCACGTGATAGCTTACCAGGGGTTTAGACGAGTGCATGGAAAATTCTGGGAGCAATTTGGGATGTGAGCACAGGGTTTGGTAGATGGTTTGGAACTTTGGCTATACGTAACCCTCAGCTTTGATCTGAATTGTGCTTCGACCGGTACAAACAGCACAGTGGAGACACCAAATGGCTGTTGGTCACGCTGAATCTGAAGTAAGCAGAGTGTGGTATCCGGACGTGGACTTCACCGACCTGGATTATTTTTCTTTCACGGAAACCTCATCACCTCACAATTATTTCTAGAACTTTTCTCCGCACGGTCAAGAGCTCATCTTCGGTACTGAACTTCGTCTCCCATGTTTGCTTGTCCATAACCAACTGTGTCTGCGGCTGATTGGGAGAAGACGTATGGCTGAGATGCGGTTCAAAATCTGTCGGAACCGCGTCCGGTTGGGCTAAGCTGAGCTTAGAGGGGGAGGGGCGATCGCGATGGTCGCAGCCAGGCCCTCGAGAGAGCTAGACTGCAACGTCCAATAAAACAACAATAAGCATCTGAATTAATGCCATTCGGAGATCTCTAAAAGCTGTTTTATTTCAGGCTATTTTATTTTTTATATTTCTTAATAGCTTCATTCAAGTTTCCCTCTCAGGTCATTTCGTTTAAAAAAGGCTTTGCCGGGGTGGGGTTGCCCGCCAAAGCCGCAGAGAACTCCCGGCGCCCCGCCGAGCCCTCCATCTCTGCTCAAGATTCTCGGTTTTCGAGCAATCTTTTTCAGAGCACCATAGAGCTTTCAACTTGTTCTCCCGCTCTCTACAGGGCCTTTATCCTGGCAAATATTTCTAACGGTATACCTTTCATACGATGGCTGTATTCGGCTCGTCGTAGGGTTGCTGCGTCTTCTCATCTCTTGTGGTCGTAAGAATCAGTCATGAACGCGACGATAAGCAGAGTAAATCGCGTAGGAGCTGGTGGTGAGTATTCTTTTTTTACACTTTTATATTGATGGAAGAAATTGAATAGAACTCAATTATTCTGCTCTTTCTATCCGACGTCAGTCCATGCACTAACCATTTTAGGATCTGCGTTGCGACCTCGAGGGCTCTTTTTTTCCTTTCGTTTACATTTGCCAGCATCATCGAGACTCTTTTCTTCGTACTACGTTGCTCCCGCCGTCAACGTCCAGCATCCACATCCTCCTGATTCATCCACTTCAGTTCCAGGAGCAGAGCAGCAGCCTAGATTGCGCATTCAACTTCAGCATTCACCTTCATACCTCGGTCACTTTTCTTCTAGAGTCACTAGGCCCTCCAATGAAGATCGCTATGCTCTCGGCGTCATTACCGTTCCTGCTGGCTCCTCTTTGACCCCGAGAGCACAGAAGCACTCTCCTGCGGTCTCGGTTCGACAGGCCTTCTTTTACAGTATATTTGACGGACATGGAGGGCCTGAATGTGCAGACTTTCTCTCACAGAATCTACCTGAATATATCGAACAGTGCAATCCTAATTCATGGGACGAACTAGAAAGAGACTGGCGAGAAAATGTAGGCGGTTACTGGGCTCGCTGGCGAGGCCATCACGAAAAATATAGCCGGATGCTGTCTAGCCAAAGCGATCTTGCTGTTCGACTTCCTATGGCATTCCTTCAAGCAGACTACGATTACACGATTGCAAATAAAAAAGCTGGATCTACCTGTACAGCAGTAATGATCTACTCCACATCACCAAACCCAATCCCATATTTTGCCGGCGGCCAGGCACGACTCACTATTGCTCATGTAGGAGACACTCGATGTATTCTTTGCGACGCGAATGGCCTCGCTCATCCTCTTACCAGCGCACATCATCTTTCGTCTACCATTGAGTCTGACCGACTACGTCGGTATGCATCCAGCTTTTTTGTTGACTCATTTGGAGAGGAAAGGTTTGGTAACGTTGAGAATACTCGGGCATTCGGAGATATCTCTATGAAAAGGCTAGGTGTTTCCGCAGAGCCCGATATCACGGAGTATATTCTCGGCGGGAAAGCCAACCCTGCAATAGATCCGGACGCTGGTAGATCTCCCACATTTGGTGGTAATGAGCCATTTTTAGTTTTAGTAACAGATGGTGTATCAAACTATGTGTCAGATCAAGAAGTAGTGGATCTGGTTACTTCAACTGGTTATCGTTCAGGATACGCGCGCGGAACTCCTCAAGATGCAGCCAGCGAAATTGTTAAATTTGCTGAAGCTGTAGGTGGCAATGATAATGCCACATGTTTAGTGATCCGGCTTTCCGGCTGGGCTAAGTGGATGGCAAAACCGACAGATCGTACTGGTGATCTTCGTGAATATCGTCTCCGAGAGGCTTTTGAAAATCCTCGCGGCAGATAGATTAAAACAGAGTAACGCGGACTACTATGATATTTAAAGAAAGAAAGATTAATACACAAACATAAAACTAGATGAGGTTATGCGAACGGGCGTCAGTAATATACACCACTTGGAGAACATAACGACAACCTGTTTGTCCATCAAAAACAATAACACTCTACTAAAATAAACCTTCTAAATCAATCAGATTGCTGCTCGTATTTTTTTGCTGTTGCTGCGGTTTTTGCTGCTGCAAGGACACCTGAGGCTCTGCAGCAATAGAAGTAGTAACTGGCAACCCCGGGGACGGCTGTTGAGAAACCTCAGATGTCCCATTCAGTGACACTGTAGTTGATGTCGGTACCGGAGGTGTGGGAACCGTTATCGGAACAAATCCCTGCATCAGCGAGGATGAATCGATCTGCGATCTTTGGAACTGAGGAAATGGCTGAACCTGAGAGGGCTGATTAGAAGGAACTGGTTGAACGTTCGAAGAATCTAATAATGCTGCCAATGATGGACCTGCGGATGAAAAACCAATAGTAGGCGTGGGCTGCGAATATTGAGACGACGTTGGTGCATTATACTGAGCCATGATAGAAGCAAGTAGCGGATTAGTACCAGTGGATGAAGTTTGCTGAGGTACAGGCGAAGGCGTAGCGGTCGTCGTAACTGGAGGAGAAAACCCTGACGGGCTTTGATTAGCTGCCGTCGGTGCACTATTATTAGTGAAAGGGACCGGTGTTGGAGATAAAAAGATGGGTTGCGTAGAGGATGCCGGTAGATCGTCATCAAAATCAATCAATGAAGCAGAAGGCGGAGCAACTGCGGTAGTAGTTGTTCTAGATGCAGCCATAGGCGTGCCTGCCCTGCTTGACTGCTCGGAATTCGAAGGTGTACTGCGCTTGGAGGACTTAATAAGGTCATATCGTTCGACAATAGAATTCAGATAGTCATTCAATGCCAACATTTTGTTGACAGCTTCCTCATCATCACCTTCATCTTTAATAATCTTTTGAATCTTTGGCTGCGCATTCTTCAACGCATTATACAGCTCTTCAAAGGCATCCTGTCTTCCAATAGCATCTCCATTCTTCACTCCGTCTAGCATCTCGTCAAGTAACTTCGCCTTTCTTTGAATCTTGGCCAAGTCCTCGGCAACTTTTGCTCTATAATCTGTGCGATGATCAGGGTCATATCCTGCAAGCACTTTCATTAGCTGGTTCGCCTCTAGCAAATCTGCAGGCGTTCCGCGACGAATCAATTCTTGTAATTTAGCTTCCTGAGCATCGCGCTCTTCTTCTTCCAATTCTTCAGCTGACTTTATATTCTACAAGATCATGTCAGGGCATACAAAGCAATATCAACATGAAATTCACACTCACGTCTGTAGGATTTAACACAGCAGCATCATCCCGGTTAACCGTCGGAAATGTATAGCCTTGAATTTGTTTTAGTGCCTCATACTTAATCCCAATTAAGATTCATATACCTTTATACGACAATAATCTGTGCATATCACGGATAAAACCCAAATCTTCCTTATATCGGCTGGTCTTGCATATCGTCTCCTTCCATTCCTCGATTGCCTCGAGAATCAAGGCTTGCGTACGGCTGGTTCGGGGAGGCGGACGCTCGGGAAATTTTCGAACAAATTCATTCAAAAATTCTTTCCGGGAAATCTGCAAGTGGAAGGGATATCCACAATTCTTGACGCAAATATCAAGTAGCTGTATTCACTTACGTCAGCCAGTGAAGCAGTTTTCTTGTCACGCGAGTGGGGATGAACTTACAGCTAAAGCCAAAATGGATACGGCAGACATTCGACTATTTACAAGCTTCACAATCTGAGTCGCGGCTTCCCGAGCACTGATGACGAGTCAGCACGCACTGACGAATGGGCATAAGTTAGGAGGCGATTGATGATAACTTACGAACTGCCTTTTTTCTCATTGATCAAATCAGCAATCTCCAAATTCAAACCCAAATTGGGTTCCAGATTCGAAGGATCGCATGCACGTTCTGAAATAAAAATTAGAACTCAGTTATTCAGGAAGAAAATTCAGAAATTGAAATTACCGATAAGCCTGCTTAACCGAGACCGCTCAGGAACATCGGACCGGGATGAAGTCGATCCCATTCCCGAAGAAGAAGTTAAGGGATCGCGAACCCTGAATCTTTCCGTATAAGACTCTGATCTGGATGGCGGACCACCAATAGAGTCTGAATATCTGCTGAACGACATTTTGTTGGCGATCTATTGCTTAGTGTGCGGTTTTGGTCGATAAGAGATGGGAATTGAACGTAGTCGAGTCGCTTGCTGGAAGGTTATAGACAAGCAGCCTAAAACATTCGAATCTTATCAATAATATAGTGTCCGCGGTTGCAGCTCTTGTCGGCCGAACACGGGCTGCGCAAGACAAAAATTAGCACAACCTTTCACAGGAAGGAAATTGAAGAGAAAACTAGTGCACTAGTGAAGGTGTGCGAGGCTTCCTTTTGCCCTATGCTGAGACGGACAGAGCAGATTATACCAGTGTGCGGCGCCCACGGTGGATCGTCGGTTAAGGCACAGCTAGCTAGAACGAACTGTCTACACTGATTTTTCGACTTCGCGTTGGGAATTTGCCTAATATTTCTTGGCTTATAGTTTACTAGTTGCTACATTGTTCCTCTATTATTTGAAATTCACCTTCGTATTACTTGAGCGCAGAAATGTCGCGGAATAACGATTACGATGGTTAGTCGTCAGTGGTCTGGCGGAGCTGGCGCCTTGCATGCATTTCTTACTTACACAATTCCAGAAGATGACTTCTACGATGAGGACGAGGATTACGACAACCAAGATTGTTAGTCTTACTTAATTGTAGATTATTCTAGCTAATATTAATTCATTGCAGCACTGAGCCCTGAAGATCAGCGTGCGTCTAATTTAAATTGTTCTTCTCTAAAGAATTGTTTAACATTTCACCAGAGCAAATGGACGATGCTGTTTCCTCGGTAAAGCGGATCATGTCCGGTACCTCGATCACAGATGCGCAGATCCGAGATGCCGTTTGGACCTATTACTTTGATGTCGATGAATCTGTCAAAAGTTTGAGAGGTTTGTATCTGACTGTAATTTTTTGTTTTTTTGCTTACGCAAACAGATATTTTACGAAAACAAGATGCAAAAACAAAAGCCAAACAGAAGGCTGCTCCTGAAAAAGGTTTGTTATCGTCCTGTTCGTTGTCTCATGTATGCTTGCTGTGTGAAGTGGGAGTTCATTTTATATCGCCAAAGTTATCTACTCAATCCAGAGGTTTGCCATCGCACAAGCATAGTTACAATGGCTATGAATGCCACTCCAATGAAGATCCTTCATCCGTTCACTGTAAAAGACTAAAGACTATTGAGGAGAATCTGCCTTTATCATTCAGAGAACAGATTGTGAGTCCTTCCGTTTTGTTCAAGGATACTCCATGGGACCTGTCCTCCGAGGATTTGGTCGATATATTTCCATGTCGCGATCAGAAGATTCGAGGCGGATTGCTAGGTGGCTCCTCCAAGCTAGCTGCGTTAGCAAGGGCCAGAGCTGCAAAACGTCTTCAAGATTCAAATTCTTCTGTGCAGGAGCAAGATGTGACAATGCAAGATGCCCCTCCTCCTGAGCGTCCGGTGTCTACAATCTCTGCCCAATCTTCTGGTCGCTTGACAGCCCTGATCTCTGATCGCAACAAGGCCTCTGGACATGAAGCTTTTAGTCTTGCGCCGTCTTTATCGTTTGAACCTCAACAAACGCCATCTTCTTCTCAATCTGCTTCCGCAATATCTGCCCACTCTCAAGCTGTGTCACCCCCGACTATTCCGCTAGACCTGAGTGAGCCATCTGCGATATTCTCCTCCTCGGCACCATCTGGGTTTGCATTGTCTTTGTTTCATGAGATTCTTTGCGATGAAGAGGAGCAGATGGTTGATATTGACAATTCCTCATACCTTTCTTCTTCAACTCCATCTGATCGAGCTATGTCACACAGAGACGACATTTGGCGAAAGATTACTAACAGTCCTCTCTTTTATCTTCCAGTTTCTGCTAAGCAAGTCGAGGATATTTCTAAGAGTTTTTCAAAGCCTAGTCCGGATGAAGTTATCAAATCGGCACGTAGTACGAAAGGTGGTACTATGAGCGCTGCAAAGTCAATCGAGAAGGGAGTTGCTTCTTTAGCAATAAAAGAAGGAAATATGACTACCACTGTCAAACAGCCTCAGGTTAATGTAGTGCAGGAATATAAAAATTCTAAACGAAAGGCACATGTCAATTTTGTGGTGGTCGGACACGTGGACGCCGGCAAGAGTACGCTTATGGGTCGATTGCTATACGATGTTGGTACTGTTGATGAGCGGACATTAAAAAAGTATCAGCGAGAATCGGACAAGATAGGAAAAGGCTCTTTTGCTTTGGCGTGGGTATTGGACCAGAGCGAAGAAGAACGTGAAAGGTTGGTTTTTTGGTGACTGTCGATCTGAATTAGACTTAACATTTAAACTCAGGGGTGTCACGGTAGATATATCATCAAATGATTTTGAATCTTCCAAGGTGGCATTTACCATCTTAGATGCTCCGGGTCATCAGGACTTTGTACCAAATATGATTGCTGGTGCCTCGGAAGCTGACTTTGCGGTTCTGGTGATTGATGCGTCAACCAATGCATTTGAGTCTGGCTTTGTACAGTCCGGACAGACAAAGGAGCATGCTATCCTAGTGCGTAGTTTGGGAATTCAACGTCTAATAATCGCAGTGAACAAATTAGATAATGTCAATTGGGCAGAATATCGGTATGATGAAATTAAGAGCGCATTACAAGCTTTTTTTCAAGCCATCGGATTTCCGGCGTCGCAAACTTCATTCATTCCATGCAGCGGACTCAGTGGTGACAATATTGTCAATCGTTCGGCTGAACCGTCTTTTAGAGAATGGTATAAAGGTCCTACACTTTTAGAGGAGCTTGAGAATCTTGAATCTATTGAGCGGGATATAACAGGTCCATTACGAATTTCCGTTAGCGATGTGTTCAAAACAAATACATCTAGTTTGCTTAACGTGAGCGGCCGAATAAATTCAGGAAATGTTCAATTAGGGGAGACAGTGATTGCAGTTCCAAGTATGGAGACAGTACTGGTCAAATCAATCAGCTCAGGTGAAGAAAAGTTGAAATGGGCTGTTGCAGGCGATAATATTCAGATTGGGATTACAAACGTGAGTGAAATTTCTCAGATACGGGCAGGAGATATTCTTTGCTCGATAAAGCAGCCATTACAGCGAGTCTGCTCATTTGTTGCTCGGGTAGCTGTTTTTCAGCTTCGAGTCCCGCTGATCAAAGGATCCAATGTGCTTATGTATAGAGGACGTACTCAACAGGCAGGACAAATTGTCAAACTTATTTCAACGGTCGACAAATCTACGGGAAAAGAGTTAAAGAAGAAACCTCGGCATCTTTCCAGTGGACAGACAGCATTGATCGAGCTTGCTGTCATAGGTCAAGGTTATTTTCCGACTGAGACATTCAACAGTAATAAGGACATCGGAAGAATAGTGCTTCGTCAAGAAGGAACAACAGTCGCCGCAGGCATTGTAGAAGAGATTATCAAATCGGACTAGGATATAACCAGCTAATTGTACAATATTTGAACGACAGTGTACGTGGGTGGGCCCGACGAGAGATAAATTACGAATGTAAATACTTCATTATAAAGTTTTATAAATTATTATACTGATTCCAAAACGAGTCAGACTTGAGACGTTCGACTTCATCTGCTTTAACGATAGTGTTTCCGGAACTGTCTAAATCCAGATAATAAATCTCTGTGATGCCCATACTGATTATGTATTCAAATACTTTGTGGAAATTTAAGCCAATCTGGGCAAGTCCATGGCTATCGTCCGAAAAACAAAATTTTCCACCCTTCTCTAGAATCAACTTCACGATGTCGGAACGAGGATAAGGTTCAGTCCACCCTTTTCTTATAGCGGCAGAGTTCAACTCGAAAAGGCCACCATATTCAACAACAATCTCGACATTGCGAGTCACCTTGTCCCACACTCTTGGCCACCGAGACGCGATTGGCGATTTTGAGGAGTCCGAGGTATCAAACAAGCGAATAAGGTCAAAATGGCCGACCACCGGCGGGTGGAGATTAATTAGCATTTCATACTGCTCCTCGAAATAAGCCGAATATAAGGCTTCTGGTGTTCCGCCGGAAGCCTGCATGGCTTGTTCCCATAAGGCTCTATCGAAATCAATGGGGACTGTCTTTACATGATGGACAGAGCCGACGAACATATCGAATTTGTATTTTTTTTGAAGTAGCTGGATTAGAGACAAATACGAAGGCCGGATGTAATCTGTTTCAAAACCAACAAGAAGCGAGATTGTGCCTTTGTATTGCTCCTGAAGCCGGCGTGCATGGCTGTAAAATCTATCAAAGTTCGAGTCAAGATCAGCAACAGTCAGTTGCGACTAGAGTGGGTCAATAAACGCATACAAATATTCTCATAGATAAAATCACCTCTTCAGGATAGAGATCCGACAGGTTGTTTCGGGGAATGTGTTCAGTTAGACAGTAAGAGTGGAATCCCATTTTCACGGCTTTCTCGACTATATCGTCCAAATGGTCTTTCGCATGCAAAACATAGTCGCCGCTGTGCGAATGATGTGAGTGCATATTTGTTTGGATTTCAACAGAAGCTTCCTGTGCTTGCTCTTGAAGCTCTGAAAACACTTTTTGTTTCTTACGGTGATTGCTCTGCGTTTGCGTAGTCACAGTAACTATATCTTCATGGGATGTGGTACTTTGAGGGATCAGTAATGCGGCATCCTCATCGCTCCCAAATAAGGTCCACAGGGCAAATACGAGTGCAAGAACGAGCAGTGCAGCAATAGCTGGTCGACGCAATCTCATGCGCGCCCCAAATATCATATTGAAGCCGTGTACTCCGATCCTGGCTTTCTTCTCTTGATAGCAATCAAAAAAATAAGTCTGCCGACGCGTCGCCAGCAAGCTGCTCGCTTGACCGTTGCTTCTGTCTTGATCGGGTGAATAGTTACTGAGCCTGCTGTGATAAGATGGGATATTAGCGTCCGATGTGACCGGTAGAATACAGCGCCTCTTCAAAAATCAAAGCTATCGACATCACATCGGCAAGAGACTAATGATACAATAATTCTCATTTTCTGGTAAATAAACCGTTATACGAGCGCCATACTTAAAAATTATCTCCGAAATCCCCCTCCGCCATCTCTTCTACGCTTCTGCGGTCTGTCGCTGTGGCTACTACTACCACTAGCACTATGTGCCGGTGAAATACCAACTCGGCGTGCAAACTCGTTTGACGGGCCTGATGGCGGCCATCTCGAACTTGTTGAACTATGTCCCCGTTTCGACTCCTCGCGCTGACGTTCACGTTCTGCTCGTTCTTTTGCGCGTTCGCGTTCAATTTCATCTTGTTTTCGTCTATTTAGCTTGTCTCGTGCCTCACTAGTGCCTTCTTGGTCGTCCTTTCTCCGCACACCTGCTCTACGATTGCTACCAACTGTAGTAGCAGGAGCAACGTTGCGGCTCTCGTCTCTTGCGCGGCTTCTGCCATTCCGCTGATCATGCACGTTCGAGCCATCTTTGTCTTTGTCTTGGTCTCGTTCCTGGTCTCGAATTCTGGTTCGCCGTTCTCGGTCTTGCTCCTCCTCTCGAGATCCATTTTCTCGGCCAAATCTATCCCTTATGAAATTTCTGTCAGAGGATCTTTCTGGCTCGCGCGCCCTGTCGCGGTCTCTAGCCCGATAACGGCCATTGTCTTGTGCACGACTGTCGTGGTGGACTCGTGTTCTGTCAATCTGTTCTCTTCTACTCGAAGACACATCCGAAGCTCGTATGATTGGGTTAGATAATGAATTAGCAGGACCTCTTAATGCTGCGGGGCCGGTAGGCGGGGATTTACCGATAGCAGTCGAGGTTTTGAGTTTGGCTGAACTTGAAATGGAAGACTCTGCAGGCTTTCGTCGGATAGCGCGCTCATACTCAAAATCCTCTTCTTCATCATCGTCGAAACCTTCATTGATGTCAATTCCAAATGCATTATAGCTAGCGTCAAGAGCCGATGTTGTCTGTTGCTCTGATCTTGGTCTTGTGGGAATTTCCGTTTGATGCTGGTCGGACTCTTCAGTAGCCAAGTTTTTGCTAGCCACTGTTCTATCCTCAGTCTGAACAGTCTTAGACTCAGAAATAGAATTAGTAGGTGAAAGAGATCTTGAATGGGGGCTATAAGTTCTAGGAGTTTGGCCTCCCGATCGAGAGTTTGACCTTGAACGTGACCTTTTGCGATGATGTGAATGAGAAGAGTGGTGATGGTGGTGATGGTGCCTTTCACGGGAATGCTCACGTCTGCGCAAGTGCTTTGATCGGTCATGGTCGTCTGAATCTCGTCTTCTGTTAGGGCTTGGATACTCAAAATTTGAGCTTAAAGTCTGAGTGTTGCTTTGTTCGCTTGTGTTACCATTGGCATTCATATCTGTTGGTATTTGTTCACTTTGAATGTGATTGTTGGAGTTTTCCAATTGCACCTGCTGATCTTGCTTAGCCTGGCTGGAAGACGACTCGGGTTCGGTACTACCGGTCAACTCAATCGCTGCTGATTCATTCATATTTACTTGTCGTGGATGCGGTTCTTGGTTCATCATCATGTGTGTACCCATTTGCATACCTCCTCGATTATCATACCAACCATATCTTCCAGAGTTATGGCCAGCATACTGGCCACTGTTATGATGATAAGCTCCTTGATTACCATTCATATATCGTTGCCTATTGTTCATATACCCCTGATGATACTGATATCCTCCCGGTGTCATATTGCCATAACCGCGCTGACCGAAGTTTCCTCTTCGATACCCACCATGCCCGTAAAATTCACCTTGACCTTGTATGATTTGACGATATCCGTTTTGCACATGAGTTCCCATTGTATTATTTATGGTGGACGGTATGGACTGTTCGGACTCCAAATCTTGGCCGGTCCCTGAACTGGGATGGCTGTTCAGATTCTCTGAAGTTGCAGATTTGTCAAAAGGTTGGTCTGAGGTATTTTGTTGCTCTGCTGATCCGTAATATTGTCGATCATTTGCGAAATTTGAACTGTCAATATATTGCTGGTTTAACGTTTCTTCCTGTTGATTCGGTTGCTGCATTTCCTGTTGCTGTTGATTCCAGTATCCGAAATTCCCGTTACTCATGAGATTCGGTTGATAGCCTTTTACGACAAAATAAAAACAATTAGTTATTATCCAAAATAGTAGAAGGAAAGGAACGAAGAAACTTCATGGCTTTAAAACACAATAACAATCACACTATTCGAATAAATCAGAGAGAGAAAACCTTCTCCATGAGAGCAAGATTCAATATAATGTAAAAACATGAAAACTTCAAGTCATAATTATGCAAATAGAACTTTTCATCAACTAGTTTCATACGTTTCTTCAAATCGTCGCATGCATAGTTTCTTGAAGTCCAATGTGTATTCTAGATCATACAGATCAATAATCAATCCAAATTCATACATCATGCAAAATGAACACAAAATTGAACACAATTATCAGCTCTTGCCCTCTGAAAATGAGCGAGGCGCTTCTCTCTCTAATTCGCTCACAAAGAATAACAATATACAAGCCTGAACTCCTACTCATGCAAATAGAAATCATAAACCATAACCCAATGCAAAAGGATAAAAAAACCATAAGAATATTCAATCAAAATCAAACAAGTTTAAATCATACCATTATTCATGTTCATAAGACCCATATTAACACCTGCCCATCCGGAAGCATTTTGCATACCAATGCCAAATCCTGAAGCCATATAAGGAGGAATGGAAGATTGAGGGCCCCCAGATAAAGGCTTGGTATAACCAGATGGATCTGAGAGGTTCTAGTTTTATTAGATACATCCAAAGCGGAGACATATGAGAATTCTTACCTCCTCAGACACGTTTCGTGCGACCTCTTGTAATTTTGCTGCGGATTCAGCGGGCGGCCCCGATGCTACTGTTCCAGAATCTACATCCTTGACAGCATCTCGCTCGATAGGCAATGTCTCGGGCGCCTGAATCTGTTGAGAAGTCGGATCAGACTCGCGATCTTTGGTCTGAAGATCTTTCGACCTCTTTTCTGCATGCTTCAAAAATACATTAATAGTAGTGCGCAGTGAATTGTTTGAAACAATTTCCGAGGATAGTAATGGACTATGTTTACAAATAGGACAATAGTCTATGACCTGATGCTTGCGACCTTCAGCTGATGTTAAAATGGCAAATCCCCAAAAGTGAATAAGTTGTACACATACAAGATCCGCAAATGTTAGAATTGCAGCATGTCAATTTGACCGGATCTCTGGCTAGTTCTTTGCAAAGTTTGCATTTTAAACGCTCAGGAATACTAATTGCTCACGTTAAAAAACTTATTGGTAGAACTCTTATATTTTGAAGGAACTTACGGTAAATCATGTAATAGACTCGTGGGGGAAGAGGCCGCAACAGTCGCACTAGACGCCATATCCCATAAATATCTATTGTGTCGACTAAACAACAAATTCCAACTATGATCGCACGACCAATACAACTAATTGCGTTTAATCTAAATAGATAGCAAATAGATTTACCAAGTTTCTATGCAAGAAAAATCGTTGATCTATTAATTTCGAGGGAGCACTGCTCAAGACCAGTACAATCGCCGCAATGAGGACAAATATTGTTATGGCATTTATGGCATATTAAAGAAATCATCAGACACTAAGTTTGATTGGGCCGTTTGAGCGGCTCATTTCGCGACTAAATATCAACAGAACTGGAAGGATGTAACTCTAGTTGCAGTGGATGTGGAGACAATTCAAATGATCTGAACAGCTTATTAGTCGAAATGACGCTGAATCCAAAAAAACGTGTAAATAGACTGATTTCGTCTAACGGACCGTCAGGCTCGCTTTGGAGGCGACATTTCTCGAATAGAGTGGAAACAAAGGAGAAGAGTAATCCATTGCTTCTCACTGATCATCAAATAGATGTGAAGTTCGAGAGCAGCTATTCATTTGCTACTGAAGTAGGACTGGCACTTGATCTGATTATCTCGCGAGACAATACTCCAGCTGCGACACCTGTAGCTTCGTCATCGCGTATGCCATTTGGATCGTACCAATCAAAGAATACCGAACAGGCACTGACTGATTTATTCGTTGATTCTCCAACGGGGATAGAGTGTATTGAAGATGCGGTCGAACATGAAGTTAAACGCCTGCAAGAGCTATATGAAACCTTCAAGCGAACTCACAAAAAAATACCTCTGATGTACGGCCTTCGAGTATTTTTCGATTCTATGGATAGAGTACCATCATACCCGCTTTCACCAGCTGCTGTTCGTGCGTTTGAGTCGGTCAAAGAAATTATTGCAGATGGAAATTCAATTGAGCTAATTCCAGGTCTGAAAGATACCTCTGAAGAAGCAATTCTGACCGCAGATTTTGCTCATTTTCTTGGTCTGTCAATGGAAGACAGAAACGGATGCCCACCACTCCTTAAGTACAGCTATTC
This sequence comes from [Lipomyces] oligophaga, assembly GCF_038497815.1. Classification (NCBI taxonomy): domain Eukaryota; kingdom Fungi; phylum Ascomycota; class Lipomycetes; order Lipomycetales; family Lipomycetaceae; genus Lipomyces; species [Lipomyces] oligophaga. The sequence goes on along the minus strand of NW_027117785.1, from coordinate 869,951 downwards.
ACAATCCAGACTGGGATCCATTAGATCCAAGCACAGTAAAGCCTCTGGAAATTTCAGAGATTCTGAAAAGAAACAGTTGACTTCACTGATAGACTCTCCAACAAAGAGCGTTGCAAAATTGTTTAATTTCAGCCGTAAGATGCCAAAACCGGACGCATCTTCTATTGCTAGTATAGTTGTTTGTTGTCGCCCTCGAGATGATCAAATGTCAGTTCATCACGACCGTGACTCGTACTGTACATATTGCCAGAATGAACAAATCAAATGTGAGAGTACGGCAGCTAAGATTCTTGACATCATTGATTCTGAAGTTCGGCTCGAGACAGATGGTCGGGTAAAGTTTATTCGGCCAGGAATAAATTATTATACGGATGCTGAATTGAGTAAAAAGATTCGTGCGGAGTACGATGAACTCGAAAAAATCGGTGTTTTTACCAAAGATATGCCTGTAATTTTTTCTTCATGTCGCAGAGAAGTTTTTCGGCTCTATCGCAACAGAGATACATTTGCAAATCGAATGATAACAGTACAAGGGAAATTCCGTACCTTAAGAGGCAAGCTCTTTAAAACAAACACAACCTAGTTTTTGGCTTTCGCATAATTGCATGGTGTACATTGTATTATTAGGATTTTCTAATTGTAATGCTTTAATTATATTTATAGAACAAGTAGGCATGAATGTAATTAGTTGCTAGTTTCCCCTATTGCTGAGCAAGCTTACGAACATACATAAACATAACAGCTAACTTAGAGTACGACAAATAGAAATAGATTATATACTCTTAAAACATGTCACGATAGTTTCCCCGATCGGCCGTCCTTGGCTTAGCTCTGATAATATTGTCAACTCGCAATAATAGCTCTGCAGCTTCCGAAGCACTAGACACAACGGCACGTTTAAGTTTGTAACTTTCAACAATTCCGTACTCACGCATATCCACAATCTTGCCATTGTCAAGGTCTAGCCCAGAGGTGGTCATGCCATTGTAAATAGCGGACCGTAGTTTGGCAATAAGTTCGCTTGAATCTAGTCCAGCATTGTCCACTAAAATAGTAGGTAGCTGGCGAAGAGCTCGCGCAAATGCTTCAATAGCAAGAGCACGTTTGCCATCTTCATTCTGGGCAGCATTATCAACTGCCTTGGACATAATCATTTCTGCACAACCTCCCCCTAAAACTGTTCGTGTTTCAACCACAGTCTGAGAAAGCACGGAAAGAGCATCATGAAGGGAACGCTCAGCTTCGTCCAACAAGTTTTCAGTAGCACCACGAAGAACAATAGTACAAGCTTCACCTGCAGCGACGCCTGAAAATTTTAAAAGTGTATCTTCGCCAATCATAACTTCCTCAATCAAATCGCAATGGCCAAGTTTAACAAGCTCAGGATGATCAAAAGTAGAGGCAATCTCTCCGCCAGTGACCAGAGCTAGTCTCTCAATACCATCAAAATCAGCATGCTCGATCGAAACAATTCCAGAATCTGAAAATAGCTGCTCAGGATAATTATAGATGAGTTGTCGATTGATAAAGCAATTAATTCCATGTGCCTTGATTTTCTCAACTTTAGCTTTCATTTTTTCCTAGAATAGCTGGTTAGTTCGGCCTATTTACGCATAAAGAATTAAAAAAATGATAAAATGAAACCTTTTCAGCACGTTCAAGCTCCGCAAGCTTACTGGTAGCATCAACCTTCACTTTCGCTCCAAAAATTTTCACTTTGTCGGTATCCATCGGAGTGTTGGCAATCAGAATTTTAGCATTTTCCAATCGTTTCGGCTGATTTACACCGATCTTCTTGTCCATAATAAATCCTTCATCGAGATATGAATCAATTAACCTTCCACCAGCCTTCTTTATTATCTGGATATGCTCGAGATCGGTGCTGCCCTTGAGTCGCAAGACAGCATCGACAGCAAGCTCAGCAAAGTAGTTTTTATCCTGACTAAGAACTTTTGAGCTGAGAGTAGTTTTAGCAATTGCAATCAAATCTTTTCTAAATGCAGCGGTATCTTTTCCATTATCGACAGCAGTCTTTTCGAGAGCGGACAGCGCAGCAGCAGATGCAATGCGATATCCTTCGATGATAGTTTGCGGGTGGATTTTCTTGTCTACAAGCTTCTCTGCCTCGCGCAAGAGCTCGGCAGCCAAAACAGTAACAGATGTCGTACCGTCTCCAACCTCGTCATCTTGAACTTTGGAAATGTTGACAAGAACTTTGGCAGCAGCATTGTCCAAAGCAATCGACTTCAGAATAGTGGCACCGTCGTTGGTGACAAGGACTTGCCCGGTCGAGGCACTTTGAAGCAGTTTATCCATACCCTTTGGACCAAGAGTAGTCTTCACAAGATCGCCTACTGCTATAGCGCCAACAAATGCAGATAGCCCTGTATGATTGTTAGTGGATAAGGTCAATTGCAATGCAGAGATCATGGAAAAAACCTACGAGCATTCTCGGCTCTCTCTTCAGTGACCTGATCTCCGAAAATCTGTACAGACTAGACTCTAGTTAATCAAATATATCCAATCAATGAATCCAAGCAGATAAGCTCACCATTTTGAATACTGTATAACTTTCTGTGCAAAAATGACTGCGCGTATTCAGAGATCTATCCCCAATAGCGAACGCGTTGAACGAAGGGCTCAGAAATTTGTCTGGCTTAACAAATTACAGTTCCCAAGCAACTACCATAAGGGTCTATTAGTGATATCTCCTAAAATTTGTCTACTCAACCAGTGCAGAAGCTAGTGTGAAGTTTTAGATATAGAATTACGAGGATGTATATGTAAATTTGAAATATTAATCAAATGAACTCAAAAGTGACTGAAATTTAGACTCATGTTTGGAAAACTAAATGAAGAGAAAATCGATATTATATTTTGTAGCCGAAAAATATCAACATGTGCTCGCTAAAACAACGTCGACAATGACAATATGTAACATAAGAAATACCAATAAACCGTACACCTAATTTTATAATTCCAAGCGCAAAAGCGTGAAACGTGTTCGACTAAAAGTGCATGAACTATTTAGATGTTCAATTTCTTGCGGCGCCACTGTCTTCTCTTGACGTTATATCTATTTCTCTGTTAGATCATTGTCCAAACGAAAATAATATGAGCAAAAATTATTAGACGTACCTGATTGTGTTGTTGGTCTTAAGACGGAACCATTGGGGAACACGGCCGTCCTGGTTCTGAGCCTTAGCAAGCTTGACCTTAGTTCTGAAAGATTTGTGACTCTAAACGAAATTAGCAAATATTCATTCCCAGTTTGAACCAAATTATGCGCCGGAAAGCTAGAATGGATATCTAAGAAGTATAACGTGCTTTCCATAGGCTTTCATTAAAATCCAGTATTCCAAAAAAAACACAAGATTCCGATGAAATCTAAATTATCCCGCAGATCGAAAACACGCAGACAAATATCGCAAAACCAAAACAAGATCCAGCGCACAATTTAAAACAGCAGTAAATCAAAATAGGAAAATTAACATACCGGCATGATTATGAGATCGATGAGCGCAAAAGTCGACGATATCAAGATGGAAAACAGAAAAAAGAGAAGCAAAGAAAGAACAATTCCACTCTTCAGAGGATGCGGCTCTCACACAAACTACCCTCTCAACCCTCTATCTCGTTCGACTCCCCTCTCAATCCTTCCTTACATCGAAACGTCCTTCCTTACTCTGCCCCTACCCATTCGTGACTGCTAAAACCCTACATCTCTCACAGCCCTACACCCTGTGTCCCGTGATTAAAATACACGTGACCATAATGCAGATATCTGTGTCATGTGATTTCAGCGGTTGTTCCGTTATTAGCGATTATTTACAGTATGTGTGCTAAATGGTAATTAGGAGTCAGAATGTACCCGCTGCGAGGAATGAGTCAGTCGGTTACTTGTCTTTTTTATCTTATTATTTGTATCAGATCATTATCAACGCTGTCTCATTCTTATCTAGAAAAGCATGTCAGCATCCATTTGTTCTTATGAGCAATTCTTGTCAGGACCCAGTTTGAGTGTCAACTGTCTGGGTAGATATGACGAAGGTGACGAAGGCCTAGAGCCCAGGAGAGCCAAACCCACAGAACGTGGCCAACGTGGCCATCGTGGACCTGCAATTTGTGCTTTCGTTCACAGCTCCCTGGCCGGCCAGCTCGTTGGCACGGCTGGCTGTTGTTAATTGTCTACCCCCTCTAGAATGCTGATCAACTGTTGATCCCGCAGCTGAAAGTGTTGCAGTGTTCGTCGTATCCAACACGACGCTGTTCGATCGACTAACCGACCGCCAGTTTTGAAGCCGCAAAATTAGGTCTGTCTACTACTCTACTACTCCACTACTCTACAACTCTACTACTCTACAGCTCTACAAAACTGCTATGAGCTATATTTGTCGTACATTAAAATGTTCTGTTAGTGTGTAATCTCTCTCATAGTCGGCCGGACCTAGTCAAAAAAGATCCCAATTGGTCTGAACAGTCGCATTATCACTTTGGTTTGCGAACGCCGTTCACCTCCCTACTAACTTCCCAGCTCGCATCTCTCGCATCTCTCGCATCTTTCGCATGTGACGCCTCACTGGAGACTCGTGTCTTGCGTCTGGTGTCTCGTGAAGCCGTGTCAGTCCCAAATCGCATCTCGGATTTTTTTCCGACAGCCAGGACCCTTCCAATATCAATTTATACGACGTCCTGTATGGAAGGTCACAGCACTCTCCCTGTCCAAGTTCGAATTTCGTATCAATAAATGGCGCTGTCCCGATTACAAAGAATCGTTTGTTTCGCGTCGAGCCTGCGTGGACGTCAGACCCAACCCAGTTAACCACAATATCCAAATTGCTTTTGCTACTACCACTAGATGGGCTCGGATGTTTCCCAAACCGGCTAGAATACCGAATAGACTTATTTGCCGACACGGAAGATTCCTTCTATACTCCCAGCAGCTCTTCCATTCTGCAAGGTCGTTTGGTACTCCCCCCATATGCTTCGCACAAACACTATCCAAGCTGTAGTCAAATCAAGGAGGCCACTAGTGTTGATCCTGGACAGAAATACTTCAGTCAGAACAACCTAAAACAACCTAAATCGCTAGCTAATAGATTTGCTGACAATTGCAAGCTGGATGGAGCTAGAAACAATCTTGTTATGCGAGAGTAACCGTATCAAAGGTCGACCTTACTCGCTCAGCACTCACATAACTCGAGCACTCTGACTCAAGCCTCAGTGCTCGCATCCGACCCGAGCTCCACGCTCGTGTCCTATTGTCAGCAGCAAAGACCTGCAGTCAGCAGAGCACCACAAAACGCTCAGCCGTTCACTCCAACCCACTTTAGAAGCGTGCCATATTGTGCACCGTCGCGACGAAAGCTTGTTCTCGGGCTCCGGGTCAATTCTTGAAGCCTCCAGCTTCTAACGTTCGCAAGGACAAACATAACTTCCGCATCGACTGCAAGCCTGCTCCACCGCGACTCCAGCGTTCAAGGATCTCGTGGATAAATAAAGGAACTTCCGCCGCCCTTGTTTCGTTAGATCACTGGTCTTCTTGTTCCTTCGTAATACTATCCCTCTGCGCTTCGTCGCAAATTTAGTTTTTTCCCCTCTTCACGGCCGTTTCCTTCATTCACTGCTCTGTTAACACCTCCGCCTCATACTCTCATTTGCCTCTATCAAAGCTGCTCCCCGCAATGTCTTCTCCACCAGAAGCTAAGCAATCGGCGCTGGAAGCTGAGAAAACTATTTCGGACTCTTCTTCCGACTCGTCGCTTCCCGCTCCCATTAACGAAAAGCTTCCAGAAAAACATGAAGCCGCTGATGTGAACTTGGACACTGCCTTCGACCATCTCCCTCCAGAGGAGGCCGAGATCCTCAAGGCCCAGTTGCACGTTCAGACAACTCCTTTGTCATTCATCCGTCTATATCGCTACGCCACGGCTTTCGACATCGCCATTCTCGGCATTGGCTACATAGCCTCCATCGGAGCCGGCGCTCTATTACCCATTATGACCATTGTCTTTGGAAATCTTACTGAGACTTTCACGGATTACTTCACCTATGGTGGTTCTGTCTCCCAGTTCAATCATGATATTACAAAGTACGCCCTTATCATGGTTTATCTCGGTATTGCCGACATGGTGCTGATCACTGCTGAGACTTACATCCATATTGAACGTGGAGAAGTTCTTTCTGCTCGTATTCGAGAGCACTATCTTGCGGCGACTTTGCGCCAAAATATTGGATACTTCGATAATCTTGGCTCCGGTGAAATCACTTCTCGTATCACTGCTGATACAAATCTTGTCCAGGAGGGTATCTCTGAGAAAGTCGGTCTGATCTTGGCGGGTATTTCTACCTTTGTTACCGCTTTCATTGTCGGCTTTATTAAGTCATGGAAGCTCACTCTGATTCTACTTGCTGTAGTCGTCGCAATTTTCTTCAGTCTTGCGACGATCTCTCGCTTCATGGTCAAATTCTCTCTAAAATCTCTCGATGGCTATTCCGTCGGTGGATCTGTTGCGGAAGAGGTTTTTTCGTCCATCCGCAACGTTCAAGCATTCGGTATTCAGGATCGTCTAGCCGTCGAGTATGACAAGTATCTGAAGGTTACTGAACGCTATGCTTTCCTACAAGGTGCTGCATTGGTATGTTACTTTGGTTCAAATTATTTGTTGATAGAATCGCTAACAAGTTTGCTTAGGCTTCCATGATCAGTGTTTTGTGGTTCTGTATTCTTTGCAACTATGCGCTGGGTTTTTGGCAAGGATCTCGATTTTTGGCCTGGGGTGATATCAAAGTCAATGCTATTATCTCTGTGCTTATGTCCATGTTGATCGGTGCATTCTCACTTGGACAAGTTGCTCCTAATGCTCGTAGTATCACTAGTGGTGTTACTGCTGGAGCAAAGATCTTTGCTACTATTGATCGTGTTCCCCCTATTGATTCAGCCTCTTCGGAAGGAGAAATGCCTGAGTCCGTCAGAGGTGATATCGAACTTTCTCATGTTAAGTTCATCTATCCATCTCGACCAGATGTTACCGTTCTTGGTGATATGTGTCTCAAAATCAAGGCAGGTCAAACTGTTGCCCTTGTTGGTGCTAGTGGTTCTGGAAAGTCTACTATTATCGGCCTTCTTGAGAGATTTTATTCGCCTATTTCTGGTCTCATTACTCTTGATGGACATGATATAACTAAGCTTAATACAAAATGGCTTCGTCAGCAGGTTGCTCTTGTTTCCCAGGAGCCTACTTTGTTCGCGGTTACTGTCTATGAAAATATTGCTTTCGGCCTCTTTGGAACTCCTTACGAGAACGCGTCAGAAGATGAAAAGATGAAGCTTGTTGTAGAAGCTTGCAAGCAAGCAAATGCTTGGGACTTCATCCAAACTCTTCCAGAAGGAATTGAGACTAATGTCGGAGAGCGTGGTTTCCTTATGTCAGGAGGTCAAAAGCAGCGTATTGCTATTGCTCGTGCTATTGTTGGAAATCCTAAGATTCTTTTGCTTGATGAAGCTACGTCTGCACTTGACACGAAAAGTGAAGGAATTGTTCAAGACGCACTCGATCGTGCTGCTAAGGATCGTACCACTATCGTCATCGCGCATCGATTGTCTACCATCAAAGATGCTGATCTCATTGTAGTCATGTCTAAGGGTGAAATTGTTGAGCAGGGTACTCATAACGAGCTTCTTGATTTGCAAGGGTATTACAATGAACTAGTTGAGGCGCAGAAGATCAGAAAGGGCTCTTCCGCCGAAAATAGTGGCTTCCACGAGGAAGATGAAGACAAACTTGAAGTCGTTGAAGATTCTAACATTTTGGAGATGGGTCGTATGAATTCCAACGTCACAGTTGCAAGCCGTGCTGCTCGCATGGAAAAGGTAGACACTCGGACTTACTCCTTATATCAGCTGATCAAAATGGTAAGAATCATAAAATGATATTTCACAATTCAATACTAATTTATTCATACAGGTAAACAAGATGATTATTCCCGAACTGAATTATACTATTCTAGGAACTGCTGCCTCAATTATTAATGGTCTTGGATATCCTGTTCAGGGTGTGTTTTTTGCGAAGTGCGTCACTGCGTTCCAGTCCCTACCAGCGCAGTATCCGGAGATGAGAAAGACAGTTAATGAATTTTCGGGTCTATTTTTTATGCTTGCATTTGTTGAGGGAATTTGTCATTTCGTTGCAGTTTCGTCGTTGTCGTATACTGCTCAGCGATTAGTTCGCCGTATCCGTCTTCAGAGCTTCCGTCAGATCCTTCGCCAGGATGTCGCATATTTTGATCGTGATGAGAATACTACAGGAGCTCTCACTAGTACTCTGTCGAAAGATGCTCAAAGTGTTGAGGGTCTTAGCGGAGCAACGTTAGGTCAGATTCTAAATTCTTCTACTACTCTGATAGGAGGAATAATTTTGTCTCTTTCTGTTGGTTGGAAGCTAGCTTTAGTCTGCATCTCTTGTATCCCAGTTTTAATAGGTTGTGGCTTCTTGAGGTTTTCGCTTTTGACAAAGTTTCAGGAGCGTGCCAAATTAGCGTACGAAAAGTCTGCATCTTATGCATGTGAAGCAACCTCGGCAATTAGAACTGTCGCTTCTCTGACTCGTGAGGATGACGTGTTCATCTCTTATAAGAACGAATTGGATGCTCAAGTCAAGCGCAGCAGAATTGCGACTCTGCGATCTTCGATTTTGTATGGTGTCTCGCAGGGAATTTCTTTCTTTGTTACTGCTCTTGGTTTTTGGTACGGTAGTACATTGATCAGAACGTATGAATATACAACTACTCAGTTTTTCATTTGTTTCATTTGTTTAGTCTTCGGTTCGCAGTCAGCCGGAACTGTTTTTTCATTTGCTCCAGATATGGGTAAAGCGAAGCAGGGCGCTGTTAACATTCACCGACTAATGGACTCTATTCCTGTTATTGACACATGGAGCCCTACTGGCAAAGAGGCGACTGAAGTAGAAGGTCATATTGAGTTCCGAAATGTTTATTTCCGCTATCCTACTCGGATTGAAGTTCCAGTGTTGAGAGGGCTCAATCTTACGGTGAAACCGGGTCAGTATATAGCTCTTGTCGGTTCGTCTGGTTGTGGTAAAAGTACCACGATTGGATTAATCGAATCGTTCTATCTTCCAACAAAGGGTCAAATTTTGCTCGATGGAGAAGACATTCAAAATCTCAACATTAATTCTTACCGTGAGCACATTGCATTAGTGTCTCAAGAGCCCGTTCTATACGCTGGATCCATTCGGTACAACATTGCTCTGGGTACTCCAAGAGAAGTTACTGATGAAGAGATTTATGCGGTCGCTCGCTCTGCAAATATCCATGATTTCATTATGTCCCTTCCCGACGGATATGATACGCTTTGCGGTAACAAGGGTACTTTGCTTAGTGGAGGTCAGAAGCAGCGTGTTGCGATTGCTCGTGCTCTTATCAGAGAGCCGAAGATTCTTCTTCTAGATGAAGCTACTTCTGCCCTTGATAGTGAATCTGAGAAAATTGTTCAAGAAGCATTGGATAAGGCTGCTAAAGGTCGCACTACTATTGCTGTTGCTCATAGATTGAGTACTATTCAGAACGCAGATGTGATTTATGTTTTTGAAGATGGACGCATTCTGGAGCATGGTACCCACGAGGAGCTACTGGCTAATAAGTCCAAGTATTTCGAACTTGTCCAGCTGCAAGCTCTTGAGCGTACTGGATAGTTTTCTCGCTACACCTGGTCTGCATTGTTACTTTCATTTTTCGTCGTATTTTTTTCTTTACCTCTCCTATCGACTTTTCTTTTGATTTTAGTTGTATTTAATTATGTAATGTTGTTTTTGTTTAATTTATTTTGTATGCTAGGGTATTGGATAAGTATGTATAGGTTATTTTATGCATGAAGTGGGTAATATTTCTGTATATAAGCTGTTTGGGACTGTTTGGCTGGACAATGGAAGCAGCGTCAATAGAAAGGAGTAATGCAGCTTGCGGTTAATTCATAGAGCAGCATGTTCTGCACTATTGCATGTTCAGAGCGGATGTTATCAAGATTTCCACTAAAATCGATAAGTAGTTTCTGATTCTGGATGAGATCACGTGTATATGTAGGTGACAATATTTCATCAAATCAGGCTAAGGGTTCATAAAAAATTCGATTAACACTACAAAGTAAGACAGCAGAACGAGAGCGCAGTAGAAGAGTGCTTGGTGACATCTTAATCAGAGAGAATAAAGGCATCTCTTTTTGGGTGTAGTGGGCTTCTTGTTGCAAGAAGAGTTTTTACAGTCGAAGAGTATTTCAGTTCATTGTACGGGCTACAGTGGGCAAACTACCGGCGGATAATAAAGATCGCAACTTTGAAAAACGCGTGAGTAATCAGCCAGTCATGGCGTCTGTTGAAGAGACTACGCCTACTATCGACGGATCGGTAAGTTATTCGATGCTTTTTATATTCTTCAGTTTGGGTGATTTGGATGAAATGATAACTGACGTTCGTGTAGCTGGAGTTTGATTCGTCCCTTAAGAAGAAGAAGAAGAAACCAAAGGCCGTTTCGTTTGATGCTGAAGATGGAGTTGCTCCACCAGAAAATGGTACTATTTTATTTTCTTTGCTTGTGATTTCAACCTGATCGGACCTAATTAAATTTTAGATGCCTCGGTTGAAGAATTAACTGATATGTTTTCTGGACTCAAGAAGAAGAAGAAGAAAGCGCCTGCGGCCATCGTCGAACATGATGACGACGAGGATGGAGCCGATCTCGAAGGAGCTGACGAAGAAGGAGGTGAAGGATTTGACTTCTCCAGCAAAAAGAAGAAAAAGAAGAAACCTGTTGCTTCTGATGTTTCTGAATTTGATGCTCAGCTTGAGGAAGCTGGCGTTGTTGACGACGACGAGACTGCGAACGATGGGACGTTCGAGAGCTCGGCAAGTGGTGAAGTGGAGGAAGAGGCCGGCTGGCTTACCAGCGACAGAGATTATACGTATGAAGAGCTTTTGCATCGTTTCTTCAAGATTTTGCGGACGAACAATCCTGAACTTGCAGGTGAGCGTGGTCAACGATACAAAATCCCACCACCCATGGTTATGCGTGAGGGAAACAAGAAAACTATTTTCGCGAATTTGAAAGACATTTCCGAGCGTATGCACAGACCTTACGAGCATGTAATGCAGTTTTTGTTTGCAGAACTAGGTACATCCGGCTCCGTTGATGGCAACTCACGACTTGTTATTAAAGGTCGGTTCCAGCAAAAACAACTCGAAAATGTTCTTCGACGTTACATTATGGAGTATGTGACCTGCAAGACCTGCAAATCTATCAGTACTCGATTATCGAAAGAAAACCGTTTGTATTTCCTTGTTTGCCAATCATGTGGAAGTCGTAGATCGGTCAGCGGTATCAAGACTGGTTTCCAGGCTCACGTCGGCAAGAGAAAACGTCTTGCTGGTTAAGAGAAGAATCTGGTATCTTTGGATAAAAATGTAATTGCTTTTTGAGTCCGTTTTTGTTTTAGAAAACTAGTTTTATGGATCATATTTGCGATGGATTTCTAATTGATTTATTTGAACACAAGTGTTAAATATATATATAATCCGCATGAAAGAATAAAATATTAAATTACAGAATTAATTTCAAGGCTGCGGAATAGCTACTGTTTCGCCATTTTTGGCACCACTTTCAACGGCAGCACAAATTACGGCGAAATGGTGGAACGCTTTTTCTGGCGTAACTTTGAGAAGTGATTTATCATGGCTCTGCACAGCCTCAGAGAAATTAGTGAACTCAGCAACGATACCATCGGTATCTGGATTGGCGATGGTAATCGGTTTACCTGCTGGTAAAGCGTTGGTGAAAAGAGTCAAAGTAGGAGACGAGCGAACACTGAAGTCGAAGATGATAGAGCCTTCGGTTCCGTGGATGATCATTCTGTTGATTCTAGGATTCGATACCGCCTAGGTGAGAAAGTTAATATAAATATGAACGAGTGGTTTTTGTACCTACTGAGGTATAAGTGAAGGTTCCCATGACTCCAGACTTCATTCTGAGGGTCGAGGTCATGGAATCGACTGTTCCACTCTCCTCCCGTACTTGAGTTGTCAGAGCAGATAGTGATTCAACTTCGCCCAAAATCTCAGTAAACAGAGCAATTTGGTGAACACCGCCATCTAGAAAATTGGTGAGTTTTTAGTCGATCAGCTTTGGCGCAGCCTTTCTAAACGTACCGGAAAGATATCCACCTATGTGTTCTGGGTGAAGTCGCCAACTTGTCTTGAGGTACTCGCTGGAAACATTGAACGGAGCGGTGCAGTAATGCGAAAAATAAATTACACTACCAATCTCGGATAAAAGATTCTTGATATCATCCAGCACTGGAAAATGTGCAAAGTTTTCCAAAATAGCGACCGGTAGATCGGTCTGGCTCGCAAGTTTGACAATCTCTCTTGCCTGATCTAACGTCGCAGCGATCGGCTTCTCCAAACTAATGGGTTTGTTCGCAGCAATCACTTTCTTTAACGTTTCGAGATTGCTTTGCACAGGCAATAAAGCGTCAATGGCATCCACCGCGGGATCAGCGAGCAATTCATCGAGTGTCGTGTAAACCTTTGTAGATTCAATATTAGCGGTCTCGCTCGCAAACTTCAGCGCTTTCTCAAGTGTGCGGTTTGCGCATGCAACTAGCTTCAGGTCTGCAACCGCCGAAATCGCGGGTGCATGTCGATTCCGAGCAAAAATCTAATCCAAATGGTAAGCTCCGGCATAAATATAAACAGATATTTTGGATCCACTCCATTTGTTGTCGCAACTTACGCCAGTTCCAATCAATCCAATACCAGTGGTCATTTTTAGTCAATTGCTCTATTCTCTTGGTAAAATCCTACTCCAAATCACTTTTATATTACTTTCACTGATGGTCTTATATCTCTTCGTAAGACGCCGTAATCTCCAATAATGGCAAATTTTTGTAGTACCGAGCGTGGCTTTCCATCGGAGCTGGAGTTAACAATCGGCCCTCCGTCTAGGACTTCCTGAACTATCGCGTCCTGAACTTTAAAAACAAAAGATCCTGGGAGACACGACGTCATTTCCTTCCAATCTCTAATAATACGTTGATGCTAAGCGCGAAACTCAATAGCTTAAATCAATTAAGCGCCATCTAAATGTTCAAACAGCCCAGCTCTAACCGCAACTGAGATAAGAAAATATATCCATGCATTGAGATCACATTTTTGCAATAAAATCTAGACAAATCTTTTGTTACACGCCAAATCAAAATCATAAGAAACAAGCAGCAAAAGCAAAACAAAAACTTCTTCTCTCTCCTTGGCATTAGTCAAGCACAAGTCATATAGTAACATAGAAAAAATTATATATATAAACGTATTAATTATAAACAAAAACATTAGCTTGCTTAGTCGACTTCCTCCATCGCAGACTCAGCAGGAACCTCTTCCACAACTGCTTCAGAAGAAGCAGCGGCAGGAGCCTCTTCTTCAGTCTCATCAATATTAAGACCAAGAGAAATGAGTCGGTTAATACGACTTGCGAACGAGTTGGGCTCCTCAAGAGTAAATCCAGATGTAAGAAGCGCAGTCTCATATAACAGTGTGGTCAAATCACGAACAGTCCTGTCATTAACACCATCAGCTTCAACCTTGTTCTTAAGCTCCTTAATAATAGGAGACTTGGGTGAAATTTCGAAAGTCTTCTTTGATGACATGTATGAGGACATGCTAGTATCACGAAGTGCCTGAGCTTTCATGATACGCTCCATATTGGCAGACCAGCCGAATTGTCCTGTACGAATAGCAGCAGGGGCGTCAACAAGCTTGTGGGAAACAACAACCTTCTCAACCTTATCACCAAGGATTTCCTTAAGGCTAGTGGCAAGAGACTCATATTCCTTCTCCTCAGCCTCACGCTGAGTTTTCTCTTCCTCAGTCTCCTCGAGCTCATAGTCCTTGGTAATATCGACCAGAGTCTTCCCTTCGAATTCCTTGAGTTGAGTCATAGCATACTCATCAATGGGATCAACCATGAACAAGACTTCGAAGTTCTTGGCTTTGAGGGCATCAAGGAAGGGAGACTTCTCAACAGCCTTCAAGCTCTCACCAGTAATGTAGTAGATGTTCTTCTGGTGCTCAGGCATGCGGGTAACGTAATCAGTGAGAGAAGTCAATTCATCAGCAGATTTGGTAGAATTATATCGGAGAAGCTTAGCAAGCGTAGTACGGTTCTGAGCATCCTCGTGAACACCAAGTTTGATGTTCTTCGAAAAAGCAGTGTAAAATTTATCAAACTGCTCACGATCTTCGGCAATCTCGTTGAACATCTCAAGAGTCTTCTTGACAATATTCTTGCGGATAACTTTAAGAATCTTGTTCTGCTGAAGCATCTCACGGGAAAGATTCAAGGGAAGATCCTCAGAATCGACAACACCTTTGATAAAGCCAAGCCATTCAGGAATAAGCTCTTCACAGTCATCGGTGATGAATACACGGCGAACATAAAGCTTAATATTGCTTTTCTTCTTCTTGGACTCAAAAAGATCGAAAGGAGCTCGTCGAGGTACAAACAAGATAGCACGGAATTCAAGCTGACCTTCAACAGAAAAGTGCTTGACTGCAAGATGATCTTCCCAGTCATTAGAAATAGATTTGTAGAAAGCAGCGTACTCCTCTTCAGTGATGTCGGAAGGATTTCGAGTCCAAAGAGGCTTGGTCTTATTCAATTCCTCGTTCTCGGTAACAATCTCCTTTATCTTCTTTGGAGTCTTTTCTTCCTTCTTGTCTTCATCATCATCAACTTCTTCAATCTTAGGCTTCTTATCATCATCAACCTCTTCCTCAGCCTCCTCCTCAGGAGCATCCTTCTCAATTTCCTTAGTAACGACAAGCTGAATAGGATAGGCAACAAACTCAGAATGGCGTTTGACAATGTCTTTAATGCGCTTTTCTTCGAGATATTCCTTCTGATCTTCCTTGAGGAAAAGACGGATGAGAGTACCACGGGTTAATGGCTCATTGTCAGTATCTAGAGTAATAGTGAAACGACCACCAGCAGAAGATTCCCAGATATACTGCTCGTCGTCATTGTGCTTGGAAATAACCTGAACACGGTCGGCAACAAGGAAAAGAGAGTAGAAACCGACACCAAACTGGCCAATCATGGACACATCGGCACCAGCGGACAAAGCCTCCATAAAAGCTTTAGTGCCAGATTTAGCGATAGTGCCCAGGTTGTTAACGAGATCGGCCTTGGTCATACCGATACCAGTATCCCGGATCTCGAGGACACCTTCTTCAGGCTTAGGAGTGATACGGATGTAGAGATCAGGCTCAGTCTCCAATTTCGAAGGATCCGAAAGAGCCTCATAACGGATCTTGTCGAGAGCATCCGAACAATTGGAAATAAGTTCACGGAGAAAAATCTCTTTGTTCGAGTAAACCGTGTTAATGATCAAGCTCATGAGCTGAGAGATCTCAGCCTGGAACTCTAATCAACGTTAGCACAGGTCAGCAAAAAAAGGAAGTAAAATTCTAAGGCAGATCAGGCGAGCGAACTGCCGATGTAAGGCAAGTAAGTTTGCTTGATCACACGGAAATACATACCAAATGACTCTGAATCTGACATCGTGAATTACAAACGGATATTTTGAACAATAATGCAACTGGTGTGAAAAAGCCTATCGAACAATACGTTGGAAAAGAAAAATATAAAAAATTGGTCAGGTCGCTAGCCTTCGCTATATAAAAACCCACGGAATTCTCTGTCGTTGTTCTTTGGCCTTCCATTAGTGTTGCGGCTTGAGTCACGTGTCTGTTCTAGCGGACGTAAGTGCAAAGTGCTGCTGCGGTTATGAAGCGACAGAAGTCTCGAGATCGTCCTGGAATTCGTAAGAAATCCAGTCCGCGATGGAGACAAAGTAGTGAATGAAGAGTGGCTGATCTAGATACGAGGATATAGTTAATATATCAGAACTATTTGTATTAAGTAGCTGCGTAAGAAAGTTGCTTTATATGGGCGCTCCAATGTTTAATACGGCACATAGTGAACTGATCGTGGGTTAGATAATTCTAAGTTGCTACGGCTCCACTTGCTAATTAAAGAGAATCTCAATCTTTTCCTGAGTTTCATAATTTTACCTAAAATCAGAAAGATTACTGCCATTTGCAGATATCGAGTCTTCTCTGTCTGATTCTACTTTGTAATCACGTGTACTACAATGGCGCTGTTACAATTTATCGTTACAATTTATTAATTTCAGATCCAGAATCTGTAGTCAACATAATTGATGCCGAGATAAGTTGCATAATCCGCAAAACTTCTGTATGTTTGTATTTGCTGGTAGTATTCGTGTATGGCGACCCTGCTTTAATTTTTCTCGTCTGGAGAGTGTTTTGACGCTGTCATTCCGAATTCACTGTATTCATACACGTGAGAATACATCCTCTGAAGAGTTTGTTACTCGCTACAAATATCTTATGTCCCGACATGCTGCACCATTGGCTGTGATTACTGCTGCTTCCACGACTGATTTCCATGCTGCTACTGTCTCTTCGGTCACCTCGCTCTCAGTAGCTGGCTCAGGTTTTCCGCTGGTGACATTCAATCTCAAGCTGCCTTCATCAACCTCACAATTGATCCATGCCAGTGGCAGATTTAGCGTGAATTTTCTCTCTGGATCTGAGGGTGCGGAAAATATTGCACGAAATTTCGCAGGTGGTGCTGCCTCTGCTGGTCGAGCTCCCAAAACGCAAGGGCTGCCTCATGTTCAAGATTCTGATGAGACTGAAGTGATCGGTTTAGACTCATTCCCGGTTTCTCCGGAGCCTTATCATACTCATATGCTCAACCATACACATGTCGATACTTCCTTATCCAGTTCCTACGACGTGCTGAGAGTCGATAAGAGAAAACCCGAATCACTAGCTTTTGCAAGAATTGACTGTGCTGCTGTCCAACACTTCGTAGTGAGAGACCATGAAATATGGGTAGGAGAGGTCGAAAGGATTGATTTCGACAGTTCTATTAATGATATATCAAGTTTGGACGATAATAGCCCTGCTCTTGTCTATTATAAGCGCCAATTTCTTCGAGTATTTCCAGTATCTGCAGAAGAGACCAAGCGAGTTCTAAAACACGATCTAAGGCATCGAATGCCTGAGACTCAAATCAAATGAAATAGCTGCATCAAGCTTATGGTCGGGAATAAAAATTCTTTTGTTTTGCAAATAGTATAAATAGATTGTATTATAATGTATACAACAAAAATATCAAGAATTCCTATGTACAAAGTCTGCATTCCGCAAATGCCACGCTGGTTTAGTAATCACTGCCACTATCAGCATTTTTGCCTTTTCTTCTCTTCTTTTGGCGAACTCTAACGTTATGCGATGCCTGAACTTCGACTTCTCCAAAAAACTCGTCCATATCTCCTGAAAACACTGACTCGTCTCCTTCATCTGAGCCACCAAATTTCTTCGAAAATCGAGCGATTCGTCCACCAGAATCAGCTTGAGCAGCTGCAAACTCATCAATAGTAGGGTTCCAAAGAGGAGAAGTTCGCAGATCGTTTAAATAGCGCCATTCTAGACGGGGATAAGGTGAGCGACGAGTGAATGTTGAACCGTCAGACAGCTGGACGAGACAATCGAAATTGTAGGGGACCATGGGCGTTGTCTCTCCAAAATGCAACTTTTTCTTTGGTCGATTACTGCCGAGATTTTTAGTCTGTTGTTGAAGTAACCACGGATTTTCCCCTCCTCTGGCGTGTCGTCTTTGTTCAATATGGGCAGGAATGTCCAGGACGAAAGCCTGTACGGCTGCGCTGTTACGCAATTGGCGAACTCTACCCTGCTGCATACAGCTCAAGCGAGTGCGCCCAGCAAAAGTCAGAGCCATGCGCATTATGAGCCTGCAATAACTACCTATCGACAACGAACTGTAGCAGAAATTTGTTAACACTGGAAAAATTGCAAAAATTCTGACGCCTCTAGAAGCATATTATTCCCCGGAAGTTCTCTCTCCCATCTCTTTGGGGTTTGTTACCCTCCCGTTGCCAGGCAAAGCGGCTTCCGGGCCCTGCCGTTCTTTTTCACAATACGAGCTCATCTCAACCATCGTGAGAACAAAAAACTAGTTGTGTGTTTTTTACCAAATTCCTGCTTGTTGCCGGCCACCAGTATTTTTTTGCTGTCTTTGTACCAAATTTTATCTTCATTATATTTTCACTCCTTCTTGGCTGTTCAGCTCTAATCTATCACTGCGTCTCGCAAAACCTGCAAATAACCCTCATTGTTTGTTTGTGACTGAATTTTCTCCTTCCATTCTAGTTATTCACGTCGGCCCAGCCCGTCCTCTTCTCTGCCTCGTGCAGTCTTTGATCTGCCATGGCTCGCGGTTCTGCTGCCAGACGTGCTAATCTTGGTGCTCTGGCTGCAGGATCCGCTAGTAGTTCCTCTTCGTCGTTGACTGCACCGTCAGGCTCCCAACTACAGCAACAGCTCCAGCATCAACAACAGCAGCAGCAAGGGGATCACCATGGTGGCGATCTGAGGACTGAAACTTTGCGAAAAACCTCTGCGTCAACCCAGTCGCTTTCTTCAGGTCAAACGAGTCAGGGGCCCACGCAAATGCAGAGTTCTTCTACGATGCCTACCACACCCACAAGACCTGGATCCATTTTGCGCAGCTCTCCTATTTCTCCTGATATGGCCCCAACTGCTGCTTCCTCTAATTCACCCTCCCCTCGAGGTGGTGAATCAATAGATCCATCGTTTTCGCGAAGCCCCCTGCGAAAGTCTGCATCATTCTGTTCGGATCATCAGCAAAGTGGACAGTTGTCATCCCCTTCCCCATCGATGAGATCCGCTCTCTATCAACGTTCAATTCTCCCTCCACATCCACTTCTCGATTCTCTGACTATATTTGTTCTTATTATTCAGTTTCCAAAGCTTGTCGTCTCCTTAGTTCATTTTCTATTTGCTTGTCTCAACTTTGCTCCGTTTTCTTCCAGCTCTTCCCTGATCATTGCGCTGACGCATGCCACCCCCGCCTCCCCCAGTTTACTCACTGTATTGTTTGCAGATGTCTCCGTTGCCATAGTTTCTATCTTCTTTCTCCCTAGAATGCGGACTATTATGGTGGATTTAGGATCCGCTGTCATTGCCTCTTCTCTGGGAGGTGGTGGTCTAAAGACAGCTCTCTATTGTACATCAGTTCTTCAAATTGCGCGCTTATTTCGACAATCATTTATCTTATTCCGCGGTGAAGCATTTGCTCCAAGTTCTATGTCACCATCTCCAATGATACCTGATGATTCGTTCAGCTTGGAGTCGGACTTCTATCTAGAAAATCGTTCAGTGATTCCGCATACGTGGGATTTGTTGTATGGATCTGCAGGGTGGATTAGTCAGGCTATAGCTATTCATATTGTTGGACAGAGCATCACACATTCAATAAGAAGAATGTTTTTGGAAAATGAAAATAGGCTGATTTCGCTTCCACCAGCTTCATCTTCTCCTGGTTTGATCGGTGATGGTTACGGAGTCGATTGTGAAGCTGCTACATATTCCAGCATTGCCCAGACGCCTCCCTCTACTTCGACTGCTGTTACCAGTCATTCAAACTCAAGTTCTACTTCGAAGAAGAAGAAGAAGTCAGGGAGTAGTAATCGTTTTCATCAGCAATCTCTATGGTCAGCGCTTGCAAACACTCTTGTACTAGCTTCTCGCGAATCCAGTCAGTCATTTGTTGATCCTCAGCTGTCATCTACTTCGAGCCGTCCATCAGAACGTGGCTCGGGTCCCGAACTCTCTTCTCAGTCATTGCTTTCTTCTTTGATTTCTGATGATTCAGTTGCTAGTGGGTTAGGCTATAAGCCCACAGCTGAAGAGCCTGCACTTTTCTGTTGCGTTAGATATATTTTAGAAAGTGAAGTAGCCTTTGAGGTGATTCCAGGAGATAACTATTTACCTGTGAATAGCCCACAAACCACTGCTGCAAGCTGCAACAATGAAGCTCAAGAGCATTCATCAATCCTACCTCTAGTTCCCTCTATTTTTTCGCATTCTGATAATTCACAGTGTCCTCCAGGTTCTCAGACTCATGCCTCAACCGCGTTACTTTACAACAGTATCTCAGTTCGGGTTAATGGCATTCTATGGCCAGAAGTGTCTGTTCAAACTATCGTCCCACGGCTCCACAATTCGTCTACAGGGGAAACTCCTCGGGACCCAACGGTCCAGAGATTAGAAGATAGTGTTAACGAATCGGCGACTACTGATTGTTCTGCAGACACCCCTTTACTAAGTGAAGATGAGTCCTTGCATGAGTCTCTTCTTGTGGTTTCCGGATTGACTCCTGTAACCGAGTATGAAGTAGAGATCAGCAAGACATTCAAGTCTGGCCGTCAAGTTACGATTTGTCGTACAAATATCTGTACATCTCCAAAGGATTGTAAGTAATTTGTGCTTAATTTTGAGAGATAGCGCTGACCGAAGACCAGCTTCCAATATCGCTTCTCATGTTCAGCAGCCTTCTCGTCCGCTTTCTCCAGTGACCACTTTGCTCGATACCCTATGCACTACAAATGAAACACTCACAGAGGAAAAGTTAAAGCTTAAGAGAGTTCGTCGCGAGCATTCTAAACATGTTGCTACTCTACGATCTGAAATCGATTCTTTGAAAACTCGGTTGGGAACTGGCGATCGCGGAGAGGAGCGAGCCTGGCGCCGCGTTTTGGCACTGCGCGAATTAGTCCGTCGAATCGAGGAAGACACGGAAAATCTCCAGGATCGTGTAGGAAAGCTGACCCAGACAGAAAAGTCAATATTGGTGGGTGTTGAAGAGCGCCGACAAGAATGGCAAGCAAGAATGAATCTATCAAATGATGACGAAGCAATTTTTGATGAACAGAAAAGGCGATTTCATGCGAAAGAAAAGTCTCTGATTGCAGAAGAAAATACGATTAATACCAAAAAGGAAAAGCTCAGTACGCGTCAACGCAAGTTATTGGCCGAGTTTCACCGTACAGATCAAGAACGGAATGAGGTTTGGGAGCGTGAATTTTCCCGTCGAAAGTCTGAACGGGAGGAGCTCGCTCGTCGCCGTGATGCTATTCAAGCAGAATTTTCTAGTGCAATTACAAAAATGGAAAAAGGAATAAGTGATATTAAACACCGAACAGATTATCTCTGGCAGTCTATGGCTATTTTCAATGAAGGTTTAGTATCATCCACCGCTGCTAAGATTGGCATTTCTGTTCCTCCTGTATCTCCAATACTTTCTCAAGTAGCGGGATCGCCCTTGAATTTATCACCTACCCCTACTTCGTCGTCTTCTGTTGCCAATAGCAAGCAATCTCTTGAGCTGTCACCCTAACATTGTGACTTCTTGCTAAAAATTTGCCCCTCATTACTGGTAACAATACTTGACCGAACGATCTTTATTTGAGTTTTTTAGTTTTTATGTTCTCATCCCTAATCTATTACATTTTTAATTCTAATCAGTATTTAATTTCATCAAAAATTTTGTTATCTTAATTTGCTGGTAGCATAACGCGAGTTGTATAGAGCGAGCTTGATATTAGCATCTGTTACCCGGCGTCCATAATTTATTGCAATTTCTCGGCCTCGAAGCGCAGTGCATATGATCAAGATCAGAAGGCAGGGATCGTGTCTGAAAGCTGATTTTGATTGAAAAAAGACATTGACGGTATAGCGAGACGGTCTAACTGGTTAGTGGACGAGGGATTGGTTCAGGAAGCTTTGAGACTCGAGTGCGCTTAGGCAGACCAGAACCAATCATCAAACTGCAAGCTTCCCTGTTTTTTCCCAGCAATGGAAGAGCAGCTCGAGCAAGCTGTGGAGATAGCCTTGAATAGTAATGCGGATTATAATTTGAAGCAACAGGTATGTGCACTACTGTATCTAACGTAAGTGTTTAAGTAAAGTGCATTCTAATAACAATACCTTGGCTAGGCCATTTCCTTTTGCAATCAGATCAAGGATTCGCCAAACGGTTGGCAAATCTGTATAGCTCTTTTTGTTAGCCAGCCTAAACGGTAAGTACTCTTGAATTTGTATAATATCTTTCGAGATGGGTTGCTTATCTGTATAGATCTACTTCAGTTCGATTTTTTGCCCTCCAAGTGGTCGACGATGCTCTTGTCAAGAGGTTTGTTCAGTTCTGTAACCACCTTTTTAGCCTTGACACTAATGTGGAACTTTGATAGATTGAACGGGAATGAAGATTTACTAGATCATAATGCGTTGAACTATATCAAGGGAGTACTTCTTTCGTACCTCCAGCGAGAGTTTAATCCACAAATTACTGGAGATTCAGACGCCCCTTGTATGTTATTTGTTAACCGTTACAGGATCGCAATCTAACCAGACAAGATATGGAAAACAAATTGTCGCAAACAGTGACTTATCTCTTTGCTCTCACTTATTTACAATCATGGCCCTCTTTCTACGATGATATACTCGCGCTCTCTTCTATTGATGGACCTTTATTATCCAATTCTCGCGGACTACTATTCTTTCTTCGCGTGTTAAATTCTCAACATGAAGAAATTGCTGATACCCTTATACGACGCTCGGAAGGAACTGCTCAGAGAGGTATCGCACTTAAGGATGCCATCCGCGCCAGGGATATGACAAAACTTACAAATATTTGGCGGGAAATCTTATTACGATGGGGCTCTCGTGAAGACGGGTTAGTGATTAATGAAAGTTGCTTAAAAGTTATTGGATCTTGGATTTGTGAGTCTTTTTCTTTTTCCATTCTTCGCTATTGTATTAACAAATTCCAGCATGGATTGATATTTCACTTATTGTCACTCCAGAATATATGAACATTATTTTTTCTAGCTTGGGTAATGAGCCATTACGAAAAAGCGCTTGCGATACTTTGACTGAGATTGTGAGCAAAAAAATGAAGCCTGTGGATAAGCTTCAACTTATTTCATTATTTAATCTTCCAGAAGTGATTAGTCAACTTCCTGTTGGTAGAGATCTTGAATTTGACGAGAAGGTCGCAAGGCTATCAAATGCTGTTAGTCTAGACCTTGTCAAGATCCAGGATGATCAGACCAATACTGGTGTTCGCGAAACTGCTAGTCATTTATGTCAACAAATACTACCATTTTCTATTTCGTTTCTTGGAAACGAATATGATGATACCGCTTCGGAAGTTTTTCCTGCAATTTCTGAATATCTCTCATTTCTGCGGAAGGAGAAGAAGCGAAATAATTTCTTGACACCTGATCGATTGGCTCTTTTGACCTCTATATTGAAAACTGTTGTTCTTAAACTAAAGTATGATGAAACAATGGACTTTCAAAATGGCTCTGACGAGTCCGAGGCAGAGTTTTTGGAGATCCGAAGTCGTTTGCGTTTGTTCCAAGACGCAATTGCTGCCATTGATGTGGATTTATTTATGGACACGGTTTCAGGAGTTGTGCTTGACTCTCTAGATGGTACAAAAAGAGATTGGCGCGAAATTGAACTTGGTCTATATGAACTGAATGCATTTATTGATGGGCTTCGGAATGCCTCTGCAATGCCATCTAAGAGCAATCCTGCGACCAAGGCTGTTGAGATTTTGAATACGATGCTTTTGAAGATGATTAGTTCTAACATTCTCTCGCTCAATCATCCAGCTATCAACCTATTTTATTTAGAATTAATAGTTAAGCCGACCAAATTTTTGGACTCTAATCCACAGCTCATTCCTCAAATTTTAAATACTTTTGTCTCTGCAGTCGGTATCCATAGCTCATTTTTACATGTCCAATTACGGTCTTGGTTTTTATTCTACAGGTTTATAAAGCTTAACAAATTATTGATCGGCGATATTTCCGAGACTGCTCTAACTGCAATCAGCGATCTTCTAGTGATCACGGCTGAGATTCCCCAGTCTAATGACAACGATTCAGATGTTTCTACGGACAGTGGGAGTTCTAATTTTGAAGGACGGTTATATTTGTTCGAAGTTTCCGGTCTTCTCATCTCTATCGACGCGGTATCAGATGAAAAGCAGCTCGTGCTACTAAAGGTTTGTAATATCAACGTTGTGAACTACAAAATTTACTGATGTATAAGAATATCCTGAACCCCATATTTGCCGATATGGAGCGGAATTTGCCTCGAGCGCTCGAAGATCCGCTCTCAGCACTTCAAGTTCATCATGACATTATGGCGTTGGGAACGTTTGCTCGTGGTGTAGCTGATGGAGGAAAGACTGTTAATGAACAGGTCCGAGAACAATTTCTTCTCGCTGGACGGGCAATACTCGTAACTTTGGAAACCTTGTCAAGATTAGATATTGTCCGAGAGGCTAGTCGTTTTGCGTTTGCTCGAATGGTACCAATTTTAGAATATCATATTCTTCCAGAAATTCCTACACTAGTATCCCGGCTCCTTGTGGAGAGCAGTACATCTGAGTTGATTGATTTCATGAGTTTCTTGGGTCAATTAGTACATAACTTTAAGGTATGATACGCTGATTTCGTATGAACTAAATGGTTTTAATATTGGATAGGATCAGCCTGGCATGTTCGACATGGTTAATAGTTTGCTAGGGCCTCTTCTAACTCGTATTTACTATTCTTTGAGTATCTCAGCAAATGGATCAACGGATGAGGAGATCCGACAAACAGATATGAAAAAAGCTTATCTTAGTTTTATGCTGAATTTGCTTAATAATGGCATGGGTTCTGTGTTGGTAAGCCGGGGTACGTCATGAATTTGATTTTATTTTAGTCTGATACGATACTAATGGTTATTAGATAATCGACAAATGCTGGACTCTGTGATTCAGAGCGTAGCACATTATTCGTCGACGACGGACGACTCTTCGATCAAGAAAATGGGCAGTTCAATCTTTCCTCGACTAGAAGAGATTAGATCCCGGGCTCTATAAATTTATATCTAGGAAACCGTACAAATTACTATGAAACAGAGTAATTTTGTCACTGATAAACCACGAATCATTGATATTTGCAAAAGGGAAAAGTAATAATACAAAGGTTGTATCTCTTGCTGACGATTGTCATTGTATGTATATCTTTATTCACGTCCCTAATTTCTTTTTTTTCTGTTTGGCATTTATGGAGCATTAATTTTTGTCTTGCTATTATTCCAACGAATTTTGAGGTTTAAAGTTGATTCTATTACTGATTTGATTTGTTTTATATGTGTGGATGTATATACGTTGAATCACAGAGACATAGTATATCATGCTTTGTTGAGCTTAATATATGATTTATTTTTATATTATATTATGGCGTGAATTAGTTTTAGATGTCACTGGATTTGAGTTTAGAAAATGATTCTTGAGTGTCCTTTGTCCTTGCATGTAAGAATTATGAGGCACAAACTTTGAACTCAGAGATGAGCAACAAATTCGGTACCTAAATATTTGCGGTAATATAGAGGCCAAACTGATCTGACTAACCCTCAGCGCATACAAAATCTATATTTCGTTATTTAGCGGTCGAATAATCGAGACCTGGCACTCGCTTGAAAGAAGTGTGTTCTCTACTGACCGACCTGGATAAATCAAGCCTGCTCAATAGCGGCATAACTGTAAAACGATTCGGTGATGTTTGTATAAAAACCTGAGCGCGACGACAGACTTCGTAACCATCAGTGTTAGCCAAGTTCAAACGGGGACAGAACTGTTCAGACGGTGAGGAGAGAATTGTGCTTGACGAAGACCAGCGAAGATCTCCATCGGGACAAAATTAAGATCGAGATTTCGTGGTAGGTCTTTGCGTGTTTGAGACCAGTTCCAGATCAGGGTCTCAGCTGTTAGATTAAATAACATTTTCCTGTTTTGATCGGAGCTGGCTCTCTAGTATATTCGACACCAACTCATCAGTACACACGCTTTAAAATTTATTTAATATCCTAGAAATGTCTTCTTCAGATGAAGATGTTCCTCTTTCTCGGAGGAAAGCTGCTCGTAAGTCTCCATTTCTCGATTTAACGACGCGTGTTGATCGGGGTCGACGCGACTGTTGATTTTTCTTTTTTCAC
This sequence comes from [Lipomyces] oligophaga, assembly GCF_038497815.1. Classification (NCBI taxonomy): domain Eukaryota; kingdom Fungi; phylum Ascomycota; class Lipomycetes; order Lipomycetales; family Lipomycetaceae; genus Lipomyces; species [Lipomyces] oligophaga. The sequence goes on along the minus strand of NW_027117785.1, from coordinate 843,912 downwards.
TTTTTTGATCCTGGCCAAGTCATGGCAAATTGAATTCCTGCTAATTATTCTAACATTTAGTGACTAGTACGAAAAGACGAGTTTCGTATAAAGAGGAATCATCATCTGAGGACGAAATTCCTTTGGTAGGATTTTTGTATATTTGATATTTTCAGAGCACCATTAATGGTGTGGGGATCCATTAATACTAACTGGGTTAGAACAAGCGCGTCAAAAGAGAAAATTTAAAAGGAGTCGCGAAAGCAAACAAAGTGAAGGGCAAGGCAGTGCCAAAACTGGCTAAATCAAAAGCAGTCAAGATTGAGTCGTCGACTCCAGCGGCAAAACCGAAACCGAAACAAAATGGCGTGAAAACAAATGGTGTAGCACAGAAAGTTTCTATAAAGAGGGAAACCAGCAATTCAGTAGCAAAACCCAATGGCGTGAAGATACAAAAATTAGAGGAATTGGACGAAGATGAAGACGAGACATATAAATGGTGGGAAGCTGAGCAAAACGACGGAACAGTGAAATGGAACACGCTAGAGCATAAAGGTGTTTTGTTTCCGCCTCCATATGAGCCTTTGCCCGCACATGTCAAACTAAAATACGATGGGAAACCCGTCAATCTGCCTCTTGAAGCTGAGGAGGTAGCTGGGTTCTTCGGTGCAATGATTGAGACAGAGCATGCGAAAAACCCTGTATTTCAAGCTAACTTCTTTGCGGATTTCCGTTCAGTCTTGAAGAAAGCTGGTGGAGCGGTAAGTTTTTCATAACTCGTATTACAATTTGCAAGTTATATTAATAAGAGCTCGCAGTCGTTACAGATCGAACAGTTTGAAAAATGTGATTTCACTGAAATGTTCAATCATTTTGAAGATAAACGACTGGCCAAGAAAGCTCTCACAACAGCTGAGAAAAAGGCAATAAAGTTGGAAAAGGACAAAATGGAAGAAGAGTATAAAATTTGCTATTTGGATGGTAGGAAGGAGCTGGTTGGGAATTTTCGCATTGAACCGCCCGGTCTGTTCCGTGGCCGAGGAAGCCATCCAAAAACAGGTAAACTAAAGTGCCGCGTGATGCCTGAACAAGTCACAATTAATATTGGAGCTGGAGTTCCTATTCCAAAGCCTCCAGATGGACATGAATGGGCAGAAGTCAAGCATGATAACACTGTGTCATGGCTAGCTACTTGGAAGGAAAATATTAATAATGCAACCAAGTACGTCTTTTTGGCTGCGAACAGTTCCTTGAAGGGTATGAGCGACTATAAGAAGTTTGAGAAAGCTAGACAGCTGAAGCAACATATCGAGAGAATCCGGGCAGATTATCGACGTGAGCTCAAGGACGAGAAAATGGCTAATCGTCAGCGAGCTACGGCCATGTACCTAATTGACGTGTTGGCTCTGAGAGCTGGAGGGGAAAAGGGTGAGGATGAAGCAGATACAGTTGGCTGCTGCTCTCTGCGATATGAACACATTGGATTTCAGCCTCCGAACATCGTTATTTTCGATTTTTTGGGTAAAGACTCTATACGTTTTTATCAGGAAGTGAAAGTTGATCCGCAGGTGTATAAAAACTTGAAGTTGTTTAAGCGCCAGCCAAAAAAGGAAGGTGATGATATTTTTGACCGTTTGGATCCTCCCACACTCAATAAGCATTTACAAAATTATATGCCTGGCCTGACGGCCAAAGTTTTTCGCACCTATAACGCGTCAAAAACTATGCAAGATCAACTTGATAAGATACCGAATGTCGGTAGTGTGAACGAGAAGTTTGTCGCTTTCAATGCAGCGAATCGTGAGGTTGCCATTCTTTGTAATCATCAGAGAACAGTACCGAAAACACATGAGCAATCGGTTGGTAAGATTGAGGATAAAATTTTAGAAGTCAAATTCCAGCGCTGGCGGGTCAAGATGCAGATTTTGAACTTGGAACCAAAGCTGAAAAAGAAAGATCCTGCTTTTTACGAACGTGATGAAGAATTAGGTGATGATACCATCCAACGACTAATTTCCCAAATTATCACCCGCGAAAGAGAAAAATACGAAAAAAAATTGATCAGAGATGAGGCAAAGAAAGTCGCAGAAAATGGTTCGATCTCATCCTCCGAGAAACGAGAACTTGAGCAAGAACTAAAAAAGCATTTGAAGTCTGTGGATGAGCTTGAAACTCAATACAAGCTCGAGCTGAAGTCAAACAAGGTAGAAGTCAATGGATCGGCTACAGTCGAAAAACTCAAAGCTCAGATCGAGAAACTCGACGAGCGAATCACGAATTTGAAGCTGCAATTCAAAGATAAATCCGACAACTCGACGGTAGCTTTGACCACGAGTAAAATTAACTACATCGATCCTCGATTGACCGTGATGTTTGCCAAACGGTATCAAGTTCCCATAGAGAAACTATTTTCAAAGACTTTAAGGGAAAAATTCAAATGGGCTATTGAATCGGCAGACCAGAATTGGAGGTTTTAGATCAAATTTTGAGTTTACTTAAATCAAAATGTTAATCTGAGAAACTCATAATGTACAAATTAACTACACTTAAGCTATTGTGCTTATGTCAATTGAAATACAAATTGCTAGATCATTAGTATACAAAGTCGGCTATCGAGGAAAGAAAGCGCCAAGCTATTCTACAAGTTTTTTTAATTCCTCCAAGAGCTCTTTCGCGTTAGCCTCAGATTTTAGACGGAACGCGTATTGAATTGGCTTCTCTCCATCAAATGTAGCGATACGTACAACTTTTTCTCCGGCAAGTGAACTTTTCATTCCATGCATGACTTCAATTCCTTTTGCTAAAGGCAGATTCAAAACAACTTTAAGAACCCCATCTGCCCGCATAACAATCCGTGCGCGAGATTTCCGAGTTACGGTTTTTTTCCCTTCACTTTCCGTATTAGTTGCGGTATTTCTATCAGTTTTCTCGGAAATAGATTCCTCGTGAGTAGAATTCTTTGAAACATTCAAATGTAAAGACCCTGTGCCGCGTTCCTTCCATCCTGAGGTCGAATCTGTAGGATACATCGCGTAAAGCTTGGCACGGCAGCTGTAGACAGACTTTTCAGATTCTTCGCCCGTGGCAACTATTCTCTCGATTAGTAAACTATACCAAACCTTCTCTATAATGCTTACCTTTTTGTTCCTGTAGCTTGAGTTGGACGTAAGGTTCATAGACGGCACCTGTCGTTGTTTCCTCTGTATTTATACCATGATTTTTTGTTTCCTTCACTTCGTCTTCTAGCTTGTCCTTGTCGCTTCCGAACGAATGAAGAAACGGATTCGACTTAGACGCCGAAAAGGAAGAAAACGAAGTAAACGGCTTTGAAGTCTAAATAGTTAAAAATAAAGCTCTAAGAAAACATATGCATGAACATACCTCGCTGCTAGGCTGTCCAAATACAGAACTTCCAAATGGTTTGAGAGGCGTAGAGAATCCACTACCAGAAAGCCAAGAGGATCCAAAAGTTCCTTTACCTGATCCAAGTGAACCAAATACGGATGGTTTGGGGGTGTTGCAGTTAGAATCAGATGTATGGTCTGATTTTTCATCCGCGGAAGAGCTTAACTTGGTTCCTTGCAGGTCCGCTGAATTCCTAGCAGATTCCGCTGAATCCCCGGCTTCTGTTCCAGATCTTTTATCATCTTCCTCTTTAGCGATATCCTCCTTTGGAGTCTTTGAGTCCTGTTTTGGATGAACTTTTAAATCAGTTTTGAGATCATTGGTTTTCTCTGTTGTACTGTCTTCCATTATTACTACGTCGTTCGGTTCTTTGGAATCAGCATCCTCATCAGTAGTCTTCTGACGTTTTAAATCTGTTGATTCGATTAGAACACTCCTCGTAATATCATTTTCCTCTTTTGCTGCTCTGTCTTCCATTGACGATTCTCGACCACGTTTTCGGTTTACTGTCTCCAGATCATTCGAGGTATCTAAATCAAACACGTTAGATCATAATGTTCCTCAAAAGCGGCAGCAAACACAACGTTGATTCCGACCAAAATTCCACTCACCATCCTGAGAATTATCCAAGAGCCCTGCAGCTGTAGCTTTTACTTCGTTTGACAACAGAACTTCTGGTGAGCGCTGGTTCGAATCGGCATTGAAAGCCACTTCCTCGATAGTCTGATTGACAGTCTTGTCGGCCATGTCGTATCACACCAAGCCGGCCACACAATCAAAAATATACGTTTCAGCGTTTTTGAGCTTAATATCAATAGGTAACCAAATAATCGCTAACTAATTCGTCCTGCTTCCTACAGAACAAAGCAAATCAGCTAATTTGCTGCTGTCAGCTCGTTCCACCTACATGCGTTCCAATATAAAAAGTGCTTACATTTTAGAGGCGTTAGTAGAGATTCAGATCACCACCCGTCGAAGTCTAATTTCTGCGATTCAAGAGAATTTATTCACTTTTGATCGAAATCGCTAAAAACGAGAAAATAATTCAACGTTTGGTCTTGAAGAGCATATTAGATTGTATAACACTATTTCGCGTTCTCACTACCTTCTTTTGGATTCGTCGCATTCGCTTGGGTATCAAAGTCTTCACAGTTTTTTTTGAATCTTGATACATGACGAAACATCTGTCTGCGCCTTCAGTTCGACGACTACGTTTATGAAACTATGAATCGGCCAGGTAAGCTAATTGGATTTCCACTGCTACTTGTAGAGATATTGGATGGCTACTGCTGCCTGGATTTGGTGATTGAATCCAAATCCTCCGAATGTCTCCTTTGCTGGCAAACTCGAATTTGTTACTTACGAGTTCAATTTGTTCTAGGCCAACCGGCACAAAATCGTTCGCATGGTTTTTCAAACATGCTTTCCTCTATGAATAATCGGCAAAGTATGCGAATCATTTATTGGTCGTTGTAGGAATAGAAGGGCGTAACTCGATTAAAAATCTGCCAGAGAATCTACAATTGATTTTTAATGGGTTCTTTTTATTCCTATATCGAGTATCTATTATTTTTTATTCTGACTTGGATTTCGTTAGGTCCGGTTCCTCTATGGGGCGCTGCTGGAGGATTTAACAAGCCCTTACAGTCTCAACCCACTCCTACGACCCCAACGCGGAGACCGCAGACTGGCTCAGTATTGAACAGTAATCATTTCCCCTCATTATCAGCTGTTTCGCAATCAGGAAATACGCTGCAACAACAGCAACAACAATTTTCCACTGGTGCTCTTGATATGAACGAGTTCCCAACTCTGAGTCAGGCAACCTCGAAGTCGTACTCTTCAGTCATGGGTAGCGGAATTCCAGGCAATGGAGTTGCAGGCGGGTCAGCTAATGCATCAGGTCAATTTGGAAATGCTCTTTTTTCGCGTTCAGGCACACAGTCGCCAATGCCAATGGGAGGCGTTCGAGGAGCGCCACCCGGTTTGATGAACCAGCAACAGCAAAAATTGGACACTGCGCACCAACAGGTTTTGCTGCAGCAGCAACAACTTCAGCTTCAGCAGCAGCGTCCACAGCAGCAACAGCAACAACAGCAACAACAGTCATCACTATTGGGTACTATAGGAGAACAAGAAGACAAGGTGTGGACAGAAGGATCGATGCCCAATGCTTTGAATGCTAACACTGGCCAAATTCCTTACGCGCAAATGGCGATTGGTAGTGAAGCTTCGAATGGGGTAGCGAATCATCCAATAATTGATGGATTTGAAGACAAGTTACAACTAGATGAAAACGATTTTTCGAGTATGGGTGGTCGTCCTGCCTCAGATATTTGGTCTCAAGCCATACGCCAGAACTCGGCGGATGAGAAGGAAAACGGCAATTCCTCAAGCAAAATCTCAAGCGATCTTCCTTTTGGATTGAATGAGCTTTCGAATTTCATGAAATCTGAGCAGTCTAATGATATTGGCCGTTTAGCGCTGGGAACAGATCTTACGGCGTTGGGTTTGAATTTTAACCAACCAGAGTAAGTTGCTAACTGGTTTTGGAAATTTCACGATTTGAAGTTAACATATACTAGTTCGGAGCCGCTATGTACTTCATTTGGATCTCCATGGGCGGAAACTTCCAATGTTCGAGTAGAACCAGAGTATCATCTTCCGACTTGTTACCATGTTCAATCTGTGGAACCACAGGTGGACAAGATTCAAAAGTTTTCGGATGAGACTCTATTCTATATATTTTACTCCATGCCGCGAGATTATATGCAAGATATTGCTGCGAATGAATTGATTAATCGCAACTGGAGGTATCATAAAGATCTAAAGATGTGGCTGACTAAAGATCCGGGGGTGGAACCGATTGCTCAAAATATGCATTACGAACGTGGAGTGTATACATTTTTTGATACTACTGTTTGGGATAAAGTCAAGAAAGAGTATATATTGTATTATCAGTCAATTGCAGATCACTAAAGCCAATTGTTGATTGTTTCTTTTTGCCTCTGATATTGGTTTATTGTGCTGTGATTTTCATAGATTATGTAAATGTATCTGTGTTTGGTCTATTGTCTGGTTGGAGCTTGTTAATTGTCCCTCTCTCACACTATTTTACTTTTTTTCTGAAACCAACGATTGGCTATTTATTTGAAATATTCGTGTTTCTAAATGAATTCCTGAAAACGTTTTCATGGTCATTGATGATAAATAAAATTGTGTATTATACTCATAAGTATCTAGATGGTATCGGTTCTCCTTGAGGTTAATGGCAGGACCTTTGAATCCCCTAACACTAATTCCCGGAACTGAGTAGGATGTAGATCGGAAAAGTTTAAGAAACTGTGATATAGTCTGCATCACACCAGTTGTTGATTGGCTAATGAAAACAGTTAGTCTTTCTTCTATGGCTCTTCATACTCAGCAGCTGCCCTCATGTCAACTTACAATGCAGCTCAAATATTTACACCACGAACAGTTGCCGCCCCCTGATTTGAACTTTTTAATAAATATAATCATATAAACAGCAGTTAGCAGTACGAAGCCAAACTGCACAACTAGCCAGGCGTACCATGCCGGGCCCCTATTTGACAGCTTTGTGCGAGCGCTGTTGAATTGGTTTTGAAGATAGTTGCTAGATGATGAAATGTAGTAAGGTTCGCTGGCGTTCATTTTGGATTTTATTCGTGTAGGCGGACTTAAAAATGCAATCCCAAGCGTTAATCCAACCATAAATCCGCCAATGTGCGCAAAATTGTCGATTCCGGGGAACAGCCCGAGGATTAGTGTGATCACTATGTCGAAAAGGTATCCAAATAATATTCGCCGTGGCCGGTCATATTGAGACCAGTTAAACAGCAATTCGAGAAGACGGAGAGCCATCATGCCAAACAAAGCTCCAGATGCACCGCTGAATCTATGTTAGATTGTATGACCCTGTAAAACTAATACATCGCAACACGCACCAACTAGACATTCCGTCAGATCCAAAATTTCCTCCAAGAACAAACCCGTTAATTCCTGCAGCGAGATATAAAATAGCATATTTAAAGAACCCGATAGTCCTGTGATAAATCTATTAGTGGCTTTATTTTCACTGAACAATCTTGCTTACCTTTCACTAGGAATACCAACAGTAAACTGTACAAACATATTGAGGATGATATGAATAATACCAGTATGAATAAACATAGCTGTTATGAATCTCCACCACTAATAAAAATTGAGAATGTGAGTTACAAAATGAGATGCCTATATTCAAACCTACCTGATCAGGTCGAGATCCCACCCCGCCCATACCACAGAGCTCGGAGAGTGTGCAGACATCAGTATCTACCGTAGTGGAACTCGGACATGGCCAGTCGCCGGCTTTGTCCGTTACACCTTGAATGTATGACATACATGGATTAAACCGAGAACCCATATGGATTTGGATCTAGAAAACCTATGAACTGCATATTCCTATCAACAAAATCACTTAGACATACATAAGTTGAGGGTCCCAGCATCGGGTTGAACGTTGGCTTCGTCGCCAATATACTATGTGCCCATTTATGCTGATATATCATTTCGGATACGAATACACTTATTTGGACGATGGTAATAGCTATGGTGAAATACGGTAGTCTCCATTTCGGACGTTGGGGGAGAGGAGGGCCATCCTGAAATTGAGAAGATATAGGCTCTGTAGGAGGAATGTTGTACATCATATCTGGAGGATTCGAAGAATGCGAACTGGACCAAGGATTGCCACTGCTAGAAGTTGTCTCATTACGAATGCTATTGGAGCTTGTACTGCTTCCTTGAATATTGTACTCGTATGTTGGAGGCCGAGAGTCCATTCGGTCTAATTCATAGTGTTCTGAGCCACCTGCAGCATTGTTCACCAAAATATCCGTATCGTCTAAGTCATTTTTTGCTCTTCCCCAGCTAGAGAATGGATTTGAAACCATTTCGAAAAATCAGCTCCGAAACGACTGAAGAGGCTGGACAGGCAATTGCAGTATACTAGCGATAGCGAAACAAGAGGCAACGAAAGGACAGCGAGAGTAATTCAATCCCGTATTTTGTTCGAAAATCACAAATAAGATTATAAGAGAAAAAGCTTTTCGAGTCGTGATTGCAGATGGAAATGTGTCTGAAGGAACCAAAAATCGTAGTCTGCTCAAGTTCGCTGCTGCTGGCAATATAACTGGGAGAACCGATTCACTTTCGCTGCTGTTGAGCTAGGCTGTTCCGAGGAGTTCAGCCTCATGCGGCTGAATTGTAGTCTTGAAAACTATCGCTGCAGTACTGTAGATTGCGATTATTTATGAAGATAGAAACTTATTTTAGCGCTTGCTTTCTCTTGAGAGACTGGTCGGCACAAATGTGCGTCGGTCACCCACGTATAAATGCATAAGCCAGAGCTGCTTGAGAAGCACGGTCGAGTTGATTGAGTACTGTAGAAAAAGTCGATCCTGTACTTCCGTAGCGACATCCGGATCACTAACTATTTTGGTCTCAGGATAAATCGTTGGTAGCTTCTCAGAAAGAGATTCATGCAATAACTTTGAAGTTTCCGGATCTAAAATTCGATTGACATGATATAAAACGAACGGCCTACCTGTGAATCTGGATTTTTTTATTTCAATATCAGCGGGATCCTCAGGATTTCGAGTTTTTTGCAGTGAACTTGTATCCTCCCAGGAAAGTATGGCCGCAATGGGGTGCTCGATCAATGACAATTTAGTTCCCTGAAATCTGCTCGCTTCGAAGAGAATTTGACGACATAGATATTTGTATACCGTAGTTGCCATATCTTCAGGCCAAACTGTAGTCAAACCTCTGTCTCTAGATAAAGCTTCCGCTAATCTTTTGCCAAACACCGGATATCTCTTATTTGCTTCGGTATGCTGAAGAAAATTTCTACGTAGAATATGATATATATTTCGACTCCTCGGCAAAACATTTTCAGTGGGTAGAACAGCAAACATCCTCTTATCGGCTTCTAGCTGGAGCTGCTTACCGGCCATTTTGAACTGTGTTTGAAGATCAGGTGGCAATTCGTAGAGCGAGAGACTAAGAAGTAGATCTTTAGGGAGACGGAGGTTATAAGCAATACATGCTCGAATGGGGGTGCTTATCATTGTTGCGTATGGATTTTGTCTGAATTTTACGGACAATTCCAATGCCTTTTGTTGTTGTTCCTCGGCCAGTATTAGTGGTCGTTTGAATGGTATTGTTGAACGGTGAGAAGACTGTCCCTGTTTCTCTGATGCAGTGAGGATTGGTGGACGATCAAGAGGAGTCATATCTATGACTTTGGCGCTGGTATCTGTCCTGTTCAGTTCATTTAGAGCACCAGCAGTGGAATGGATCAAGCGTATCGAAGCCAGAACTTGATCAATCAGCCCGGAGTTCCTTTCCAGTATCACTGATCTTGCGATCCCTGGAAACATTGATTCGCACTTCATCAAGTTGACTGCGCCCTATGAACTCTTTCTGTCCAGTAAAATTATTCGATAACCACTAGTAATCCAATCTCTCAAAGCGTGCAAATCTCCGCCCAATCTAATTTGCCATACAAGGTCCCCTGTACCGAACTCTGCCAAACAACTGCGCCGCACCCCACGTCCTTCAGCCTCACTGTGCTGTTATTTTCGTCGACTCGAGCACCTGGATTCCGGCGTTTTTTCTTCTTTTCGATTGTGTATACATAAATTAGTCCGTCTATAAGCTTCGTACAGCTTGCTTGTCGTAAAAATTACGGACTGATTGATTGATAGGTGCTTGCCCAGAGTTTAAACTCAGTGGAACAGACAATATCATGGCTGAACAAGACCAAAAGGACCAGATCATTCTGGACCAGCTCCGACAAATCGAAGAGTTTTCCGCGCAGCATCCTAGAGTTTTTGATGAATCTAGAGGTGCACTTAGGGTGTTTACATATGGTACAGCTGGATTTAGAATGCATGCCGATTATTTGGAATCAGTTGTCTATCGTGTTGGCTTGTTGGCGGCCCTGCGATCTAGAAATCTTGACGGGAGTACTATTGGCGTCATGATCACTGCATCCCACAACCCACCAGAGGACAATGGCGTCAAATTGATTGATCCGCAAGGTGAAATGCTTGAGGCAGGTTCATGTATTTAGTTTAACTGTGTCTTGATATATTTCGTTCTAATCATGCTATCAGGCGTCTTGGGAAGCTTTTGCTACAAAGTTTGCAAACGCCGACTCCGACGTCGACCTTGCCCGTGCATATCTTGATCTCTCCGAAAGTCTCAACATCAATCTTGAGAAACCAGCCAATGTGGTATATGCTCGTGATACTCGCGCTTCTGGACCTGCTCTTGCGGCTGCCTTGAAAGATGGCCTTACGGCTTCTGGAGCTGCGATGACGAACTATGAGGTGCTAACTACGCCGCAATTGCATTATATCGTCAAGAGTATAAACACTGCCAGTACTCCTACACCCTATGGAGAACCAAATGAAATGGGCTACTATGCGAAGCTTTCTGATGCTTTTGCCGCTGTTATGGCTGACAAAGGACCTGCAATAGTCACTGTTGATGCTGCAAATGGTGTTGGAGGCACACAATTGCGGAAACTAGCAGATTCAATTGACGACAAGTTTCTGCAGATCAATATTGTGAATAATGCTTCTGATTCACCCGAAAAGTTAAATGCACTGTGTGGAGCAGATTTTGTCAAGACTCAGCAGACTTTACCTGCGGGTACAGAACCTGTCCCGCTGGCACTGCATGCTTCGTTAGATGGCGACGCAGATAGAATTGTATTCTACTATGTGGACCAAGCAAAAAGATTTTTCTTACTTGATGGAGACAAGATTGCTTCGCTTGCAGCAATGTTTATCCAAGAGCTGCTTGTTCAGGCCGGTCTACAAAATAAAATTCGAGTTGGTGTAGTACAGACTGCGTATGCCAATGGCTCATCTACTCGTTATATTCAAGAGGTTCTCAAGGTACCAGTCACTGTGACACCTACAGGAGTAAAGCATTTGCACCATGCCGCTCAACAGTACGATGTCGGTGTTTACTTTGAAGCGAACGGTCATGGGACAGTACTGTTTTCCGCGGCAGCAGCTAGAGAGCTGGCGTCGTTCGAAGCTCAAAGCCCCGGTCAACAAAGCGCAGTTACAAATTTGGCTAGACTCATCGACGTCATTAACCAAACTGTCGGTGACGCTATGTCCGATCTCTTACTTGTTGTCACTATTCTTGCACACAAAGCCTGGGGACCGGCGGACTGGAACAGTGCATATACCGACTTGCCTAATCGACTTGTTCGAGTGGTTGTTAGAGACCGATTTGGATTCAAAACCGAGGATGCCGAGCGGAGACTTGTAGAGCCTGTTGGTGTGCAGGCCCAAATTGACGATTTGGTCAATAAATACAAGTTAGGTCGAAGTTTTGTACGAGCCAGCGGTACCGAAGACGCTGTTCGTGTATATGCAGAAGCAGAAACACGTCTTGAAGCGGATGAACTTGCTTTAAAAGTCGCTGATCTAGTGAAGAATTATTAACAGACATATGTGAGCAAATATGCATTTATAAATATACTTTATATGCATAATTATTGATCAAATGTAGTATATTCCATAAGTATTATATTAGGTAAATATCTATTTGTACATGATAAGCAAGAATAACGTACAAAGACGACTCGGAAAGAACAAGAAAGAATGGAACAAGCCAAAAATCAAACTAGAAATTCTTCAGGAAAGGCAAACAAGGCATATAAGCGAAGTAAAACCAATCAGTGTTAACAAAAAAATCAAGAAATGTATTTGAATCAAAAGAATAATAAAACTCAAAACCACAAACTAATCAAAATTCTTAATTTCGCGGCGAATTTCCGTCAGGACCTGTTCCGGGGTCTTGCCGTCAACATGAACGGTAATCGAATCGACCTGTTCAGAAATGGAAGGAAGTTCTTGGATGATAAGCTGGCTCTCGACCATAGAGTCTTTCATGTAATGATCTTTGCGAGAATGGACACGGTCGATGAGTACCTCCTCGTTGGCAGTGAGGAAGATGAAATGGACGCCAATTGAGATTCCGCGCTGATCGCGTAGTGCGCGGGCGGATTGACGGATAATATCACGGTACTTCTTCTTGAGAGCCGAGCATGTAACGACACAGTAATGCTTTCCCTTGGGCTTATCAGCAATCTCAGCTACATCGAAGCACTTTGGAACGATAGATTTGAGCCAAGGCTCGCGGTCCGCATCACTCAGAGGAATGTTGTTCTCCATCTTTGTGATGTTCAACCCTGTGTGTAGTGAATCGCCCTCGACATAGGGTGCATCAAAAACCTTACAGAGTTCTTTAGCTGTAGTAGTTTTTCCACAGCCAGCAGGGCCGGCAACAACCCAGACAGTGAAATGATGTGACATAATGAATTGGAGATGAGAATTTCCGGAGGTGGAAAAGATAAAAAGAGAAGAAATCCGGAAGATTTAGGTTGTAAAGAGAGGGAGCAATGAGCTCTGGAAGGGAAAAGTTAAGTCGGGGAACTAGCTCTAGGCAGGATGATACAGGATACCGTATATGACCACAACGCACGAAAATAAGCGCAATCGTCCTCGGATTTTTGCAAACCTCTGAAATTTGTCTTACGGAAGAGAATTACAATTAAAAAATGATTAAAATGGTTTTACAATGGCACCCTAGTCTTGAAAACACACTCTTATAACAGCAAATAGCCCGGCACTCTCGGGAGTGGGTTCTGCAGACACCGGGCTTCCGCCGCACTGTCAACAGTCTGATACAAAAACTGCTGTACTGACGAGTCTAATAATGCCCCGCAGCAGGCTGTAATCGATCAGCTCAGTTCGGTAAATTAGCGAGCGCAAGCGACACTTCCTTTCCATTTTCACTATTTGCTGATAGCCAAATCTTACTTTTTTATAACCTACAGCATATGAAATAATAAGAACCGGGGCTGCCTCGTTGATCTCTGTCTCACATCTTCGTATCATATTTAGAAAGCGCAAACAGAACTTTTAAATCTATAGCGGCGCGTCTGTTCGTTTTGCCGTTCGACCCGTAGTCGGGCATTCGTCGCTGCTCGTTCAAATTATCTATTCGCAGCGACATAAGCACTAACCACTTTTAACTTTCTAAAGTTCTCGACTCGTGCTAATTAAGTCTGCTTGGGTATTCTCGTCAATCTTCTCTTCTTTGCATGAGCTATTCTGTCGTCTCTGGGCTTGAAAATGAACATTAATCTCCTGTTTCTCAATGAGCAGTCGGCCACCCTCCGTCCGGGTTGCCTAAACAGTAAGTTGAGTTGCCGGTTTAGGTAACCAAGCGACAATAGAGTTGATCTAATCTAGAGACCATAGCGAGACACTTGGTTGACCCCCACTTCAAGCTCATCTTCACTAATTTAATTTTATTTTGAATTACTAAAAAAATTTTAATCAAAATGCCTTGAAACGGATTTGAACCGTTGATCTCAGCATTACTAGTGCTGCGCCTTACCAACTTGGCCATCAAGGCATAATTTATCAATGTCTGATTTAGTTAAAGTTATGTAGGGCGATCTTATACGAGATTGACATTGAAATAGTACGTGTCTTCGATTCTGTAACATTGACATGAGAAGTCAATTAAGAGGAAAATTCGTCGGATAACAGTTTGATATTTTTAAGCTCTTACGGTAACCATGGACTAAAAGTCCTTCCGTACTTCAAGGACTACAACCTATTAGGGAAAATGAACAAGCAAACATACTGAAGCTTCGTAGAGGAGTTGACAAACGGTTAAAGAGACAATTAAAGATGGAGCATATTTCCAAAAGATTCGTTATTAAAGTAGCGTTAAATTAATTTTGAGCCTGCTTAAATTCATCGTATTTTTGTGCCATTTTTGCCAATTCTCTATGTGGAATAATAGTCACACCTTTATCGCCCTTTTCAACAATGTACAAAGCAGCTTTAATAAGCTCATAATCCCAAACCGATATACTATTTGAGAGAGAGCGAAGGAAAGGAACCTGTCTCATAGCTTTAAAAATTATATATGCAGGCTTTTCATAACCGGGTCGAACAGACTGATTAACACGATCACCTAAAATACCGCCTGGTCGAAGGATAATAGTTTGTTCAAATCCCAGATTGGCAATATCCCGCTCAGTTTCAGCCTTCATCTTGTTATGCTCTGTTCGAGCATTTATATCAGCATACATAGCGGATACTAGAATAACTGTCTTCACTGTACCCACGGCCTTAGCATTCTCAGCAATTTTCAACGTCAGATCATGGTCTACCGCTCTCTGACCTGCGCTACTGCCAGCTAAACCAATCGGAAGTCCCAAAGCACAATAAAGAATATCAGCGTTTTCGGGGAATGCATTTGGATCGCTAATATCAGCCACAACAGAATTCGTCACTTTAAGTGGGAAATCATAAATAGAAGCTGGATCTAGGGGACGTCGAGTAACTGCAACGACGTTGGAGAGATTGGGAAGAGTATTTGCTTTCAGAACAGAAAGCATAGCTCGGCCGGCCAGACCAGTAGCGCCATATATAGCCATCGTGGAAACCATTGGAATAGTAGACAATATATTAGGATTGAAAATATATTACTCTCGTGCAACCACAAGACATTATCTCTCAAATATATAAATATTTGGCGGAGGGGCGAAGTGAGTGGATGACTAGGGGATGACAATCTCAGCCGTACCTGCCTGATTCATCCGCAACCCTCTCGAGACTTGTCGACAATCAAATTTTTCAAACATCCTTTGCTACCAAAAAAAATAGGGCGGTTACGGCGATAGAGCACGATTGAATCCTCCGTCCCGATTCATGTATTGTCTATATTGCGGTACCGCATTTTTGATGACCGCTCCGCCAACATTGCCAGCAACATGCTTTTCCTTCGTGGTTGAGAATCCCGAGAACCCCATCAGTTTAGCCATTTGAGCCTCTTCATCATCTTCCTCCTGCTGCTGAAGGGATGCGGAATCCTTATTATTCTTCTCAGAGCTGTCCATGATAGGCGTTCGAGACCGAGATCTTCGTCTCCGAGTTGCTCGCCGACGACCGGGCACATACGCGCCATCAGAATCAAAATATCCTTCTTCGCTTTTCCCTTTGTCATCTTCATCTTCATCAGTTCCATATTGTTTCAATCTCCTTTTCAGCCGAGGACTTCTCGACCGTGATGTAGTTCGCTCCCGATATGACCGTTGTCTGTCCTGTCGATCTTGATTATATCGAGCTCTATTTTGATCTCGGTCGCGCTCACGTTCATGGTCATAATAGCGGCGCCGGGCTCTGTCTCCATCACGATTACGATTTCGCTCCCTATCTTGATCGCGATATCTATAACGATCACGATCAGGCTGTCGCCGATCTTCAACCATGCTGTATTGCTTTATACCACCAAATTTTATAACATGACAAGTTGTAGAATTTTACTGATTTTGCATGTAGAAATATTTCAATACCCAAACCCTACTGACATTAAACGCCAACATCAAAAATCAGCAATAATAGTAATCCTACGACCACATTTCTGAACTATATGGAAAGCTTTTATTTAAGAACAAACAAGATAAAAAAGTATGCGACCGATCCAAGGGATACCAACCTGCCACATCTAAACATAGACAGAACTCTCACACAACGAACTTTATGGATTTTCTTGCTATTCCATACATGTACGATGATTTAGTTTTCAATCGGAGGAATAGCAAGTATTTTCAGAGCATTAATTTAACGAGAAGACATTGAACGAGTGACAGCACGTTTGAGAACCAACTCAGCCTTACGTAAATCGTCCGCGTTGGCGTCTTCAATCTCAAGAGCAGCCATAGCGTCAGAAAGAGCAGTTTCAATACGGTCCTTGGCTCCGCGCTTGAGCTTGAGGGAGACAGCAGGATCGTAGAGAGTAGCCTCAACAGAGGAAATGTAAGACTCAAGCTGCTGACGCTGCTCAAATTTCTTGGAAAAGGCCTCATCAGCAGACTTGAATTTTTCGGCATCATTGATCATCTTCTCAATATCTTGGGAAGAAAGCTTGCCGACTGAGTTGGAAATGGTGATGTTTGCAGAACGACCGGTCGATTTCTCAACAGCAGTGACCTTAAGAATACCATTGGCATCAACCTCGAAAATTGCCTCAAGAACAGGCTCTCCGGCCTTCAAAGGCGGAATTCCCTTAAGATCAAATTCACCAAGAAGAGTATTCTCAGAGCAGTTGACACGCTCACCTTGATAAACGGGGAACTGGACGGTCGTCTGGTGGTCTTCTATGGTGGTGAAAGTACGACGCTTAAGAGTAGGAACAGTAGTGTTTCGGGGAACGACAGGAGCAAAGATATTACCCTCCATGGCAACACCAAGAGAAAGAGGAACGACATCAAGCAAAAGAAGATCCTCAGTATCCTCACCAACAGCCTGGTTGGTCAAAATAGCTCCTTGAACAGCAGCACCGTAAGCAACAGCTTCATCAGGGTTAATGGACTTCTCGAGCTGCTTTCCATCGAAAAATTCAGAAAGCATATTCTGGATCTTTGGAATACGTGTAGAACCACCGACAAGAACAACTTCATCGACAGCTGACTTGTCAACTCCAGCATCCTTGAGAACCTGCTCGACAGGGCTCAAGGTAGACTTAAAAAGAGTAGCGTTTAGATCCTCGAAACGAGCACGGGTTATGGTAGTGTTGAAATCCTCGCCCTGGAAAAGAGAGTCAATCTCGACTGTAGTGTTGGGAACAGAAGAGAGAGTTCGCTTAGCACGTTCACAAGCAGAGCGGAGACGACGAAGAGCACGGGCGTCGTCCGAGATATCAAGTTTGGACTTCCGCTTGAACTCAGTCTTAAAGTGCTCAAGAAGGTTAGTATCAAAATCTTGTCCACCAAGATGTGTATCACCAGCAGTGGCCTTGACGGTGAAAACACCACCTTCGAGGGTAAGAAGTGAGACATCAAAAGTACCACCACCAAGATCGAAAATGAGGACGTGCTTCTCTGTCTTAGTCTTTCCTGCACCAAGACCATAAGCGATCGCAGCAGCAGTAGGCTCGTTAATAATTCTGAGAACGTTAAGACCAGCAATGGCACCAGCATCTTTGGTAGCTTGACGCTGTGAATCGTTGAAGTAAGCTGGGACGGTGATAACGGCCTTCTCGACCTTCTTGCCTAATTTGGCCTCAGCAATCTCTTTCATCTTGGTCAAAACCATGGAACTGATTTCCTGAGGAGAGAAAGTCTTCTTTTCACCAAGGTACTCAACCTCGATCAATGGCTGGCCGGAAGGGTCCGAAATAATAGTGAAGGGCCAAGTCTTAGCATCCTTCTGAACAGAGGGATCGTCAAACCGCCGTCCGATCAAACGCTTAGCATCGAAAACAGTGTTGGCAGGGTTCAAAGCTGCCTGATTCTTTGCAGCGTCTCCGATGAGACGCTCCTTGTCAGTGAAGGCAACAAATGACGGAGTCACACGGTTGCCCTGCTCGTTGGCAATGATTTCAACAGCGGAATCGTAAGTAGCAACACATCTATAATCAATGAATTAGTTATTTCCTCCTCAAATACGAACTTAAAATCCCAGATAGCTTGAGCCTTACGAGTAAGTGGTTCCGAGATCCTATAAAAGATGGTTAATAAAAACTTATAGTTTACAATGCGGAGAAACTAGTAGTACGTACGATACCGATGGCACCGGGAAAAACTTCTTCTGTAGACATCCTGGCAAAATTATGTATAACGGGTGACAAAAGTCACAATATAAAAAATGGATATAAAATTAAATAAAATAGAAGAAAAGAAGTGGTTCGGGAGAGGTAACGCAAAGAGAATGAAAAATCTTGCTTGCCTGGGATTTTTTTTTTCTTAACAATCGACGGGAGGAAAAAAATTGCACTGACAAATTGAGACACCCTAACCTCATGATTGAGTACTTGATTCGTCGGAAGTTCATCGATGGACTTGCTGGCTTCTGCAACATGAAGTAGAGGAAGATTCATCATTGATGGCTTTTACAACAAAAGGCAGATGCTTGGTGATTTCTTATATTAGGGACTGATACAAAAATAAAACCTTCCTGTTCTTCAACAAAAGTCGCTTTTTGCAAATAGCTGCTTTTCAAAGTATTGTCAAATGTTTCCGGCTTGTTCACTATTACTTGAGAAGTTTCAAAATTTTTGATCCGGACTACGCACAACTCCTAGATTCAGTCCAACGGCTTCAGGGCTCCAAGACGGGACTTGTTCCCTGAATTTTGCCGATGACAGTTTCCGCCGCGTATTTTGGAATGACACGGTCTTCGTGAAGCATCTCAAACTCAGTAGTTGCATCACGTCCTGCAAAGTTGACAATGGCGTTCACGCCGCCAGGATGGTCGTTAAGGAATGGAGTCAAGTTCATTACTAGGCCCTTCACTATAACCCAACAGTCTCCTTTTGTATTGTGTTTTGCGACATCGGCGGTAGAAAATTCCTTTTCTGGGATAGAAAATGGTTTAGGTCCTGATGGAGCTGCTGCTGCGACAGGAGCTGAAGAAGCAGCGGCTGGTTCTGCGCTGGAGACATCGGTAGAACTAGAACCCGCAGGAGTAACAACGGGAGCACCAGAAGTTGCAGGTAGAGAAGAAGACGCGCCGGAACCCCAGTCAACAACAACTTGTCCTGGTCGAGAAGGGTCAATATGCAGACTAATTTGAGATAGACGAGAAGCGGCGGGCGAAGGAGCCTTCAGCAGCTTTTGGAATAGATAACTTGAAGCAGTATCACCGGCAACACGTCCATAGACGACACAGCCAAGAAGTGATGAACCTCCCAGTCTGTTAGCTCCATGAACACCGCCAGCTAATTCACCACAAGCAAATAAGCCGTCAAAAGCCTTTCCAGTTGAAGAGTATATAACCTCAGCTTTATCATTAATCTCGACTCCTCCCATAGTGAAATGTAGTACTGGCGTTACAAGAGCTACATAAAAATTCTGGTCATCGATTTCAAGAGGACCATTCGAAAAATATTTCTTCCCGTAAGGATCCTTCTTCTTTCCATCAGCGATAGCGTTGTAATCATCGAAAGTTTGTCTCAACTTTGCAGCCGAACAGCCAATCTCACGTGCTAGATCTCTGCCAGTCATTTTGCGCATTAAACCTCGACCAGAGTAGTGCTTCGTGTGGAAGTCAAGAACCGAAGAAGCTTTTCCGTTGAGAACCAACCGTATAGGGAACTTGGTCTTAAACATTTCACCCGAGACATAGTCACGATGTCCGAGTTCATCGCAAAAGCGCTCACCATCGGCGTTTAACAGAAGACCACCCTCTCCACGAAGTGCCTCGGCGGCAAGAAACTTCCAGCGGTTATCCGGGTCGCGAGGATCAACCAATCCAGTAGGATGGACCTGGATCTTTTCCAAATCAATCCCAGCACCTCCAGCCGAGATAACCATTTTCTGACCATCACCAGTGGCATGGGTACCATTTGTGGTTGCAAGTCCGAAAACTTCAGGCCTATACTTTTTGATCAACGAAGTATCGGTGAAATCAGCAGCATAACCACCAGTCGCAAGAATAACGGGACCAAGAATGTGCTCACCACCTTCAAGTTCGACACCAAGGACCTTACTTGGGTCAGCTGGATCGGTAAGTAATTTCTCAACTTTCGCTTTCTTTCGGATAGCTACTCGATCTGGAGATTCGGCGGAAAGATCTTCAAGACGTTCCATGAGGGCATAAGTAATTGCCATGCCGGGGAACTTGGCATCATGGCCACGATGAGTTCTCGGCTGGGAGTGTCCACCCAGGCGAGAAACAAGAGTGAGATCGAGCTGGAAGACATCTTGTAGCCATTCGACAGCTGCGGCGGAATTATAGGTCAAGACTCTGATGAGATCAGGACGAGCAAGATCGCGAGCAGAATGCAGAGTGTCGTCGTAGAACTGTTGAACAGAGTCTCTAATTTTCAGATCGACCTGGGTGCGAGTAAGAGCACCGTTGATACCAGAAGTTGCCTTCGTGGAGTTTCCTCCGAGGAAACCCTGCTTGTCAACCAAGACGACATTTGCACCATTCAGCAACAGTTGATGAGCAGCGGAGAGACCGGATAGTCCCCCGCCTACAACAATAACTCTGGCAGGCATATTGAAAATCCTAGGAGCAAACAAAATAGTAAACAGGCAATAGCAAATCAACAGAAGAGAAGTTGTGGTCAAAAAGCTAGAAATAAAGCGTGAATAGTTGTCTGGCTGTCTTCCGATTATATATATCGCGAAGAACACACTTGGTTATGCTCTCCGGCGCGCGGGGAAGGGGAGGAGGTCACTCGGTTCGAAGTCTATATTGGTGCTACAGCCACATCATTTTGACGGTATGAATCCATGTGCAAATCTCTCCAAAATAATCCCATTGACGACTGTGGCCCCGCAAGCCGAAATCAGCCACTCAGAATGGCCCAGAGGGTCAGCACCAATAACTAACCCCACAACGACTAAACGGGAAGTAGGCTTCTACAACAACGGAGTACGAAAAATTATAGAACAGAAATCATTATATTGAAACTAGTATTTCACATCAAATTACATTCTAAAGATGTAACTGTCAATCATATAAGCTCAATCAAGCATAAGGAGGGAAGATAGAACAAAAACCCAAATATTAGAAATCAAAACAACGTGTGCTATCGGTCCGAAGTCATCGAAGGTTGTTCCCAAATAGTGAATCACAAGGACAGGCTCCAATGATTTTGGTCATCGGAAGTTTCGCAAAAAAATAAAGAACGAGCGAGCAAACAAATAGGTACATAAACAAGCAGGCGAAAAATTAACAAAAAGCATTAACTGAAACATCACATTCTGACACAAGTCATTCCCTCCAATCCCTAACGTACACATTTCCTAATAATCGGTGTCATATTCGCATCTAGTATATGAGCCGAGGCTCAATCATGGTATTAATCATTATGATGCAATTGTGACAACCGTAGCATCCGCACTCATCCAGTCGGCAATGGTGCTAGCATCGATTGCATCAGAGAAATCTGTCGAGTCGTCCAGTTTAACCAAAAAAATCTGCTCATCCGCGCCATCAAAAATGACTGCTGCCTTCATAGTCGCGTCTGTTGGACGACCAAAGTAATCCGAAGAACCACCACCACCGTACTGGGTGCCTGTTCCCTGCCAGTCATGAAGAGTGCATGTCATGTACGAAGATCCAGTAGATAGGACTTCGAAGGCATCAAACTCTCCACATCCAGATTGCCAGCAAGAGCATGAGCCGTATTGCTGAGTTCTTGGGATTCGACCATTAAGAAACCAAATAGCTGGCATGTCAACATTAGCATCAGCTGTAGAATCGCTGTCTGTTGGCATCTGGAACTCAATCAGAAACATCTTCATGTCACCTGAGAAACCAAGATAAGCAGTAGAATCTTCCCGGTAGTATCCGCAGGTGTCAGTCGTACATTCGGTATCGGAGAAAACAATGACCTCGTAGTCTGAGGGAATCAATGTGTCTGCAAGAACTTGAGACTCTGCAGCTCCAGTCAGACCATCAGAGTTAGCGAAGGAAAGCGACGATCCCCAGCAAGTATCCCAAGTGCCTGAGCCATTCGAGCCTCCCATATTGTTCAGGAAAACTAGGCCGGACATAGTACCCGAAGAAGCATCATATTGGCCAACACGAGACCAATCCGAAGTCGAAATAACGGTAGAGGACGAAGAGGCAGCTGACGAGGTCGTAGAGGAAGTAGAGGTGGTCGAAGAAGACGACGAGACTGTCTCTACAACATCTGAAGATGACGTAGACGTAGGCAAAGAGTCCGACGTAGAGCTTTCTGAAGTGGTTGAAGACAAAGGGGAAGTATCTGCAGGATAGGAGGTGGTGGTCGAAGAAACGAAGGTGGAAGGAGAGGTGCCGGATACGGTAACTTCAACAGGGGTAGCAATAACTGCAAGAATAGCAGAATCTGAGGATTGAGTTTCGATAGTCGAGGCCGAAGGCTCTTCCGATGCCGTCGAATCCTCATCGGGATTATAGAACACAGTCTCAATCATAGTAACAATCTGAGTTACATATTCAACAGCGCGCTTTTGATGAAGAACACCATGCTGCTGAGCGTGAACGTGAGGGTCGCGCTTATGGGCCTGATGGAGGGGTTGAGCCGCGGGCCCAGGCGAGGTAGGGTCGCGCTTTTTAAGCTTTGCAGACGAACTAGAGGACGACGAGGTGTAGACGGAGAGCTGCTTAAGCTGGAGAGGACCTCTGAAATGCATGGAAATATCTTCACTGAGAGGAGCAATGGGGCCAGAGAAAGACTTTGTGGAAGTTGAACAGGTGCAATCGTCGGACATGTTTGTTACATCGTCGTAGGAACCCGAGAAGCCCACGTTCGCGAACTCGATAGCTGAGACCTCATTGCAGTAGTAATTTCCAGAGATTTCCTGGCAATCAGCAGCAACAGAGGCCGCTGCGATTAGAGAGACAAGGGCATAGAGCGAGGAACGCATTGTAGCAGAGGCAGGCGCTGTCGACGGACTGGAAAAGCTGAAATGCTTGCGGGCAACGGAGGAGTCGTCTTCTTGGGAGGATTCGAGCGAGAAGGTAGGCTACGGCGAGAAACGAGCGGCAAGCCGAGCAGTAGATATACCGAAAGAAAAAACTGCTGAGACAGAAACAAAAACGAGAGAGAACGGAAAGCAAAAGAGCGATCTCGAAATATAACGAAACAAAAAAATTCCCGAGTGAAAGAAGCGGAGGCGGGAAGAAGAGAGAATTAACAACGATCGCGACCAGACACTGGGTGGCCGAGACGAGACGAGACGAGATGAGAAACAGAAGAGACGAGAGGTGCTCGAACACGTAACAGAATTGGCAGTGGCTTACGCAACGGCAGAACAGGAGCATGCGACTGTGTGGGATACCATGCCATGATGTGTTTTGTTTACGTCTTCGCAGAATGCTTGGAAGGGCTAGTGGACGCGACTATCAGACTAACAAACACAACGACGCGTCTTGGAAGCCCGCAAACACAGCGTGTACTATGATTCTACATCCGGAATGCTTCACGTTCGGCCCTCGGCGGCCTGGGAAATGAGCTCCTGCATTCCTTCGGACACTTGTGGCTGCAAAATGCCGTTTCGGTTGGCTGGAGACATATTTACCGCCTGCCTTGTTCGGACTAGTGGATATGAGTTTGGGCTGCGCATGGGGCCAGGATCCCTTCTTTGCGTAGGCTGAGAACCCTTAGCGTAGCTGCTCTGGGGCGAAAACAGGAGGCTAGTTACTGCCTTGAGAGCGCTCACTACGCCTGGGATTACGTACGACGAAGCAGCTTAATCTTGTTAAGATGAATAGGTAATCTTACTGTTTCTGTTAGTATGTCTTTTGCTTTCCGTCCAACTGCCCAAATTATACGGAGTGCTGTATGTCTATCACTAAAGCGCTCATGCCTGAAATCAGATATCATATATCGACGACGCTTCATTATCAACTGCGACAACTAATTTTCTCCGTGCTAAAAGGAGGTCGATCAGTGCTTGTATAATAGATTATGGCTCCTGGGGCACTGTGTCTTCCTCCCTTGATTCGTCACTAGAGGAAATAGGGATCGCCCATTACCCACATGCTTGTTGCTGCTGCTGCTGGTCTTTTTTGTTTCGTCTATAGAACACTCTAGTCCGTAGTCCACCTGTTCAACTATCTCCAGTAATTGCTCACCTCGTGGCCGATAGCCGTCCTGGACTGTTTTGATGTGTCTCGCTTGCAGCAGTTCTCACGGACTGCTCTTTCCAGTTCTACCTTCCTCCCATTTTACCTTCGTCTCCCAGGGCAACCAGACCCGATGAGTTCATTTGCCCCCCAATCTGCTCCAGAACCTTATACGCCCAAACCTTCCCTCCACCCTAGCTCACGTGAGAGAGAATCACGTGTATTTCATGTGATAAATGCGTGACGTTATAACTATTTGCCATGTTGTCACTCTGGCAATCACGAGATGAGCACATGTCCCAACTCCTCATTATCCCAACTGGTGGGTGTTGTAGTTCTCGATCCGATATAAACTGAACTGTCCATGTTCCTCTCTTAAGCAAGCTGGTTGAATAAGAGCTGCCTGATGGCTTTGATTGAATATCTTTGATTTCATCAAGCTTATTTTGCTACCGTCATTTTGGTGTAGCGTCGAAGCATTTTCTTTCTGTATATTCTGTTACACAGGTGTTTTGTTCGTGTCTCGAAGAGACCCTCATGTCTCTACCCTCCTCCTCTAGTCTTCCAGTCGCTGCTCATATCTTCTCCGCCTCAGGACCCTCTCATCTTTCGCATAACAGCTCTCCTTCTTCTGGCAGCCAAAGATACCATGTATGCTCTCTTTGCAATCAACCTGATTCCTCTTTAGCCTGCTCATCTTGCGTGTCGGCCACTATCCTGCCTGACCGTGTTTCTCTTCTCTCTGCTCTTGCCTCTCGCTCTGAGGCTGTGAGTGATGTCAACCTCTTACTTACTTCCGGTTCGACAATATCTCAAATCCGCGCTGCATCGCAGCGCGCCCACATAACTGTGTCCCATATTCGCAATGATCTCGCGGCCTTGAAGGAACATCTTGCAGATCTTTCTGCTCAGGCTGATCGCATGCGGTCAGAGGTTCGTGTTCGAAAGCGTATGCTATCCAGGGCTACAACAGCTCTGAAGAGTGCACACTGTCTTCAAGTTGACAGAACTGTACAGTCAACTGATGCTGTAAGATCAAAGGCATCATCCACTGTAACTAAGCTGCGAAGTTTGAGGCATGCATCTCTTTTGTCGATTATAAGCCGTTTTGATATCCATCAACTTTCCTCGTTCAAGTCATCATCGCCTCCCTTAGAACTGGATTCGACTCCGACTCCAGTCTCTTCTCATCCCTCATCTTTATCTCTCTGCATTGATGGAGTCCCCATCGACAATTTTACTGCACTTCGCCACAAACCGGCAGCCGAACTAGTGGATATGCTGACAAAGGTGTGTCAGCTTGTCGATCAGCTTGCCATCGTTCTCAATGTGTTTTTACCCTTCGAGATAGTTTGGCATCCTTTCGGTATCCGGCAATGTCCAGATATGGGTCCCGGAGTTCATCATCATGCTTCTGTGAAATCAAATAGAGTGCTCCACACTCGAAGTAGCAGCAAAAAGTCCAAGTCCGCACGGGACCCTTTTTTGAGTGTCAAGTCTCTTGAAATTTCGGAAGTTATTTCAACTACAGTCAAACAAGATCGGAAGAAAAATTATAAAGCAGCAAGCTTGGCCTCTTTTTCAGAAGCTTTATCTTATTTGGTTTGCGATATTGTATATCTACGAAGCGCCGTAGTACCATTTCCCTCTCTGTTTTCTCAGCCAACTCCAGATCCCGACTCACTCAATGAAGTAGACCAGGAGACTTCAGCTATCGAGACTCGAAAGGAAAAGTTTAAAGAAGCTATTTCATATCTTGATATTGGCCCTTTGTTGTGGGATACTATTCAAACTGCTCTTTCTTCTTTGGATCCCTCTGCAGAGACCAGTGATTATATGTCTGATCCTGAATTTGTTCTGGTAAACGTGGCCTACGTGTACAAAGCATTTCGACTAAAGAACAAGATTGACCGCTCTGCAGAATGGGAGATTGTTGACTTTAAATCGGGTTTTGAAGCAGATACAGTTTCACAAAATACGGTCGTCTCTGACAAATCTGGTTCACTTTTCGAGACCGGTTTATCAACTGGCCCTAGTGTTGATGGATCTGTGCCACCAAACGAGGGCTCTTCGCCCTCATCCGCGGACGATCCTGATGATGGCGACTTTACTGACATGCTAGTCGTCAATCCGGATGACTATGCAGAAGCATTCCAAAATCCTTACTCTGATCAACATCAACATGCTTTTACAAAATCAGAACGGATTCTACGAACCACTGCCAGGCTTGACAAGTGGGCAGATATGCGTTTTGCTGCCAAGCTTAAAGAGAAAGTCGCTAGGGTGGGATAAGTGTATATAATTGGTTTGAATTTTGACTTGTTCCGAACGTGGACTATGGATAGTGTTTTTTGTAAATTTTTTTGTTTTCATTATTCGGAGCTTGGTAAAAATTGATTTCCTAAAAAGGTAGCTTGATCATGTGATAAATGGAGTGATGGAGATATGGGTTTGTGAGTAACAACCTCGGCAAGGCGATGATATATTCGTCTTCTACCGTTTGCAGTACGTTGTCCCCGCATTTAAGATCAATTTTTCACGCTCAAAGTAGAATTGTGGTTGATTTTCTTTGACTAGAGAAGTTTGATAAAAATATATACCGATCCTTAGTGAACTTCAGTAGGTGATCGTGCGACAGTTTGTTTTATTGAATAGCAAAACTACATCTACCCTGAGCGTGCGATCTAGACTTTATCTCTGTGACAAATTCATCTAAACGATGTCAGTTCCACGACCCAAACCATGGGAATCTCATGGTGTTTCTAGTGCGCCGATAATATCATCCGTGCAGTCAACAACTTCGTCGACTGCTCCAACAACCAGTGTTTCGGCGCCAACAGCAACGACAGCAAGTACGACAAGTTCTTCAACTGTGCCTTCGCTTCCTAATCGGCCGAGTACGATGACCTCGAATAGTTTGGACGCGAGTTCAGCTCAAACTGGATTTAATTCTAGTAGTGCATTAAACAACTCGTTCGCATCTTCATTTTCAGGATATCCTGGTGGTGCTCGTTCTTATACTTCTCCATATGGATCTGCATATTCGCCATATTCATCACCCTATTCTTCTGCATATTCTCCTTACTCTTCAGCATATGGTTCTTTTGGGTCCCCATATTCTCGTTTCTATGGATCTGGAGGAATGCCTGGCATGCCAGGTCAGCAGGGTCCCCTTGAAACTTCAACAGCAGCTGCGTTCCAGATGCTTGAAGCAGTAATAGGTGCTGTTGGAGGTTTTGCTCAGATGTTGGAGTCTACATACATGGCTACGCATTCCTCTTTTTTTGCTATGATCGGAGTTGCAGAGCAGATGGCAATGCTGCGCAAAAGCGTGATTGGATCTGCATCGGTTGGATTACTTGCGATATGGAAAGTGTTTGTGAGGTTATGGCGGAAGTTAACTGGCCGTGCTAGTTCTGCTCCATCAGGTTCGAAAGACAGGTTCTCAGTGGGTGAATTTGAACGGTTCAAATCCGGAAATAGCAGTGGTGCGGTGCCACCTTCACAATCCACTCCAAAGGTATCTGTTTGGCCTTTGCTAGTGTTTTTGGGCGCTGTGTTTGGAGGGCCCTACTTGATGTCAAAGCTCATAAAATCAATGGCTGCTTCTCAGCAAGAATCAGACATGCATCTATCGTCATATGACAATGCTATGCTCAGAGCTGGTAACGTTCCCGAGGATTTAGCGCAGTCTGGATCTGGTGGAGTAAGTGGAGCATCTGGTGTAGCGACCGGAAATGATCTTATCATTGATCCATCCAAGCTAGAATTCTGCAGAGCTTTATTTGACTTCGAGCCTGAAAACGAGGCTATCGAGCTTAGATTGAAAAAGGGAGAGATTGTCGCGATATTGTCGAAGGATTTTTCTGAAGCTGGCATTTCTGACGGCTCACCAACATGGTGGCGCGGAAGATTACGGAGCGGCAAAATGGGGTTTTTTCCTTCAAATTACGTCGAAGTTATTAAGCGACGAACAGATACTGGCGGGAAAGTAGAATAAGTGGATGTTTCGTACGTTAAGAAAATATGATGCGAAGGGTTTGAGCAAAAAAGTTGGGTTTAGCTGCAGGTTTTGGTGTTTGGGATACAGTAATGATGGCATGGAGATTCAAATACAATAGTAACTATAATTTCATCTATAACCTGTAAGAAGACTATTTTTATAGTTTGACGTCGAGAATAACCTCAAGTCACGATTCTTTCGCTAGACTATCTAGCAACTCGATCCATTGTTCAGTGGTCCATCCCGAGCTGATAGCGCCATTCTCGATACCGTCGACGAGGACTGTCGGTGAGACATGTATCCCAGATTTCCGTGACTGACGGACGAACACCTTTAAATCATTTGTAATTTTGTTACCGATGTTACTAGGTGTCCCATCCGTGGATGGAGGAATGCCAACCAGATCTAGGAATTCATCTTTATCAATCCCTGCCGATTTGACTGCCAATTCTGCCAATCGTTCGTATGTCTTGTTTCGAGACTCATAATAGACCTCGGTATCATAATACTCTGCTGAAGCATCAAACAATGCCTTAGAAAACGCCCAGAACGCCTCTGGAGCAAGCTTCTCGACCGCTAGCGAGGCTTCGTGAACTAGCGTAGAGGATGGATGCCACGGTTGGATCTGATTACGAAACACAAACGTGAACGTCCCAGGTGCATACTTAGTCTCTGCCGCAGGAATCACGGATGAATACACCGTGTTGAACATTTTTTTCGAAAAGGGACAGACATAGTCCAAATAAACATCGATTGTATGCGGGGCTCTTGATGTAGCTGCAGTGACCTCCGAAACACCTACAACATACTTGTGGCCTAAAAACCGTGGTGCAATAGACATTTCAATTGCTGTTGCTGGAGAACTTGATGAAAATTTAAATTGATAAAGACCAATCAGGCCAACAATAATAAATATTGGAATAGAATGAGCGAAAAACAATTTGGCGAGGTGGATGTTTGATAACGGAATGTTCAGTTTAAATGCTGCAATAGTTCCTCTATATGTAAGCCTGGAGACGTCATATCTTGTAATCAGAACAAACCCCTCGTAAACCTCATCGCTTATTTGATTTCTATATAATGCTGACCTTGGCATATCGATGCATCCTTTCTTCGAAACCTGCTTGTTCGCCCAAATGTGCTATAGAGTAAAAATGTCAGTATTTAAATAGGCTACGTAGATAACGCACGTACTAAGCAGAAAGCATTTACCGCAATATAAGTAGTTGTCTTCGTCATCTCTTTCACATCCAAAACAACGATACTCGACGTCATGAGAACACATACAGCATCCCAGTTCTGCATCCTGTCTCAGCTTCGAGTCTCTACGATTCCCCATGGGTGGGGAGGGCATCACATAGGATAATGAAGGAGCATCTGGAAGTTCTGCAATCTCGGAATTGGATGGCTTGCGGGAGTTTTTTTCTATGTCCAGAGAAGCAAATCCAGTGGTAGGCGGTCGCTGAAGAGCTTGTAAACGAGCAAATAAGTCTTCTGTAGCTTTATCTTCGTGTATCTGTTCTTTATCTGACTGGGAAAGTTCCGCCTCGGACCCATCGTCACTCCCTAGCTTGATATACATGTCGACTAGCTCATCGGCCTCCTGGTCAGTATCTTGTCCTTCGGAGTGCGTGTCACTAACTTCTACCTCCTCAGGAGTTGTATCCTCGTTCGAGGCCGCACTGAGCACAGAAACTAGCCTATCGGCCTGGTCTTCAATATCTTTCTTTTCCTTATTAAACTCCTCCTGATCGAATGGGACCTTTTCCTTCGAAAATGCAATAGGTTCTTCAGAAGGTTGAGATCTCCCGTCAAGAGTAGATGATTCTTTTTGTGCTTCTGAAATAAGTTCTTTAGAATCCTTCACATTTTTCTGAGCATCTCTCAATAAGCTCTTCTCGTTGAAATCGGGTTCTTCATCTATTGCCTTACTATCTAAATCGTTCGCAATGACTTTCAAATAGTCAGGATTAAGATACTTATTCCCATTTCTCTCGTTCGCATTTTGCTGTTGTGTATGATCGAGTACAACAGTACTCTCTAGCATTTTCAATTCTTGTAAGTCGTCCGGGCTCATTTCCCACTCCTTAAGACTAAGCTCTTGTAGTGCCTTTTCGAATTCTTCGTCGTCAACTTCAATTCTTTCCTTGCCAGTGCCACTCTCACTTTTAGCCAGCTGGGAATCCGTATGCTGCTCTTGCTGAGCCAAAAAAATCCGAGGATCAATAGTATCTGACTGTACAGGGGCCGACGATCGTGCGACAGACTGCGGAGCATGATTGAATATGGTCTTGAAACGTGCAGTCAATGCATCCACAGATCCAAGCATATCAGGCGATGGTGACCGCTCTCGAACTCTTGATGATATTGGTATTTGAGGAATCGAAAGCGAGTCGAGCCGAGATATCAAGTCATGTAATTCATCATCTGGTTTCGATTTCGACGCAGCGGTAGAGCAAGGACCTGATGCTTCCGACTGCGGGGTACTTTTGGATTCCGATGAATCGGGCATTTTTTTCTAATTTATTTTTAATACTTATTTACCGCGAGACCATTTCTATCATCTGTAGACCATTTTTTGCTGGACGAGAAATTAACGCGTCTAAATAACATAATAACAAATGACAGTCACGTGTGGCCACGCTGCACCGCCAAAACTGACTACCCATCAGTGGAGATGCAGTGCTCAATTGTTTGTGATATCTCGCTAGATTTGCAGCTTGAAAGGTGTCGAGCTTAAGCTTAAGACCAGCAGTTTGCAATTTATCAAAGTGTTCGGTCAAAAAATCATGGCAGGATCAAAAAGTATTCTTCATATCATCCGGCCACCGGAAGAACAGCTTTCGAAGCAAACAAGTATGGCGTTTTCACAGTCCATTCCCATCGATGAAGGAAATGAATATAATCCGTCGAACAATAATAAAGCACTCCATATGTCAACTTCAGAATCTAGTGGGCTTTCGCCAGCTTCTCGAAGACTTGGATCAAACGGACCGCGGTCGACAGCTGCTCAAAATATTCTCAGTTTGATGCGGAAACCGACCAAGATAAGTGATCCAGCTGCAAGCATATTATACGCGAATACTCCAGCAGATAACCCAAGTTCTAAAGAGATTGCGGAAAATTTGTTTTTTGAGTCGTTACAGAAATCAAAGAATCTACGTACTACATCAGAGAATTCAATGTCTTGGATAGCTCAATATCCTCCGCAATCTCCTACTCCTGTCAAACAAGAACAATCCAACAAATCCTCAGCCGAGCTGAAAACTAAGAGATCAAAAAAATCTCGAGTAACTGAAGTTCCTACAATCGAAGTTCTTAATTGGACCGTCCTTCAACGACATGACCCACGAATAAACAAGATTTTGCTCACAAGTTCCCATTCTGTACTTTATAAATTTGTGTCTGATACAGGTGCGTGGGAAAAGCTCTCTTGTCAAGGAACTCTTTTCGTGTATTCACGTCGTCCGAGATATGATGCGTTTGGAGCGATAGTCGAGGATGAGGACGTTGCCCTTGCGATCTTGAACCGACATTCTATTAAGAATTTTTTCATCAGGTTAGAAGATGTATCTGATGTTGAACGAATTGATGAATTTATCATGCTACGTTCTCCGCCTGGAATGGTCGATAAATGGGAAATTTCTTACGAGGATGCAACTGTCCCTCCCCAGCCAGACGTTTGGGGGATCTGGATATACGAGGAATCTGACCGGCCCCGAGTTGAAAGTTTGTGCCGACAGTTTGTACCAGAGGATACAACCCAAGTCACGGCAACGAATGGTTCCAGTATCGCCTCAGGACCAAGTCAATCTCTTGTACATGACGAAGACGTGCTGGGAAAATTGTTCAGTACTGCTATTAACAAATTTGTCGAGCATCGAATCGAGTAGTATGTGGCGTTTTGGTATGGTTTTTGTTGTTTTGATCTGTATGATTTTAGGTTCACTTTTTTAGCTTGCTATTGTATAATAGTTTGTATTATATCGCCAATATAACAACTTAGATCTAACTTTTTTTATAACAATTTAAATTATGAATCTGACATGCTCAAATAAGTACTTCTGTGCTCAAGTGGTGATCTTGATTGTGACAGCGAGGTTGGCACTCCATTTGGTATATAAGCTTGGGAAAGACTATAAATGAGGGGCAACATCTCGTCTATACAGGCTTGTCGACTGTCGCGTGGAAACGAGTGATCTCTGTGGTCTTATTTGCAGCTTTAGCATAGATTAATATGGATGGACTTTGAAATGGTAAAGTGCGGCTTCAATTCAGTGACAATTTTTGATATCTAAATACTCGCTCTAGTCCTAAATAACGAATGATCTAGAATATTAGAAAGCAATATCAGATGACAAATTCGCCAACTCTAGACAATAAAATCGAGCGAGACATTAGATATCAAAAATTTTAAAAAAAGAAAATAAACGCTGATCGCTAGATTTTCGTACAATACTAAATATAACCTCTGTCCGGACATATTGTCGTATTGGGACTGTCGCAGTTATTCAATTTCCGATGACACCGCTACAATGCTTCGGAAACAGAGGAACCATCGTAGATTGATAAAACTTTAAAACCCGAAAGTTCAGAATCACAAATTGATTTCACTTGAGGAAGATTGATCTGAAGCCAGGTCTCGCCAAAGCAATCGATGTTATCTGAAAACCAATACGAGGGATAAACAATACTTATACCATACATTTTAAAACTACTATACATCCAAAAATCGCGTAAAAATATTTTAGATAACCAGAAAAGTGCCAAGGAGAAGACGCCGAAAATTTGAAAAATTATTGTACAAAAATGAAGGATCTATCCGACCAGCTCAAGCCGTCCAATTACCTGGCCCGAAACCGACCTTCCAGAGCAGTTAACTTTAGAAATTTGATGCTGTGTTGTAAGCTGTAGGAGGTCGCACAGGACCATCTTGCGCAGATGGTTTATACGGAACTGCATTAGGCTGTGGATCAGAAACACGAGTCTCTGCGTCGGTGTCGTCTAGCGAATCATCGACGTGTGGAACAGCTTCAGATGGAGCTGAAAGTGCACCAGTGATAGGATAACCACCGGAATGCTCGCGGTTTTGAGATGTCTTAGTCGCAGGTAATAAATCGACGAAGAGAATCAACGCGTAGAGAGGATAGAAGTAAGCAAGGGACCACTCGACAGCAGCACTGCCGTAGTCTGATGGAACTGAAGCAAATGCAATCGCTAAGCCAAGAGCTATAACAACCCAGATAAATTTGAGCAAGTACGAAAATCTTAACCACTGTACTTCGTAATATGTTCTCCGCAGAATCCAGTATTCACCAATGGAACAACATGCGGATACACCAGCCCCAGCGCAGAAAATACAAACGTTCGTCATGTGCGCAGTATGGTGGTGCTGCGTATCGAAAATCGTGAGAAAAATGATTCCAATCATAGAAACAAACGCAAAAAAAATTGCAGCGGCACCTAGGTACTTTTCACGTTTATAGTTATTTGGAGCAAGACGGTGGGCATGCCGAAGATAGCGCTCAGCAGCGACAGAAAGCACAAAGCAGACTCCTTGAACGATACCACATGCAATAAAGACCGGCTGGACACCAGATGCTCCGATATCTGAAATATATGGTATATAAGTTCCAGCGACTTGTGATGGAAAGAGATGGCTTCCGTAGCCGTCGCCAGCCCAAACAGCCATGAGAGCAACAAGCATACCCCACCAGGCGCCTGCGGTAATTAGCGGAAGTATCCAGTAATGTCGGAACTTTCGCAGAAATGGCAGCTTTGATTTGCGTGGTCCCTTCTCGAGGTCCATTGCGTATAGAATAGGAAGGTCGAATAATAGGCGGACAATGGCAGAAGCAAAAGGACGAGGTTACGAGACTTGCTCGATGATTTTGTAAGTGTGTTGTTGGCTGTGAGGGTAGGTATCGTAGCTGTGATTCGGATGTTTCGGAACCGACCACAGAAACTAGATCGCTTTGGAGAGACCGACCAGATGAATTTAGATCTGGGAAAGAACAAAGACAGAAGGACAACAGAAGACAGATATAATATATACACGCCAATTAGGAGATAAAAAATGCCTGGGAAACTTAAAGCAGCAGGGGCAAAAGGCACGGATTCAAGATGACGATGAGATCCCGAGCCGGCGATGATGACAAGTCTAGCTAACCCGGAACCGCGCCTTATGTATTTGCGCGTTCCTAGTCCAAAGACACAGCCCAGCTCTTCCCTCGAGCAGCGGATTCAACCGTGGTCAGACCCACGAACAAGTATAGTTTCTATTCTTATACGTAGATCCACAGACGAAGCTTTATTTCTAGGAGCCTCCTCTGGTCCACTTCACTCCTGTTCTCGAGAGGTGTCGTGTGCCAGGAGCTGCGCCGCAGCTGATGACGCACGAGACTAGTTCCTGCCCGAGAGTACCACAAGACAGGGATTGAACTAGTAATATAGCGGAATGATCTAGATCAGATCTAAGCAAATTTGAAATGGAAAATCAATCAACTCAATTGTTAGAGCGGGATCAACCAAGTGCGAGTAGGATGTGTGGTTTTCACAGAAAAATTACACCGAAAAGAGATATTCCCAGACAGGAGCTGCGGTCTAGATGTCAAAGCTCGTAAAACCGGCTGGACGCCCGCCGGATTTAACAACAAAAATAGTGTCCACTGGGAGAGAACACCAACACATTTGACTTCAAGAATACAAATTAACTTAAACAGATAAAATTAACTGCATAGATTTTGCAAAGTCCAGTCTAAGTAGAACTCTAGGAAACAAGAGCAACTCTCATCGGCAGCAGAGTTTCCACCGGTTGGCCCAACGAACGAACAGTTCTGGAGCCACAAAACGCCTTGCTCCCGAAAATAATTTCCCGGTCTACTGGCCGGGCTGAAATCGGAACGTGTTTATCCGTCCTAGAACGTTCAATAGAACTTGTGGAGAGGTAATGCCAATCTAAAAAAAATTTTAGCTAAAAAAAATTCGGCTTTTTGTTCTGATACAATGGGCTACAGAGAAAGAGATGATAACAAATGGATATTTTAAACTCGCATAGACATTTGCAGTCGATTATGTAATTATGAACCGTGAGTAGTGGCCAACGGTCTATTTTATTTCCTTGGGCGCTCGCCGCAGGAGCCAAAGCTGGCCGAGTCACGTTACAAATCATGTTGCTCACGTGAGTTGTGAACAATGCGAGTTTCCACAACGATCAGGTCGCGCATTAAAGCGATACACGCGATCCTAAACCATTTCAGTGGAAATTTATCTTCACATATTTCCATAACCTTTTATACAGAATTCTGTTTGCTGTTAATTCTTCATATCATACTCTTTGTATTTGAGTCATCTCAAGGTGTTTTATTTCCTCATGTCGATTTCTGGATCCAGCAGCTCTCACAAACCGGACGGTGGCTCGATTTCTCCACTACAGTCACATCATTCTTCTTCATGCTGCTGCCACTCAACCTCATCCCAGAAAGCAGAGCCACCATCACCTACATCGCCAATCCTGCGACATTTCTCGATCCCATTATCTACAGGTTCGAAATCTGCTGTGAATAGCACTCCAATTTCTGCGACCCAGATACATCGTCGTGCGTCGTTGCCCGGAGTCTCCTCAATTTCTTCCTCCGAAGATCAAAATCAGGTATCCTGCGCCCATCATATGTCATCAGATTCGTGTGACCATGAACTTGCTACGGAAAGCAGAAATTCACCACATCGCTATGATTTAGTCGTCTGCGCCCATCATCACCATCGAAGAGCGTCTACTGCCGTCAGATTTCTTCCTCCAGATCCGTCCTCATCACCCCACGATCCCTTTATGCTTCTCGAGCAAAGGCCTTGTGAGCATACACTTTGCGGCCATTTCGCTCGCTCTCCTTCCCCGTATGATCGACTATCTCGAAATGGAAAAGTTTCTTTTTAGCCGTTTTATCTACATTTATCTCCCTGGTTGACTTGGGAATGGGGAGAGAGATGGTTTGCATATTGGAAATTGGCGTTTTGTGTTTTTTTGAGACAGGTTGGGTATCAGCTTTTCTAGTTCTTTCAAATTTGTAAATATGCTACTAATTTTAATATCAATTAATTTCGATTGGCAGTATGCACCATATTCCTGGAAACTATTGAAGGGCCGTATTCTTGCTTTACTCATTGCCCACCGCTTGCACAATTTTCTCAGTCTCTCTTACACTTTCGAGAAGCTCGCTTAATCTCATCGCGTGAAAAGTCACGCCGCACGTTTCTGCATCACAACTCATGTGACTGGAGACCAAACTAGTTGAGATTTTCTAGTAACTTTAATATTGCACAAAAGAAGTAATATTATTAAAACAAACGAGAAATCTGTAAAAGTACAATTAAGAAAATCAACTCCTTATTAAAATCTCTACACAAGATATCAATCAGTCATGACATAAGAACGCTAAGAAATATCCATACTAAACCGAAGGACTGGCTTCATATGGTAGCGAATCTGATGACGATTGACTACCCTTGGCTATAGATGTCGCAAACTTATCAAGCCAGTCTAAAGGATCATCAAGAACCTCTGAGTCTGATTCGGAGCGAGTAGATATTCCATGAGCTCTGCTTTTGGCCGTTCGCCTGCGCTTGATGCTACTTGATGCAACCGTATCAGCTTCATCGGAGTTCTCTCCTGACCCGCTATGATCATCTCCAGTTACTATGAAACCACCCAATGTTTTATCCTCAAAATCGTCTTCATGTTCATCTTCACTACCATCGTAATATGCTTTTATATCCTTCGATCTATCCTTCCGGTGCGTAATCGCAGCATGAAGCACTTTGCGTTCTGTAGCAGCCCTTTTTAATACCAAAGCTCTCCGTTTCATTCGATCTTCATCTGGATCAATAGTTTCTGAAGTCAAATTCCCCAGCGATTTCTTTCGATGTGGATCAAGCACCTGCTTACGTTGATCCTTCGAGGCTAGCAATCTCTCAATATCTCGCAACCGCTCGACCTTACTCCTCTTTGGTGGTTGACCATCATTAAGGGCGGCCTCCGTAATCTTTAGCTTCTCAGTCTGAATCTCAATCACCTTATCCTCAATACTATCTTCCATAACTAATCGAAACACGTGAACCGGTCGTGTCTGACCTAGCCGATAACAGCGATCAATAGCTTGCCTTTCTTGCGCAGTATTCCACCATAGATCACACATAACAATTTGAGACGCAACAGTCAAGTTTAATCCAGTTGAAGAAGCTGACAGAGATGCCAAAAGAACTGTACAGTCATGGCTACTTTTAAATTGTAAAATCGCCTCATCGCGTTTATCAGCAGACATAGTTCCATCAATGCGAGTATATGAAATGCTTTCATCCTTCAACAGTGGCTCTATGATATTCAGAAATGAAGTCCACTGAGAAAAAACAACTGTCTTTACAGGGTGCTCAGTAAAAGATGCCGCGTCATTTTGTGCTTTAGTTGCTATATACAAAGGTTAATAACATCATCCAGATGCCTGTGATATTAAATACTCACTGGATAAAATCCTCATTAATGATTCTATTTTGGTAGAACTAGAATCAACCTCTTCAATATTCGGCTGAACATCCAAATCAGCAGTCGAAATTATTCTCGTCTTGGATAAATTACACGGCGCACGGCACTTCGGACAAAGCGGATTTCTTTCCAAAGCAGCTTGTATACAATAACGACAATAAATGTGCTGGCAAGGCAGAATCAACGGATCGTTCAAATTCTCAAAACAAATATCACATTCATCATTATTTTCTATTGCTGTTTGTAAAAGAAATCGCAACTGCTGCTCTTTCTCTGGAGTCATAGTAGTATCGTTATTATCAAAGTCCAAGTCTTCCAATTTCTCTGCAACTAACTGCCGATGGTTGCACATCTGCCGTAGACGAAGTAAAGCCTCTAAAACATGAATATATCCTGATCTACCTGAACCCGGTCCAGAATTTGCAGCATAATCCTCCATAACTCTCTGTGCTTGATTTCGCAAAGCATCGTAAACTTTCCTCTCATCTGGAGTCCATCGGATCGTTAACAGATGTTCGTTTAGTGGTGGCAGCTGTAAGTGAACTACCGAGTCCATAGTTTTTGCTCTCCGAAGACAAAACTCTGTTAACAAAGCTTGTAGGCGAGTCATATCAGGATTTTGATTGTTATTCTGTCGTTTTCGTTTCATTGTGAAAAACTTTTTGAATTGTTTTCTTTCGTTCAAGCCACCGCTGATATGAAAGAAGCGCAATAGCGAGAATAGATCTTCAACAACGTTCATAATCGGCGTGCCTGTGAGTGCCCAGTGACTGTATGAATTTAATTTAACCACAGCCAAAGAAATCTTAGAAGCTGGATTTCGAATTATATGGGCTTCATCAAGAATAACACGCCGCCAGAGCTGGGAAAACAGTTGGAACCTTTCCGAAATTACACCGGTTCCATCTCTCAGAGACTCGGGAAGAGTTTGAAATTCTGACCGAAGAGAACCATATGACGTTACAACGACATCATAATCATTAAAATTAATATTCTCATTCTTTTTGGCGCCATGGTACACAATCACTCGAAGCTGATTTGTCGTAGACACATGCATGCTGATCTGCTCCGTCCAATTTGACATTAAACCCACAGGAGCCACAATCAGCGTAGGTCTTCCTCTGTATCTATCAGGGACTGTATTCTCCTTTATCAGTTTGTCTTCCACAGCTCGTTCGGGATCATTTGCGATCAGAGATATTAATTGAATGGTCTTTCCCAAACCCATATCATCCGCTAAAATACCTCCGCTTACCAGAGGCGGAATGCAATCACTAACAGCACGCGTGATGTCGTGAACAAATAGATTTTCATGATATTTCTTCCAAAATTGCAAATGATCTGTACCGTTGTCAAAATACGGATGTTCTCTCTGAATCAACCAGGCCAATCCCTGCAGTTGATAGTCAAGCATTTTAGTATTTATTGAAGAGGGCTGACGAGCCTTCACTAGCTCTGCCAGATCTTTTTCGGTTCGGCCCAGTTTTGCATTTAAAAGCGGGTCACGATTTTCGCCAGGTGCCTTAGAAACGGACGCGCCAGAAAATGGACCAAATCCACTATTACCATTATATAGATCGAGATCTATTAGCTCACCCCCGCCGAAAAGATTAGTGGGGCGAGAAGCATTTGAATACAGCGGTTGCAATAACCTGTCAGATATAGGACACTCTTGAGCATTTAAACCGACTTCGCGCGCTTTCATCATGATAGCAAATCGAGAC
This sequence comes from [Lipomyces] oligophaga, assembly GCF_038497815.1. NCBI lineage: Eukaryota > Fungi > Ascomycota > Lipomycetes > Lipomycetales > Lipomycetaceae > Lipomyces > [Lipomyces] oligophaga. Next base: position 804,588 of record NW_027117785.1, on the reverse strand, counting down.
AAGCTATCAGTGTTGACCACTAATATGACTTTCATATACCAAGAAACGAAATCCACCTCTGTTACAATTGCTCGAAGTATAGTCCCTGTTCCTGCCAATACTGGGCCCAGCTTTGCAACATTCTTCCTATTCATAAAGGCAACTAAATGGCGGTTGCTTGTATGTAATACGTAGTCGATATCGTTACCATATTTGAGTTCTGCAACTTTTAACTGAACGACTTTGCGTTAATATTGTATGCACTTTAAAAATATGAAAAAAAAATTCAAAGAACTTACTATTGTTTTCGGCTTAAGATCTGAAACCGCAGGTGATTTCTTCTCAATATGGAAATCCATCGGGATAATCAGAACATTGTCTGACGATAAATCATTTACTGGAAGATGAGATGGTTGGTAGTGCGAATTGTACAGGCTGAGATCAGAATTAGAAAAGGGCTGTTGGCTTCTGAACAGCATATTCATATTCTGCTGTTGTAAATTTGGATTTGATATGAAGCTTAATTCAGGACCAGTAGGAGGAAATGAACGTTGCAGCGGAGGAAATGCAGAGGAGAGCGCATGTTGGAATTCAGTTCTGGCCACCATCCCTGCAGATTGTGGTCTCGAATTTGATTTTAAAATAGATACATTCGAAATCGGATTTTCTTTCAGAAATGTAAGGTCGTCATCATTATACTTCGGCGCGGTATTTGCAACTCGGTTGCGAGCTCGACTCTCTTGCGTTGAAGACTGCCTGATATCATCTTCATCATCCGAAATGATATCTATCACCTCTCGCGCGGATATCGATGACGAACTGTTACTGCCCAAATCATACACCGGACTTTGTAGATATGCATGGCTAGACATTATGTAGTTCGGAGCTCTATCGACAGAACCGCGAATGTGGCTATATCCGCCGGGAACTGAGTCGCACTCTAAGAGCTGGCAACTCGTTGGAACAAAATAATGAGTTTATGTAATAATTGAAAAAAAAATTATCACAACCGGACTCTATCCAAACGAGCGAAGTACCAGACACAGCACAGCTGGTTCAGTTACCAGCTTTTAGCCTAATTTTGTACGCGTTGCTCTTGAAGCGATTTCATCGCACGAAGCACTCGATGGGAGATATCTATCTACTAACTGAAAGTAAACTGGCTGTGGAAGATCTTCCGACATGGATACGTAATTTAGCTCTATTACGGCATAACTCTTCATTGGTGAAATCATCTTACTACTGGATTTTAGATACACTAGATTATTTCTAGTAGTTCGTTGAAATTGGAAATACTGTGAAAACATGATAATTTGTTATAGGAGAAGTCGAAATTGATTCGTACCAGATTTCTCAGGCTATTACCCAGCTTCGCAGATAAAAATAATGCGTAAAGATATAAACAATTGCACTACGGGCGAGCTTTTTAGGATATATAGCTGCAAAAATTGAGCGACTTGGATGCAAGTAATTTTAGAAAGTTGCGCTTGATCTTCTTGTCAAGCGTTGAACGATCCGAAATAGGACAAGAGCGATTAGATAATCAAAAATGGTGGCAAAACCCTTATAGTTACATTTCTCGCATATATAAAGCGTGTGACCGCACAGTTGCACACTTACGCCATTAGCGCACTCCTCGTGTATTTGATACAACACCATTTCTCACCACTACTCCGGCTTTTCGCAACCAGAGTTTGGAATCATATTCACATCGTGTTGTAACTGTCGCGCAGTTCCGCCTCCCATTGTCCACATACGCGTCGCGTTCGCGTGTGCAATTTAGTTTGTTGATATTCTATACTGTTTACCTATCGCGGTGTGTTCTCACCGCAGCAGCGCCTAGGCAAGTTCCGTCAATGTAAGCGTGAATATGATGTCGATATTGGCGTTCTTGTTGCTTTCGGAGCTCATAACGCTTTCTGTTAAATAATTATAACTCACCTAATTCTGTTTTTAGCTGGCTGCCTCAATCATGGACGTGGATACGGCTCTGGCCGCGAACCTGGCTCATATACAGGGTCAGGATCCGACCGGGATGCACCACCACCACCAACATCATTTGAACCTCGCGACGGCTTCTGTTGCTGCTGCCCAAGCAGCCGCTGTGATTGATCCTAGCATCGGGCTAGGTGCTCCACCTGGTCATGAGGAGTTAGATCCAAAAAAGACCTGCATTTTCTGTCGAAAGACCTTCTCGCATCCTGGATCACTTGGCCGTCATCTGGATTTGAAGAGGGGCACAAGACTTCATCCAGCGGAAGCTGTGGATCAGCTACGCGGAGACGTTAAACGACGGGGAGACATTGTTGAAATCAAGGCCCGTCGCGCTCGGAGAGCGAAAGAATATAACGCCCGTGATGAAGTCAAGGAGCGCGCAAAAATGCGTAGAAAAGAAAAAGAACGGTCAATGAGATCGAGAGAAGAAGCCAAGCTTAATTTTCTAAATCGTCTTGGTATGCCTGCGCTTCCCCCTCATCCGTCGTTTCCTTACATGGTATTATACTTCTTACCGCCCGCACAATGGCCACATGATCCTCCTACGCAAGAAACGTATAATCAATTAACGCTTGCGCTGGATCCGTCGTTACATATGGAAGATGACCGATATTTGGATTGGTCCTCGAAGGCGAAAGTTGCGTACGATAATTGGCAGCAATTAAATAAAGCGAAGAAGCTTGAAGTCTGGAACCGCGAGCAAAGATCTGCTGCAGAAGCTGCTTTGGGGACGCTTACATTGCTAGATCTTGGTCGACGAGACGATTGGTTGATTGAGGAAGAGAAACGATTGGCAGAGATAGAAGCGTTGCAGATCTAACGAGATTTTACAGGACTGCGTAAGATGTACGATTATGAAAATAACTAATAGTGAATGAATTAATAAATCAATAAGCCATACCATTTATATATTACATAATCAATGCAACTAGTAGACTGACGAATGAAGTAGATCCAACAATAGCGAGAGCATTTGGAACAGCACCTGCAGTGCTTGTAGTTGTTGAAGCGTCTGAGCTCGCGGCAGCAGACGCTGATGTAGTGGAAGAATTAGATGTAGTAGTAACAGAAGCGAAAGTTCCAGAAACTGAGGTGCCGGAAATTGAAGCTCCCGAAACGACAGAAGAAGCAAATCCACTGCCCTCGCTCTGTAAACTGGAGACGAATTGCGAAGCTTTACTCTCGACATTCGAAGGAAACTGAGTTGCTTTACTCTCAACTCCTGAAGCAAACTGGGTAGCTTGACTTTCAATCGCAGATCCAATGCTAGTTGCTCCACTCACAACATTAGAGTAAACCGACTGACCACCGCTAGCTACATCTGAAACGACGGATCTAGCATCAGATGCAATAGAATTCACGACCGATCCCGCTCCACCAATAAAAGAGGTAACGCCATTGATGATTGTGAATATTTCCTGTCCCGAGACCAAGGGAGAAACAGCAAACGCTGCGAGTAGAATAGATGATAGACGCATAAGAGCTTAGAGATGGACAGAACAAGGAAAGTCAATTTTTATTCAAAACAAACGTTCAACCCATTTTCAATTCCACGATGAAATACCTGCGCTATATATATATGTATTTATAGCTGACTTTCATTGATAACAACTGTAAATTATGGTGGGAGTTGGATCGATTATCCAGTCAGCTCGGAAAGGGCGGAGCGCAAAGAAATTAACGCAATGACGGAAGATTACGTATTTAGAACGCCTAACACTATCAACATGAGTTAACGTACGGGATTCAACAAAAATAGGTTGTATTCAAAATTATGGCGAAGCGTTCGTCCATCACGGAACCTTCATCCAGACCCTAAAATGCTCCAGTCTATGATCGACTAGGGGCGTACTTTCGAGTCTCTGATTACGAATGATCTACATCTTGCTAGTCAAATTCATCCAGTCATTGATCCAGCAATTTGCCAGCACCCCGCAGTTTACATTCCATAACCACATTTGATCCACCATGGCTATACACTAGCTTCTGGTTACGTCAACTAACAATCGCGGCTCAAACTAAAAGTTTTGTTCAGCTCAGTAGGAGCTCATGTATGTAGATCAGAAAAGCATAGCCCGTCTCATTCCAGTTGGAATCGCGCCCGGCATTACAATTACTGCGCCGCGTTCAATCCTGCGCGGAGCGCGGCTGCTGTTTAAACGCGTCTTTTGTGGACATCGAAGATCTCACTCACTGCTGGGGCTGGTTGGCCATACGTCCCACGGCTACTAGCGGCGTAGCGGGTAAGTTCGACGTGTTGACTACTCTCAACAGATGTTGACACAAACACCTTGTAACAAACACATAAAGAGTGGCATTTCTCTGCGCATAGAGAGTGTGGTTGAGAGCAGGTACTAACTGCTACGAGCTCTTCAGGCTGTGTCAGGCCACGGCTACAGCAATATGATAATTGAAGAATATTTATCCGGCCTATTTCAATCCTGCCTGCATTTAAAGAATAAAAAGCGGATTGAGTTGTACTCCAAATATTTATATCACAATCGCCCCGAAGCTTTCACTGGTTCAGTTTATCACGATGTGCTTGAGTGCACAGACATGTCAAGAGATATTATTGACAGCAGATGTGCAGAATAACGTGAGAGAGGTGCAGCAGTAGAGCAATTTCTGCCGACGGCATTAGGATGCGCTTTTCAACATCCGTTTGTTTCGTAGACATAGATCATTGTTTATATTGCCCCAGTATCAATACGAGTATAAACTGTTACTATATTGGCTAGATATAGTACAGCTGTCGGCCAAATGCTATGCACAGTCAACCGGAGCTATCCGTTAGGGTATACAAGGGAAAATCAGATCTGCGCATTTGCTAAGGCTGCAATCCTTAGTTCTAGACACAGGTTTATTTATTCTTAAAAGCGGTTACACTCAAGCCGTTCATTGTATCCTGGATGGCTGCATTTCAAGTAAATTTTGAGCTCTTACTAATTCATTTGAATAGTCTGCGACCCCTTGCTTGTTGAGTGAAGAGGGGACAACTACACAGCTTAGCACCCCTTTCAATTGAGCGCCCGCCTAGCTAGTACAGAACCAAATTCATTCTCTCCGAAAATAACAGTACAAGGAAATTACTATAAGATTAGGAGAAAGATAAAAGAAGTAGACACCCTATTTCCGACTGACAGGGTTACCTTCATAAATTTAATAAAGATTAGCTCACCTTACAACCTGGACAATCGAATAACATAAAGTTTCTATAGTTTGAACGCCATTAAATATGAAACATACTACTGTAACCAGACTGAAACAGAATACAGGTTACATAACCAAATTTATGTTACCATGTTAAATGACCAAAAAATGATATTAAAAACTAAAGTACACATTATAGCGAGGAATCACCCCATTCAAAATAAAATAGCCAAGTCCTTTTCGAGCGATTGACCCTACAACAAGAAGGAGGCAAAAAAGGCAATGAACGAAGCAGATCCAATAGTGACAAGCTTGTTGGCACCAGCCGACGACGTGGATGTCGAAGAACCAGAGCCAGAGCCAGAGCCAGATCCAGATCCAGATCCAGATCCAGAGGCAGAGGCAGAGGCAGATCCGGACACAATAGTAGACATAGTCGACAAAGTGCTGTTTCCAGAGCCAGAAGCTGTGGCAGAATAGTTACCCGATGCAGATGCACCACCAAATCCACCAAATCCACTAGCCGAACTAGAGATACCAGACTTTCCAGAATCAGAAGCAGCCGAAGCACCTGAAGTCATAGTACCAGAGCCGGAGCCGGAACCAGACGCTTTTGTAGATGAGGAACCAGAGCCAGAGCCGGAGCCTTCAGAGGATTTAGAAGAGCCTCCACTAGACGAAATTCCCCGACCGGAACCACCAGTAGAAGAGCCAGTGCCAGAACCCTCGGTAGAAGAAGCAGAAGGGGGTTCAGTAGATGAAGCACCTGAATCAGATCCTGTTGTAGTGATACCACGGTCAGATCCTTCTGTGGAAGAACTTGAACCAGATTCTTCAGTAGAGGAGCTTGAATCGGATCCTTCAGTCGAAGAAGCACCCGAATCAGAACCCTCGGTAGAAGAAGCAGACGGAGGAGCAGTAGACGAGGCACCCGAATCACCACCTTCCGAATATGAGGCACCCGAATCAGAGCCTCCAGTAGACGAAGCACTCGAATCAGATCCACCAGTAGAAGAACCAGAATCAGTTCCCTCAGTAGAGGAAGCAGATGGAGGCTCAGTAGATGTTGCGCCAGAGTCAGATCCTTCGGTAGAAGTAGCACCAGTATCTGAGCCCCCAGTGGAAGTAGCACCAGTATCTGAGCCCCCAGTGGAACTTGCACCAGAATCAGACCCTTCAGTAGAAGTTGCACCAGTATCCGAGCCCCCAGTGGAACTTGCACCAGAATCAGACCCCCCGGTCGAAGAGGCACCAGTGTCAGATCCTTCGGTTGATGATGCAGCAGAGTCAACGCCTTCGCTAGAAGAAGTCTCACTAGGAGAAGCGTCAGTAGGTGTGATACTCTCATATCCGCCAGTAGAAGTAGGATTTGACTCAGAGTATTCAGTAGAGGTTACATCAACTGAGCTTACATCGGTAGATGAAGCAGCGGCATCATAGCCTCCAGTAGACGATGCAGTTTCATCGTATCCACTAGTCGTAGTCTCAGCAGAAACATCAGTTGAGGAAGCTTCAGACGAAGATGTTGACGTAGCTTGGGCAGCAGAAAGCGACCCGAGGATAGCAGCAGAGTCAAGCGTAACACCAGCCTCCTCGCAAATTGAAATAGCAAATAAAAGAGTTTGTGTCTGATCATCAGTACTACAAGAGGAAATAGCACAGCTCATAATGCTGCTAATGAAAGCATTGTTTGGACAGTAGCATGTGAAGTCAAAATACTGGCAGCTAGTAGTCGCGATAGCATTAGTGGCACACTGCTGAGCACAAGTAGGAAGACCTGAAAGCAGCTGGGCCGAGGCAACCGACGCAATAGCTAAAACCGCAGCAGCAGAATTAACGATGTTAGAGCGCATTTTCATCGATTTCTTAAGAGGAGGAAGAAAAGGTGATATAGTAACTAAGAAAGAGTCAACTGGAAGAGATGGAGGGATGTGGCCCTATTTGAATGTCTCCAAAACCCTGCCGAGGCCAAGAAGTAGAATCGTGACATATTTGGAAGACCACTGGTACTGCAGGTTGCTGCAATAAAAAGGGAAACTTCATCTCAAGAACTGATCTGGTGCGGATTGAGTTTCGTATTGTTTTCCGTCGCACTTGTGTAGGACATACGTGAACTATCTCCATTGATTCGGTACGAGCACTAATTGAGCCTGGAGAGGTGCGGCTAAGTCTTGATCGAGTCGGTCGGTACCTTGAATACCAGTGCTAGAGTATGCATCTATATAATATATGACATTTGCGTCTGTATACTACTTGCAAACCTTTTAGGACAAAGACGTAGATGCCTCGAGGGTCATATGCCTCGACTCTCTTTGTTAGTAATATGAGAGAGGAGTCGCACACTCTCCTAGGTAATCTAAGCCGCCTTCTGCGAAGCGCTTACGTTCCTCGGGACCTGTTTCGAGCTGGTGTGGCCGTGCGCTTGACAGGGCCATTCAGGGAACGGCGTGATCTAGAGACTAGTGGAAAAGAAATCCAGCACAAGATTAGTCTTCCATTTCAACCGGCACGAAAGGAACAAACAAGTAGACTACTTAATTGGTTCACGGCTAGTTGCGTTCATAAGGAGATAGACAATTGCCTAGCGGAGAAACGGGCCGTGACCGTCAAGTGCCTCGAGGTGCACTTTTATTTGTCTGGTGAGTTAGGCCCCTTTGAGAGCGCCATTCAAAATCTACACACGATCAAGATAGCTTCACTTAGTATCTGCCGTAAAAAGTTTTGAATTATATCCAAGTAAGCCATATGAGCATCTGCTGCTGCTATACTGGATTTGATCCTTGACAAATCTTTGTTTATGGACCTAGTGAAAGTTGACTTCAATCTCGCCATTGAAAATCTTGGTCCGTTAGTTCAAATGTGCTTCTTGATGCTTCTAGGGTGCTGAAACACAAGCCACAAGCTGCCCCCATCAATCCCAGGATTAGGTCCGCTCAATTGTAGAGAGCTAGCGGATTCCAGTCGAGTCCATCTACCATTTCGGCCATTCCGTGATTTGATCTAGATACACTGAACATTTCCCAGATGTTGCCGTCTAATACGTCCTCGCGCACATTACTTTTGCCATTATGATTTTGATCTACAACTTCTTCTTTTAGTTGGTTCTCCGCCGTTTTATGGCCAAGTGTCTGCGCAATTAGGTTTCTTCCACCGAGTTTCCCTTTTGGCGTTCAAGCAGAGTATAACATGTCCCTTGTGACCCTTATAACTTCTGGCCAGATTTCAAAATGAGCTCTCCAAGGCCTCTGATCTTCTCAGACTGCCATACTAGATATGACTCCTGTTTCTCTTCTTGGTTTTTGCAGATAGGAGGACGGAAAATCTTCTTGGGGTTTCGTTCGTAAATACCACAGGACAGTCTGTGCGGCGTGGCGGCTTGAGTCCCAAGCCCTTTCAAGTATTCCGTTTTCCCTAATTTTCCATGAACTACGGTAGATTTGAGATAGAGTTAACAATCGGTCAGCCCTACATACCGGTCTGCTCTTACGGCAGCGGGCTCGTTCCTGACACCATCACCATTCTCTACGGCCAGTACTGCACAGCATCGTGGGTTCTACATCTAAACTCTCCGAGGCTCACTCCCATTCTTTGTTCTTGGCCCGACAGGGCCCCATTCCTGGGACCATCTGCGGCCGAAATCGACCTAGCCGCTGTCCAAAATGCTAAACTGGTACTCTTCCCCTTGACCCTCGCTCTCTTGTGTAGATTTTCATGAGCGCACCAGGTTCAGACCGAATGCGAGTCATAATCTTCTTTTGTTGAAAAAGAACGATCGAGACTGTGGAATTCTTCCTTCCCTGCTTGGGCTTTGGACTCATTTCCTGATTCCGACACACTGTATTTAAAACTTGTGTTCCAAGCCTTAGCCTGCCATTTCGCACGTGTCAGGCCGCTGCCAAAGCTATCCACTCAACAGAACAAGATATACAAATTGTCAGGTAGATATCTTTTTTTTTGACTTTGATCATAGGCATCTTGCCTCGGCCTCTAAATGATTTTCCGCTCCTTTCACTTCGTCATATGGGCTACGGCACTACATTAGGTCCTAATGTCCCTATTCTCCCAACAAGGACCCCTAGTAGGTGCTTCAGCAAACTTCACATTATAACATTGTCCGCCTCCCTTCAAGGTATCTCTTGTAGCAGCATTCCAGATTAGAGTCTCGTGCTGAACCACCTCATGTTCTTGTTTTTTAAACTTTAGTGCATATGAAACTGTATTTGTACAAGCCGTCTGTACTTTTAGTCAAGGATACCGATTCCAGAAGAGCCTTGTTCTTGACTTCCCTGGTATGCTTTCTAAGGTCATCGCGTTCTGCATATGGAAGAGAGAGCAAGCGCAATCTTTTACATCCCAATGGTTCCCGTCCTGTGTTTCTATGATATCCTTGCTCCCATCATTCGACTTAGAGAGCAATCGTGCTTGCTAGATTGGATCATCTGTAAGTATGCTGAGAACGTTTAATAACCAAGAAAGTTTATGTTTATGATGGACGCATATTGAAATGAATTTATTCTCTCAATCGAACACGGAACAATTCCATACTCAAAATAATCTAGCCATTATTTAAAGCGTGATGATCGCCTTGTCATGAGCTCAGAAAAACAAGGATGCAATAAACGCAAATAAAGGAGCTGAGGCAACAGAAACAAGTTGATTTGCACCTGCTGAAGAGCTTGAAGGTACAGCGGTAGAGGTTTCGATTGCACTTTCTATTGATGAAGAAACTTCAGAGATCATTGCGGTACTCAAAGACAAAGTTGATCGAAGACTTGAAACACTCGAGACAATGGATACACTAGAAACTCTTGATACTCCTGCAGTACTTGAAATACTTGGAGAAGCTACAGATGAAACAGACTGGACGGAACTGGATTCATACAATGAAGAGCTCGTCGAGGATGAAGAGCTAGTCGAGGTTGACGATGATATTGTTGCTTGACTCGCAGAGGTTGCCGCATATAGAAGGGGATCCGCCAAAGATGTATAACTCTCTTCCAAAAAGTCGCCATCCGGGTCTGAGCATAGATAAGAGATTATACTAGACAACGCTGTCCCTGCACCTTCCTCATCAGATGCTCCGTTCATACAGTAATATCCCTCACAGTATCCAAACCCTGTAGCAAATTCTCCAGTGCAATAGCACTCTGAAGTTCCTCCCTCACATTCAATGTCATGCATCGCGTTAAGAGCGCAATTCCAATCACATTTGGGAAAGTCATCTGGCGTTTTTGTTGATGCTGCTGCTACCAACCTGGCCATCACAGGTAAGAACAGCCAAACTGAATTTCGGACCAGCATTGTGTTGGGTGTATTGTTCAGAGGTGTGGTATGTTACTCTTGATGAAGGTTTCGCTATATCCAGTCTCGAAGGAGAGATTATGAGCTCTATTTAACGTTTTCCATGCACTCATTCTAGACTCTATAACCAAGCCAAGCTAATGGCTGCCCCGCATAAGTCAGCTTCGTTACGCCCATTGTTTGGTTTTGCACCCCTTGCAAACGGCTGACAGTTGCCCATTAAATCCGCGCTATTGTTTACTGATCTATGCTCAAAATGTATTCTGAAAGATTAGCTCGCAGCATATTGCACCATGGTTATCCAGACTGGTCAGCGCCTGGCTAGTCGAGATTTCTGGGTGCTAATTTTACTCGAGATATGTTTGATTTCTGAAAAAGATTAATTTCTCAATGTCTTCGGTTCCCGTCTTTAATGTAAAGTTGAAAATTGGGAAGTCTATCTAAAGTATGAATCAGTTCAGAAAAGGGGTACTTTCAACATAAACTACCATCTGATTGAATTTCTGTTGGCAGACTTATGGGCTTGGATAGTTTGGTTATTATTATTAAAGCAAATTCCCTACTCAGAGGATTTTAAATCCACGAATAACAGTTTTCTAAAGTCTGAAATCTTTGATAAGCTTTGTTGCGATTCTAATATTTGCTTAGAATAAATTGAGCATGAGATCTGTTATCAACCTATAAATCACAGTGAAGGTAATCTCTTAATTTCTTCATAGGCGCGGCTGAAGTGGATATAGTAACGTGCGATCCTATATCTCGGCATTTCCTTCACTATCTGGCTAGCTGAGTTCGTACGATTGAGAACTAGTTCAAATATTTTATCAATAATTTCCACAATTTGTGGTCTCTGAGACCTAAATGCTTGGCGATGGCTGACGGCTCTATGAGTTTTGGTGCTCAGAATAGAGAACTTGTTTTGCCAAGTCCAAACGAAATTCAGCCCTACATTATCCAATGAGTTCTCGATTTTGATTCGACCAGACCTATAGAGAAGAACAGACCATGCCTTCAAGAATTTTCTTGGTTCTGCTCTGAAGCTCCACAGCTCAACATTCAAGAATGCACGTAAGAATATGTTAGACAGTCCATTGCTGTAAAATATTATTTGAAATATTGCCCACTTTTCAATTACTTTCAAGAATGGCTGAGTATGCAAGTATAGTTCCAAATAATTATTCGCTTCATGACCTTGTAAGGAGAGGCTCTTGAATTCGATCTCCCAAGCTATTATAGTATATCGGAGGTGGACACAGCCTAGTAAGAACAATAAGGACAATAAGACCCGAAGATATATGGGGCGGCTCGGCTTCAAAATCAATCTTACATGCAGATTAAGTAATGTGGAGTCTAAGACTTCTTAATGAATCCGAAGGAAGTTGATTTCAGTTGCGGTCATACCTAGTAGAAAGCACAGAACCCCGTCAGATTTTCTCCAGTTAAGCTACTATGGGCTCACTTAGTACTGCGGTGGGAGACCACGCTGGAATCGTGAGTGCTGCAATTTTCTCTTTTTGTTAAGAGAATCCCTTATCTTTCGCCTAGTTTTGTCTTTCTATGTACAGTGTACATACATTAGACTAAAAGGGTCAGTTATTATTTTAATTTTAGACCTTGATCAGTCAGTGTAAGCAGTTAGAACTAGAGTTAGTTTTGAAAGATCCAATCGGCAAAGAAGCGTTTTAAGGTGCTATTCACTAAAGTATATTTTCCTCGCGCAGTGCACGTAGTTTTAAGCGAGCGAGATTTGATATATTTTCAATGAGGGAATTTATAGTGGATCATTTGATTAACAAGACGTTAACGGCGTCTATTGTCAAGTATGAGTTTTGATACACCCTAACAACAACTTCTTTAACGAGATTTCCGTTGTTTGGTTCGCTGAGAGTTATATGCATCTGGTCTCTGTTGAAAGCCACTATTGGAACGGATGTCTAATTCGATTACAGGAATGATAAAAGAAGCTGAATTCTTATGTTAAGATTGTAGAAATAGCTTTGGATTGCGATAAGGCCCAGTTTTTGGGTAAATATTTTTTATTAATTCAATCACAATACACATGTTGAGTGACTTAGCTCAAAATTGGAACTGATGATGCTACTTTCACCTTCCATCATTTGGCCGACAAAACCTGCGCAAGAGTAGAGAGGTTGCACTGCATCTCCGTACTATTGTGAGAAGTGATCGCCTAGCCGAGAAGGGTCGTAGCGAATTCAAGCACGATTTGTGCCACGTGAATTCGGCTCCTGGTTATCCGCAAATATAGAATAATTTTGGTGCGAGGATTTCAACAGTATGTGACGTCAGTGATTAGCAGTAGTTTGACAATAATAAACTGAAGCGGTTTGGATGGGAGCGGAAGCCACTCAAACCGACATTCGCACAATAGAGAATATATACAGCTCCACTTACACGGCTGATGAATCTAAACGTTCCCTGCATCCCTGCAATCTCCAAAAATATCTCAATTTTAAAACCTTTCCAAATTTCGATCTGAGATATGATCAGCAACCGAATGACCGCAAAAATCTATTCGAAGGACCATGACCTTGCTCTTCGTAATCTGCGATCAATTCTCGTGCCTCATAAGCAATACCTGATTAGTCACCTAATTAGACGAACAAAGTATTGGTTCGACTGAACAGAGTTTAAAGTTGGATTATGAAAATAGGTGGCTCGTCTAATCGTATCGAAAAGTTAAGAAACCATTTAAATAAGTGATTCGTAGAGCTCAATGATTGTTCGCGAGAACGTTTCTCCACTTTTGAGATCCAAGCTTAAGAAAGCGGCTCAAGCGTTGAAATCTCCATAACGTACTGTGGCTAGGATTAAAACTACAGAATTGCAATGGTGAAAGTACAGCTTCGTCTCGAGAGCGTGAAATAATACGGAAAATAATGCAACCTGTATCTTATACGCCAAAAATTATATACAAATATTGGAACAATATATCAATACAAATTCAACTACCTCAATCAGCCGTCTGGTGGAAGCATCAAAACTTAAGTAAAATCGCTCTTGAGACATATCTGCCTATCCTACATGACAAACTTTGAAAATAAAACTTCAAATTCACAAATTCATAAAGAATGAAGCGATCAAAATGATAAACGATGCAGATCCGGCAGTAACAAGCTTGCCAGAGCCCGCAGAAGAGCTCGACGAGGCGGCAGCCGACGAAGCAGCCGACGACGAAGCAGTAACCACCGAAACTGCGGTAGAGTTGAGCGATGCAGATTTCGCAGTAGAAGCAGAAGTAACAGCAGACTTGGAGACGGATGCAGACTTGGAGCCAGACGCAGATTTGGAGCCAGAAGCCGACGACGAAACAGATCCAGTTGAAATGACCGTAGAAAACGAACTTTCACCGGATGAAGCAAGGCTAGAGGAGCTGGGGAGACTATCCGTAGAAGAAGCAGAGGCAAGAGTGCTAGATGCAAAAACAAAGCTACTGCTCGTAACTGCAACAGAATTTGTCGAAGAAAGTCCGAGAGAAGAAGCATCAGCAGCAAGAGAGCTGACAATGGCAGCTGAATCAAGAGTTACACCGGCATCAGAGCAAATTCCAATTGCATATGAAAGAGTCGAGCTCTGGTCCGCAGCATCACATGCAGTAGAAACACAACTCATAATATCAGAAATGAAGCTTGAGCTGGTACAAAAGCACGCAACATCAAGCGAGGTGCAACCAGTAGAGGAAATGGAAGTTCCTACACATGACTGCGCACATGTAGGCAGATCAGTTGTAGACTGTGCAGTAGCATAAGAAGCTACAGCAAGAACGGCAGCAGAACGTAGAAAAGAGAAATGCATTGTTAAAAGATCTATAAATATGAAACAGGCGTGAATTTGTATACTGGGTAAAGCACAGATTGGCGTACTAGAAAGAAAATCCACAGGATTGAAAGATGAATTGATGGGCGGGGTTTCTTTTATATGAGTCTGCAAACCTATCTCCGTCCTGTTGCTGCACCGCCAAAGATATTTCTAGATAAGCCGTAAGCTGCATTCAGGCAGCGAGATCGGCTCACAACACTTGACTGTTCAGCCATAGCAAGGGAGCGCATACGCTTGGGTTGAGCCACTTTTGTAGATTAGAACTCGCCAAAAACGCTCTTTTAGTTCGCTCAGCACCGAAGCGGCTGAGAGTTGGAGGCTTGCTGAGCAGGTGATAGCGGACCGAATACCGAATTACTGTGCGGATCAGGCAATGAACGAGAAGATGACTTTGAAACCGGCGTAAAACTATGGATCTCCGCAAAGGCAGTAGCCTCTTTTTAGCTGCTTCTGCAAGAGGCTACGGTAACCCTGTTCTTCATCTGAGGTGGCTTACCTACCATCTTACTTCAGGGTCATTCAGGTTCCTTCCACCGATTTTTTATCAACGCACATTAAGACGATAGGTTTATTTTGATATTTGTTACATTGTAGATCGTCGATTTGCTTGGCCCTTCGTTCATCACATATGGCTTTTGGCATTCTTGAGCCGAGACTCTCTTCGGGAGAAACGGTTCCGGGAACTGTACGCCTGTTTGACCAAGGACTGGGAATAGATCAACAACTGGAGTTCGGCCATGGAATCGATATACGAAGCCTGTCATCAAGACTAAAGCGCGATGGAGACATTATCCTCGTCCCTCAACCTTCAGACTCTCCAAATGACCCGCTCAACTGGCCAACATTAAAAAAGGATTTTGTGCTTTTTGTTCTTTGTCTCGCTGTTATCATGAGCTCTGCCGCATCACCACTAATCGCGTCATCGTCGATTGTGCTTCTCTTGAATCTGGGACACGATTTTCGTGGTGTTGCCCTCTTGACCGGCTGGCATCTGGCTGCAGGAGCTATTACTTCACTATTTGTTACAGCAATTGCAGTGAAATATGGCAAACGATTCATATATTTATTTGCGCTTGTCTTTCTGATCGCTGGGGCCGCCTGGGGCGGAGCTGCCACATCCTACCGCTCGCTTTTGGGGGCACGAATCCTACAAGGTGTTGGTCTTGCTCCATTTGAAGTTCTTATGAACACCTCAATCGGTGATATGTATTTCGTTCACCAGCGTGGATACCGTCTTGCAATAGCAAACTTATGCTTGTTTGGAACCACGTTTATGACTCCTCTAATTGGCGGCCATATTTCTCGAAATATGAGTTGGCACTGGCTCTTTTGGTTTCTATTGATATTTACTTGCATTGCCTTTATTCTCGTATTTTTGTTTCTTCCCGAACACGTCTATAAAAGATCTGTCATCTTGGATATTGATTACGAAGGTGAGGGCATGTTGATGGAAGCTATTGCAGGTGAGCCGAGTTCAGGAACATCAGAGATTTCCAGAATCGCTGGGAACGAAGAAGGAACGGAGAAGCCGCCACAAGCTATTGAAGAGAAACCAGAGACTTGGCTACACTCCCTTCGACTGTTTTCAGGATCTAAATCGGATCGTCCATTGTGGAAGATATTTCTACGTCCTTTTGCGCTTGTACTTCATCCTGGAATATGGTGGGCCGCTCTAATCCAAGCCCCTCTCATTGCATGGACTGTCATCATAGGTCTTATACTTGCAGCTATTTTCCTTGGCCCCCCATTGTGGTACAATGATGCTGATGTTGGCAACATGTATACCGGTGCTCTTGTCGGGTCCATTGTTGGATTCATCTTTTCCGGGACTGCTAGTGATTTCATTGCCAAATTTCTGAGCAAACGAAACAACAATGTATACGAGCCAGAATACCGTATACTACTGGTTGTAGCGCAATTAGCATGCGGCTGTGCTGGAATTTGGGGATTTGGTATTACTTCGAACAATCTCTACAAATATTCGAAATATCTTCCTCCCTTTTTTTTTGGTCTTGAATCCTGCGGCATGATAATCGGCGCTGTTGCATCGGCTTCTTACGTCACTGATGCCTACCGCCACATTCAAGTAGAAGCTATGGTATTCCTTGTTCTTGTGAAAAATTTAGTTTCATTTGCTTTAACGGATAGAGGCTATGAATGGGTCCGTGACACAGGAATAAAGCATGCGTTTGTAGTCGCAGGTTCAATACAAGCAGCAATATCCGCCTTCAGTCTCTTAAACTGGTTTTTCGGCAAGTACTGCAGATATTATGCTCATAAGTATGATATTTTAAAGATATTACATTTGGAGTGATTGCATTTTTTTTGCATTTAATACAACTTGTTAACTAGTTCTGGATAATGCATATTATTAACGGTATTGAATCATTTGATCTATTAAGCTTTGCGATTTTGCTAATTTGAAGGTTACGCAGACTTGAAATTTTATTGAACTGAAAATGATAATAATATATTAGCGACGACATCTATCTTGGACACTATCAAATAACTAAGCAGCACTTAAAAAGCCATGCACAGCAATCCACCGAGGAAGGATGCTAAACCCAGAGTTTTAGCCGTCATTTTGACAACAGCAGCACCGGCACTGGAAGTCGCGGCAGCGGAGGTCTCTGCAGCGGAAGACTCAGCGGCGGAGGTTTCACCTGCAGAAGATTCTTCAGTAGAGGAAGCACCTGATCTAGAGTGCCTTGCAGAAGAGGTCATATTCATGCTGACGACGGTCGAGGTGCTCATCTTGGCACTAGTCGAAGCAGCAACAGACTTTGCGTGAGAGGAGGAAACAACAGAAGAAGTAGCCGAAGCACTGTCGAGGTACGACTCGAAAACCATGGTAGTAGTGGAGTCGCTGCAAAGACTGTCGGCAGTTGCCGCAAGATCATCGAAGTCTGAGGTGCCGCATGCCTTAACAGCACAAGGACCGAACATATTCATGAAGTCGGAGCTACAATAGCAGGCAACAGTGGTGCAGCCATATGTCTTGATAGCAGATTGTGCGCAATCCTACGTTCGAGACGAGTCAGTACGATCAGCAATGATACTAGCTTGAACGAGATGAAATCATACCCAGGAGCATTCAGGAAGGTCTGAATAGCTAATGGCAGTTACTGCCGTTGAGGCCAAAAATGGGAGAACAATCAAGGAGATAGAGTATTTCATTTTTTATGGTGACGTTTTTAGTAAGGAGATTGGTGAACTGGATTTGACAGAGGATGGCAAACAGGTACCAGTGCTTTATATGTACTTTTTGGAAACTATCACTAGGTAGAGTTGTGGTCGAAACTAGACCTCCGTGGACCGGCGACGGCACTGCCGTGGCTGGATGAACACAAGAAGTTGAATTTTCGTTTGAATTAAGTGCTTCAATTTATGTCGCACGCATTTGTAGCTATGACTCGTCCTTTCCAAAAAAATAAAAAATGGGTAGAAATTTGAAACATTGTCTATTTGGAGCCGACTTGTTCACTTTCTTGACAGATTGTGTCGTAAATTTTGTAAATCAGTTCTCGGCAAACTGCGTCCGGAGCAATAGACAGGGAGAGCCCGCATGTCCAGCATTCTCGTATGCGGAGAACTAGATAGACGTGTTGGTTTTTCTAATCCCTCAGCCTCTAAGAAGTTTAGAGTGGGGGCTTAATCCGAAGATTTGTTTCTCCTTTAATGATTGAATGAGGATCAAGCGCAGTCTAGACTGTGCCGGAAAAGTCCTGAGAATAAAATCGGTCGACCTCGACATGACTGTCGAGGTTCGAAAAGCCCCCTCTCTCATGAAAGTATAAAATAGTTGATCTACGTTTTTCTACTGTACAGATCCAAATTAGCGTCACCACATGTCTCCACTTCACTCAATTCGGAAAGGGAAGAATAAGAGACATGCGGGCAAGAAATGAAGACAACAGCCAACGGTTTCTCCAATATTTTTGGAATTCTCTACGAGATAAGTTAGGAGTGGCTAGCTGCAGTTGTACGGGGGGAGGGAAGGGCCAAGAGAGAGTGTTGACGATCGATTTGAAAGATGTAATAAAGCTGCTGGCCAGACCGTCCAGCTCGTCTAGCTCTCGTAAATTTGCTTTTGCATAGATTTCGCACTGTAGAGCATCTACAAGATCGAGTGCGAGGCTGGAAAAAAGAATATTTACTTTCATAACGGGCAAGTAATGGTCAGTAAAACTTGGGTCCCCAACTCGGTGTAGTAAGCGATAGATGGCCATCTTAGCGCCGTATCCGCAATCTTAAATCATAATAAATCTAATCAGATGCATTTCTCTTTCTTGGCTGGTTTGCAGGGCTCAACGTAACCTACGACGGCCAAGAGGTCCTGGTTCCCGAGTCCAACAAGTCAAAGCAGTTCATTATTGCACGTTATGTTGCTGTACGGATTTCTTGGAGGTAAAGAACATGAAGTCGGTAATTGGCCCCACAGTGAGCTGTGCGCACTTGTTCGATATCCTTGCTTCAGACTCTAATGAAGCAAGAGCATGAGCATTTCCGGAAGTTATTACTCCCTTCCTTTAATTCCGACTTACGAACAGACAATTTTTAATATACAGGGCATTTAAGTTGCTGCCAAATGTCCGGTTACTTCGGGAGCCAAAGAAGGCTGCTGTAGCCATGGTTGTTTCGAGGGGGCTATCAAGGCAAAAGTCTTGATTAGACTTGGCTAGAAACAAAGTGCTAACCCCGCTTGAAGGAGGGAGCCGCTCGCAGACGGATTCTAGACTGCAGGTCTTTGCTAATAGATCCACTTCAAGCCTAGAAACCGCTCGTTCAAAGGCCCATCTAGACACGACCGATGCCTGCATACTTCGTTTTTCCGTGCTTCATTTTGTGTCGTTGCGGATCAGAGTGAACTTGGCTCGGCGCAGTGGCTTGTGGCGGCAGGGCATCCCACGGTAAGCAAAAGCTAACCTTAAGTTAGGAAGCAGATTAATCAGCTCGACACACGGCGGAGAAATATATAAAGGTCGCGCAAAGGAATGAATCCAACAAACTCTCTGAACATAATATGAACTACGATGTATTTAAGAGGCAGTACGACAATATCAGATGTTTCGTCTTCTACTCATGACTCTGTGTCCGAATTTGATGGAATATTCGTATATATTTGAGAATAATGTTACAAAACTCGAACAAAGGCGATATGTACTTGCATAGGAATACTCTAGATCTAAGTAGGATTTTCAGATGCCAAAATATAAACACAAATAGGACGTCACTGATCGGATAGTTGAAATTCCTGAGTCGGGGATTCGGTTATCGTAGCAGGGGAAAAAGCTTACATTTGAAGCTTGGTCTGGGAGAGATCAGGAATATCAATTTAAGAACCGATGGAACAGACACCTCATTATGTCGTGTTAGTTGTATTTTACTCTGGATATGTTGGTCTCTCATCGAGCGTTGTACAACTTGGTTTCGCGCGACCAGTTCAGAAAAGAAACCAGACATCGTCATGCTAACCTAAGACATTCTATCGTGGAAGACAGTAACAATTCTGAATTACCAATTAGCTGGGCTGCAGAATTGGTCTTAAAGGAATAATTAGCCGGTATAGTCAGGCGATACCAAATCTAAAGATACGAAATTGCCGTAGATAGAGGTCAAGGGTATTTGATTGGAGAAGGGTATACCAAACGGGCGAATTACAGAGAAGCAATTAGAAGTTGACCGGCTAGCTACGCGAGAGAGTAATTTGGCTGGAAGATTACTCCAGTTAAATAAGAGCTAGAAATGTCGTCCAACAAAAGAGCGTACGAATGAGGTAGATTTGGGCAGATTACAAAATGAGTTCCGAGCTAAAGGAGGTGAGGCGGGAAAGTAGCCGACTTCAGCTGTCGATATTTTAATCGAAAACCCCAAGCCAACAAAACCAGCTGCCTAACTATCTAATATCTGACTTGGAAGAAATTTAACTTATTAGCTTGAATTGCCTGTCCAACGCACGTTAACAGAACAAACGCGGCGACGTGTAGCGCGTCATAGACCTAAACAAACAATGTACACTCAAAGAACTTTCTTATAAATCGCAAGACGGCCAAACTTCTAGGACGACTAAGCAGCTCGCAATCTCTTTTTTCAAGAAAGTGTGAAATATATTTATCAAGCAGACTAGAAACTAGAAATTACTATCAAAATCACCTCGGATATAATTAAATAGGGAAATTGAACAAGAGCGCACGCGTGAGTGGGTAGCCGTAGTTTTAGCCCTAATCTTGATTCATTCCAGCGCTGCTCCTAACCTCGTCTCTTGTCCATAGCTGAAAACAAACTTCTCTTGTACCTTTTCTATTCCCTTCATCTTACTCATCTGCCGCGCTACTTTTGCAGTTCTTTTTGTACTTTTTGCTGAATTCTGTTGTGCAATTTCTCTTGAGTTCAGATTAGTAGTCCGCCTTTGCTTGCTTTCAGCCCGGCATCCACTCCCTACCGACGACATCGCCCGATCCCGTTGTTCGAATTTAATTTTCAACTTCTAGCCCTGCTACCTTACCTCGCGTTCTTTGTTTGATATCTATAATCAATATATACAACCATGGCCTCAGAGGTTTGTCTATCCTTTTCTGTTTTATGCTATTATCTCCGCGTCTTTTCATCGACGGCTGTTCCGGTTCCTGGACTCCTCCACCGATCATGTGTACTCTCTAGTAAGTTCACACGCCACTGCGATTCACTTTACGATCTGTGGTCATGAAATATCTTTGTACGTCAATTTTTTCCGCTCGGGTTTCTATTTTGCATGCTAGTATTTGATTGATGGATGGTCAAGTTCTTCTTTTTGAATTGTGCTTATAGGAGACCAGAAACGTCTTTGCTTCTGACGTGTTCTTTGGCTCTCTCCTATCTTTCTTTCGTTTTCAGCCTACATTCACATGCCGCGGACTCGACTTCACTGTCTTTCATCATCTATTTCTGATCACTGGAATCTATTACTTCAACTTTACTTACGTGTGCTCTGTCTTCTTTTCCTAAATCTTAGTGATTGATGTGTTTGCCATTGCGGCTTCGGCCACTTCCGCGAGAGATTGCTTTCAGCCGCGTAAAATGATCTTGATCAGGCGCACTTTCGGATCATTTCTCTAAGTCGTGATGTAATTTTAAAAGGATGTGAATGACTTCTAATTATATACGGAGTATTGCGGAACAGCCTCTTGGAGACCGAGGAGATTAGCAAGGGATTGAGGGATTATTTGACACTAGAATGCTTACTTATTATTAGAGAGAAACAAAGACTTTTCTTGCTCGACTTTGCGAGCAGGCAGAGAGATATGATGGTAAATAGTCTTGTTTATCTGATGGCAATGGCTGACAGTGTTTTAGAAATGGTCACCTACATGAAGGATGTTGCTAAGGTAATTTGGGGATGAATTGAAACAGTAGTTTGGAAGTGAGCTAACATTATCTAGCTTGGAACTGAACTGACTGTTGATGAGCGCAACTTGCTTTCTGTTGCTTATAAGAATGTTATTGGTACTCGTCGTGCCAGCTGGAGAATTATTTCTTCGATCGAGCAGAAAGAGGAGGCAAAAGGTTCTGAGAAGCACGTTACTCAGATCCGTGAGTACCGTTCAAAGATTGAGACCGAGCTGGAAGTTGTTTGCGGGGATGTTTTATCAGTTCTTGACCAGTACTTAATTCCACAAGCTGAGAGCGGGGAGTCGAAGGTGTTTTACTACAAGATGTGAGCTGTTCGGTTGGGCCTCCAATACTATGGCGAGCTAACATAGAATTAGGAAGGGAGACTACCATCGATACCTGGCTGAGTTTGCCACAGATGACAAGCGGAAAGACGCTGCTGCGGCTGCTCATGATGCTTACAAGACGGCGACAGACATTGCTCAGACTGATCTGACACCTACGCATCCTATTCGTCTAGGTCTTGCGTTGAACTTTTCTGTTTTCTATTACGAGATTCTCAACTCTCCTGATCGTGCTTGCCATCTCGCCAAGCAAGCATTCGATGATGCCATTGCCGAGCTCGATTCTTTGTCTGAGGAGAGTTACCGAGATTCTACATTGATTATGCAGCTTTTGAGAGACAATCTGACTTTGTGGACGTCCGATCTCGAGGAGACAGCGGCGCCTGCAGCTGAGGAGAAGCCCGCGGAGACAACGAAAGATGCCGAAGGTGACGAGGAAGTCAAGGAATAGAAAATATTATTATGGTTATTACTTTGCGCTTACTTTCGATCTTTATATTTTTTCGACCCTTTGTTGTTTGTAAGTAGGTAGAAGAGCGTAGTATTTTATATTTATCATATTACTATTATTCGTCTTGCCGTACTTCTATTTCTGTTCGTGCGTATTTGAATGCTCATTTATTCTCTCATCCATCATAAATTTTATTAGAGCAACTTGTAGTCATTTTATGATTCATCACTAATCATCCTTTTGCTTGCGCAGACTGAATAATAAGAAGGTTATGGCGTGCTAGCCGATCTAGAGAACTCAGAATTGACAGCAGCGAGAGCTAATTTTAGTTCAAGCATTATTGGAATTGTAAGAAAAAACTTGCTGCACGTGCTGAACTAGACTATAAAGAAGTTGAAAAGATTTATCGTCAAGTTCAATAATACTCAAATACAGTTTATCCTCAATCTAGAGTTTGGAAACAACTAATTGATATAACCAAGAAAAATAGTAACAATGATAATAATAATTACAAAATCACAGAGACGAGGAGAAGAAAAACAGAGACACATAAAATGGAACAAAGCCTTAAAATCCAACGGAAACCAACTGAATCAAGTAGATGTACAAACAAAATCACAACAGAGATTGAAATCATCAAACTACGATACCACCTGATTCTCGTTGTTCCAAGAAAGATACGAGTGATCGCCTAATTTACGAGGCTTTACGAGATGGCGAATTGTAAATAGCAGTCCTAGCACAAGACAAAGACCTCCGACGACTAAATATGCAATCCCGAGAAAGTTATTCCTGCCGCCCACAACAGAGCGAGTAGAAATCAAAAGTGATTTCGTGCCACCGTACACATCCGAAGGGAACCGCATGCCAATATCTATTTGATAAACACCAGCCTCCATCTTGTCATCGTCATTACGAAGCGCGAGTTTACTAAACGTCGGCAGGCCAGCTGTTCTAATCCAGTTCTGCAAAGACTCCCATTCGGAAATGTCCGGGAAGTTTTCTTCAGTATATCCATCCGGGTATGAGAGCTTCCAATTTGGTGGCGGAACAACATCGCTGTACTTATAGGCGGTCTTCTTGAATCGTTTGCGATCTCGGGACCAGGCAATACCAGTGCTCGTCATAGAATAAGTGCTATTACTATCGGAATTGTCGGTGATATCAGTCAAATCGCCCAGATAAGTAGGAGAAGTAAAAGTGTCGTTGAAATAAGAGTTTGCAATAAGCCCGCAGGGATAGTAAGGCTTGCCGTCGCTGTCCACGGTCAATGGCTTGCAAAGATCGTCACTCTTGAGGTTTGCAGCTGATTTTGCAATTCCATTGATCTGGTCCTCGTCAATCGATTGGACATATCGACGATGATTCTGATAGAAATTTGTCAGACGGTAATACAGGTAAATGGGCGCATTCAGATCGTTTTGGACTTTGAATCGGATCTGACAGAAGTTCCTCTGGCCTTCTAGGTTCTCAGACTCCGTGTACGCCTTCCAGACAGCTTCGGTCGTTTTCGCACTGTGGAAGCTTGCACTGACATATTTGCTAGGAATAGATTTGAAAGTGTTTGCATTGTCGTTACTCTCCGATAGACATTGTGTGTAGTCGATGGCGATTTCTTGCACACGCAAACTTGCGTACAGAAGGAGTGCGCCTATGGGTGCAAAAACAATTCCAATACAGAAGAACAGAGGCAATACTGTTTTAGGAGTAAGGATCGGTCTGCAAATTTAGTATGGTTCAGCAAAAACTAGACTTGTGGTGCACTTACTGCCATGCCTTCAGCCGCTGCTGCCTGAAGGCGGTATCTATTCAAAAGGTCAGCACAACAAAGGCTTCAGATGGCGAGAGCGAAAACGAGGCAAAACAGTAGATTATATAAGGAACATACTTGGAGGACGACGAGTCTTGGGTTTGCTCTCAGTCTTTTGTGGAGCAGTCTCGTTGATGCTGTCGCTATCATCCTCATTGTGTCGGAGGCGATTGATCAGTGCCATTGTGTACAACAAGAAGCAACAGTTGCCGCAAGAAGGAGCCGAAGGAAAACACAAAAATCAGACAGACAAACAAAAACGCAAACCTCTAAAATTGTAGATAGCCTGGGCCAACGATCAGAAAAAATCCAACAGCAATAGCCAGGTGAGCCGAACCGAATTGCACTGCCCTGAAGAAAGACAGTGAGAAAACGGCACAGTCCGCGTAGCTGGTTGACTCTACTGGGACGAAAGCGTATACTGCTACCGTCCAGCCCGCGCGTAATTACAGTTGATTTTGAAAATTCGAGTGAGCCGACACAATTTGCTAGACAAGTTCAATCGACCCTGGCTATTTGGCAAAAATTGACCCTCAGTCGACAATTTACTTAAAATTACCTATCTTCCTCTATCCTCAAAGCAAGGTCCTACTTACTCCTTCGGGACATTTCAGCAACTTGCCATCTACGCTGTCTACGTGTAACCAACCACCTTCCACATGAGGCCGCAGTTCTAATAGCCCCTTGCCGGCGTCATGCTGACCTGAGAAGAGGGTTTATTACGGCCACGATCCGAAGAATGCTGGCCTTGAAATTGCGCCATCACGTGTAACTAATGCTCGTGAGGGTCCCGTGTTGTTCGTGTATGAACGCTGGAGATCTGCTGCGGGAACGGGAGAAATAACGAGATTTGTCTGGGTCGGCATCTTGGGCATGTTGAAAATACTGATGCATTTTCATTGGTAGATATAGATTATTCTCATCGTTTTTGACTACGTTGCTGGTTTAGCATTTGTTTCTCTTGATTACTTGTGCCTGATGATCAAAAGAGTAGATATTCTGCGATTGTGCTACTTACCGAGTAACAGGCCCAGAACTGAATGCACTCGTATATGATCGACCTGATTTGTCGGGATCTGCTCCACCAAGACAATTATTTGACCGTGCTGGCCGCCTACTACAGCACTGTGCTTTCATAGCATTACTTAAATGTTCTCTTCCATACACGACTTAATTCAGTTGGACGTATATTAAAGAACTCGAAAGCACTTTCTAGAAAGTCAATTGCGTAACCTTATTGTCACATGTCCCAGATACGTCCAATGTAGTGCCAGGTGCCGACAGAACTGAGAGGTCACATGATGATTAGTAACAGAGCAGGGTCTATAAACTGGTAAGGCTGCGAGTCTGTTTCAGCGCCGAACACGGCATTGTGAGATTTTAGAATTGTATAACAACTCACTTGATCGACGGGCAGACGCACTCAACTTTGGTTATCTGTTTTGTATTAGTACATATCTTGATAAATTTATATGTCGAGTGGATCCTCTTCTCAGGCAGGACCGCCTTCGGGTCCACCGCCTCCTCAAGTTCCTGATGGTGCGTCACAGATCTGATAATTTCAGACTAAGCTTAAGTTTACTTGAAATGGTAGCTAATGCTTGTTTATAGGATGGCTTGCAAAATATGACAATAATTACAATGCGTGAGTGATTCTTTTTTGATTTATTTCAACTGGATTCGGAATTCGGAATTCGGAAACTGATTCTTGTCTAGCTACTACTACGTGAACTTGGCCAGTGGCAAGTCCCAGTGGGAACAGCCAGGTGGTGGAAACCAAGGCAATCCACCTTCGTATGCTCAGGCCAATGCAAATCCAAATGACAGAAATTATGGAGGAAATGGGTCCGGATACCAACAGCCCTATAACCAAGGTTATCAACAGGGCTATCCTCAGCAAGGTTATCAACAAGGTTATTCTCAGCAGGGCTATCCTCAGCAAGGTTATCCTCAGCAAGGCTATCCTCAACAAGGCTATTATCAACAACAACCTTCTCAACCTGTATATGTTCAACAGGCTGCACAGAAAAAGAGCCGACTAGGCACGACTGGTGCTGGACTGCTAGGTGCAGGTGCAGGTCTGCTAGGCGGTGTTATGCTCGCTGATGCTTTGACTCCTAGCCACTACGGCGGCGGTTTCGGCGGTGGTGGTTATGATGGTGGACCTGGTGGACCTGGCGGACCTGGAGGCTTTGACGGTGGGCCTGGTGGACCTGGAGGTTTTGATGATGGACCTGGTGGTTTCGATGGAGGCGGCGATTTTGGAGGCGGCGATTTTGGCGGCGGTGACTTTTAACTGACGGAATTAATTTATTGACCTCATAGTTATGCGGAAAGTTTTTTTAACGATACTATTTTGTGGTTTTGTTTCGATTTGTGGGATTTTGCCTTTCAAAGTCGCTGTATCCGTTGTTAATTTTTTGGAATGCTGTATTTGCTGCATTTGTATTTCTCGAGTCTAATTAGAATCGTATATTTTTGTATTTTTATATTGCATTGAATCGTTTCATAACTAGAATTAGGTATCGACTACACTTCTTCAGCTGTGAAGTCAACGCCAGCAATAGTAAAGATATTAAATCCCCGGTCGTGCTCCACCGGTATTCTATATATCGTTATAAGGAACCAGTGGCTTCTATCACCTGACTAGTAACATCTTTAAACTTTATTTGAAGCACTACTATAGCAGAACTGGAGTTGAACTTTTAGTTTCGTCTGTTAGGGCATTCTTGTGCAAGAGCACAGCTGCTCTGTAATAGAGTCCGTTGAAGCTAGTGAAAGCTGATTACAGGGTGTGTGAAATATTTGAGAGACTGTACTTTAACAATGAGATACCAGTGAGATCATGCCTTTGGTGAATACTTGGTCAAGGTATTGTTAAAGGCGTGAGCCCAGCATTTTGCTGAATAATGTAAAAGGAAGCTGCTTCTGCAATTCTGCTTGACAAGCATGCTGTGTGAAGTACACTTAATTGGAAATGTCGAACAGAAATGGTTTTCAGATAGTACGAAGATTTTCAGTGCTTGTCCTATGATTTGCCTTGCAGATCCATACGAATAGTACATCTCAACTTTTACTGCGAGCAATGATGATATGCCAAAGACAAAATTAATAGTTCATGCAATCTCCATGGACTGGCGCAAGATCGAAACGTCGTACAACCAGACGAATCTTGCACCACAGAACTCGATTCATTAATTCCAATCAGTCTTTCCCATCTGATGCTGCCTCAAAAATAGAAGGAATATGTCATGTATAGGCTATAGTTAGATTCTATAGATGTGTATAGTAATGTTCTGATGTGCTATTTTTTACTCCGATGACGTTTTCAAGAGCTCACAGTCGTGCGAGGTCTGTGACAAAGCAATAATTGAAGATTGACAATGTTACTATAAAAAAAATGTTCCCGCCCCTTGCTGGAAAGAGGTTACGTCTGCATACGATCGGATAATTTCAATTTAATGTACATCTCGCTCAACTACACTGAAGTGGCTTGATTTTGTTTGATAATGGAGAGAATCATTAAGTGAGCGCTCATTTCAGCTGTGATTTCCAGGAAAATTGCATAAAAGTCAGTTCCCACCTGCTCCAGCGATAAACGACCAAATGTAGTGGACTGCGCCCTCTTAGTTACCATTGTCGTGGTACAGCACAGTCTCAGTTTGAAAATAGGAAATTTATTGCCCATTATATCGCGTAGCAGAGATGATTCGCATAAGCTCCATGACCCTGAACATGAAACGTCTGATCGAGGTTTAGAACGCGATTCGTGTTGCAGAGCTCAGGAATAACAGATCTTACACATTGTTACATAGACTTCCCCGGAGTTTGTTTTCCGATTCTGCGCTATTCAAGTAACCGGAATTGGATATTCTTTGAGGCGCAGGTGCAGTCCTGGATCGCTCTATAGCTGACTTGAGATCAGTGGGTATACATACGACCACATCGAGCTCACTACGGCAGCCAACACAAAGGAATGGGAGAATCTATCAAAATTCCAAACATGCCGAACAATGGACACAAACCAGGTTTGAAGCACTAAAAATAACCAAACTGGTCCGTCTTGATCAGGGTGCAGACAAGGCGCGATGACCATTTTCGCGTAACAAAGGCTTAGCGGGAGATACCCTGACAGAACACAATACGAGCAACATGCATGCGACCGACACGACAGTGCTAGAGATGATTACACTAAGGCAAGCCGATGAATCGCTTAAGTAAAACACAACATAAGCTCAGAACTCCTACTGAAATTCTGAATAAAAGTTTTGAAGTCCTCAAACTCCTACAAATGACTAGTTCATCGACCAACATCGTACCAATAATGGTAGCTATCCAGCTCTATTCGCTGTTCTTGCAAACTGCAGAACAATCTTCGCAAGGAGCGCGAGAACTGTTCGAGTTCATCTTCAACGTCTGACAAAACTGACAAAATCTTCGTCGTATCCAAATAAGAGCGTAGGCTGTGCGCACATACACTCTCGCATTTTGTCAAGGTCGGAACTTAGGATGGAATAGTTCCTCCGAGCGGCCAGACCGAATGGTGTGGCGTAATGTGTGTCTCGCAATGTCTAAACACACCGCACTTTAGGTTTTGCGGTCCTCCCTTCTAGTTATTTATAGTTTTCACGCTGTTGAGGACGCCAGCTGGTGTGGGTTATCAGACTACAACTCCCAACATTTGTGGCTCATACTCCCTTGTCGTATTTCGCTTTCGTTGGAAACACAGTTAACCGACTGATGTCGTGCGGATTTATCTTTTTGGGCGACGACGACAGATCAACATCGTTGGTCCTATCGGAATAATATAGACGAAGAATTAGACATATATTTATATATATATATGTGTGGGTGCACTGCTCAAATAGAAAATTGAACCGTACTAAATCAGATTACTCAACTAGCAGTAACTCTGATGCCTGGATATTAGCTGACCTAGAATTTCCACCCATCATTTTGCCTACCATCTTCAAGTCGACATGCACACCACTACTTATCAGATCTATGGATACACTCCTAGTTTCAGCCCGAATCTGGCTGCTCTGGTCATATTTGCTGTTTTCTGGGTAGCTCATATGACTTTGAGTGTTGTCTACCGACAGGCCTGGATTGGTACGACGTTCAGTATAGCGTGTGGTCTTGAGACGGCTGGATATATCGGACGAGTTCTATCTTCCAAAGCTGACCCTATGGCGGATGCCTTCAACGACTATCTAGTCCAGATCATCTGTCTTACTATCGCCCCGGTCTTTTTCATGGCTGGCATTTACTTTATGTTTGCCCAGGTCACTTTGATCTATGGCCCCGCATTTTCCCGAGTTCGACCTTGGACTTACTCTCGAGTCTTCATTGTTCTCGATGTTGTCTGTCTTGTTCTGCAAGCTGCCGGCGGTGGTATTGCTGCTTCTGCGGACGGCGAAAAAGAAGCTCAGCACGGAACTAACATCATGGTTGGTGGTTTGGCTCTCCAAGTTGCTGTTACTACCATTTTCTTTATCCTCTGTGCTGACTTTGCTATTCTTGCTCGCAAGGCTACCAAAGCCCACTCAGCATCAGGTACTCCATTTCCTCCAGACATGTTCCCCGAAAAATTTGCCTACATTCGCGACCATAAATTCGTTTGGTATATTATATACGGCAATCTCCTCGCCGTTATTTTTGTGTATACCCGTTCGATATATCGTGTTGCCGAACTTTCCGAGGGTTGGTCTGGCTTTCTTATGAATCATGAAAATTACTTTCTTGTCCTGGATGCACTCATGGTCGGTCTTGGTGTGTTTTGCACCCTAGTTTTCTATTCCTCTATTATTGTTGGCCGGATACCAATCACGCGTGAGTTCAAGATCATTCAAGAACAATGTCTCGAGGTTAAAGCTAAGGGCGACGACCTCGATATGTCGTCCGAGCAGCCTTATGCCTACAAAGATGACCAGAAGATATCATCAGCAGATATTAATGCTTAGATTGTTACCATTTGAATGAGTTGTCCTGTTTTATTTTATGTTCGTGTGTTTTTGCTATTGGCAAGGTTAGATAGAACGCTCTTTATTTGATCATGTCAGCGAAGGCGGCACCGTGGAGCTATGCGGCCTTCGTCCTAAGGCTTGGCTTGAATTTATGATTTTTTAGATAAAGTTTAACCCATGAGCCCATTAAACCTAAACTTACAGTTCTACATGACTGTTAGTCTACATAACAACAAAGCTTTGGCGCAATCGCACTTATAACATGCTCCAAGTACCTTCCAATTCATGTCATTATCCAGTTAGATAATAATTCTTAAATATTTTCTAGAACAAACATATGTTAGCTTCACTTCCGAATCAGGATATAGGTCACGTGTCTATTTGGCTTATTTTTTAATGAAAATCTCGCCTACTTGCAATACAGAATTTGTCTATATTAAACCTCGGCATTTGTCACGCGTCGGACGCGCGTGGGTCATGTGATATAACTGGGCCAACGCGTTACTGTCGAGGTGACAATTATTGGGCTGATCATCTTATTGATTTGAAGTAAAAGCTAGATTACACGCTGATGTTTCTCTAAGGCCATGGACGATCAAATTATTGAGTTTTTAAACGCAACTCAGTCATCCAACCAGAATATCCGAATATCTGCAGAGCTTGAACTTCAGAATCAGTATGAATCTACCAATGGGAGTCAACTTGCAATTTCGCTACTAAGAGCTGCTGGTGAAGACAAGTATCCAGTGGCACTTCGGCAGTCGGCGCTGTTAATTTTGAAGCTCACTATATCTCGAAAATGGTCGCTTCAATTTAATAAGTTCATTGCACCTGCCGTTCCGGAATCGACGAAGGAAATTATTCGGCACGAGCTCTTACAGATTGTGCAATCGGACGAATATCGGCTGCGAGTCTTGGCCGCTAATCTTGTGTCCCGGATATCGGCCGTCGACTATCCAGATAACTGGCCTAATTTACTAGAAAGCTTGATGTTAATGTTGTCTGGTTCCAAGTCTTCGCAGTTGGAAGGCGCCCTCTTGATCTTGAAAGAATTATTTGATGACGACCTTTCTCTTGAACAATTTTCGGTTATTGCACCATCTGTGTTCGACAGACTTCATGCTTTAGCAGTTTCACCCGCAGTATGTTAATGCAGGTGATGATCGGTCTTCAATGCTAATGCTATGTTTAGATCGACACCGCAACAAGAGCAAAAGTAATAGAAGTCGTGCGCGCAGCTCTAAGCTTTTTCATGCAAATTGACTCGAACGTTGAAAATATGAATGCATTCATCGAGCACTCTATTCAGGTCTGGACATCAGTTCTAACACATCTCATGACCATTCCAGTCTCACCGCTATCAAATAACGATGGCTCCCAGCTTTTACGCTTGAACTCAATCAAGGTAGTTCATATTTTTTTATCCAGTTTTCCATTATCCTTCATATTAAGTTACATTAGACTATTCAACAGTTACAATCCGCATTTCCCAAATTGTCGGCTCCTGCTGTTAGCGAGGCGTTGTTCCCTGCGGTTTGGGCCGATCTAAAGAATTCTTCGACTACATATAACTTGACATTAACCAATAGGGAGTTCCTTGACGATATTTTGGATCCTGATGGCGTATTTCAATACGCAAAATGCATTCCTTTAGAAGAAATTGAATTTATCCGAAACTGTATCTCGATTCACAGTATCCTGGACCGATTAAAAGAACCGACCTCCTTACGAAATCTCCTGGGCTATCTAATAGATCTGTCACAAATCACTGTAGAGGATGTACGTTAAGTTTTGACGGAGTATTTGACATTTACTAATTTCGGGAAAGGAGGAGGATTATATTGAGGATCCAAACAGTTTCAATACCGAAGAAATGTCACTGTCCACCAAATTCACATGTCGAACAGCGGCGTCCGAGTTTCTGGTTGTAGGTTATTCCATATCTAGTGTTGAATTTGGTATTTACTTACTTCAGGAATTAAGTTCAAAATTTTGCGAACCTATTATCAACGATTTAGGACAATTTGTGATTTTGTATGGAGGAAAAAATGAGTATGCTGACTTCATCTGTGATGATCTTTAAAAACTAATCAATTTTTGTGCAGTGAGCGGCATCTAGAATCAGCCATGTTTTTATTAGAGTCTATATTGGTAGAAGATCAGTCGTACGGAATGCAACTTGCACAGCTTCCGACTGCGGAACAACTATTATCAACTATATATCTTGTCTTCGAAACAAGTAAGCCAACAAACATAAGTTTGATAACTGGATACTAATATTTTAGAAAATGAATTTCTTCGTGCTCGAGGACATATTTTAAGTGGTACATTTTGCAGAAATTTTATAAATTCCCCGTGCGTAGGACACGCGCTTGCCACGGAGCTTTTTGAGTCCACACTTCAGAGCTCATCTAAAGACTCGAGTTTCATCGTCCGCGCATGCTGTCTTTTGGCGGTTCAACGATTCTTGACCGTTATTCCTCGTACTCGGAATCTGCAGACGCAAGTCGCTATAGTTAATGGCGTGAATTCTCTTCTATCTGAAGGAGCAGACGAAACTCCTTCTTTAATGGTAGATTCGTTGTGCTCGGCCATAAAAATTGGTCCCGAGTTTGTTCTGTTGCCAGACTCGGAGATAGTACCGCTACTGTTTGCTTGCGCTGTTAAAGATCCATCCAATATCCAATTGACTACAGACGTCCTAGAAGCATTTGAATTGATCTCTGAGAATATTTCTCCCGAGCAGTATGTTTACTTTTGTAAACTTTCTCTTCCTCTGCTTCTCCAAGGTCTTAATGCGGAACCTACTGAAAGTGAACTTTCTTGCGTTGCAGTAAGACATGCCTTGTTTTGATTTCATATGTTCGCTAGCTGACCTCTTTTTAGCTGATCGTAGCTTTATTAGTGATCTTAGTAAAACACGCGTCTTCGCCTCTGCCGGAAGGTTTGGTACAAGTTGTGTTACCTAAAATTGCTCACATCATGATGTTTTCAGACGACAAGGAACTTCTGCAGGTATGTTTAGATCTATTGAACAATGTTTATTATCTAACACGATTTCAGAATGGTTCAGAGCTCGTAACTGAAGTAGTCAAGCATGATCCCGATCAACTACGGAATTGGAGCGATAACCAAACAAGGAGCGGCCTCCAAGTTGTTTTAGAGATCATGGCTCGATTACTAGATCCGCAAGTTAACGAGCAGTGTGCTATTTGTGTTGGTGATATCACGACCGCTGTTTTCGACAAGGTTTGAAATTTCATATACAAATTGGATAAGAGCTGACAGAAGTAGTTCGGAGACGAGCTTGCAGATTTACTTGACCAGGTCCTGTCGGCTACCGTCGTTCGACTCCGGACCGCGGAACACCCATTGCTGATTCAAAGTTTAATACTTTTCTTTGCTTATATAGCCAATTTAGAATCAACGAATATAGCAAATGTCTTAGCTGCGATTGAAATTCAAGCAATGACAGGTTTAGAAATAGTTTTGAAAGTCTGGTTGGAGAATTTTGAAGTGTTTAGAGGTCATCAGGAAATCCGGCTGAATATCTCCGCTCTGCAGAACATTTATTTTTTGCATGATGTTAGAGTCGAAAATATCTTGGTCCAAGGCGATCTGATTGATGACGATAAGTCCAATATCATTGTTACCAGGTCTCGAGCTCGAACACGTCCTTTGCGTTATACCTCAATTCCTGCTCATGTCAAGATCGTGAAATTATTTCTGAAAGAGCTTCGAGTAATTCCAACTGAAGAAGAATTCTATCGTCAAATACGGACACAAAGTATTTCTCAGAACACAGATCCGACTGGGATTTCTATAGTCAATACCGATGAATGGGAAGAACATTTCAACCCATCCGAAATCGGACTTACGGCTGATGGTACGTAGGACACACTCCTACAGTTTGTTTTATCTAACCTTCGCTGATAGAATTGAAAGCAGTGGGTCGTCATCAGAGTATAGCCAAGACAGAAGTCTTGGATGATAGTGATGACGATTTTGAAGATATTGATGATGACGATCTTAGTGATCATTTGTTATTTGATGGTAAAAGCCAAGATGAAATGGCGAACGTGAGTTACTTATACTATGCCGCAACTGCTTCTTGGAAAATACTAACAATCCATCAGAATATGGTTGTTGGCTTCTTCAAGCTGCTGTGGGAACGCGAACCACTCAATTTTCAAAGTATGGTGTCGTCGTTTTGTAGCGAATCTGATGTACAGCTCTTGCAACGGTGGCACGCGGAGATCGTTGCTGTGAAATAAATATCTCTCTGAATTTGCTACTGGAAATTTGAATGTTTATTATAAAAATGTCAGTACAATTTTTGGACTAGCAATGTAAGTAAAAATAAAAAAAGTTTTTGACTTTTGTTAAATAGCTAATGATCAGTAGGATTGGGCAATCGACTACAATCTGAAATTCAGATAAAATGAATAGTTCCATGCAACTATGAAAATTCTTTGTGCTCTATGTCAGCAGCCCATAGCGCAGCACCAGTGACGTTCGAAAAGCTGAATGCTAGGCCAAGAAGTGGAATTTCTTCAAGCGGTGCTGCTAGTAACCCAAAGCTAAATAAAAGTTAGCCTACTCTACTTAAATATGAAAGCTTAACATACGCAAGAAAACCTCCCACTCGCTTCCGACCATATAGATGGATTTGATGCTCATTCCACCCCTTTAGTTGGTAATATCTGCGTAAGCTATTTCTTGCATAATCCACCGATCCAATGATTGCTACTAAATAAGGTCCGACAACAGGAATGAATTGAATAGGGAACCTAAGTCCTTCCTTTACAATCACAGATGGAGCGGTCAATCTTCTAGCAATGATCCGCCATTGCATTTGAAGTTTGAACCTTGTCTCATCGTAGACACGTCCTACAGCATCACGGTCTAGAATCTCAGGATAAGGCAACGGCGCATCATCAAGAAGTTTGTCAAGGCCTCTCATTCTCAAAACCTGTATAATATTAGTTCGTGCTGTGATATTGCGTGAGCCGTACTTACCGTATCAAACAACTCCTTATGTGCCCCTTTGATGAACAGAACTTTAGCAAGAAGATTGTATAAATAAAGTGTCTGGTGAAGAACAAGAACAAACGCCGATACCATCCCAAATGGTCCGTTAAGGAATATCATGATAATCATTTGCGGCGGATAACCTATTGTGAACCAACCAACTGTTACACCAACTAAAAGTAGTATCAGCGGAGTTACGACCTTGATCAAAGAGGGCCAGAGAATGGGATGAAAAACAAAATAAATAAACCCCTAGTAAATGTTAATTGGATGAATTAGGTGCGATACAGATATTGATTACATAGAGAGGATATTTAAAAGCCTGCGTTTTCAG
Source organism: [Lipomyces] oligophaga (assembly GCF_038497815.1). Taxonomy (NCBI): domain Eukaryota; kingdom Fungi; phylum Ascomycota; class Lipomycetes; order Lipomycetales; family Lipomycetaceae; genus Lipomyces; species [Lipomyces] oligophaga. Next base: position 769,022 of record NW_027117785.1, on the reverse strand, counting down.
TGCGGTGTAAGGTATCAAGATAGGTAACAACAGTCGATACTTAAGCCCAGAGACCATCGCAATCAGAAACTTCTCTGTCCAGATTTCAAGTTTGTAACGAATCTTCAAGCGAATTTTCTTTTGTATTTTAATCGCCGTCGAAGGTCGAAGATTTTCGAGACGAAATAATTTTTCCTTCAGCTCCAGGAGCTTCAGAACGTAACCAACTGGAAAGAACCACATTGTTATTGTCTGTTGAATCTATCCTCCAAACCTTTCTAAATAAAATATTCGAATTGAAACCAGCAAGCTTCTTTCAGTTAGTTGGATCAATATTGAGCGAAATAAAACAATAGCCTGATAGCAGACATAACACAGATGAAAGTTAGATAGAGGTTGTCCCGATCTCTGTAAGTATTCGTGTAACAGCGTAACACACAGCCGTACGATAAATTTTATCTAACAAGGAGCGTTCCATAATTTGAATATGATAAGAATTTTCTAGATTACTAGATAATTGAGATTTTGTGAAAGTGCTTTCGTAAATTCTCAAACTGATATCAAATACACCAGATTGATCTCATTGTTCCATTCAAATTGTCTCCCAAGAACACAAAGGCTACCAGTACATTAAAACTTAATTCAATTATAGCAGGTTTCTTATGCAAGAATCTTAAAATCAGACCCTCTGCGAAGTATGTTGTAAGTCGTCAATCAAAAACTAGAAATCAAAGCGATTTTTAAAACATATTTATGGCTAGATGGGAGTTTGGGAACTACACTTGATCCAACTAGCAAAGTAGACTTGCCGACACGAACTTTCGTTTACCATCACCACAATTGCATCTTGGTTTTCAGCATAATTTGCTCCAAAAATATCTGATAACGGCCACAAGTCTTTTGGTTCACTTACTGCGACTTTGTTTGTGGTTTTAATAACTAGCGAGCTGTCTGTCGTCAGTGGGTCGGACCTACCTGTCGAACTCAACTCTGATCTGGCACCAATTAATGGTGGTGTCTTTTGATTAGACTGCGATAGTCTAGTTATGGATGACTTGTTTTCGGTCTATAGTAAGACTCATTTATTCTAAATTAATTGTCAAACTGCAAAATTAACAACTCAAAGCAAACATTATATCCGAAAAAGTCAGAGACCGAGTCGATGGTATCCAAGCACTCCGTTCACTCCTATCCAGTCCTCGCGTTGAGAGACTGGATGACAAATCGTTCCACAAATTATTTGAGGGGATATTCCAAAATGTTATGATAGAAAAGAGGCTTTACATCAAATCCCCTGGAAGAAACTTGCAAATCGCAGAGCGCTTATCGTCGGCCGCACAGGTGTTACGGTTGGCTGTCGAAAAAGGCGGAACAGTGCTTCGATATAAAACTATAAATGCCCTCATTCAGCATATTGTTAGCTTGGCATACATCAATGGAGAATTATTCGAGCCCATTGGTACTATATATATGAGGACAATACGATATATATGTAGTTATGCACCACACATTGAGCATTTTTCGAATGAAGAATGGTCCAATTTAGCAGAATTCAATGCTTTAATTATCCAACGCCATGCAGCGTTGGTGGCTAATGATACTTCAGTTCGTCCCGGGCAAGATATTTATGAGGCTATTGAATGCCTGTCACTTCTTTTAGATTCGCCTCGTCACCAATTGATCACCAAATCAGAACAGTCTCCTAAGGGCAAGAGGCTATTTAAAACGGGTTTATATGAAGCTCTTCTTAGTTATCTCAGAGTATACAGTTATGAGACTAGAGGCCATTTCGGAGTGCTATTTTGTATTAATAAGCTTTTGACAGCTGCAATAGTTAACAGTCTGTTGCTCTACCATTCTATGTTTGAAGATTTGCCCTTGGTGATAAGCTCTCTGTGGAGTACGAAGTCTGCTTCTCTGAAAGACCAACTGATTGTGACAACCTTCTGTCTCTTACCCGCAATTCAAGAGAGTTCAAAGGACTGGGACCTTGAAAATATTGATTCCAATACTAGTCGGATCCGGATATCAAATTTAATCAACTTAATATTTGAAGATTACAAAAGCAGGATTTCTCGAGAATTGTTACTCCTGGAAGACATATCACTCAAGCCACCTGATGAGAGTGCACTCCCCTTTCTATATACCCGAACTTTTCAGTTATCGGAGGAACGAGGATTGAGCTGTTGGCTTATCCTAGTCATTCTTGCCAACTGTAATATGCTGCTGAAGCACTCAACTGAGGATTTTAATACTGCATCAATATTTGTCAAAGGGAGATCTATAAAGCGACGACGTCTCATTGAATCTAGTACTACCTTATCTGGGGATGATTCTTTAGAATCTTTGAAGGCGCCCAGTTCGATAATTAGCCAAATACGAGAGCCCTCCAATTCTGATACGTTGGGTTTGCTTCAGATTCTAGCCTTCGAATGGTCCTTGGGTCTATGTAGCAAGATATCTACAGATGAATTTTTGATCATATGCCAATGTGCCAGGAGTGACGAACCTATGCTGTGCTCATGGGCTATGGTAGTACTAGCTTCGATTGCTCAGTTTTGTAAAGAAACGCCTCAAGATCGTATGGAGCATTGGGATAGTTTATTGGAACTATCGATGCGCAAGCTTTCTACGCAGGAAACGTGTGCTACAAGCTTTCACCTAATCAACTCAATTTTAAGAGCTAATATTTTACCTTCACGGAGACTGTCTGTCGTTGTGAAGGCTATTTTAATCTCTATGGAAACTTTCGGGCCGGCTAGTATTTCTGATTCATCGCTGTTTTTCTTTCAGACCGTTTTGAAGAAGCGCAACGAACTGCTCAATTCTGACAATTCAGATAAAGTTGTCGAAAGAATGTTAAAGTGGATTTTTGGCAGGTTACAAGTTGCTATTCAGTCACGTCTTCGCTGGAAATTCGATAATGGGCTGAAGCAGATGGATATATTCATTCTGATCAACTTTCTGCTGCGATGTGTGGGTCGATCACATCTCAGTGAGCGGCAGTCATTGCCTTTACATGTTTTCAATTCACTTACAACTGTTCAGTTTATAGTTCAGCTTGGAGTTAATTCTGAGCTAATCGATGTCTTATTTTCTCGGTCCAAGCCTAAAAATATATCTAACGAATTATCTGAGTCTTTTACGTTGTCAGTTTCCAAAAATATGGAAAATCTTATTATTAACCTTCTGAATTCATTTGTTCAGCAATTTGTTTTTATTCAGGACGATCGGTCTGATGTCGAAGATCTTAATTTGTCAATGATTTTTTGTATACAAATGTCCACATTTCTTCTTTTGGAATTATCTCAATATTCCCCGGAAGTAGCAAGAAGCTCCTCATTCTCGGAACAAAGCCCGATAATCAGATTATTACAGATAATTGACAACGAGGCTAAAGCAGGAAAACTAGATAAAGTCTTTCTTGATGGCCTAGCGTGTACTTTTAACTTTTTAGAGGATTCGGTTACGTTAATACAAAGTAGATTTCTGCTCGAATCTTTTGAGAACCTGTGTTCCACTTTAGAGATGATTGAGGAAATGACGGGCAAAGGGCTGGCGGATAAATCTGTCTCGCGGGAATATGGAGGAACTGACTTCGAAAGAGTTACACTTTCTAGAAGTTCGGCTCTTAGAAACTTTAATGCTGACAGATTTCCCAGGTCCTGGAACCTGCGATCAATTAGTAGCTGCACTGTCAAATATCAAAGAATAGTACGATTTCATATTGCTTTGATCGCGGCATCATCACCTAAGTTCGATCAAACTTCAAATATGGTCAGATATATTGGCTCAGTGTCTTCCGTTGTTTTGAATACTGTACTTCCGGCAATCTATGATAGACTTTTAAATTCAGTCGCGGTAGATCATATTGATATTGACCTTCTTGTCGGCATTCTAGCTGTCGTCGGGAAAAGAAACCTTGGAAAGCACCAGTTTGAGCGTTGTGAAATAACTATGACATTTTGTGCTTGCCTTTTAGCAAGAACTTTTAATCTATGGTTTATAAAGCCAACAAACCAGAATGAGCTTTTCATTCGTATTTTTGATTGGCTTAGAATGATTGTATTGGACAATAATATTTCGTCTGCCGTCACTAGATTGCACGTACTGGACATTATTTTCAAAATAGCAATTCACAAAACAGAGACTAGGGAATGTTTAACATTCTTAGACTCAAATGAGTCGAAAATTGCGTTAGAAAGTATTTTTGATGCAGATATATTTGTTCAAATGGCGGTTTCTAACCAATTTCCTACTCTTCTGAATTTGTTTCCCACCAGTACACATCTTTCAATTTTCCAGATTCTGATGGGGAGTTTTCAAGTTCACTTTGAGAATTCTAATGAGGGAGTCGAAGCTGAATCCAGCATAATGTTTGTTTATACGATGTGTCAGTTAATAGGTCGAAGCCATTCTGTCAGTCGAGAAGCAATCCTTGAACTTGTTCATTTCTTCCCTTTGGCCACACTTCCGATAATAAAGAACGCTTTAGTATATAATGTCTCGCTTGCAGCTAAGCTTATGAATGTCCAAAGCCCGCAGACAATTTTTGATGCTTTTTGCTCGCAGATAATATATGGACTTCCATCCTTTCAGTCTTTCGTACAGTTCAAGTTTGAGGTATTCGGCTTTCAGAGCTTTGAAGAGCTTCTTGAAATCTCAATTCATGAACTTATCAGCCAGATTATGGTTGGTGGCAGCGATCCTATTGCAATAGTGAAATTCTTTTCTTCCCTGCTTCATGAGTCAACCAAAGAAGTTCTTATTAAATCATTTCCAAAAGTGATAGCTTATATAATCACTAGCTTTCGTTTTAAGCATGGCAGTCGGTCCAATCCATCTGTCAGCTCTGCTTTGAAGTTATTTCAAGATATTCTTGGATTTGATGAATTTGTCAAACTGGCTACCGCTACTGCTCCTTCAGCCAAGGTATTCTTACTCGACATGATTGATATTCAGTCATTGAATTCTGCACATTTATTGTCAATCGGACTACCAGAGATACCCAAACGTTGGAATGATATTAATGAATATTCGATATTTATGCCTACTTCTCTACCTGAACCAAACCAACCTTATTTCCAACCTTGTGTGATTATTGATGCTTTGACCACTTTAACCAGGTCATATTGGTCAGACCAGTCTTATATAGTCCCACCATGTTCACCGTTAAGTGAAGCAGTTTATATTGTTCGAGCTTTGTTAGGAAGGTTGCCCAAATCAGTGAATGCATTTCAAAAATGTGCAGTCTTGAAAAAGCTTAAGCTACAGCTTGTATTGATCAAGAGCTATAATTCGCCCTATCTTGCAAAGCTTTGCATTCACACAATTACGCCGCTGATGCTTGAAACCACCTGCTTACCTGATACATTAGATATAATTACGTTTTTCTTTTCGTCCAACAGTTTGAAGAATTCTCCCCAGCTCTTAATGCGATGTATTATCACGGTTTCATATCACGTTCAGTTATTGCTTGATTCCTCTGGAAATGTACCGAAAACGGAGATCCATAAGATGCTTTCCAGATTTGCAACATTTTTGAGCAACATCATTACTATTTATGGAAAGTCCAATGGATCAATTAATGAAGTATCGACCTGGTTGCAGAAACTAATATATTTTGGAAGCTTGAATAATCCTGGATGCAGAGATTGGAACTCTCAAGATATCAAAATCATCTTGCTGTCTGGCGACTTGGACTTTATTTCACGTAGAGATGCTTTACTTATTTTCAGTTTGGATTTAAATAAAGTTCGCAATCTAAACAACTTTAGTCCATTTCCCACAGCTGAACTTTTGAGTGAGGAGGAATGCTATTTGGCTATGAAACCATTACTGCAGAGCTGCCGTGATTACCAGCTGTCTGAAGTTTTTTTTGAGTGGGTTGCTACTGTCGCGGCGCGCGCCTATATGTTTAATGGTCTAGTTGTTCTTGACTCGTCGGATGACAGTTTGGAAGTATTCAAATCCAATTTGAAAAGCAGCGAAGACTGCTTTCTTAACTCGGCGCTCTCGATTGTCTTCGTCATGATACGTTATCTCGACTCTACCAGTTTTTCTGAAGCTGAATTGTCTGAGATGGCCGTAAGAAGATCTCTTCGCTTATTTCCAAAGAAGTTTGAAGTCGATTTGTCGCAATATATTTCGAACGAAATCCTAGATGCTTTGGACTTTACTCTTCCCGACATTCCTATAATCTCGCGATCATCGTCTATTCTGAAATTGCAAATTAGTAGATCTTCTATTTGGGCAAGCAGAATTGTTGATCTATTTTGTGTTTCTCTAAAGTATCAGTTTAGCGATTTTTTTGGAATTGTTCAAGTTTTAGCCCGAGATTTACCGGCATTTGCCGAAGACGTCTTCCCTTTCTTACTCTGCTCTCTAATCTATACAAAGTCTGTTTCCAAGCAAGTATCTAATGTCTTCAAAAACGTCCTAGTTTCTGATAAAGCTGAATCCGCTGCTCAGAAAGCTCTTATTATCAAATCTTTCATCCATCTGCAAACGCAGCTTGATAGGGACCCAGAGGATCAGATGAATCCGATTGTTCAAATACCTAATGTCGATTTATTTGATCTCTTATGTGGTGCACTTTCATGTAAGCTCTTCCCTACTGCGCTTTGGATCTGTGAGATTATTTGGTCAAAGGGTGTAGCTCCTCAAGACCTTTCGGACTTTTTAGTCGCAATATACAATGGCCTCGAAGATCCGGACGGATTGTTTGGAGTTTCTATAAATCCCTCGATACAATCTGCTATTCAGTTTGCTGAGCTTGGACATGATAGATGGAAATCCATGTCTTATCGAAATGCATTGATGGATAATTCTCGATCATTAGATTCTCATGTCAGTGAGCAGAATCTGAGTGGGATAGCTGAGGCATTCGCTCATATAGGTTTGAATGGGCTTAGTTTGCGACTCCTCAATGGCGAAATATCTATTGATAATGCGGCAGCTTACGATATTGCTTGGAAACTGAGCAAATGGGATTTGCCTTATATTTCAGATGCTTCTTCTAATAGCGCAATTAATTACATGGCTTTGTGGAATCTCAATCCGTGCAGATCAATTTCACACAATTCATTATCCATTAACGAGTTTACAGCTAGATCGCGGATCAGTATTATGCAATCGGTTCTAGATAGGTCTGTCAGTGGCCGGAATAGATTTCAGTCTTCTCTTCAAACATTATCGATCCTCAAAGATATTCAAACTATATCTGAATGCTCAGATTCGGCATCAATATTAGAACAATCAAAATTACTGTACTCTTCAATGAACTGGGTTCTTGAAAATAGGTAAGTTATTTCTACGTAGCTACACCGAGTTGTGTATTGATGTGTATAGATTTGAATTCTCTGAAAACATCTTGATTGCCCGTAAAGTCGCATTTGAAGAGCTTTCCAGACGCGAAACCTCGGATGAGTACATGAGGAAGTCATTCCAAATTGGTTCAGCTATAAGTCTGAAGCGAGCAATAGAGGTCGCACTTGTCCACAAGGAATTTCAAAAAGTTCTTTCTCTGTCTTTGCAGTTTTCGCAGCTTGCTGAGCCTTCTGATTCGCTTTTTGAAGAATCCTTGAATCGATGCCGTGTACTTGGCATTGCACAGGTCTTATGGCACAGAGGTGATCAGGATATTGCGATAAATATGGTGAAGGGTATTGTTCAGCAGGAGTACAAACCAGATCCCGCTTTAGATGGTTTAAATATTCCTTCTTCCATATTTTTCTCCTTGCTGGTACGACCGTTCACAATAGATATATCTCGACTAACTTTTGTAGGGCAAGTGGGTAGCGGAAGCAAGACAGGAACGACCAGATAATATATTATCCAAGTATCTTGAATCAGCTGTTGCGTCTGTTGAGAATACAGATGAAAATGGCAATCATCGATCAGAAGTATATCATACCTATGCAAATTTCTGTGACTCACAGCTTCGAAGTAGCGATAATGTGGAGGAAGTTCAACGATTAGAAAGATTACGATCTAATAAGCTTCATGAAATTGAGCAATTAGAGAAATTGAGTGTTACTGCCAATTCATCTGATAAACGTGTTATTAGACAACATCTTAATAAGGTCCAGCGTATGTTTGACTCTGATGATTCAGAGTATCAACGCCAACTGGAATCCCGAGCCAGATTTCTCACAGAGAGTATCAGATTCTATTTGAGGTCTGTTCAATGGTCTGACCGCTTTGATGAAGATAGCTATCGGTTTTGCTCCATTTGGCTCGCCAATTCGACGAATGATCAGGTGAATGAAGTCGTGTCTGCGGAAATAAAATCGACTCCAATGGCTAAACTAGTTGGATTAATTAATCAGCTTTCTTCTCGTTTACTCATTGATAAAAAATCACAGTTTCAAAATATTCTATGGGAGCTCCTAGTTCAGCTTTGCCGAGACCATCCATATCATTGTCTTTATCAGATATTTGCATTGAAATCTAATGAAAAAAGCAAGCGACATGATCCGTCTTTGGCAATGAGAGCTCGAGCTGCTACCAGATTATGGCAGGAGCTAAAAGCTGCAACAGTCTACAATCAAATTTATTTGGATTCAGTTGATCAATTTGCTGGGAAATGTGTGCGCATAGCTGCTACAGAGTTCAAGAGTAGTCGAGGACTGTCGACTGATTTGTTTCCAGATCGACTTTGGTGGCAGACTACTCTTCCACTAATCAAAATTCCACCTCCTACAATGAACATTCAGGTAAGAAAAGATTGTGACTATCGCGGTATACCTAAAATATCGAGTATATTGCACAAAGTTGCATTAGCATCAGGACTGAGTAGACCAAAAATATGTGATTTTATTGTTGATGATGGAACGACATGTCGGATGCTTGTAAGTATATTTGAGACTGAATCTTGTACATTGGGAGAAATCTAACGGATAAAAGATCAAAGGTGGAAATGACGATCTTCGGCAGGACTCGGTGATGGAGCAAGTTTTTGATCAAGTGAATTACTTTTTGAAGAAAAAGGAATCGACGGAGCAGCATAGAATGCATATTAGGACCTACAAGGTAATTCCGTTAACCGAAACGACGGGAATAATTGAATTTGTTAGACATACCATTTCGCTGCAAGATGCCGTACAGCCACTCCACGAGTTTTACTATCCTGATGATTGGAAAGGCTCAGTTTGCCGAAGTCATATAAAGGAATGCCAGAGGAGTTCTACTGAGGAGAGGATTACCATGTATCGCGAAGTTGAGACACATGTCCATCCGGTATTACGATATTTTTTTTTAGAAAGATTTCGTAATCCAGAGGGATGGATGAAATCCAAGATTGCATATACACGAGGAACTGCGGCGGTGTCGATGGTCGGGCATATGCTTGGACTGGGTGATCGCCACTGTAATAATATTCTACTCGATACCTTAATTGGGGAGCCAATCCATATAGACTTGGGAGTAGCCTTTGATCAGGGCCAAGTCTTACAAATTCCCGAAACTGTTCCGTTTCGACTAACTAGAGATGTTGTTGATGGAATGGGTACAACCGGTGTTGAAGGAATATTTCGACGATCGTGCTGTGTTGTGCTCGATGTATTGCGACAGGAGCGAGAAAATATCATGACTATCCTGGATGTGTTAAGATATGATCCGTTGTATTCATGGTAGGTACTCTCGAATCATTATCCAGCTTGAGCGTAGGACTAATAGCCCAGGACGATATCTCCGCTTCGAAAAAAGCGGCTACAAGAAGATACCAATTTATCTGGAATCCAACTACGACAGAAAGAAGGAACTAAAGGCTCAACAAGCGGCCTAATTCCGACTAGAACGGCAGGAACATCGGTCATTACATCCGAAGGTACTAATGCGTCTGAAGCCGCTCGCGCACTGGAGATTGTCAAGCAAAAGCTGTCGAAAACGCTCAGTGTTGAAGCGGTGGTTAATCAGCTTATCAATGATGCCGTCGATCCTCGGAATCTAGCGCTGATATATTGTGGTAAGGTTGTGTGCACAAGATCTATCGGTTGTTCTAATTTCATATTTGCTTAGGTTGGAGCGCGTTTTACTGATATATTCGGTGAGTGTACGATGGTAATGAACTGAGAGTTAAATATCAGAACGTAATTCATTAAATTCGCAAAATAAATGAATGAATATCTCAATAGTCGATAAAAAGTGAGACAACCTCAAAGAGAGAGAGAGAGTAGACATAAGCTAAAATAGGCCAAACCAAATCAGAAAATAAAAGCACAAAAACAAAACATAAAACGACCACTAAGCCATGGTTTGAAACGAGCGAGATTAGTTGGAAAGAAAAGACGAAAATAGTTAGACAGTTATCATACGAATCATCTGGAACATAAATGAGCGACTAATAAACTTTACGGAAGTCATAAAGCAGCATTGAAGTGTTTTCCTCTGATAGACGGGGTGAATCTTAACAGGAGACAACATGGAAAGAACGACTAAAGGAAGGCGACAACTAGTTCAAAAGAGCGGCTGAGTAAATACAACAAATACACCCAGTGACCTAGCTGCTATGATTTAGCAATAAGGTCTCCCATCTGGACTGACTTGAGCACTAAGATAGGACAATGTCATAGCAGAACTTCGAAAAAGGTTTTTATTCAAACCACGATTCTGCTCCATCACTGCGAACGATGTTGGTCGCTGTTCGACATTAATGCTATCAAGATGGAGATCAACTTGAGGCTCGCCAAGTTCAGCTTCTGGTTTCTCTAGCAGTTGATTGATATCCAGCGACTCTCCAGGAGGAATGGGATCGGGATGTGAAGGTGTCACGCATGGCATGTCAACTTCCTTCCTGATAACTGTATCGATATCAACTGCGGAGAAGAATGCGCAGGACTGCGGTAAGTTATATATACCTACTTGCTCGCAAAACATAGCCCGCGTCCAGATATTGCTGACTTGGAGCGCCATCGCTGCCCTATACTTATCTTCATCCTTCACCAAATAACGAATCTCGTCGTGTACTGTGAGCACCAACCTTGCATCTATTTTGTAGACATCTATCAAATATTGCATCGAAATTATCAGTAAATGCAAGTAGTCAACACCACTAGATTGGATCGTCCAGTTGATTCGAGAGGTCATAAAGCTTGACTTCTTCAGATTCACGCTCTTTAGAGCGTCCGTGATTGCACATCCAAGAACTGGAGTTCTCGGAGTCTCTTCATTAGCAATCTCTTCTAACTTATTGAACATAATGGACTCAGTTCCCCCATGCCAGTAATATTTTGGCACCTTGAACTTCTTGGTCTGCGAACCTTTGTACTGCCCTCCTTTAGTCGACTTATATAGCTCGGACGCCGTTTCCTCGGCCTCTTTCATAGTCACTTCCGGATTAAACTGCTGTAACAGCTGCTTGGCAAAACTCAAACCTGCTCCATATATTCGTCCATAATTGAAAATTTTCGCACTGTTCCTAGATATCTTCAAAATACTAGCTGTCTTCGAATGCAAATCCGTCCCGGCAGATTTTGTTCCTTCCAAAGTCATCCAACCAATCGCAGTCGCACCGTGCATACCAAATGCAGAGTCACCAACAAGACTAGCTATCCAAAGTTCCTCAGAGTCAACGTCGGCACCAACAAATTTGTATCCATCCGGAGCTTGAACCATAGCCTTTAGCTCGGATCCTAATCTGTCCTTTTTGGCATTACTCGCGGTCAGCCAGGTATTTTCAACCGCACGACGAGTAATAGTACCCATGGGAACGATAGATGGCAATATAATACCCACTCCGCGATCACCATTAGTCGATGGGTTGATCCCGAGATCAGTGTCCTCCGAATAGATCGGCACTTGGCTGCAAATTCTATCGCGTGCACTGATCCAATAGGAACACATTGCATTCATCTTTAGAGCCTCTTGACCAAGTGAATACTCCGAAGTTAAAATTTTGTCTTCAAAATATTTGGCAAATCCTTTAGCTAAAGGTGATGCACAGCGAGCTGAGGGACCATCTTTGTGAGGAACCTTGAATCTAGGCTGAGAAGACTCAGAATCGACGTTCTGGCAAAGCGAGTAATTCAAATTTTTAAACTTCGCAAAGCTTTGGATTGGTGCTCTAAAAGTCCAACCATACGAATCCGTCCATTCAAGAGGATTGCCGTCCCAAGACATACGAAGCAAAATAACTGCAGTTCGACTGCGAACTGATATCTTCATTTCCGCACCTTCCTTCTCGAACAATTTTCTGTACCATTCCGGATAACCCGGTAACTTCTGATTCTTGACGGGTCTTGATGGTTTGTTTTTAGATCCTTTGGTCATACGCAATTCTTTGATCGTCCAATCCAGTTGGCTTAACCAAGGATCACTTTGGAACTTTTCAGGTTGATTTCGTAGAGCCACAGCGTTTTCGGCAAGTGTAACTAAACGTTCATATAAACCACTCAACAGATTTTGATAAGTAGACTCAGCAGATTTGATGTACTTGTCCCAAGATTTATTAATAGGAAGAAATTCATCCGCCACGTATCGCAAGGCAGAAAACGATATCGGATGAGGGCAAAGCTCAAGAAACCGAGGAAATAATTTTTGGAAGATCAAGAACGTAGTTTGAACGTCCGTGGCGCAGTATTCAACATATTTATCAAGGGACGCTGTTATCTTATCTCGGCCCAATACACCAAATTCATCTCGAACAGACTTGTCGATCTTGATTCCGACATGATGTTTGGCTACATCTCGCAAAGCATTAACTGAACTTTCTTTCAACCATGGTTCATCTTCTGTCAAAGCAAGACTTGGGCGCGGAGTCATTCCAGAGGTCAAAAATTCAGGATCTTCGGTTAATTCGTCTTCAAGTTCGGTATCTTTCTTATACTTCATATAAGTAGGGCGCTGCTGGCTGGACATTCCATTACAAGCAATGTGCAACGACATAGTGTCCATATACATGGCCTTGGATGACTTAAAATTGTATTCGTCTTGAACTCGAATGCGATCATAGCTAACGTTATGGCCCACGATGACTTGCTCTGTGTTGTGGGAACCCATTGGAATCAATTGCTTAATAACTTCAGATTCACCCAATAGCCAAGGAGAAAGCCAACAAAACCAGGCATTTTTTGTCATAGCAACAGCTATGACTGCAAACGGAGACTCCTTATATAAGACTTCCGTGTCAAACGCTATCGCTTCTCCGTCAGGATAATCGACAGATTTTGGCTCAAATCCTGGCTCGTACTTGGTCCATCCGGAGCGTGAAATCCAGCTAGCAGGCATAGGTGGTAAATTCTGCAGGTCAATGAAAGAGGAGGCAATTGAGAGATAAGGTTCGCAAAATGACTTTCCGATTCGTTGAAAATGCTCATCCAGAGTACTTCCATGAAGAGGCGGCAGCCGGAAGGACAGAGACTTTTGAGACGAGGTTTTTTTTCCCAAGAGATCATGAAGGGCTAAATGCTCTCTGGAGAGCTGAATCGACTGCTTATTAATTGTCTGTGATTTTTCGGGGAATACTTGAGTATGCAAATCCGATCCAAGAAGCTGAATCCCTGCCTCATTGAATATTTTCTCTCCTTTTTCATCAACGGGAAGAGCATATTCAGTAGCCTTACGTCGGATCTCTTGCATTCGCGGAGTCAAATGAAGCATTTTCGACTTAGCTTTCTTGCTAGGGCGGCCGGGTTTCTTCTTTGCTGTCAAAACATTCTTTGATACTCTTGCAGTAGATAACCTAGACCCATCAATCAGAGGAATATCGTCGAGCTGAGAAGTCATGGGGTTTTCCTCCGACTTGAAATCCTGAAAATCATTGAAAAGAGCGTCAATATTGGATTTTGAAAATTCTTGAAAAGATGCATTTTGAGCGTTCTGTGAAGTTCGCTTTATATCAATATCTAGCCATCACAAGATCAGTAAGTTACACAAGTTTAAGAAATAAATAGGGCAACGCACAAGAAGAAGAGGGTGTTGTCGAAACCAGCGATCTTGTTGAACAGGTCGTAATAAGGCGGCGAAGAATCTTAGACGGTTCTGCATACCGCATTATGCAGTATGTAGGTCTAAAACAAAGCATATCTTATATATGAGCCGATTCGTGAGACATTTGATCTTTGAGAATTCTAAGAATGATAGGATACTGTGAACGGAGTTAGAGATCATGAGAGATGGGTCTTCAACAAGAATTTTAACGTACGGCCTGCTGCTAGAGCACGAATTAATGAAGTAGGAAAAGAAAATTGAACTAATCAAAAGTGAAAATCGCACATCAGCAAAAAGAATACGCAAGTAACAGTCAGGCAACGAAAAAAATGCGTATCGAAATCTCGCTGAGGTGATGATGACCAGGCAGAACTTGTATTCTTTATTGTTTGTTTACCTAAAACTGTAACCCTACGTCCGAAGCTTAATTGTTTGTTTAGTTTCCTAATCTGGCTGAAAGATCATCTCAAAGCCGCACTGGACCCGAACTGGTGATCAATCGAATTGATTGGATATTATTTGGATATATTAATTTAGAGATTGAGATCAGCGAGCTAGGATCAATATAATGAGAGACAGTTGGATACTAAGATATTCAGATCGTTAGAAATGGTAGAAATGTCTTCAGAGAGTGCGAATGGTGCTGCTGAAACCCCAGTCACAGCAGAAGAGATTCTGACAGTACTGAAAAGACGAGGTTTGTTTGACAACATCCGCAAACGCTTGTTTACAGAATTCAAAGAGAGTGTAGGTTATTCAGCCATTTCAAAGTGTGAGAACACGACTAACGGCTAAATAGGATGCACATTCGTCTCTAATCACCGCCATTCAGACTCAAATCGAGTCCGATACATCTATTGCTTCTCTTGCCCGAAGGAACCGTGGCAAAGCGGCAGCGCTGTTGGAGGGCAGCGTGAATCGATCAGTGGCATTTGGCGGCGTAAATAAATACGTTGAACGGAAAGTATCTACAAAAAATGACGAACTTATGAGTGAGATTCGGCAGATGATCAGAGAGGTGTTTCAGGAATTGCAGAGCCAGAAGAATAGAGAGAATCTATCAACGCCTACTGAGACTCTTGCGAATAAATAGCGCTCTAGACCCCGTAAGGGCTGGCAATGAACTTACAATAAAAAGTACGAGAAAATTTCAGGATGCAGCAAGATACCAGTACTCCAAATTCGCGCAGTCGCATCTACCACCGGAACCTGCTTACCAGATCAGCTTATGCTGCATCGTAAGAATGCGGCTGTCTTGACCTGACTCATGCAAGAAAATCATCAAGAGTCATGTAATGTCATGTAATGTATGTGACACAAAACTAAATAATTTCGATATTTTCTATATGCATAAACAATATATATGCTGACTTTAACTAGAACCAGCTATCGATTAAACTCCCAAAAACAAAGTTAATACATATATAATTTAACAAAAAATTACCGACTGCTAAAAGGACTCATGCTTCTATTTCGTTCTCTTCTTGAAACTTGTCGATCCTGGATATTTATTCTTCTGGAAAATCTTGAGTGTCCGTCGGTTGAATGGACCCTCTCAGGGGAGTCATAAAAGCATCGCGCATTGCGGCGAGTCCGGGAATGGCTTGGGCGACGGCTGCGTTTCGTCGCAACTAGATTCAGATGGTGTCTTGAAAGAGAACGGCCACGACTAACACTGCGTAATCTGTGATGAGAATTAAGACCATCGAGGGCTGTGTGGTCCTCAGAGTCGTTAGAGGGTGTTGAAGAAGCAGAAAATTGCCATCCCCAGCCACGCTTAAAACCGGTCGGTAATTCACAGTCTGCCGACCGATCAGGATAGCAAGCTAATTTACTATGACTTGAATTATAGCTAGATTCTAGTAATAGCCGCATAGTAGATGCAATTTCATCTTCTGTTTCATCTTCGTTGTCATCAGAGCTGTTAGTGAAGTCTGAATCATGCCTGCCGAACGAGGGCGGCGATGGAGCCGAGGACGACGTCCGCCTGCGACGCGAAATTTGTAGACGGGAGAAAACTGCGAGTGTATTCGACGCTGAGTCCCTGCGATTTGATGAGAGACTGCTGGCATAGTTGGAAACTGGGCTGAACGGTGAATGGGTATTTGATGGCGAAATCGGAGAATCAGGCCGAGCTGACGGAGCAGTCATGTCACTGGCAGCAGTAGCGCGAAAATAGATCGGACTGCCAGCTGAAGATGTAGCTGCACTATGCGGAGACAGACTGCGTGCAGTGCATGAAATTTCCGGAGAGATTGGAGGAAGAGCAGCGGCCATACCGGAAGCCGGCGAGTTTGTCAAAGCCGGCCTTTGCGAAGACATTTAGAAATGTGATTGATTCGTAGTCGTTACTAATAAGCTAGAACAAATAGAAACGGCAAAAGATAACTGTATTTTCACTAGAGACTAATCTGAAGTGACACTCAGAAAATATCGGCTAGAAAGGATACGATGGCGATTATTTACGGGACCCGCTGCGCAGCAGTTTTTATGGTCCCGTTGAGATGCGGCCTCCGGGCTCCGAAATTCCGTGTTCAGCTTGCTCATCAGCTGTGTTGGGCTAGTGCACTTCCTAAATTGGCTGATCCACTGCTAGTTTGGGAGATAGCGCGGATTATTGTTGATCCTCTCCGGCAGTGAGGTAAGGTCTGGAAAGGCGCGCTATATTTCGAATTGAAATTTTTTGAATTGAAATTGAACACTAAAATTGAAATATGAGATTGAAGATAAAGCAAAAAAGGATAGAAAAGCAGTTCAATCCATGGTGTTCAGGAAAATAGTTTTTCCATCTATACAGAAATTTTGAGAAAGACAGACTACTCGAGCTCTGCAACATATCCGCAAATCACATTTTTATGCTTTAGCGATTTAGATTTCATGGTAGTATATTATACAATTATTTCTGTTCTTTTCCGACACTTTGAAGTCTACAACCTATGGCAATGGCAAGTGAAACAGCTTCAGGAGTGCATTATTGTATGACAGTCTGAAATAAGATGTTCTCCGTTGTGCAGTACAAGAAAAAAGGAAACAATATGACCTTTGTCATCCATTGCAGAATTATTACGCTACAAATCGCCCTATCGGTCGCACCATAATGCTTACATGTTTAGATACAATATCATCTGTTTTATAATTATCTGATCTAATCTCTAATACGATCTATGTGCTATTAAAAGTCCAACGTCTGAAGAGCATTAAATCTGGATCTTAATCCTAATGCACAGTTCATGCATGAACCTTGTATTTTTTAAAACTTTGGTTTAATCAAAGTTAGCAGTATTTCATGGATAGAAGAATAACTTTAGATAGTACCGTCTCGAAGTAACTGTTCCCTTGATGGCAAACCACTAGCTACGTTTTGCCGGATATTATCTCGGATCAATCACTGTAGAAGACAACGAGTCAATTATCGAGCGTACAAGATTCAATAATGAGTGCTTCAGCACAAAGAATTTTTAAACAACCTAAAATAACAACCTCATCAAATGCATGCGTGAATGATTGGTTCTTAATTGTTTGAAGCGTTTGCGCATGACCTGCTTGTCCTGGAGTCTGTGTGCGGAAGCAAAAATTCAAAATTACTTTCATCTTTGCAAATGAATTATTCCTGATTCTGATTCTACATTCAGTTACTGCAAAGGTCATGGTTCAATGGACGAAGACCATAGATAGGGAAGCTAGTTGGGACGACCTGGTTGGGGTCTGTAGCCGCGATGTCGTTATCAGAGCAGGTCCAAATTTCTCGCTTGATTGCCTAAATTCCCTTGGAATAGTATTGAATTGTTATTTGAGCAAGTGCTTAGCGTGTGTGGTTACTTACGGCTGATCATATCATGTCCACATCTGCGATTAGATCCGATTTGATAACAGCACCATGTCCCTCTTGCTCTCCAACTCTGCTCGCACTACCGTTCGAAATCATCAGTTCAATATTGGCGTTTCTAGAGCCTAAAGATATGCTAGCGTTGTCGACCGTATCGCGCGAGCTGTATACACGAGTTAAAACTTCTCGGACCTTGTGGTATCCATTCATACCCGCCCGCGAGATCGATGTCGACGAGGACTATTTTGAAAGATATGTATTGCTCAATTCTGACGTTAGTTTGCAAGGAGCAATATGGGAGGAGTATGAGACTGGTCGAGATTATCCCAGCCTAGCCGTCAATTCTGAGGTCCCGTTTAATTTTCCAAACTTGAAGCGTTCAAATACTACCAGCTCAAGCGTATTTTCTATGGACTGGCTAGACTTAGATCAAAGATTGTTTCTAGGTACAATGGACAATTCCTCAGTCGGTCTTTGGTCGGTCATCGATGAAGAGCATTATAAACTGCGGACAGAAGGATCTGTGGCTTTTATTCCTGAATTAAGCGAAGCTACAAACAGTTTTGTTAAGGTCGATCGACTTGCAAGTCGGATCTGGATCACGGCTGGAAATGTTTTGCAGGAGTGGGACCTCCTCTCATTTCGGAAAATTTCCGAGGTTACACTTGCACGCGAGATTACAGCTATCTCTGCAGACTCCTCTTCCTCAAATGGTCTACAACCATTAGCTGTTGCAACGAATGGGAATATTTATGGTTTTGATTCTCGTTCCCCTTGTCGGCAACCTTCTCTCTCGACCGCTGTTCCTGGATGCTCTCTGTCTCTAATTTCGTCCAGCCACTCTTCATGGACCTACACAGCCTCCGGTCGATTCCCTTCAGTATTAACCTACGATATTCGACGGTATTCTAATACACCCATTCATACATCCTACTCTGGCGCACACTCTTTATGCTCACTTATCACGATCCCAAAAACAGGCGAGATAGTAGCAGCCGGGGAATACAATGGTCGCGGTACTTTGGAGCTGCATCCAAACCCATGCCGGCCTGATTCCAACCGACAAGGAGCTCTTTGGGTCAATCGGTTTTCTGCAGCCCGCTCAGCGCTTTTGTCTTTAGCCCAGCCCTCGTGGTCATCAGAGATTGTCATTGCCGGATCTGCAGATGGTGCACTTAGATGCTTTGATTCCTCTCGCGGTGGCTTGTACTATCGCGAATTGTTCGGTTCAGATACCTCTCCATCTACATTAGTCGATGCGGGAGTCATGATTTCACAGCTTCTGCCAATGAATGATCGAGCTATCGTTGTTCTCGCAGATGGATCTCCGAAACTTCTAAAGACAGGCGTCAACACATCATGCCTCTTGAACCGTGCGGAGTCCCATCCGAAAGTTCTGTCTCCGGACGAATTAGCTGAGCAGCAAATGAATCACACTATTGATCGCGCAGTTCGACGAGAACTATATGGGATGCTCAACTTGAACGCCATCCTGGTTTCCTTTTGAATTCGATCTTGGTTTTGTACAAACAGACATACATGCATACATGCATCACACATGCACACTTACGCATACATACGCTTAGATATGTACTGGATACGGCGCTATTTTAAAATATAACTCTTTATTACCTTTTCGTCCAAATAATATAAAATATACTTATTTTGTATCCCAGCAAAATAAACCTTACGTCCAGGATAAAATTTATTCTCTTAGATGAAATCATTTATCAAAAAATAATTTCTGCTGATGGAAGGAATAGCCCTTCATAATTTACTGAGCTTTGGGTAGCCCAGCCAAGGAAGCGCGACCAGATTCAAGCCATTGCGGATCAATCAGTTTATCTCTAGCTTCCCAGAGAAATTTATAACTGGTTTTAATGGTACCGTCACTCACACCAGCTCGCTCAGCAATCTTGCTTGCACTCTGCGCCTCGCCAAACAGACCTGCTGCCATGTAAATCGTCGCTGCCGCAATCGAAATCGGCGACCGACCGGCGAGGATGCCTTCCTTTGTCACCCGGCGCGCAATGAGTTGTGCCCCGCTAGATACTTGAGATGAAAGACCTAGATGCGAACAGAATCGATTCATCAGATCCTCCGCGCTCGTACCCACAGATTGATAATCAGACTCTGCAGCTGTCACTGCCGATACAGCTCCACCCATCTGACCACCCTCTTGAAGAATAGCATCTATAATTTTGAAAACCCTTCCAAGCTCCTTCTTCGGAACCGAAGTTAGCAGGCCAATCTCCTTGAAAGAACGAGCAACATTGGCTTGACGACACGCAATAAAAATTGCAGCAGCTTCAATACTCTCAGTGGACTTGCCCTTCAAAGCCCGATGGTCTTCAACTTTCTTATAAATGTCCTTCGCCGTATCTTGTACTACCCGCGGAAGATGGTACCGATCACACATCGACGAAATTTTCGCGTATGCAGCATGTAGATGCTGATCCCGTTTATCCTGTGAAGATTTATTTTGAGCTCTGTTCAGCTCTCGCGATGCACTGCTATTGTTTGATAAGAAAGAGATCGTTGTACCGAGTTGGCCACCATCCAACAAAGGATTCACTGGTTCTCCAACACGGGAAGGATCATCCGAACCTTGATCGTCATTGGCAAACGTACGCCATTCGGACCTGGTATCAACAATACGAGCACCTAGCACGAGACCTTGTAGAAACATGTCAGATATAAAATAGTTTACTTAGATTCTGCCTTCCCTTTTGTCCAGTCTATTCTGTACTTTGGAGAACCTCTGGCAAAAATCAAAGAAGGCAAAGATACTACGTACCACACGACTCACAAACCATATCTCCATCGCTAAAATTCTCGACCAAATGAGGCGGATCCTCTCTGCAATCCGGGCATATCAAATGGACGTTGAGGTTTCGATGAAATGGAAGCTCTGACGCTGGTGGTGGAACTGGCAATGGCGACACTAATGTGGCAGTCGGTGATCTTGACGCCAACGCAGTCGACGATGAACCATTCCAACTGGATTTGATCATTATTCACTCGACTGGTAACGCCGGGTATCGAATGAAATCGAGTGGCAAAAAGCAATCACAACAAGATCCTTTATCTTCTAGTCTCACGATTTAACGAAAAAATCACAGCCACTGCAAAACTTTTAACACAAATATTTAATTGATCAAAAACCCAATCTAAATGATAAATTTTTAAATTAATTTCCAAACAAGAGCAAAACTAATTGATCCAGTTGTCGATGCCAAACCAGCACAAGGAGAGGAAATAAAGAAGAAAGGATTAGATCCAATCTCATGCAGAAGATATGTTAGCAAATTATACAAATCCCTTCGATTACAACGATTAGCTAATCGTCGAATGATGATCACGAGATCAAGCAAGAATCTCCTAGATCTTCTATATTATGTAAATGCTAATAATTGCTCTTGAAAATTGCACCGAAACTTTTACAAGGAATCGTCATGATATAAATACATCTGTATAAGTAATTCTATATGCATTTGCAAAAATTTGCAGCTCTCTCTCTCCACAACCCAAGTTATTACCAAGATGTGCCAATCAATAATTTATAGTACCATAGTAATCATAACAATTGATCAAACTTTTATCAATAAAACATACAACTAGATTTTCTTTTGTCATAATCTCAGTGACCAGTCGATGCTAAAAGTCTTTCTTTGTCTTCCGAGGTTCGTTTCGATGCGCCTGCATTGCTGGAGCTTGAGGACGATCCTTTGTTCCTGCTGACGTCCTGACGTCCTATATCGCCTTCATCGTCATCTAAGTCGTCGTCAATTTCAACATCTGATAGCAGGTCATCGACTGCAAAAGCATCGTCTTCTTCAATGTTTTCAAATGCATTGTACAAATCTCTTGCTTTACGTCGGCTCCCAGCTCTTCCATCAGCAACAGCGACTCCTCGACCACGCTCCAGTGCATTAGAAATATCAGCAGGGTCTCCATGATTTCTGAGAATTTGGAATTCATATTCTTGACCACCAGAGCCTCCGGTAGCGCTACTCGAATCATGTGTAGCCGCTCGAAGGAAAGATCGTCGGTTCCGTCTCTGAATACAAAGGTAGACAATAATAAGTGCGACAAATCCGAAAATGATTAGAGCGGCGCCATATATCCAGATAGCTTTGTCCGAAGATATGCCAATGGCAGGAATGAAATTGAACCAGCTATTTTCAGATTTACTGTTGTCAGGTGATGGATCACTGTCGTCGTATTCGTCATCCAGAGAAGAATCTTGTGTTGAGCTTGGCAAGCCTGACGATTCAACGGGAGTGATGTTTGCTGAAGTAGTAGAAGGCTCTTCTGGATCAACTTCGGGTGTTGTCAGAGTGGTTTCCGTAGCAGAAGTGACAGTAGTAGGAGTTGGAAAAGTATCTGTTGGCGTTGGCTCCTCACCCGGATTACCATGTGGCATCGGAAACGGTTTTGCTCGCGCTACGTCTATAGCTTCTCCCCAGATCCGCATATTCCAACTCTCCAAGGAACCAGTAAATGTAGGATTGGCTTCATCCTTGACAGTGAGCTTCCAAGACCCAACGCCTGTCTCACCCCAATGAGCAACGGTCATGAATGTCCAATTGATCATCCCGTCTCTGCTTACATCAAACATGCGCTGAGTCGCAAGAATCGAAACAACTCCAGTAGGCGATTCAAGCAAAACCGATATGTCACCCCGGCGCTGGTGTCGGATATCAACCGTAACCTGAACATGTTCAAGTCGTGCAAGATTAGCTTTGCGTAGAGCATCAACGTCAATTGTAATCAATGAAGAAATGCCGTCCTTTCCAGATGGAATTTCAGAGTGAACAGTCATAACCTCTGTGTCAAGCCATGCTTGTGGTTTAACATTTTTCCATTTCTTAGCCCTCTCAACTAAGGAGTATGCATCGATCTTTCCATATCCGTATCTGTGGGAAAATTGCTTGCCAATCGCAGTCGTCTGCCATAGACCATCAGAATTAGGAACCTGTACAGCCGTTTCCATTGCTAGATACTGAACATCACGCCAGGTGAGATCTGGCCTCTCGGACAGCACGAGAGCAAATATGCCTGCTGCAATAGGTGCCGCTGCAGAAGTTCCTCCATGCTGATCTGTGCAAGTATTTTTACCAACGTCAGTTGTGTGAATATGATCACCCGAACCAGAAGAATAAGTAACGACTAGCTGTGCTGAACAATCTTCGGCATAATATGGATGAAGTCCCTTCCGATCTATTGCGCCGACTGTGATAGAGTAAATGCTATTTGTATATCCATCAAAATTGCAGTTATCGCCATTTTGGGCTCCATTACCGCTTGCAAATACATATACCGACCCCAGACCTCCCCGCCCATTCTGAACTCCATTAATAAAAGCACGCTTGATTAGATTCCCAGGAGCATCCATGGCTTTTCCATCGTCAGGTGGACCCCAGGAGCACGAGTAAATATCGTTCACATCCATGCGGTAATTGAGTGCTAAAGCCTCATCAGCATCTGTGATTTCTTTCGAAAGAATACGAATTCCAGCCACTTTAGAGTTGTATGCGACACCGACTCCGCAAGCGTTGTTACGGACAGCAGCAATTTCACCTGCACACCGAGTACCATGACGATCGTCCGTTAATTTGGGATTTGGTAATGGACCTGGGTCATTGAAATCGTACGAGCCTTTAGCAAACTGGGATAAAATATCAGTTTTATAGCACTGCATAGAATTGCGAAAAAGCTTACAAAGTTATCGCGCAAATCATCACTCTCGTAATCCAGTCCATCATCAACAATAGCAGTTACTACATCAGATCCCGTATTGCCTAGCAACAGTTAATATTGAGAATATGGTTCCGAGGAGAGTGAGGAAATATACCAGCGAGCCAGACACCAGTGACGTTGATATCATGACCAGGTTGGTAAGGATTCAGAAGATGCCACTGGGTTTCAAACTCAGGATCACGGATATCTAGGGCGTTCTCGATGTCTTTAATTGGTTGAAGAGCAGAATCTGCGGGTCGATCTTCCCGAGGGAGAAATCTTTTGTGGAGCTTTTTCGGTTTCAATTTCTCAAAATATTGCACGGATCCGTATTGTGCCTGATCTCGTTTACTCAGAGCGTGAGAAATGGAATCATCAAACTCCTTACCGGAGGTATAAAGTTTTGGCTTTGGTGCAGAAAAAAGATAGTGATCTCTGAGCGATCCAAGCTGTTCCTCAAACCGCAGTCCATACTCCGCAGCGAATGCATGCAGGTTAGTAAGAGTATTCTGATCGGGTACGCCCAGCGCAATCGCCTCAGAAGAAATATGTATATCTGGCCAGGTAAGCTCGACAGCAAAATAGTCGCGACCAGCATAGTCTCGTGCAAGTACATGTGAGCGCGGATTCAGTTCTGCTGTGACCACTGTGAAGGCCGAGACAGCAAGAACTAGGAAGATACTTAGAAGATCATGAATAGGGGCTTTAAACGGACCGCGACCGAGGTGCCTACTGGAGGATGGCAGACGGAAACCCGCCATTCTAATCTCGATAATTCAGACAGTCCAGGTCAATGATAGGAAACAACTGCTTTCGGGTCTCAGTTCAGACGTGCTGGAAAACAACGTAGACAGACCGACACAAGCAGTCGAATACGCGTCCAGAGTAGCCGCCAGTACCCGAACAGATGAGGGTATTCGGACTGGAAAGCTGGAGCAATTGGCGAAGGAACAGATTTGAGCTTTCCCGATATAGACTTTAAAATCTAAACTATCATGCAGAGTAAGAGAATCTCGACTCGCTGCTCGCTCTCGGACAAAAAATAACTTCGAGAGAGTCCGCTAAGCAACCACAAAAAGGTGGCCTCAATTCAATGGAGACTCGCGATGACCTGAGCCGCATAATTCACGTGCGCTGTGCGTGAGTATATGTGGCGCATTAATACCATATGTGAGCCATATTCAACAGATATGTATAATAAGCGCCGCACGTGTTGGCCACGACAGTAAGTTGAATGACTATTCAAAATTTCTTTGTTAACCAGGAGAGGTTGAGGCAATTGAGAGATGAACAATTAATAAGCAATAATCATCTGTAAATGTATATTCGTAGAATAACTCTATTGTATCGCAATGATCCTGAGATCCAGCAAGATCGCAATTGTACCATAATCATCCCGATCAAGACGAACAGTATAAATTGTCCAGAGTATCCGCTGCGGCGTCATGAAAAATTATATCATACTCTAATACAATCCAAAGTAATATTCGCTTTTTTGGCAATTGGCTTGTTCTTTGAATTAAGAATATACTGGTGAATAGATTAGACTATAGATATATATTTTACCCACGCAGTTTGGGTATTTGTTTGAACCCGACCACGAGCACAGCAGTCACGGAGTGCTTCATCAACATCGAGTCGACATCATGGATATGGTATCTCATCTCAATGACCGCCTTTTGTTCGCTATTCCAAAAAGTAAGAATGATTATTTGCATGTGCGATTGAAAATTATACTTACAGAGCTCAGAGGGTCGGCTATATCAACAATGTCTGGAGCTACTGAAGGGTGCCGACATCAAGTTCAATCGAAGTAATCGTCTTGATATTGCACTCTGCACCAATCTACCTATCGCTCTTGTGTTTCTTCCAGCTGCAGATATTCCTCGTTTTGTAGGAGAAGGAAGAGTGTCTCTCGGAATAACTGGCCAAGACCAAGTAGCAGAAGCAGGTATTTTGGTTGAGGAGGTAGTAGACTTGAACTTTGGGTCTTGCAAGCTACAAGTAGAAGTGCCCGTCAACGGTTCAATTTCAAATCCCACGGAGCTTATTGGCAAGAACATTGTCACGTCATTTACAAAATTAACGAGCGAGTATTTCAAGAAACTGGAAGCGTCTGCGAGTGGTTGCGACGAAGCGATAGTGAATGGGACTGAGGTACCGCTGAAAACCAACATCAAGTTCGTGGGCGGCAGTGTCGAAGCATCTTGTGCCTTAGGTATAGCAGATGCGGTTGTTGATTTGGTTGGTAAGTGATTTTTAAATCAGAGTGTTTATAGAAGTTATTGTCTTTGTTTCTGACATTATAGAATCTGGAGAAACTATGCGGGCTGCTGGTTTGACCCCCATTGATACCATTTTCGAGACATCAGCCGTTCTGATTGCGTCTACTCACCCGACCCACTCGGACCTCATGGCTGTAATCGTCAACCGTATTAGAGGTGTTTTAGCAGCATCTAAGTACGTTCTCTGTAACTATAACTGTTCTCGCGCCAATCTCGAAGCTGTGGTGAGAATTACTCCAGGTCGACGAGCTCCTACAATTTCTCCATTGGAGGACTCCGATTGGGTAGCAGTTAGTAGTATGGTGGAAAAAAAGAATAGCGCAGAGGTGATGGATCAATTACGTTTGGCGGGTGCAGAAGACATTCTTCTGTTTAATATTTCTAATTCTAGAGTCTGATTTGTGATACATGGAAGTACGTGAAAGAGAATGCAGTGTTGTCTTATGTCAAAATTAAAGCTATTGGGTTCTGTGAATTCCTAAATTTGATTAATTATTGCCTTAGCCTTCGCTTTATACCGTGTATATTGGATGTAGACTTTATTCGTTTATTACATTAGTAGAAATGATCCAACTAAATTCTATGCGCATTAGATGAGCCCATAACGTCTAGGTCTAAATACGCAGATCTTTCTGTATTCATAGTCTGAAAAATCGTTGAAGACGAGTAGGTAGAAGAACTGGTATCCGACTGAAAATTTTCTAGATTTTCCCCAGTTGAAAAAGGCTTTTTTCCGCGTTTTGCAATCAAGATCAGAACTGTGAATGACATTAGCTGTCTTCCATCTGAAGCCGAGAGCAAGGTTGGACCATATATGTGATCTTCATCCCTGCCATTTGGAGAGTCGTGCGTGTCAATATCCGTATTAACCTGATGATGATTGTTACGTAGTAAATTTATGCTGTGCTTCTTTGGATGACTTTGTACAGGAGTCCAGTCAATCGGATTTCCGGGAGTCTCGATGATTTTGTGAATCAGATATGAAGTCAACATACATACTAGAACACCGCAATCTGATCCATTGGTTTGCCGAGGAGTTGGAACACATACTAAGGAGATTGACTCTGGCAATGAACCTTGCAGTAATTCCAATTTCCGGATGACATTTTTGGATTCTAATAAATTTGTCCGGCCAAGTGTATCATAATAATACGCCCGTTTCGTTTCCATGTCGACAACAACAAGCGACCAGTGACTTCCACCCTCCGAAAATTCAACGTCTGCATTATTATTGATCGGCAAAAACACGTATCGTACCGGTTCGTCGAAAGACGGTAGGACTCCTAGCAGCGACTGCGGATCAGGGCTTTGCGCAAGTAAGAACACCATAGACGGCCGGAGGAGCAGAATGGAGTTTTGGACTGTTGAGGAGGGAAAATCCGTGGAATGTTCGAGATATTCGTACCAAAAAGACAGATTATTATCATTCAGCCATTCGTCTTCGCGAAGATTATCGAAGTCGGATTTGTAGACTGAAACATCATAATCTAAAAGTTCTCCGTCAGCTGATTAGCAGACCATTAAGCAGAAGCATGCCTACATTCTAAAATCACATCATGGCCGCGCATCCAAACAAGAAATTAGATAAATGAGTTTTCATATCATTCGACAAAGACTTACTGGGAGTAGCTTGAGAAGAGTCGTGAAAATCTTAAATGTTCGGTGTTGCTTTTTCTCGCGACGAGGCATGACTGATTGAGATCAGAGCAGATCAGAGGATTTTGATGGTCTAGTATATGGCAAGCAGTGCTGGGCAAATATAAGTTGGTCTATTCGTGGCAATTTGCTCTTACGACGCTTCATCCAGTGTCTCGCTCTTCGTCGCAGCGCACAAGTTGAAGATTATTGATCCGGAACTCCTGTCTATCATTGTCGCTAGGAATAAGTCTACGTCAGTAAGCTATTTCTCCCAACGAAAGCGAGCAGCGTTTGGTTCCGACTTCAGTCCACCAAAGGTAGCTGCAAAAAGAGAAGTAATGAAATCTGCGCAGACTTGGTAATTCACTGATGGTTATATCGAACTTTTAAGTCAAATGGAAGGCAATTCATGTTTAGGAAATTATTTAAATCTATTCGTCGATGGAGCGACGAGCAGCACGGAACGTAAGTTTATATATATTCTGGAAATCCTCGCTGGGATCTTTAAACTTGGGAGAAGAAAAATTAAAAAGGTCCCAGCACTTCATCACTCACTGAAATTAGCTAGAACTTAATATTCCTGTGATCGGATTTTGGCTGAATCTGTCTTAATTTTACAATAATTTGATATATAATTCTACAGCTAAAAATTGGCCCTTATAGAATTAGAACAATACCATTTAGCGAAGCAATGGATGAGATAACAAACTATGAGGAGAGCTATTATGACGACGACGAAAATAGCGATAGCGACTTCGAAAGCACAATCAACCGCGAAGCGTCGTCTTCAAAAATCCCTAATGACCCTAACGTTATTCTAGCAAAATACGGGTCTCGGATTAACCTTGACAGTTTCATACCTGGAATTAAGAACAAGCAAGTCACCTCGCACTTTTTTGCGACGCAGTTTTCTAACCTCATGTAATTGTAGGATAACGGACAAATCAGATAGGGCAACTATCGAGCAAGTTTTGGATCCTCGTACATGCAAAATTCTAGCAAAGTTTATCAATAATGGTGAGCTCGACCAGATCAATGGGTGTATCAGTACTGGGAAGGAAGCAAACGTGTACCATGCGACGACATCTACCGGTGAACATCGCGCAATCAAAATCTACAAGACGTCGATTCTAGTTTTCAAGGACCGGGATAGATATGTTACTGGCGAATATCGATTTCGACATGGCTATTCGCGGCACAATCCTCGGAAAATGGTTAAGCTCTGGGCAGAGAAGGAAATGCGGAATCTCATGAGGCTGTATAACGCCGGAATTCCAACTCCAAAGCCTTTGGGACTGAAAATGCACGTCCTGTTAATGGAGTTTCTTGGTCACGAAGGCTGGCCATCACCAAGACTTCATGATGCAGACCTCGGGAACGATGAACTGCTACATGATGATCTTTATCTTCAACTGGTCGCCTACATGGTGATCCTCTACCATAAATGCCGACTAGTCCACGCAGATCTGAGCGAATATAACATTCTCTACCATGACAAAAAGCTCTTCATCATCGACGTCTCACAATCTGTCGAGCAAGATCACCCGCATAGTCTCGAGTTTTTGAGGATGGACATCAAGAACGTAAACAGGTTTTTTGCCAAGCGAGGTGTGACTACGTTCTCCGAACGTGTATTTTTCCAGGTCATCATGACCACCAACTCAGCCATAACTCACAATGACTGGTCGATTGACAATGTGAGTGCCATTGTGGGCCGACACGAAAGGAATGCGACAGACGATTCCAACGTCCCCGATGCAGAAAAAGCAGCGAGCGACGACGCAGTGTTTCGACAAATGTACATTCCGCAAACATTGGAACAAGTTTACGATATCGAAAGAGATGTCGCCAAGATTAAAAGAGGAGAAGGCGATGATCTGATATATAAGAGCTTAGTTAATTTGCATATCGATCAAGACTTAAATCTTTCGCAAAATGAATTTCATCGGGATCAGGAACCAGAGTCGCAGTCAGGATCAGAGTTGGACACTGTCAGAGAGATAGAAAATGACGGCGACTACAAAAGCAAAAATAGTCTGTATGATAATGATATCTGCAACTACGACGACCAGGACCAATTCGAAGATCGTCCAGTTATCCTAAAAGGAAAACGATTTGAAAGCAAAGAAGATAAGAAAGCAAGTTTCTCTGTTTGAAATCGCACCAGTCATGATTCTAACCAACCTAGGAATGGAAAAAAGCAGTCAAAGAACAGCGTAAAGAAAAGTTGAAGCAAAAAATGCCAAAAAATGTCAAGAAAAAGCTAGTGTCTGGATCAAAAAGGAAATAAAATATTAATATTATTGTACAATACTATTGCAAATTTATCGTCGATTCGAGAGAAAACGATTCTTTACCTCTTCCACCAATGAAGGTCGTAAATCCGGCAACGGTGACACTTCATGTGCAATAATCTCAAATCCGGTCGGCGGATCCGCAACCCCAGGCCATAGGTCGGCAGGAATATAAGGTCCTTGGGAGGAGTAAAACTTCTGACGCGCTGCTAGCTCATTCTCGTATATGTCCTTCAACTTGTCGAGTGCTTGTTCCACAACCTTCTCCATCAGAGCTTGCGAGGTCTTGCGACGAACTACTTCCAAAACAAGAGCATCATAACTCTGCAAAAATATTTCGAAATAATCGGCAAGTTGTTCGAGCTCACTTAATAACGAGTTCCGTCGAGTAAAATAATCACTAACAGCGTTCGAAAATTTTCGCATTGACTGAATATGCCCATCAAGGGAGTCCCGGTAGTTAAATATCGCTTTAGAATTTTTGCATACCACCGCATAGTTTTGAGTCACTGTATTGAAAAACGTCTTAATAGTTACAGCCCCAGAGACCATAACTGAAAACCGAGTTTGCAGCTCTCTGACCACCTCATCTACCTGAGCCGAATCTGCTTGAAGAACCTCAATGAGGTCTTCTCGCTCACGTTTGCGGTCCTCGTATTCTTCATCTGAGAGTGCATTGTCAAGCGGCTGGGTCAAAAACTCGACAGCTTGAGAGCATTGATCATAGTGATGAGCCAGACTCTCAAGAATCGAACCAAGA
Source organism: [Lipomyces] oligophaga (assembly GCF_038497815.1). NCBI lineage: Eukaryota > Fungi > Ascomycota > Lipomycetes > Lipomycetales > Lipomycetaceae > Lipomyces > [Lipomyces] oligophaga. Next base: position 738,569 of record NW_027117785.1, on the reverse strand, counting down.
TGCAGCGCAACAGCCTCGCTATCAGCTAATGTCGACACTTGGATGCTTACATCAGAAGAAGTAGGCAGATCCATCGAAGTGAGCCCTCCCCCACATTGATCTGCCAGCTCTGTAAGACTGGCATCGAATTTTCCCAGATCTTGGGACATATCAGCATGAGCGGTCTGAAACAGATCAATGGCCTGACGGAGCTGCTGCTTAAGTTCCTCAACACCAGCATCATCAGTATAATTCTTAAGCGTCTGCGGTGAGACTATACTATTGTCCTCAGTCAATCCATCTTTCTGGCCCTCTATAGACTGCGACTGAGTTGATCTGAACGCAGGATCTACCACTGTATCCTGTAGACGGCCGAGGACAGAATCGAGTTTCGATCCCGATTCGTCGAGCTCAAGCAATGATGCGTCGAACTCGGCTTCAAAAGTAGTGGCATTAGCATGTAAAGCGTCACTAATCTGATACAGTAGCGCGAGCTGGGAACCCAGCTCGCGAGAGAGAAACAATGTTCTAGCGTGAACAGCCAGAGCAGATTCCAGTGCGGAGCGCGAACCAGCTACCAGAGCATCCGCAGAAACACATATCGGCTGAGCCGACGCAAGAGCTGCGTGAGCAGCTGCATACCAATCAGCTTCCATTGGATGAAGTCGGAACCAGTAGCTAATAACAGAGATGGCAATCAACGGAATGATTTCTTGGTGTCAGATCAATACGCAATTACACTTAGACGCACGTGCTCGCACGCTTTAATGAAGACGACAGCACTACCGCTATCGTCGCACTAATCGCGATGTCACTCAGCCGTTCGTGCCAATCTTGGTCTGAGTCTATAGTCTGTTCTGTGCATGAACAGTAGCTTCGCTGACACCGAACGCTCTTTGTTCCTCAATTGCAGCACGACCGACCTTCTCTCTTTCTTCCCACTGAGATCCCGTGCAGCTGTAGCGCTCGTGGCTTGAACATGCCATGTCATGTGATCTGTGGCGCGATCGAAGTGCCTAGGTTCGTGCGATGATGTGCTCACCGTCTTTTAGGGCCAATTTTTCATCTGGGATTTGCCGGCCTTGAAATATAACAACGAACTGGGCTTTCTTGTCGGAGGCGACAACTTCACAGCAAAACCGAGTAGAGACAACGCACCGGACGATCACAGTCATGGAGGAGCTCGCTGATAACAACACAGAAGATCTTTGTTCTGCTCAGAATACGGACACCTCCGATAACCACTATCAGCAACAACAATCGGGCTCAGTCGTCGCTCCGTATCTCACGCGCCATATCCCGGCTCGTTTGTATCCCGAAAGTTACAAGGAATCGAGAGCATTTTGCTACAGACATCACCCGGATTTCAAATGCAAGAGACAAGCGGACGAGACAAACATGGAGGATCTCCAGACGGTAAGCATGCTATTCATCTGCAGCTCTTTTGCTAGTTCTGTGCGCTAACGCGGCTATTTGCCATCTGTAGGAGCTCGACTCTCTACCGAAGCAGGACCAGCAGGCCATTTCTCATGTGTGGTCAATATTCTCTGCTGCTCCAACAAACGAACGCAATCTCATTCTCAAGGGTCTTTTATCGCAATGCTGCTCTCCGCAACTGTCATATGTTTCGTCCATGCTGCGAGATCTCATACGTATTGACTTCGTTTCCGCGCTCCCAGCTGAGATCTCTTTCAAGATCTTATGTTATCTTGACGCCTCTTCGTTATGTAAAGCTGCGCAGGTCTCGCGCAAGTGGCGTACTCTTGCTGATGATGATATCGTTTGGCATCGCATGTGTGAACAGCATATTGAAAGAAAGTGTATGAAATGCGGGTGGGGCCTGCCTTTACTGGAAAAACGTCGTCTGCGAGAAAGTCGACGTGCTATTGAAGATAAAATGCATGCTATCGCAACTACTGGTGCTTCAGGCGCCACTCTCGCTCATGCAGCTGTTTGTCCACCAACTGCGGAATCGTCAAATTCGTTGTCGTCTAGACGTGACGCCTTGTCAGCTTTGACTGACCTTCATACTGGTCCTGCCAGTACTGTTAGTGCAGCTGTAGCTCAAGATATCGCTGATTCGCGGGCTGCCAAGCGTCCTCGTCTTGATGGCATGAACGATTTGAATTCGCAGGATGTGCCTGTTGGCCGAGTTACTCGACCCTGGAAGGACGTATACTCGGAGCGTTTGAAAGTGGAACAAAATTGGCGTCGTGGAAGATATAAATTGAAGGTGTTTACAGGACATAAAGATGGCATTATGTGTTTACAATTCGACGATTCAGTGCTAATGACAGGATCTTACGATACTACGGTTCGAATTTGGGACTTGGAGAGCGGAAATCTGTTACGAGTGCTCACCGGCCATGTTCGCGGTGTGCGTGCACTGATGTTCGATGACTCGAAATTGATCACAGGTTCTATGGATAGAACGATTCGTGTATGGAACTACCGGACTGGAGAATGTGTTTCTACTCTACGAGGTCATTCTGATGGCGTCCTGAGTTTACATTTTGATTCCACATTGCTGGCCTCTGGGTCAGCCGATCGAACTATCCGAGTCTGGAATTTTCAAGACAAGTCGTTCATGACTTTACGTGGCCACACAGACTGGGTTAATTCAGTCCATATTCACAGTCCTACACATATGCTTTTCTCGGCGAGTGACGACACGACCGTCCGTATGTGGGATCTGGACACTCGGCAATGTGTACGAGTGTTCGGTAGCACCATGGCAGAGTCACCTAACGATCAATCGCATTTTGGACAAGTGCAATGTGTTCTGCCGATAAATCTACGAGAAGAGGAGGAAGAGGACGAAGAAGAGGAAGCAAAAGAGAGAGAGGTTGGCGCAAGCGACGGTGAGTTTGCTCATATGCATGATCCTTCAGGTCACCGGCACTTGCCAGGTCATCCGCCTGCACTTGTTGGGGGTGAATATCGCGAACAAGCTGCTGAAGAGTCACGATCTGCGCCTTCGTCACCACGTCAGGGTCCGGGAGTGTCTGCATGTCGGCAGCGACGGCGAAAAGTGCTCCCGAATATTTTGACGAGTTCGCTAGACAATACCATCAAGGTGTGGGATGCAAACACTGGGGCCTGTACACGGACGTTATTTGGTCACGTGGAAGGAGTCTGGGGACTTGCCGCGGATCGGTTTCGTATAGTGTCGGCTGCGCATGACAGATTAGTGAAAGTGTGGGATTTACAGAGTAGGCGATGTTTGCACACGTTTAGTGGTCATTCTGCGCCAGTTGCATGTGTCGGATTGAGCGATTCGAGAATTGTTTCAGGAAGTGATGACGGAGAAGTGAGAGTCTATTCATTTGGAATTGAGTAGGCTCAGCAATAATTTGGACCTGGAGAGGTTTGTGTTTTGATTTAGCTAAGTGCTTAACTTGGGAGTTAATTTTAATTTGGGGAAAAATCGGGAATGGGTACGGTCATGGATGGTTGTTTTTCGCTTTGTGTATTTCAATTTCCTTTTATTTGTGATATGTTTTTTTTAGTTGGGGACTTGAAATATTTGCAATAAATTAAAAGTAAATCTGTGATTGTAGGAAGGCGTTTGAGGTGCTGGCATTACTGCAAATTGATTTGTCCACGCATAAGAAGCCGCGCTGCATATATTCTCTTACAGTTGTGAGCTGCATCAAGATTTATTGGCACCGCAGCCCTGAGCCATGAACAGAGCAGTTTAGTTTTAAAAAGAAATTGCAGCAACCTAGTTTGAAATCATTTTGCTTGCCTTTTCACATTTAAAGATTTTCTAGTATATTATTTCATTCAGTATACGTAAGATGTGGTGTGCAGAGTATTCTGTATTGTGTCTCGGCGTTTATTGGTACTAAATTTAAATATCTACCGATTCAGCAATTCCGGCTACTGGCGCCTCCTATATTTCTCTCATCTTGGTTCTGCTAATGGGAGCCCAATACATAATAATTGTACTAGCGGCAGCTACATCCTTACATGTACGACTACTTGCAGCAATAAGCTCAATCAGGAAATACAAGCAAGGGGTCATTTGCGCCGCGAAGTGTGCGGAGATGGAGTTAAAGTTTGAACCCCTGAAGCCAGGGGAATCACGAAGAGATTGGTACTACCGTACCACTGTGAGGGAAACAAGCTTAACTGGTTTTCTTACGGATAACTGAGATATCACAGACTAGTCAGATTCTGTTGAGAAACCTGCAAAGTGGTGAGATATATCGCAGATTCTCTCGTGATTTACACTTGCATTTTCATACGTAATTGGAAACGCTCACAGGTATCCAGCAAGTGGTGCAGAAGTGCAGCAAAGCCGTCCCAATCAGAGCTAAAGCAATATTACACCTACAGAACATGCGTAAACTATCTGATAAATTAATTTTATCCTTATGCATTAATGCCAGTTCGCAGGTTTCTCCACATTCGGATAACATACATTAAGTGACTAAAGCAAATCCGAATTACGAGAAATCAATTATATCACAACTCTGCTCACACCCTAGAACTCCTAAAATATATACACACATACAAATACTTCTAGTACACTGCAAATAACACCATCTATATTAAACGAACCCATGCGTTTTTCCATCTCTCTCGCACTCACTCACACACTTCTTTCTTATAATCTCAACTGTGGGATCGGTAATCGATTATTCAGACGTCTGGAAGGTAGTGGTGGCGCTAGCGGAGCCCCAGTACAAAATGGACAAAACCAAGAACCGCTGATCTGCGTTGTAGATACCAGTCCAAGACATGGCATATGCAACCAACACTTACACGCATTACTAATTTTATTGTTAGAATCTTCATATCACTCGGGATCGCGTCCTTTCGGCGGCTTGCTGGTTTCATGGTCACTTACCATTGAATAATAGATTCGCCATATGACTCCCGCTGCCCACATACGCACCGAGTCGAGATCTCTTCTGCAGAAGCATGTATCATAGAGTTGGAAACTCCTTGGCCAAGTGGTTCATATTGCCCACCGTGGTCAGCCGTAGGCGATGAAGGATAAGGCAGCTTATCGAGCCAATTCGCATGGCGCCGCAGCTTGGGCTCCCCATAAGGAGGAGCAGCTCCTCCATTGAATTGCGAGTATCCCCCACCGCTCATCAGAGCATCCGTCGTTGGAGAAGGTGCTGCCATTGCAGTCATAGACCTTCTCATCGGAATAGGAGTCAATGGCGCTAACATCTGCTGACCCTGCCTTTCATCTAAAGCCAGCTGTGGTACTTGAAGATCAGCTTGAGACGGCAGCTCCCCGTTTTGTCTAGACATTAGAAAATCATTTGAATTACCAAGCTGGATTATTTTCTGAACTCCTGGACTGCTCTTTGTTCGACGCATTTTTCGGCTGCTGCCACTGCTGCTGCTGCTGGCATGGCTGCTGTTGCTGAGACTGCGATGGCGCTCGCCACAGTCTTTCGATCTTTGTCCTTCGGAGTGACCATTCTTGGAATGCATAGATATAGTAGCTGCAAAATTTCTGTTTCGCTTGCCGCTAGAGCGAGTGGAATAAGATAGAGGGTCGGAAAATAGTTCTCTCACCGGAGTATTGCTTGCAGACACATCCATTTCTGCGGATGTATTCGGCGCAGTACTCTCCCTGTAGACTTGTAGCAAAGCCTGTTGACGCCTAATAGCTCGAGCCATTGCCAAACGAGCATCCGAACGAGGAACGTGATGTAGTTTTGGATTGTCCGCAATTTCGGTCTCGGCTTCAGAAAGCGTAGGAGAGGTAGCAAAGTGCTTTCTTCGTTGATAAGAGGTAGCGGTGCGACTGTGTTTTGAAGATTTAGGAGCTTGAGCCGAAACAGACAAGCTATGAGGTGTAGCGGGAGGGGGGGACGACGGCAGTGTGATCTCAGAGTGTATAACTTGCTTTGGCGAAGACGTAGTTTCGTCACTTAAGGAAGAAGATGTAGATGACGACAATGAATAGCGAACAATAGCTTGGCCAGAAGGAGAGATACCAAAGACCACAGCTGGTCGGTGGGAAGGTGAAGTAGTCGGCGACCGAGAAACAGGGGAAAAGACGGCCGAAGAGGCAGACATACAAGTTGAGCATGAGATATCGGACGAGGATGAAGATGTCGAGGAAGCAACAGAAGTCGAAGACTCCGCGGATGTAGTACGAAGACGCTTTGACTTGCCAGAGAATGAGGCCTGCTTGAGAGCACCAATATCAGAAAGAGAGCGCTTTCCTAAATAGGGCGGATAGTGTATTGGCGAAGAGAAGATCAAGGAGGGAGCCGAGCCTGCTGTAACCACATCCGACTGTGAAGACACCGGCAGACCATGATAGATCAATGCCGGGTCGACATGTTGCTGGGGAGTTGCTGTGACAGAAGGAAGCAGCTCAGAGTTGGTGGCAGGCAGACTGTGAATTGCCGCGGAGGAGAAGGAAGAGGAAGTCATGAACTGATTCGAGGGTGCAGAAGTGACAGTAGCGGTGGAGCAAGAGTCTTCTTGCAAGAAAATTCCGAGGGCATTCGACGCCGAATCTTGAGCGACCGGCGACGGCGTACGCGGAGGCATCTTAGAGCCGTAGTGAGGATGATGTACCGAACGAGAGATAGGAGTCTGCATTACAGAGAGAAGCAAATAGCGGACGACACAAGAAGTAGGAACAACGGATAGCAAGGTCGCACGAGGGCAAGCTGGAGGATAAGCAGTAATAAAATAGGAAGGGATGGAAGAAATTTGAATGGAAGAAGACACACAGCGACTGAGAGCAAGAGATCAAAACAGTACCGGAAAAGAAAGATTATTTATTGTCGCTCAGGCAGTTCGTACTAGGAACGAGTTGAGGAGAGAGCCAGCGGTCGGTTGTTGATATTTCTGTTGTTACTGTTGCCGCTCTGCTTTCCAGATCCCTTCTTAGCTAAAAGTCTCTTCGTTTGCTTTGTTCTTCGGCGGCTACTGCAACTAGACAGCCAAACGAGGACGAGAAGGAGTGCTTGAGCTCCCGTTTTGTGCTCTGTTCCCTCGTTCTCGGTGACTTTGTGTCTCGCAGCAGCTGCCACATTAGAGTTTCTGCAAGCCAGCAAGGGGCTGCAGAACTATAAACTTTAAATGCCAGTGTGTTGTCTGGGTCTGAGAAAAGATTGCAGTCAGTTAGTTCAGCAGAACGCCAATACTGCCAATTTGAGAATTTATTAGGCCATATTTGTATATGATAGAGTGGCCTATAGCTACATTCTAAGCTATGCAGCATACGCTTTGATTTGTTTTTCGAATTTTTGTTGTGTTGTAATTATCTGTTCGGCACTGTCCTATCGGCCACTCTTAGCTAACCACAACTCCTGGCTTTGAGGCCCTACATCTAAACCTTATTGCTGAAGGACAAACTTTATCTGAACTCTATATGCTGCTACCTCCTGCTTGGTCGGACTGCCTGAATTGGAAATATGATTATATACTTTCAAAAAATTTTGTTTATCCGGCTCGTTTGCAAATTCGTGATTTACCAGATTTTGCTCTACAAAACTTTTGTGTAATTCTGATTCTTAGTCAATTTTCGCTAATTAGATGATCAGTAAATTGCTGGATTAACTAGCCTACTAGGTGTGTATTCATAAAGTGTGCCATCATTTCGTCTATCCCTTCATTGAGTTATCCTCCACCAAAACAGCCAAAGACCCCCTTCATCGGCATAGTTAACTACCGCCTACAATAAATAACTTTGGAATTACTTCTGCGTTTGCTGTCGGTTGGTGTACCCTAGTTACGCTGTTTGTGGCTCTCTGGCTTGGTGCCGAATCGAGCCAAATATAGTGAGATCTGCCGACTAAGCCTGTCCGTCACACCCAGCCTACCTCCTACCATCCCTTCCTACGTTTGCTTTTTCACTCCCGCAATTCACTACACTTCTATCTGCGGTTCTAGCGCTTGTAACGTTTTGGATTTAGCTTCTTTTCGCTGATTGCTTCCGTGGATAAACTAATCTGTTTTCTGCCCCCCCACCTCTACTAAATAACCTTTACTTCTCTACCGTACCAGACACAGAAAATGAACGTGGACGATCAGCCAGTCAACAGTGGCAGTAGTTTACCAAATGTTCATTGGTCTTCTGTTTCTATTCACAGTCTAGACTATTCCTCTTTGTCTTCGTCATCTGGCTCCGCACTTCACTCTAGTCAAATCACAGGAAGCGGAACACCATCCGGGCCAAATTGCTCTGTGGATGTTGGTTCCAGCTCAACTTCAGATTCATTCCACATCTACTGTTCAAGTCATGGCTCTTCTGGGCCGTTCACCTGGGAGCCAACATTGTCAGCTCCTTCCAATCTCTATAATTACCATCTTTCTCCCTATCCAAGTGAGCTTGATCTGTCGGTACATATCCGTGCGTTTGCGCCGTTGCTTCCCAAACGCAGTTCATCGCCGGTTGACATAACTCCTGCACTAAGACCGCTTGTTCGATTCAATCACAAAGACAATGTAGCATTCACCTTCCGTCCTGTCTACTTGGGTGACATTTCCTCTATTGCTTACAACCGTCTTCGGTTCACTGCATATATTGTTGATTTGTGTGAAAGAGATTCTGTATCGTCGGAACGGGTTATGCAGATCCCGCATCAACTTCTTCCTCGTCCTGTTTTGCATAGATATCGACGTGAACAAAAATTTCGGCAACTTCGAAGGTCAACTTTTCGAGTACGCCCGGAACGAGTAGCTACTAATGAATTGATACCCCAAGATATTACAGACGATGAGAATGGGACTCTAGACCAGGATGCAGATGAGGACAGACACAGTGGTGAAAATTCAGTTGATTCTGCATCACTCATGCAGCCTGGATCATCTAGATCACCTTCGCCATCCTCATTTTCGCATCTTCAAATTCCCCATGTACCTTACGATTCTTGCCTTCAGGCCCCTTCATTCATATTCCCTGTTCTTGATCTTGACGAAGAGAGAGCTGACGCTAGCTGGCTGGTAACTTTTAAAAATCTATTGAGCGGAACCTTGCAAAACGTTTTACGACTATGCAAATCAGTTTTCCCTCCCTGGGTACAGTTGAACAAGGGCATTAATGTGATATCTTTACTAACTTTGCAAATAGTGCTGTGTTTTGCGTCGCCGTGGAGGTCGTGGCCATGGCTGTCAAGCGCAACTTGAAATTTCTGTTGGACCTACCTTGGCCTTTGAATCACCTCAGATGTTCAACCAACTGTTTGAAGCTGGCGGAAGCTATTATACCTCTACACCTGTTGCTAGTTTAAAACGTAGACGGACTGTTTGTACCCCACACTAATAGAATGAATTGTAATTTACTGTTTGTAAATCTGTTAGGTGCTCCCAATCACAATCCACGTGATCACTATATATTTGTACAAGGGTAATTTTCAGTTTTACATAGTATTGATTTTCGAATATTTGAGCAAACCGTCGGAAGTAAAACCAAATCTAAGAGATTTCCATTCTCGATGCAAAATGAACGCAATTGCTGAACGATGACGACTAGAATCGACCACGGGCTCTCTTCGGGCGAGCTTGTTACGAGCTACACGGACTTTCTCATTGTGTGCATCCATACCATTCTCTATTCTCGCAACCTTTACCCGCGCGCAGCGTTCATCACAGCCCGCAAGTACAACTCACCAGTCCATCAGTGTCGGCATCCAGCTGTCTGCTTGTGGATTCGCGATGCAGTTTCTGCTTGCAGTGAAAATTTCTATTCTTTGGCTGTTTCTGGTTCTGAGAAGAACTTGATGCAGCGAATCGCACTAGTCATTCTCGGGCCAGATGCAATTACGCCTTTGGAACGTGTTGTGTTCGACATCTCTTCCTTTCCTGCTCAGAATTTCACGGTATCACGGTCAGACTTGGAGGAACAATTCCGTGCATGCGTGATGAAGTTAAGTTCTCTCCAGTCGCTACTAGATCCGCTACCGGATGACTGCACTTTCACACTCACAGTCGAACTCGTGTCTGATTCTCAACCGGGAAAGGAATCTGGAAATTCCTCTTCTTCTACTTCTTCTTCCGCTGAAACCCCAGCGCCAGTAGCTTTGGATCTAACAGGCTCAAATTTGTGGATTCCGGCAGCTCAACAACCAAATGAGCAAACCTCCCCACAAGTCAGATCTCGGCCTGTCAGTCATGTAACCATGGATTCACTCCAATTCGATCTTTGGGTAGAAGAAGCATTCAAAAATTAACTTATTCATATGTTTCTCTCTATTTGGTCTATATATGTTCCACCAAACCATCCAAATGCTAAATGCCCATCTAGATAAATACAACACACAGATGTAATATGAAACATCCTCTCATCCTAAGTATTATTACTATACATTCGATATGCCAGAAAAAGAACAAAGATATTATAAAGAAACCAAATCACACAGTGACTGATAAATAAAGAAACAGATACTTTCTAGCGTAGACCAAGCAAAGATTTGCAATTTTCGTAAACCACATAGCTGATACTAACTGCTGGAGCCACTTTGAGTAGATTAGGAACCAGTCCTCGAAACATACCCAGATAGCCCTCATGCTGCACGGTCTTAGAAAATACATCAATCATTCCTGTATATGTCTGAGGATGTGCTGACGTGCCTTGTGCTTGTAAACGCGTCCGTAGAAAGTTTATCGGATAGACAACACTAGCACCAACACTTCCGCTTAGTGCCCCCATTGTTAAAACAACCAAATTGCTGATTTTAACTTCGCTTTCGGCGATCCCCTGCTGTTTTGCTGCCGTTTTAGTATATGCTCGTTTCATGGCTTCAAAGGTTCCTAAATCAAGTGCTGCGTATGGGAAAATTCCTCCGATGCCAAGAATAATTCCTCTATAATATCCCAGTATTCCTCCATTATGCCACATGGTTTTAGCCGTCTGAATCATAAGCTTCTGTCCCCGCAGAGTACTCGATTCAGCTTCACATTGTACTCGACTAATTACTATTAGTAATCTCAGATCTTACTCGTCCAAAACAATCTTTACTCACAATTTGAGCGTATCCACAGGATAAACGGAAAACTGAGATATTGCGCCTCCAATACCGCCCGCCAGGAAAGAGGATATACCAGACATTTCGTCTACAGTAGTGCCCTCAAGGCTAGCAAACAGGCGTTTCGACGCTTCGAAGGAGCCAAATTTTATTGCGGATTCGGGAAACACTTTTAAAATATTTAAGCCATTTCCAACAAAAAAATTTGACAATCCTCCATGTCTCCAGATAGTAACACAGGCTTCGAGCATGGGACTGCGAGCTCCATTCACACCACTCCGTAATGCAGGTGCTGCTCGGGCCTGAGTAGCAGTATTAGCAGCAACCGTAGAGGATGCCGTACTTGATGCCTTCGCGAACGCGGCCGTTCGCGCAGTGGCGACGACAGATTCAGGTATGGCTTCACGAGTATGTGCAATCATGTACACCTTCAATCGATCAAAAGGTGCAGTGGCAGTTCGAGAAATAGCACCAGCAATTCCGCCAGAAAGAAAATAACCAATCCCACCGAGCGTTTCGTCAGATAAGAAAACATCACCTTCGCTTGTGATTGGTCCACTATCAATAAAATATCGGTATGCGGAACGCAGACTAATATTCTCGATAGGAATAAAAAGAAGTAGGTCGCGCCACTCCTTGAAAGTGACAAAGCCATCGTGGTCGCGGTCCAGCGAGTTGAAAAAGCGATCTAATGCGGCAGATGGCACGTTTAAACCTGTGGATTGCAGTGCCGCAGCCAGCTCGGATCGGTCAAGAAGACCATTGTGATCTTTATCGATAGCTTGAAATAGATCCCAGAGGTGTTGTTCAGTTCGTTCTACAAATTGCTGAAATTCGATGAACTAAAGCAAGATTAGAATGTGAGACGATTAATGAGGTGCGAAAAACATGCCTTGATCTTATCATCGCCACTTTTATGTAATAAATTAAAAACCTCGTTGGTGACCGCATCTGTAGCTTCTAAGGCTAATCCAGGTTATTGTCAGCTTTGAAACGTCCAAGCACAGACGAAAGTAAATAAGGGACATACGGTGATTTTTGAACAGGTCGGAAAGCGAGTCCTTATCAATGTATCCTTGTTTTTGAGTATCAAGGGTATTAAAGAGAACGCGGATCTGAGACTCTCGGTCTGGTAAACTCACAGGGTAGCGGGTGCTATCGTCCTGTTTCTGATCTGGCTCTTGTTGTTGCGGCATGACAACCCTTCAGAGAGCTTATATGGAATAGCGCTCTAGAATGGGACGACAGCGACGTTTCTAGGCACAACCTAAGACTTTATTTAGAAGCCAGGCTGTGTGGCGAGTTCCGAAAGATTTAAAGTCGATGCAGAGTCAAGGAGAATAGTGACTAGATGCAGAAGCGCCGAGGGCGGTGATCTGCAAAAAATAATTCCAAACGAAGAACGAACTGAACCAGATAGAATGCTGACAGTTTAGTTAATAGACCAAGATAGATGGTTTCACAGTGCAACCATAGGAGCGCACAACAGCAGTGCACGGAATAGAAAATATGCCTGTTGGAATTGTACAAAGCTTAAGGAGCTGGTCGCGACAGAAGCGATAAAAACGAGGAGCAAACGGAGATTTCCTGGTCGCTCGCCAGCCAAAGAGAGCGCGCTGATTATTTGTTGTAAGCACTAACGGGTCTGGTACTAGCACGTGCTTTCGAAGAGGACCCGAGCAACGGGGCATAACCAGTTGGGCATAACTGAAATAACAAGTCTAGCGAGGAATTCAGAAAGTATGAAGTAGGCGGTAGTAGAACTATTCTTTTGGCTATGACCATTGCTATGACTACCGCTATGACTACGGCCACATTGTCTTTAGCAGGATCGCATACGTCAAAGAGCAGCAAAGAGTTGCCTGGACAACAAGACGACACGCGCACGACAAGCGCGCGCATAGTAGAAATGTGGGCTGAATGGACAAGGAAACAGTGAGTTAATTCAGATGAGTGACAACGTGCAGGATATGATTCTGATGCAGCCATCAAGGCGGTCAAAATGAATCCCTGCCTAGGCCAGGTCCTAGACCAGGGCATCTGGTTCACCCTGACGCTGGCCGTCACCAAAACGCGAGGCTGTGATGCGATATTTCCTGATTGGGAGTAGAGTAAACAGATCAGTTGAGTTACCGCTACGCGGCCGCATAGGCGACAGGCACACAAAATCAACAAAAATACGTATTTACACGCTTTATATATAATTCGAACAAAGTCTTGTAACATTGTTCTCTGAGATCGAAGTGCTTATCTGCCACAGGTCTGTGGGGAGCAACAAGCGTCCAGATCGACGAGCCCATTGCGGTTTGCTGCTGCTGCTGAAGAGAAGCAAGTGAGTGTTATCACACGCAGTTGTGTCTCTGCGTTCTGCTGGAGGCAGCAGATCTACTTTGCATATTTTACAGGACTTCAGCAGTCCATTTGCATTTTTGACCATGCCAATTATACGTTCTGCTGCTGCACGAACAGTGCCGGAAAATGTTGAGGTAAGTTCGCTATTGTGAGGGAGGATTGCTAGCCAACGGAAACTAATAAGATTAGAAGAGGATCATGAAGTCGTCAACCCCACAATCCTCGAAACGTATTTCAACAATCAGCGAGCACGGATCATCAGATGTATCCTTTGAGGGCGCAATCATTTGGTCGACGAAGCGAGAGAGCGGAAACCAGCATCATACTCGGAGCATATGTCTAGCGACTCATAAAAGTGGTAAAGCAGAGAGCGGCTCGCAATCTAGTAAGCGCTCGATAGTTATTGCTGCCAGCTCTTTACCTACCGCATCATCGACGACTAAGGTGTCCTATTCGCCAGTCTTTGCGAGTGTTATTGCAGAAGGACTGTCGAGTGCAGAGATCGAGCCGGAACAATTAGATAGAGAGGAAGCAGCCAGTGTATCTAATATTGACGCAGCCAGCATTAAATCTAGAGGACAGAGTAAAGGAGGGAAAATAGCAAATGTGCTTAAACAGAAGATGACAATTGGAAGAAAGAAGCACCGCGAATCTATGTCATGCTCGTCTGGGCGGATCCTTGGTGAGATAATCAACTCTGGCAGCAATTCTAGTAAAGATGCCATACACAATAAAACAGGAGAATGTTTCAGTTCTAAGGTGCCGGAGACAACACCGTACGGACTCTTTGCCGCGGGAGCACCAGCATCAGGCTCGAAGAGGCCTAGTGGACTTCTCAACAGTCGATCGTCTGTAGCTACTCTGGCGGCCTCGCGTATGCCGGCTAACGCTACGGCAGAGACTCGAACGCTGCGAAAGAAGCGGAGCGCATTGTTTGAGCGTGAGCGAGTGGTAATGCGGTCTCTGAGCAGTCTCAGTCTGCGGTCTCTTCAAGCCGAACAAGATTTGGAAAGTGTGTATGAAGGAGAAGATCACGGCCAGCCGCCACAGAATACGAGAGGCTGTAGAGAACAAGGAAGGCGAACAGGAGTTATATTTGCATCCAACGGTACGGTTGGCGGCGAGCAATAGCCGACGTATTGCGATGCTGAAGATGCGTTCCTTGCACAATGCATTATCTTTGCTATTTATTTTTATATCTTTTGTTTTATTGCTCTGGTTTTTATTGCTGTTGTTTGTATGGCTGGCAGAAGGCACGGCTTTTTGGATTGTAATTTGGGATAAGGAGGGTTTTGGTAGGATATCGGATAATTTGATAGTAAACCTGTACAGCCTTTTCGGCCTTTTCAGCCTATATTTTGATATAAGCCTAACTAGGCTATGCGCTTGCACGTGAAAATTAGTGCGATATCTGTAGACTAGATTAATAATCTTGAATAGAATCGTAGTGGCCGAAGTGCTGCATTGCGCCTACTAGTTCCTGAGGGAAGTAAAACAGGCGCAGTACAATTGCAACGAGGTCTCGTCTCAGCAAAGGAGTACGGAGAGAACATTAAGCCCGAAATCCAGCACGATCTCGATGAGCCGAGGTTCATCGTAAGGTCATGTTGGCTCTTCAGTGCAATCGCGGCGATAGCTACTTCAGCCGAGGTTCAATACCAGGGGCCAACAGGTCTGAGCGCCAGGAAACGAAATCCGCCAGGCTATTTTAGGTTCCGGGCAAGATGCAGGGGCCCCTTCCGTCGCCAACACCGGAAAGTCCAAAACTGCAGCGACTGAAAACTGAGTTCGATATGAAGATGGTATTTTGTCGGTTCTGCGTGCGGATTCCGCGGACAGATGGAGCAGGATGGCAAAGGCCGAATGGCCAAAATTTTTAGATATTCTATGGCGAATTCGATCAAGCACGATAATTGAGCCGGACGCAGTTGATCGAATTGATGAAGCCATTCCCGGCGGAAAGCCATCTGCCACTAACTGCGCCCGATGCCCATCTATGTGCTATATTCAGAAGGGCTGAGGCCATGCACTACCGTACGTATTCAAGCTGTCTAGGAGATGAACCGCCCTGACCTGCAGCTGAGCCAACTCTATTAGCGCAACTACTGCTTCGACTGTCTGTTGTTGTCTGCGCCTTGAGCGAAGCCATAGCCTCTCTGATATTCTATATATGACCGCTATTCGCACTATTGGCACTTTCCTTTGTCACCTACATCCACTCATCTATTGTTTGCTTTCAAATAATCTTCTACACATTCACAATCATGTCCTCCTACAACATTGACCTTGAAAAAGGTCGCGAAAGCTTCGATGCTAAAAGTCCCGTCTCTTCCGACAGCGGAGAATATGACGCTTATTCGTTGAACCGAATGAAGACAAACCCAGAGGCAGAGCCTTCTGCGGATCCCATGGTTAATCTTTCTCGAGTGACTTCGATTCTCAGTGCTGCAGAAGTAACCGAAAATATCGCTCCTCTCGAATGGGATGGTCCTGACGACCCTGAAGATCCAAAGAACTGGCCTGTGTGGTTACGAGTCTACCAGACGTTTGTTGTTGCTTGGATGTGCCTGGTTGTAACTTTTGGTTCGTCTATCTATGTTGCCGGTGCCACAGATATGGTTTTGGAACTTGGAGTTTCCAGAACTGTTACTTTCCTCGGCTTGTCGCTCTATCTGGTTGGCCTTGCCTTCGGCCCGGCGTTAGCTGCTCCAATCTCGGAAGTCGCTGGGCGCAACCCAGTCTATTACATGTCTCTTCCTATTGCTATGCTTTTCACTGCTGGTGTAGGCAAGGCCCACAACATCGGTACTGTTCTTGTTTGCCGATTTTTTGCCGGCTTTTTCGCATCTCCTGTGCTTGCTGTCGCAGGTGGTTCTATCCAAGACATGTGGCCTCCTCATCTACTGGGCATGACGCTTTCTGGCTTTTGTCTTGCTCCTTTCGCGGGACCCATTTTGGGTCCTGTAATTGGAGGATTTCTAAGTGAGCGAAAACCCTGGAACTGGACTATGTGGGTTTTGCTCATGTTTTCCGGAGCTTCTATGCCTTTGATGATTTCTCTCCGAGAAACTTTTAAGCCCGTTCTTCTCAAGCGACGAGCCAAGAAGCGCGGTCTCCCGCTTCCCCCGCGACTCCCTCCGAAAGTGGCTCTGAAATTGATTTTCACTGTGACAATGGCGCGGCCATTCATGATGCTTTTCACTGAACCTATTGTGTTGTCGCTCTCGGTATACATGGCTTTCGTATTTGCTGTTCTGTTTGGATTTTTTGAAGCTTATCCATATGTGTTCACAACCGTGTACGGATTTTCGAGTGGACAGGAGGGTCTTGCATTCTTAGGAATTGGTGTCGGATTGCTACTGGGAACTGCGCTGTATTTGATTCTTGATCAGAAAAAGTTCATGCCGGCCATGATGTCTGGGAATCCTCCTCCTCCGGAAAGTCGACTTTTGGTTGCCAAGATTGGTGCTGTATCTATGCCAATTGGATTATTTTGGTTAGCCTGGACTGCAAGACCATCGGTACATTGGATCGTGCCAATTTTAGCCGGCATCCCGTTTGGATTTGGTTTGATATTGCTCTTCTTCTGTGTCGTCACATATTTTGCTCTCTGCTATCCTGCGTTAGTCACTGCTTCTGCACTCGCAGCAAACAACATGGCCCGGTATTTATTAGCCGCTGGATTCCCCTTGTTCACGATACAGATGTACAACAAGTTGCATATAGACTGGGCGACTTCGCTGTTTGCTTTCATTTCCCTAGGTCTATTACCTGTACCTTGGTTGTTGGACTATTACGGAGCTAGATTGCGTGCTGCATCTAAATATAATCAGACCACCACAAACTAGAAGGATGAGTTCAGAGAGGTTAGACTTGGTATATGCATTGTTCGGATTTGCTTAGGTTTGCACTGTATTTGATTTTAAGTTAGGATTTTGGTCTGCATAGAGGCATTTGTTTAATATCTATAATACATATATTTTTAATTAACTCTCTTTATGATTTTTTGCGCCTTTGACGTCTGCTTTTTGATACGTCGTCCAAAGCAGTAGTTCTTTTCTGGCCGATAAAGGTGGCGTGGCCAGAACCATCTCGAAGTTGTTGAGCTACATTGGAAATTCCAGATGTTATGAAGCTTCCTCGAATACCGCTTGTCGAAGTGAACACAGGTCGATTGATTAGGACTTTGAGCTCACGCTTTAGAGCCTCGAGCTCGGCTCGGATCCGCTGCCGCTTTTGCGTGAGTCCTGTGGAATTCGATTTATTGACATTACCATCATCCTCCTCTTCATAGTTGTCAGAATCGTCTCCACCGGCAATAATATCTTCGACTTCAGATGCATCCAAGCCCAAATCTTCTGCTCCCTGTCGCAGTAATGCCGAATCGTTTCCACCTTTTTTGCCACTTTTCTGTATTTGATACGGCACGGCCTTGAGACCTGGCGCAGCTAAATCAAGCTCCAAAGCTGAGATTTGTTTAGCAATTGCGACGCGTTCTTGTAATTGTTTAATAACGCGTCGGTCACCCAGCTCATCTAGTGGCTGCAGATCCTTTTTGGGGTCTTTGCCCAACTTACGCGCCATGATCCGCAACTGCTCCACTTCTGGTCCAGAACGCGAACAAATGACGACCGCAACGCCCCTGTTCTGGTCTCTGGCTGTGCGACCAGATCGGTGAACATACATGTCTGCGGACCGTGGCAAATGATAATGCACAACATGCTGAATATTTGGGATATCTAGGCCGCGAGCAGCAACATCAGTCGAAATTAGAATAGAGTTTTCTTGAACCCGAAAGTGCTCAAGTGTGCGCAGTCGCTGTTTTTGAATCATATGCGAATGGAATGCGAACGCTGGAACTAACAAAGCTTGTAATAACTTTGCAAGTCGCTTCACTGTATCGATACTATTTACAAAAACGATCGTGCGGCCGGGATATTTAAGGAGAAAGTAGTACAAGTGAATGTCCTAGACTTCGTTAGTAGCTTAACGAATACAGTAGTAATATATCGGGAAATATCATACCTTTTCCAGCGGATCGCAAACAATTAATCCCTCCATTATCTCTTGCTTCATCGCTTGATCGGGATTGACATCGACATATTCAAGAGCATGCTTTCGGAAGTTCAGCTTGTCAAGTAAATAGGCCATCGTATCTTTTTTTCCCTCAATGGTATTGCTGAAAAAAGATTTTCCTGACGACTGCTTTATTTTCCTTGTTAAATCCCGTTCAAAAGTTGCAGAAAAAACCAATGTTTGACGTGCTATCCGAGTCTTGCGGGTTTGGCCTGCTTGATCTTGCTCATCTTCGCTGTCGGAGTCTTCATCCTCATTCAAACTGCTCAGTCCTAATTTTTCCAGCAAGTCTTCAAGCTCTTTGAAATGGCCATCTTGTAACAGCCGATCTGCCTCGTCAAGAATCAAAAGCTCGACTTTCCGTAGCCATTTCACAAGCCCGTCCGTGTCTGTCATAACCAGCTCATGAAGTCGACCAGGCGTCGCCACAACGACATCCGGTTGATAACTCAGAAGCCGCTTCTGTTTCTGGATGGCAAGCCCCCCAGTGATAGATACGACCGAAACAGAGGTATATTTTGATGCAGCGGTTATATGATTGCTGATTTGATGAGCAAGCTCTCGAGTAGGTGCGAAGATTAGCGCCATTGGTCCATTGTCCTTGGACTTTGTCCGAATCATGGACTTCTCAAGAATAGGTAATCCAAAAGCAAGAGTCTTTCCAGAACCGGTAGCCGCCTTACCAATTAAATCTTTACCCTCCATGATCATCGGAATAGCAGCCTTTTGTATCTCGGTTGGATGGACAAATTCTTGCTCTTGTAATCCTTGTAAAATTTCATCACGGAACCGATATACAGCATCCCATTCTGACAGTGACACTTCATCTTGCTCAGATAATCCCTCAAAAGTAGGTTTTGCATCAAGCAGACTTTTATCTGGAAGTTGAGGTTGATTTTGTTGCTTTTTACTCTTCTCATTTTGAGAGTTCCTGTTCTTTTTGGATTTTTCTTCCTTCGGTTTTTCAGGCAATTCGACTTTTCGAAATTTCACAAGCTTCTCTTTATCATCCGCTCCATGCTCGATATCAACTGCTACACCTTCGATTTCTTCAAACCCCATCAACCCTTCCAAGTCGCCAACCACATCGGGTAGCTTGACCGGTTTCCAGTCTAATTCCGACACATTCATGATCTCTCCGACCCGGGCCGGAGACATTTTCTTTTTTTTTGCATCTCTCGAAGTAGTCTGTTTCTTCCGTTTTATCGCCATTGCTATATAAGCTGTCGATGGATACTGTTTTTGTCCACTTGATCTAGTAATAGTGAGAAAAATTAATAAAAATATTCAAATGTCCCAAATGCTCTACCCCTGAATCACAAAACCCTTATATACTCTAGTACTCTGTCAGGAGTTCCATAGCTTGATGTAGGTAACTATCCACACCAATCTAAGGGAGTAATCTGACTAAATAGAGATCAGAAATAACACAGGATTATTAAGTTTATTCTTTATATATTATGGGCCAGCTTGGAGGTTTTGCGGTGGCTAATTGGCAGGTGCAAGGTAAATCTAATCTTAACCGTCACGTCTCGAAGTTTACAAAGTTATTTAGTTCGTCTGCCTTCCATGTGAGAATATTATCCAGTTACAGTGGAGCTAGCCCTATTGGTTTCTTGTCGGCAAACCTTGTAATCACATGATATTTCTATTGTTCAACTTAGACCAAAGGCATTCAGTGAGCCAAATACAGAAAGCTGATCTTCTGTTCATGGACTTAAGTACATTGATATCCCTAGCAAAATCCTGTCATAGTTAAAGACAAAGAAAAGATTATAAATATCAGGATCTCGGACGACGCTGAGAAGAAGAGATCAATAATATATCTAGTATCAAGCTCACAACATAGAGTATCCAAAGAATCTGATATCCTCTGAAGACCATTAGTCAGATTTCAACGAACATGTCATTTCCGACCGACTATGCTCTTCCTCAATCATGTTCCAGTTTGTGCTTTTGATAAACTTCCCATATTTATCAATACTCTTATCTTCGCATAATCCTCGGCCTGGTTATGCTTATGTTCCCGCTTCCAATACTGCTATCTTTACCATTTGGCTGGTCCGATTTCTTGAGTGTGGAGGGACAACACATCACACATCACGTGCCTAGCCTCATGGACAAGGTTTTGTACTGGCTTTCTATGCTACCATATCTGATAAGTGCCTCTTGGTTTAAAGCACAGAGAATTTGAGCCTTACAGGTGGTGTCTAGCATATAGCTGCACTCAGTAATTCGAAAGTTCAATGTTTTTTTTTTGATGCGTGGAGTCGTCATACTAGCACGCGAGAATAATCACGCATCTGTTGATTGCTTGTTCTTTACTACAGCAGCAAAATGCATAGGGATAGGGTATTTAGAGTATTTTGCAATCGGCGAGCAATATGAACTATACAATGCTAGGCGTCGGCATTCCCGGTGGACCAGTTATTATTTTTGAATTCATGGCTGTATACTCTTGTATTCTCTTAGGGAGGTAAATGTTGAATATATTTGATGGTAGGGGTGTAAAAAATAAAGCAGAGAGGCTTTAATAATGAATTGTGAAAATTTAGGTTAGTCATTCTATTGATATTGAACGGCTATACTAGATTTTGGAGAGATTAGAGATATCTGAGGTCATTCGATGCTCTCACATGCAAGGGGAGAATTGAATGGTCAACCTCTCAAAGTACGCAATTGCGGACCGAAATTGCAGTCCGAACAGTTGGTGGGGAGCTTGGCTCCTACCGGACGCCTTGTCTGTTCATTCTATAGTCAGCCTCGGCCTCTCGTTTTGCTGCTCGGGTCTCCTGGGCCCAGAGTAATTTCAATCACAATTTCGCAAATAATCAGACCAACCGCTACGGATACTACTAGTGCGCACCACTTCTCTGGAGAATTGTGATTTTTATTGCTCCGCTTAATCACCCTGCTTTTTCATGTTGTGTTAGTATCTGGCCGGAACTTTCGTTATCCGAATTGCCGGACTGTGTTAATTACCCTCCCAACATCACAGAAATTGGAGTCAGAATCCAATCCTTGTACGAACTCTAAAACTCCGAGTACGGCCTAATTGAGGCTTCTCTCGCCCGCAACGCTCGCCACCCCGGTTCTCGGGTTTAGATCTCCGCGAAATCTTAAAGTTACTCTGCTTCTACAATGATCAATAATACAGTATACGTTGCGTGAAATACAAATGTTGAGTAGAGTCAATTCAAACACTAATAGTCATAGTAATAATATGTACAAAATAACAACCACATTCGAAACCTCAATTCTATCTTACAATTCTAACCTCAAATTCAGTGATGTGTTATAAATAATTCCCAAAAAAAAACAAATTAAACTCCTAACCGATCCAGATTCGAACATATACATATCATCATATATGTAAAATAATAATAAAAGCAAGTCACCATAAACAAGATATAGCACACTTAAGCCTGCTCAGCCCAGAAATGAGCAATATCAAGCACACTATCTTCAATCAGCCAACCCCACTTCTTTGCAAATCGCTTTGAAATTTCCCATGCAAATGGTTGAGTGCAATCGTTTCCCCAGACACGGAATCCATCATCTAGAAGATCAGAGCAAAATTCGATCTCGTTGAGAGTTCCCAGTCGCATGGCCGACAGAAGTGAGTCGCGCATTGCTGGAAAGGGAATTGCATCAACGTATTGAATGTGCGGAACTATCCCTTGAAGCTCTGTAGGATAGAGAGAGCGTGGAATATCGCTGTCTTGTTCTGGTGCGACAAAGACTTGATATTCGGGAAGGTTGTGAGCAATAGGCAAGCGCTTAATATTACTGCACAAAGCCTGTCCAACGCTCTGGCATCCCAGCAAGAGAGGCGTAGGAGACGCAGCCTTTTGTGTCTTTGAAGGTTGTGTGATCGCAGAGTCAGAAGAAGACGGCTTGATTCCAGCTGTAGACTCTGATTGCACTTCGCTGATCGGATGGCTCCGTCCAACACCAATGACACTTCCGGTGACAGAATTATGTGCCGATAAAGCAGCCGCCTCAAGACGATTTTGTTGCTCTTGATGACGCTGCTGAAGTTGTTGTGGAGTCGCATACAATAAAGCGGGCGGTGTATCAGGGAGGCTGGAGGTGCTACTTTCGGAGGCAGATCGCAAGTTGGCTGACAGCGAGGCCTCTAGATTATCAATAGCCCAAAGAATATTGTCGGCATCAGAGGCAGTTAAAGATGAGACGGAAGAAACACCTGGCTCGTTGGAAATGCTTGCAGAGCTACTTGGAGCGACATTGGCAAACGGATCGAGGTAGGAAGTGGCCATGGCACCAGCACTCAGAGCTGGCGAAAACGGGTTCTCTTCGAACTGGGAAAACATTGAAGATATTGTAGATGAAGAACCAGCACCATGTAAATTGGAAGAACCAAAGGGAGAAAACAGCGGTGTAGGAAGAGCAGACGAGCAGGTCAGCGAAGGCAAGGACGAAGCACCCGGCTGATCAGCATCGGGTAAGAAATCGAGAACGCCAATATGAGGAATAACAGGGGAAGGAGAGCAAGAGGGAGAGGCAGCGGTGGAGGGAGAACCCATTGATGAGGGAGACAACGATTCAACATCAGACATGTCAACATCGGGCGAAGGAGTATCAGCTGGAGAAGAGATGAGAGGACGGGTCCGCAGACGTCTAGAGGATGTGTTTACCGGACTGTCTGCGGAAGAGGAAATGTGCTTAGAAGATAGAGAGGACTCAGAGCCCGAACGAGAGGAAGAGGAGGAAGAAGAGGAAGAAGAGGAAGACGTAGAAGCCTTAGAAGACTCTTCTAGTTCTTTATTGCGGGCGAGACGACGACCTAGACGAACGAGTTAGCAAAATGGATCATTGATTAAACAAACAAGATGATAATAAGAGAAATACATACGTCTAGCACGCTGTGCGACACGATTCTGGATTCGACGGCGAAGCAGAGGATCTGCGATGCCCATCCATTCCTTGCGCTCGTCAGCGGACATGTCGTCCAGATCCTGGGGAGCTGTGGCGGAAGTAGGAGCGGGATGCTGTCTGCGAGGACGCATTGTGCGGGAGGAGGAAGGTAGGACTTTGAATTAAGAGAAGAAAAGAGAGGAAAAGAGATAAATTAAGAGATCAGAGAAACAAAGACAGCTGGGATCAAAGCAATCATCTACTATTTATGAGAAAGCAATGAGAGAGCAGTCCAGATCTGAGACGGAGATATGGAGATTGTAGCGGGTGCGGAGGAAAAGACAACGACAGGGTCGGGAATATAAGATGGGAGGAAAGAACAAGGGAGAAGGAAAGGTGGGCTTTAGAAGAGGAGGGAGGGACGAGGGGCGAGCCAAGTGGGATGGACCGAAGATATATATGTAACTGAGCGAGCGAGTCGTTTTCAGAAGGGTAGTGAGTAGAGCGGAGGAAAGCAAGAGAAGGTTCAGTCCGCAGTCCGCGGAGAGGTCAGAGAGTGTGCAGGAGGAATACGACGAGAAGCGAGGCTAAGCGGGTAGCAGACAGCACAGGGCTGGCTTGATCCGTGTACAAGAGAGGACAGAGGAACTTCTAAGTATCCGCGCGAAGGGGAACCTTCCTCCGAAGTCGGGGGCTTAGATCGGGAGTTCATGAAGGCGCGCAGAGCGCGGGCGGATTTCGAGGCTGGTAGACTGGTAGGCAGGTAGGCAGGTAAGCTTAGGCAGGAGCAGGCAGAGAGGGTACAAACTACTACTAGTTAGTAGTATACGAGGGAGCGAAACGGGCTCGTTGCTGGGAAATTCCGAGGAATTTGGGAGAGAGAGAGAGAGCGCGCAATGGGTTGTGTGTTCGGATGAGAAGCAAAAGTTAGAGATTTTTGCGACCGCACGTACAATTGCGATGTCTGATTACGGGCATGGCCACGCATGCAGGTTCGTCTCCAAAGCGCCGACAATGTTTTGTTTTCGGATGGTTCGAGAATTGTCGGACTGTCTATAGCAGGGGGGGAAAGTGCGTCAGCGTTCATTGTTTTCAGTATTGGTGCATGCATTCTCGCTGGACAAGGAAGGCTATGGACCACTCGGGAGCACCCAGATCACCCAGAGCCCGGCAGTATACGAAGATGCTCCTTCCGTTTTCGACCATTTCTCATCCGACACAGCTCATCGCGTCAGGTCTCGTTCGGATAATTCAGTCCGTTGAATCCCACCGACCCTCAAGACCCCCAAAACTTTAGATTCTCTTCTCGGACTCTAAGTTTGTCCGTCCCGCCCGCCTCGCGTCTGCAGACCCCAGTGCGGCGCGCTGCTCGGAGTTTGCTTGACGTCATTACTCCGCGGCTGCGAGAGGTTCCGTCATGGATCTGGCGTGGGCACTGCGAGTTTGTTGGAGCAGCGGATAGCGGATAGATTTTTTTGGAGAATCCTCTCGGGAGGCCCGTTTAATGAGTTCTACCGGTCTCGGACGGCAACAACGCGTCTGCCTGTTAATTCTGTGGTGATGCTCGCGGCGGTCGACCGCTGGCATTGTGAAAGTTGTAAGTTATGTAGCGGGCTCTGATTAGAATTGGAAAACAATCGAACTGAACGGTCTTTTGCCATCTGTCCTCTCTGCTTGTTCTGCTTGTTCTGCTTGTTCCCCCTCCTCCCCCTCCAAAAGAGCCAGAACACGTACACACACGCATTCACACGCACTCATACACATTACACACATATTGCGCAGCACGCCCGTAAGCTGCCTTTCCGAGAACGAACAAACCCTTGGCCTGCTCTCGCAAACACTGACTCTATTGCCGTCACCGCATCTACAGCCGCACTTGTACCCTTCCCCCTGCCGGACTCTCGCAAACTTGCGAGCTCTGGCTGAGGTTTTTACGAGATTGTGTGCCATACTAGTGTGACTCACTCTTGTTGGCGGCCTCTCTGTCTCGTCTTTGTGTATGATTGCTGTTTCTCACGCTGACACAGTATTTGCTCTACTTGGTTTATAAAGTTTTACTAAAAACATAGCCCCTTCCCGCTAAACAGTCGCCGGCTCAGTTCGGTAGCTCTATTAGCTCTATCTATGGCCACGTAAGCTCTCGTCAGTCCTATTGTTCGTACTTGTCTCCCTTCTTCCAAGCTAAAATCAAGCTTTCCTTATTGCATGACACGTGCAAAATTAGATAAGAGGATCAGATTATTTCCACGATTGGCTCTATTAATAACACTATTATTAAACTGCCGCCATTGTTGTCCACCGTATAGCCCGTATTGTCCGTATTGTCCCGTATATGAGCCGACGTATATCGTCGTGCCGCGTAGAATTGTTATTCTCCATTCCTCCCCACCATTCCTGTCTCCCTGCAAGCTCTACGGACGCTCTACATACGCTTGATTGTGATTTGTCGTATTCATATTATCATCATTATTATTAGAAACAGCAAAAAAGTAGGAAAAAAAAGGAAATAACAATAAATAAAATCACGCCTACATGTGTACATCAATCAACAAGCCATACATACATACATACCCCACCCAAATCAACAAAAAGCTCAATGGAAATCCGACTCAACAATCTTACTCTTCAGGCACATCTCCCGAAACACGCCGCCCTCCTTCTCGAACAGTGTCTTGGGCTCTCCAAACTCACATACCTGACCCGCATCCAGCACCAGAATCTTATCGTAGTTGACAATCGTCTTCAGACGATGCGCAATACAAAGAATCGTGCACCGCGAAAACTCCCGCACAATAATGTCCTGGATCTTCGCGTCCGTGGCGTAATCTACCGACGACGTCGCCTCATCCAACACGAGAATCTGGAAACTGCGGACAAGCGCTCTCGCCAGTGCCAATAGCTGCCGTTCTCCAAGCGAAAAGTTTCCGCCCTCGTCATCAACCGAGCTGTCGAGCTGGAACTTGGTAATCGGGTCCTGGTGGTTCTCCCGGTCCTTCTCCTCGATCTCGCTCTCAGTCTCGCTCGTCTCCGAATTTAGCAACCCAGCCCTGCGCAGCGCATCCCATAGCGCCGCGTCATCATACATATTGAACGGGTCCAAGTTCGACCGGATCGTGCCCTTGAACAGCACCGGGTCCTGAGGAATAATTGCCAGCTTCGACCGCAGGTCGTGTAATCCGATCTGGCTGATGTCCACGCCGTCAATCACAATCTTGCCCGACGTCATTTCCGCAAGCCGGTACAACGCAACCATAATCGAACTCTTGCCCGCACCCGTACGTCCGCAGATGCCAACCTTCTCACCGCCTTGTATCGACACCGTCAGTCCGCGCAACACATGAGGAAGACCGGGCCGATACTGCAAATACACATTGTCGATCTCTATCGAGCCGTTCTCCGGCCAGCTCGCACGCGGCTTCGCATCTTCAATCTCAAACGCGGCTTCCGACGGCAGTTCCGTCATGTAGTGATAAACACGCTCAGAAGCGTTCATATGCGTCTCCACATCCGCCAACTGCTTGATAACCATACTCATCTGCATCGACAGACCCATACAATAAGACAGTACAAGACCAATCGACGAGCTACTTACATTCATATGTGCAGCCACAGCAAGCATACCCATCACAAACACCAGACACACCGCAATCGACTCCAGCCGAATGGACAACCAACGCTGGTTTCCCACAAGAAAGTACGAGAATCGATTCATGTAGTCCAGTCGGTCCTCCATTCTCTTCTGGAATCGATGTTGCTCGTGATATGCACGGACAGACGTTAGACCGGTCAGAGTCTCCGAAAAGTGAGAAAACACGCTCGATCGAGCGTTCGAGTCCATCCGCTTAATGTCTACATTCGTCGCTCTGTAGAACGAAATCGTCCACATAAAAATAACAAGCAACGGCACAAGCGCAATCACAAACCAGTAAAGATATGCAATAATCAGAATCAAGGTTCCACAAATAGAACATGTCGTCGACAAAAACATCCGATAGGCGTCAATCAATGTATTGTCCATTGATTCGACATCGTTAGAAAATCGGTTGATGATTCGTCCTAGCGGCGTAGTGTCGAAAAATGACATCGGCGCTTGAATCACCTTCTCTGTAGCTTTCATATTCATGTTTACTGACGCCTTTGATCCAGCTATCATTCTATTGTTAGTACACAATTCTGGCCCTCAATAAAAGATCCTACTTACCCATAGAAGTCGCCCATCCCAGTAAGAAGAAGAAAATAGCTGCAACAATACCAAGCATAACAAAAACTCCGATGTATGCTCCTCGCGTCATTCCAAACTTATCCTGAGTCCAATACGACAACCATAAATTCGTAATGATCTGACAACCAGCGCCCAGAATGGCGATAGTCAGAATAATTGGAGCAACACTCCATCCGAGGAACTTGCCACCAGCGTAGTGAAAATACGTTTTCCAGACTTTAAATGGAACGCTGGCAGAGTTCTTAACTTCTTCTTTCGTCATCAAAACCACACCAGCATTAGACTTTCCATTATCCTTCGATGTATCTTTTGCCTCAGACGTTTCCTCAGTCACGTCGTCTTTCTTATCTGCAGAATCAGTCTCATCATCCTCCTCCTCATTTTTCTTGTTCTCCGAGCCGAACGCAATCAATTCGGCGAATTTAGGACATGATATCATGAGCTCTTCATATGTGCCCAGAGTCATTCCTCCAGCACCGTCCATGAAAATGATTCTATCCACATACGGAAGAACATGCAATTGATGTGTTGCCAGGAGACGAGTAGAGTTTTTAAGCAATCCACAAATGCACTGCTCAACAAGATGTTTTCCAACATGAGGATCAACAGCTGAAAGCACGTCGTCCATAAGCACTATATCAGCATCATAATAGGCTGCGCGCGCAAGTGTAATACGCGATTTTTGACCTCCTGAAATATTGATACCTCGCTCACCTATCTCAGTCCTATCACCAGCAGGTAAAACCTTCAAATCGTGCTCCAGAGCGCAGCCTTTGATAACATCCTGATACTTTTGCTCCTCATATTCACGACCAAACAAAATATTCTCACGTAACGTTGAATTCTGAATCCACGGTTGTGGACAATAAGCAACAGTTCCGTTCATCTTTACACTACCACTGGTTTGACGCATCTCACCAACCATGGATGCAAGCAAAGATGTTTTTCCAGAACCGATGAATCCCATGATAACTACAAATTCGCCTGGATTGATCTTGAAATTCAAATTATGAAGTCCAGAAATAGCCACCGCTTCTGGATCCTCTGGGTCCTGTTCCACCACTTCTTCTGGTGATTCAATTATCGTACTATCAGCTCCTTTCTCATTCTCAATCTGTGCATCCATTCCAATGATAGCAGCACTCTCGGAAGTAACTGCACGAGTGAGCTTATTTTCATTTTCTTCCTCGATTTCTGCAGCAGTAGGCTTCTTTGACTTCTTGACTCTTGAAAACAAGCCGCGTTTCTCCTTCTTTGCCGGAGCCTTTTTATCAGCTGAATCATTATCACTCTCGGCGTCCCAGACAAAAGAAGCATTTTCGACTGAGATAGCACAGTCAAGGGACGAATCTTCCACGATACTTGAATCAAGCTCATCGGCGATCAGCAATTCTTGAATACGCTGCAAAGCAACATAAGCGTCAGTTCCAGTAGATAATCCAAGAGGAATAACCATAAGTGGAATTCTGAGCATATTGAACAAAGTCAGCGAAGCAAAGATCTTTGCAGGATCAAGATAATGGCCAGATACCGATAGAATGACGAAAGAAATCATAGACGCAAAGACAGGTAAGGCCATACTAATTGCAAAAATAGACGAACGCAGAGTGAGCACATATCGAATAAAATGGATTTCACGTTTACGGATCCGTAGCAGTCGCTGAATATACGAATTTTCCCAGGCGAAAAACTTGATGATTCGCATATTCTGCAATAGTTCTTGCACAAGACGGATTCGTTGGTCAGTAAAAACGGTAGACTTTACACGACGACGAGCAATGACTTGTGTGATCTTTCCTAGTAACGGTGAAACTATTATCAGCAAAGCATAACCACACAGAGCCGAAGGACCGATATTAACAACTAACAAAATCAAGCAAATGATTAGAGGAATGGGAGCATCAACAACATGGGCAATGAACATGCAAGAAAACTCGATACGGAATGTATCTGTAGACATCAGATTTGTGATTTTGCCATTTGTATAATCAGTTCGAGACTTATTGGAAAGCACCAAGGACTTGCGGTAAATAGCATTGATCAGAGTTGTGCGAATTTCTGAGCCAGCCATACCACCGGAGTAAAAGTATTGCTGTTGGCAAGTCATACTGATGAGCAAGAGACAGACAAGACCAATGATCATGCCCACACCGTGGCCGATGGGAGGGTTTAGACCTTCATACTCATCAGCGACGAAATAAATAATTTTTCGAGAAAGCTGAGGAGCTGTCATCCAGATAGTATCAGTGATGCAACGACAAGTCAATGAAAGCGAAAGCTCGAATCTGAAAGTGTCGAATAAGGCGCGCAAAAGAACATTTTTGCGCTGACCTTTGGCGAGTCTCGCGCTGAAATGGTCAAGAAACTTGTCGGTCATATAGGCCGCCCGGCGAGAGTCTCCAACTTCTGGAATATCGTTCTCATGTATAGGTCTTCCATAGCCAGCCTATCAAATGATCATTAGTTAACACATGTCTCCATTAGACAGTACTTTAACTCACCCGCAACGTTTTGTTCATCCAAACAAAGTACAATTTCGATGCCCAGTTGGCCGTAGCTTCGCGATTAGGCTCTGGGGAAGTTGGAATTGGTGGTACATTGTGAACACTAAAAGGGTTGATATAGAACATGACTTTTCCAATGATAGACTTTGGCTTATTGTAAGGAGGAGGTGCAGACAGCGTAACCGAATCATCAGCACTGGAGACAGAAGAGGCCGAAGCCGACTTCACAGTGACCGCGTTGTCAGTCTCAGAATTTTTCTCGTCTACGACAGCCATACTATGTGTGTTGGTGACGAGAAATATTTCGACAGTGAACAAAGGAATTCGGGGTTTAATTTGTGGAAGGGCAAGACAGGCTCTCTATAAAGAGATAGGCGTCGTCGTCACTCGATTAGGGCTTACGGGTGAGATGATCAATATCCGTCTTAGATCCGCAGTGGACTAAGCGTTGTGCTTGGCCATAAAAATTATTGTCTGCTGCTCCACAATAGGTGGCTGCAAGCCGGCTAAATCTCTAAAGATTCTGCGTTTCAAAAAGCCGGTACCGCGAGCACATCATCTTGATGTTTGAAGGATGGTTTGTCCGACGCTTGGTTAGTCTTGTCGCATGATACTTCCGAGCCCAGCCTGGGTTTGTTTTACTGTCATGGTGACAAAGTAAGAGCCGCCTAGAACATTGGGACACAGGACATCTCCCACGCCCCGCAAAATGCTTGTTCCTCGCGCTATTCATTTGTCGGCGATCCCGTCAATTCAAGGGAAAATTGTGTATATCTTGTCATTGTATTTGGTGAATCTATTTACTGCTATTCTTGCTACTCTTGCCCTCTTCATCACCTTTATCTGGGCCAAGCTGCCAGAATCATCAAATATACCTCAACCCTGTCGGCTCGACCACGGTAATCCGGCCGTGAAACCCTGGCTGAGAGTCCGACGGATAACCGCATGAAAATAGCCCTAACTCATAACAGCCTTCTTATCTTACCAACCAGTCCGTTCTACGCCGACTCGATTACATGATTGCCCACGCTGGATCTTGATAGTGTATATTGGTCTCGCAAACGGCTTCGGATTTTTTGCCATTATTTGTCCTACAATGCAATGAATTGTAACGTAGACACTGTACCGAATGTCGGATATTGTTAACACTTCAACTTTAGGTAATGCACCGAACACTTTTCCCAGAATGCCGGTCCGCATTCCGAGTAGCTATTGATAACGCTCCCCGAGTTGTCCTCCTTGTTATCAGTCCTACACACAAACACTGAGTTCAAACGTCATGATCTATTGTCTACGAATTAACACTTTTATGTAAAAAATTACTTGCAATTATTTTGAAGCTTTAGAAATAAAGTTGTAGAACCGATCTTATCGATTGGTGAGAGCTGATTTTGCTTGGGACGCAACCGGTCTTATCAACACACTCCATAATGCGTAGTTCAAAATCCGAGCAGCCCATTGCGCTCTTGTACAGCAAACAATAGTCTTATCAAGCCACTGTTGCTGATAGACGTAAGCCGGGTCCACCGTAATCATATATTGTCCTGCCTAATTTCTCTCGTGGTGGGGCGCTTCTGCAGATGGAATCTTAGGGCTTCGGTTACACTGTCTCCGGTCGACTGGCGCAGAGGGTCCAAGGCAGTGGTTTGTAAAAGTCATCTAAGGTAGCATTATTAAGACCAAATCAATTCCATCGCTGTTTGGTAATATCATCATATTAAATACGTTCTATCTCTAAATTATAGTTGAATCGCGTCATGAACGCGCTCACTATTCATCTCGATTCCATCTCGACTCACATCCTCGTTCTCAATCACTTCGCGCTGATCAAATCCATCTCGAATGCCATCTTCCTGCCCATCATCCACATATAGTCCCACTCCCGCTTCATGCTCTGAAACAAGGAACGTCAGCAGAAACGAAATCGAGTGGCTTATGGCAATCACAAAAAATGACGTTCGCGGCGCACTACCCACAGTACTGGCGTATACATTAGACAGAATCAAGGGACCGACCACTGCTGACAGATTCTGCAGAAGTGAAAGAGCGCCAAGAATTTGTCCAGTATTCCCTTTCGGCACGTGCTTTGTTAGCGCAGATGATACAGTTGGCGAAGCAATTCCTCCTAATGAAGTTCCAAGCGCAGCTTGGGCATGGTCAGCAGTCTGAATGAGATATAGAGCTAAGATGTAGAATACCTAATAAAAATAGATACTGATTAGTCGCAAAACACATCAGAGAATAAAACGAAACACTGCATAAAAATGCAACTCGAATGGAACTGTTTATGAAAGTCAGCATTCTATGTCACCTTCCTCCAGCATCACTCACAAGATATCACCTCGCGTAGCTCCAACTTCATGCTCCGTATGAGGTACATATTTTTTGTACAACTTTGAAAGAATCGGAAGCACGACAGCTAAAGCCATTGCACGGGAAAACGTCGAAAGAGCAAGATACATCGAAGTCATGATTCCAGACCAGTGGAAGACAAGTTCAGAGTAGAGGAGGACGTTCGGAATTGCTCCAAGTTCGATACCATGAAACAAAGTCTCAAGTGCTGAAAGCACAATGATATTTTTCTTGATATGTGACCTAGTATTTGAATTCGCCCAGAGAATTCTTATAGGTTTGAAAATGTTTAACTTATCCAAATAATACTTTGTATCATGGATGGCTTCGCGATCAATTGCCTGCTGTCGCTCGTGCTCTTCTTGCATATTCCGAGCATGATCGGGCGATAAAGACTCCGGAAGAATTGTCAAAATGTAAACGATGTTACACAGGTGAAGAGCCAACATGAAGTAAAATACGTTGGCCAAAGTTCCGGCCTTCAAGAGAATCATACCACCGAAAACAGGGCCTAAAGCCATACCTCCAAAGAAAAGTGCACGCTGCAAACCAAATGTATGAGCTCGTTTGACCGGAGCTACTAAGTCCGTAATATACGCTTGGCCGATTAGAAGATAGGCAACAAAGGAGCCTGACAGACCGTCAAGAGCAGCAACGGCAAAGAACAACAAGTAGGCGTGAGGATTCGTCGAATTGACTAATATGATATAAAGAACAACTGACCCCTATTCATTGTCAGTATATCCATAGCAGTCTGAATCGAAATTAAATGTTGTGAACTTACAGCTATACCGGAAGCAATAATTAGAAGAACAGGCCGTCGACCAATTCGATCAGACAGCATGCCGAGCTTGGGCGACATGATTGCCGACAGTGAGCTCTGCAACAGCATATAAATCATCATCAACCGTGAGGTCAAAGCATGAACTTCAGGAATCTGGCACGCTTCTTCATCCAAGTCGGCCAGCGGTGATAAACTGTCGACTCTCGTGTAGTGTATTCTGCAAGCGATTGTGAGTCCCAAGTTCAAAAGCGGTGATATCGAAGCTCCAATCGCGACAGAGGCCAGAAGTGTCGTGATGAAGATGTATATGGTAGGATTTAATTTGACTTTTCGAAGACGACTAAATGTAGACGTCGTATTCTCACTGACAGTGTCATACTCTGCGTAATCTTCTTGTTGCGATGTATCACCCGTGAATATTCTTCTATTTCTCAAGTCTTCACTTTGGCCAGTCAGCGACTGTCAAATATTGCTTTGCATTTCTAAAATAATGCATACCTGGATAGTAAAGGCTGCGCGTTTTCTTCAGCAGTCGACATTGTACAAAACTTATAAAATTGCTAAGCTGAATTTGTAATCAGAACATGAACAGGATTGATATGGAATTCCAACAAGAAGCAACGCTACCCCAGAAACACAGCGGGACCAAACACAGCCGTCTTTCTAGTCCCGACATACTCAGCACATACTTTCTCTCCTAGACAGCGCTCGCGCCCTACCGCACAGACATCAGACCATTCGGTGTTACGTCTACACAAGCTTATGTTATACTCAAACTAAGACAACCTTTGATACTCCGGTCTCGGAGAATCAGACTAAGTCGAGACCGGGGGCCCTTGCGGCGCGGGCGATAAGGCGAATGGATCATGGCCCGCCCCCAGAACGGCTGCAGTACGATGGCCAGGGTCTCTTATCTGTGAGAATGTATTCTCAGCAGCTGGCAAGAACAGACTTAATTACAGAGACAGAAGCGGGCCAAGTACGTCATTAAAAAATCTTAACTTAATAAATATGAATTGCTTCTAATTCTATACTTAGATTCTAACGCTCTCCCAGCTACCATCCATAGTCCGGTCAAGAAGTCGAGTAGGAAAATACTGCTCATTTACTTTGATGCTGAGCACATTCGTAACGTCTCTCCGGTTGACTTGTTTGATTCGGACAAAGTCGCCGTCTTGCCACCGGTGTTGGCTAAGAATGGCTAGTAGGTCATCTATGCAATGCACGGGCTCATTATCAACTTGAATGATCCATTGCGCAGCCGACACTGTATTGGACGATGGTGAGCCATATGTGATACTGCCCACATAGACTCCTTGGGTTAATGGAATATGACTACTATCAGGAACTACCTGCTCGATAGCTTCAGGGATCCCATCATGTAAGAACATTCCACTCCATTCGATGATTCGTCCAATCGAACTGCAATTAGTACCATAGTCGAAAGGTCTGACATCAACCAAAGTCTCAACTCCATGCCGAAAGACTAAAAACTTGAAACTGGCTTTAGCTGCGTTCCGAAGATACGGCTCTAGATCACTCGGTGTGACTATTGGTTTTTGTTCGATCTCAAGAATGATATCTCCAGGTTTTAAATCATTGCTGTCATTTGTCTCCAAATCGTAATGAGGGAACTTCTTGCGGACGTACAAAATTGACGCTGTTTTTGAAGAATTCGTCCGCTTCTTGGATAACTTGATTAGCCTCTGAATTCGTCTTGCGCTCACGCCTTCGGCAGCTACTTGACTTAATGGAATTTCGTCCAAATCAACGTTAAAAGTTCGATATGGCGAAATTCTTCCCATTGATTTTATTCCTTGTAGCGGGCTATCGAGATTTCTAGCGATAGCAGAAGCTCGCAACTTACTTAGCTGATCGACAACAGGTCTAACGTAAAGATTATAGTCAATTCCAGCTTTCCAGCGAGTCTCGTCTTTAGTTGAACTAGGTGATGCCATAACCGTCAGCAGTCCAAAAACTTTATAAGATATGGTCTTCTTATCGTTGTCCTTCGTTACCTGCTGACTGATCAGGACTCCGCCAACACAATTGAACGAATCTGCCAGACAAATGATCTCCGCATTTGAGAGTCTAAACCGAGGCGGTTGGAACTTTGTTGAGTTTGCCCAAGATAATTCAGTGACTTCCGTGGCTTTAGCAACCAACGACTGGTCGCTAATAAGTCCCAAAACTTCAATTTTATCACCGATTTTGGTATTACTGGCTTCTTCCTCAAATGAGACAGCTTTGATTTTGATTTCAGCAGGTAAGTCGGCCAGATCAAAGGTGAGAAAAGCAAATCTTTCCATCGCAATCACTCGTCCCCTGACCGCATGGTATTGAATGGTGATTCGGATATCAGCTGCTTCAGTGGGCACGGCAATTCTGTCGCACACAATAATCGGAAAATTATTCTCAAGCGATACAACAACACCCGCGCCCTCACTAGACGAGCAAGCAGAATAGCCGCTAATACTGAACGGAATTCGGCTTTTAACATACACCAGACTGGATTCAAGATCGCGCCGAAGATTGCTTAATTCGCTGTCCACAATTTCCTCACTGTCTTGTTCGTCGTATTCGTCTGAAAAGTCTGCCTCGACAGTAACATCACGAGGAGCTCGACAGATATAATCAGTTGACTGAGGACCATCAATTTTCCAACAATCCCAAATGCCCGTCACATCATTTCGTTGATACACAGCAGCTTCAAAGAAGTGGCGATCGATCTGAGTATGGACCAGCGACTCAGGCATATTTCCAAGATCTTTGAATCGACAAGATATATATTTATAATCAGGCAAAACCGTCACAACGCTTATAAACTCATCTAAGTTGGGGGTCGGTTTGCCATCGACAGAGGTAATCAGATAATTCCGCGATGAGCTATTCCAATCAAACATTCCCGATGATGCTACAAAAACTCCTTGATTTTCCACAGGCATGCCATAATGGCGGGCTTGCTGATACGACAGATTGTGAAATATGCCTCCTCCAAACTCTAGATACCTGTTTGGGGTGATGGAATGTAGATCCTGGACGGTCAAAGAGACTGTAAAACTTTGTGAACCGCGATAGAAAACTAGTTCAACTTTCTTGTCGACAGATTGATCGATAATATTCCATAAAGAGACGAAGTCAAAGATTCTTTCACGATTACATGAAATCAAGATATCTCCAGGTTCAAGTTGGTCTAGAGCTGGTCCGCTGGGCAAAACTCGCTTAACAATCAGCAGCCCAGTGACCGAAGAATCATACTGCCGGCACGCTGTTTCGGCCTCATTAGTGAGACCCAGCCGGCGCAGTTCATCATAGGAGCTGTGAACGAATTCAGTTTGTAGGGTTCCTCGCGAGACAATAGTTCCAGCTTGGATGCATCTCAGGGCTCGAACAACTCGATCAAGCGGAAGATAAAATGAGGAAGCCGAGCGTGTTGAGCCCCCTGCATTCAGCGCGATCGCATGTCCTGATATATCAAGTACAGGAGATCCGGAAGATCCTCCGGAAGTTCCTGTAGCTGCCTGGTAATAAAACGTATTAAAATCTTCATATGTATCGTCACCATAGCGAGGAGCTGCGCGATCTGTTCTTGCAAGAGTGCTTCCAAGAATGCTTAGCTTCTCACCGCAATCGTTACCAACGACTTTAATCGAGGTACCTATTTTGGCCAGATCTGGTCGTAATTCTATCTGTTCCATCTCTAGAAACTTGACCTTATCAGTGTCGAACTGAAAGAAGCCAAAATCATGGATAGGATCTCGATATATCGGACGAAGATTTACTTCTTCATAACTAAATGATAAACAGTTAAAAGTTTGATAAATAGAAGTGCGTGCTTATTGTCATACTTAACGAAAACACCAGTGGCGGTAATGGGGGCACATGTTAGCACATGGCGATTAGACAAGATAATTCCACGTAGTTTGTCGACCACAAATCCAGTTGCAGTATAGCATCCTGCAGTATCAGTGTCAAAAGAGCGAGCAACA
This sequence comes from [Lipomyces] oligophaga, assembly GCF_038497815.1. Classification (NCBI taxonomy): domain Eukaryota; kingdom Fungi; phylum Ascomycota; class Lipomycetes; order Lipomycetales; family Lipomycetaceae; genus Lipomyces; species [Lipomyces] oligophaga. The sequence continues at coordinate 701,478 of NW_027117785.1, read as the reverse complement.
GATGTTTTAATTGAAACGATGCCTTTAACAACTCGTTCTATAGTTCGGTCCCATGTTACAACGCTGTCACTAAGATGTTCTGAGTGAAGGCTGTTCTGCAAGGACTTTGACAATGGCGGCGAAGGAAGCGATATCGGACCTAGTGGGCGTAGTTCCAGACCTGCCGCCGGATATGGAAACATAGCCTCTAACTCATTTTTGGATTCTAGTTTGTATGCGCTGTCGGGGTCTGGAGTGAGCGTAGGTGTGCAAATGCGGGTGCTCTGGAGGTTAAGAAGTGCAGATGGTGGGAGCGGAATTGAGTCCGGTCTCGGGTCACTGTGAACATATTCCACCATGATGCGTACGTTTGATGAGAAATTGATGAAAGCAAAAATCTAAGAGATGTTCTGAGCTCTCATGTGTATATAAACAGACTCCAGGAAGTGAGTCAGAGTGGGAGGCAAGCCGGCCATGGCAGATGACCAATTACTACAAAACCTTAGATTTAGTTAATAGAATTGAAACCCACCGGACCGAAAGTGGCAACTGCGACCTGTAGTGGGAATTAACTTGGTCGCGAGACTGTTGGAGAGTGTTGGCGGAATAACTCACGTTTGATCGGGAAGTGGTGTGGAGAACAGCAAGAACTGAGTTGGCACGTATGCTGGTCTGCTTGGGAGGAGCTTCGGAGTGGCACTCTTCTGCGGCGGTGGCGGTATTCAGGAGTCCACGCGATGAGCTCTCGATATAAACCCAGCTTTTAGCCGAATGAGTAGTCTACCAAATTCAGCTAACGAGGATTGGACGACTGCAGAATAGAGACTGAAGAATAAAATAGGCAAACTCTCTTTAAAATAGTTTTAGACTGGTAGTCTCTTTTCTCCGGGTATGATCCACTGTGGTCATATTCAGAACCGGCGATACGGAATGCCTGGGATTGCTAGGGGCTCGCCCGTTTGGATGTGGCGGTAAACTACGATAAGACCTGGATTATGCTGGCAAAGTAAGTCAGGATAAAAGGCCCTTGAGAACGTTGTGATCATCTATATCTGAGGCAAGATCATTTGGAATGCAGACCAATCGATCAAAAGCAGAAGCTGGGCTCGCCGACCTTCAGCGAGCATGACATGAGACGACATATTTTTAGTGTTACACTGATGGCACTCGCAAAATTTAGAAATGCTTTTATTTCATATAATTACAGCATCAGAAGAGGAGTCGTTATTAAGACGGACGTTGGTGGCTCACGTAGACGAAACGAAGTAGAGTTTTCATGGGCTATTTAAGATGTGCTAAGGCTCTTAGCTGTAGATAACAATGGAACTAATTAAATTAACTAGCTTTATATTTCCTTTGCTGTTAGTTAACCAACTTTTGAGTATACTTTAATTAGGAAGAGCCAGGTCACATATTCGCGCCGGCTACAAAAGTTATTCTCTTATCAATTATGAGGGCTTACCCTAAGGAGCCGCATGCAACTTCCACGAAATCGGTTTGTGGCCCTGAAAACTGATCGATGGAGACTGACGGAACTTTAAGAGACGGCATCATCTAGATTCAATATACAACATACAGTTTATGCGATGGACAAGGAGAGTTCGATCACGGTCGCTGAATTCTCTGAGGAAAGAGTTCAGCTGTTCTTGGCTTCGTCTTCGAGTTCAATTGTTGGCACGCTGACAATTCCAAAGCAGCACAGCTATCCTCCAAGCGTGGTTGTAATATGTCACGGTCTCGCTGGACATAGGGATTATCTTTACCATAAGCAACTGGCTCAAAATTTGGTAAAAGATAGTCATGGCCTGTATTCATTTAGATTCGATTTCCGGGACTGCGGCGAGTCGGCTCCTATTGATTCTCCGGAGGGTCGGACGCTGGAAGAAGACCACAAAGACATTCGGGCAGTGCTAAATTATTTACGAGTTGACCGAAAATTACAAGTCACAGCTTTGGTTGGTCATTCACGTGGTGCGGTAGCTACTTTGTCGTATGCAATGAAATACGACGATACAATCCCACATTTAATTAATGTGAGTGGTCGTTATACTTCGGAGGAGATTTTCGAACGAACAGATTTGCTAAGTTCGACTTGGCGAGAAGATAATGGCTTTTGGATGAATGCTGCACGATATAAGAAGAACGAGCGAAAATGGTTTCCTGCAGCAGAGACCTTCAGCTTATCCAAACCTGATATGTCTGAGCTTGCAAACTTGCCAAAGTCAACATCTTTCTTAACGGTATATGGATTGAGCGACACGATTGTTTCCGTCGAAGATTCTGCTTTGTATGCAAATTTGCTTGCGGGAAGACATACTTTGCAGTTCGTCAGCGGGGCGGACCACAATTTTTACGGTACAGATTTAAACAACGAACGTGTCAACTATAATCCACTAGTAGTAGAGTTCATTTTGGATTGGCTGTCACCCGAAGCGCAGCGTCTGCGATTTGTCAAACGATCAGCTATCATAGAGGGTAGTTCTCGATTTAAGTGCGTTGAAGGAGTTGTAAATTTCAGAGATCTCGGTGGCTGGCCAACTGAAGACGGAAACATCGTTCGAACGGGCTTTGTATATCGATCTGCAAGTTTGTCCAGTGTCAAACCGGAAGGTATTCCTGCCTTCCAGAAATTATCAGTGAAAAAATCTTTTGACTTACGATCGTCCACTGAATGTGATCGGCAGGGAATATACACAATTGATGGCCTCACTCGTTTGCATTGTCCGCTAGGTACAGACTTGGATTTATCACCCGAGCAACTCGTTGCAAAGATCAAGACATTGGGAATGGGAACTGACGGTTTCGCCCTTGGATACAAAGAGTTTTTGGAAGAGGGTATTCGTTCATATCGAGCCGTCTTTAGGCATATTTTGGATCATCCTGAGGATCCTCTTATCATCCACTGTACAGGTATGTCATGGTTTCTCAAATAGTCCAGATTAGACGATTAACGAAGTCTCGCAGCTGGGAAAGACAGAACTGGAATTGCATGTGCGCTTATTTTGCTAATAGCAAATGTGGACCATGACACTGTAGCTCGAGAGTATGAACTAACTACGGTTGGTTTAGAAGGTGGATAGATACTAAGCAGTTATAGAAGGGCTCACGACTAACAATACTAGGTCAACGAAGTCGAATGATAAAAGGCCTAGAGAAATCTATTCCTCAGATTGGTTCCCTATCCTCTGAAAACTTAGCATCATTAGCAATGAGTTCAAAGTAAGCTTTTCTGTTTCTGCTTCCGCCAGATTGCTAACAATGCAAGGTACGAATCAATGCGGAAGACAATCGACGTCATAGACAGGGAATTCGGCGGAGTAGAAGATTATCTTATCAATAACTTAGGATTCACAAAGCCAGAGCTGGAAAAGATTAAAAGGAATTTGTTTGTTGATTCTAGTAGTGTGACGGAAACCGCTCACTATCCTGGAAAAGAATCCGTTTTGTGAGAACGGCAAATGGGAGCGTTGACTGAGACGTGCTTGTATTTACGAGTTTCCTAATCTGTAGCGAAAGGATTTCGTGGTTATTACTTTTTTTGACAACTGCGAAATTTAGCATCTCCCCGCATTGCAATATTGGAAAATTAGACGAGAATATTACTAATCCTTCTCATTTCGCTAGTTATTAAGTCAATCAATTATGTACTGTACTTCAGTTTGCTGATGTTTAACTGGAGTTTGTGGAAATATATCACGTGGAAATTGTAAACTTGGCTATTGATCGTACTACGGTAGTGCTTGTTTTGGGAGCACAAGTGGAACATAGCTGAAGGTCGGCAACCGCAGAAGAGCAGAAAAACTCGCTGTGTCGGGAATGAACTTATCTGTCTTGTTAGCGCACTCACTAAACAACAGAACTAATGAGCATAAATGGACGTGACTGAGAGCATTCTTCTGCGGAGCGCCGCGTCGCAGGGTCCGAGGAAGTCCAGGGAGGAGAGGCTTCTCGCTTGGAAAGTAAACAAGCGAAAAATCATATCTCGCCCTAGCGCTAAAGATCATGCTACTAGTTAGATCGCTTAGGAAATATATAAAGACAGACGCCAGCTATCAGTTCAATTCTGTTATTGCTATCCTTGTTGTTTAAATCCTATCCTCTCTAGACAAGTTGTGCTATCCTCTTTGGCTTCCGAGCAAGCGCTCTCGATCTAGCTGACGTCACGGCACTTACGTCTGCATTGTGCTCGCCGCATAGTTGCACTTCTAACATCGAATTTCTATTTGGCTGGATCGTTTTAATATCGTTTCGATATAGTAAGAAAAATTTCTAGAGCTATAAGTTGAATGGATAGCCCAACACTATGCTGAGTCTTCCGATCGACGAGGCCGACCAGGCTGCGACGGCTTTTTTCATGTTGTTGACCCTTCCGCTCGACTCCGACGCAGATCGGATTCTGTACTACTCTGTCGCTGCACGGATTCGAGACAGGCTGCCGCAGTATCCGGATCCAGTATCTACGTTGAATCCGTATAGTGCAGTCGTAGGATTGTGGCAGGACGAGTTTTTGAAGAGCAATATTTCAAACTTGGCTTCGGATGTTCAGGCGGTGTACTTTGTTGAATCTTACATTGATCGTCGGGCAGGTTCCTTAGAGTCGTTTTGTAAGGTAAGTTTTTCCATAGAGATTATGGACAACTTCAAGAACTGACGAGCTAGTGGGTTAATTGTATCGATTTTCATTCTATGCGAGTTGTATCATCCATGCCAAATTTATATCTTGACCAGAAAATCAAATACATGGCTGAATTTAGGACCTTTTTGAATCAAGAGACTTCGTATAAGTCATCAATGATCGCTTCTCCTCTTTTGATATCGCATAGTACTGCGAGTTTTTCTAAAACAGCAGCGATTGAGTCGAAATTCGTGTATGCTCTTGATTCAGAGCAATTTCAAACAGTCTTGCTTCAACGGCTCTCCTCGTCTGGCATTTCGACTGAAGAAGCATACGATGGAGTCCAGACGCTAATCGAAGTGGCAACGTTGCAAGGTTCGGATCCAATTGACTCTACAAAGCGAGTTGCAATCTCATTGAATTCTATGATTTCGCAAATAAGTCCGCAAAAGCCAATAATTCCTGTGCAGAACCTGTTCATCATATTGGAGCAGTTGCTGGGGTCAGATGTTGAGATTAGTTGGTTTAGATTTCATAGATCAGGAATATTCCAAGTATGTTTTTATTTTGTTTTTGAAATTTTTCAGATTTTAACTAGTCAGTTCATGGGTATGATTGGCACTCCTCTATTACAGGATACTGTAGCCACTTGGTCCAATGCACCAGCCACTTCAGCTGGACTAGAAAGAGAATGGACGATTTATCAGGAATATAAGAAGTCTTTTCAGATATATGCAGATCTAAGCTGTCAATCATTAAGCATGCACGCAATACAAGCCGGAGGGGGGCGCCCATTCGAGTTTCAGGATTCCTGGTCAGAACTAGACGCATACGAAGATTTCAGTGACGACTCCGATGATTTCTCTGATGAGTTTGACGACTATGTTCTCGATGTTAGTTTGTCTGGACAGCTTGCATCTTCGAACCTGCATGTGCGTAATGTTCATGCTGCGAAGTCGCTCCGAATGACACATCCGGAAGCTATGAGATCTTCACATGTACTTCCAACGGCGGTATAACTTCGCTATTTATGGACATATCAATAGCTTGAAAAAACCTTATTATATCACTTTAAACCAACGGTGGCCTTTTGTTTTTGCTCCCCTTAATAATATCATAACTAGTAACATTATTTAAGAAAGTGAAATATTAGCAAATAGTAAGTTTCAGTTCTTTAACTGCATTCCATCGTGTAAGGGTTTCCACAATAGGTAGCCTGATGTCACATGCAAGTTCACTTCGGGCTACCCCACACTGAAGCACAATATCTCGGTTCCCGGCAAAGATCAGATCGAATAAATTTGAAGTCCACAGACCCATTCCTCCTTCTTTCTGCTACCGCTTGTAATTAAGATTATTTTGGGAAATTTAGATCCGAGTCATAATATTCTAGCATTACTTTTCATATTAACTTAAGGTCATGTTGCCATCTCTTGCTGTACGTCGAGCTATACGCGGCCCTATAATGCGAGCGATATCCCCTTGTATCCGGCTGACCAAACTATGTTTTTCAAGCACGGCCTATCGCCCTCAAGTCGGATCTATTCTAACCTTCGATGAAGATGTCGAAATGTTTCGATCCGTGGTGAGTCGGTTTAATGCAGAACAGGTAGCACCCCTGATTAGCAAAATGGAAATTGAGCAGCATATTGATGATTCGATTGTGACCGGGTTATTCGAAACCGGCTTGATGGCAGTGGAAACCCCCGAGGAATATGGTGGTGCAGGGGCTTCATTCACAGCAGCAGTGGCGATTGTGGAGGAGCTAGCCAAATGCGATCCTTCCGTTGCTGTTCTAAACGATGTCCACAATACACTAGTTAACACCTGTGTTCGCAAATGGGGATCTGAGTACATCAAGCAAACATATCTTCACCAACTGTCCGAAGGAAAACTAGGAGCATTTGCGCTTTCTGAACCTGGATCTGGATCTGACGCTTTTGCGCTTAAAACCCGTGCCAGAAAGTTACCCGATGGTGACTTCGTCATCGACGGCGGCAAGATGTGGATAACAAATGGTGCCGAGGCAGAGATTTTCATAATTTTTGCAAACGCAGACCCCAGCCTCGGGTATAGAGGAATCACGGCTTTTGTTGTTGAAAAGCCTTGGGGCGTTCAAGTCTTGAAAAAAGAAAATAAACTTGGAATCAAAGCTTCCTCCACAGCTGTCCTGGCTTTCGAAGACCTCCATGTTCCAGCAGAAAACATTCTCGGCGAGTACGGAAAGGGATATAAAATTGCTATCGAGTGTCTCAATGAGGGCCGAATCGGTATCGCGGCTCAAATGACTGGAATTGCCCAAGGTGCTTTCGACCGTGCAGTCTCGTATGCATTCAACGATCGTATGCAATTTGGAAAATATGTGGGCGAGTTCCAAGGAATGCAATTTCAGATCGCTCAAGTAGCTACGGAAATTGAGGCCGCAAGACTTCTTCTCTACAACGCCGCTCGGATTAAAGATGCAGGTGGTGAATTTGTACAGGAAGCTGCAATGGCAAAGTTGTACGCTTCGCAAGTAGCTGAGTCTGCCGCGAGCAAGGCTGTGGAGTGGATGGGAGGCGTCGGCTTTACCAAAGACGAATCCGTAGAAAAGTTCTATAGAGATGCAAAGATTGGGTCAATCTACGAAGGAACTTCAAATATCCAACTACAGACTATTGCTAGATTGATTCAGAGAAAGTATGTTACAAAATAATCGCACGTCGTCATTTAAACGGCATGCATCGCAACAACTCTCATATATTATTATAATAAACACAAAAAACTAATTTACTAGAGCCCAAACCCCCCAACAGCCATGACGTAAAAACAGTCCTCACCTACATATCCATTTGTAGCATGATTAGCAGAAAGAAAAAGAAACAGCGACCCAGTAATACTAAAACCCAGAACTCAAATAAAAACCAAATCAATCCACTCTACTAATGACTTCAAGAAATTCACTTCCGCAAAGAGACTTAAGCAGAAAATCCAAAGTTGCCGTGTGTCCACTTGAATACCATATCGTAAGCAGCTTCGGGCTGGTCGAAAGGTGTCATATGACCAGCTTCGAAAACGCGCAAGAAGGTGAAGTTACCGGAGTTCTGGACAGTTCCAACCGTCTTGTCACCAAGAACCCAGTCCTTGGTAGGCGCACTCTGGAAATCCTTTGCGCCAGCCCAGTCAAGAGCATTGGTCCAGCCCTGATTTCCGAGCCAGTTGCAGATGAAGTCCTTATCACCGGCATAGATCAGAACAGGTACTCCTGCCTCGAGAATATGAGGTACTGCATAATGGTAAGGTTTCATCCAATCACCGTTGAATAGGAAGTTGCGATTAATATCAAAATTGCAAGATTCAAATAAATCAACCTCAGCTCCAACAGACTTCTTAACTTCCTCACTGTTAAGATACTTGGAAATCCAGCCCATCTGAGGATAGCACAAGTTCTCAGAATCCTCACAGGTGGTTCTAATGTCATACACATTTTTACCTGTGCGCTGATAAGGTCCCATCATAGCATTGTTGCAATAAATGGAAGCAGGAACACAAGACCAAACACTCTCCGTGTTATAGCAGTTCTCAATCATGTTCTGGCATCGAGGAAGAGCGCTCTCCATCTTTGCGCACTCTTCTTCAGAGAGAACTGAAGGCGCACCACCCTGACCACAAGCCATAGGTTGATAATACTTATACTGAGTAAGACCATCAGTAAGACCATTACCGATCATGACAGAAGTAAGATCAAAGTTGCGGTCTTTGTGCGAAAGTATCTCAGCAGCGAAAACAGGAATATAATGGCCCGCATAAGATTCGCCAGCAATATGGAAAGGAAGTTTAGAGTACTCAGGGAATTGCTTGAAGAAAAGAGTAAGGAGAGCATAGACATCCTTACCGGCAGCGACAGTGGAGGAGACAGATTGAGATGAATAAGAGTAGCCAACATTGACAGGTTGATCAAGGAATATCACAGAAGCATTCTGGTTCCAAGAGTTAGGATTGTACTCGAGCTTGCCATCCTTCGTTACGGACGACGGACCGAGTTCGAAAAACAGGCCAGTCATAGAAGAGCATCCTGGACCACCATTGAGCCAAAGAATGACAGGATCGTTGGCAGGATCGTTACGCGATTCAAAGAACCCTATTTCATATTAGCAATGGAAGGAATATCAAGCATGCATAATCAACAGATGAGTAGACTCACAGTAAAAGAAGTGCTTGTCTTCTTCCTCTACGTCAAGATATCCGGAATACTGCTTAACAGAATCGACTCCAAGATCAACAGGTTTCTTAACTCGAAGAGCATGGCCAGGAAGGCTAGCAGACGAGACATGAAAGTCGAACTCAGAGGCATCTCGATGAGTTGCCGGCTTAGGCTCAGAGAGGAAAGTCAGCTTAGAGACCTCCTCAGGAAAATCTGCCTCCATCTCGTTCCAGATTTTGGCGGTTTCGGGAGTAATCTGATGCATAGAGTCACCAAGAACACGGATAGCTTCAAGGAGAGCTGAAGAACCTTTTAAAGCAGGCTTATCAGAGGGAATCTCAACAAACGACTTGATAAGAGCTTCAGGATGCGTATCAGCAGCATCATGCTGGACGAAAGCCCTCTGGTCAGCCGACGCCAAAAGGGCAGAGAAGAGAGTAGATAAAACGAGTGTCGACTTCATAGCTGCGATTTCAATTTCTGCTGAAAGTTGTTCGATTGATGTATTAGCGCTATATATCTAAACCGCGATATATCTACAATCCGAAGCCTAGTAATAGTATGATAGATCGCGACAAGAGCGGAAAGAGGTGACGAGACCAGGAAGGTTGCTAACGTCAGTTTGGCGGAGTGGCGATGTCCAGACACCTAAATAATAGTTCAGACCCCTCATTCCTCAACGGCCTCTGTACCTCTTATCGTGTGAACTATAGTAATAAGCTCCAGGGCAAGGTTATGCAAATCGGGACTGATTCCGGAGAGAGAAATCAGACTCATCTAAGTGTGATCAATGGTATTCTTGATTTATTTAGTAAATGGCGTACAGCCGAAGCACTGTTGTCTAAAAGATGATGTAACTGTTTACTGGAGCCTTCTTCAGATATATTTCACGGCATTAAATGCAGAGCTGCCTCAATGCAAGAAGACGTATTTAATCTGCAATGGATTCTGAAATGTAATAGCTTAAACTTCTTGTCAATATCTAGTTTTGCAGTGAATTCTATCTTTCCAGCATTTGGGGCACCTAATGCCAGATTGAAATCAGTTGCGGTCATACCTAGTAGAAAGCACAGAACCCCGTCAGATTTTCTCCAGTTAAGCTACTATGGGCTCACTTAGTACTGCGGTGGGAGACCACGCTGGAATCGTGAGTGCTGCAGTTATTATTTTTTGCTTTTTAAATCATGTCTTGATTCAAAAGGATCTGAATAGTATCGATTGCGCAATAAGCTGAAGTCAATTTGAAATTTAATTTATTAGTAGTTTTAAGTGTTGGAGATACGTTTATGTACACCTTCAAGAATTCAAGAATTCTCACTTGAACGTTCTTCGCTTTCCTCTTGTGTAGGATCTTGGTGGGCCAAAGGAGTAGATGTCCGTTCAAATCTCCGCAATAATGACCAAAGAAACGATCTACGAGCTTCCTGCTGGGCGGGCTCTTCTTCCTCAATAGGTAAGCCGTCTTCAGCATCGGCATTATCCTCCACATCTTGTATATTGTCCAGCTCATCCTCTAGAGCATGAACATCTGCGGGAACCTGGTCATTATGACCGCGACCGAAAAACATGTCCCAAAGGCCATTCAGCATTCCTCGTTCATCATTTACGTCTTCCGCCTCCGTAACATTTGGGGAACGCCGACCAAGAGCCCTAGTTGGTCGAGTATAATCGTAAGGGGTAACACTATCTAGAGGCGGTAGCATGTCATCTGTCCAAATTTCTTCACCAGCAACGCACTCGCGTGGTAGAAGTTCGAGAACGCCTGGTATATCGACTAGCAAAACATGTCTAGCAAGATCCCTACTGATGGATTTTCGAGATTCTAACAGGTAAGCAGGTGGTCGAGGATGTTGCATCCTTGTAGTCTCGATCGCCCGTGCTAGCATTTCTTTGGGTCCTGATGCTGACCACAATATTGTTGAGCGAAGTACGTAGAGCTTAGTGTAGATTTGCTGCACTGTAGACGGAGCTTCGTTAAACTTCATCAATTGAGGAGGCACATCCAATGAAACAGCAAATGCAAGAGCTGAAAGAGTCCATGGAAACATGCTGGCTGCTATGTCAAGAGCTGCTGAAGCTTTCTTCATATCTTTATTATGAAAATGAGCCAGTGCTAGAGAAAACCAAATGTTTGGTAGATTTTTGACTTGATTAGCAAACATTGAAGAGTCTGGCAATTGAATAACAAAATCCTGGGCATTCGCATGAATAGCGTAGACATCAATCATGCTCAACACGCAGTAAGGATCTTCTTCGGCAGAAACTTCCAAAAGTAATTTGAGAAACTCGAAGGCGGCACCCCAAGTACCTTTACGTTCGAGAATTCGCACATATCTATAAACAGCGAGGTAGAATCCTCTGTTCTCGTAATATCTGAATGGTAATCTGACACGTCCGGTCGAGATATTGAACAAAGGGTGGAATGCCTTGTTATAAGCAAATAATGCTTGTTCGATCAGTTTTGAGGCTTTGGCATGATCGCCCTGATGAGTCAGTATTTCCGCAACCTGTAAGAGTGTCGAGGCATGGTACGTATTTTGCTGAAGCAGCATCACAAGAAGCTCGGCGTCTCCAATGTGTAAGCATGTGTAGAATTGAAGCTGGATAGCTTTATAGTCTTGAGAATGCGAGAATTTGAAACTCATGATCTCATCCTGCGTCGATACTACATCCATTGATAATCCAAACGCACGTCTAATCGGCGGCCAGTCATTGGCAGGTTGAACTAAAACATAACGTTTACTATTAAATCCGCGATTTCCAGCATTGCCTCTGTTGCCTTGTCGTCTCATCTCTCGAGCCTCTTCCTGGAACACTTGGCGTCCAAACATTTTCATCATTTCTCGATCAGGATCAAGATTCCTGGTCACCACAGAAAGTAGCCGAGCAGCTGCTAGTGACTCCGATGCTATTTGATCTTTATTGTTCGAACTCGACCGCGACTCGGACGCTAGAGCGGCCTGACCACCAGATTTGATGTTCAATTCAGCTATTGCCCGATCAATTTCGTCCAGTCCGTCTTGATTATCGTTTCCTTGAAGTTTGGTCAGATCGGTCTCGGTTTGACTACTTTGCTTCTTCTTTGATTTCTTCTTCTTCTTCTTCGAACTCTTTGGTTTGGAGGTGGGAATTGGCATAACAGAAGTTTCATCTGCTGAATGGGTATCCGTTTTGAAGTCAACCTCGCTTTCTTGATCTTGTGTTTCTTCACCCTCTTCGCCCAAGAGTGCAAATAAATCTGGCTTCTTGGTTATTACAGTATCTTCCATCTCTTGCTCGTCATCTTGATCATCTTCTTGTAGATCAGAATCCTCTAGATTAGCGAACGCAGAAAATTGATGTCCTTTGGCAGATTTTTGTTCTAGCTCGTCTTCCTTATCCAATGAGTCATTCTTGATTAGCATTTGCTCTTCCTGCGCCCTAAGAGCTCTACGAACTGCTCTAGAGCTCATAGTAGTTACTCAGATCCTATAACGTGCGACTTGTCGGCAATTGATGTGTTTTTCTCCGGCTACTTTCGTCAGAGATATATAATGAAGGTGTAAGAGAGTTTCGTCCTATCTGAAACCATTCAAAATCTCCAAACTTCGAGTACTGCCTCTTGCTTAGTATAATACAGAATTTGGTAATCTTCAGTTCGTTTAATGTACTTAAATTAAAGAAATGTTGGCAAAGGTGGGGATTAATTCAAATCTTCTCAGCCTCACTACTTCAGTAATTACGTTTCGGGTGCAACTACTTTCGTTCAACGCACTTAACTTTTGTAACAACTCTGCCTACCATAGAAGCTGCTGTCGATTTAATAAAACCGGTAACTTCAGTTTCTCTTTTTATTATCTACTCAGAGCACCTCAATATTTGCGACTTCACGAGGAAAGAAAATTGCGGAAAAACCAGACAAAGTTTGATTATCAAGTTGCAATTCTTGGTGATTTTCTACAAATTCATGATCCAGACATTGCATCAAAAAAGGCATTGACTTGAATTTTAAACAGTTGTGGCAAATTTAGTTGACATAAATTCCAAAAAATGAGCAGTTTTCGTCCTGGGCTACTGCCTGCGAGTCGGGTTCTACATCGTTCACTAACTTTCCGGAAGTCACTGCCAATCCAGACAATCATCCAACAAACGAATATATCTGATCTTACTCCGCTTTACCGAAGGAGTTTTTCGAATCATCCAGTCAATGAGATATTGAAAATAGGCTCGTATAATAGATTCGGCTTGGCGCACTCGAGCTCTAGCTCTACTATTCTGTCTAATACCGTGTACTCGAATAATGTAATTCATCGACGTTCGTTGACTTATTACGGGAAAAGCAAAGATGATATATTTCTATATCTCCGTTCTTCCAGATATGGTGAGGATCATACAACACGGACAGCTTTAGCATTGGCGCAGCAAGGACTTTGGAGACGCACTAAATGGATTTTCAGGCCAATGATATTTGGTTGTCTTATTACGCTCACGGTGTTTGGCGGTCTCCTGGTCATATCTCCTCCCATGGATTATCCCCGAGTAGTAGGCTCATTTGCCTCTTTCGATGTTCTCACGGGCGGACTTGAAAAACCTACAGGTATAACACTTTACGAAACGGTCAGAACTGTTTTACGGTCTCTTCCTAAGCAAGTTGAAAATGGTGATCAGGTTGAATCCCAGTTAGCAGATCGTACGTACCCAGTTACACTTGCGATTCTGGGTGCTAGCGCATTATATACTTTGTTTATGCGGATTGGTCCGTTATCTGTTCGTGAGTTTCTTATCAGATTCGGCTATCTGCGATCGGACGTGTTCGCTAGCCTTGGGGGTCGATCAAGTCGTGAAGGTCGTTACTTGTCAATATTGATCTCACCGCTCGCTCACCGCAACATCTGGCACTTTGCTCTTTCTGCTTCATTATTTGGTCTGATTGGATCTAATGTGGAAGTTCTTAGTGGTTCTTGGAATGTCGCAGTCATTTTTCTGGGCGGGGCTCTGGAAAGCGCTATAGGGTCGATGCTTGTCAACGCAATATTGAAACGACCGGCCATGCCCACTTTGGGTTTGCTAGGTCCAGCTAGTGCATTATGGGGTTTTTTCATGATGTATGAATGCTCTGTAGCCGGGTTTCTGAGTGTGATCGATCAATTAACCGGTGCGAGCTCTGAAACTGAAGAAGAGCGTCTGTCAAGGTTTGTTTGTCTTTGTTAACAGAGTCTTTATTTTCAATAATCTGACAATATGAAGAGTACAGGATGAAAACATACAACAGCAGAAGAATGAATCACTGGTCCATGGCTTGATCCAGACGGTACTCAGTAAAACTAAGGATAAAGACGAAAATTTCATTGTTACTACACCTGGATCAAAGAAGCACATAGTGGTTGTATTGAACAAGTCACCATTAAATAAGTCTGACGACGAGTCTGAGCCGCCATCTACAGCGTCGCAAATCTTCAAACAGCCCCCCGAGGAGGCAAACATGTTGTTACAGTTCAACGTGCACCCGCCACAACCGAATCGGGATTCTCTGCTGATATTCGGAGCAGGTCTACTGTTTGGAGCCTATTGCCTGGTATCTCTATGTCGTGGACCGTTTGTAATTCCAGCGTCAAGTGGGGTCATGACGACACGATTTTTATACGACAACGCGGCAAACCTGGCTGCTTTAGCCTTTGGCATGGAGGCAGGAGCAATGGTACATTCACAATTCGAAAACTCCAAGATTATTTTTGCTGTCGTACCCGTGTCGATGTTACCTGACTATTTGCGAGAAGACAAAGAGTTAGATGACTCGTTGTTTGACTGGGCTGTGGGTGATGATGAGGAAGTAGAAGATAACGAGGAAGTAGACGAAGTTAAACCTAGCGAACAAAAAATTCGGGGCGAAACGCAGGAAGGAAAAAAGCCTCCTCACAAGAGCGAGAGAGACGACGATGAAAAAACTGAGTAAATGAGGCTTATTCGGCTTCTGTACATATTTAAAGGTAGGAACAGATATTACAGTAAATAAGTAACTTAATGGAAAGATATCGATGAGAAGTTTTCAAGATGTATTAAACCATGAAAATAGGTTTGAGATTTTTGCAGCAGTAACATACTGTAATGAGGATGAGATAGGACAAATTTCAAAGGACAAAAAAATTCAGCATAATCAGAGCAATCTATGAACAGAGAAGCCCAGTAAACGGTAAATAAAAAACAAAAGAAAAGAAAAGCGTTATTGAGTAGCTAGTCTTTCAGGAAAAATAATAATAATTAACGACTATCTAATAGCCCACGATTTTTCGTCGACCGATGATTTCACCAAGAGAAAAGGCACCGATGATCTGGATAAAGTAAGCAGTGTAGAGGACCACGTTCTTCTTGGTAAAAAACTGAAAGCTCTCAACAATAGTAGCCGGCGAAATAGAAGGAATCTTGCTAAAGAGAGTCAACAGTTGCTTCGAAAGAGCTTGAACTTGAGGGACTGTAGGGGGAGCAAACGATTCCTTGACGTAAACCTGCTTGCCGACCTCAGCAAGAACCTTGGAGTAGAAAACAGTCTTATCAATAAGACCTAGAGACAGTTAGTACAAATTTGCAGTTAAAGTACATCGCCGGCCATTTAAAGATAGATAGGTATGTGTGGTCGAAAGAACCGAGCATGAGTAGAGCGAAACTGGTATTGAGCCTTGACAGGAAGTCATACTGGAATTGACTGAACGGATAACTTCTACCAACTAAAGCAACCCTCTTTGGTTTATTGATCGACAAAAATCCAAATGAAAGTCATAACAACTCATTGCTCCGTAAGCAGTACGAGAACAGTCCAGAGCCACCGTTCCTCAATCCAACCATGCTCAACTGTCCATATTACACCGAACCTTTTCAATCCGCAACCCACATTTCCTCGCAAAAAATATAATCCATCACATAAACTAGAATAATATTACCTTTCGATAAGTTCACGACCGAATTAACTCGCGCAGTGATACTAGAGAGAGTCGAGTTCTGACGAATAGACCGAGGTTGGCGAACAAAAGAACGGCTAATGGGGCCAGCGGAGTAAAGCGACCGCAATGGAGAAAAGGAGTTTCGCAACATCTTGATATCTCTAATTCTCGACCAGAAGCTTCGTTTAAATATAAAACAATTGAATTCAAGAACTATTCGAGGACTCTAACAAAACAAAAGCGATTCTGCTCTGGTCTGCAATCTTCAATATCTAATTCTATTCCTGTTGTTTCTCCTTACCGCTTGAAGTTCAGCGACAGACGACAAGGCTGGACATTTTCGCGGCCGACGACTATGGTTCAAAACCCTTTAATTACATATTCCCTTTGCTCGTCTAACTCCGTTGACTTGAATCATACAATGGACAGCAAAAGTCGAAGAAAGTAGCTGACTCAAGGTCAACTGAGCTTTGTTATTAGAGATTTTTTTTAATTTCTGTTTCAAGTCCATTTCCGACCATAATCTGTACAATTGTGCGCTGCGCGATCTGATTGGTCGAGCAAGAGAGTTTACCCGGAACAAGCAAAGTGTTACAATTAATAAAGGTCCCGGTCAAGCCGGCCACTAAACACTTAATCATGTGATTCAATGGCATACAGGACAAACGAGACAGGACGCGACGCGTAGAGAAGCTGCATGAGTGTTGACTACTGAAAAAATATATGCTATTACTCGAAGATCGAGCTTACAAGTAATAGCGATTGGACCATTGAGAGATTTTCAGGGTTTGGCGATTTCTCAGAAGTACTCTTTTCTCAACACTTCTAAGATAAGTGCCGGGGCTAATATTTAGGCAGACAGTTCCTGGTATCAGTTATATTTCTTTTGAAGATCATGTTTGCCTCTATCTTTTCTGTTGTGCTGGCGCTTGCGGTTCTCGTTGCCGGAGAAGCAAAAACTCCAGGTATATATCCTCTTCGGCCATGGACACGTACAGCTCCTGACGGCGTTATTTCGACTGTGACTCCTCTTCTTGTGGAAGGAGTTACTCTTTCGCCCAGGCCACCAGCTGTTACAGCGACCTCACCGCTACCGTGGATTAGTCTGAAGAAAAATGGTGCACCAGTCACAATTCGTCCAAAGGTCAAGAAGGAAGGATGGGTGGAGAAGCCTAGTCCTTCGTACGGCACCTGGTTTGCTTACGAAACCGATCCTGCAGTTGCCGATCCCCCCTCTACTGATGCTGCTGCTGCAGTGGCAGTGGCAAAGAAGCAGAATACGGTTTTAAACAATCGATATTTTAAAGGTGAATTCGAGCGTTTGAACCCAGTTATTCGTTGTACACCTGAACGATATGTTTTGAATGGGGATTATGAGCCTTTCTGTTCTCCGGATCTGCATACCGAGCTGCAGTCTGGTCACGCATATTTTGTCACCTGGTATCCCGGCTACTTCAACTCTTCGCGCGTTCGTATTAATCTTCTTGACTATGACGTTCTTTCTGTCTCAGGTGGAAACAGGCCAGATATTTCACCTGAAGATGAGCCTGTTCTAAAGAGTTATGCGTTTCACACCACTGAGTGGATAGACAATGAGCTCGGATATTACTTTCTTGAAATTCAGCGTGACTGGATAGGTAAGGGATTTTCTAAATCTGTCTATATCACGCTTGAGACACCAGAACAGATAGGAGATGATATAGATGTCCAGCATGTACCACTGGTTTCGTTTCTTAAGGGACCAAAAGCAACTAGAGCCGACAAGGACCGCTATGAAAATGCCGGCTGGGACGTGATCCTTGCCGTTCCGCTCTCTGTCCTCGGATTTGCCGTTTTTCTTGCTATCTTTCATTTCTGCACTCGTCGGGCTCGTAGAATCGGAAACATTTCTATCGGGGGCCACCGCAGTCAACGAACACGGAAACGGCGGAATCAAACTTATGAAAAGCTCCAAGACGTCGAATCGGGGTCTTCCATCACAGTCGGATAATTTCATTCTCCATATCGATCTATTTGTCACACATAACATGACCTTTATATCTCTAACTTTGTAATATACGCATATTTGTATTCATTTCATTTATTTCTCATTTATTTATAATATTTGGTCTGGTTCGTTTTGACATGAATCTATTTGGGTAATTGGTTCAACTATGTCCGATTTTGTTAATCTTATCTCAGTTCTACTAGTATTATACTGATCTTCGAAATTTCTCTGTTCCAAATCCGCTACAGCTGACATAAGTTAAATCAATAACCAAGTTCATATTTGGTAAATAAATTTTCAAATTTTATATCAAAGTGGAGATTCGCTTCAGTAGCCCTAGCCGCTACGAAGTCGCCAACCATGCGGCGGATAAACTCTTGAAAACTTGCACAAACTCAAGAAAATATCAAAAATTCTGCTTTAAAACAATCAAACCAATCAAAAATACCTGAAATACCTGCACTTACGCCTTCATACCATTCCAAACCACTCATCAGCTCCTAGAAATCAAGGAAATAAAGATACGAGAAAACTACCCCTCCCGCTCCTCCAGCAATTGCTAAGGTATTTCGAATAGCATTGCCGAACGTGTTGCGATTTTCTGGAAATTTAATTGAAAGATTTTGAGATTGAAGCGCGGTAGCAAGGTCCTTCAATCCAGACCGAATATCTTTCATTTCTTTGCTAACTTCTTTGCGGACTGATTCTGTTAGTCTGGCCTCCAATCTCTGTCTCTCCTCATCGTATTTGTTCGCCGCAATAGCAAATTTCTCAGCTGTGGTCATTGACTCGGACAACTCGCTCAACTGCGAATCATGTCCTTCAATCTTCTTAGCTGTTTCTTGAATTTTCTCCTTTATAGACGCCAAATTGGAATCTACCTGCAGTACACAGTTCTCCTCCCGGAACAAGAACCGTCGTACTTCCTCTCGGAGAAGTTCGGTCTCGTCAATGTCTTCATATAGCTTTCCAAGTCGAGAATTAATCTCCAGTTGTCGTTCCTCAATGCTTTTCTGTCGACCGATCAGTTTACGATTCATTTCTTCTTGACCTTCTGTTTTGGAATAGACGTCCCCAGTCATCCGCTTGACTGAACCAAACGAAGTCTCCAACTCCAATAGTCTCTTGCTGATTTTGCTAACCTGACTCTGTAAGTCAGAAACATTCTCATAGACTCGCAAATCAATTTTATCCGAGCTAGAAATCTTTTTATCCTCTACAGCAGTAAAGCTTGAATTAGACTCGGAGCTGCTAGATTTTTCCATCTGATGTCTCGCAAGCTCCATTTCATTGATTTCTTCCTCAGCAAGTGTCTGCGCGGCTTGTAGACGGCCAGACCCAATACCAGCAAGTTCACTATCTGTAAGTTTTTGAGCATAAGTAATCCGCTCTTTGGATCCTGTGCCAAAGCCATTCATAATAGGATTAGTCTCACTGTGCCCTGGATGCTACGTTTGTCGTGTTAGATTCCAACAGGTGATATCTACTGAAGCACTGACCTTGTCGACTGATAAGCTTTGCGAGACGCCAGATTGATTTGGTACTGACTGCGTGATACGAGCTAAAGCGCTTTCGAGGAACTTATTTTCTTGCGCTTTAGACTCTAGCTTGTTTGCCAACTGATCAAGTTGTATTTGGAACTGCCTGAATAGTCTCTGCACGGCCTGTTCGTCTAATCGATTCTGGTCAGCACTGGGAGCCGATCTAAGACCATCTAGTTCTTGATTCCCAGAATATGTTGCAGTTTCAGGTTGACCTAAAATATGCAATCAGCTACAAATTTCTTGGATATAACAATATCACTAACCCGAAGTAGATTGTTGCTCGTGACGCTTACGACGGCGCATAGTAACATAATCAATATCGATCGGTTCTCCTTCATCATTTTTGATTGGATTAACATACGGATTTGAGTACGATTCCGAATCATTTACAACCTTCTGGATGAGGTTTAAGTCAGTATATGATACATTTCTTATGAAAAAGATATACGTGCCTTGTCGTCTCTGACTCGACTGCGTCTGATTCGCTTACTAGGCTCAGTATGAAAGATCGAATAAGCCCATTTGCCATTGGTCAACGAATAATAGGGGTGCCAATAGCGACGCATAGACTTATCATAAGAACGCATTTTGAAGTAGTTCATGAGTTTCGACGAGAAGGAATTGTAAGATTTAGCATGATGACTCGGATCTGATCGGCGAGCGATCTCAGTGGATCTGAGCCATTGGCCGTGGGCGTGACATCGTCGATAAGCGTTCCCGGAACGTCCAAATCTGAACCACATCGTAGTGAAAGAATCAATAATTTATGATATTCTGCTAAGCAAGTAAATAGTTCAGCGCAAGCTTTAGATCGTGCGATCAATTGTAAGCGTTGGCGAGATCTAGTGATCAGGGCTTCCTTGGACCTGGCTGGGAGGTTGGACGAAAGTCTGCCCGAACCCAGTAGTATTTGGTCCGGTTCGGATGGATCTGAGTTTATCTACGAGATTGCCGTGAAAAGCTGGACTGCTTTAAGCCCCTAATATATTTCATTGATTTACAAGTAGCCTAAGGGTATGTAATTGTGGACAGAATCCACAACGATTAGAGAATGTTGACTCAGCGAGGTTCTCAGGAAAATTGCAGATGACAACGAGGAAACCGATCAGATAAGGTCTGTCAAAATCTCGTTGAAATTAAGCAGGAGTGCAAAGTTTGCTTTGCGATAGATGCACTCTACCACTCAACGCGGATCTGCACCGTGCGCTTACGGCGCCGATTCCATGGCCATTGAAGCGCTATTGCTCTGCCAACAGATCGCCTTGACTTTTTAAAGAGATGGGCAAGCACGGTGGTCATGATTATAGCACGTCGCTGACTCGCTTCTAGATCAGCACTATATGAATTTTCTCTCGCAGTGTAAGTTGAACTTATCCGTGACCGACGGGCCTGCCTCCGTGATGGCTTATTTCTGGCTCGTCGACTCAGGGGATGCCAAACGAACGATCGGAATCGTTTAAACCTTGAAACCTTCCGACGTCGGGGAGGCACTGGAGGAACATACCGAGTTGAAATCGGCGCCAAAAATATACTTGTCAGACCCATTAAAATTATTTAATCATTCGTATCAGAAAAATATGGATTTATTTGTAGAAGTCCGTGTTGTATTGTGTACTCTCATGGGCCAGATTGATGTTATATCGGTACAAAAAGCTCAAATTACAGTTGCGCTCAATGACCTTGATGGTCTTCCAGTACCATCAGTTTAGTAAAGTTAATTGAGTCGGTGACCCAGGTCTAACATGATCTGAGAATTCTGGTTGATGCTGTTTATCGAGAGCTTTTGTATGTACTAGCTGGTGTGCAGTGTACATCTCTCTCGCTGATAGTGTTAGAGAAAGTGCGACAAAGTTGATATGAGCTCATCAGCGAGGACGATAGTTACGCGATCCAGTGTCGTTGTAATCATATATAGCATACTAGCACTGTATCCAGATCCGAGGTACTCGAGAATTTTTATATATTTCGCGCTTTTCATATGCACTATGGCTTTCGTTCGAGAAATTTTGAAAAGCTCGCTGATCAAAATTGCACCCATAATAGGGTCGAGTGAGCGTCAATATTTGATTGATTCTGTAGCTGGTCTTGGAAATTACACCAATGAAATGAAGAAAATATCGGACCGTCGTCGAACCTTGTTTTCGCGTATGTCGGCTAGTCACCAACGCTTAGTCAAATCTACCGGATACACACAACGTATTCAGAACGTTGCGAAGGCCATCAAGGCGAACGAACGTATCACTGCGAGTATTGCCGATTATGCCAAAACCAAATTCAAAATCTCCCGATCCGAACTGTTACAAGCAACTCCCTCGCGGCATTCTCGAGTGGTAGAACTCCTTAAGCACTTTGTTCGAGACTGGTCGGAGGAGGGTGCTCGAGAGAGAAGAATCACATTTACTCCGATACTAGATAGTTTATTGGATGAGTTCGGTTCAGAGCCTACTGACAAGAGAGTTTTGGTGCCTGGCGCTGGTGTCGGTCGCTTGGCTTATGACATATCTCAGTTAGGTATGAGTCTCATACCCGTTTTGTATTTGTGATCTGGTCTTAACATGTCCTTAGGATTCACCACAGAAGCGAACGAGTACTCTTATCTCATGCATCTTGGTCATTTGTACATATTAAGTTTTGAACAAGACTCCTTGGAGGTGTATCCGTTTATCCACAGCTTTTCGTATCAAAAGTCAGAAGCTGATCAGCTACGTCCAATAGCGTTCCCTGATCTGACTCCTACAGTGAAGAAGGATAACTTAAGTGCAACATACGGTGATTTTTTACAACTGAAGGGACAAACCTATAATGCCATCGTGACACTATTTTTTATCGATACCGCGGAAGATGTTTTGACATATATAGAAACTATTCATAGATTACTCGAACCGGAAGGTGTATGGATCAATTGTGGTCCTCTAAAGTGGGGAACCGCACCTCGAGTAGAGTTTACGGTCGAGGAACTTCTGAAAGTGTTACCTAAGATGGGATTCAAAGTTGAAAAACGATGGAGTTGTAATGCGGAATATGTGGCAGACTCTGAGAGCCTATGGCATGGTTACTATGGTATTGAGGGCTGGGTCGCGCGCAAAGTATAATGATATTTCAGTTTATACTCTTTAATCTAGTAACTCTGACGAGACCGACTGCAGCTTGCCTTTTACTTGACTAATTCGTAATCCAGGCTTGTCTCCGCGGCAAAACAGATCTGGCTCAATTATTTAGAAACTCCCGCGGAGATTCCTAATGTAAAGGGTATTTTGGAAATAAATTATCCTAATTAGTACTGTTCGGAACGCGATGTGCCCTGTGTGCAGCCGAAAACGCGGGAAGGACGCGTTTGGTAACGCGTTCGCCGCACGCGCGTGAACGCGTCCGAACGCGCCGCGGAGTCAAGGTTTGGGCTTACAAATTTCTCCCGATCGAAGTGATTTATTAGTAGACCGGCCGCCTTCCCTGGTGGAATTCTATAATTTTGCTTCTGTCTTCAGCTTTGATTTTCGATTTTGCTTGCAAATTCGTGTCTATTTTGTCAAGCACCTTGTTTACTCATAAAGCGTAGGATTCTTTTTATTCTTCCGATCAGTTTGTACTATTTATCATCGGAAGATTCCTGGCTAAAAATCATGTTCGTTTACAAGAGAGGTAATCTACTTTCCATTTTGACGCGTTTGTAACTTCTGCGAGATCGTTGCTAATAATTTTCTTTAGACGGCCGCAAAGAACGCGTGGCTTTTGATAAAGTAAGTTAATTTTGATTTAGCTGATAACCGATAGTATTCTAACATGTTCTAGATCACAGCCAGAGTCACACGACTTTGCTACGGTCTCGATCAGGACCATGTCGACGCTGCTGCTATTACCCAGAAAGTCATTTCAGGAGTATATCAGGGTGTCACTACTGTTGAATTAGATAATCTGGTATGCTGTTTTCTTGTTATACATGGCTATTTTTGATTACTTATCAGACCTACTAGGCTGCTGAAACGGCTGCTTACATGACGACTGCTCATCCGGATTATGCTGTTCTTGCTGCTCGTATAGCTATTTCCAATTTGCACAAGCAAACTAGAAAGCAGTTTTCACAGACTATTACCGATCTCTACAATTATGTGAATCCTAAGACTCATAAGCACGCTCCTATGATCTCAGAGGAAGTTTACAATATTGTCATGGAACATGCCGAAGAACTTAATTCAGCCATTGTTTATGATCGCGATTTTCAGTATAATTATTTTGGCTTTAAAACTCTTGAGCGTTCTTATCTTTTGAGAATCGATGGCCAAGTAGCAGAGCGTCCTCAGCATCTGATTATGCGTGTCGCTGTGGGCATCCATGGCGATAATATTGAGAGTGCTATTGAGACTTATAATCATATGTCGCAGCGCTATTTCACCCATGCCTCGCCCACTTTGTATAATGCTGGTACTCCACAAGCCCAGATGTCATCTTGTTTTTTGGTTGCTATGAAGGAGGATTCCATTGAAGGTATTTATGATACATTGAAAACTTGTGCTTTAATTTCAAAAACTGCGGGAGGTATCGGTCTTCACGTTCATAATATTCGTGCTACTGGTTCTTATATTGCTGGCACTAATGGTACTTCCAATGGGTTGGTCCCCATGCTTCGTGTTTACAATAATACTGCCAGATATGTTGATCAGGGAGGTAACAAGCGTCCTGGTGCGTTTGCTATTTATCTTGAGCCTTGGCATGCTGATGTGTTTGAATTCATTGATCTTCGAAAGAATCACGGAAAGGAAGAAGTTCGTGCTCGTGATTTATTTTACGCTCTGTGGATTTCGGATTTATTTATGAAGCGTGTTGAAGCTGACGAAAACTGGTCTTTATTCTGTCCTAATGAAGCTCCAGGCCTTGCTGACGTCTGGGGTGACGAGTTTGAAGAACTATATACTCGTTACGAAAAGGAAGGACGTGCAATGAGAACTATCAAGGCACAAAAGCTTTGGTATCATATTTTGGAGGCTCAGACTGAAACTGGTAATCCTTTTATGCTTTACAAAGATGCATGCAATCGCAAGTCGAATCAACAGAATCTTGGAACTATCAAGTCATCCAATCTCTGTACCGAAATTGTTGAGTATTCTGCTCCTGATGAAGTTGCAGTCTGCAATCTTGCTTCGATTGCTCTTCCTCAGTATGTGGAACATGATGAGGATGGACTTTGGTACGATTTTAATCATTTACATGATATAACCAAGGTTGTTGTTCGTAATCTCAACAAAATCATCGATCGGAATATGTATCCTGTGCCTGAAGCTCGAAACAACAACTTGCGCCACCGTCCAATTGCCGTCGGTGTACAAGGTCTTGCAGATGCTTTCATGGCTCTTCGTTTGCCTTTCGATTCTCCTGGAGCCAAGCAGCTCAATAAGCAAATTTTCGAGACTATCTATCACGGAGCAGTTGAAGCATCGATCGAGCTTGCACAGGAATTTGGTCCATATCAATCTTATGAAGGATCGCCTGCTTCTAAGGGGGTCCTACAGTATGATATGTGGAATGTCACCCCTTCTGATCTATGGGACTGGGATGAGCTGAAGGAAAAGATGGCCAAACATGGACTCCGCAACTCTCTATTGATTGCTCCCATGCCTACAGCATCTACGTCGCAGATTCTTGGATTTAACGAATGCTTCGAACCGTATACTTCTAATATTTACTCGCGTCGTGTTCTTGCTGGCGAGTTTCAGATTGTAAATCCTTGGTTGCTCAAAGATCTCGTCGACATGGGATTGTGGTCTGACAACATGAAGAATCGTATTATTGCCGATAATGGTTCGATTCAAAATATCCCCAATATCCCGGATGATATAAAAGCTTTGTACAAGACTGTTTGGGAGATTTCGCAGAAACATATTATTGATATGGCGGCCGATCGATCAGCATTCATCGATCAGAGCCAATCTCTCAATATTCACATTAAGAATCCGACTATGGGCAAACTTACTAGTATGCACTTTTACGGCTGGAAGAAGGGCTTAAAGACCGGCATGTACTATCTCCGTACCATGGCAGCTTCAGCTCCTATTCAGTTCACAGTCGATCAGGAAGCATTGAAAACCGTCGATACCAATGCAGGTCGTACGTCTGCAACTCTTACTAGAAAGGGATATCGACAGACGAGCGGACGTGCATCTGCATTAAAGCCAGGCGAGAATGCACGACGTATTTCTGCATATCAGTTCACTGAGTCGGCTGTGAGTACTCCTGAATCAGAGGCGAAGATCATTACAGCTGCTACAGTCATTACCGGTGATGAGAATGATTTTGAGTCGGAGGAGCCAGTGATGTCGCCGAGTCCTGCGCCTAAGAAGATGATGGGCTTACTTGCGCGCAAGAAAATGATGGAGGAAGAAGCAGCCCAAAAAATCCGAGATGACGAGATTGTACGCAAAAAGCGTGCAAACGAATCCATGACCGAGGAGGAAATCGATATTTACAATGACAAAGTACTTGCCTGTTCTATTGAAAACCCTGGAGCTTGCGAAATGTGCTCTGGTTAAATACTGTAGTTTCTTATGTATCTATGGTCTGTATGGGGCGAGTGAAATGTACGATAAGAGAAGTGAGAGTGTTATTGCCTTTGAGTTTGATGTATTGCTGTTTCAGGATTTGTGTTTTTGAGTATTTTAACGATGTTACACGTTAGTAAGTGAGAATAATAGTTATGACTTTTGATCAGGCCTCTATTGAGCAGTTCCGGATTTGGATATATATTTTAAATTGCGAGTGAAAAAAAGTTATCAAAACTATTAGCGTAAGTCCCTATAGTTATGGAAACAAAAAAGTATAATCTACCTTCATTTTAGTGATGGTCCTGTAACGGGATTGGTGTCAAACTTTAATGAATGGAGAAACTCTGCTAGGCCGGGCAATCCCAGAATCGTCATCAACTCATCTCGTTCTGAGCAAAGTATTGTTTACAGAGCTCACGAGCTGGCTTTTGAGTACTTTGGCGACGACAGTATCCACAACTTCAACCATTGCAGCTGCAACGTTTACCGAGACTACATATACAGGCCTCACGATTCGTACGAGATTTGCTAAACACAAGACACTCGGATTAGTAAAGGAATGGAAAGCTTCTTGTCGGACAGCGGCGATCCTCATGTTTCGCCGTTTCTGGTTGCAGCCAGCGGTAGTGGAGGTTCGAACACAGGTTCACCTGCGATTATCCAACCGAGCTTTATTTCTTCGCGATCAGTGTCCCCCATTACGCAGACTATCAATGAAGAAATGTCTGGCTCTACATCTGTGACTACAACTTCATTTGACCCTGATCAAATGGGCCAGTCGGGCGCCGCGGGAGACGCACTTGAGAATTATTTGGCAAATCCTTCTTGGGAACCCAGTCAAGATTCATGGGCTATCGGCAATGGTAATCCGGGATCAAGCTTTTTAGATACCTCGGAGATGATTAATTTAGATGGTTCTCGTCCTGTTCCAGATATGTCTGACATGTTGGCCGTGAGCATGTCAAATGACATGCATGCGACTGGTTTCACATCCTTTGAAAATTCTTTGTTTCCGTCCGTGAACGACGAATTTTCTGACGCCAATTCGTCGCTGCCTTCGTTTGAGATTAGCAATGCCAGCCAAATCCAGTTGGACCGAACTTCTTTGATGAACTCTATGCTGGACTCGCAAAGCAACTTAAACGGCCATGAAGTCACCTACAACGACGAAAATAGTTCGCTATTATCAGATCTTCTTGCAGGTGATGGATTGTCTATCATGTCTAACGCGCGTGCCTCCAGCGATCATCTACAAAATCCACAGTATAACCGGATGCGGTCGTCTTCTATGCATTCAGATTACACGTCCACAAGTGCATCTCCGTATTTTGGTTCGCCTGCATTCCCTGCCTCGCCCTATTTGGGATCGGGAGCTTCACCTTTGCCGGCTCTAGAGAATGATATGATTAATATTTCTATTTCAGACCCTGCTGTTGCGTTTTCTCCTGAATTTCTTCCCAGCCAGTCAGCATTTGAAAACTCGGATTTTACACAATCGCGGCCCATGGCCCATGTGGCACCATTAGAAGTGCCAATGATCAATATTAGCTCGTTTGATTCGTCTAATCTTGCCGGCACCGAAATCCACCACACGCCAGATCCAGATCCAGACCCGTCATCACTCTCTCCTCCTCTTCAAAATCGGCGTCGGTCGAATTCTGATCCTATAGGTCATAACCAGTCTATCGATTCATCTCTGTCGGTTGCTAGTGCTGTAAACTCGCGGGGACGTCGGAATTCGAATGCGGGGCCTATCCGACGACCACGGCCTTCTAGTTTATCGCCAGGTCAGACATATCAGTCTCCATATTCGGACAGCGGCGTCTCTGATTTCGACGACGACGACTTGGACGATGGCATTAGCGTTAATTCAGGCAGTGGCCGGCCGAGTCGTAGTGGTTCTGTTTCGTCTAACTCTTCTCAGCGGCGTGCTGTCGTCGGTAACGGCAACGCGAGTCGAGATTACATATTGGATCTTGCAGCACCTACAAGAGGTGAGCGGCAGCCAAAGAATCCAGCCAATTATGCATGTACATTATGTAGCAAGAGATTCACGCGAGGATATAATCTGCGGTCGCATCTGCGCACACATACTGATGAGCGACCATTCAAGTGCAGCTTCTGCAACAAAGCGTTTGCGCGGCAGCACGATCGAAAACGCCATGAAAGTCTACATTCGGGTGTGCGTAAATTTGAGTGTCATGGCACGCTATCCGACGGAGTAACTGTTTGGGGTTGCGGCCGGAAATTCGCTCGAGCTGACGCTCTTGGACGTCATTTTCGTAGCGAGGCTGGCCGTGAATGCATTCGTCCGCTAGTCGAGGAGGAGAAGCAGGAGAAGGCTGAGATGGCAGCGAAACAAGAAGCACGGAAACTGAGTGGTATCATCACGGATTCATCACAATTTACGTTACCAGATGATAACTGGCTTCCCACCGCGCTCATGAAACGGTATCCAACCCTGTCGACGTTAGATCTACCGCCAGACAATGTATCTGTTAGTAGTAGCGATTTCGAGGATAATGAGAACGATTAGTTTGTATAATGTTTGTGTATTGGAATATCGTATAAATGTTTTGTTTAGGGATCGGATCTGTTGGTGTTTTTGTTTGATTTGTAACAATGATTTTTCAGATATTAAATGGTTTTTGGGCGACGCTGAATAAATATGCTAAGACTCATAATTTAAAACTCCAGTGAAGACATAGCAAAATTCCTTCACGGATTGAAGCGTCCATTTGGAAACCTGCTTTAGATAATAAATCGACGTCCAGACTAGCCAGAGGTAGCTTCCAAAATGGCCTGTAAAGCTGCAACAATGTTGATTCTGGCAGAAAAATGTCGTTGCTGAGTTTGGTTCGTGCAGGAGTTTGTTCTAATTCCTGAGGCTTTTCGAAAAGTAGTGCCCAAGAAGTACTATTCGTAGCGGGAAGGTCCACAGTCGAGGGACTGTTATGTTCAGGACTGATATGCGTCAAAATAAAGCCGGTGTAATTACGCGACTTATTGATATACCCTGGATTCGATTTAAGAACTTTCCAGATCTCGAAGCTGGTAGAGAGCTTCACATCGCTGTGGGCTTTCAAAATCCACGATGCCGCAGTGCTAGCTAAACCTAGCGGTTTTGCTGCAAACGACGAAATTGACTGATTTCCAATTGTAGATTGGGCCTGAGATTGTTGTTGCAGTGTGTAGCTTGGATCCTCTGTAAGCGTATCCAGACCTTGGCGACCTTGAATCAGGCCCGATAAAATCTTCGCGGGGATGGCGCTTTTTTTAGGCGATGACTCGGATCTGCAGACCTCAACAAATCTAGGGACGCCTGATTTTTTGATGTTCTCGAAACCGGAATCAATGTATTGAGGCTGAGGCCGTGAGGTTGAATCTGGATTGCGATCAAATCCTGATGGACCAAGAGGAGAATTTCCAATCAAAGTCAGAGAATCAGACCCATCTTCATCGGTATCCATATCTCGCTCTGGAGAATTGAGTGACACCCGCTCCTCATCCGACTCAACGATTTCTTCAGTTGGTCTTCGATGCGCAGCCTCTCGAGGCAATTGGCTTGGCGATGACTCCAGTTGTGACTCTGCTTGAGAAGAACTGATAATATTATCTATCTGTTCTAGCTCATATTTGTTGGTTTGAGAAAAATCAAACTTGAATCGTTTGTTTACTGATTGAAGTTGAGTCTCAGAGATCAAGGGACGCGCATTAAGTGTATCTGAAGGAGATGAAGTTTCGACAGCGTATAAATCGCTTAATTCTCCTGAATATACGCGCTCGTGCGCTGTCGGAGTCGGATTGTCTTCAATTTCGTCTCGGCTAGCTTCAGAATCGTCGCAGGAATCCCTCCCATTCTGTCCATTCTCACCAATTCCATCGGAACTTTGACTTGGTTGGCCGATAGTGGGATTTCTCAGTATATTATCCACAGGAACATATCGATTCAGTAGATCCCATTGGCTTTTGAGCTTGTCCGCACGATCTGCTATGCTTGGATCAGATTCTTGCTCTGTAATCTGAGTGTCGCTAAACTCCACGATCTCGTCCCTGTCCGCACTAGATTCATCTCTCTGAATCTCAAAATCGTAAATATCCTTTCTCGAAGTTGCCGAATATAGCTTAACAGACTTACGGTCTAATGCTGGTCTTTGCCGTCGTCCTTTTTGTACCATTCTCGGCCGATCAAGTTGTAAGTCAGTGGAATTTTCAGCCCTGCTCTGCTCTAACCTGCTCGAATCATCGATCGAGAGCCAGAATTGCCCTCTTGGGGTTAGGGTAAATGTAGCTTTGCATGCCAATAACTGTGGGGTGGAACTGCACCTTCATTCGCAAGTTACTGCAATCTTCTGCTTATAAGATGAGAACAAGATAATTTGGAAGCTAGACGATCTACTGGGGATATTAATTTGCTAAAGGGTATCAAATACAAACGAATGCAACTCGGATTAAGTTTCATTATCTCCGTCACGTGCCGATATGAGAACAACATTCTGTCGCTGTAGTAAGATTGTCGTCCGTAATTTTATTATTCGGATAATATTAAATAGCTATTCACAGAATGTTTCCTGTATGTAATACTGTTAATAACGATTATTCTGACCAATTGAGTCGGTCGGACCAGGGCTGAAGATCTGGCAGCCATCTACTGAAGATCTAGTAGTCCCAAAAAATGTGGGGGGCCACCCGCACTCTCACAGCATTCGAAGAGCATCGGCAAGCTGGATATCTCTGGGGAATCCGACCGGGATTCTGCTAATATTTATTTGGAGACAATTCGGACTGCTTGTGTTTCTCTGTTAAAGCGCTCAGTAGTGTTGGATTTGATTGTGATTTGTGATTTTTCGCAAAACGTGCTATCATGACCACTGATCAAGACAGGGAGATAGCTGTAGCATTTTGCTGTCTCGGAAACATGTATGTACAACTTGCGTACCATCGCAGTAATACTAACATACCAGATGTCGGTCTCCGATGGCTGAGTAAGTTTGAAATGCAACAAGTTATTCAGTAGCATTTCTAAAGTTTTATCAGAGCTGTGTTGCGACATGTTGCAAAGGAAGCTGGCATGGACAAGACTATCACTGACATAGACTCGTTTGGTACGAGCGGGTTCCATGCGGGTGACAGTCCTGACCGTCGCACTGTCCAGACATGTCGTCAAAACAACGTGCCGGTAAACCATTTTTCACGCCAGGTGGTATGTGTTTGAATTACTTTCGCGATAATAGTTTGCTGTTGCCGACTAACCTTTTAATGGACCATGGATGACTTCAATCGTTTCGACTACATATTTGCTATGGTATGAGTTACTTGACGTATTGTTAGACTAAAATATTGACTGAAACCAAGGACCGGCAGAATCTCGAAGATCTCAATTATATGAGACCGAAAGATAGCAAAGCTAAAGGTCAGTCGAACAGAGTTGGAAAGCACTAGCTTGGCTAACTAACGGACCAGTGGAACTGTTTGGAAATTACCGCGAAGACATGAAACTAGACCGAATCGTCAATGATCCATATTATGGTGGACCAGATGGATTTCAGCGTAACTTCAGACAACTAGAACATTTTTCGAGTGTTTTCGTGAAGAATATCGCGTCCAAACAGTAGATTTGAAAAAGATGTAGATTGTACAATACTGCGCTTCCAATTTGAGGCTGTATTTGTTGGGTTTTGTATTGATTCTGAATGTTCATCTGCATTTGCATTTATTTGATTCCATATGATTTCTACGTGCATATCTATATGCATATCCGTATAAATATACAATCAATACAATCAATACAATCAATACAATCAATACAATCAATACAATCAATACAATCAATACAATCAATACAATCAATACAATACGCGAATGAATCCGGAATAATCTAATCTCATTACAGTCGTATACATTACAGTTCATATCCTCCTCTCAGCATAGCCTGGAGATGTGGCGGAGTCAAATGACTTCGTGGCTGTGTAGCTTTAATTAGAAGTCTAAACTGGGATAGAATGATGGCTGTGTCTCGTTTACGCGTATCAGCCACGGGTTCAAGACGCGTCTCGTCTAACAAGAAAAAACGACAGCGAAGGGGCGGAGACGCTAACTACAGGGTCAATTAACATACTCAATCGCTGTCCTCGACTACCAAACGCATCGCTCTTTATATTTCTTTATATTTCTTTATATTTCGCGTTATCCTACCATTCAAGAGCTCATATTAATCTGCAAATCCTGTCCGCTATATCTCGCAAATGAGTTACGGTGGGAACTACAATAATCCCCCTCATTTTGGTAAGTTGACATCTTCGATCGCAGTCCTTTGTCCCCTCTTCTCACATTTCTTTCGATTCCAGAGGCATATAATCAGCCAGATCGCGATGATATCCACAATCAGCATACCTCTACGTCTGCAAATGTCTCTTCGGTGCCTGTTACTGCGTCCACTCCTGCGCCGGTAGTGTCGCCCATCCCCGTCCGTCCTATTCTTCCGGATTCCTATGAGCAGAGCCCCTCGTACGTATCGAACGGTATGTTGACATTCGAGTCACCTTCTGATCCTTATTCTACTTCAGTCAGCTAATTTTTAAAGATCAGCAAGATTTGCAGTTCACCTCCCCTGGCCCGCTACCCAGAAGGCCGGTTCCTTATCCTACCACTTATGATCCAAATGCCTCTTACATCCCTTCCTCTCCTCAGACAAATTTGCCCCACTCTCCGCCTACATTTACGGTCAGCCAGGCTCCATATTCGTATCCTGAATCACCTGCATATCCTGAAGCAGCTCGCTCACCCAATGCTCGAGCTTCCTCTCCCCATGTTCAGCTGCCGTCTAGCCCTTATTTAGCATCTCCCTCCTCTTATCCTGTGGATACCAGCCAACAATACACCCCTCAACCTTACTTCGATCAGTACAACTCTGATCAAAATAACCGCCGTGACAGTCTGTATCCTAATTCGACCTATGATTCTCATACATACGATAATCATTCGCAGAATGATCAGCCATATGACGTCGGATCGCCATATATTTCCGGCGAGTCGATTCCCTTGCGAAGTTTCCCGGCGGACATGGCTCAGACTCCGATACCCACAATCCCTCCTACTCCCCAGTTTTCATACCAGACGGAAGGAAACATGGAGACAGCGCATTTTGGAAATTATAATGTCAATACTTATACTGATCTCAACGACGATGACGACGTATACGATGATGATGATATCGAACCCACGACTTACAATCAACCTCCGGTTCCGCAACCTCAAGGTTATCCCGCTGCGCCTAGATATAATCCTATCAATCAATATGAGTCTGCTGATGAATACGATCAAGAAGAGGATGAGGAAGAGGAGACTCTGGAGGAGAATCCCCTGGCAGCTGTACATCAGTTAGCGACGAAGAAAGTCGGGATTCAGCTGTACAACAACAACTTGGTCCTGGACTGTCCAGTGGCCACTAATCTCAGCAAAGCTTCACAATTTGAAACGCCCGAAACTAGTTATATGCGATACGCGGCTGTCACTTCTACTGAGCCTGCAAATTACAGGCATGATGGGTTTGATCTTCGCCAGAATATTTACAGTGATCCTCGGAGTACTCAGCTTTTTATTGTTATCACAATTTATAATGAAGACGATATTCTACTTGCTCGTACTCTCAAAGGTGTTTTCAAGAACATTTATAACTTGCGCAAATCCAAAGATCCTAAATGGGGATCGGAGAGCTGGCAAAGAGTTGTCGTGTCCATCGTTGCCGATGGTCGTGCAAATGTCCATCCTCGTGTTTTAGGTTTGATGTCCTCCCTTGGATGCTATCAAGAAGGAGTTGCTTTCAATACCGTTGGAGATAAGGAAGTTACTGCTCATGTGTATGAGTACACGACTAACATAGGAATTGGAAAAGTATCTGACGGTGTGGTCGAGCTTATAGATCCGTCAGACAAAGATACAAGGGATAAGAGTCCCAAGATTTGTCCTGTGCAGTTGCTCTTCTGCATCAAGGAAAAGAATGCGAAGAAAATTAATTCTCACCGGTGGTTCTTCGAAGCTTTTGCACCTCTACTGAATCCGTTTGTCTGTATCTTGCTAGATGCGGGGACAAAGCCAGATGAACACGCATTATACAATTTATGGCTCGAATTTGATCGCCATGATGATGTTGCTGGAGCTTGCGGAGAAATTCAAGCCGATGTCGGTCGATGGGGCAAACGACTTCTCAACCCACTGGTTGCAACTCAAAATTTTGAGTATAAGATCTCGAATGTTCTCGACAAACCTCTTGAATCTGCCTTCGGATTTATTTCCGTTCTTCCAGGAGCTTTCTCAGCCTATCGCTATACTGCTCTGTTACCGAGTCGTTATGGCAATTTTTTTGAAGATCCAGAAAGCGGAGAAAAAACTGTTCTCGGACCATTAGACAAATATTTCAAAGGCGAGGAAGTTCATAAGTCTAATACTGGGATTTTTGAACAGAATATGTATCTGGCAGAAGATCGTATTCTGTGCTTTGCTCTTGTAGCGAAACCTGGATGTCGATGGAAATTGCGATATGTAAGCGCAGCGACAGCTGTGACTGATGTTCCTTCAGAACTTCATGATCTGATCGGACAAAGACGGCGATGGTTAAATGGTTCTTTCTTTGCAGCTTTGTATGCCTTAACGCACGCTTTTGAGATCTGGCACACTAATCATTCTCTCATACATAAGATCATGTTTCATGTGGAGTTCATCTATCAATTTTTCAATTTGCTCTTTTCTTGGTTTTCGATTGCCAACTTTTTTCTTGTGTTCTACATTATTTCGAAGAGCATGGGTGAAACTTTTGATGCCGGTAAAATATTGTCGGTAATTCTCGAATGGATTTACGTTGCGTGTCTGATGGTTTGCTTTATCTTTTCTCTCGGCGGTAACAAGCCGAAGACTACGAATAAAGCTTACGTGACTATTGTAGTATTCTTTGCAATTTTGATGATCTATTTATCTGTTGGAGTCATTTACTTATCGGTCAAGAACATTGAGTCGATAACAAGTATCAAGTTCGTGGATTTTTTCAAAAATAATATTTTACGCAGTCTGGTGATTTCTTTGGCTTCAACGTATATTATGTACGTTGTAGCATCATTGCTGTTTCTCCAAGTTGGGCATTTATTTACTAGTGTAAGTTTTATCAATTTCTGATCGCCTAATTTTTAGCTAACTTTGTATTCTTATATGTATTTCAGTTTTTTCAGTATATGCTGTTGAGTCCTTCGTACATCAATGTTCTCAATGTCTATGCGTTTTGCAATATTCATGATTTATCGTGGGGTACCAAAGGCGACAATGGGCCCAAGCAGGATTTACAAAAGCTGTCAAAAGGCAAGGACGAAGATCAGAGCAAGAAATTTGCAATCAATGTAGCGACAGATCAATCAGCAATTGACGAGGCTTATTTAAGAATGCACAAGCTGATTGAAAATCCACTTGTTGAGGAAGTCAAGAAGGTAGATGAGAAGGAGCTGGCGATGAGTAAATTTGCCCTGATCCGTTCATCTTTCGTCATGTTGTGGATTGTCTCTAACTTCGCTCTCATTGCAGTCGTCATTCAGGCAGGTGGTGTTGAACGATTAGATGGAGCCGACGATGATGATGATGATACGGCGACACGGATCTCTTCGATTTATTTACAAGTTGTACTGTATTCCGTTGCTGTGCTCTCATTTATTCGTTTTGTCGGTGCATTTTGGTTTGTAATTGGAAGAATAGCATTCTCGGCTATCCATAGATAGATTAGTTTAAATTTTAGTGCATTTATGAACTTGGATATATTACAAAAGATATATGACGATAGACCAAGATAAAAAGTTACATAAATGGTAACTAATCTATTTACACAAAGACAGACACACGGTATGATACCGGACTGCGAACAAGCTTAGTTAATCCGGCTTTACTTACCATAGGTACTTTGTTGTGTCCTTTCTATAAAATGGCTTATCTTTAAGCGCAATCCAAGGTTTCCGATTAATTTTACGTTGGAACTTTTCCGCTTCCACTCTAAAACGAGTCTCTGGAGTTCGAAGAACCATTTCAACATGGCTTTCATAACGACTATACATGCCCATTCTTCCGCGCGCTTTATATTCTGGTTTTTTAAATTCCGCGTGTGATGGCTTCTTTTCCTTTCCGCACCAAATTTCGTCGATATAAAGACCTTCCTCCGAAATCCCCAATTCTTTCGCTTCTTTGATGCCTCTGTAAAGTAATCTTTCCATTTCGCGCGCAATATTTTTCATGTTGAAATGGCAGTGAGCAATAGCACGATGGACAGTCATTTTGCGGAGAGAACGTACGAACGGATTGATTTTCTTCACACTGCCACTGAGTGTGTTGCTTTTCACATGGACGTTGGGCTCCAGTAGCGGAATCAGTTTTTTATCAATTTTCATCGATAACTTACGGCCATAGAGAAGCGGATTATCGATTCCATATCTCTGCTTTAAATAAACGGCCTTTTCGAGTGGACTTAAGTAATTGTCCAATGCTGTGATTGCTGGAGGATTCACCACACTCTTGAGCAATGCATCTTCTTTTGAAGCTGGTGATTCTTCGGATTCACTAGTTTCGATCGGCTGCGTGCTATCCATGGCATCTAACTCGGCATCTAGTTGAGCAGCCTCGAGTTCAGCGCCTGAAAGTTTTGATAAATCTTGCTTGGTCTCCTTTTCGCGTCCTTCCATCGCACCAGCCATTGCAGAGAATATCCGCGGTTGGGCTTCTGACCGGGGCGCAGCTACATCGAAAAATGATGTTTCACCTTCTGCCGAATCTGACTTGCTTGCTGGTTTGTCTTCTTTTTTGTTATCGTCGACGCTATCCTTGTCTTTGTCCTTGCGAACCAGAACACTTGAACTGAACGCACGAACTCGACTTAATACCAATCCCGAAGGGGCGGAAACTTGGCAAGATCGCACAATTACAGACTTCAGCGGTAATGATAGCAGTCTCATCGCCATTCTGTTTTTTTATCTAGCTCCGATCACTGAGACCAAAATGAAGTTTTTGAGATTGAGTAGACTTTGAATTACCACGAGAACTACCCAAATTTTCGTCCGAAGAGTTCTCTATAAGGCGTTTGTACTTACCCTGGTCAAATCCAGATCAGCTATATTATCATATATTTCAATGATTTGTAACGCTCCGAATAAATTTAACCGACTGGCACTAATCCGTTAAGAATTCAAAATGGACGTCGACGGAGGTGTTGCAGAGTTGACACTTGAAAATGAGCGATCAGACCGCGACGCTGGACAGTCTGAGATCGAGCCAACATTAACAGATCAAGATCTCGAGCGATTTGGTGAACTCCTCGAAACAGTATTAATTACTCCATACAAATATAACGCGCATATCGAACTGCTCAAGCTTTTAAGTAGACCTGGAGCTAAAGCATTAGCAGACGAACTGAGAGAGGAGCGGAAGCGCGTATCAGACCTATTTCTCATGGACGAGCAATTTTGGAGTGACTGGCTTGACGATGAATCTGTTTCTCGGTCAGAACCAGAAGATCTAGATCTCGAACAATTACATGAACGCAGTACAAAAGATTTACTTTCCATTAAGTTATGGAAACGCTATATACAATACGTCGAATCAATAGGGCATGACATCTCTACCGTAATCGCCAACGCCGTGTCTGCAACAGAATATTCAGTGCCAGATAGTCACCAGATATGGGATATTTATTGTGGAAACAAACTCGAGATGTTGCGGACAGATCCAACAGAAGAAAATCTCGCACTCATTAAACGAACATATTTATCTCGTCTCAAGATCCCTCACTCTAAACTTGAAGACACTTTTGCTGCGTATTCGTCCTTCGTAACGCAGTATCTTAACCATACCTATGAAACCGAGCTTATTGCAGCTAACAAGATCGTCGCTCAGACTAGACGGACACTATCTGATTTCCAGGTGTATGAAGATCATTTATCTATATATCCGAATGATACAAACGTTTGGGCTCAGTATATAGATGCTGCGACGAGTCGGCCGAAAAAACAATTCTCAGCTGATTTTGTCAAAGCACTGTACGAGCGTACATTAAGAATATCACCTACTAGCGTAGCAATTTGGGACAACTACGTTCTGTTCCTTCTCGATAACCAGTACGCTAGTTCTGTTCTGGAATCAGTGCTCGAACGCTCGGTGAAAGCTTGTCCGAAATCAGGCGTCTTATGGGCTCATTGGATTCGAACCCGAGATCGATTCGGTGTCTCCCATACAGCGATCGAAGAATTGAAAATGAAGGCTATAATATCCGAGCAATTAGATACAGATCCAACAGAATATGGCTATGTGATAGCGGCGTGGATCGCTCACATGCGAGTATGGTGCAACAATACTTCCGTGAAAGAAGAATATTACCGTGCCGTGGAAGAGGAATACTCTCTATTCGAGACGAAATTTCCGAGTAAATTCAGAAAAGATCCAACTTATCTTCTTCCACAGCTCTATTTAACCACCCTTGCTAGCAGGGGCATGATTGAAAAGGGACGATTAGTTTGGGACGGCTTAACCAGTAAGCACGCTCGCGAGTCTGATTTTTGGCTAGGTCGGTTTTCATGGGAAAAATCAGTTTGTTTTCCCCAAGGAGATTTCTTGACTCCTGCCTCGATCTTAACTTCCGCGCTTGCAATCAAAAGTATGGACTTTCCTGAGCGTATCTGTGATGCTTTGCAAGTCTTCGAATTGGATTATGGCTCTGCGTTTACGATTGAAAATGCAGCTGTAAGAATTAAGAAGTGTCTGCGTGCCCTTCAGCGAAGACGCGCCTTAGAGGCGCTTCAAGCAGATAATGTTCCGGAGAAAAAAGTAGTTGCGCTGGTAACAGATCCAGATGTTCCTCAAAATGGGACCAAACGAAAGGAAATTTCTGATGGAGAAGAAACGAACGCGAAAAAAACGAAGCTCAGTGAAGCGACGCGGGATCGAGAACATTCAACAATTTTAGCAGAAAACTTGCCATCGGGAATTACGGAAGAAGAGATTTCCAGGTTTTTCAAAGATGTACGTATAGATTCTCCTTGTATCATGCAGACTTTACTAATTCGATAATAGTGCGGGGAAATTAAGACAATCAAGATTGTCGAAACTGCAGAAGCAGCAACCGCTACGATTGAATTCGATACAATACAGGACGTGTTATCAGCACAGACACGCGACCAGAAGAGGATTCGCGATAGAGAGATCACGGTTCGAGCCGCTGTGGACACTACTCTGTGGATAACGAATTTTCCATCGACAGCAGATGAAACGTATATCCGGGGCATATTCGACAAATTCGGAAAAATTGTTGAAATCCGCTTCCCTTCGCTCAGCGTGAATAATAAACGTAGGTTTTGTTATTTGCAATACAGTACTTCAGACTCTGCGCATCGAGCTGCGCAGGAAATGCATGATCGTCCTGCGCCGCCACCAGTGGATGGTAATGTGGAAGAGTACAAATCGAGAAGACTGGTTGTGAAGATCAGCGATCCTAGCCAGCGACAATCTCGCCACGGTGCCGTCTATGAGGGTCGAGAGTTATTTGTCCGTAACATTCCGACTTCAATCAAAGAACAAGGGCTAAGAGAATTGTTTGGCAGGTATGGAAAAATCGAAAGGGTAAATTTGCCAAGTAAGGACGAGCTGTTTCACACACATCAAGGATTTGGTTTTATCGCTTTTGAGAGCGTGGAAAGCGCACAGAGTGCTCTTAAACTAGACCAGACGCAGGTTGGCGGAGACAAGGCACTCAGTGTGGTCGTTGCTGATTCTAAAGGACATACGTCTAACAGAGCAGGGCATGGTGGGCGTGGGCAAAGTAGAGCATTTGGCTTTGGACGTGGCCGTGGAAGACCTGTGGTCAGCTCCAACTCCAATTTAGGCCCACATCGAAGAATGTAATTATTAGTAAAGCCAACTGTAATTTTGCTAATTAAAATGTGTACAAATGTATTTACCATACTATAACCGAAAGGTGGCCTTTGTTGGGCTGACCGCCGCTCGATGACGTTCTAGTGAGTCCAAATTAAGCTCGAAGCACAAAAGATCTTTGCAGAATCTCTACAAGGTTCCAGAAATCTTTTTTGTTTTATTTCACAATTTAATTTACAATTCCTTCTTTTTGCTTCCCAAAATTCATTCACCTTTGCGAATTGACATTAATCTCTCCGAGATTTCATATTGGATCAATTAATATATTGATTGCTAATTCAAAAATGTGAGTTTGTCTGTGTGCTTATCTGACTGATTCGATCCGATGCCGAGTCATGTTCTGTGTATCTTTTGTGAAAATCCAAATTCGCAAAGCGGGCACTGACTGAGTTTATCTAGAATATAAGTTAAAATCAATGGCACCAGTCATTCCAGAAGGTAATTTGCATATAATAATTCTGAGATTGCACACTAACCGAAATAGTTTTGTGGGCGCAACGCTCGAGTGGAACAGACGAGTCTAAGAATATGATTTATCTCACCATCAACGCGACCGACGTTGCAAAGCCTAGCATCTCACTGTCCCCGGCTTCGCTCTCGTACTCGGGCACTTCTGCGAGCGGCAAAGAGTACGCCATCGAGATCGAGTTTTTTGAAGAGATCGAGCCAGAGAAAAGTACCTATCATACGACTGGTCGAGACTCGTTTTTCATTTTGCGAAAGAAGGCCACGAAAGATGAGTTCTGGCCGCGACTGTTGAAGGATAAGAGAAAAATGCATTGGTTGAAGACGGATTTCGATAAGGTTCGTATAGAATTTGAAACAGTGCGTAATTAATGAGTGCGTTGCTAATTATATGTAGTGGGTCGACGAAGATGAACAGGAAGATAAGCCGGCAGATGATTTCTCTCAGTATGGAGGAGGATTAGATTTCTCATCTCTTCAAAATGATCTTGGTTCAGCTCTTGGCGGTGGTGCAGGTGGCATGGGTGGTATGGGCGATCTAGGTGCACTTGGAGGACTAGGTGGATTGGGGGGCATGGGTGGTCTAGCTGGTGGTGCAGCTGGCCCAGGTCTTGGATCCATGAACGCCTTTGACGACTCGGACGATGATGAGTACGAAGGTGGTGAAGAAGCAAAGGTTGAAGAAGTGAATGAACCATCTGAAGTTACAGAAGAGTCTTCGTAAACCCTCGCTATGATCCACAGTGTTTACTATTAAGCAACTTTCATTTATAATTGATTTTCCAAATGCAGATTTTTTGTATTTTTTACTTTGCTAAATATATTCTAATTAGTCCTCTTTTCCCAAATTTTCCTATTCTTAGGATGTATCTTTCGTATCAACATCATCCTCGTATATATAATCAGGATGGTTTTCTCCGTCATCTGACCGACCATCGACCGAATCCGCACGCCGACGCAATTCATCCATATTCCAGGCATCGCCTTCACTATCATCGTCTTCGTCATCGGACCCAGCTTGAATATGGCTGTCGAACTTGCCGTGATCGAAGAGCCATTTTCCTGAATGAACGCCAGCCGCCTCCTTCTTCTTTTGGATTTCTTCCTCAGCAGCCTTTTTACTCATTCGCTCTGCTTTCCATTTGGTAAAGGACTCTAGCGTCACAGGTGTTAGGTTCGTACCGAGTCGGTGCCGCTCGACTTCTAAAAAGTCTTCGAGTGTAATTGTAGGCTTGTTTGCAGCAGCAGCCCGCTCAGCTTGTTTCTGTTCGTTGGTTTTGATTGTGAAGCCAGGTGGCAGCGCGTGCTTATATGGACAGGAATCACCGCCGTTTGGACATGTCCAGAACCAGCCATATTTTTTAGATTCAACTGCTTCAATAAAGTACTTGCACACAATACTGGTTGTCGTCCGTGGATTTCCATGCTTGGACAGTACCACTGATCGCAGCTTCTCCTCATCCCATGTCGACATATCATCCTTGGTGGACTCTCGACCATCGGTGTAGAGATCTTTCTTTTGTGTTTTTCGATCGACATCTAGGTTGTGAGAAAACTTGCATTTTGCTCCCTTCGTACATTTGCCTTGCTTGAAGAAAATACACAAAACTCTGAATCAAAGTCAGTCTTGCCCTAGTCGACCTGATACTCAGCATCAGCCACTTACGTTTTAGGATCAACTCCAAATGGAACTTTCTGTGTTTGCATAACCGGGTTGAACAGCTCAGAGGCTTCAATTTTGGCTTTATCAGCGGCTCTCCTTTCCGCCAGTCGACGAGCTTGTTCGGCTTCCTTTTTCTTTTGGATCCCGGAGATACCTTGCGACTCAACCTGCTGCACATATTTCTGCACTTTAGAAGATTTATTTTTCTATGCATGTGTTAGCGGCATTCGCATTTTCTTCAAGATCTCTCATGAACCACCAGAATCATACATTTTTCAATCCAAAAGTTTTGTCTGCTACTTGCTGCTGCTTCCTCGCAACCTGGGCCTTTTCGGGTTTATTCTTTTTGGGAGGCATCCTCAAAATAGAGAAATATAGAAGGTTAGAGAAATATCAAATTGGAATAGAATTTACAATGTTTTTTCAAATATGAAAACTTATAAAACTGCCGATCGCGTGAAACCTGAGGATCCATCGACTGTCGAAATTTGCGTCCGGAAACGGCGTTTGTAGCCATTGTCCTTGCCGAGTGATTTGTGTTCGTCCTGCTTCTCCGTCTAGTGGGAATCGAGTCTTTCGTCTGATTTTATTCATCAGAATTTCTGATTAAGATCAAACTCTCTAAATTCTTCAAGATTTGACGATGATTACGGACAATCAACTAAATAATATCGCAATTGTTCTGGGAACTGTCATGATGAGTTTGATCGTGGTATATCATTTCGTGGATGTGAATACGCGATCGACTGATAACCCAAGCTCTAGCGAATAAGATGATGCAGTGAGTCGGGTTTTTTTCGGCCTAAACTTGGATGTTGTTAACCTTTGGACAGCTGATAATGAGCAAGAAATATGGAAAAGATAGATACTCGAGGCAAAAAGAGACAAGGCAACATTGCTACTAGTATGGACCAGGCACTTATGGTCGCTAATGCTAAAATGAGGGTGACGTGGCATCGTGCTACAGATGCAATCGAATAATAGATAGAAGACCCATTAATAGAACTAGTCTCGTTAAATTAAACAAAAGTCACATTAATTATAGAAAGTCACATGTAAATCATTAGTGTTGGTATCTAGGCACTCTATTCAAGACATAACGCTGGCGGTATGTGACGAGGTAGTAGTGGAAACTTAGGGCTGATCCAACGAGCCTTAGGTTCTTGGTTGTTCCGGATGGGTTCTGTCCCATTTAAAGAAACGCCTAAAAGGGACAAATTCCAAACGGAACAAGGCGTTTTAGTTCTTTCAACGGCAGTAGACTTAGCAGATCTCGAGTGTGTTCAACTCCAGTTGGAATGTGATGAAGTAGCGATAATAGGGTTATGATTGTTGTCTATAGCTAGGTGACCGACTCCCATCGAAGTACGATCGTCGTCATTGAATCGTCATCGGCAAACATCCAGCCGTATCCACTCCAGAGGAGTGATATATCATCCAAATCTTCATATTCGTACAAAGTGGATTTCTAGGATGACTTACTCTGTATTAAAAGATCAAGTGATTGATTATGTGATTAAGCCTCCCGTCCTGAGAATCGGTATGACGTGCGGCGGTTTAAGGTGTCGATCATGAAAACAGAACTAACAGTAGCGGTCAACAGCAGCGATACCGCTCACTTTGGGCGATTGCTCTTGACAACTCACACATAACAGAACACGTCTGCGTCAGCTGGCACCAGTCAAATATTCAGGCAACAGTGACGATTACGTTTAGATAATTTGAACTACCGTACTGCTACGACAGCGATGATTTCAGATCACTCGTAGAACGCCGTCTAATCTAATCGGACCGTGATCTATTATCACGTTCAACCCCCTCCCCCACTTGTCCCGAGGGATATCGTATCGGTGCGACTGTAGTAACTGATAGTCCTATCCGTCTGCGTTGCTTTATCGCTTGTCTGGCAGTGTTTCCCGCCCAACTATGGCTCCTTCGTCGCTCTCGTTCTCTCCGCTCTTCTCTCTGTTTGTAGCTAATTGTTCCTTCTGGCAAGTCCGGCTGCTCTCGGTCCTCTCTGACCGCAGCCAGAGGTGACGCCATCTAGCACGGTCCTGCGCCATCGCGCCACAGATTCACCCTTGGCTTTTGAGTCTCCGCTGAAGACCGATAATGATAAGATAAAATTGGTTATAGTAGAAAATGACGATGATGCGAAACTGGAGGCCAAAAGGCGATATCTGTTTCGACAGAAGAGTCCATAGCTCGCAATCGACGGCCCGTAGAGCAAGTTCCAGTTGCCAGGAGGGATCATCTGGTCATACGGCACCAGCAGCAGCGGCAGGTCCCTACCCCCGGAAAACCGCTCGTGAACAGGACCGGCCAGAAAGGGAAAGAACGAGGGGAAAACAGGCAAGGCAGTGCCGAAATAGGAAAAACTCAAACTAACCAACACGGTCAACTGCCGTTAAAACTCAGTCCGCTTTCACTCTTTTCTCCGTTTTTTTTCGCTTTTTTTTTCCTGGGTTTCCTTCCCTTTTTATCGAGATCCTCTGGTTATCACGTTTATATATCTTTCGATTACTCGTCCAGATCT
This sequence comes from [Lipomyces] oligophaga, assembly GCF_038497815.1. Lineage (NCBI taxonomy): Eukaryota > Fungi > Ascomycota > Lipomycetes > Lipomycetales > Lipomycetaceae > Lipomyces > [Lipomyces] oligophaga. The sequence continues at coordinate 657,112 of NW_027117785.1, read as the reverse complement.
TCTGCGATAACTTCTCTATCTTATCCAGTCTTCTGCATCCTCTTATCTTGTTCGATCCGCTCTCTCTGTTCTGTCGGGCTCTTACTGTCTGTCCGCACTCGTTATTCTCCCATCGCGATCAGCTCGGCTTCTATCTTCTCTTATTGACTGATCTGCTTCTGGCCGCCCTTGTGATCCCCCGGTTTCAACCTCATTCTGAACCGGCGATCTTCCCTTCTAGCTGTCTGTCCTTCTTTGTAGCCAGCTAGCTAGGTTTCTATTTCTCACCACCGCCTTGCCTCACGCAATCCCTTCCGCGCAGCGTCTCGTTGTCGCTTCGCCGTCGCCGCCGTCTCGACCTCGCCGTCGTCGGGCAAACGCGTCGTCTATGACTCTATCGCCAGATCTTCACTCTACTCCAATGGTACCCGCGGCCGCTGTAGATCCTGCTACCTCCTCCTCGTCCATTCACACAGCTTCCTCTACCTCAGCTACCTCGCCCGCTCCCACTTGCCAGAACTGCCACACTTCGACGACTCCCCTATGGCGCCGCGACGAATATGGCCAGGTTCTCTGCAACGCCTGCGGCCTCTTTCTTAAACTTCACGGCAGAGCAAGGCCGATTTCGCTGAAAACAGACGTCATCAAATCGAGAAACAGAATCAGAAATCACAACAGTAATGGCTCCTCCGCCTCCGCTTCCCATGGCGCGGGCTCGCCGCCATCCGCCAGATCAAAGAAGCATGCTTCTTCACACGCTGCGGATGCTCACAACTCCCGCGCAAATCATCGTGTACCTACTTCTGCTACATCTTCTCCTTCGACGCTCCCTGTTCCGTCGTCTCCCCAGGTCTACTCTGCTCACTCTGGCTCGCCGGCTCTGGGCCCGGGCCAAGAGTCTTCTGGCCTTCTTCATCTAGCAAACGCCCTCCAGCAGCAACAACACATTCCGCACCAGGTGACTCCTCTTCTCTCGGTAGCGAATGCCATCACAGATGCGTCTACGTCTACTCCTCATTTAGCGTCTGCCCATCCATCTCCACTTGCTCTCGCACATCCAGCTGGATCCATCTCTCCTCTTCCGCCCCTCCCGCGCACCTTAGGGCAATTTGATCTGGCATCAACTCCCCCTTCTACTATTCATTCCGGCGCTCCAGGCCCTCATGCTGGTAATCATGGGATCAGCCTGGGGATTCGCTCACCTCTCTCAAACACTGCTCCTGTTTCTTCGACGCTCTCGCCAGCATTCTTGCCCTTGCCTCAGTCGGCTGCTGCTCCTCACCTTTTGCTTCATGCACAGGCTCCTGCAGGCTCAGCTGCTCAAAGTCTATTACCCCCGCCGCTTTCGCTCTCTTCGTCGTCAGCTATCCATGACCATCAGCCGCAATCCTCTTCTCATGCCTCTGCTGCCAATGGCCCTGTGATCTTGCCTTCCATTACGTCGACCGTGCCTGTTCCTCCCACTCTGACTAGTCCGACTGCCACTACTACCTCTGGAGCTCCTTCTTCCGTTCCGCTAGCGGCGCCGAATTCGCAGACTTTCGAGTCGCTTCTGTCCTCGAATCAGACTCTGCGTACGCGTGTGTCCGAGCTCGAACTAGTGAATGACTTGTTTCGATCGCGCATTTCCGAGCTCGAATCAAATGAGTCCACAACTCGTAAGACGGAACTGACGCGGCGCGAGATCGAGGCCCAGCTTCAGCGTAAGCTAGATGAGTCGGGAAAAATGAACATGGACCTACAAGCTCGCATAGACAAGCTCGAAGCTGAGCGTGAGGAACTTCGCGTTCGTGAGCAGCAGCATATGATGCAGATCCAGCAAAGTAATTTGATAAACCACAGCACACATCATGGTCCTTCAGCTTCACTACTTCATACACCGATCCATCTTCCACTCCCTAAGGCTCCTGCGTCTCCAGCTCTCGATGGCACGGTGAAGCCCGAGTTGGACTTGCCGCCATTTCGTAAGAAAATGCGCATGTCGGACATTTGTGGCTCCAGCACGGTGTCTGAACCGTCTGGTTCGCCGCTGCTGCATGGCACCCCTCCTCTCTTGCCATCTAGTGCTTCGCGGACTAGCACTCCTATGACTCAGATCCTGTCACCACAAGTCCCCATTCATGGAGCTATGTCGTCTGTTATCGCTGGTCCGAATACGTCATTGCCTCATATTCCGCCACTGCAACTGTCTCCGACTACGAGCTGTAACGATTCTGAGAATTTGTCGAAATCACCTGTGGTTTCCTCTTCAATTCCACGTGTGCTTAATGGCCCTCTGAGTTCAGTCTCAAGGATTACTCTTCCCCCAATCAGCGCGCCTAGTGAACATGCTCGCTAGCTGTGTTGTTATTATGGCGTTTCTTTACAACTTTTAGCTCGGAAATTCATGGCCGCCCAACTATTACGGACTGGGTAGTTGTATATAGTTTTCATCGACATAAACAAAATTCGTTGTATAGTTTTTTCATTATGAGAGACTAATATTATAATACTGCGTCTTCCAAGCGAAGATTGATGATGGGTGAATGTATGTTGCCTTTATGAGCGTTCTTGTTTTTTTTTGGCGTCTGTGAATCAAAAGTTATTTTTTTTGCTTGATACTTATTGTTGGTTTGACGGGATAAAAAAGTTAAAATATTGTGAATATATTACTTTAAACTTTATCAATTAATTTTTATAGAAAACCGGCACGAATTAACTAACTTTGTAATCTCGATCTCGGTCTTAGAGTTCCAGAATATGGATACTCTCTAGCTCGTCCTCTTCAATCAAAAAAATCAATTGCCATACTCTATTGGCTCAAATTATTGTTCATCATTCGATTTCCGGGCTCAGACCTGGAACAATTCGACAACCAAACATCATATTCTTTCCTAAAATTCTTCCGTTGCTATCATGCTTCCCCTGCAGCCTTATCTAGAGAGTAATTTGCTTTGCAAATAGGAGTTCATTTTAGAGTCAAAAGTCTGCCTTCCTTGATATGTTTCAATATATGACAGGACAAGTTAATTTCCAGAGCTCAGTAAATACTTACTTAATTTGGAGTAATATTTTGACCATTGGACATAGCCAGTAACAGTAGTCAGTGGTCTAAATCATTGGCTATACTAAACGTCCTGGGTATAGACAAATTTTTAAACGTCAGAGTAGCAAGTGAGTCAATATTATTTCCAAGCAAAAAGTGAAGACCAGGCCCGATCTCACTAGGTGACTTTGATATTTGCACTAGTGAATGCTAGCGTGCCTTGGTTCACCAAAGTCGTGTCTTGCTTGAGTTCAAGTCTCCTGAAATGGTATTTCTCTATTTTAAACATCATCTCATTAATTAGATAGATTCAGCTGAGTATAGAGGTGGAATGTTTGTAGTAGTACCGCCTTACGGACGCGGAGCGTCAACTTGTAACAAACGGAGATTGCTTAACTATATCACTGATTTCTGTTACTTACAAAATATCCAATTGAATCAAGTATCCCAATTATTGGTTGAGTCGTTTCTTCTGCGAATTTATAATTGACTCATGATGTTTTATGTGATTCAGACTATTGTTCCCTTCCAGCAATTGAGTTCCCGAGAGCTGTTTGATATTCGAAGAATTTTGACAGCTTCTGAATGACTCAAATTCCTTTCATTGCGGCCAAAAATTGAATTTCCTAATTTAGTTTCCATCTCAATTGAGTCAATTTAAATAAGTATCGTGTACTCTGCTCTATATATGCTCATTCAATTGAAGTTGTGGATTGTTTTACCATGTCTAGTAGACGCGTCTTCATTTACTACGACAAATCTCAATCGCACAGATTGAACAACATTTGTTTGGGAGAGAGGGTTTTGAGCAGAGCAGACACGCTCTCAATACAAACGCCTTGAAATCTCTAATGTCACGTGAATAGGGTTATTGACATCACAGTCACGCATATCTAGGGTTATTTTGCGTAAGTTAATCTTACATTGATCATTTACTACTTTAATAGATACGCATGCGTATCTTTTATTCCGTAAACGCCCAATAACTTTTTATGTATGCGAACTAGTTTCAAAAAATTCCACCAGTTCAAAACGGCTTGTGGTTGGGGTATTCAAAGTCGCAATCTAGCTTGCCAATCTCGGTCCACCCAAATCTTCTCAGCGACTCTCCCTTGGTCAACTGTTTCTTGTTCTTAGATATCTACCGCCAGTTTCGTTCTTTGTTTGTTATTATTTGTTTCACATTACCTACTTATATTATTAAAATTATTACACAATGGTATGTCATTTTATCTACAAATTCCCTTTAGTTCAATATGAATTGGGTTGCTTCGGCGAATGAGGTTGATTGAATGTCGCGTGGCGAGCAGCTTCGACGAAATATTTTCATGGACTGATAGCCGTTCGATTTCTTCGCCGATCCGAATGTTTTATTCAATCTATTTATTGAGTATTGTTGCTAATTTATTTGCTATAGGTTTTGGCCCAGGATCTTGTATGTTCACTCAGTTTCCGAAGAAAGATTTTGTTTCGGCGGTAGAAACTCCGAAGCGGTTAGCATGCAATTCTTTTTAGCACCTTTTTTGTTTTAAATATCTATCGATAGGTAGATAGTGTGCATGAATATATTGCATTACTGATTCTGATTCGAATTCGAGTTTACTTTTTTTCTACCATCGAAGCAAACTTTTTTCCGATTAAGATCGGACAATTAGCTAACAGTTGATTAGTTGAACCCTACTGCTCAGTCGGAACTGAAGAAGCACAAGTTGAAGCAGCTCGTTGCTTCCCCGCGATCTTTCTTCATGGATGTTAAGTGTATGTTAATAAACTATGATGTCGTCTGTTTAATGTTAGATCTGACAAGTGTAGGCCCCGGCTGCTTCAATATTACTATCGTCTTCTCTCATGCTCAGACCGTTGTTATCTGCGGATCATGCTCTACTGTTCTGTGCCAGCCTACTGGTGGTAAGGCTCGTTTGACTGAGGGCTGCTCTTTCCGTAAGAAATAGATGATAATATAGTCTTCGGGCAAGGCGTTTTCCAAAACTAAAATTTGTTTCTTTTTGACTTTTACAACTATTTACTATTATTTTTTGCGTTTGGGTAATCTTGCATTCTTTTTATGAATTCAAAAACAAGGAAAATCAAAATTATGGAAATAACTTATCACCATCGGAGTTCAAAATAATATCGCTCGAAGTTCATTGAGGATGTTATTTTGGATTTATATATATATATATTTTTATTGTACGGAGGATCTTCTTGAGCCAAAAGTTTTTACATGTTTGATGAGGAGAGAAGAGACTTATATGAACGATAAGTGTATTGTATAGCTATTTAATATAAGCATCTGAATATTATGATACGGTAGGAAGGTCGAGGATATATTCTATTCCGGTCCAGCAATTAGAACTTTGACTGCTCCGGCAGATGGATCCATGACCAGTTTAAATGCCTTCTCTGCGTCCGTGAACTTGACTCTGTGCGTGATGAGATCTTTCACGTTTACAAGTCCGGTTGCAACCAATTTAACGGCGAGTTCGTAATCGCCCGGCCCATATCTGAAAGATCCTGAAGCGAGGATTTCCTTGACCGTGAAGTCAGTGATAGGGAAGCTGATCTGAGGAGCGCCCATTCCAACTTGGACATAAGTGCCACCTTGCTTGAGAACGGCGATGGCGGTTTTAATCGATGGTTCTACACCGGAAGCATCAATAGCAACATCTGGAGGGTTTCCGCCCAGCAAAGCTATGATCTTCGATGCTGAGACGTCTGCGCTGTCTGATCTGGACGGAATGAATGTGTGCGTGGCCGCGACTCTTTTGGCAAGGTCGAGACGATCTTGTTGGATATCGACTGCAACGATGGTCGAGGCTCCAAAGGCCTTTGCAACGGCGCCGATGAGCAAACCTGCAGGTCCTGCACCGAAGACAACAACAGACTGGCCAGCTGATACACCAGCTCGTCTTACAGAATGGACCCCAACTGAAAGCGGTTCAATCAGCGCACCTTCTTCGAGTGAGACGTGGTCGGGTAGCAGGACACACATGTCTTCGGGTAGTACGTAGTATCGAGCTAGAGTGCCGTCAAATGGAGGTGTAGCAGCGAAAGCCATCTCGGGACAGAGATTATACCGGCCTGCTTTGCACTGTTTGCAAAAGTAGCAAGGCACACCGGGTTCGAGCGCGACGCGGTCTCCAATTTTTAGTGATTTCACGGCTGCCCCTACTTTCACGATCTCTCCCGCAGACTCATGGCCAAGTACCATCGGTGCCTTCACAATGAATGATCCAATTGCACCGTGCGTATAGTAATGCACGTCTGAACCGCAGATGCCTGTTTGTTTGATTGCGACAAGTACATCTTTCTCGGACTTGAGCTCGGGAACTGGTCGGTCCTCAAATTTGACTGTGTTGATTTTTTGCAGCACAAACGATGGATTCTGGCTTCGTTAGATCTGATCTTGATTTGTGGCTATATTATTACATACATCGGCCATTTTGTATTTTTTTTAAGCGTTTACTTCAGGACCAAGACGTCCAAATCGGATCCAAGCTGAAGGGACGGATTGGTTTTTATATTTGACCTTGGGACATCGACCGTTTTGCCTGTTTCCGTTGTAGGAAATGCACCCCGCGGGATCGAGATGATGAAGGCACAATTCTTGCGTTCGATTGGCTCGCAGCTGGGATTTCCAGTCGATTTTACTAAACAGGAAATACAATTACGATCTGACTCTCCTATTTATTGTAATTGTTATTTTATTTCAATGTTTTAGATGAATTGGGGTTTTTGTGGATGGCTTCAAAGACCGAGGCGATGTCCGTCCCCCACTAGTGACTCGATTAGTGGGGTTGCGCTTAGCGCTTATCCACCCATAACCTCTGGGATATACGTGGGACCATTCTCCATCTTTCGAGACACGTGAGTCAAGCAGTAATGAATTACGATCATTTTGGTTTGTGAATACTTCACAATCAATTCAATAGATCACAAATTGACATCAATTGCTTCAAACACTTAAACATGTTCTCGGTTCACAAGGCGCTGCAATCCTCCATTAGCAGTGATAGCTGTAGCTTGACAAAATTCAATGAGAAGCTTCTGCGATCAAGATGGTAAATCATACCAAAAACAGACGTTACTTATGACTCTGACTGGATCCAGGTAGTGAGATACGTCAATATAAAAAGTGATTTATTGTATACTCTAGTCAGGAGACAGAGTAGCACGGTAAGGTACTTTATGGAGAGTAAGTCAGATTCGGAAAACTAGATGTTCACTCCCAACGCGTACAGGTCTCCTGCACTTCGTAAATCAAATCTGGTACTGTATATTCAGATTGATAGGCTATTACAGAACCCGAAAAATAACCTTTAATGTCAAAAATAATTGTTTTGAATTTATCCAACAAAAAATTGGTTTTTTCTTTGAACTTTTATAGCTTCTTTTGAAAGAAGATAGTTCTGCCAGTACTTCCTTCCCTCGAAGAAATGGTCCGGATCAGATTAGAATTTATCATTCTGGAATTGAAATCATAATCCCTGACTATGCTTATCACAATTGTCACTAAATATCGAGTCAGCTGGGCAATGCGAATAGTATATCAGCAGAGTTCAATGGACTGCTGCTTTGTACCTACTTGCCAACTAACAGAATCTGCTGAGTATGATACTGCAAGAGTGCGCAACTCGTTGAGCAAAGTATTACTCGATAATTCGAACTATAATTGACTTCTAGCTCAAAGAAATGGGCGACTAATCCTATATCACCAGAGAATTGAAGAAAAGTTATTGAAATTGGATGTAGATTAAGCGCTATCGAGTGCTATGGGTCATTTACAATATTTTTCAACTGCAGATTTGTTACGGTATTTCTCGACTCGGTCGCTAATGTGTATATTTTACCAGTTGAACTTTATTTTACCAAGGATTTGCAATTAAACTTGCAATATGCATCTATAATAGTTCATTCTAACAGTCTATATACTCCACTTGCAAATCGTTCGCCTTATGAAGTATATCCAAATTGGTACTTCACGTGACCCAGAACCAGCCAAATCTTGTTCTCCATTGGAGACTGGAGTGCATTATATTGCAGCTCCATTCACTTGTTTGAGCTCAATTCAATTCAACCACACTTAACGCACAACTACCAAAGCAACAGATATGAGAAGAGGAGTTGGCTTAGCAGCCTTCGACAAGACAGAGCGTGCCGCTTATTCAGACTTGGGGAGTTCGATATTATCGACACATGTATCGGAATTAACAGATCAGCTAAAGAGATTCCAGACTGCGCTGAGTAAATTTGCTGAGTCTCATGCTGATGAAATTCGGTCTGATCCCGTATTTCGCGCTGAGTTTGTCAAGATGTGTTCTGCTATTGGTGTTGATCCACTTGCTTCGTCGGCGGCAAATAAGAAGGGTGGGTCTTTCTGGGCAGAGTTACTCGGTCGTGACGTGGGTGATTTTTACTTCGACTTGGCCGTGCGAGTTATCGATCTGTGCCGGCGAACTAAGGATGAAAATGGTGGATTAATTCTTGTTGACGAAGTCCGAGCCCGGCTTAACTCCGTAGCGAAGTCAAGTGATAGCTTAGTTTCTCACGACGATATCGTCCGTGCCGTCGATACGCTGAAACCACTTGGACATGGGTTTGGCATTGTCTGGCTTGCGAATCGAGAGTTCATCCGCTCCGTTCCCCAGGAGATGTCATCCGACCAAGCCGTTGCTATTGAAGCGACTCAGGCCCTTGGATATATCTCTGTCCCGATTCTAAGAGATAATCTTAACTGGGAACATGCACGATGTCTCACGGTTTTAAATGATTTACTAGCTGCCGGTTTGGTCTGGGTTGATGACGAAGCTAGACCTAAAGAATACTGGTCTCCGTCTTGGATTAAACAATAAGGTCTGCATATATTCATGTTCATGTATCTAATTTTTCAAAATGGAAGGGAGGAAAGGTAGATAGGCGTTCCGGAAATATAATCATTTCTTTTCTAAAGCACTCAATCGTACTCGAACTGCATTTCCATGCGCGTCCAGTCCTTCCACATCCGCTAGCCGGACAACAGCTGGTCCAATATTCTTCAGTCCTTCCGGAGTCAATTCCTGGCTTGTTAAATGCTTCATAAAACTAGCAGTGTTGACGCCAGAGTAGACCTGTGCGTAGCCATATGTTGGAAGTGTATGATTAGTTCCCTGTATAAAATTAGTTAAAAAAAGCCTTTTGAACAATCCAAACAGATTATTATTGTAACATACACTAGAATAGTCTCCACAAGACTCAGGACTCCATTCACCGACAAATACTGATCCGGCATGTTTCACCGCATCGACATACTTGTTTGCATTTTCGATTGAAATAATCAAATGCTCTGGTGCATACCGATTACTCAGTTCTATTGCTTGCTCGACAGTCTTTACCAAAAACGTGCGCGAATGCTTAATTGCGCCTCGGACAATCTCGACTCTTGGTAGTCTCATAGCTTGCTCGTGAACCTGGTCTTCGATCGCTTGTAATTGCTCGGTAATTAAATCAACAGCAATCAAAACGACTTGCGAGTCGACTCCATGCTCTGCCTGAGAAAGCAAATCCGACGCAACAAATGCAGGATTAGAGGTCTTGTCGGCAATCACGAGTACCTCGGAGGGTCCCGCAGGCATATCAATACTCACTAATGCAGATGTGTCGTTCTGGACAAGCATTTTCGCGGTAGTAACAAACTGATTTCCGGGGCCAAGAATTTTGTTCACCTTAGGTATACTTTCCGTTCCGTATGCCATCGCAGCGACGGCCTGCGCGCCGCCAGCCAGGACAATCATGGAAGCTCCGACTTTATGGGCAACATACACAACTTCTGGAGTTAAAGTTCCATCGGCACGTGGGGGAGACGCAAGGATAATGTTCTTGCATCCTGCAACCATAGCCGGCACGCCAAGCATGAGCGCTGTCGATGGTAAAATTGCAGTTCCGCCGGGAACATATAATGCCACAGAGTCAATCGGTCGAGCAAATCGACTGCATACGACACCGGGTCTTGTCTCGACCACAAGAGGTTCAGTTTCCAGCTGAGCAGCATGGAATCGTCGAACGTTTTCAATCGAAAGGTCAAGTGCAGACCTAGTTTCGTCATCTAATTGCATCAATTCTTCCGGAAACGGTGCTCGAATAATTGGTGAGTCCAGTTTAGCCTTGTCAAACTTAGCCGTAAACTCCAGTAAGGCTGCGTCTCCTCGTGACCGAACAGCCTCGACAATTGGCGTCACAAGATTCAGAATATTGGCATTTTTTTGCGCCGGACGACGTAAAAGCTCGGTCAATTCAGCATCGGAAATGGCGGAAACATCAACGCGAGTAAGTTCAATTTTTCCTTTATTGTCCTCAACAGATGGTGCTGGCGCCACAACAACTTTGGGTGTCTGAGATTTCTCAGTTGATATGCCATTTTGTTCAGCCCATTTGCCCTTCGCATCGCCTTTCCTGCGGGTGATTTTTCGCGATTTGGAGTCCAAATTCCTTTCCACCTCTTCGAGCGAAACTCCATCACGCACTGCTTTGGCAAACGCGAAATACAGTAAATCTGCCATTTCCCAAGCTATTGCGCTTTTGGTCTTGGCTTCCGTCAGCTCTTCCGCTTCTTCCATAATTTTGGCTTTTAGTAGAGCCTCATCGGCGAAGATGCGTTTCGTATAACTACCTTCTGGCGCATCCTTCTTGCGAGACAGCAGAGTCTTTTCGAGTCCTGCCAGACCAGAGGACCCCCCGAAACACGAGAAAGTCTCGTTGTGACAGAATCCAGCTCCAGTTTGCTCGACTACAAACTTTAAACAATCACCATCGCAATCACTTGACACTCTGCGGAGATTCTGCACAGCACCGGAGGTTTGGCCCTTAAACCATAAACCACGTTTACGTGACTGATAGACTCCTGTTCTTGTGGAAATAGCATGAGCCAAAGACTCTTCGGAAGAGTAGACTAGCCCAAGCGCGGTATCATGGACGTCAACAACAAGAGTCGTAAATAGACCATCGGATCGATCAGATGTCAGACTTGAAGCAATAATTTTTGCGACTGAGATCTTATTATCCGAGGAGACGACATCGGTTGACAGTAACTGAAATGGAATCACAGCAATAGTTGAATCTAGGGTTGTAATCTTAGTGATGGAGTCAACGGTAGCTGACTCAGGAAATGTGACAAAGACAGTCTGGGGACCCAAATCAGGAATGAGGGTCTTCGCTGCCTTCGAGGCAAGTTCCGAAATGCCATTGTCGGTAGAAGAAACTGTGACTCCGACGGCCGCAGAGTCATAACTGGAACCAGGAACTATGATTCTAGTAAATGGCACGCCGGCATCAACGAGCGGTTTGACACACTTTTCAGGCACAGAAACTGCTTCCAAACCAGCGTCTAACAGGCCAATAATGTCGTCGACAGAAACAGCATCCCAGGAAATCACAGCAACGACATCGACAATGCCGAAATTGATACTTAAGAAGTCTTTAACTAAACTGACATCGCTAGCTGATGAAACAACAACGAACGCTCGCCCGAGAACATATAAGCCGGACTGCAAACTCGCATCCAAGTTGGAAGCGGGAAAGCACGGCGCGACAGAAACCATTGACAATTAAAATCTCCAATTGAATACCCTGTTCACAATGATAATGAGTGCAAGCACAGAAACAAAAATCCAAATATACTGCTCGGCAAGAGTCTATTAATAAAAAATAGGAATTGTAGGAACAGCTCCCGTGTTGATAATGACTCTATAACCAATTTTTTTTTGCCAGGCTGATTTTCAATGAAGTCGATGCAGTGGGAGATTACTCACTTTTGCGCTCTTGGTTTTTGTACCTGTTCTCTCGCCTACTCACGTTGTTCTTAAAAACTCTATTTACACTAAGAACTCTGCACGGAATAGGGACTGTTTAGGACAATATATCCGGGTTAGTTTAAGATCGACGTCTGCCTGGAGCAAATAAAATTGGAATTTACTGTTGTAAAGAGAATGAATGGAAAGCGAATACAGAAGAACTTGCCGGGAACGGATTGATTACAAGATAGCTGGGAGAGCAATTGGTGTGGATTTGACAGGATACTGCCCTGTAGTTGAGATCAATACCATGCCTGGTAAATCGAGGGGACTGATATATTTTTCATGCCAAGTAAACCTTAAACAGGAATTGCGTTGGCTTGAAAGTTGTAGTGTATGAATACAAAAGATTGAGAGAAATTGTTTCAGCAGTTAACGATCATTGTCGCATAAGAAATTAGGATCAAGATTCAAATTAATCAATCATTAAATGTAATGTCATCATTCGACTAAAAATCCATATATTGATGTTCTTATGATATTGACAAGAACTAGACAGAACTGATATGAATACAATAAGAATGGGGAAGAATTATTTGAGACTTTGTCCAATTTACAGGTTTCAAAAATTTGGCATATACTCTTATAGATACAAAGTCGAGATCAACCAGTTTTCAGATGCTTCGAAAATAAAAATTGATTTTATATTACGGAGAACAAGAATACGCGGACTTTGAAATCGTAGCAGGAATACTCTTGGATTAAATCTGATGTTGAGAATATCTAAATGGGGACATCCGTTTATGCAGATTCTAGTGACATAAACGACAAGTATTATATTAACGGCATTTACTGATTCTTGTCAAGTAGATTTGAAACCAAGGCCAATATTGTTTTGGTCAGGTATTTCAGATCCATGCGTTCGCTAGCAAGGATTTGATAGGCTATACCAACAATCTTGAAGATACTTGACCAAACGAAGATGAAATGATCTGATTCCTCTCTAGCTTGATCTGAAACGACAAGAGCAAGAGAAGTGCGACTGAGAGAGTACGGAGATGAGGTATAATGTCCGAAAATACAAGACAGTTTATAACAATGCGTCATAATTTAGCAGTAGATATCCCGAAGCTCTCGGATCAGCTTAAACCTCATACAAGAGGACACCGAGGACAAGCCATTGTCGAAGAGAGGCAAAATTTTTGTATTTGTGGTTATTTCGATGAGAGAAATGAGACGATCATTCTTATGGAGATATAACACCAAGAATTAAAGGGGAATTAAGTTGTATGATATAGTGTGGCATAGCATGGTATGGTATGAAATGGTATGGCATGGCATGGTGAGAAATGGGACTGATCAGATAGAGCTAAAGCCAGAGCTTAAGCTTGAGCTTGGTTGATGGATGTGGGAGATATTAGTCTCTGGCTTGCGAACCGTGCAGTTGAAGCATTTTGCTTTGACTCGCCAGTAAATATTTCAAAAAAAGGGCCCAAGTGAGTTTTGCGGTCGAGATCGGTCGCGGAACAAGAGACTGATTAGGCTTGTTTGGACAAGAAGTGGAATTGGATTGTGAACTACGGCGATGACGGTGCTGATCTGGCTGGGCAGAGAATGCACAAACCGCAGGGAGGAATGTCGAATAAGGGAGAACGAGGCACTATTGCGTTCCCAGCAGAGCCTGAATGGCTTGAGTAGTCAGGGGGATTGTGTTTAGGAGAGCGATTGGAATGAAGATCGTATAACTAGGAACAATGTTATGAGAAAGAAAGATAGAGAAGGTCGGATTTTCGGAAGAGAGATGGTGGTCGTGGTCTTGGGCTAATTGGTAGCAATTGATCGTGCAAATGCAGTTGGGATGCCGAGAGAGCGCAGAGCAGGGAGCATCGAGAAACGGTCTGCATGGAAAACGCATCACGGCAGAACTGCGTTGTTGACAGGTTGAAAGATCAATACTACGGAACTTTGTTCTGGCGCCAGACACGGGCAGAGACAATAGGATATCGATAAGGATACAGGAAATAATAGTTGGAGTGTGCCAGAATTGAGCCTGCATGCCATACATGGAGATGTAGAAGAGTAGAAGCGTAGATACATAGTCAAAGACGTACAGACAGTAGTAGATGCCGCAGCAGTAGTAAGCTCTCAGATAACTACGAACAAGTGGCGCGGGCCGGACAGCGGATCCGCGTCAAAGAGCAAGAAACAGCAACAACCCTCAATAGCAACAGCAGCCAGCAGCCAGCAGCCAGCAGCCAGCAGAACAGACTGTTTGGGCAAGCGGAGCTGCGGGATTTCAGCAGAAAAGTTCACCAGTCTGTGAGTTCGGTCGACCAAGACCCAGAAGGCGATGACATTAGAGCAATTGCGCAAGTAGCTGAGGCATATACTCCGAGAGGCAACCGGTAGATACTGCAATCGTCAAACGTAGAGCTCTTTAACGGACAGACGACAGTTCTGGTAACCACCAGACTGCAACATGCAGCTGCTCTCAATTTTTTCCCCCGGTTGCCATAACCAGGGTCCTCAGGACCCGTCCAGTCAGCAAGCAGCAGCAGTCACCTTACACGGCCGGGGGGGCAGACCACGAGCCGGTTGCCAGGACAACACGGAGGGGGCTAAGAATAGCAACGACTAGCCGACGAGACCAATCAGGGGCGGGGAGACGTTTGACGCCGAACGGGATTATTGAACGCGCGTCGGAAGGAAGAGCGAAATAGAGCAAGAGGGATAATATCGAGAGCGAGTATGCTCAGTGCACAGAACATTGCTCTAACAATGAGCCAAAACCTCGGCGCTGCTGCTCGATGTGGAAACTACAAATTAACCAGAGTCCGTATCAAGATAGTCGTGTTACTGTTTCAGGTATTTTTATCTGAAGCCAGGACTAATTGGTCAGAGGGCGGCTACGGACGATGAGCAAAGCGACTCGACTCGACTCGAAGTTGGATCTCGTTGTCCGTTCATTGAAGGGTTTTACGTCGACGACGACGTCGACTTCGACGTCGTCGTCGTCGCAGTAGCGGTGTCCTAATCGTCCTGTATTCTGGTCCGTTCTGGTGTGCCCTGCAGAGAGCATTTGGCACTTAATATCTATAATATTTACATTATCTATACTGGATTTTGGGTCCCTGGAATCGTCATTCCCCCATTCCACGCACGATGACGACCGCCAATTGCTCTCACAGAGACAAGAGATCCACTCGTCCAGTGCCTCTTGCCTCTTGCCTCTTGCCTCTCGCCTCTTACTGCTTGCTGCTTGCTGCTCGCCCCCCCCGATCGGCCTGATCCCGCTCGCCGTATGCACTTTCCCTCCGTCTGCCTTGCACGACGTCCTCGTCTCTGCCATCCATCGTAATCCACACCCAGTCTCTGACCCCTCCCTCGTCACTCCGTCCGCACATAAAAAGTTCCCCATAATCTTGCCTATCTAGCTAGCAGCCGATGGCCAAACCCAATCACCCACCGGCCACATCATTTCTGCCGGCCCAGCCGTTCCCTCCAGCGCGACTGTGAACCCTTCCAGCACGACGCTCCGCTGCCTGCGCCAGCCGCCGCTAACGCCATCCAGCAATCAGTAAATAATACGTATTCCTATTCGGGCAGCTCACAAACACAAGCCAGCCTGATTCTCTCTGCACAGACCGTGGGCCAACTTTTCTCTAGTTCTCAAACCCAGCCACGTCCGCGCGCCTCTTAACAGGGTGTTTAACTGCCTGTTTGTCGTGCTCCAACCACCAGACAAACCCGTAGCTACGCCCGCGGCGTGCACACTAAAGTACAGTAGCAAAGCGCAATAGAAAAATAAAATCCGCAGCCCACACACACCCACTCGGCCTAGTATCTGCGTTAATTCTCTGTGCGCTACCTGCCGCTTTGTAAACACAGAGCAATCCGCCCGACAGTCAAATACATCAAAACCTAATTTCTCCTCCTTTTCTTTGCTCGCCGCTCTTCTACCTCTGCTACCGCTACTTCTTCTGTCCTTTCCCTCCTTCTCTCTCTTTTTTCTTCTCGCTTCTTCCTCTTCTTCTCTCCAGCTCTCTCCCCCTCTCTCTCCTTCTCTTCGCCTTTCCAACTTCTCGTCATCTCTGTCCTCCTGGTAAGTCGGATCCCCGATTCTGATTGTGCAGCTCCCTCACAGAGGAGCTGCAATTGCTTGCTCGGCCAGGACTTCCGTACAATCGCTGATTGCGTGTCCCTGACTTTTGCTTGCGCCGTCCTCGTCCCACCTTACTCGCTCGTTCTACTAACCTTTGTCTTGTCCAGCATCGCCGGCAGCAATGATCTCCAAGTCTGTTCTCTCTGTTCTTGCCCTCGCGGCCTCTGTCTACGGTACGTTTGTTTTCCTTGTGTTTCAGCTCCTCTTGGCCTGCTGTCGTCAGTACTGTGTTTTTTGTTCGTCCTTTACTCGTTCATTCTCTGCTTATCCGCCGAGTCAAATGTCCTGCCACATGTTTAGGGCTTGCCTCTTTAGGAAACTCGCGCGCCTCATCCCTTCCGTTCCTTCCATCAAACAAACAAAAACATGCCCCCTGCCCAAAGCAATAATTAGTGTAAACAGCACGGCTTTTCTGCTTGTTTACCTTTTTTTTTTTTTTTTGATGTGTCGAATAAGTCGCTGTTTTGTTTTATTCCTCCGAGCAAACACTCTGACGTAACTGGCGTTCCGATTTTCCTTCATTCTTGCTGACATCTATTCTAGCTCAGACTAGCTGCAATGCTACCTCCTTGACGGCTTTCACCCAGGCTGATCTCGATAAGATTTCTTCCTGCGAGGTCTTCTCCGGCAACATTATCCTCTCTCCTCCTACCACTGGTGTCTCCTTCTCTATCAATGGTGTTCAGGAGATCGGTGGATCGTTGACTTGCACAAGCAACGCCAACCTCACCTCTCTCAGCGCAGCTTCCCTCGAGACTATTGACGGAACTTTCGATCTTACTGAGGTCACTCAGCTCGGAACTTTGAACTTCCCCAGACTTGCCACCGTCGGTGCTATCAATTGGGTTACTCTTCCGTCCATCCAGTCTTTGACCTTCACCACCGGTGTCACTAACTGCCAGGACATCCTCATTTCCGATACTAGTCTCAGCACCCTTGATGGTATCTCGCTTACTCAGGTTGCCCGTCTTGAGGTCAACAACTGCCTGGACTTGGATGAGATCTCCATGCCTCTGCAGTACGTTACTGATGCTGTTGACATCTCTTACAACGGTGCCACGAATGTTACTTTCCCCAGCCTTGTCTGGGCCAACAATTTGACCTTCCAGGACGTTTCCTCGATCTCGACTCCCAAGCTTTCCACTGTCAATGCTTCGTACATCATCATTTCCAACACCATGAAGTCGTTCGTTTCCAAGAACCTTACCAGCGTTGGTGGTCTCTCCGTCTCCAAGAACGACGCGCTCACTTCCCTTTCGTTCCCCAACCTCGAGACCATTGGAACTGCTGGTCTTGAAATTTCTAACAACACCAAGCTCGTCGACATCTCTGGCTTCCCCAAGCTTACCAGTGTCTCTGGTGCCATTGTCCTTGCTGGTGATTTCGATAATGCTACGTTCCCCGATCTCGATCTCGTCCGTGGTGCTGTTACCATTGAGTCCACCGGTGACTTCGACTGCTCTGACTTCGATGACATGAAGGAGAACCGTGAGATCCGTGGTAACGATTACGTCTGCTCTGCTGCTTCTACTTCGACCTCTGCTTCACTCACTGCTTCCGCTACCGAGTCTGGTTCGTCCTCAGAGGTTACTTCTGATGCCACCACTACTAGCGACTCGTCTTCTGAGACCTCCTCCACTGCTGCCTCTGCAACTTCTGCCGCTGCTTCTTCGTCCTCTTCTGCTGGTGCTGCTATTGTTGGAACTAGCACCTCCGGTGTTGCTTTTGGTGGTCTCATTGCTGCTATCTTCTTCGGCATCTTCTAAGTTGCTTAGACCTAATGGTTTTAAAACGCTGACAACATTTGTCTTAATTTTTCCCGTTTAATTGTTCTGCATGGGTTTCTACAGTGTTGTATAGGGGAGTCAATGCCGGATGTAAATAACAACCAGTGTTGTGGTTTTTGCGTTTTTTTGGGCGCGTAGGATAAACTAAGTTCGTGTACAACCGAGTTCTTTTATTATTATTATTACTATTATTATTACTGTTTTAATCTGGCACTTCAGAGATTCAATTGATGTGAATTTATCGAAATTTTGCTTTGATATTCTATTCTATTGGTCTTGGGTATTTCAATGTCTGTTTTCTTTTTGGCTCCACATATTTCGCTGCGATAGTAATCAAGTAGCGGTAAAGTTTTTCTTTCTTGTTCTTTCATCATTCTTTCGTTCATGTTTTTGTTAATTGTCCGTGGAGGAACCGTTTTTATAGTTTATGAATGAACTGTGCTTCCAAAGTATCGTAGGAGATAGATTGATTACTTTCAATTACATAGCCTAATTAGGCGTAAATTGAAATGAGACATGTAAGCGGAGGTGCTTGTGTTAGCGCGGGGGAGAGGGGGGTTAGTGTGCATTGCGAGCACTGAAACTTAGTTGCAGCAGGAAGAGAAAAAATAATTGTCGAGACCTGCAAAACACAATATAAAAATGTATATCAGGGAGGTAGTAAATGAAATTGAGTTCAAGATGCTCGTAAGATCATGAATAGGAAGGAAAAGATTGAACGAAATGGAGCTTGAAGTGTAGGAAAGTTTGCAAAAGGCAGTTCTTGAAAGAGCTGGATAAGTAAATACAAAAAAATAAAAACCAGAGAGGCTAATTTTTATTAAAATGGATAAAGAACTTGAGCTAGGGAAAGGTGAATACGGAAAGAAAGAGCGAGACAAATGACAGAAATGAAGCTGATTAGATTATTATCTAAGCGAGGGATAAGACCGAGCGATGGCTGCGGCGGTGAAAAACAGAGGTATGCTCGGGTTTCTACGAATTTTGAGTCGTTCTCGTTTTTCGCCCCTGGCGAGTAACAAAGAGAGAAACAGTCAACAGATTTGGCTGGCGTCATCTGGTGAACTGTGACATATTCCGGTGTATAGATTTTTGAGTTAACTTTGCTCTGTATTTATCTATATTTCCTGTTGGATTTGAATTCTTTGGACAAATAGGGGCCTGACAGGATGTCGACACTAAGAGAACGACGGAATTCGTTGATCGACCAAGAGAGCGCACGGCTATTGGGTGAATTTGACGAGCGTGACGAGTCAGTGATTGCAGATTCAGATGGTGAGTCGACGACTGGAGGAAATCCAGACGACGTGGAAGCGGGTGCAGCAGCGGCAGCGCGTGCAGACCAAGTGGCCGAGCAGGAAGTCAACGAGTTATCAACGAGAGGGCTAGTCACTTTGTTTTGCTCATTGTATATCGGAGTCTTTTTATGTGCGCTTGATGGTACAGTAATTGTGACGTTGATATCACATATAGCATCCGAGTTTCACGAATTGCGCGCGGTGTCGTGGATTGCGACTTCCTATCTGATTGCACTGGCGGCCTTCCAGCCATTGTATGGGAAATTATCTGATATATACGGACGCAAAGCACTGCTTCTGTTCAGTAATTCTGCATTTGCAATTGGATGTATTCTTTGCGGATTGGCTCCTTCAATCTGGTTTCTTGTATTTGCTCGCGTAATCGCAGGTATGGGCGGCGGCGGACTTAATTCGTTGTCGGTTATCACACTGTCGGATCTTGTTCCACTCCGCCAGCGAAGCCTGCTTCATGGAATTGGTTCCGTTTGCTACAATTCGGGTGCCGCTGCCGGCGGCGTGTTTGGTGGACTCATTACTGATGCAGTTGGCTGGCGATGGGCGTTTTTCATCCAAGTACCCTTCGTATTGATTTCTGCAGTCGCGATTCAGCTCAATCTCAAAGGCAAACCGTCCCAGGAAATCGTCGTCGAGACAGATCGGCTGAAACGAATTGATTTTCTCGGCTCATTCACGCTTGTCACAGCACTAACGACCTTCATGCTCACTCTGTCGATCGGCGGGAATTACGTAGAGTGGTCGAGTCCTTGGGTTCTTATTCTCGGCACCGTGTCGTTTATGTTTGTCGCTGCTTTCGTGCATATTGAAAAGAAAGTAGCCACGGAGCCCATTCTGCCAGTCCAATTACTGAAAGACCGAACGATTTTGGGGTCGGCCTTGTCAAACTCGCTTATCTTTATGATTTCGTACTCACATCTGTTTTACGTTCCAATCTACCTGATCGCTGTCCGCGGCGTTTCAGCGACCACGGCGGGCACAAACATCATTTCAAATTTCATCGGCACTGGAATCGGCGCCATATCGACCGGTTCTTACATGCGAGGTACAGGCAAATACTATTGGTGGATGGTGTCCAACGCAACTTTACTTTTCCTTGGTTGCATTCTCGTCTCAACCTACAGTCCGGCAACGCCCACGTTTCTTCAGGTGCTCTTTCTGCTTATTCCCGGAATCGGGTTTGGCTCCCTCATTACGTCGACTTTGATCGCTCTAATTGCGTCAGTTCCACACGAATTCCAGGCCGTTACCACATCCATCAACTACGGCTTCCGCGCGCTCGGCTCGACTATGGGCGTGTCCATGGCCTCCGCCATTTTCCAGAACGTCCTCGGATCAAGACTCTATGCTCGAGTAACTGGTCCTGGGGCCGCCGAGATCATAGAACGTGTCATGGATTCCGTTGAAGAAATCGAAAATCTTCCCGAGGAATATAAACCGCTTGTAATTAGCTCGTATTACGATGCTTGTAAAGGCGTTTTTTATTTTGCCGTCGTACTCGGATTTTTGAACATCGTTTCTTGCGCAGTTATGAAAGAACACACGCTACATACGACAATTAATAGACGATAGATTATCATTTATTGATATGCTAAGTTATAAATTTATAGGGATTTTTACATTTTTTATATTATTTTTTTTTGGATAGTATTTGGTTGAATTGATGCTGATAATCGGATGATTGAAATGGAGCAGAACAGCTGGGAGTGAGCTAGACTAGGTGAACCGATTGGGCCCTACTGCTTATCGATACTGACTAAGCGCGGTCCCTCGGCAGCTATTTACCCCAAGAAAGGGATCCATCCGTGCGGATCTCATGTGAGTCAGAATCAAAGAATTTCCGAAGCCCGTAGAAACCGGAATAATAAGAATCCACTCGAATAACGGCATGCACAGTTGGGATTAGAAATCATAATTGAGAACGATAAAACCAGTGTACAGAACCCGAGACGATTGGACATGCTGGCGGCATTTAGTCGTTATTTGCGAGGACGGATGGTTAAGGTTCGGAAGGTGGGACTCGAGCTCGTAATGTGGGATGCGAACCTCGGAGGGGACTCTTGAACTCAATCATTGGATCTTCTGTTGGTGGGGTATTTGGATTACCAAACATGCAATATAAATAGTCCTGGACAGCACCTCTTTCCTTCACCCCAAATTTAGTTTTGTCAACTCAATTGCTCTATCCGACTATGTCTGCTCCCGATCTTACTGTCTACACTGCTCCAGCGCCTAATGGCATCAAAATCACGGCTGCGCTCGAATATCTGGGCCTGCCTTACAACGTCCGGACGCTCGCATTGAGCAAGATGGAGCAGAAGGAACCTTGGTATCTTGAGATAAATCCCAATGGTCGCATCCCTGCTCTTGTTGATAACACAGATGGAAAAAATGTGCATCTTATGGAATCTGGCGCCATCTTGCTCTATCTGACTGACAAGTATGACCCAGAGTACAAGCTTAGCTACCCTGCCGGCACTAAGGAGTACTACGAAGTTCTCGAGTGGACTTTCTGGCAGGTTGGTGGAATCGGCCCCATGCAAGGCCAGGCTCTCCACTTCTTGCGTTACTGCGCGACTGATAACAAAGACGTTATCGCCTACGGGTTTGATCGCTACAAAAACGAGGTCCGCCGTTTGTACTCTGTTCTCGAATCCCGCTTGATCAAGCAGAAGACTGAGCTTAACTCCCAGTATGTCGTCGGAGACCATATCTCCATCGCAGACATCATCATTCTCAGCTGGGTTTTGTTCGATACTTATACCGATATTGACTCTAATGAATTCCCGGCAGTCCTCGAGTGGCAAGACAGAATTTCTTCCATTCCATCTGTTAAGAAGGGTCTCGACACTCCTTCGCCCTTGACCATCAAGGAGCTCGCAAAGGACGCTGCCGCTGTCAAAGCTCTTGCTGAAACTAACAAAGGCTGGATTAAAGATCAGCTCGAAGCTCAGAAGAAATAATTGTACAGATAGAGATAATTTTGATAGTTCTGTTTACACCACATTTGTTCATGTATTTAGAGTTAAGTCAGTGAGTCTATTCCTGTTCATTCTAGAAATTTCATACTATTCTGTCGTCCTGACAACGTTCATCATGTGATCAGGTGCGGAGCTACAAAGCACATGTAAACAACATACCTACCACTGACAGATCAGATTCCTTCGGCGAGAACAGTTATCTGGTGAAATTCTTTAGTCATAATACTCTGCATGACGTCTATATAGAACTAATATTAAAAAGAAAGCAAAGAAAACAACATATTTTATCTTTAAAAACACAGAATAGGAGAAAAATTAAAGAGAAAATTAATTTTATAGTAATATAAAACTAGATCCAACTAGCGATTGCTTAGAACATAGCAAGCGCAGCGAGGACCAGACCAAGAAGTCCGGTAGCAGGAGCCAAATGGCCAGCAGCACCAGATGAGGAGGACGACGAAGCGGAGGAAGATCCGGACGCGGTCTCGGAAGCTGAAGCAGAAGAATCAGTAGCAGTAGCAGAGCCAGTAACCTCGGTGGACAAAGTCGAATCAGCAGTGGTGGCAGCAGAAGAACCGCTGCTACCAGTAGCCGTAGAGCTAGGAGGAGTGCCGGAAGAGGCAAAATTGTCGGTCTCTGCAGAGTAAGTCAAAGACGAGGAAGCAGTAGACGCGGAGTAAACCGAGTAAGCAGACGACCAGACCGACTTAATAGCTGGAAGGATGCTCTGACCATTGCGGTTGACGGCATCGACATTAGGAGGAGGAATAGCAATGGTATCATCATTGTAGTAACCAGGAGCAGAGAAGTTGTTGTAAATGTTGGAGTAGTCAATTGACTCAATGGCAACGTCACTGCTGTTAGCAACAATAGAGAAAACATTAGCATCAATATCACCTCGGCCAAGATGAGGAAGATCCCAGTTAGCCTCGATGGTAGCAATCTCCGAGTAATGGTTGTAAAAGTTAGAATCAGTAGTTCCCTTAAGATCATCAGGAATGATTCCTCCAAGAAGGAGAGCCCAGATACGGTTCTGGTCTCCGTAGGTCTCGTTCTCGTCGAAGGTCAACAAGACAAGCGTATCCTTCATGAAGTAAGTGTTGTTAAGAAGAGGGGTGAGGAACGAGCGGGACCAGGCACCAGAAACATCGATAGTAGAGTCATGACCATCGTTGGTCATGTTGGGTGTGATGAACGACCACTGAGGGAGCTGCTTGTTGTCAAGATCATCGTAGAACGAGGTGAAGTTCTTGATGTTGTCAAGACGGGTAGCATTCGTCGCAACGTTGTCGTAGATCACAAGAGGGTTGTGCTTGCGAACATAGTCATTAGCCCAGGACTCCTGGTTAGAGTAGTTAAATCCCTGGAAACCAGCATAAGGCTGGTGCTCCTGATATTCGGCCCAGGAGATATTCTTGTAATCAAGAAGATCAACAACGTTGGAAACATTGGAAGGAATTCTGAAGAAGTTATCAGAGTTCATACCGAAGTAGTCTCCACCGACAGCCGCAACGTACTATCACATCATTTCTTAGCATACGAACTTTTATATCCTCTCGCATTTCGTTTCAACTTACGTTAGGCTCGGAAGGATGAGTAACCGAGAAGTAGTTGGTAAGAGTAATACCAGACTTGGCGAGCCACTGGAGATCAGATTGGTCATTCGCAGCATCGAAATCCTGATTTGCGTTCTCGCATTAGTATTCATATTATTAAGACAGAATCGTCAAGGCACTTACAGTGTTCTCAAGCCAGATGACAACGAAACGGTTGAAAGCAGATCCAGTAACGCTGGAAGTCTCCTCACCAACAGCAGCAGTAGCAGCAGCAGCAGCGATCTCAGAAGCCGAAGGATAAAGGGTCGAATATACAGGCGTCAAATCAGCAGACGAAGACTGTGCAAGAACTGCGGGCGCAAGTGCGGCCAAAGCAAGGCCAACCTTGGAAAGAGTGTACATTGTCAGTGGAAAGCTAAGAGGTACGTTTATTGAAAGAAAAATTATAGAATACAACTCTCGTAGGGCGATAGCAACGAAGGGGAATAAAAAAAAATAGCAGGAGAACAAGGGCAGTCAGCGATATAAATAATTTAACGAGACAAGGGATATCCGCAGTGGCGGAAAATACGGGGATCTTTTTCTCAGAAGAACAGTTTGCCAACAGAAACCAGTTAAGAGCATAGACACCCTACGTAAATCTCATAGGCTTGGTAAAACCATGCAATTTCTTGAAAACCAAATGAGCAAGAACCAATCGTGCCAGCAGCTAGTGGGGTATCAGACCAATTAGCAACCCGAGAGGCAATATGTAATCTTTCAAGAACAGAAGCGGATAGGTCCAATCATGCACACGTGGGTTCAATGGACTTGTTCGTCAGGCAATCTCCTCACAAGTTCCCACTGAATTTCCGACCTAGTAAGAGACATACGGCCCGGCTATCTTGAGTCAAAGCCCAGCACTTGACCGTATTCATCATCAGGGACAAATATCTAGATAGCCGTACGCAACTACTTACTCTATCATCAATCAAAAAATCAGTCAAGCTGCAGATAAAATCGTGAGTTCGCTCAAAAATCCTGAGATGTTTCATTCAATTTCCAGCTGACATTTCAAATCACAAACCGATTGACAGACAAGCCGATCAGCACAGCACCCGGACATAAACTGCATGCAAACTTCTTCTAGCACACTCCCTGAGACCGTAAACTAGGGAAACTTTGACATATTTGGTTACCTCCCGCGCAAACTAATAAAACCTATCGAAATATTAATTTCATCAATTTCAAACTTGCTTTTCAATGCACATGTGCCTTCTCAGCTCTCCTCTCACGCGCCCAATGGCATCAAAAGGGCGAGCCCACGAGCTGCCGCGCTTAAAGCGGCGACCAACGAGAGAGCACATAATTGTTGAATTTCGATACGAAGTACGGAATACCTTGCCGCATGCTTGGAATCCCCCTGCCACGGCTGCTGAAAATTGGTTCAGGCCACTTCCGGATGCTTGTAGTTCAATTTCCAAGAACCTCCTTTCTCGGAGGCTCCGCAGGTGAGAAGACCAATGATCTCACTTCTCCAGTGACATGTGCACCCCTGCCACATCTAGCGAGGCTTTTGTAGCATAGCCGCTCGGACAGCGGCAAACCCACGTGCGCCGCAATCAACATCCTGACGCAGAAAACTTCAAATTAGTTAGCTTCTCACGCACTGGAGGTATTCGGTTATACTGCACCAGAGCCATCCAACAACAATTGAACCGAGGATGACAGGAAACGAATCAGGACCAACAAAGCTCTCCATAGTAAGGAAAGAGTTGCAATATTTTCGCGCCACTTTGACAACAACAGTAGGGCAAAATCATCTCATAGCGGACGAAACCGATTAGGGAGCTTGTCGGTGACCCTAACTTTCTCATTTTGGACCCATGCCGTGAGCACACTCTCGGCGCCGAGCGAAGACAAGCGACCGTCTCAACCTCGACAAAGGTGAAGTTTCTCCTGCCGAGCCATCTGTTGCAGTCGTGAGAAATACAAGCCTCCATCAGCCCAGAAACCGGTGCATGTTCCGGAAAACGAGGAAATGATCATGGCTTTCTTACCGTTCCAACAGAAAGCCTTCTTGAGAGATTCAACTCAAGGCGGTCCGAATATGCACACCGCAATTACAGAGTATCGCGTCTCGAAGTGCCCTTAGCGCACAAAATCTGATCAGACCCGATTCTGCTAGTGGATTCAACTAATTCCGGAAACCTTAGCCCACTCGAATTTTCTCTCCTCTAATGCCACCTCATTCGAGCGCTGCCTCCTCGCAAACTCTCAGAACTCGTGGTCTCATTAAGTCACTCACCCAGTAAACAGGCGAGGACTTCATCCGCCTAGATCTGTCTTGTTTCTTTTTCGCCGTCATTATCCATCTCTAGTTATCTCATTGCGACATCTAGACCACAAAAAATTTGTGACTGCGGTCTCTTATCTTGATCAAATTTCCTCCCATTTCTCCTTCCCCTCATATTTTTTTCCTGCTTTCTGTCTCTCATCACCTTTCATTTCTGTTATTCAGTATGGCAGACTCTGCGACTAGATACGAGAAATTACCGGCTGGATGCCTTAACACTTCTGGCGGCAAGAGACACCGTTGGTGCAACCAGTGGGTATGGATGGGCATCGGCTTGCTCGTTATCGCCGGCGTTGCTTTAGGTATGGGAATTGGTCTTCGGAACTATCAGAATGCTCCTTCGGCAGCCTCCGATTCAGGAACATCAACCACCTCGACCTTGAATTACACCGTCAATACAGACTGGCGCCTTGATCCTTCAGAGTATGTTTTGGATACGTCTTGGGATTCATCCGCAGAGCCAACGACTCGCGTGTATAATCTTACCATTTCCGAAATTGTTGCTTGGCCAGATGGATTCCAGCGCATTATGACTGTGATTAACGGCCAATATCCTGGTCCTTTAATTGAATGCAACTCCGGGGACAGATTGATCGTCAACGTAATCAACAACTCTGTTAATGAGACCACAATTCACTTTCATGGAATTTACCAGAATGGCACTAACTATATGGATGGAGTGCAGGGTATTACTCAGTGTTCGATTCCGTCAGGAGGGTCTTTCACGTACAACTTCACAATCACTGACGACCAATACGGCACTTATTGGTATCATTCTCACTATGGTCCTCAATATTCTGATGGCGTTCTAGGACCAATGGTTATTCACTCACCCATAGAGGATGAATATATTGGTGATTTGTATGATACCGATCAAATTGTACTGATCCAAGATTACTACCATGACATTTCATTTGCGTATCTTGAGGCATATCTTGCACCTGACAATGAAAATACTGAACCTGTTCCGGACAATGGTCTGATTAATGGCGGAAACTTTTTCAACTGCTCGAAAACTCCAGATAACACTTGCTACCAAAATATCTCATCGCGCGCTTACATTGAACTGCAAGAAAACAAGAAGCATCGACTTCGTATCATCAACGTTGGGTCCTTTGCGGAAATCGAGTTCTCGATAGATTCTCATCCTCTTTCACTTGTCGAGGCTGATGGATCGACTGTGAAGCCTATTACGTACCATAAAATCAAGATGTCAGTAGCACAACGTTATTCAGTTATCGTGAACGCAAACCAGACAAACGACGCAGACTTAAAATTTTGGATGAGAGCCGAAATTAATCAATATTGCTTCGCAACTACCAATCCCGTTCTTGATACGGGTGTAAAGGCTCTGGTTAAGTATACCAACACAACTATTGCGCATAAAGAATCCGTTGGATATACAAATAGCATCGCAACGACTGATTCTTGGGATGATGTAGCTGCAAATGTGAAATGTCTTGATTTCAACAATACTGAGATTGAACCGTTTATCGCATATGAGCCACCGGCGCACACACACGCATATCGGTTCGATTCATCATTCCAGATTAAAGGGAATCAGCTCGACCGTGGATATATCAACGGCACGTCTTGGTACCCCGCTGATTATCCGACTCTTCTATCAGCCTATGATCAGCTCAATCCGACTTTGAACGAGTCGCTAACGAACAGTAACAGCTCCGATCTTTTAAACACATTTGGAGCACTTCCTCTGGGTATTTATAATAGCGATCAGTACCAATACGTTGCCAATCTGCCGGATTACGCAGTTGTCGACGTACTTCTGAACAACCTTGATGATGGATCACATCCATTTCATCTTCACGGATATAAGTTCTGGGTTCTAGGTGCAGGTTCCGGTAACTACCACTCAAGCAATAAAAAAATCATTCTCAACACACAGAATCCAATTATGCGCGACACGGTTGGTGTTCAAGGATACGGCTGGGTCCTTGTCCGATTTATTGCTGATAATCCAGGTATCTGGGCGTTCCACTGTAAGTATTGTTATTTTGGCTTTGCTATCGTTAGACTGTGACCGGTGGACTGATGTTTTCTTAGGTCACATTACATGGCACGTAGAGGCCGGCCTTATGATGCAGTTCCAGACAATGTCGTCTAAGATTGGCGAGTTCCAGCCTCCGGATGAGTGGCGAGAGCTTTGCTCTGCCTGATAGAGCTTCACCTTACCATCTTTATAGACGTTTCGTGAAAACAGAGATTTGTATTTGAGTGCTTTATTGCGTGGCATATTATCGGGAAAGTGGATGTCGCGCTGAATTTATTTGCGCGATCGCTAGGTCTAGATGTTGCCACGCTCTCTTGGGCTTTGTACTTAGTTTTATATTTTGAGTTTTAATGAATGGACATGTTTAATGGACTGAGCCAGGCTTGTTGGCCGGTGTGCGTGTTCTTTCAGGACAATCACCCTCTACTTTTAGTGGGAACTTATATTGCTCTTCCGTTGAGGGAATAATCAGATCTAGATCACTTTTCGACCGAGTCTGTCAGACCATTAAAGTTCTGCCACAGTCCTGCTTGGGAGAACTTGATCTGATAATTAGAGCAGTCAGCTCCGCACGGAAGAGAGCAAGCACAGCACTTGCAGGCATTACGTCTTTCAGGATTGTTGGATTAGGATTGTAATTGATTTTGTAATTGATAAAAGGTTTAAGTAAATGTACTTTGCGTGAAATCGAGATTGTAGTAGCTATCGCAGCACTATTACGTACTTGCCGGTTTATGATTGTTGCCCTAACTATGGACTGAATGGCTCGATTCGACTCCTAGACACGCATGGCACCATCTGTCCATGAGCGCAGATTCTAAATAGGCTTTGATTATTCGTACTTGTGAAAAGCTGCTAGTTCTGGCTATAAAAATACAATAATGTACCGAATGCGCAGGCTTGTGCTATGCAGCATGCTCTGCTAATAGCAGTCCACTGGGTTGCCTGTCCCAATTGCGGCGCGCGTAGCTTTAACGAGCATAAATTACATTTCGACGCGCTCATTCTAGTCCAGTTGGTCCTTCACATCTGATCTGTCGTCTATAACTTTCTGTGATCGATCAATTTACACGCTTCTTATACTCATATTGTTGTTATTTTTTAATAGTTAGCTGGATATCATGCAGCTAACCGAAGAGGCTGATTTTGTAGGACAGGATCTCTCTTCCGAGCAATCAAGTAATCTGGGATCGCTGAATCATCCATATGATTTGATCTGCTTAGGATTCGGCCCTGCAGCCCTTGCTATTGCTATTTCTATTTCTGAAACTGCTCCAGATCGTCTTTCCAAAACTATTTTTATCGAGAAGCAGGCTCAGTTTACTTGGCATGGTGGCATGCTGGTACCTGGATCGTACATGCAAATTAGTTTCTTGAAAGATTTTGCAACCCTGCGCGATCCCAAGTCGCGCTTCACTTTTCTCAATTACTTACAATCTCAGAATAGACTCATAGATTTCATCAATCTAGGAACTTTTTATCCACTCCGAGAAGAATATCAGGATTATATGCGATGGTGTGCGTGCTCGTTCCAAGACCAAGTTCGCTATAGTGAGATGGCTTTACAGGTTGGACAAGTTACCTCAGGGACATCGCGGGCATGCCGACCTCTCGATATTCTTCGTGTTATTAGTCAATCAGTTTCAGATGGGAAAAAAATTTTGCGCTACGCTAAAAATGTTGTGGTCTGTACGGGTAGTAGTCCTCACATTCCTAACTGCTTCCCAGAAGCTGTCAGATTACAGTATAGCATACACGCGGCCCAAATTTCCCCTCACGAGCGCTTAGCACATTCTTCAGACTTTGTATACTTTTTTCCTCGAATCAAAGATGCTGAAAAAACAAGTCTGAAACCTATTCGTATTGCTGTACTGGGCGCTGGGCAATCTGCAGCTGAAATCACCTACTATTTACTGAATGAGTTGAAATCAGCTCACGTTGATATAATCTTTCGGTCTCGGGCGTTGCGCCCTTCTGATGACACAGCATTCGTTAATGAAATTTTTAATCCGTCGGAAGTGGATGAGTTTTATGATTTGTCCTCCTCACAGAAGAAGCGTCGGATAGAAGAGGATAGGGCCACAAACTACAGCGTGGTGCGGGTTGAGCTTATTGAAAAATTATACGAATTTATGTACGCACAAAAGTTACGAGGCACAAGACGGCTGCGGATTTTGAACCACAAAATGGTGAGAAAGGTGACCGATCACAAACTTTTGGAGCTGCAATTATGTGATGCTGAATATGACGGTGATTCTCTTCATGAGCAATACGAAGAGTACGATTTTGTGATTGCCGCCACTGGATATCACAAGCAGGCTCGAACTGAGGCCATATTGTCGAGCCTGCATCCACTTATAAAAAGTTCCAATGGAGATCACTTGCCAGTTGATCGCAACTACCGCCTACAATTGAATCGAGATCAGATCACGGCTGGAGTTTGGCTCCAGGGGTCGTGTGAGAACTCGCACGGTCTAAGCGACTCTCTTCTATCAGTCATGGCAGTCAGAGGGAAGCTGATTGTTGATCAGGTGTTTCAAACATCATGCTGATTATCAGACTAACTGTTTGATAATCATTCACAGCCTTGCTTGAGTTTCTTTGTATATCCAGCTAAATATCATTAAACCTTAAGTTATCAGATCTCCCAGCACAGGAAGCCGCAGCACTTGATCCAGGAACATGAATTTTACATTCAGCTCATATTACTAAATAATTTGAAATCTGCTTTGATTAAAAAATAATAACGGATATATTTAGCTAATAAGGACGAGCAAAAGTTAGTAAAAAGAGAGTAGTTAAGCTGAGGAGTAGTGCGCTAATGAGAATATTGGTGAAGTAATTAGCCTTTTTTCAGCCAATCCATATCTCCATCAAAACCATTAGATTTTCAAAGGACAAAGTTTTCACTACTGTCCTCATTGGATTTTTTTGTTTTGTTGGTGAAATAATTGCAGGATCGGTTGTCCTGCAAAATTTCAAATGCTGATTTTTTCTATAACCTTGTACAGAGCAATCACCTTTCCAAGGCACTTATCTCGGGTACTGTGTTCCCAACATCATATGCCGATTCAATCTTCTTGTCAAGACAGCTGGCTCCAACCAAATATAGTGTACAACTAGCAGAACGACTAATCTTGTAATTAAAACGACTCTTTATCCGTATGGTAACGCGCCTCACTACTTGCGACTTAACTAAGCGTTGCATTAGATTACTTAGACAGATCATTTGCGAGCTAGTGAATCAGCGCGCCAGACCGATGAATGTTGTGGCACAGAATTCTATGTTTAATGCGATTTTTTCAGTCTAGAAGATCAGATTCATTCAAATTCGCTGGTTTATGAGAATATACGTTCCAGTTAGTCAGATCCATATTTTCAGATCCTAATCCATCGGACAATTATGCAGACATTAACTAGATTTCCGCGGCTGAAGCATTTTTCTTCGTCGTCTGGAACGGTACGGGAAAAATCCTTTCATTTTTCGGCATTTGACAACTTCGAGAACATTATTACGAAATGGGGACTGTTGTTGAGCCATTTTAGCGGTGACCAGTCTCCTTCATTTTTAGTCTGCGATTCCTCAGGAACACGAGTTGCTCTCAGCGATGGGCAAGACGCGATCGTCTATACGGATTATGCTGGAGAAGATACTTTCGAGTCTACTGCGCTGGTATTCGGAAAATTAAATGATATAAATTTTTCTGGACTGAGAATATCCATCACATTTGGTCTTGAAGAAAATATGACCATTCTCTATGACTCCTCCATTCCCTCTGACTTTCTACCTGATCTTGTTTCTCAGATTAATAGCACCCCTTCAAAATTGAGTATTTTGAACGAGAACTGGTCAACAATAGCCGGTCCTCAGTATTTGCACGAATTTTTAGACTACTCTTCCGACTCAATTGCCTTGGAATTTTTACACTTGGATTACTCAGTAACCAGTTTGTCTTATCGCCAGCTCGGACAACTTTCCTTATGTCTCAGTGACAGGCTTTCTAAGTCAAAGTCTAGGATAGTTCCAATTATTATGCCCAAGTCAGTTGATATGTACGTGGCAGTTCTGGGGGTTTTGCGAGCTGGGAAAGCGTTTTGTCCTATATCAGAAGATGCTCCGGAGGACAGAATACGGCTGATCATTGAAGATATAGAAGCTGATATAGCACTTGTCAGTCGCGAAACAAGCCATTCGATATCGCAAATTCCTATTCAATGCATAAAAGTGGAGTTTTCAGAGCTATTCGATATGCCCAACAAAGCGTTAAGTCCAGTGAGCGGATTTGAAGTAGCCTACTGCATGTTCACATCCGGATCGACCGGCACGCCGAAAGGTGTATTAGTAACTCATACCAATGCTACTCAAGCTATCCTTGCTCATACGTTTCTTCCATCTTTTAGCCGGTTCTTGAATTTTGCTTCTCTCACATTCGATGTCTCTGTCCTGGAGATGTTTCTGCCCTGGCTCAGAGGTCATACTCTAGTTTCTGCCGATAAACATCTGCTCATGGATGATCTTGCCGGAATTATAAATCATATGAATGTCGATGCTTGCGAATTAACTCCATCTGTTGCAGGACTGCTTAGATTTAGGGATGTTCCACAGCTGAAACTTTTGATGACAATTGGAGAAAAGCTAACGAAGAGTGTTATTCAAGAATTTGGTTCTACGGGTATTTTGTATAACACTTATGGACCGACCGAAGCCGCTATTCAATGTACCGCTACAATGGAGGCAATTGAATCTAATTTTGACGTAAATGACATTGGAATTCCATTCCAAACAACGTGTGTCATAGTTGCCGACAGAGACAATACAAATTCAATTTTGCCTCTCCCGGTTGGATGGCTTGGAGAACTTGTGATCTGTGGCGGTCAAGTAGCCAGAGGCTATTTGAATAAAGCTGGCTTAACAAAATCGCTATTTTTAGAAGATGGCAATAGATTTGGGAAGTGCTACAGATCTGGTGATCTTGCCAGAGTTCTACCGAGTGGTCGAATTTCCTTTGTTGGCCGTGTGACAGAAGGTCAGGTCAAGCTTCGAGGTCAACGTCTTGAACTTGCCGAGATTGAACATGCTTGCAGATTTCCCAGTCTAGCTTTGACTATACGTCAGAAACTAGTACTGGTAGTAGCTGGGGATATAGAGCAGGCAAGATTCAATTGCGAGCGTTCTTTATCGAGAAATATCCTTCCTGACATCTACCTGTCGATTGACCGAATTCCGCTAGTTGCTTCAGGCAAGACAGACAGAAAATCTATTATAAAATTTGCTGAGGAGTCGATCTTTCATGAAGAAAGTTTTGCATATTTGAATTCGAATGAAGAATATTTGTCTCGTGTGATATCTGCAAAATTGGATATCAAAATTGGGCCGAAAACTTCATTTCGTAGTGTTGGTCTGGATTCACTCTCGTTGATGGAAATTGTTGCGGAAACTCGATCATCCTCAAGTATTATACTGACCGTCGCAGATATGCTTGTTTCAGACAACGTACGCGATGTATTGCATTCTACGACTAATAGCAGCTACAATCTAGACAGTGGATCAATTGCGAATCTGATATCAACGCATGCACATGCATTTCCACAGAGTGTTGAGGCTGTGCTTCTAGCAACCTCTTTTCAGACTGGCGTTATTCTTGAATGGTTTCGGGATCACAGACTTTATTCTAATAAGATTAATTTGTTGATCAAAGAGGTAGGCTCGAGACAAGTTATTACAAGGGCTTTCAAAGCTCTTATCGATCGCCATGAAATCCTACGAACTGGGTTTGCTCAATGCAATGGAATAATTGTTCAAGGGATTTACAATAATTCTAACTGGTTCTCGATTACTTCTTATCAGAATGAAATTCCGTTCGAAGAGATAACAACTCCACCGTTTAAAGTATGTCTCAAAAGATTATCCTCAGATACCTGGAGAGCAGATGTCTTTATCCACCACGCAATATATGATGGATGGTCTTTCGATTTAGCTCTCAAGGAGTTAGACTCGATAATACGCCTTGTACCTCTACGTAGGCCATTTCAATTCAAGGAGGCGTCTCAGTTTTGTCACAATTTTGCAGATAGCTGGTGGACAAGATATCTTGCCGACGCAATAACTGCACCTTTACCACGACTACTAGAACCTGATGTTATACAGTCCACTCTGATGATCGAAAAAGTATCACTCAACTTTCATGAGATTTTTGAACTTGCTACTGCTGCCTCGGAACTGGAAATATCAGTTCAGAGCATTTTTCAACTGGCTTGGGCAAACGTCATTCGCGATTTATCAAACTCAAGCCAGGATACCAATGAAATCGTATTTAATACGGTTGTCTCACGACGGACCACTCTGGTTGGAACCGGATATGAGGAGGCTCTTGGTCCTCTGATTTCCCTTCTCCCTATCAGAGTCGACTTGAAAAAACCGGAGATCGAATGCCTGCAAGCGCTGACAAAAATTCAAGCTGAGCTTATTAGGCATGCAAATGTAGATTTTCAATATCTTTTAGATATTTTGAAAGGCCAAATGATTCCGACACTATTTGTGTGGCAGGATTCAGGAGTGCAGCAGCCCTATCACTTCCAGATTTGTAACGAGTCTGATAATACTGAGGTATTTGCTGAAATTCTAGATTGCTATTCTTTTTGCTTACGGAAATAGTTTGATTTGATCCTTGAGGTGGTGCCCAAAACAAAATATTCACTTAATCTGACATACCAGACAAGCAAAATTTCAAAATCTCATGCTCAGTTGGTGTTGGAATTATTCGAGGCATACATAAACCAGGTAATTTTTAAAATGAAAAGACGTTCATTGGATGTACGACCGAAGATCGATATGTCTCTTCTATCCGTATATAATCCCGATCCTGTCTCCTGCAATATTGATGAAGTATCAATATTGAGTAAAATCGATTTCGACTCTGATTCTATTGCTGTTGAGTTTATTAATCCAGATTTTTCATGCTCCACTATGACTTACCGAGAATTATATCAGCTCGTGCTGTTATACGTGCAGTTTTTGAGGAATAATGGTGTGCTACAACAAGATGTTATATGCGTTTGTATGCCGAAATCTTTCGAATTGTACGCTACTATCCTTGCTATTTGGTATGCTGGTGCAATTTATGTTCCAATCGATATAAATATTCCTCGAGAGCGACAACAAAAGATAATAGAGCAGTCGCGTGCAACACTGTGTTTGGTGCTGGATTCCCTTACCGTGCACGTCGAACAAGCTATTACTCTTCCCTCGTGGAAGAACTTTACATATAATGACTCGCCACTGGATCTCACACTCCCCGCAGCATCAGAAATCGCTTATATCATTTTCACATCTGGATCTACGGGTATTCCAAAGGGAGTGATTATTTCGCATGATAACCTAGCGAACAACATACTGCAGCTTTCAGAACTATATCCCAAGCCATCTCGACCAGCCAAGATGCTACAATTTTGCTCAATCAGTTTCGATGTGTCAATATTTGAAATAATTTTTTCTTTGGTTCATAAGATGACGATTGTCAGTGCTCTACATTCTACCTTATTGCCAAACTTGTCCAAACTAATATCTGCCACCAACATCACTCATCTAAGTCTAACACCCAGTGTGTCGACCCTCTTGGAGGCGAGTGATATGCTCAAAGTCGAATTTGTTGTTCTCGCTGGAGAGTCTATTACTAAATCTCAGATTAAGTTTTGGTCAAAGTTACCAGCAGTATTAACTAATTCATATGGCCCCACGGAGATGACTAATGTGTGCAGTTCAGCCATTAGCCTCAAACACGACAGTGATCCTCAAAATATTGGATATGCCTTACCTAACACATCCTGCTTTGTTCTAGCTCCGGATTCGACTACGATAGTACCTAAAGGAGCTACCGGTGAACTAGTTTACGGGGGATATCAAGTAGCAAGGCAATATTTAAGCGAGCAAGAGCTGACCTCGAACAAATTCTGTGAACTTGAAGGATTTGGTCGCGTCTATCGAACAGGCGATCTCTGCCGGATGCTATCTGATGGGAGCATTGTCTATCTAGGGAGACTAGATGATCAAGTTAAGATTCGTGGTCAGAGAGTTGAATTGAATGAGATCAATTCGTGCATATTGAAAATACCCTCAGTGAGCGACTCTTTGTCACTTATTATTGACGAGAAATTAGTTACATTTGTACAGTCAACGCAAGATGAGAAGTTAGTTAAACGCTTAATCTTGAGCGAGCTAGAAAATAGTCTACCTTCTTATATGATTCCTGTTAAGTTTTACATACTGGAGAGATTTCCGTTGACTATCAATGGCAAGATAAACCGAGCTGAACTGATTCAGGGGCTTGCGGGTACAATTGTTAGTTCTGAAAGCGATATCGGCTATATCAACCTAGCAGTCACTGATGCAGAGAAGCTCATCTCTGAGATTCTTGCTGGTCTGTTTAGTGATCTGGACGAACGGGAAATTTCCATCGACCGATCGCTATATTATTACGGCATGGACTCTTTGACAGTGATTAGATTTGTAAGTCGTTTAAATCATTTAGGGTCTAGAATATCTATCGAAGACATAACTCGGAGAACTACAATCAAGGAAA
Organism: [Lipomyces] oligophaga; assembly: GCF_038497815.1. Taxonomy (NCBI): domain Eukaryota; kingdom Fungi; phylum Ascomycota; class Lipomycetes; order Lipomycetales; family Lipomycetaceae; genus Lipomyces; species [Lipomyces] oligophaga. The sequence goes on along the minus strand of NW_027117785.1, from coordinate 620,619 downwards.
TTGCCAATCTAATAGACCACTCCAGCGGAAGTGGGGAATTGGGGATGGAACGAGGCTTGCTTATTGAAGAGATCAGAGCAAACCTGATTCTGGAAGGTTATGACATTTCTAATATTTCATCTGTATTACCTTGCACTTCCATGCAGGAGGCTCTTCTTGTATCTCAACATGACTATCTGAACAGCTTTTTATTCCAGCTAAACTCTAGCGTTAAAGTTGAGACAGTAATTGGAGCATGGTATGAATTAGAACGGCAAAGGGAAATCTTGCGTACCTGCTTTCTGTCTAGCACTTTCGATGATATTTCTTATTTTCAGATTATTCTGAAGGAACACGGATGCAACTTACGCGAGGTTCGGCTGAGTTCTATAGATGAATATCGATACGGAGCTGTTGATTTTAGAAATCATACTCTTCCTCCTTACTGTGTGACTTTCATTCATTCTGATACAGCAAATTACTTTGCTATCGAGCTTCATCATGCACTGTGAGTTCATATTTAAGTTTCAAGGCAGCGATGACCTAACAAATTAGATTTGATGGCTATGCGTTAAATCTATTACTTGAAGATTTATCTTCATTGATTATGTTAACAGATATCCCCTTGCGCCCGTCCTATGAGTCTACTATTCTTGACATCTTGAATCGTGACACAACGCATGGAGTTAAATTTTATTCCAAATTATTATATGGCTATGAGCCTATACGATTCCCAATTTTATTTGTGTCCCCGGGAAGTCCAGATCCGAGATCTCGTGTGCATACTACTTTGACATCTACACATTCGTTTAGTGATTTCCAGTCAGCTTCTATTGCATTAGGTGTTTCTTTACTTTCTGCCATAAACTCTGCTTGGGGATGCACACTTGCTTTGTTGACCGGATCGCGTGATGTTGTATTTGGTGCAGTTTCAAGCGGTCGTGGAATCAGGAGAACCACGGAAGAAGCAATTGCGCCAACGTTTTATACATATCCTGTTCGGTGCACTTTGCAAACTTTTGAACTGAATAACGAGTTACTGGAGAGCGTTGATAAGCAGAATAGAGATGCTGCAAGCTACGCTTACACTCCGATTCGCAAAATTGTAAAGTCGTACGCTGAGGAGAATCAATGCGACATTCCTGAATATTTGTTTGATAGCATAGTTATTTTACAGAATATTGATGGAGAGAGCGAGAACACAAGTTGGAATAACGGCTTGTGGAATAGTATGGATGAACGTGACGATAGTGATGTAAGTCAAGCATATCGAATTGTTTAATTGGCTAATACAATTATTATAGCTCGCTGTGATCTTGGAAGTACGTAAGAGTAGAGATGGTTTCGTGAAATATTTTTTTTCATATGACAAGTAAGTTTTGAGTGAAAAGTGTTTTCAATTTACTAACTTCCTAGTCGTTTCATGGATACAACGACGGCCATACAAGTTCAGAAATTATTTGACGAAGTGTTATTTACAATGTTATTCAGTCCTAGAAGTAGACTGCTAGAACTCACTCAGCTTGAAATGCCAGTCGCTTTAAGTGGTCCTAAGAGTGGTACAAAGCTCCTCCATTCAGGATTTGAGTATCATGCTAAATCAAATGGATCGAAAGTTGCGATAAAATTTTTGAATGATGAAGGCTTCATGCAATCATATACATATTCAGAGTTAGATACTTTGTCGAGCAGATTTGCTGACTTTTTAAAATCATCTTGCCAAGTTGAGATTGAAGATTCAATACCTTTGTGTATGTTCAAGTCTGTCAACTATTATGCTTCTGTTCTTGCTTCTCTGAAAGTTGGAGCTGCATTTTGTCCAATTGATCCATCAGCACCTGCAGCGAGAATCAAATTTATGTTGGTCGAGTTAGAAGCTAAAGTGGTGATTGTCGACTCGAAATCAGTTGACCTCATGAATCAAGCTCTGTCTTCGCTTGAGAGGCCAATGACTGTCATTAACTTGTCCGATCTGGATCTCAGCCACTACAACTGTACTTTGGAACTGGAGAGTAACCTAAGGCCGAATAATACAGCTTATCGTATTTACACGTCAGGTAGGTAGATTGATTCTGTAGAGCATGTCCAGAAGCTAATGATGAATAGGTTCTACAGGAAAACCAAAAGCAGTGGCTGTCGAAGTGCGCAATGCTGTTGAGGCGATTCAGGCCTCGTCTCAATTACTTCCTGTCAATTCAGAAACAAGGATACTTCAGTTTTCCGCCACGACGTTCGATATGTCTATTTTCGACATCTTTACCGCCTTTGAGAATGGGTCGACTTTATGCATGGCTTCACAACAGTCAATGATATCCGACTTGGAGAGTATCATTAATAAACTTGAAGTTACATTTCTCGATTTGACTCCTACTGTAGCATCTTCCATTCGACGAGAAAACCTACCGACTGTGAAAAGTCTATATTGTATCGGTGAAGAACTATTGCCATCCATCGTGAATGAGTGGAATGGGGATTGCTTTAACTCTTATGGTCCTACAGGTAGGAGCTCAGGAAAATGGATTGCTTAAGGTTATATCTAACAGTAACTAGAGGCTGCGATGTGCTGCACTATCTTAAAGGCTTCGCCGTTTTTGAAAAGTTCAAACATTGGAGAACCCTTTGGTGCGACTACATTTCATGTTTTGGATCCTGATTCACGTGTTCAGTTACCGTTTTTGTCAGTTGGAGAGCTTGCTATTGGCGGTACCCAACTCGCAAGAGAGTATTTCAAAAATGAAGATCTGACCATTTCAAAATTTTTCAGATTGGGCGGGCCAAACGGGCCAAGAGTGTATCGAACTGGCGATCTCGTAAGAAAGAATCTAGATGGAACATTTGATTTCATGGGACGCAAAGATGATCAGATCAAGTTGAGAGGAATGCGAATTGAACTTGGAGAAATCAACGCTGTGATTAGAGAATTTGTGTTTGATTGCACGGAGATTGGAGATGTCTTTTCGATGATTGTTTGCTTCGGCGAATCATCCAGAATGCAAATTGTCTCCTTTATAGAAATAAGAGTTTGCGAGACAGAATTGAAAATCCTTGTGGATGAAGTTATCGATTCTAAAATGTCCGAGATTTTACACTTCTGCCAAGAGAATCTTCCGTATTACATGATTCCCTCGATTATAATACCTGTTTCCAAATTTCCTGTATCAACTGCCGGAAAAATGGCTAAGCAGGAGTTGAAGAATTTGTTCAATGAGTTTACAGCGCTAAGAAATGAGACGTTACTTGCAAATGAAGTGCAAGAACTTACAGACCTGCAACGGACGATTCGATCTATCTTCTCTCAAGTGAGCGGATTAGAAGAGAGCTTAATTTCAGTAGATGCTTCGTTGTATCACCTGGGAATGGATAGTATTTCGGCGAGTCAAATCGCCTCTCGTTTGAGAAAATTGCAGTACGCTTGTACTGCAATGGATATTTTGAAGGTAAAGTGACTTTAATTTACTATAAAGTTGTAAGAGCTAACCAGACTTTAGAATCCCTCTGTCTCTAGATTGTCGCAGAATATTAAACTAGAGTTGAAGCCGATTGATAAAATTGATTTTTGCCAACAGTTTGACACCCTTCACTTATATATGCGCGTCGGTAAAGTGATTCATACTTATCCTTGTACACCGACCCAAGAAGCAATTTTGTCTCAATTCAGAAGCAGTGCTGGCAGACTATATTTCAATCACATAGTTTATTGTCTTCCTGATTATGTGGATGAATGGGAATTGGAAGCTTCTTGGACTCGGGTGCATAGAAGGTATGATATATTACGAACAGGCTTTATTGAACTTGAGCCTGGATCTGAATCATTGTATGCACAGACCATCCTTGAAACAGATTCTGTGAACTGGACCTCTGTCGATTGCACAGAAGCTGATTTGAATATTTACTGCTCCCGGACCGTTAAGGAATTATCACAAATAGCGTACAATAATCTGAATCAACCTCAGATTTTTTTGCAGCTTATATCTCACAACAAACAGAAATTTTTGTTGATTGCAGCAAATCACGCAATATATGATGCAACAAGTTTGAATTCTATTCTTCTGGACGTTCAACATTCTCAATCTACTCTGATTTCTGGCTATTCCTCGGTGATTAATGACATTTTGGGACAATGCAAAAAGTCAAGCGGTGATGATGGAGTCAAATTTTGGAAGACAAGACTCTGCAATTCTGCTATCACGAGATTTCCAAATTTGAATCCGTTTGTTATCAAGTCAAATCCATATACTGTACATAAGGTGCTAGTTCAGGCTCACTCATCAATTCAGAATCAAGCTTCGAAATTGTGTATATCTGTGCAGTCTGCTGGCTTAGCAGCATGGCTCAAATTACTCTCAATATATACTGGCGAGCAAGATATAGTTACTGGTCTTGTATTGTCCGGTCGAACGAATTTAGATACACTTGATCTGGGTGCCTTTCCTTGTCTAACTACATTACCATTTCGAGCGGTCTTGCAAGGTACCAACAAAGAACTAGCAGATTCTGTTCATGTCCTTGCGACTTCCATGTTGGAGTTTCAACATACACCTTATTCTGTTATTCGAGAAGCCTCTGGTTCTTCTCAGTCGTTGTTCGATACATTATTTGCCTTCCAGAAAACGTCCACAGTTGGATCTTCAAATGAGTGGACTCCTATTATAGATCATGCTACAACAGAATTCGCTGTATCGATTGAATTAATTCCTAAGCTTAATGGAGATTTGATATTGAGTTTCACCACGAATGAGACATTAATTCCTAGAGATCACACAAATTTAATTTTGAATCAGTATGAATTTATGCTGAATGATCTACTGTATAATACAGACTCTCTATGCATCAATACAGAATTTCCACGACAACTGAGCTCGGTGAAACCCGCATTCATGGATGAAATTTCAAGCGATGTCCGCTTATTGCATGAATTTGTTGAAAATCAAGCCAGAATATCGCCAAACCATATTGCCTTAGAATTTGCAACAGAGATTGAGAACGATTCTGTCAAACTGACATCATGGTCTTACGCAGAGCTTGATTTGGAAGCAAATAGAATAGCCAATTATTTGCGAAACAACTTTCTCTGCCAAGGGAATTCTATAGTGGCTACATGCTTTGAAAAGAGTGCTGAAGCCTCTTTTGCACTCATCGGGATTTTGAAGGCCGGGTGCTCTTTTTTAGCATTAGATCCTACTGCGCCTTCCGATAGAAATGCATTCATTTGCATGGATTCTCAAGCCATATGCTTATTGACCCATGATTTACTACTTCCCAAACTTACAGGTCTGAAAATGGTTACTGTGTCTGTTACTTCTCCATCAGTATATCAATCTTCAGCTGCAAAGCCGGTTGACATAGAAATTTCAAATCAAAATTTGGCCTACTGCTTGTATACATCTGGCTCAACAGGAATGCCCAAAGGATGCATGCTTACGCATGAAAATGCTGTCCAAGGCATGCTCGCATTCCAGCGCCAGTTTGAAGGTACATGGACGCTTGAATCGCGATTCTTACAATTTGCTTCGTTTCATTTCGATGTCAGCGTTTTAGAGCAGTTTTGGAGCTGGTCAGTTGGTATTAGAGTTGTATCTGCTCCAAGGGACTTGATCTTGAAAGACATTGGAATGACAATTCGCATGCTCCAAATCACTCATATTGATTTAACTCCTAGTTTAGCTGCACTGGTAACACCTTCATCAGCGCCTTCGCTATGTCGAGGATTGTTTATTACTGGTGGGGATTTGCTGAAGCAGGAAGTATTGGATGCTTGGGGTGACAAAGAGGTGATATACAATGCTTATGGTCCAACTGAGGTTACGATAGGATTTACAATGCGTAATCGCGCTCCACGAAATATTCGACCGTCAAATATTGGCACTCAATTTGAGAATGTTGGAACAATAGTTCTTTACCCTGGAACCAATTGTCCTGTACCGATAGGTGGTATCGGAGAGCTATGCGCTACTGGTAAACTGGTTGGCAAAGGATATCTCAATCGGACTGAAACCAGCATGAAAGTTTTTACATGGAGCAAGCAATTATCATCTCGAATGTATAGGACCGGAGACTTGGTTCGTATGCTGAGCGATTTCTCCTTTGAATTCATTGGGCGAAGAGATACGCAGATCAAGCTTCGAGGACAGAGACTGGAAATTGGAGAAATAAATTCTGTCATCAAATCGCCAAACGAAGGCATCAAAGATGTAATCACACTAATATTGAAACATCCTACTAACCAACGAGACCAATTAATTAGCTTTATAGTGCTTGAGAGCGTGCAATATGAAGGCTTGCTTCCTGCTTCTGAAACAGTCAACAAATTAATCAACCTATCTATTTCAAGATGCAAGGCAAAATTACCAGGGTATATGGTTCCAACTTATATTTTACCACTATCCCAGGTTCCACTATCAGTTAATAACAAAGTTGATCTCAAGGGATTAGCTGTGCTATATTCTGAAGCTACTTTTGAGCAACTCCAATCCTACTCTGATCACATCTTGTCAGAGCCATGGACGGAACTGGAGTTGGAGCTGAGAGATGTGATTTGTGAAGCGCGGAAAGATTTGGAACTGTCAACGCTCAGTCGAAATACCACATTTTTTGAATTAGGATATGATTCAATATCTCTGGTCTCTTTGACGAAGCGACTGAGAAAAAGGCATGCTGGCATCAAGATGTCAACATTGTTACAGTACCCATCAATTACATTACTTGCTTCACAGCTGCTTCGCGAGGATTTTGCACTTAAGAGTAAAACTATCACAGCTCAGGCAAATTTATTGAACTATCATGATCTGGCATATCAAAAACTAGATCTTAGCTCGGAGGATATTGAGTACATATTACCTTGCACTCCCTTGCAAGAGGGTATTGTAACGCGAGCGATCACCTCTGATGAGATATTATATTTTAATCAGCATAGATTTGTTTTGTATGAAGAAGTTGATATTACAAGATTACAGTATTGCTGGAATACGGTGGTTGGCTCTAATCAATCTTTAAGAGCCTGTTTCTTACTGACTGATTCGGGCGTTGTTCAGGTGATCTTACGGCAGTGGAATCCGTATTGGCTTGATACGTTTGAAGACGAGAAGCAAGTTTTGCTAAAGCACTGGACAAGTGTAAAATTATCGCGTCCTCCATTATTGTTCCAAGTTCTTGAAGATAGAACTTTGGTTATGAGCATATTCCATGCGATCTATGATGCTTACTCACTGAGAATTACTCTAGAAGATGGTAAGTGTGGACTTAATTAGGATCAACAAGATATTGATGATATTATTACAGTCGTGAAATTGTACTTTTACGTTGGAGTTCCAGAACGGCCTCCATTTCTTGATGCAATCTACAGAATGCAAGCTTCATACAATGAAGAATTAGCTAAATTGTTTTGGCAAGAAATGTATGAGAAGGTACTTCCGCTTCCGCAAATCAATTATATAACCTCACATGGAGTTGCGCTTATCAAGCGACGATCAATAATACCAAGACAGAAAGTTAGCGAGAATGTGAAGCTATTGAATTGCACCCCGAATGTTCTATTTCAAGCCGCCTTTGCGATTTGTCTTGCAAAATGGCTAGGACCAAAAATCTCTTTTGGACTCGTCGTTTCTGGACGTATATTTCAAGATGATACAGATTTGGCAACAGGACCAATGTTTAATACGTTGCCTCTCGCGATAGATATTGAAAGCAACGGTAAGAGTACAACTTATCTTAATATTGTGGCGGCATTGCAAGATATTTCCGGCCGTTTAGTTGACTTCTCCCACGTTCCATTACGGAAAATCCGCAAATGGATAGAAATAGAGAATTTGGTCAATGCTATCTTTGTTTTTCAATCTGCACCTGATTATGACTCTGAATATCAGTCTGCCTTATGGTTTGTGGATGAAAATGGGGAGGAAGAGTATACTACTGAATATCCATTATCGTTAGAAGTGGAGTATCAAGAAGAAATTAAATTTAGAATTGGCTATTCAAAATCTTTTATGACGGAGGATCAAGCCTCCGACTTCATGTCATCGCTGGAACATGTTATTTCGATACTGATTTCAAAGCCAGACACAGTTGTTCAACTGTCGAGCAGTCCACCGCGAATAGAACACAAAATCGGAGAATACCAACATTTTGGATCATCTCCGGAAAGTTTACAGGCAATAACAGAAGTTATTGCTTTAGCTGCAGGCGTTACTTCTATTGACCCTTATAGATCCATATTTCATTACGGACTCGATAGTATTGATTCGATAAGATTATCGACAGCATTTTTGAGAAAAGGGATTGACATTCCATTAAGTATAATTATGAGGTCTGGAAATGCTATTGAGATGGCTAGATGGGTAGCCGCTCAGTCGAATCAGAAAGTACAGCATGTCAATGATGCCCGAGTGAATGGTATGAATCAAGAAGTGTACTATTGCACGCCTTTGCAAGAAGGAATTTTGCTCGAATCTATTGCTTCAGGAAATAAGTTATATGTAAACCAGGTGAGCTAGCTGAATCTAACACGAATGCACTTGTCGAGATTAACTTATAAGATTGTGCTGAATTTGAGAAAGGGGATAGAAATCGAGGAACTCAGGAAGGCATTTGAAACCGTAATTCAAACTAACAAGATATACCGATGCTCATTTGTTGAACTTGAAAAAAATTCCGTTTCACATTTTGGTCTTGCGGTCCATAATTCGAAAATAGCGTGGACAACAATCTCGACAGATGATTACGAAGAGGCGCTTGACTCAGTATTTTCAGGAGGAGACGCAATATTGGATTATTTCAAAGGCCCGCCGATATATTTTACATTGATCGAAACTTCCAAGAGACAGAGCCTCATCATTACGATATCTCATGTTCTTTACGACGGCCATTCAATAGGATTATTCTTTCAAGATGTTGAGAATGCATATCATGGTCAAGTATATCTCCGCCCGCAATTCGAACTAATGCTTGGCCGAATTCTTGAGGACGGATCAAAGATTGAGCATTTGAACTTTTGGAGATCGCAGCTTGAAGGGTATCGGATAATAGGATTTCCTAACATTGGTGGAGAAGTTCATCAGCTCCATCAGCTCACTCGCAAATCCATCACCAGTCGACTTGACTTCACTATAGTTTCTGAATTTGCAAAGAGAGAGGGAGTGACATTACAGACTATCGGGCAAACATGCTTTGGCATTTTGCTATCGTATTATCTTGGATCAGATGATGTTGTGTTTGGAACAGTACTTACAGGAAGGGTCAGCGAGGGCGATGAGCAGATACAATTTCCGGCGATGACAACCGTCCCAACCAGGATCTGCGACGCGTTGAATAGCTGGCCAACGACGTTAAAAAATGTACAAAATTTCATGAATTCAGCGAGAGAACACGAAAACTGCTCGCTCAGCAAGATTTTTCAAGCTAACTTCGAAGGGAAAAAGGCGTTCGACAGTCTTTTCATCTACCAGCCCGAACGAGGTCTAGTGGAAACTGAGAAACGAGAATCTCTTTGGATTTGGGGGGAGGGCAGAACTGCGGGAGTGGAATACAATCTGGCCGCAGAACTGGAAAACGTTAAGAATCGTCACTTTCTCTGGACGGTGGCTACAAGAAAGGATCGGGTATGCGAAGAAAGCACGGAAATAATTATTCAGCAGCTGGACTGGATATTTGAGAAACTAGTCACAGGCTCAAGTTCTAGAGAACCAGAGATGCTGGCAGTTGGTCAGACATCTGAGGTTGCGGTTGCTGTTGATGCTGGGAGGAAGGCAGTGGGAGTCTATAGCACTGAGAAGCCAGAGGTAGGTTTGGAAATTGCTCGGGTTGTGGAAGCGAGAAGAAGCCTGAGAGCAGAGCTGTATTAACATGTGCCTGAACTGTGTACACTAACAAACGAGCAGAATGAATCAACTGTAAGTTGTTGCGGTACTGGGCGGAGGCGTGGCATTTTGCCTATTGGGTGCGTGGGCTTGCTTTTTGCAAGTGATAGCCAGCAGGTGAGTGAGCAGCCAGCACGTTGCGCGATATTCTGATACGAGCGAGAGCGAGAGACAGCAAGAAAGACTGACAGTGAGGTTCCACAGGATGAGAAGACAGCGCTGTTCGGTGGCAGGTTTGGTCGGTTTCTCACGAAGAAAACCGTTGAGCTTCTTGGAGAATACACGCTAGTGGCCAGCGACGTTGGCCGTTATAATAGCAGTACCCACCGAGCCCGCGAGGACGAACAAGATGCCAGTAGCAGCGTGGGCACAGAGGCCGTCGTTGCGGAAGCGAAGCAGGCATGGACCGGCACCGAAATGGTGATTAGAGCAGTGATCAGCGCAGCGTCAGGCGTGGACGAGCAGCACGTAAGCAAGAGCGACAGCATCTACCGGCTGGGGCTGGACTCGATTAGCTGCATTTTTGTATCGAAGCGCCTTCGGGAACAGGGTATTTTTCTTAGCGTGGGCGAAATCATTAGACTCGAAAATGTGCAGGCGATGGCTGGCCACGTTCTAGTTGCGCGCAGCCAAGCCGGCATGGAAACAGCTCTGGACAGCGTTAGGAGAGCAGACGGCGTGGTGGACAGCGAGGACGACTGGGAAGAAGAGCAGGTTGGGAGGTTCGCGATGTCGTCTGTGTCGGAACAGCAAATACCGCCGGAGTCTTCGAAGGCGCAGGTGGAGCAGGCTTTGCTGATGTTGCCAGCAACTGCAGGACAGATCTACATGATTTCGTGCTGGATCAATTCTGGCTGCCGGACGTTCGTAAGCCGCTTCCGGTATGAGAACGGGTCGACGGGTGAGAAAGAATTCGACGGCCAAAGAATGGCGAGAGCATGGAGGGCACTACGGCGGATGCACCCTATTCTTCGCACAGCATTCGAAGAGGCGGCTGGGAGCAGAGACAACGGCAATGCATGCCAACCAGTTGTCCAGATGATTCTCCCAGTAGACGATAGTCACAACGACGACGGCGACGACGAAATCTATGACTACGATGAAACATTTTCCATCGGAGACGGGCCAGTAGATGTAGTTGGAAGTGTGCCTGTTCATCTACGATGCAACGCCGAGGTTGTAGAGCTCGTGATACACCATGCGTTGTATGATGCGTGGTCGTTGAGAATGCTAGAGCGGGATCTGAGCGAGCTGTATTACGAGCAGGAAGCCGCCTTTCGGCGGATTGGGGAGATGGGAGTACATGTTAGGGACGAGTTTCTAGGTCGAGTGACTGATAAGGCGATTTTAGAGCGCGGGATCAGGCGGTGGAACGAGAAGCTAAAGGAGGTTTACGTGGTGCAGCCAGACGTAGTAGAACGTGATCTGGATGACGGGGGCATGGGAGATTTGCAGAGGAGAATGGTGGTGGAAGCATGTGAGCGCAAGGTGGTGGAAGCAAGAGCCATAGAGGCGGGCGTCAGTGTAGCGGCTGTTGTGCTTGCAGCGATTGCAGAGGCGCTGAAGAGCGGCCAAGAGGAACAGAAGGTCGGGTTTGGCCTGTACAATTCCGGACGAACAGCAGACGTTGATGGTATTGAAGAGCTTGTCTTTCCGACTGTGAATGTTCATCCATTTGTAGTGACTGCTGGAGGACGGGGACGGGATTTTACAGAGAGAGTGCGAGCAGTGCAGGCCGAGCTTGACGAGGTACGCGAGGAACGTCTAAACGTAGTGGGAGTCTGGCAGGTAGGCGGATCCGGAGTGGAGTGGCAAGTTGCTGTGAACATTTTACTTGACGACGGCGTATTGGACACGGGCCCAATCCGAGCGAGATTGCATCGCATGGACGAGCGAGATGACGAACAAGAGGGCGACAGTGGTTGTCAGGAGACACGAATGGGCGCTCTTGCGAACTTACGAGGCAGCAAAAAGGTCAAGGTAAGTAATCGGAAGAAGAAGAAGAAGAACCATCCTCATATAGAGAGAGAGACGAAAGAGGACTGGACTCCCCTTTATCAAAGTAACTTTGTACTGACAGACCCTGCCAGGCTTCGCTGGACATCGAAATTGGCTTCAGAAACCAAAAGTTAGTCATAGGAGTATTCAGCGACCATCCGCATAGAGGTTTCAGAGCACTTGTGTCCTCCTTTTTATCGTTTTGCAGGACCTGAAGGGGAAATAGCACGTACATTAAATTACCTAATCATATGCAGGACCAATATAATATATTATACAAGCACCCCGAGACAAAGGGGCAGCCCATGGATAGACTGAGGCAGACTGAGGCGAACTGAGACGGACTGAGGCAGACAGCTAGACGAGACGCACTACTGACCCTTTTGCTCTGGGTCGACAGCCCAATAGGGTTAGTTCAAGGGGTGTTGCTGCACGCGGCTGCGTCTTGGTGGCGGCTTTGACTGGCAGCAAATTGGCTTAGAGACTGCGTGGTAGACTAGGTTTTTGCGTGCGCTTGGGCGCCCTGATAGCGCGCGAGTAACTTGATACGACCGAGGCCTCTGCTTTTCTTGTCCAATTCGTGGATGTCGTCGTCGTCGTCTTCCTTTTCTTTCTTCAGTACCTTGCGCTATTGCTGCTGCTGCTAGAATCTGCCGTGCTGAACTTTTTGCACCTGCTAGTAAACAAGAAGAGATCCCTATCATTATTAACTCGTCTGCATAAAAAACAACACTTAAAGTTTAAACTACGCAGCAAAGAAAAAAAAACAATCTTAGGCCCTTGACTTTGGTGCAACCATCTGTTCAAGCCAGTGGGTACAACACATTTCGCTCCTTCCTCAAGTGCTCTCTCGCTCTATATTATCTCGCTGTCTTCCTTTTCTTTCGTTTTTTTTTTTCTTACTCCAGTCTTCACCGGAGCTCTCGTCAATTTCCCCCGTTATCCCGCATATCCAAAGGTTACGAAAATATGTTTACTCGGTCATTCGTCTCCTTCGCCCTCGTCCTCGTCTTTCTGGTCGCAGCTGCTAATGCTGCGATCCCGTATTTTGGCGACGAGACCGAGGGTGCCGGCGTCGTCGCAAAAATGGAAGTTATGCGTCGCGGCGGCCGCGTCTACGATCCAGATACTGTCGTCAATCTCAAGCGATTCAATACAATGCTCAAGTCCTGCTTGGCTCGTTATTCCCGCACCCGTCGCGAGCTTACTGGAAACCGGGTCTATCGTAAGGCGATTCCTACCGTCGACCGACTCGCTCCTATCGGTCAGAATGGCACATATGTTGGCTACTTAGAGGTCGGAAATCCTCCTCAGCACATCGAATTCGATCTCGACATGACTTCGTCTGATATGTGGCTTGAATCTACAACCTCGGTCAGAGGAACCCGGTTCGATTTCGAGCAGTCCCAGACATATTTTACTGATTCCCGAATTGTTTTCAGAGACTGTGTCGAGTCTACTGACTCACTCAAGTTCAGCGGTGGTACGTCTTTCGAATTTCCCATCGCCCATTGCACTCCTCATCGTGCTACTGTTCGAACTTTGAATCCGTCTGGTGGCATGATTGGTCTTGCTCACTCTTCACTCTCTCAAACAAATCTTCCCAACTTTTTCGAAGAGGCTGCTAAAGAAGGCAGACTTGCGAAGTCGATGGTCACTGTGGAGTTCTTCAAGGGCGACGTCAATGCTGGTGCAGTAGTTGGTTTCGGTGGTGCTGCTCACCAGGTCGACGAGTGTCTTTACGCTCCTGTGAAAACTTTCGGATTCTGGCAAATTCTTTTCAAGACTTTGTTGGTAGATGGCAATGGAGTTATTGATAACTTCCAGGCTGTTATCGATGTGACCTCACCTTTTGTCCTTGCGCCTCCGGAAGACGTGCGTAAATTCTACAGCGGCATCTCTGGTGCTCAGCCTTTGGCTGATGGATTTTGGTCTTATCCTTGCTTTGTTAACCCTAAGATTCATGTCGAGCATGGCGGCTGGCTCTTCCCATTCCTTGACAATTCGCTAGGTAAGGTCAAAGAGTCCTCTGGTTACTGCGTGGGACCAGTAGTTGAGGCTGATATTTCGGGTCTCTGGGTTATTGGCGAACCTTTTCTTCGAGGAGTTCTTTCAGTTTTTGATTTTGATGAAAAACGAGTTGGTTTCCGAACTCTTGGCTAAAGAAAAGCACATCCTAATCTCTACGAATTATTTTGGTCGTTCTGTCCTTAATTTTTTTCATACTTATTTTCACTATGTTCCTATGTGGTTTTTGATAACCGTTAGATGATGTCTTTAGATTTGCTAGCATTTGCATTTGTTTCTGTGTTTTGTCTGGTTGTATTCTTAGGGATTGGTGTTTTGTCTTTGATTTAATTATTCGCCATTTAATAATAACATCTACATATATTTATAATATATAAATTTGTTTCGTACTTGCAGAAGTATATCAGGGATATTCTCGATTGCGTGGCGATCTCGTGCTAGTTGCACGTGGAAATAGCTTGGTCGGATTTTTACTCCGATCAATAATTCTATGTCCCGTTTCGGATTTCCTACTTAAACAAATTCAATTAATTATACAGGCTGGAGAGAATTTCGGTTCGTAGCCGTGCTGACAGAAAGACTCAGAGCATCATTAATATAGACCTGTCAGGCACCGTAAATCCTTTGGATTGGATTCAAGCTAAGCTGTAACAGTGTGCTCTGAACTGGGATGTGATGAGACTCCAGTAATTGGGAAACCATTGAAGGATGTCAAGCTTCGATAATCAAGCAAAATAACGTGCAATTCCAAATATATAGCTATTTATAAGCACGCCTCCGTTATTATGGCCCCAAATTATCTACCTACTCGCGGGTTCTGATGGTTGAAAAAATTCATGAAGCTGAATGACGCGTAGGACGCGTTCACACAAATGCCTTGTCATATGTAAGCAGCATGACCCCTCTCCCCCTTTAGTCTTTGGACGCGCCCAGGTGCGGAGAGTAAAGTTATAGTGGGATTCAGTCGCGCCCGTCGAGTCCGAACCAGGATTTCTACGAGCGAAATTATTTCGAATTTTATTTTGTATTGTTAACCTATTTTGGCTGGTCAGCGGTGTTTGTATGGAGGATTCTAAAAGCAAGATTCAGTATTGTACGGATTGTCGATATTTTTGTAGATCCGTCCTATAAGTCAAACTTGCGTTAATAGAATAGAAATTATCAATACACTGAAGAGAGAATGAAAGCCCACGCTCTCACGCTGCATTGGCACACCGACAGCCAACCAATCTACAGTGCACAGTTTCAGCCGTCTAGATCTGGTCGTGGACGACTGGCTACTGCGGGAGGAGATAATAATGTGAGAGTGAGTATTTTGTTATGGTAGAAGCTTGATCTGAGATAGATGCTGATTGAATTCAAAAGATCTGGAGGGTTGAACTGGGTGACGGCTCGTTTCCATCTGTTTCATATCTGTCCACGCTGGTGAAGCACACCCAGGCCGTTAACGTGGTTAGATTCGACTTCAATGGTAAGGTGTTCTTACAAGTTTGTTAGATATATAGTGGGATAAACTAATCAAACTGTGCAGGCGATCTGCTTGCATCTGCCGGTGATGATGGAAATGTTCTGCTTTGGACTTTAGCTGAAGGAGATGAAGTTAGACGGGCGATCGGAGATGATCCTGAAGACCATGCACATGACCGAGAAACTTGGCGGATAAAACATCTGTGTCGGTCGTCGATGGCTGAGATTTATGATATAGCCTGGTCACCAGATTCCCAGTATTTGATTGCTGGTTCGATGGACAATATTGCTCGTATTTACAGTGCTTCGACTGGTCTTTGTATCCGGCAGATAGCCGAACACAATCATTATGTTCAAGGTGTTGCCTGGGATCCTTTGAACGAGTATGTCGCGACTCAGTCGTCGGATCGGAGTGTCCACATATTCACTCTTCGAAGCCGAGACGGCCAATTCGCCTTGAACCCGCACAATAAAGTATCTCGGGCTGAGCTTCCCTACATCAAGCATGTGATTGATATTGACTCCTCGGTCAATTCATCGTCGATAACTACAACGACTTCGACGTCTACTTCGACGTCGACTCCTCCGATACAGCCTACTGCGCTGTCGCCTTCTCCGGTCTTCACTGACTCACCAGCAGGTTCGACGCCGGGCACTCCTTCCGTGACCCTACCCATGAATCCTCCTCCGGTTTCTTCGCATTCACGTCGATCTTCGTTTGGCAGTAATTCTGTTCGTCGATCGCCATCGCCGTCGCCCGCATTACCGCTGCCGGCGGTGCGCCCGGCGGATTCACCCAAACTGGGATATCGAATGGCACACTTGTACCACAATGAAGGACTTACATCTTTTTTCCGAAGATTAACATTCACGCCAGATGGTTCCCTCCTTCTGACTCCTGCGGGACAGTATAAGCATACAACTGCTTCTGGATCCGAGGAAATGATAAATACAGTGTATATCTACACACGCGCTGGGTTGAACCAACCTCCAGTTGCACATTTACCATCGCTGCGGAAGCCTGCGATTGTCGTGCGATGTTCGCCTATCAAGTACAAGCTCCGGCAACCCGGTGAGGAAGAATCTGAGACGCAGAATATAACTATCGAGACTTCGAGTTCCTCGGCGACCAGTGAGCCATTTTCGTTGCCGAATCCACAAATCCCGACGTCTGTTCCTTCGACGACGCCCGCAACGAATTCTTCTCAAGCGTTTGTGTTGCCGTACCGAATAGTATACGCAGTTGCGACGCAGGATTCGGTGTTTATATACGACACGCAACAAACGTCACCCTTATGTGTGGTATCCAACCTTCACTATGCAACGTTCACCGACCTGACCTGGAGTCCTGATGGTAGAATATTGTTCATGACTTCTACTGATGGATTTTGCTCGGACATCGTCTTTGATCAAGACGAATTGGGGGTTGCGTTTGTCGATTCAGCTGAGGATTCGAAGGATGGACGGTCGTCAAAACATCATCATCATCCGAGAAGTGCAAGTGGCGGCAGTTCTGGTGAATTTTATTTCCCTCCTACTCCTGCGTCTGCCTCAAATACCTTTGACGGAAGAGATGTGTCTGCGTCACCTACAACGGGCCCAATCATGGATCAAGAGCTCGCGCCAATCATTTCACCGGTCCCCGGATTATCGACTCCAACTTCTGCGTTCACATCTGGGAAACGCGAGTCGTCAGATCCAGTTTCGGACTGTCCATCGGCAGAGTCGAGCTCTGTCGCGAATCAAGGAACTGAAGGTGCACCTGGAGGCCCAGAGAAAAAGAAACGACGCGTAGCACCTATGCTAGTGGGCGAAGTCCGTCGGTGATCTCGGATTTAGAGTTGACTTTTGTGTTTTTTTACTAGACTGGGCGTACTTGGTGATTGCATTACTAACGGGGTTCTTTTTATTGTTAAATTTTTCTAGTTGAATTAGATTTAAATGCTTGTGTATAAAATTTATTTTGAATTTAATTTACTAGTGGACTACAACACCTTGATCAACCAGGACTTGAAAATCCAATTTCTCATTAACCTGAGGTCCATTTTCTAACCGTTTGTAGGAGGTAATTGAATTCTTGGATCGATCAATCTCAAAAACTCGCACGCGCCGTATGAAGCCGCCGTAGCCTGCATATCCTCCTAAGCCAATTGCTCCGCCATGACATAGCCAAATTGGATGATCTTGACTCGTTCGCCGTTGTAGTTTATTGGTGTCTTTGTCCATGCTGGCACTTCTGTCCGGCTCATGAATAGCCTTGTCGGCAATAGTAGGCGCATAATTCGTGTCATACATACAAAAATCGTTCACATGGTCATGCCCAACGGAAACAACAGATACGCCAAGTTCAGAAAGAACAGAACGTGCTCCAGAGTTGTATTTTGGCCCCGTACAAGGCTCCGCATATGAACCAACAAACTGATTACTCTGATTTCGGTATTCTGTCAAAGGGATATGAAAAAAAGCCATAGATAGTGGCGGCTTGATCGCTTCAGAAATGTAGTCGTAGTCTTGCTCTTCTTGCTCTTGCTGCTGCTCTTGTTGTTGCTGTGGTGATGCCCGGTTCGTACGTCTTCGGCCACGCAATGTGATCTGCTCATAGGCGGCCCGCAGAAAATGTAGCTGTGTCTTGTCCAGCCAGTCATATCCCGGCATCTTGCGCGGATTAGGTGAGTACTTGTGCGTATCTAGAAAGTAAATTGCCATTCCAATCTCTTTCGACATGTCGACAATTTTTGTCGCAGATTCTGCTGAGGTCTTCACAATCTGATAATAATTCCCGATTCCTCGTGCAAATTCGGGTCCAGAGCTTGAAAGACTAAACGGCAGATTTTCAGCGATTGTCATTAATTCCTGACGAGACAAGTCACCCTCATCGTCGTGGTTACCAAACGTCATGGCAAATGGGATATGTCGATCGATAAATGGCGCCACAGCTTTTAATAGTGCCGTTTGCGCATCCGGTGCCGCGTCGCCAAATACTTGATCACCCGTTAAAACCGCCAAATCCGGCTTTTCTTCGTCGAGGACTCGGTTTAGAAACTCGAGTGTGCGCGGATCCGCTTCACA
Organism: [Lipomyces] oligophaga; assembly: GCF_038497815.1. Lineage (NCBI taxonomy): Eukaryota > Fungi > Ascomycota > Lipomycetes > Lipomycetales > Lipomycetaceae > Lipomyces > [Lipomyces] oligophaga. The sequence continues at coordinate 602,227 of NW_027117785.1, read as the reverse complement.
GTTCGCTCCTTCTGGTAATTCAGGATAAACATCTAGGCATTTGCCAACACCAGTGGAAAAATGCAAATCTGCGACTTGCAAAATTTTGAATTTGCTCTCATTATTGAACACCAACTCGACAGAGGGTAGGTCCTGACGACCACCGTAGCGAATCGTTAATCTCGGATGAGATATTGCGCCTGGCACAAGCGAATTCTGACTGTCGCCCTTTAGAGCCCAACCGAGTCTGGGGTCAACTGCGTCAGGACCATATAGAACATCTAAGGCTGAGACCGAGAAATCAGATGGCGAGCCAAGTTTGATCCAGAAATTCTTTGACCGCTTCACCCATCGGCCTACACTACCAGTATCGGCTTCAACATTTTGCATTGCTCGAGCGTCTAATTTTCGCGATGGCACTTTCGTAGGGATAACTTCTTTAGGAGCATTTCCAATAAACAAATCGACGACGACTTTATCTCCCGGCTCGACTTGACTCCTAGAAATCGGTTCAAAATACACATACGAGCGTCTGAACCAAGAGCTTTCCAGATTGAGATCTTTCGGGACCTTGAGAAATCCTCTCAAGTCGCACGCACCTTTAAAAAGCCTTGTGCATGACCGGATCTGAATATTTTTGATCAGAACATCAGGTAATTGTGCGACATCGTCATACTGTTGCTGTGGTCGAGAATGGAATGTGCCCAGCAGAGAGCCGCCAATCGCTCGACTGGCAAACGTGAGTCGTTCAAAATTGTCTGACTGCCGGTTCAAAAGAATGACAAGTAATAGGCAGAAAAACGATACAATGAGAGTTCGCGACCGAAGCAATCGCTTGCAAAGGGCTAGTATTCGGACATCCATGCGGACATTAAAGAATTTTGCTTGATCTCAAAATCTAAAGATAGACTTGAACTGAGACGACCAGGATCCAGCAATTTCAGACTGATCAAGGACAAATGACAAAAAAAATTTCAAGTAATAAATACAGTCACTGTGTTTAGTATCTGACCAGCACGTATACCAAAATGAGAGCTGTGATTCAGATGTTGATATAATGGCCATAGACAGATTATGAGAACAGTCAATTGCGAACGACTCTGGTGACCAAGGAACGAGACGAACTGGGGGCCGAAGACAAAAAAAAACACTTTTATCCAGACCCGGACAATTAGAGCTTAATATTTTTGTTTTATCTTTGGACAATGTTCGCTGAGAAACAGCTTGAATGTGAAGAACCTGATTGTCAGTAAACCCGCCGCTGCAGAACTGTTCCTGAACCAACGAAGTGGGCCTCCTTGGGAGAAAGTTGATGCCGCACTACAGCATTGGTCATTGTCACCAAATCAATAGGGGAATAGATTACGAGTAAAATTGGATATGTTTACTGAATTAGGTGAAAGAACAGGTCAAAAGAACTTCTATTTGAGTATTTAGATTGAATTTAAAGCTCATATGGCTGAATCATCGCAGATCACACTCCTTTTAATAATTGCATTGTCACCATGGACAAGACGCCTCGAATGTTCAGATACAGCTATCACAACACTCCAAGATGTTTAGCAGCATGAGAAATGTGTTTCTCAGCAACTGAAGAAACGTAAAAAAATGAGTGATCATATCCTTCCAGTTTTTCAACCGTAACTTCATCTTCGCGGCCGAGTTCCTTAGCAGCAGCAATAAAGTTGTCGATATGAAGCTCCCGCGCTAGAAAGTCATCCGACAAGCCAACAGTGATGAAAAGATCCACCTTTGGTCCTTTGTAGGCTTTGAATAGCTCGGTCGAATCATGACTGGCCCACTCTTCTTTAGTCTTAAGATACCCGCCAAACGCCTTTTGACCCCACGGGCAGTTGATCGGGTTTGCAATAGGTGCGAAACCAGATGCAGTCTTGAACTTACCTGGGTACTTGAAAAAAAGAGACAAGGCACCATGTCCGCCCATAGAATGTCCCTGTATGGCCTCATTGGTGCTGTCAAGTTCTGGGTATGCAGCATATAGGGCCTTAGGAAGCTCGTCAATCACGTACGATTCCATATTGTAATTCTCACTCCATGGTTCGGCCGTGGCATTTAAATAAAATCCGGCAGCAGAACCAAAGTCCCACGAATCGTGTTCACCGGGGTGATTGGAGCCGCCTCAAGCATTAAGATTAGCTTTCAACTAAATACTATCGACTAGTCGAAATCAATTAACTTACGAGGGGAAGTATCGGGGAAAACAATGGCAATGCCATATTTCGCTGCCCAATACTGGAAAAATCCCTTTTCAGTCGCATTATCAGCAGTGCAAGTCAGACCACTAAGATGCCATAGAACAGGGATCTTCTTGCTCTCTGTGGGTGGAATGTAGAGATTGAGTGCCATCTGGCATTTGAGCACCTTTGACTCGTGCGTTAACTTAAGCAGTGAGCCTCCAAAAGACTTTATAGTCGCAGTTGTCGTGAAAGCCATTTTGAATCGTTGAATTGGATTAGTTTCGATAAGGATGTCCCTCCAATTGGAAAAATAGTCTGAATTTTAGAAGTTTTCGGAGGTGACTACGATGATTTAACCATTCAGTAATTCACCGCCGCAGTTGGGGCACTTTAACAGTCTGTTTTGGGCAATCTACATATTTCTGATAGAAGAATTTAACTTTGTTCGCTGAATAAGAGGAAATTCAATATATTCAGATTAAAGACCGCAGGAAGTACAGAAAATTGTTATGGTATTATGAATATATGGCGATATCGACCAAAAATTCAGCCCGAACAATTGTTGAGCTATTAATCATGTTAGTTCAACAGAAGACAGAAGTTAAATCACGTTCAACAGAATAATTCTAGACTAGTTGTTAGCTTTCCAGTTCATAATGGCAAAAATGCAGCGATCAGAGATCTTGGTGATAAAATATGGATCGTCATAACCAATGTTCCGTTATGTAGCAGATAAGTTTTTTCATCATTCGCTGTCTGAAAACATGATTGCACTTACGTAGAATTATTTATAAAAGTCTTCTTATAAAATATCTGTAATCAAAATTATTCTGTGTCGTGTTAGTCACCTTAAACGTTAAATAAGGACGGCAAATTATTTTCTTAATCAGAGAAGTCATGAACAGAAAAAATTTGGATCTAAGTAACATACCTGCATATATGCGCTACAGTTGTATGTTTGTGCACTTCCAAACCTTCGTAAAAATTTGATCCTATATTGAATTATTATTCAGCTTCGAATTATATTGCTTGATTTTAAAACACATTGATTTCACTATAAATCATTATATTAGAAGTTGATTTCATATTGGAAAAATGATCTTCTGTCGAGCTGCTGTTCCGCGGATATCATCTCGAGCTATCACCCCAAGATCAAGGCGAGCTTTTTCGGGTTCGTTTCTACTTCAGAATGGTGAGATTTGTTAGATGACGGTAGTTTATCGTTAGTTTAGTTTGATTTTATACTAATATCATTCAAGATCAAATCCGTTCACATCCAAAAATTTCTTCCTCTGCGCCAGCTGGGACTCGTTTGACCGGACTGAACATTCTCAAAGGAAAAGAGGATCCTGAAGCATTTCCGGACGATCAATATCCTCAATGGTTATGGGATCTACTTGACCCGGAGGCTCAGAAGGCACGGTTAGATGCAGACCCCGAGCGTAAGGCTCGGAGAGAGTTTCGAACAAAAATGAGACAAAAAATTCGCAACGACAATTTCCTCAAGACTATGAACTAGCACATGTCGAACTAAAATTGTGGATATTTATATATTTGCTGGCAGGAAATAAAATAATCTTTCGTGTCATTTATAATTTTCCTTGGGTTCTTTGGAGTTTGTCTTGGTTTTTCATGGTCAATTTTCTAATATGCGCATATGGTGGTGTTCAGATCGGATTTCAGTCACATTGGCTCGGATCAACTATTAACTATCTTGAAAGCGCAAAAAGAAATTTTATGTAAATATTCATTTTCCTCGATTTCTTCCTCTAGTGATGGCTTTGCTGTTGTCCTAGAGTAGTAATAAAATATGATCGGCGTACACTGAGCCGTATCCATTGATCTCCCATGCACACTTGTATTTCCTTCATTTTTCTAGTTTGCCTACAATTATATTAGAACACAATTCTTGTACTCAATTGGTTTCAGTAACTGTTTTTGACCTTTCTCACCATACTCAAACATGCCGGAAGCAAAAATAGCGCCCTCTATCTTGGCTGGTAGGTCCAGCTGCTAACTATGCTCTCTACTATTGCTGACTGAGTTGATTTAGGTGACTTTGGAAATTTGTCGTCGGAATGCAAACGAATGATGCACAATGGAGCAGATTGGCTGCACATTGATATCATGGATGGTCATTTTGTGCCAAATCTGACTATCGGAGCGCCTGTAGTGACCTGCATCCGGGGAACTTTGCCAAAAGGTGAGAGTTTCTTTGATTGCCATATGATGGTTTCCGAGGTAAGATCCAAGATTTTCAATATCATAGTCAAATGGTCTAAAAGAATGATAGCCCGAAAGATGGGTAGAAGATTTTGCTAAAGCCGGCGGTGACTTATACTGCTTTCACTATGAAGCAACGAAAGATCCTGCCGCTTTGATCGACAAGATCCATGCTGCTGGTATGCGTGCGGGATGCGCTATTAAGCCCGCTACACCTGCGTCTGTTGTGTTTGAATTAGTTCCTAAACTTGAAATGGTTTTGGTCATGTATGTTTTTTTTTGGTTCGAGTTTTCTTAGTTGGCTAATATTGATATATCTAGGACTGTCGAGCCAGGTTTCGGGGGTCAAAAATTCATGAAGGATTGCATGCCAAAGGTATTTTCTCATTTATATTCATTCTCTGCTTGAAGCTAATAATAATTCCAGGTCGAGGAGCTCCGAACAAAATTTCCTGATCTTGATATCGAAGTTGACGGTGGTCTTGGTCCTGCTACGATTGATTTTGCAGCTGATGCTGGTGCTAATGTCATTGTTGCTGGAACTGGTATGTTACTAATACATCAATTCTGGCTTATTTTTGTTGGTAGTAGTGCTTGGATACTAACAAATTAGGTGTTTTTTTAGCAGAGGACCCAAAATCAGTGATTCAGTTGCTTCGAGACACTGTGAATAAGAAGCAATTGGAATGAGGGAATAGGTTCATAGAAGCTTTATGAATGTTTGTAATTGATTATGTCCAATGTAAGTTATTTAGGTTGGTTTCACTTAAACTTAAGTGTTGGCCATTGTAGATAGTACTTTCATGTCCCAGTCCTTCTTCCCCACATTTAGACCTTGCTTGTGGTCGCCATGATTTTTCGCTTACAGTTCCGAGAAAACATACGATCAGTCGTGAATCGAGTCCAACATCGCTGCAAGTGTACTTCCGCGCGATTGGTATTACCTAACGGAATTGCTTATGATCAACCTGTGGGGCTGTTTGTTGACAATGAATTCCGTGAATCACAGACTAAATTTCCTACATTCTGTCCTGCGTATGTATTAGAATCTGACTAGTTGCGATATAATAGCGCATCTAATATTTAGAACAACACAAGAGATTGCACAAGTCTTTTCGGCTTCAGCTGTAGAAGTGGACCATGCAGTTCATGCAGCTCGATCTGCTTTCACCGCCGAATGGGCAAGTTTACCTGGAACTGAGCGTGGGCAGTTGCTATATCGGTTATCAAACCTCGTTGAACAGAACTTGGAATTGTTAGGATCAATAGAATCCTGGGACACCGGAAAGCCATTGGTATGTCAACTGACGGGCTCACTGAAGGACAAACTGATACAAGTAGACTGCGTCGCTCACTGAAGATATACCCGAATGTGTCAATGTTCTACGATATTACGCGGGCTGGGCAGATAAGATTTACGGGAATACGATTCAGCCATTTCCAGAAAAGTTTGCATACTCGTTACGGCAACCTATAGGTGTCTGCGGATTGATCGTTCCCTGGAATTACCCGTTGATGTAAGCAATCTATTGGGTTTGATCGAATCTGCAAGTTTTGTTCACCTCAACTCAGGCTTTCAATCTGGAAATTAGCTCCTGCGCTCGCTGCCGGAAACACAGTTGTTCTTAAAAGTTCGGAACATTCGCCCTTATCGATTCTCTATCTTGCCGGTCTCATCAAGCAAGCAGGATTTCCGCCAGGAACGATCAATATAATTTCTGGCGACGGACTGATCGGCAAGAATCTAGTGCAGCATTCCGAGATTAGTAAAATTTCATTCACTGGCTCCGTAGTTACAGGAAAATCAATTATGAAGTTAGCCGCGGACTCGTTGATCCCCGTTACTCTTGAGCTTGGCGGCAAGTCGGCGGCAATTATTTATGCTGATGCCGATCTTGATCAAGCTGTGAAATGGTGCCACGCCGGCATTATGAGTAACATGGGACAGATTTGTACAGGCACATCGAGAATTTTTGTGCAGGAAACCATTCATGACGAGTTTATGGGTAAATTGAAATCATACACCGCACAAAAATCTAAAATTGGAATGCCATTCGATTTGAACACGTTTCAAGGACCACAGATATCGAAGCAACAGCTGGATAGCATCATGGGGTACATCAATACAGCTCTCAGCGAAGGTGCAAATCTAGTTCATGGAGGCAAGAAAATACCTGGTAAAGGTCATTTCATGGAGCCGACAATTTTCTCCAATGTGAAAGATAAAATGGCGATCGTCAACGAAGAAATATTTGGCCCGGTCGTTACGATTTCAAGTTTCACGGATTCCAGAGAAGTCATCAGGCGAGCAAACTCGACTGCGTATGGTCTTGCAGCAGCTGTTTTTACTTCCGACATTTCTCGTGCAATGACTGTTGCTCGGCGCCTGGATGCTGGCATGGTCTGGATTAATTCATCAAATGACAGCGATTTCCGAGTTCCGTTCGGCGGGTTCAAGCAGAGCGGGTTTGGCAAAGAGCTAGGTGATTACGCTATTAAGTGCTATACTCAGGAGAAGAATGTCCATGTTAATTTGGGCACAATTCTTGATTAATATTTGCTTGCTTTATAAATTTGTATGCTGTGCACATTTTTCGTATACTGACTAGTATGTGACGTAATTCCTGGGAACCGAATGGGATGTAATTGTTGATATGAGGGGTTCAATACGGGTTTCTGGGAAATAATATTTGATTTGAACTTCGATCTGAACACGAATTGGTGCAAGCAGGCCGGGTTTAAATCGAAAATATAACCGATAAATCTAGAAAAAAAATAGCCAATTCCAACTGAAAAGAGTGATTTCATGTTTTGAATAGATTTATAGCACAAAAATTCGATCGGGTATGGCAGAAGTAAGTACCAATGATGAGCTGGCGAAGTGGAAGCAAAGTCAACTAACTGCCTCTACTAAAGACCACGTCTGATGACAAGACACGGCAAAAGCGACGACTTGAATTGCTCGGTTTGAATACTCAAACATGGGATGGAGCCAAGAGTGAGTAGGCAAATTGTTACTTCGTGCAGTGCATTTGACCATTTTTGCTACAGATCTCTTCAAGACATCTACCTCTCTTAACTCAAATCTAAAAAAGAACACGGCTTTTATTAAACGTTTACGAACTAGTATCACCGCTGAAAATCAAGATGCACTACTAAAAGAGATTTCATCTTTGTCACTTGAACGATATTTATCTGAAATTACGAGCTCTGCTGCGGAAGGATTACTGAAATGTCGTCTTTCAAATGATATTTGGGCAGGCGTTGAAGTGACTTCTGCGCTCCACCAGCGGTTTGGGACAGAATTCACTCCAAAAATGCTACTCCAGCTTTACCGAGGGTTCTCAAACCCTACGAAATCTCAATTATCGGCTTTGACTGCCGAACAGCGCGAAAAGGAAGATGGTACAAGACTTATTCGTCAGCGGGGTCTTATTCGTTTAGTCACTGAGTTTTGGCTTTGTGGAATCTCGAGAACTACTGATGATGTCAAATCGGCACTTGAGATTTTTGATGTAAAATCCGGAGCAAATTCGAAATCCAGAAACTCTGGTACAATCTCGCACTCTGGTCAGTCAGTTTTAGCTACTGAACCAGTTCCCTTAGAGGTTCTTCGACATCTATTGAGCTCTGATCTCACAGAGTTTTTCTATTTACCCGTAGTGGTCGCTTTTGTGAAATCGTTTGGAGCAGATATTTTAGGTATTTCGAAAACTAGAGCGGACGATATATCAGCATCAGGGCAAATCGAAGAGACTCTTATTGAGCCTGACGAGTCTTATTCAGGAATTATGACTCCGGCTTTACGCAGCCAGTTCAAATCCGTTCTAGAATCTTATTTTAGGAGTTTGTCGAATTATATTGTTCAGAAACACAGCGCTTTGAAGGAACAAGAGAAGCGGAATAATGCTGTGTATATACGTTATGGAGAGGTATTTGAAGACCGACAAGCGGATATGGAGAAGTCTCAAAAAGCTGAAGAAAAATTACTTTCAAACGCCCAAGTACTTGCGGAAGCTTTGGGTCTTGATATGCCTAGTTTGACTACTGAGACTACTAAAGAGCCAACTTTGCAAGCACATTTTTCGTTTATGAAAGGTGGTACAGTTGGAAACGATGATGGAAAAGAAGGTATATGGGATAGCATTGACCAAAGGAAGTTTTATGAAGAAGTTGTCGATATCGGTCTAAGAGTACCTTCAGAGTATTTGGAGGCGCCAGGTAAGAAAGCTGGTGCTACAACATTAGAAGCAAAGGAAAACAACTCCGAAGAATTAGTAGAAAATCAGATTGGGGCCGATCTTGATGCTATCAAAATTGACGATGATATCGATGATGCCGAATCTGATCTTCTAGAACCTGCGGTGAAAGATCAAGCTCCATTGCCACAATCGATTGGCGCTCAAGTCGATTTGATTATCCAGAGATTGAAGAATTTGCATGGAAAAGAAGATGCTGACCAATTAGCAATTGACTTTTGTTTTCTGAATTCCAAAGCCTCTCAAAACCGATTAGTCATTGCTCTGGTCTCACTACCGTCCAATCGTAATGATCTTATTCCTCTGTATTCTCGAATAATCGCTACATTATCGCGGTATTTACCGTCGATAGGAACGACTATCATTGCTCATTTGCAAAGACGAATCCGGGCATCTATTAGGCGCAAGCCTTCTGTTTCAGACGGACCGAATCGTGGAATTTCTTCGATGTCTATACACATCCAATATCTTTCTGAATTGATCAAATTTAAAATAGTTCCTCAGTATATAACGTTCAATTTGTGGAAGGAGCTATTGGATGGATTCAGCCATTTACAGATTGAAGGATTATGCATAATGCTGGAAAGTTGTGGCCGATTTTTGCTTCGCACTCCAGAAACTAGTCAAATGGCAGGTCAATTGCTTGATACGCTATGGAAGAAGAAGTCAGCGATCCATTTAGATTCCCGAGATCGAATTAATATCGAGAACGTGTTTTATTACGTCAACCCGCCCGACCGACCAGCAATTGTGCAAAAGGAAAGATCAATTATGGAGTTGTTCATTCGGAAACTTGTTTATGAAGATTTGAGTCCTAAGACGCAAGTCCATGTATTGAAAAATTTCAGAATGCTCAATTGGAAAGACAGAGAGACCGAAATGGTGATTAATAAGGTATTCTTGAAGATCTGGAAAGTTAAGTACGGTAATATCGGGTCGATGGCTATGATTGCTAGCTCCTTGATGAGATACCATGCCGAATTTCCGGTAAAATTGATTGACGGCATATTAGAGCAGATCCGAGTTGGTCTTGAGATTAATATTTTCAAGCAGAACCAACAAAGGATCTCGCAAGTTAAATTTCTGGGAGAAATGTATAATTACAAGATGATAAACTCGTCTGTGATTCTAGACACCTTGTATACTATCGTTGGATTTGGATATCCCGGCGGACGGCCAAGAGTCGGAATAGTAAATGCACTGGATGAGGATGATGACTATTTTCGCATCAGACTGGTTTGCACATTATTGGATACCTGCGGAATGTTTTTTGATCGGGGTCGGACAAAGAAGAATCTAGAGTTATTTTTGTACTTCTTCCAGTATTACGTGTTACTGAAGAGGCAGCCGCTCCCCATGGATATTGAATTTACGGTGCATGACACGATTCAGAGTTTGCGGCCTGATATGAAAATTTATGACTCGGCTCCAGAGGCGTTTGATAAACTGAATGAGTCCATCAAGGCAGCGTTTGGGACCGGCACACAGCAAGGGGATGAAGAAGACGAAGAGGACGAAGAAGACGAGGAAGCTGAAGAGGAAGATGTTGGAGATGATGACGATGGAGATGATGTAGAGGAGTTGGACGTGGAAGTTGGTACTGAAGGAGACGAGAAGGAAGATGAAATTGATGGAGAAAGCACAAGCGGCGGGGAATCAAGTGACGGCTCTTTAGGGTCCGATACAGATGAAGATAGTGAGGACGACGACGAAGATGAGGAAGAGGAAGAGGACGAATATGACGACTATGATATGGATCGAGAAAGAGCGGAGGCAGATGAGGAGTTTGATCGGGAGTTTGCAAAGATGATGCAAGAAAGTTTGGAAGAGCGTCGATTAGAGCGACGAGCTACATTTGATGCCCCATTACCTGTTTTGCAATCATCCATGACACTGACGAATGGGGATGCCGACGGACGACATGTTTTGGATTTAGCCGGCGAAGAGACACGCGGAGGAGCCTTGGAACAAGCAAGGCATAAAGAGCATCAGCAAGGTCCGAGTAGTGTGCGGTTCCGATTACTGACGAAAAAGAAAAATAGGTTACAAGTAAGTCATATCTAATTAAGTACGACATCGGATTTGTGAGCTGGAGTTTAACATAAAGCAGATTCATCAATTAGACTTGCCTGCCAATTCAGCAATTGTGGTGTCTACGCGTCAGAAGCAGCAGGCTGAAGAAGAAGAACGGCAAAAGATGAAGAAGTTTGTTCTTCAGTATCAGCAAGGCAGTGGATGAACCGATTAATGAAAGAATCGATTCTTTTGAATGCCATTAACTGGAGGAGGATGGAAAATTAAATGGTAAAGGGCTAGTCTAGAATTCAGCGTTGATTGAGAATCAGAACAAAGTTAACTTCTGGCTGCAAAAGTCAGAGATAGCCAGCTTGCAAGCGCCTCAATCCAATGGACTGGAAAGTTTCCAGGAAAATCAAATGTGGTGTGTGCAGTTGAGGATTGGTGCCTAGATGTTCCTGCGCTGGTAGGGTCCAAGCTAGTGCAGATGGAATTACCATGCGACTATTGAGATAGAGTAGCCACTGATTGAAACTGCCAGTGATAAGGTTGTTTGCTGACAGTTGACCGCCTGGGCGGCAATGCTTTCTTGTTTGGTGAGCCTAATAGAATAAGACAGAAAATGTGGTTTCGGTCCTGAGTGGACAATTATCGGCGCAACAAATATTTATGAAAAATAAATAAATTATGTTAGGTAATTCATACTCCTGTAATTTAAAAGTTGGACTTACTGTACCTTACATGCTTTTATCGATGCCTATTAGTATCTGATCAATGCCCAATCTATCTAAAGTTAGCTTGATCCATCCGCGGGCAAAGGTACAGATAACTAACTAATGGAACGACTTTATTTTTACTCCAGCCAGCCTCCCGCGCAGACTGGATAGGGCTCAATTAATAAGCTAAAACTGGAAGACGGAATAATTACAAAAAGTGCTTTTAGTATACTAATTTTTTTTATCAATGTATTTCATGTTTGGTATTTCGATGTTGGCAGCTGATAATTTAGTGGATAGTGAATCATAGCAAAATGCAGCGCTGAAGGTACGGTAAGACCGGAAAGGCGACTAGGAAGCCACAGAGTCAGTAATATCCCGTGCGACGACCCGACCGTTCTGGGTCGCGGGAGTAGAAGGTTGCACTTCTGCCAGATCGCCTGGTTTTTCTCAACTCCACCACATCAAGTAGAGAAGGTTATTGAAAATACTATGTAGACTGCGGTTACCCGTCGAACGCAAGGCTGTTGGCGAGTAAGTAATCGTGGTGTCAAATCTGATACTTGACTGGCCGATCGATAACAGTTGCCTGAATAAATAGTTAAAATACGATAGCCCATAATGTATGATTATTCCCTCTTTGTTTTTTATCGCTCCCATTTGGCCGGTTATCGCAGAAAGTTCTCTGAGGTAGTAATCCTCATCGGTCTAGTCATGATGGATTGCAATGCACCGCATCTAAAGACCAGTCTGATTCATGTCCGGACAGTCAATGACTTGCCATATTGCTTTCAATTAATTATATTCAAAGTTGTTAAGTAATTTTCTCTTTTGTACACTAAACAAACACACTCTAAGTCATTTTTATTGCGTCTTTTTCACCACTAAGTTTTCGGCGTCTCTTTCCATATGTTGCGCGATGTCTTTCGGTTTATAATCTGAGAACAGTGCCTTAAGCACCCGCTCAATAATCCAGGCGCCAACAAAATCCAGCGACATCGCTACACACAACCGCACTTTGAAATCGTGCGGCAGCGGAACTAGCTTCAACTTTTCATTCAGCTCCGGAATAAATTCGCTAGCGCCTGCAAAGGCAAGTGAACCTGCAGCGAGTAATCCATAGTACATTGCTCGATTTTCAGAAATGTTCTCACGGAATGGCCGTCCCTGATAATTTACCGCGACCGTAGAGACCTGCTGCGACAACTGCAGCAAATAGATCGCTGAATTCAAAATCGAAGGCTTAAACTCTGCCTCAAGATCGATCTTCTCTTCTGGAGGTTCCACTAGATACACATGCTTGGTAACATAAATCAACGTGGCGATGTGAATCGCAAACTGCCCAAGAATTGAACCCATAATATACCAGTTGAAAATGCCCGGCTGCGGCCGCTCTTTCGAAAGCTTCTCAACAGCTTTGCCTCTCGAGATCGAGTAAAAGCAGACCGACATCAACATGCCTGAAATTGTTGCCTGACCGTCGCCAAACTTTATTCCGGCAAGATACAAAACGGACAACGAGTACGCGGAAATCAGACAATTCAGCGCTAAGATTTTGTACATCTGGATCGTCGCAACTAAAGTGCATCGCCCCTGGCGAATAATGTGTGCAATAGTGTTAACGTCTCCTAATTTCGATGTGAATGGTGCAGCTACAGAAGCGTCGCCCAATTTCAACGATGGCGCTTCACCTTCTTGCTCCTCGTCCACTAAACTCATCATCTTATCCGCAAATGACGACGCAGTTGCACTTGCCTCTAATGCCTGCGGAATCGTGCTCGTCTGACCGTCCCCAGATCGATATGCATTCTTGATCGCCTCTTCATCTACGGTCCCACCCCGCGACTCAATCGCCTTGCGATAATGCGGATTCGAGGGACCAGGGGGATACAAATGCGCAATGGCAGGTGGAACTGGCGGGATTTTTCCTCCCCATCTCATCATCAAGTCGCACTGCTTCTGATAGACATCCTTCATGCGCGCAAACTTGGCGTTCTCGGCCATTTTCTTCATACCGTCCGTTGTACCATTCAACAGCGCTACGCCAACATGCGCCTGCTTCAACGCTCCGACATCATTCGTACCATCTCCACACATCAGTGTAGTATATCCGCCATTCTTCAAACTAGTCAGAATGTACTCCTTTTGTGCAGGCGAAACTCGTGCCCACACCCATGTATTTTTGATTAGCTCCCATACATGATCATGGTCGACATACTTCGCCAACGCATAGCCCGTTACACAAATATCGTTCTCCAGAAATATCTTTTTATCAATGGGTTTGGTTGGATCGACTTGAATTAGAATTGTTTCGTCTACATTCCGGAAGACAAGCTCATGCTCTCCGCCATCGGTGCCATCTTCTGGGGCATCTAGAATCAATGTGTGGCGAGTAACAATTTCAACCTCTTTCGCAACGTGGACGGCGGTCAATGGATTATCGCCCGTGATCATCACAACACGATGGCTTGACTCGTTGAGCATCTTAACAGTTGCGATAGCGTCTGGCTTGAGCGGACAGTTGAATACAAGAAATCCTGCAAAAGTCAAATCCTTTTCAACTTCCTCGCGTGCAAAGTTGTTGATCTTATTGATGCTCAAATCGTCCGCCAAATACCGGATACCAAGCGCCAAAACACGACTTCCCCGCCGTGTGAAGTACTTGTACGTATCCTCATATCCATCTGGGATCTTCTTCAACATCGTTCGAATAGTTTCTGGAGCACCCTTAGCACTGATAAAAAACTTATTGGAGCTAGTCGAAATACTCGAAGATCGTTTAAGAGCAGATGAAAATTGGAAACGTCGCAAAATACGCACTTTGGTAGTCGGGCCAGTCTTGTTACCAGATTGTAAAACTCCGTTCTGGCCAACTGCCCAGTTCAACGATTTGATCGTTGCTTTTTCCATAGGCTCTCCAACAATATCACCCTCGTCAAGGCGAACTAATGCATGAGCAGTAGTGAGAACTAAAGTAGAGTCTTTCGATACCTGGTTGATGTCCAGCAAGGCTGTATGGTCGCCAGGACTAAGACCAGCCATACCTTCAACAACAAGATCCTCGCCGGTAAGAGTTCCAGTCTTATCAAAGCAGCATACGTCCATGCGTCCAGCAAAAGGAATTCGGAATGGCTCGGTGCAAAAAATGAAAAATTTGCCTAGAGCTCCCAGTGAAGTGTTGACAGCAAGCGAGAGCTCCATTGGTAACTCGGGCGGTACGACTGATGTTATGATAATAATGCAATCCAGTAACAGCTTAGACCGTTTACGATCGGACTTGACACCTTCTTTCCACACGTACCAACTGGCAGCGATAGCAAAGACTAGCAAAAACAAGATGAAAAACAAGGCCTCCACATTTCCAGCGCCAACACGTTCGGTCGAGAATATCATAGTTCGAACTAAACTTCCCTGGCTAGTTTCAAAACCAGTTCGTGTTGCCACTGCGACGGCACCACCATCGGGTGGCTCAGGAACATGGAGATCGGAGGCCGGGGTAATCTGTAATACTTTTGTGCCACCATATAACTCAGAATTCTTGTCAAGACCCTTTAAATCCAGCGTCTCGTCAGCAGGTCTAAGCTGAATTGATTCTTTAAGTAAAGGAGTGGACTCGCCCGACAGCATTGCTTCGTTTACAATTGCTGAGCCACTGATAAGGAGGAGATCGCAAGGCAAGCCTGACTCTTCTTTTGTTCGAACGATAGACACAAGGTCCCCGGGTAAAATCTCATCAGTTTTGATCTCAATCCATGCTCCGGCTCGATAGACGAAGATATCGTAAGGTTGAATGCCCATACCCCGAAACTCAATCAAAGTACGCTGTCGCTGGTATACAACAGTAGATTCGAATGCTACGAGCATGAAAAGCGAGAACAGCGAGTAATACCACAATTCGTCCATGAGCCACAAGGCAACACAGAAAACCTGAAATACAAAGAAAGGGGCTACAGCATGTTCATAAAACAGCTCGAGAAAAGTTGGAACGGGGATATCAAAACGATTACTACCGAACCTTTGCTTGATAGGAGCCGGATCGGAGATACCAGTAGATGTCTGATATTCTTTAATAGGCTGAGGTTGGTCAATAGGATAGACAGGGGGATTGAAACTGCGAGAAGCAGGATCAAAAATGAAGCGACGTTTCTGGAACAGGAAGGACAGTTCTTGATAAGTTCGAGTCTGTGACAAATTAGTACGTCAGAGTAGTAGGAGACCAGACGAAAAAAACAATAAAATGCATACTCTGACACGATTCAAGGGAACAATTGCAGGCGCTCCGGCATTAGCAACAGGAATGACACGAATAAGCTTTGCCTTTTTCGGGTCGGATGCTCTCGAGGTTGTGAAGGCAGCTTGAAGATTGATGCTCCAGTGGGTCATCAACCACAGCAAGGCCTGGAATGAAATGATGGTGCCCAAATACACAAAAGTCCACTCAGATCCATTTATGTAAGTCTCGTATTGCCAAAAGTAGACAAATGCAAACAGCGGATAAAGGAAAAAAAAAGGCCAGATATAGGTTCGAATGTACAATGGCAGTGGGTCGTGCAGAGAAGCGTCCGCAATGCTGGGGTTTGGCACGAGCGGAGTCGGCCTTTTTTTAATGACATTAGAGCTTGAAACAAAAAAATAGAACATAAACTTACATTTTGTGCTCAATACCGTACGAAAAAAAGGACACAGGCGATAATTTCGGAAACAAATAAACAATAGCAAAAGAGGAATTGTGTGGATTAGACCACCGAAGCACGTAGTATATTCTAAGTCACGTGCAATATCACGTGCAATATCAATGGGGGGAGGGGGATAATTTTGTGATTTGGGATTTATTCAGTCAAGATTAATCGAACAAGAGAGCTTATATTGAGGACAACTGTAGAAATATATTCGGAACTGTATAGAGTGTACTGTGGGTAAATTGTTGAATGTGTAATTTGGTTGTATAAGTGGGCACAACAAGAGTGCAGTTGAAGATCTCAAACATTGCGTAGACGCAAATTGAGAAATATAGAAAGCGAGTATTGATCAATGCTCCAGAAGTAACCTAAGATATTGCAGCAAGAAGATCAAGCTGATTCATTAGCTGTGACTGCCATTCAACCATGAATTTGGGAGACACTCGTAATAGAATCGATTCGGCATCTTCATATATCGAGCCCTCTAAAGAGTCAAGATGTCGCAATCCGATATCCTGGAAGGACATGTTTATGATCTAGTCGATCAGCATCTACACTATTTTTCTCGCATATACTTCAAAGAAAAACTGACCTTCCATCCAATCTGACTAACCGACAGCTGCAACTTGGTTTCCTCCAAAGTGACGATATCCACTAGATACGGATCTGCACCGGGTGCAGACTGGGGAAATATTCCCACAGTATTTCCGTATTGAGAAACAAAGGCTTCGACTGCTTCGTGCGGAGAATATGTCCTCAAACTGACTGGAGATGTAGAAGGAGAAGCCATAAGCTGCTTTAATAACCTAACGAGTTCTTTGTTGTAGGCCTGGTCCCACGAACTGTCGGCTGGACATGAATTTCAATCACAGGAAGAACAGTTCCTGGATATCCGGGGAATTTCCTGCAGGTTTTATGAAGCTCTCCTGTCAATTTCGTCACTGATACGAACCAGGCTTGTTACTGCTATGCTCGTAGGTTTTAACCGCAGTGCCCGCCTTCTCCGTCTAATTAAACCGCCGTTAGCCGAGTAAAGAATATACTATGATGATTCTGGTGGAGAACCCAACGGGTCCCAGAAAATGCAGATCTCTTGTTTGTTCGCACGGGGACCCTTCCAGATTGAGTCTCCAACGTGGGCAAAGAACTTTCTGGCGATTTGGTCAATCAAAATGTTCCTGATTCTGATCAAACCAGAATTCGCTAGAAATGCCGATCGACACAAGCTGGAACGAATAGATCGTATAGATCGACTCTCGCAGAAATTGACTCACACGTCGCAATCTCTGTCAATACCACAACCACAGCCACTATCAAAATCGGCGCAAATCCTTGAGTCTTGCTTAAATGAACATGCAATTTCAGCTGAAAATCAATGAACATTCCAAATACATCCCAATCAGGAAATAGATCGATCTCCGTTTCAGTCCACACTCATCCACACAATTTCGGTGCCCACTACCATTTCACGTGACTATCGTGTTAGGGCTGCTCAAATGGTGGAGGGTCGGTCAATGTACGGCAGATTTTTGCAATTCAAGAAACCAGAGCAAGTTGATTTAGAAAAGTAAAATTAAATATATAAAATGCCTCCTTTGGATTATTGTGGGAAATATATTTTGGCGCCAATGGTAAGTTTTGAAAATATGTCGTGTTTACGCTGCTAATGGTTCTGACGATCTCAGGTACGGTCGGGAGAGCTGCCAACCAGGCTTCTGTCATTGAAATATGGTGCGGACATAGTCTGGTGTAAGTTGTACAAATATATCTTAGATATTTGCTGGAATTGACATTGCTAGCTCCAGAGATAGTCGACAAAAAGATTATTGGATGTACGAGGGTGATCAACAGTAAGTGATTTTATAAAACCAAAAAACGACGTATTCTTACCGTCACAGGTCTGCACAACTGCGTGGAATTCTGGAAAGAACAAGCTAACAATAAGCCTTCAACGCTCGTGTTCAAAAAGCATCTTGAACACGAGAGATCAAAGATTGTCTTCCAATTAGGCACTTCTTCGCCGGAATTAGCTGTTGAGGCTGCGCGGGTCGTTGCAGCCGATGTGGATGGCATAGACGTCAATTCCGGTTGTCCCAAACATTTTTCCATCCACTCGGGAATGGGTGCAGCTTTATTACGTACACCAGACAAGCTTGTTTTAATTCTAGAAGAGTTGGTTGCAAATATTGGAAAGAAGTACGATATCGGGATATCCGTCAAGATCCGCCTGCTCGATACCCCGGAGGAAACATTTGTGCTTGTTCAGAGGCTAGTAAAAACAGGAATTTCCGCATTGACTGTACATTGTCGGAAAGTGCCCATGCGACCCCGCGAGAGTCCGATTCCAGAACTGTATCTCGCAAAAATAGCAGATATCTGTCACGAAGCTGGGGTGATATGTATCGCGAATGGAGGGATGAAATATAGATCGGATCTCCCTCGTATGCGAGACACATATGGTGTTGATAGCATTATGATTGCGGAAGCAGCGGAAAGTAACATGTCGTGCTTTGCCGCAGCTCATCGACCCGAAGACCTCGTTCCCTGGAAATCGCTTGCCGAAGAATACATTCTACAGGCCGCTCAAGTCGGCAACATCTTTAGCAACACAAAGTACTTGCTGGCTCAAATAATCCCAGGTAAAGCTAAAGAATACCAACAAGTTGTAAGGTGTCGATCCTACGAGGAAGTGTTTGAAATTTTTGAGATCGATCATGCTTTCTTGCCTGATCTGCCATTCGAATCAACTAGGATCAAACGCAAAGTAGAGCAATCCAACGACAGGTTACAAGCCAAACAATTGCGAACAAAACTCGAAGTCGAAATACCTGTTTCAGTGGCTATTTAATCGATTTTTTTGGTTTACAAATATGTATATATAGCTTAGCATTCATCATCAGGTCTAGGAGTTTTCAATCATCAAATCTGTATTTAAATATATCCTAATCGGGACTGTAACTCAAGGCGTTTGTGTATAAAACAACGTATCCACAGCAGTAACAGTGCTAACTATTAGTTGCGGGGACGTTCATATTTGGATCACAATAAGTAGAAGTAATTGGTCGAATTTGAAAGTTATATATCTGGTTCTAGGCTTCGAAATACTCGATAGATTTGTGCCAATTCACGATGGTATGTCATGGAGTAGACGATTGCATTCAATACCTGTTCAACTGACCTAATACTAGAACTCGCTGTTCAACCATGCTTTGAAACAATCACAACAACTGAAGCGGGATCTGGAGAAATTTTCAACGGATCCAAGTTCAGCCTCTCTACCTCTGCAGGGCCAAATTTCGGCAACGCTAACATCGCTCCAGCGGACCTTAGACGAATATGACGGTGTCGCGCGACGAGAACTTGTGCAAGACAAGCAAGACAAGGCATTTGCGAGGATTCGGAATTTCAGAGCAGAGCTGGCAACTGCTCGTGCGGAGTACGATGGACTGAGGAAAGCGCGAGAAGAGGCTTCGGTAGTAGCGAACAGAATGGAACTGCTTGGGCGGCGGCCACATGCAAGTGCGACGCCAGATAATCCCTATGCTCGTGATGGAATCGGAGGCGGAGGTGGTGGTGTAGGACGCTACGGGGCTGAGTCGAGCGGAACTGCGTATAGCAGTGGCACTGGAATCAGCGATAGTATACCAGCGGCTGCAATTCCAAGAGAATTTTTTCAGAGGACAGGAGATCAGCTAGATGAGTTTATCGCAAAGGGGAAAAGTGTGCTAGATGATTTAGTCGAGCAGCGCGGTATGCTGAAAGGGACACAGCGAAGATTATATTCGGCAGCTAATACTCTTGGTGTGTCGAACGAAACAATTAAGTATATCGAGAGACGGGCAATGCAGGACAAAGCAGTGTTTTATATCGGAGTTTTGGTGGTTGTTTTGGCTTTTTATTTTATCGTCAGATGGTTTCGATGAAAATAATATTTAAATAATAATTGCATCTCATACGATAATTCAATGAACATAGTAATCAAGAGACTATCTAAATGTATTAACTAACCATCATCATTTTCATTCTTATCATTATCAAGTTTGACGGTAATATCAATACTAATATACCAATCGCTCTCTAGGGACATAATCTTGATTATCTAGTCGTCGATCCATGGCTTTTTCAACCTTAGCCATCAAGGCCGTGCTCAAAATCATATCTTGCTGTGCTGAAGACATGATATATCTCTGGTCCACATCGAGCCTTCGTCTCGCTAATCGATCATATGATTCTGCGACATTTAAGGCCAGAATTTCAGGTTGTTTGTTGTAAATGATTTTACTGTTGCTGTTGTTGCCGCGATCGGCCCGCCGTACTAGATTGCAATACCGACGGTCTCGCCCATTGCTCTGGATATCCAGCCTGACAGTGTCCAGTGATGACTCGCTCACAAGAAGCAGGCTACAATCTGATTTCCGATCATCAAACTCGAACGGCAAATCCTCAAAAACGGACTGATAGTCTGACAGCAACGCATAAACAGACTCCATTCTGGGTCTATCACTTGTTCGCTTGCACAATCTGGTTGCAGTTGACCAGATCCAAGGTCGCCAGTCTCGGCCAAAACCTGGCATCGTGGTTGACTATATAGAATATCTCAACGTACGAATCACAAGACACAGGTACAATAGTTAACAGAACAAAATCGAACAATGCTCGCTCGATTGATTGATCTATGGATAGATAAATAAATAGCGCTGACGCTGCCACGACTTCTTCTTGGTTATACTTCATTCATCGATCTTCTGATTCGAACTTGAGGCAAAGCGCGTACCGGCTCTCGGTCATTTCTCCCGTTAGTTCATGCTCGAACAGACCTGAGACACGTCCAAATGAGGCTTCTTCGATACCGGAACTCCAAACAATTTTCAAACAATCTCAAACATCCGGGCACCATTTCACATACTTCTGACCTCGTTTACGGCCATCTGTGCGCGATCAGTGCTTCGCTTACTGATATTCAGTCCGCTAACTATCCTTGTTCTACAAGTCCTCATTCTGACAGCATGGCGATACTAGTACTCCCAACAATCCTGAATCCCAGCCATCCTGGCTTTCAAGATAAATCATATGATCAGTTAAACCAGTATAATTAATATAATCAACAGACATATTAAATAAAACAAATTATTATTATCAATTAGCCACTACTGTATTCTGCGTGCTCGGCTTTATCTCTAGATGTATCGCATTGAGTATACCTTATCACCACAGACCGGTCACTGACGTTTCTCCATAACAAAGCGCCAGTCAGTGATCACATCACTCACAATCCCATCCATCTTGCTCCTACCACTAATCACTTACGATACTTGGGATATTGCTGTTTCGAGATCGCAGCCTCCCCACCAACTGCAACAATTGCCAACGTAGCTGCAAGCGCTTTGAAGTATCGAGCGTGATGTTGCACGGCCGGTGGGAACGATGCAAGCTTCAACGGCAACTTCCCTTTCTTAAACAATAATAAACTGGCTGCAATAAGCGCTGTCCAACCAATAAGATTGAGAGAAACAACAGGATTCGCAAGCTCTGTCTTTGTCTTCACCGCAAGCGACACAGAGAACTCACGAGAGTTGCTGATAAACTTCTTCAGAGCATCCACTGCGGGCTGAACGGCTTTCTTTATCTTCTCACCAGCTTCTTTGATCTCCTTCTCAGCCTCTTCCTTCTTCGAGGGCTTACCAGGAGTGGCATCTTCGACAGCCTTTTTTACGCTATCGACTGCTTCGTCGACCTTAGTCGTAGTCGTAGAACTCGATGGCGTGGCATCCTTAATAGTCTTCTTTGCGCTCTCAGTGGCCTCCGATGAGACAGTCGAAACTTTCTGGAAAAAATTGCGTGTTAGCCAAGACATCTTACTACGTCCATTACTGTTGCTATCATTCTTCTCCTCTCCCCCAATTCCTTGTTCTCCTTCTCTGGCCGTCCCTGATTTTGAAATGTTCTTAGTCAGCTCCTTGGCCTTGTCAATGGCCGTGCTGACAGTTTCTGCGGGCGAGTCGGCTATTGCTGCAGTAACCTCGTTGATCTTCGTCGAAACAGAGTCAGGCACATGGACCTGTTTCCCAATTGCTTGGTCCAAAGCCTGGTTGGCAGATTTCAAACCATTGTTAAGCGCCGTGGTCGAATTCTTATTGATTTCTCGTACGTCACTTTTCGCTTGACTCACAATTCGATCGGTCACATTTGTGATTTCTTCCAAAACTTGCCCGGCCGAATCATCATCAGACGGATCGATAGGTCGAAGAGTATCTGAGAGAATCGATCCGTAAGACTTCGCGGAAGATGAGGAACGCTGCTGCTGGTCTTCCTTAATCTTCTGTGACTGTGTACCTCCCGCCTGGCCGACTGCTCTGCCAGTACCACCAGAAGCCCTTCGTTGCGTGATCGGTTCGGATTCAGCCAACACTGCCTTCGACTTCGTTTCGGATGGGAGCGACTGAGCCACAGGTGTAAGTGGCTGGGCTGTGGCTGATCCAGACTTGCTATGACGAGACTCGTGCGGCGGTGGAATGACAACGCGATCGGTTGAGGCGCGCGTAGAGCTATTGGCGGTGGTCGGAACAGAGATGGGAGTTGCGGTAGCGCTGGATTTGATTGCAGTTCTGCCGGTCGGTACGTCACGCGATGGGGAAGGCGGCGCAACACCCGGAGCCTGAGAAACTGGTGATGTTGTTTTGCCATGGCTGCCGTGGTGGCTGTGAAGATGAACGCGACTGTGTTGACTTTGATTGATCTTGCTATCGGCCTGTCCAGGTGAGGACGAGGATGTCTGCCAATTAGGAACGCGTGTAGGTGTTGGCGAGTCGGAGAGGTTATGTGTATTAGGCACTCGCGAGGAAGTCGAAGATGCCACTGGGGACGATGGAGAATGAACAGGCGACGTAGACCCAGGGGAGGTAGAGAAGTCGATCGCAGAAGCAACAGAGTTACGCTTTGCACGCAAGGAAGTCCAAGAGCTTACATGTCGAAGCATAAGAGATTTGCGGCGGTTGTGGGTTTTGCCGGAATCATCGTGTGCAGCCTCACCGTGCACCTTGTTGTCGCGTGATTGTACAGAACCGTAGGAAGAATTTGAGGACGCAGTAGTTCGATGTGAAGATGCAGGCGAGCGGACAGACGACGATCCATTCGACATGGAAGAGGAAGTAGAACCCTTTCGAGCTGCGGAAGATGCGGAGACTGCGGTGGTAGATGCGTGTCTGGTGGAGGAGGGAGACTTAGAGGTCGAAAGCGCGCGCGAT
This sequence comes from [Lipomyces] oligophaga, assembly GCF_038497815.1. Lineage (NCBI taxonomy): Eukaryota > Fungi > Ascomycota > Lipomycetes > Lipomycetales > Lipomycetaceae > Lipomyces > [Lipomyces] oligophaga. The sequence goes on along the minus strand of NW_027117785.1, from coordinate 578,913 downwards.
AAGGCACGAAACGGTCTAGTAATCGACTTGCGCCGACTATGATCTTTTCCTTGTGTCAGACCGGGAGAAGACGAAGGAGAATTCGAAGGCGAGCCAACGATCATGCTTTGAGGACGCCTGTGTGAGGAGCTCATTGCTTTGCAACGCGTAGGTGACACTTGATATTTAGCGCGGGCGGGTCAAGTAAGAGATTTTATACCCGAGGTAAGGAGAAAAAAGAAGAAAAAGGAAAAAGAAATGGAAGGAATAGACCGCAAATGAAATGTTCAAAATCAATTAAGGATGGGAGGGAGAGGAAGCAACATCGCATTAAACACGGTGGGGAGTGTATCATTTCAATACGTACCTTCTCGGCGGATTGGGTGTTTTTCGCTAGAAAATCAGACGAGGTGGACCTAAAGCAGAATTAGCGCTGGAGCTTAAGCAGACGCCAGAAAGGCTATTGGGCCCGAAGGGCTGAGGATATGCGCGCGATTTCATTTGGCGATCACTTGCAGAACACACGTGAGACTTGTGAACTACTCGTGAGCTGACTGTGATCAGCCCCAGGCCGGAGAGACGGCCGGAAGGAACTCGTGATCCGACTGGGAAGAGCGCTCTTGGGAGAGACCAAGAAGCAGGCCAGGAAAGCGTGTGCGTGACAGGAGGACAGAACAGCAGGACGAATAGGCAGACAGAGCACTTACTTGTTCGACATGATGACCGATCTCGTGAATTAAAACAAATAATATGAACTCTGTGGAGATCTAGTTGGGAAATATTGAGCTGCAGAGACCAAGAAGTGCAGCAGTGAGCGGGGGAGTAAGACTGAGGAAACGACCAAATGTGACAAAGTGGGAGAATCGCTGCAGACTAAGATCGGATCTGGGTTGGAGAGCAGATCAATCGTAGAAAAAAATATGATATTCAAGAAAAATCGAGCTGGCTCAGCTTTACAAGGGCAAGACGGAAAAAAAAAAGTCTGGATATGGCTAGATAAAGAAACGGAGATGAAACGTAGAAGGAGAGAAAGAAAAATAAGAGGGAAGGAAGTGGGAAGTGGTAGATCATGATGACTTCATCTGCCGAATGGCGACCAAGAGTCAAGATTTCAGCTTCCGGGCTTTCGACCTCATAGTGAACAAAGCTGTGATTATCTTATTACTTTGTTTCTGGGCACATGTTAACTTTTTGTCTGATTTATCGATTCTGCAGTAAACTCATTTTTTGTTTGGTTCCGATCCTAAGTGCTGGCTTTACCTGCTTATGCTCCTCCCTCTCTTCTATGCAGTATCATCTCTTTCCGCTACTTCCCTTCTCCCACTAAACTCACTTCACAGTATCGCTGTTAGGTCAATCTCGAACGGTTCATAATACAAAAATCCAAGACACAACAAGCAGAATCTGCAACATTATTGAACCTTGAATCTAGTAGTTTTTCGAGTAGTTGCAGAGGATAACAGCCAGGCATTAACCTAATGGGAACCACTGAGAAATAATTTCTTTCTATCTTGGACTGTTTCCAATGAATTGCCTTTCATATTCACACTATAAAAGTATCTAGAGAGTAGAGTCTCCTTATCCTTGCCTATATACACACTAACATCAAAACAACCCTCCTTACATAGACATACATACACGTTTCCTTCCCATTCAGGCGGCGACCTTTGCATCGCCGCTGATCTCCTCTTCGGACTCGGGAATCCCACTCGCAATTTCAGCTTCAGCCTCCTCGTTTTGATTGTCAATATATCGTAAATCATCCGCATAAGTCTCTGGATGTTTTCTGAAACAATTCTGCATGACCCTGTTTTATCTGTTAAATATATGTTGGCATGCAAAAAATTACTTTCGAACTTACTCGAACGCCGGAATACAATTGACACCCTTCGGCTCTGCCTCCGAAAACACAAAACAGCTAAAGGCGGCCTTAAACTCTTCTCCACATGGTCCATATGCCATTCCTCCTAAACAAGGGCAGTCCCAGTTGATTTCGCCGGTCTTCGGGTTGAATGCTCCGCCGGTATCTTCATCATCATATCCTGCGGTGATGGCAGCCTCGTCGAGTGCCTGCTGCTCACGGCCTTCAACTAACGGTAATGGGTCGACAAACTTGAGATCCTCTCCTTGAGCGAGCAATACCGGTACTCCAATAACGCTGGCACCAAGACCAAAACCCAGCCCTCCTGCGATTCCTGCCATTTTCATAACTCCAGCTCGGCTCGTATTAACATTCGCCGCGGTTCGGAGCGACGGCGTAGCCAACCGACTGACTCCGACAGCTGATCTGAAGACCTGACGAATCATTATTGAGGTTAATATTAAAATTACGTTGTATTCTTTTCAGTTTGCTCTATATTTGTTGGATGGCAATCTTGCCGTTGTTCCCTGCTGATTAGTTAGCAGAACAGATATAATTTCTCCCATCTTCCGTCACTCTATATATGTCAGCCTCGGGGTGGCACGCCTCCCAATATTACAAATAATTTTATTAGGTCGGAAACAAATGCAGTTGTTACCAATCAAAAAATACAGCTGACACGACTCAAAAACCTATAAAACAACGATCTACAAAATGAATTTAATAGCAGCAATGACACATTTAAAGGGAGCCTTATTTCACCCGGTCATTTCAACTGCGTGATTGCATTTACAATGGCAGACTACTAGCATAGAACAGTACCACTTTAATACAGGTTAAACACAATTAATTCTTGTATTCCATGCATATATACACAGACCCAAACTTTTTAGTACACCTCCCAACTGTTGCTACCTTATTCTTCGCTAACAGCCTTGGAGCTTGAAACAGCAACGCCAGTACGGAATCCATTCTTGAATCGTCGGGAAACTTCCTTGAGGTAACGTTCTCGGCCAGTACCGGTGGTTTTTCTTCTCTTTCCCTTGACACTCCAGTTGTCTTATTACAGTTAGTCTCTAAATATACTACAATAAAACGAATGTAGGATTCAACTTACACTTGCGAACCTTAGCAGCAGGATATCCGCAGGAAGCACAGGTGGACTTCTGGACATGGTACGAACGACGTCCGCATCGGCGGCACAATGTGTGCGACTTATTATGACGCTTTCCGAAGCTGGATGTTCCCTCTGTATATTGTTAGATATTTCGTCTCATAGAAAATATAAGAATTCATGCAGTTCGTGTCTCTTTGAACGGTATGAGGGTCTTTGTGGATATATCTTCGATTGTTTCAAATGACGCATTCCTTGAAAATACAATACTAAAGTTCGTTATAGCCGCCTTCAAAATATTATGCTGAAAGAATATCTGAGAAACAATCGTGGAAATACTCAAGGTAGCTCGGTCGACATCTGGCGCATGATTTCTAGAAAAAAAAACAGTTCATTCACAACGACATAATAATAAAGTGTTTCCAGAAATCCTTTCCGATATCTCTTCAGATTCGATATTTTTCCACTGCTACTAGCTCACTGCTCATCGGACTTCACATGTTTCAAGTTCGTTCTATTTCTTCCAGTCGAATGTTGTAGCTTCTCATCCGTTCCAAGACACACAATACCATCAAAAAGAAACGACGAAAAGTAGAATATCACTAAATACTGAGAAAGGGAAACTCACTAGTCATTGTGGTGATAAATCACTGTTACTGGATATATATCAAATAAAGAAGCAAAACGTAATGAATTTTAGATTTCCACTATTGCTACTATTTGCCTGTCGCCCCAGTGATCATTGCGTTGTGTTGATGACTGGGACAAAGATAAACCCTACACAGACGCCTATAGCCCTATTATAACAGTCACAATATCTTCAGCCGCTCAAGTGCACAACAGTCCAAGCCAGATACATTTAGGCCATAAAAATATACGATTAAGAATTCTTATAATTTCTTCTTATGGACGACCTACTTCTTTCAGAAGCATTCGTACGCGTACCAAAGACGCGCCGCGCTCAGCTTAAATTAGACGCGTGAAGTTTATTTACACAATTCTTCTTTTGACCTGTTTGTGCTCGCGTCGGAGTATTTTAATACTGTAACCTGCAACTTGCACCAAAGTTGAAATATATTCTTCATGACATTTAGAGACTATGTAGACGCGCTTTTTTCGAAGATATCAATGTAGTGTCACGCTTAAGCTGCAATGTAGTGCCTTCAGCAGCAACGCAAGGATACTTTCGCATTTAATTGTCAAATATTCCTATTCCTAGACGCCACTTGAATAATAGCTCCCAAATACTTTCAACAAGATTGGTTCAGTTCAAAATCGCTCTAGATGTAATTTGACAGACAGCCGGACGCGTAAACGCGCGGGAGTAGAAGAACGTGACGAGCACGCGTTATCTAGGCTTGGACCATCGGGCTTTCTTAGAACCGCGTAAGGAAAGTCATACTCTAAATATCTTGAGCCCATTGAACCAGTTGGAACATGGAGTAACCGAGAACCCACAATAAATCTGGCATGCTTGGGAAGAATGCGTCTTGCTGTCCCCGACCATTCTGCAATTCATACTGAGCTTGTATACTGCATTACACACTGGGCTTGAACGTCATATAGTAATCTGCGCGCGTCTTTCTTTTCTACTCTCGTTTCAGATTAAATCAAGAACGAGAATACCTGGGCTGCTATTCTTACTTATCAGCACATAGTTTATATTTCTATTTTCTTGCCTATAGGAAATTACTATTTGTTATAATATCGGGATGTCAAACGCGCGACAGTTCCCACCATCGTCGCCTCCAGCGCCATCACCACCGCGTCGAGCGCTGCTGCCTAGTTTCAATCCTTCGACGCATTCTCTCGATACTTTGGCTTCTGATATTAGATCTATTAGTCGGAAAGCTGCTTCTGCATCTCCACTTCGGAGACAAGAATCTCGGAAACGCGCTCGCGCGAGTGCCGAAGTCGCGTCTCCAGATTCTGATAATGATCTAGACAATCGCTATGACAAAGACAATATAGACGAGTACGACGAGGAAGTTGATTTTTCAGAGAGAAATTCGCCTTCCAGTTCTCATCGTGTGAGAAGTCTTTCGCGTGGACGCAAGATGGTCGCGCGTGGAAGGATCACCAAGGAAATGTTGGACTTGCCCATTCAGTTTGCCAAATCACGCTCAGGAAATGTTTCAGAAGATTCGCACGCGTTTTATCCTACACCCGCTCCAACTTCCAGCGCGTCACATTCGACTTCGTCGCCTTCGCGTGCGACAGTGTGCGTACCAGCTCTGAGGTCTTCCGCTGCAGACCTGCCTGCTGAGCTGGAAGCGGAGGCGGAAATTAGGGATGACAATGCTTGTAAAAGTGTCAAAACTGGTATTGTTCGAGCACCGCTATCAGCCATGGCTCTAGCGCGTTTACCGCTCGATGGAACGCCAGTTTCTCTTGGACGCTCATCAAACTCATCTGCAGTCGTGCTGAGTCGGACAAACAAGCTTGTGTCGCGCGTCCATGTTATCGCACGATATGTCCAGGATGACGACTCGATAGAAGTCCGCTGCATTGGCTGGAACGGCGCACACGTCAACTCTGCAGGTCCTTCAGGAATACTAGAACATGCGCTTGCAAAGAACGAGGTAGTCAGTGTTGCTGCAAAATCGGGAATTATCATCGACGTCTGCGGCGAACGCGCTCGCGTTGAGCTGGCACTAGACGAACCTATGGATGATGAAGAGACTGACGACGAAATTTTTGAACAGCCGGTCAAGCGTGCAAGCGTAGCATCTTTCCAATCTGTAGAGAGTGCAGTTGGATTTAAAATCTGGGAGGATAAGGACGAGGTGAAAAAAATGGCGGGAGTTGCTGTCGAGGCTGAAGTAGTGCCAGCAGCAAGCAAGACCGAGGAGACCACAACTGAGGAATCTGCGCGCAAATCCCTCAGTGATTCAACTAATGGGAATATTACAGAGAGCAGTGAAAATCCTGTTAAGGGTCATTTTGAAGTCACTCAACCTTTCGAAGAGACTGTAACTACAACGACTACCGAGAGTAACGAGAATGCTGAAAAAGACGCGATTCAGGTCAAGCTAATTAAAGATGGAGTGGAAGCAGGTATTCGGGAACTAGCTGAGCAGATTACTAGAGATCCGCTTCAGGAAACGCAATTTCGAAAGGAAAACCGGGGAAAGAAATTTATCAAAGGCAGTGACGGGGAAGAAGTCGATCGTGAGAAACTGGAAACACACGTGATCGCCCACTTAGCTTACTCGCGGCTAGCTTCAACTCCATTATCAGTTCTCAGGGGATCGTTGCCGATCACAACGTTTGTACCAGATGGTGAGCTACGGGGAGTGATTAAGGAGATTGATTGTGTTGGGATTATTCAGAGGAAGGGTAAGGATGCATCGGGCAAGCATTTGGAGGAGCAGTATTATTATATTCCAGAGGCGGATTCGGATATGCACCGACGTATGGCAGTAGAGGAGCTTCGTGGTGGTGGAGGAATCAGAAGCTGCAGAAAAGTACACAAGCAGTACTTTTGGCGAAAGCCGACTGGCCGATGAATTTGCTGCTTGTAGAGATAGAGAAGGCCTCGGCAACGTAGTTGTTGTAAAGACTGCACGGTGCAAATGGGGACGATTGTTGACGATTATAATCAAATAGTTTATTGGTATTGTAGGATTAAGGTGGTTGAACGATATGGATTTATAGCATGATATGGCGACGAATGGAAGAAGGCATGATCTTCTGTCTGATATACGGTAGTATGATATTGAGATTACTTGAATGTATTTTATTTATCTCTGCTCCCGAAACGTTACTTTTACACTTCAATTCCAAATGCGAAGCTGATGCATTAGAATGCATCAACTATGCGAGTTAAAAATATAACGTAGTGATAAATGTACAGATTCTATACTGAAAACGAGAATGCTGCTCCAGATATGTGATCAATGGGTGGGAACAACTACCATAAGCCGAAATATTTTGCTGTAACGCTTGGTCAGGGATTGTGAACTTGAGTGATACAAACCGACCAGCATATTATGTGTCGTTTACGATTTGCAAAGAAAGCCGTCCTGGAATGGACGCTCAGGTTGATTATATGAAATCAATATCGAGTGATACTGGAATTGACGTTGAGCAAAGAGCTTGCGCAATAAAAAAAACGCTCAAAATTAAATAGATAACTTAATTCAATACAATCAGAATAATCTGGCCAAACAAATCTAGATTCACTTCTTAATCTCAGAGGATTCAGAAAGATCACCAGAGACCGATACAATAGCGGAGATAGAATCAGCAGCAGAACGAGACGCAGCTATAGCTTCAGCGCGCTTTGCCCGGCGAGCAGCCTTCTTTGCGGCCAATTTTGCCTGACGCTTCTTCTCAAATGACTCAAGGAATGGGTAATGACCCTTCTTTTCCTTAAAGATCATGAGAACAACGCATAGACAGAGAGCAATCCAGTAAAGGTTGTAGGAGATGACAGAGCCATAAGTGGCTGAATTTGTCCAGCCAAGCAAGGCGTTGAAAACCATCCATCCGCCATTATTGTTCATCTTTGGATTGCAGCAGTTGACATGCCAAACGGTCTTGCGGATATCATAGGAGCCAGCGCCCGAACCTGATTCGGTAGCACTTGCTCCAACAAGTTTTTGCCACTCAAAAGTCTCAAAGTACCAGACGGACTTGGAGAAGAGACCGGCACCAACAAGATAGAGGAAACAGGTAGCGATAATTAAAAAAAAACTGCAACTTCACTACGTCACCACCTTTGTACATGATGAACCCGACTGCAGCACCAGCGAGAATGCCACAGATGACGGGAATTGGAAACGCGGTGGCAGGAGAGGTAAGTGAAACTCCCCCGACAAAGACAATGGCTTCGACTCCCTCGCGGAGAATAGTGACAAATGGAAGGATGGCCATACCGTATTTTCGCCCAAATTTGCGAAACCAGCCTTTAGCTTCGGAGTGCTTCATGGCTTCAGAATCCTGCATTGCCTCCGCGATTTCGATTTGCCATTTCTCTTTGACCTTGTTCAGACGAAGCATAGCAAGACCCATGATAGAAATAATGATAGTGGCAATCAGGGAGAACACACCTTCCCAGAGATTTTCTGAATTGCTCCAAATATCTTTTCCAAGAGAGTACCAGGTCCCAACAAAAGCACCGCCAACGACGAGACAGATTAATAAACCGAGAGCAGAGCCTACCCATACCTGAATTACCAGACGTCTGTAGACTTTGGGGTCGGAGGCAGATTTTCCAATTCCTTGCTTCAAAAACGCTAGCAAAACAGAGATAATGATAGCGGCCTCGAGGGTCTCGCGAAAGACAATGAAAAAGACTGACACATCGAAAACATTCGCCATTCTAGCTAAGGTAGAGATAATGATGTTGGTATGATATGAAACTCAGGTATAACAGACGTACGTTATGCTGGAGGAAACAGAGAGCGGTGCAGGAGCAGCAGAGCCGGTATAAGAGGACCATCAGGCTGCTCCTTCCGTATTCTGGTCCTTGCTCTCGTCGTCACGGTATCATGCTACAGTAAAAATACACCAGAGAGGAATTATCAGTGAAAAGGAATCAGAATCGCGGAAATCTTCAGTTTCTCATGGCCGGTCATACTGCATTTGGAATATTTGACAAAGTCCGGTGTTCAGAACGTTGGCCGCGACACTCAGTGATCTGGTGCGGGGCTTCAAACTCAAATGCTTTGAATGAAGTGGTATTAGATGGTCAATCAATTAAGATACCTTGATTGAGACCAGTAAAACATTTGAAATCGAGTATTTCGCAAATGATATAGTAAAAATTTTGTTCTCGACGCTGCTTTAAGATTGTATTGTGTAAATGCTCCCTTGTTCCAAAACCAGCTGCTCAGTTCTCTCCGGGGTTAAGAAGTATTCTGTTCATACGGGCGCGGCGCTATGGACGACTCCAGTAGAGGATGTCTTGGCTCTGGACGGTTGAGAGTCTTCTGTTGTCTAGTCCTGCAAGCAATGACTAACATGTGAGTTAACAGATAGGATGTTATAAATTCACTTCGTCTTTCCATTGTCTTTGGTTTGCCTCCTTGAGTCAACGGGTGTTTAGCTAAGTAAGGACGTCATGGCGGTGAAGAGCAGCAAACATTTTTGGTTAGTCTGAAGTTAATTTCATCTCCTGATGGTATTGGGGTATGTATATAATGTCTGACAATGTTCACAGTAATATTATACGTATCTTATTATGAATATAAACATATTGTTATCAATATTATAACTATGGTCCATTGACATAACAAACTTATTATGATATTAGTAGTTCCAGGTAGAGTCGATTTGGGAGCTGGCCAATTGGGACTATATCTCCATTACTCCTCACCATTTTTGTTTTGGTTGTGTCAAGCCGAACAATTACAGCCCAATCCAAGCATATTAAAAATTCCTGGTGCTGGTTTCGAAATAATTTATCAGCCATAAATCTAAAATAACAGACGCACTGATAAGGACATTAAGATAATCATAATTATAGGGATGGAGGGAGAAGGCATCAGTAACCTGGGTGGTTGTAGTAACAGCGCAGCAGGCAAGATTACCGTAATTCCAGGAGAAAGAGCAAACGGTGGTGCGATCAGTTGGAGGTCGTGCACAAATTTCGAATAGTTCGATCAACCGACGGAAAAATACGGCAGCAAAGATTAGTACCTCTTCCATGACCAGATTACGCAGCAGGCACCAACAACTATCTACAAGAACCTCACTTAGATTGGGAAAGTGAAGGTGAGCCGGAGCAAATTAGGACTAAGAAAAACTAGCGCTCTAGAGCTAGCAAGACAAATCAAATCACAAGAACTCCCCTTCAGGAACAGACAGTGATTCAAAAGGAGAGTCAGCGTAAGACAATTATATAGTTTATAGCGAACGACGAAGGAGAAGCTAGGAAGAACATGTGATGTTCGGCGGACCTATTCTCGGTACGTCTTCTAATTGCTACAAATTCATGGATCAGAAAATAGTGTCGCAAGACGATGAGATATAACTAGGAGCTGACTGACTTCAATTCATGTGGGACATGATGGGGATGGAGAAGCGCAAATTGTTTATTATCTGACATGAGTAGTTTCCAAAAAGGGGACGATGATGGAAGCCTGGAGACAAGGATTGTTTGTTATTGTAAAATCAAATAGATCGAATGATGCATTTCTAGCATGACACGGTGACGGATAGAAGAAAGCGATCTTCTATCTGATATAATATAGTTATTCACGGTTAGGAAATAATGAGCTTAACCGCCTTCGATCGAGCTGCTCCACATCGCGATAGGACACTTCATCTGACCAGAGGACGTCATTAGCTGTGCAGTGCGGACTAATGCAGACCGCCTGCGACCACCTGCGAACAGCTGCAAACACCTGCGTCTATCTGCGACCGTCTGTAACGCACGAATTCACATAATTAATGATCGTCACTGACATCTGATTTTTTTTCGGCCAATCGCTGCTTGCACTTGCCGTTGGCCTGAGTTATCTGGTCCCGTCTCCCCAAAGAAAACCGGGAGAATCTTGCCAGGTCCAGATACCGACCACCCCTATTCTGTCCTGCTCGGCATCTGCAGCTCACAACTCTATCACAAGCCATCTTCCCAAAGCAGTAAGTGACCGCCCCCTTTATGTCTTGCTAGACCGTTGCTGGTCTTCCATTTAGAGTATAATGCGAGATGCGCAGCAGAGACTACTCGTCAACATTGCCCAATGTGGTAAGAGGACTGGCCAGAGCGCTTGATACAATACCCATTTGCTGATATTTGCCCCGCCATCGTAGGCGCTCACCCGCCATCACCTGGCAACGTCAGACGGTTACTGGGCTGTAGTAGGACCATTTCTGGCTCTGACTACCTCTTTGTCGACGACGACCAGCCCGGCGCAAGGTTTCGATAGTGTTTTCCTTCGTGCAGTTATACAACCAGCTAGTTCCGCTCCAATTTATTATACAACCCCGGCTCGCGCGCAGACGATTTTGTCTTCAACTCGCTCTTCTCTTTTTGTGCTCCGCTATCGCAGAGTCGTTTATCATTTTGTGGTCTAAACTAGAGGCAGCACTCGGCGAGGACTCGATATCAGGCCCCTTTTGCTTCTCCTCGCTTTATCCACGCTTATACCACTCGGCGGTAATAATATAGCGGGTTCCTGCTGATTTCAATTTCATTTGAAAATTTGATTTCTACGTCTGAAATTGCAGGTGTGCAGAGAAGAGCAGGGTAGAGCAGAGCATAGAACTGTCGTGGTAGTCGTGTTTCCGTCTTTTCATTACGGTATTTGTTCAGTCATTCATTATTTCGTCGCAACAATCTTTTTGTGCCTTTTCCCTTCATTTTAGCAGGCGCAGTCGTTAACAGCACTTTCATTAACAGCACCTTTATTAGCAGAATATACGCAGTTGATTTTGCCTACTCTACTTCAGCTCCATTCCATATTCACAAATTATGACCACGACCGGCGTCATCGAAACCACGGAAACTGACAATGCTCAGCAAGCACAACAGCACTCGCAATCAGACAAACCGCAGCCATCTGAGGAGGTTATCTGGGCTACCAAGCATGCACGTATTCTAGCGTTTCTGGATACTTTACCGAGTCCACCTGCAAATCCTCCAGAGCTTCCGCTTCGAAATCGCCAGCATACAGTTCCAGAGTACTTACTATCTTCACGACCTGAGATTTCAGATGTTCCTTGTCTACCGATGTCTACAGCTAGACCAGCTAATGTTCCTATTCCAAGGACATTGAGCGCCGCAAAGTCTTGCAGTGATATTAAGAGTATGTTACAAACTGTTAACATTAGAAGACACTTTCCACCTAACCTTTCATAGAACTTCACCGGCGGGCGCAGTATTTTGATCCAATCGACTCCGACCAGACTACAACGGCCTCCTCTTTCCGGCCGCACAAACAATTCAAGCTTTCGCCTCCTCGACGACCGATGAATGTTGTTTGTCCTCCGCTTCTCAGGCCAGAATCTATTGTATTACAAAAGCAAGTAGAGGATTCCAAGCCTGAAGAGGCAGCTATTCGTGATTTTTTACTTGACCAACAGCTTCCTGACCATCTTTCTGGATTGCGCATCAGCATTCCTCCGCCAGCACGAGGCTCTACATCTGTGTATGAAGTCGAGAAATCGCCAGCCAGAGTGGTCACCGAAGACGATGCTCTAGCAGCATATTTTGATCCATCTAGTTCAGAAGCTAGTGCCTCGACACAATCTTCTATCTATGGAAGTCCTGCTCGAGCATGTAAGCGGTCCTCACACTGCACGGTCCACACTAGCAGCATCACAGGTAATATCAGCGAGCGGAAAATCAACATTCTTCCAGTGCGAATTGCGGGACGATCCTCGCGGTCAGAACAAAGATTAACAAAGCAACCTAGCGTCAGCAGTGTAATATTGCCAGGAGGACCATCTCTTCGGCATTTATCTAATCAGTCTATGATATATGCGGATACTTTTAAGGAGCCAATTACTGGAGTTCCATCCTGCGATTCGCGGTTTAAGTCAGTGTGGATGAATCCAATCCCGGATTCCGACTCGGATTTGCACCATCACCACCATAAGCAGCACCAGTACCATACACATGATGATAGTACTACGAACAGCAGCAGTACCGACCGAACCTCAGAGTTTCAGAAAGACAAGCTAGAAGAGTTCAAAACCAACAATGTGGGAGGGCTATCTCTGAGAGTGGACGATTGCGACGAGAACTGGAACCGGTCAACTTCTACGGCCAATACCAGCCCGATATTTCAGGACATGTCCACGATGCCAATCATTCCACCGATGACATTTTCGGCATTTACTTCCCAAAATACGCAGTCAGGTATCGAGTCCGTTTCTACCTCCTCGGACTCTGTTCAGCCTTTAACGCCTCCCCAGCGGTCAAACGAACAGCTTGATCTGGAGCCGACGTCGCCTACAGGCAGGCGGAAATTCAGTTTACAGGACACAGTCTCTGCATTCCGGCTGAAACGAAAGATGTCTCGTGATGTACTACGGATGTCAGCCTCTGATACATTGTCTTCCAGTGATGGACGTTCGACCGAGAACCTGCCACATACGCTTCGTACCAGTGTGAGTAGCGTTGGGCTTAGCGGTGCGTTCCGGAAAATGCGACTTGCTTCGCATTCTGATTCGACAGTGATGGACGAGAGAATCACAGTACCGGTGATAACGGGTGGAGAGACTCTAGTCAAGTCAGTCAGTGAAAGAGCCGCCTATCTGGGATCAGGGGTAGCTACGACGGAAGCAGCTACGAACTTCTCGACGACGACAACGACGTCGACGAGCAAGCTTGCAAAGAAACGACTTCCCCGACTGGGGAGTCGAAATTTCCGTAATCGAGGAAAAACCTCACCGACCACGGGTCTCCATCATCAATCAGTAGACGATCTTTCGACTGGTTATTTTGCAACTACCGCAGTTTAGTTTTTGGAACAGGATCATAGTGATGGAAGTTTTATTTGTTATGATGGACAAGGAAGCCAAAAATTTGTTTTATTTCTGCATTCGTTACGTTTACATATTTGGTGCATTTGTTTATAACCTTTCAGGGATAGCATATCACTCATTCATTCATTCAATCATTAGTTCGTTTGTTGGTGCACTCATTCATCCATCCATCCATTCATTCATTCATTCTTTTATCCACGCATTCATTCATTTATTCATTCATTTATTGAGACTAGTTTATCCGGCGTGTTGGGTTTATTTGTAGTTATCTGTGACTTTACAATAGAACAAAAATGTGATATAAAGATCAGAATTGCGTAGTGTCAACTTCGAGACTAGTGACTTGAAATCTCTGACAGTGGTGTGTTAATCACCTACAGGAGACTACGGAAGAATCCGATAACGTGACTGCATTGGCTACTAAGAGCGCAGCCTTCACAGCCTCTCTTGCTCTTTTGCGGCTGTTAGGCAAGAGAGAAAGCGCCGTCGGACGCGTTTGTGTTCGGGACTGGGACAAGTAAAACCTAGTCGCCGATAAGCTTGCGCGCGTACGCAATGCAGAAGAGAAGCAGGAGGTCTGAAATCTGACAATGATTAGACGTAGACGGAACAAAGATTAGACTCCTTGCATAAATCCAGGGACAGGGTACTGAGACAGGGTCCTGGGCGTATTCGAGATATGTTTTCAGGGATATGATAAATTGCAACAACAGTCTAATCCAATCCAAAATTTCCAATCGATATTGTAGAGTCCACTAACATAATGAAATCGACGACTCTAGCCATCGCTCTATTCATCCTAATCAGCGTTCTTCATAATGCCGTTCAAGCGGAACAGAGTCGGGTCTTTGTCCCACAATACATACAGCGATCTAGACGACGACTAATCGTGCCGTTATCACAAACTGTCTTGAACTCATCAGACGAGTATGGCAACGCATAGTATTGGACATAGATTTAAAGCAAGTTTTAAAGGCATAAAATAGAAGACTAGTGAATTAACCAGTAAAGTTTAGGCAAAAGAATCAAGATTCCAACAATAATTACAAATACGGTGCGACGTCGTCCTCCAAGATCTTCCAAAGCTGAGCACCAGTTCCATGAGCAGTGATTCCCTCCAAAACGTGTTTCACAACTTTTCCCTTTCTTCCAAAGGGAATCACGTATCCTCCGTTAAAATCGTCACCAATTTCAGGTGATAGACCACCAAAGAGCTCGGTCAGGCCTCCAAATCGCTGGTTATAGAGTATACACGAAAATATTCTCCACTGAAATATGGCAGAATGCCTTTGTAGATTCGACTTCAAGTTTCCAGGATTGAACGCAAGACTTATCACCGGATTTGCACCACCCCTTGTCTTCGCCGCTGCTTGCGATCTAGCGGCGAACTCAGCAGCCAAAATAACGTTACCAGCTTTTGATTGGGCATAGAATGCGGACGAGCCCATACTCAAACCTTCCTTGCCAATCTGCTCAAAGTTAATGCCGTATGGTTTCGGGCCTGCATGGTGAGCTAACGACCCAGCCCACAGTGCCCGAACAGAGCCGGCAGGCGAATTCATTGCGGTTTCGTTAAGAATCGGCGTGAGTAGTTTGTTAAGAAGAAAGTGGCCCACAACGTTTGTTCCCCATTGCAGTTCATATCCCTAAGTATATTAACATCCGGCCAAAAATCTTTCTTTCAAATCCTTGTGATATTCTTCCCGTACCTGCTTTGACAGACTTCCTGAAGGAGGAATCATTACACCAGCATTATACCACGCAACATCCAGTCGATCAATCGTCGGTAAGAGCTTTTCGACAGCGGGCTTGATTGTCGTCAAATCCGACAGATCTATCTGCACGAACTCCAACGAGCCTGGCGAATCACTCTTCTCGAGAAACTCGCTCGGATTTGTCTTTATATCGTTCGCAGCGGAAATGTAAGATTTCTCATTGCGACCCACAATCAACACTCTTCCACCTTTGTGGTACAAGATTCTCGAGAGCTCCAATCCACAACCAGAATAACCTCCTGTGACTAGATAGACCTACTTGTGTTAATTCCATGCCTTTTCACTATATATCCTACGCATTCAGCTCACCTTGCCCGATAGTGATCCAAGACTAGCCTCGGTGAACGTAGGCTTGGGTGGGAACGACTGGCTCCAGACCGACATTTTATTTCAATTTCTCTGTAATTGTGGCCACAGAATACGAATTTAGATAAAATTATAGAAATCCAGTTTCTTTATATACTGTGTTTGCATAGTTGGGACTGACCAGTTGATGACCTGTTCCCGACCGGTTTTTGCCAATCTGACACCGTCTTCAAAACTGCTTTACGTAGCCCAACTCAGCCGTGCCAATTATTTGATTTTTGCTAGTCACCAGACTGATGACGCTTGATCGTCGCTGACCAGCTTCTGCAGCCGTACTTAAATTATCGGAGTAAATGCTTTAATTTATCTAATAATACAAATCAATCATCCTTTCATCCACAGAAAACCATAGAACGGAAGATAATCGTGCGCAATTTTATCGAATACTAAATACCGCATCAGTCTGTCTTCAGAGGATCAAGGCAAGACACCATAATGTCTTTCGTTATGTTTTTTGTTGAATTCTGATATGCTGTCCTTGCAGACTCTGACCGCTTTTCTTCCCTATCAAAGTTACTAGACACAGGTATCATATTTGTTGTGGATCCAGTCTCCGTAGCCATCTGCGAAGAATCATCCAGACCAGAGGAATGCCAATCCTTAACATTGTCAGATCCGCCAACATCAGTTCCCTCTGCTGGCTCGAGCTCTTCCAGCTTACCGCTATCATTCTCAACCTCTGGTTCCTGCTTATCTAATATCCTCTTTATCCGACTTTCCATTATTGAATGTGCTTTCTCAAAAATAGAACGCCTTTCCCTATCATGATTACCGTCACCTTCGGTGCCCCTTTGTTCCACAACATCTTCGATATCTTCGATATCTTCTTCAGTCCTCGTTTTGGCAATCGCAGAGCGTTCTGGACTTCCATGTTTCTGCTCCTGTTCCTGCTTCTCTTGTAAATCAAGAATCAATCGCTGAATATATTCCCTTTTAGTCCCAAACTTCTCAACATCAAACAGCTGATTCAGCTTTTTTTGCACCTCCTTCTTTGGATTATCGATATCGACCAACGAGGGGAGAAATGCGCTAGGCCTATTCAAAAACGCTTCAACGTAATGCAGGAGGTACACTCCGCAATCACAAGAATTTGGCTGCGTAGGCGCATAGGCATACTTAGATTTTATATCATCGCGATCAATTTCAACTCCTCGCTTATCGTGAGCTTCAGCAACTAAATATTCTCGCAATGGACGAAAAACCAGATTATGTCGTAGACCTAACGAATCTAGAACAAATATAGTCGGATCAATAGGACTTTCAGGAACATTCTTGTTTCTTCGAGTACCTTTCGCAAGCACTTTCGATACAATTTCTCGCAAACTCGTTACAACATCTGAATTCTGACTGATCCCTTCTTCGGATGTCTCAGCAGTTTTTTTGATCAATCCGTTTAAATTACTAAGAATCGCCAGATACCAATGCGCTCGTTCGTTGATCGGAATGATAACATATTTCATGCTAAATAAGTCTACCTTCGATGTCCACTTCCGAACATTTTCATATCCCCCCGTACTCCCACCCTTCGTTTTCTGCATCAGCTTCTCGTAAAAAAAAGTATTGAAAATATAAGTGTATTTCGCAATCTCTGGATGTTCTCTCTGCAGCTTCTGAAGGATGAAGTTCAAATAAAAATCAATTATTGTGTCATTCAAATAGCACCCATCGTCTAATCGGCTGAAATCGTCCTGTCCGATTTCGACAGATTTATGGCCAAATTGATATCGTAATGGTCTGTCGAATTAGCTTAACTTCTCTAATCAAATATTCATTTTCTTACTTATTTAAACGTAACTTAGGCCGAGTACTTCGCGTCACATGGACATCCTCTGATAAGTCGAAATCGTTTAGTTCGTCTAAAATTGTCGCCGCCGAGTTGTGACTGCCCGTTGTCTTGGATTTACTCCGCGTTAATCTTGATAGACTCCAGTTGGAGGGAAGCCCCTTATCAAGATCCTCAATAATTAGTTTTCGAGGCTCTTCTTTTGTTGAGTATGTCTGTTTTACTTTTGGTCTCGAAGGGCTGTCAAGATTAGATTCATCCCGACTAATAGTCACTGCTGATTGCTTTTCTGTAGGACTTTGAAGTTCATCCTTCTGAACATGAGAAGGGCATGCCAATAATTCATCATCGGTGGTTTGAGAGGGCTTCGGTGGAGTCACCAAAGTCCGAATACCAATTCTCTTGTTCATCTCAGCTTCCTCCAAACTATGCAGCTGAAGTGATTCTGACAACCCACCCGCAGCATTGATCATATAATTAGTTTCAGATTCATGATCTGGAATTCGCAGCTTGAAGAATAAATGATCAGAAGATGTTCCACAATAATACAGAGTAACACGACTATTCAATTTGATGTAAAACTGGCGAGTATTTAAGCAGTATTCTATTTTTCGTAATTGATCGACTCGAAACTTAAACTCCTCTAAAGGCTCATGGTTGTTGAGTATGTAGATGTATCCTTCCGGACGCCTTGCAGGAATTGTGAGTCGAAATGTAAGATTGCTTTCATCTGACGAAGACCTCCATCTTCCAAAATGTAAATCTTCGATATTATAATCCACAATCCTTTCCTTCCGAGCAGGATTTAACGGCGTCGATGAAGAACTACACGGTAATTTCGCCGCGGGACTTGTCGGCCTGATACTGTTTGTTTCATCATCTGAGAGGTCTATCGACACCCGATTTTCATTGCTTGACCGAGGTTGGGGCAAACGAGTATCTTGTATTAGCGTTCTTTTTTGCGGACTTGAGATGGAACTAGGCTCTCGGCGCTGCATCTCTTCATGTCTTCGTTTGCGAGGAGCTTGGAAATCGTGCAATGTATGTGGGCCAACGGTTCTTGCTGAAATATGATTGCTCGCTTTCCGAGATGAGCCTCGTGGACCACCTAACGAATTCAGAGGTTCAAAAGCCACTATGGAAGTATTTCGACGCTTCAGAAAAAAGATATTAGCTTGGTACCAAATGAGGTCAATAAAACAGGTACTGACCATAGGATTCGCTATTGGGGTAGCGTCAGACGGACGACTATAGACAAATAAGTAAAAATTCTGTACGAAGTGTAGCTCGAGTAGCACTTACGCAAATGAACGAATGAGAGAGTGATCTACCTGCCTACTACTCTCGAATTTTGCTTTTGATATAGTTATTTTCGATCCGGTCGGAGATTGATGAGAATGTCTCGAGAGGGGTGATCGCGACGGAGACACGTTGACATTTGTCTCGTGAGAATGCGAAGAATTGCCATTCATGCTGTCAAACGAAAGCAAATGTTCAATCAGACGCTTCTTTACCAGTCTTTTTCAGTAATAGCCCTAGCTATGTACAGAAATGTCATTAATTAAGCGCAAATTCATAGAATTTTCTGTCGCAAGCACTGAAGAATCTGAATCACGCACTAGATTGCCACAATAGCAGCATTGTCGCTTAGAAAACTCTCCGCTCAAGTAAAGACCAGATTTAACTGAAAACCTATTATCCTAGATCAATTTTTGCACACAATACTGAATCTAATAATCTGGATATATGCTCTTCTAATATCTGGCATATAATTTGGGAAAGTGCAAGTGGGACTTTTCTATCAGAACAGCAAGCGCATCGGCAGGGAACAATCAGATTATCTACGCTAGCTTTTTGAGATTAAACGCGTTGAACCGGATCTACATTGAATCAAATGCCATTTCCGGTTCATCCTAAGTCGACTGCTTTACAGGTAGAGCTTCTAGCGCATCATGGATGTTGATGTCGTGTGGCTAACTTCTAGTTAGGACCATCTTGGCGCTGTCCACATCGTCAAGTATAACACAACCGGCCAGTACATACTTAGCGGCGGATTCGACAAGCAGATCCGGCTATGGAATCCAAATACTTCACGCTTGGTAAAAACCTATTCTGGAGTATGATTTGGCAATTTTATTTATTTCGTTCTACAATAACATCTTTTAGCATGGATATGAAGTACTTGACATCGCGGTGTCATTTGATAATTCTAAATTTGTAAGCTGTGGAGGCGATCGCACCATTTATGTATGGGATGTGACTACAGGTACCACTGTCCGACGATTTTCAGGCCACATTGCTCGTGTGAATTCGGTGGATTTTAACTTTGACGCTTCGGTCGTTGCCTCGGCTTCGTTTGATTCATCGGTTAGGCTATGGGATTTACGTGCACCATCGGCCAAACCAATTCAGATTTTAGATGACGCGAAAGATAGTGTTTCTACCGTTCAGATAACGAACACGCAGATCATTACTGGGTAAGCTGGGCTTGATGGAATTTTAGATGCTGGTTTGACAGTGGACAGATCTGTAGATGAATACGTTCGAGTTTACGATTTACGGATGGGCGAGCTTCAAGAAGATTATATTGGCCGTAAGTCATCTAGAAATCGATTTTATAATGCTTTTGATTCCAACACATTCAGACCCGGTAACTTCGGTTCGCGATTCAACTGACGGGGCTTACTTTTTAGTCTCTTCTCTCGATAATACAATCAGGCTAATCGACAAATCCAACGGCTCTCTATTACAGTCTTTTACAGGTCATAAAAATGCGGAGTATAGAATCAGGTCGTGTTTTGGCGATAATGACATCTATGCTATCAGTGGAAGTGAAGATAGCATTATTTATGTCTGGGAGGTTTTGTCTGGTCGCATTGTCCATGAACTAAAGGGAGGCAATTCAGACGCGGTCGTTACTTGTATAGACTATAACCCTAAAAAGGCACAGATGGTTAGTGGAACTACAGATGGAAAAATCCAAGTCTGGGATACCGACTGATCAGCAAAGAATTAAATTCAGACAAAGCAAGAAAACACCATATGCAAACCGAAATTCAGACAATTGATAATTTCTCGTGTTAAACCAGACACAAATCTTCCATGAACTTGATATAATCGAGTCCTTCTCCCTGAGCACTCTTGGGCATGATCCGCTCTAATTGCTGGATCACCGTGTCTGGAACTAGCGAGTCTCGCAAATCGAACTCAGTCACGTACGGGTTTCCTCGAGCAACTTCTAAAAATGATTGGAGAACCTGCTCGGCCGTGTTTTGATCCTGTGTCACTTCAACCATAAAATGTATAAACTGCTCAAATGAGACTGCAGCATCGTCTTGTCGGATTTGGTCAAAAATCTGCTCCGTGTCTTCCTCGCTATACACCAGCCCAAGACTTGCTAAGGCAGCAGCAAATTCAACCTCTTCCAGCGCATTCTGCTGCTTTTTATCGAAGTATCTGAACACACTCTCAAATTCCTCCAGCTGCAATGGAGTTAGATTAGTCATGTTGCGAGCGACAATCTGGTTCTCGATAAATAGAACTTTTTTGGAAATCGACTCTTGCGAAAGCTGGAATTCATATTCTAGCTCGTCATATGAATAGACTGTGAAATCGTTTTCCTCAACTTTGGCCTCAATAAGTCCTGATTCAATATGTTTCAAGGACACTAATAATTGTGCTACCGGCTGAAGTTTCTGCTCAAGTTTGATTGCAGCCTCACGCTGATCTTCTAGTTCACCATCAAGTGCAATAAGCTCATCTGATATAGCTTCCAATTTAACCGCAATATTATTTGCAATCTCTGCAAACTGTTGTCTTAAAGTTTCTTTGATATCACGTATCGCTTCGTTGATTTGTCTAGAACGGCTTGCTTCTGCTTGGAGTAAAAATTTCCATGCTATATCTACGTCGCTCACTTTAAGACCAGCAGGTGGATCGTATTCTTTTAGGCCATAGGTTGCCAATTTTGTTCTTATGTTTCCCAGCATTGACGCGATCTCTGTTTTTTCGGCAATCCATGTTCGCTTCGTTGACTTCTTGTAATTCGTGAATTCTATATACTGTGATTTCGCGTCAGTGTAAGTCCCGGAAAATCTAGCTCGCTTCCAGTCTTTTATCTGCTGCTCAAGAGCTTCTAGGAGATTTGTCACGCGTTTTTCATAGGAATGTTGCATATCGTATGATGTAGACATAGTTTCAACAAACCGTTCCACTCTGCGGCCAGCAGTCTCAATCTTATCTAGTTCTGAAAAAGCATGATACCAGTGCGCTACATAAGTCATGATAGATCTTTCGTCTGGTTTCGGTACGAATACATCTTCGACATCGAGCAATTGCTGAATCAATTAGATATCGTGTTCGTAACAATAAATTTTATAGTATACTCACTGGAATCCCAACTTTATCGGATGCAAGTCGCAAGGCTAGCTTTATGTTGTACTTCGGATCTTCTTTGTCTAGATGTTCATAATCGATGAGATCGGGTCTGTGACGGTCCAAAATGGCACAACTGTAATAGAATCAGCATAGGTATCAACTAGAAACATTAAGTTACCTACAATGCAAGTCCATCATTCCAGGATGATGAGAAATCTGTGATGTTGACGCCTTCATATCCTGCTGTTTTACGCTGACACCACAACAATAGACCTTCCTTTGCCGAGTGACCTTCTGCAGCGATGTCCGAAATGGAAAAGTTAAGAATCAATGTCCACAACAGGCCCAGAATCAGCTTAACATTTCCATCGACAATATCTTCGGCTCCAATATTATACAGCTGCAATCCGCACTGCTTGATGTATTCCAACGCAATGATCACATTTTCCGCTTTCTGAACTCGTAACTTGGGATTCTTTGCGTATCGACCGAGATTAACATTTCCAATGATTTCCAGAAGTCTAATGAGTTTGACTCCATCAGAGAAATCTTTTTCAAAACTGACTACCGGTGAAACTCCATGAGATTCAAGATACGAGTTTGTCCAACGCAAAAAGGCTTTGGTCTGAGTAGCGATCCAAGCTGGCTGCTGCTGAGGAGCCATGGATACTACTGAGATTGAACAGAAGAACACGAGCAAATATGGATTAGAATTGTATTGAGCTTTAACTGTACTGCAGTCCAAATAAAATTTCCAAAACTACTCAGCTAAATCAAGACAATAATAAGTAAGCCAGGTCGAGCAGCGAATACTCAGGGACAACCATCCCAAAAAGGCACCTTGTAAATATATGCACGAGCGCGTATAACAACATTTGTCATGTGACAAATATGATCACATGACAAATATTCCCAATAAGGTTTAAGTGGAACTAGATATCCGGAAGATCCGCTGTGAGATCTGACAACAGCAGCAGTTAAGATGCGGTTTGGAGGCAAGATTTAATATGGTGAATTAGAGGTAAAGATAATACTGTGATTACAAAGCAGAGAGAACCAGAGCGATTGACTTCTGGTAAAAACTAAAGCTTTGGCGAGATTAAGTCCAGTTGAGTGGGCAAAAGTGTATAGCTCTATGACGGTCTAGAAACAAGTCAGCGCCTCAGAAAGCTTGATTAATCAATAGCTAACAGACTAAGATCTATCGAAATGTACGCTGAATTTGACGATAGCCAATTATAAGTTGTTCAGCCATCGTTAAGAAAAAACGGAGCCAGTAGAGTGCGACTGAGATGACCTCATTAGCGGCTTGCTTGTCTGGCGTCCACCTCCTCCGTCTTTGACACTCTCCCAATCCCGCCCAAAACTCTTTCCATTAAACCACACCGTACTTTGTTTTCTGAGAAAACCAAAGAGTAAGCCAGAATGCCAACAATTGGTCGGGCGCTGAGAGACGCTCTTAGACCGCCAGATCATCTTTCGCTCGGTCGTAGACGTTCAAATGGCAGCAAATCAAGGGAGACCTCACGTCGACGTCGCAGTTCTGCGAAGTCGGACTCGGAACCGGGCT
Source organism: [Lipomyces] oligophaga (assembly GCF_038497815.1). Classification (NCBI taxonomy): domain Eukaryota; kingdom Fungi; phylum Ascomycota; class Lipomycetes; order Lipomycetales; family Lipomycetaceae; genus Lipomyces; species [Lipomyces] oligophaga. The sequence goes on along the minus strand of NW_027117785.1, from coordinate 555,648 downwards.
CATCGACTCATGCTCAGAAAGACATAAACAGTAGCAGTTACCCACAAGAGCAGGAAAAAGAAGACGATCTAACTTCGGATAGTGACTCAGATTTGGACGATATGAGAATAGATCATGATGACGCTCAGTCGATAATTGGCGGTAGCATTCACCAAGTGCACAATGCGCACGCGACTCGACGCAACAGTACGCCTGCGTCACTCACAGAAGTGTCGAACGAGAACCGAATAAATGAATTTTCCGAAAGCAAAGCCAGACTTCCTTCTAGTTCTCCTCCACTTGCTGACAGCGGTCTGCGAAGAGCTCATACTACCGCCATCCGATACTTTCTCCCGTCGCGCAAAGTCGATGACGAGTCGAATACTTCTGAGTCACCTAGCGAATCAGCTTCATCTCCAGATACGACCATTGAAAGCAATGAGAATGGCGGAAACAACGGAAACGTATTTTTTTCATTTTCTCTTCCGTTCAATATCGCGCCTATATCTCCGCAGCTGCCCAAACTACGTGACATTCTTCCTGGTTCTAACAACAATAACCATATGGGTAATCATAGCGGGCCAGGAGGTTTTGCAGGGCTCTCCAAAAAGGCGTTTACACTTCCAGTTCTACGACACGAACACAAAACCGAAACACTCGATATTCGACCGGCGCAATTGAAAAGGCAAAGTACAGATGATTCGCTGAACTTCAACGATCCTCGATATAGTCATGTACACCAAATGGACAACGCGAGGTTGCGAGCAGTGAAAGAAACCTTAATGACGTCGATATCCATGGATAGCTTGTTTTCAGCGAAAGACGATTTTCCTGATCTCGACGGAGACGTATTGATTATGGGTGGCTATCGTGGGAGTATTCTCCGAGACGCCCATACTGGACGACGGGTCTGGATTCCAATCAAAGTTGGCCTTAATATCAGAAAGATCAATCTTGAAATTGGGCTTTCTGACGAGGATGAAGCAAACGTAGAGCAAAATATCGTTCCAAGTGGGATGTTAACGCACATAGGACCTGTCGACGTTGCGCGCAAACTGATCAGGCGGATGGAGGCCTGCGACGGTTGCAGTGTACATGAATTCGGATACGACTGGCGGATTTCGTTGTGGATAGTTGTCGATCAATTACTTGATAAGCTCAGGGGATTGAAGGAAAAGCATGGGAAGGAATGGCCTGGCGCCATTGTGATTGCACATTCCATGGGGGGACTTATTGCCCATGCAGCGATGCAAAAGCGTCCAGATTTATTTCGCGGATTAGTATACGTCGGCTCACCATGGAAATGCGTGAATATTTTAGGACCGATTCGAAACGGAGACAGCGTGATGCTTAGTTCCAGCGTGTTGGCGGCGCAAGTTAATTTCACTATGCGGAGTAGTTTTGCATTTCTACCATTGGATGGAAGATGCTTTGTGGATAAGCGGCCACAACACGAAGGCCGAGAGATGAAGATGGATTTTTTCGACTGTCGAACTTGGGTCAAATATGGACTCTCGCCTTGTGTCGGAGGGCATATAGGACCATTTGAGGACGACGAGGATGGCTGGACAGCTGAGGAAAACAATAGAGAAAATACGGAAAACAAGGCCGAGAGAAACGAACAAAGTAAAGAAGTGGCGGAGCTGGGCTTAGAAACTGCAGACGCGCCAGTGATGGATTTTTTGGAGCCATCAATGAGCGCATCGTCAGACAATGGGACGCCAGGGTCAACGCACATGAACAGGAGACGCAGTTCAAGCGGCGACAGCCCGAGCACGTTGCCGTTTAATGATGCTGTTGAATACCTTGACCGCATTCTAAGACGGACAAAGAAGTTTAAGGAGAGCCTGTTGGAAGTTCCCTCAAATGGTGAGTATCCACCGCTTGCAGTGGTTTACGGTCGAGGAGTTCCGACCGTCATTGGAGACCGAGTTTCCGGCCCGCAAGACATAGTGAATGGAGAGTTTGAGGACTTTATTTTTGGTCCTGGAGATGGAGTCGTTCCAGCGCGAACATTAATGCCGCCTGGGGAGTTTAAAGTTGTGGGTAGATTTGAATCGGAACGGGGACATGTTGGGCTAATGGGAGACATGGCAGCTATGGGACGAGCACTGAAAGCTATACTAGAGGAGGAGGCAGTAAGGAAGCAGAAGGGCCAGGGGGAAGGCTAGTGTGCGGGGCAGATAGAGCAGAAATGAGCACATAGCGGTGACGTTGATAGATGGGAGAAGAGAGCGATAGCGATAAGGTCATGTATAATAGCAATAGAGGCTCTTACAGGACCGGCGGTTAGTTAGTCCAGCTAGTCTAGTCCATCGGTCCAAATCGTTTCACAACCAATCTCCACAGAGCTAATCTATAGGCAGCACGAGGTTCATCTGTTCACTGGCAGGCCCTCGATGGTGGTCGGGCCGAACGACCAGGAGTCTGCTATCTCCCGGGCTCCTTCCTCATTTAAAGACCCTAACCCCATTTGCCCAAGAGCGCCGCATTGTAGAGGGCTCGACTTATAAATCAGGTAAATTGACATTTAAAGCCTATATGAGCAACCTGTGCGAAATATATTCCCTATAGCTCTGTAGTGCAAGGATACAGGGTAGAAGATGTCCGTAGTTCCCGCGCCTCAGTTAAGTGCCCCAAAAGTAACTTTTATTGTACGAAGTTTACGAACTGCGCCGGGCGAGGATTCTTGTTGAATTTCACGGTCGGAAAGCGCAGAGTAAAACGCGACCGAGAAGCCGACTGGCAAGACTTTACTTATTATTGTGTTGTTTCTGCATTGTGATTGTCTTCTGTTTAGAGTTTGTTTGCTTGTGTGATTCGTTTTTGCTTTCAACTTGCTGCCTAATCTCGTCTGTGTTCGACTGTGACTCGTTTAGACCCCGTCTGTCTCGTGGAGATTTTGCTGACCGAACAAACATCGCGAGCGAAGTTTCGTCAAGTCTGATTGCCACTTTTTTCCCCTTCAGTTCTGGATTTCTTTTCTGTGGACTACCGTGGTCTTTGCTGCTTTTGTCTTCCTAGTTGTCGTCATAGTTCGTTGTACATTTGTCGGCATGGTCTTCCCCATTAATGTCATCCGGCGAAAGTTCCGCAAAGTCTTTCTGTCTGATATATCACCGTCTTCCACTGTTGCCAGGCTAGAGCGCTCATGGAGCATCAGAAAAACCATTTCTAAAATCGAAAACCACAAGTTTACTTTCACGGATCTGCAATATCTTCTTGATTTTGTCATCATCTGTTTTGTCTTTTTCGTTGTCGAGCAGCCCGGCACTCTTGTCAAGCTATCTATTGGCGTTCTTTTCACATTCGCCTTGCTTATCCCGATCACTTCCCAGTTTTTCTTCCCCTTCCTGCCTATTGCTACTTGGCTTCTGCTGTTTTACTCGTGCCGGTTCATTCCTGCTTCCTGGCGACCGCCCATCTGGGTACGCGTGTTGCCTAGTCTCGAGACCATTCTCTACGGGGACAATCTGTCGAATGTCCTTGCAGGAAAGAACTCGCCAGTGTTGGACATTCTCGCCTGGATTCCATACGGTTTAGTTCATTTTGGTGCGCCTTTTGTATGCTCTGCGCTGATCTTCTTGTTTGCCTCACCCGGGACGCTTCCCGTGTTTGCCCGTTCGTTTGGATACATGAACCTAATCGGTGTCGCTATCCAGCTGTTTTTCCCTTGCTCGCCTCCATGGTACGAGAATCTCTATGGTCTGGTTCCTGCGACATATGACGTCAAGGGCTCTCCAGGCGGGCTCGCTAGAGTTGACCAGATCCTCGGGCTCGATTTATACACATCTTCGTTCACTGCCTCCCCTGTCGTGTTTGGTGCGTTTCCCTCGCTCCATTCAGGCTGTGCGACGCTAGAAGTACTGTTCATGTCTTTCGTGTTCCCGCGACTGACGCCTGTTTTGAATGGCTATGTCCTTTGGATTTGGTGGTCGACCATGTATCTTACCCACCACTATTTTATAGATCTCATTGGTGGAGCTCTTCTTTCGATATCTGTGTTTTACCTTGTTTCGCGTAACTATCTTCCTGCCGTACAAGGCGATAAGTCATCGCGCTGGGCATATGACTATATTCAATTAGCGAACGAGCCTCCACGTATGAAAGCCAGACTCACGGAGGAATTCACAAAGTCGGCTGAAGGCGGCTTTTCTTCGCTGCTGGAAACTTCGCTTGCTTCGTCGCCTAATGACTCGTCATCGTCTGACTGGGAAATCAAGACGTTGGCAGATACGGATGAATTTAGCCGTGCCTTTGGAAATGCAGGCAAGTCAACCAGTATGAAAGAGAAGTCGCCTTTTGAGTAAGACGATCTCTTGATATTTCATTATGATTGCATGATTATACGTTATAACTACTTAATATCAAGTCCATTTATATTGTCAGTGGCGATTGATAAATGTAACTGATAGTATCAGTTAGACGCTGGATTTGACAATTAATTTTCGCCGTCGACAGTTCTCTGTCAACTCTGTATTTTTTTCTATTCTAATTTTTTTCATTCAGTTCACCGGTGTTTTTTTTGTATGGTTTTTTTGTATGGTCTATTCTCATTTTTTTACACTACTTTATTTGTCATAGTTTGTGTTAGCAAATTGTTGGGCATTGTTAATTCTTATATTAGATTTTCGGGATTGATTTGAAAAATTTTTTGGTTATTTCCCTGGCATTTCTATTCCTCTTATATTGTGCGCTTGTTTTTGATTATGATTTCTGATTTCGCTTTAGTTTTTTATTCGCGTTCTGTGTTGTATTAAATAGGCATGAAGTTTTGAAGTATGAACAGTGCTGGAAAGAGATGATTACGAGTGTATTTAATGCGTTTAATCTAATGTAATTTTTATATTCTGCTTGTGGTGTTGTCTTGAATGATTAATTATGCAAACGATTTCGACTAGTGTTAAATTAAAAATTACTCTATATGCTCCAGAATATCCAATTTCCAAAAATATCCAATGTGTACTAGTTCTTCATCGCCTCAGATGCTTGTTTCTCGGCCGCCGCCGCCGCCGCTTTCTCGCGCTTTCGTCGCAACAAATATCCGGAAGCCCACATGCAAAACGGGAATAGTGCAGTGTTGACTGCAATCCAGGCAAATAAAACGCCGATATTTAATCCCATGGTATTTTTTGTTCCAAAAAAGATCGTCTTGAGCGCATCACAAACGTTTTTGATGGGGAAAGCATAGCCGTACTTATAAAACGCAGGCTCGAGTGGTATCGAAAAAAAGGCGACTGAAACATTTGAAATGACGATGAAAATAAGCCAAAAACCCAATAATGGAGGATAAGTTGCGATTGCCAACAAAGCAACATTTTCGGAGGCACCACCAACAGCAACCATACCAATGAAATTGATCATCCAAAAAATGAAGAACCCGGCGCGGCCATACTTGAGTGTGAAGTCAACCTGGAATGCAAGTGAAATCAAAGAATAGAACAGCGAAAGCAGAAAATACGCAAGCCACGAAGCCAAGTACCGGTAGATAATGTAATGCGTACGTTTAAGCATCGGCGCGAACTTCATATGCAACGGCTGGAAAAAGTTGAATTGAAAAAACGAGATGATAATCAAGTAGATCAGTCCTACTTGCATTACGGCGGTAAAAATCGGATCATCATATGGTCTCATATTATTCATCTCAACACTTGCAGGTACACTCACTACCTGCGGGGCATTCTGGCTCAGATCCTGCAAGACGTCAGAAGAGTTTACTCCTAGATCTAGGATGCGAGCCCTTGAAAATTCGCGAGTAAACACCTCATTCAGTTCGAGCACCCAGGGGATAATCGCGGCATAAACTTGAAAATCTCTTGCTTGACCATACGCAAACTCGATGGCATTTGAACCATTATAGGACGAGGATGAAGACGGATTTTCCAGCGCAGCGCGATAGTTTGTCGAGGCGTTCCGACTCACAATGTAAGCTCCCCAAGTCTTTTGATCATCGACGATGTCATATATAGTCTGATAATCGTAATTCACCGACTGACCGTCTAGAAAATCCAGCTGGATACTGCCGATCTGAGTTGCATATTCAGAAGCGATAGTCTTAAAGGCGGGCCCGACGAGTGCATCGCTATCATCGTCGAAATTGTAAACGGCAAAGTGGACTCGGTTATAGTATTTGGTACGGTTGAAATAAGATCCCCAATAAATCGATAAGAGGCCCTGAAACAAATTAATATACTGAAAAACAGAAATCAATCAAAATACTTACCATGAGCAGGACAGCCATTAACACGATGGAGCCAACGAAATAGCGTACGGCAGCAATTCGAGTTTGCCGGACTGATTCTGCATGAGAGAAAAACCCATGCGGTTTATCTTGTTTCACAGTTGATCCTGCGATTGTCTGAGACTCAAGGTCTTTGGTAGAACTCTCTTTGACCACAAGACTCTCATCTAGCTCGTGTAGATCAGCCAATCGAGAATTGAATGCTCTGGATTGCGTCGGCGCAATCCCGTCCTCGTACATCGGACTAGCCCCTTCATCAGATACAAGAGCAGCTGAAAATGCGCTCGAGAAAACATTATCCTGCTGATGTGATGGGGAACTTGCGAGATCATCAGGTATCGACTTTGCTCGCGAAAACGTTCGCGACAATAACGAGGGTGTTCGCTCAAGAGGTGATCCGACAGAATTGCTTGCCATTGTTCAATATATTATGTATTATTTATACTGAGCAATGCTACTATATCGAAAAATATTTCAACTAGCGATAGCTATTCTTTTATAATGAAGCAAAACTCGAATGCATCACTCTTCAACGACACCAGTTCTCACCAACCGGTATCTTCACCGTCTCATTACATTACATCATCGTACGGATTTGCTTACACCGTTGCACTCTTACTTAAGACAAAGAGCACGTTGGAACAAGCTTTGAGAGTTCGTGCGGAATTTTCTCTCGCGGAACAAACGGACTCGGCCGTAGAACTGACAATTTTCCACTGAATTCGAATTCGTAACTGAAATGAATCCAGATTTGTAAACAAAACGCAAAACTGATTAAAAAGCCAGCTCCGGAGATGTCAGTCTCGCAGGCCGCCGCCACTATAGTTTTTGGCCACCGCAAAGTCGCAACAGAAAATATACAAAATAGTCAACCGTCTCGGCCGTAATATTCTGCTTTGGGACATTACGAACCGACGAGCCTCGGACAATAGCTTTGTGGTATGTAAACCAAATTACGTCACTGGTCAGAGTCATCAGGTAAGGCACATATTGTTATTGATCAACATTATTATAAGTCTAAACTCTAGGACAAAATTATTACAAAAACCACAAAGACTCCATTATTAATGTTTAGGAGGGCCTCCCGCGTTATTTTTCGCTGCTGCTTCTGCCATTGCTTTCTTCCGCATTCGAAGTCCGAAGAACCGCATAGTCAACGGAAATGCCAGATGATCGAGGACAATCCAAGCAATAATAACACCCACATTCCGGCCCATCGAGTTGCGGGTGTTAAACATGATTGTTCGCGTCGCGTCTGCAAGGTTTTTTATCGGCAGGCCATAACCATACCGAAAGATGTGGTGCTGTAGCGGAATAGAATAGAATGCAGGCGCGATGTTACCTATGACAGTCAAGATAAGGATAAATCCTAAAAATGGCGGGAAAATTGGAACACAGAGATTGACGGCGTTCTCAAGAAACAGACCAACTGAAACCATTGTGAGCCAGTTGAGCATCCAGAAGATAACAAACCCGCCATGACCGTACTTCTTTGTAAAGTCGAGCTGGAACGCGAGCGAGATGAAGGAGTAAAAGAGCGATAAGAAGAAGTATGCTATCCAAGACATCGTTAATCTGTAGATCATAAAATGCACAGGTTTAATGTCCTGAGCAATGATCATGTGAGTCGGCTGGAAGAAATTGAACTGGAAGAACGAAACGATGATCAGGAAAATCAGACCGACTTGGGTCACAGTCATCAAAATAGCGCTATCAAACGGACGCAGGTCGTTGAACTCAATGATTACAGGCGAAGTAATGACCACTGGTGCTTCAGAAATAATAGTATCAATCGAATAATTCTGAGATGCTAGCTTCAGAGCCGACAGAGCGAAGCTCGCTCGAAATCCGCTTGCTACCTCATTAACCCAGGTCACGATTGAACCCATAGCAAGCTGGTCTCGGGCCTGTGAGTATATAAATTCGATCGGTTCGCTGCTGTTGTATTGAGCACCAGTCGTCGCAGGATTTTCAAATGCAGCAAGTAAATTGGACGAGGCCGTGTCATGGATATAAAACACACCCCAAGTGCTTTCTTCAACTACAAGATCAAGCAAGTTATCATATGTATACTGAGAGGCATCATGAACCTCGACCTGAACGGAGTCCAGCTCCGTAGCCAGCTGTTGAGCATAGGTAGTGAATTGAGTGCCTACAAGAGAGCCATTATCTGCATCGACTATCCAGATCTTGACGCGACGTAAAAGCTCATTACGTTTGTAGAAGGAGGCCCAGTAAATTGAGATGATTCCCTGGTGATGTTAGGAAACTCAAAAAACAAGCAGCTGGAGACAGCCTAAAGCTCACCATCATGAAAAAGCCCATGATCAAGATATTCACCACGGCTCCACGCAAAATCAGGATCCGCTTCTGTTTCAAATGCGAGCTGAAAAAGCCACGCTTGACTGGAGGTCCGCCTGGTCCAGCACCAGGAGGGCCGCCTGAAGAGGGACCACTTTCAGTCCTGTCCGATCCAGAATCGGCGCCTGGTCCGGAAGTCGGAAGATTATTGGTCACAGTGGTTCGATCGCTGTGATCTTTTTCTGCCCACCTCTCGAGGTCGTCCGACTGTTCTTCCAGAGCTTCTCTGCTCGTCGTGTTGATGAGAGAGGACATAACCTCATGCTCTATTGCAGCTGTTCGCTGTACCGACGTAACGGGTTGGAGGTCATACTGTTTAGACGCCATGTCTATCTTGCCTTTGCGGTAAAATAAAATACTATAATCCACGCACTAGTAAATGACCGACCAGCGGAGTATCATCACAGGCTGCAGATTCATCTTTTATACATTTTCCGGTTGGAAATTTATTTCGACCTAATTTTCCGTTTTGGTCATTCGTCCCCCGGCCCGCACGAGAAGGTCTGTGTTCGACTGTTCTCTTGGGAGGCTGCCGTAAACAAGCCAGACGGGAAACCAGGGGATCGCATTCCGGAGCTATCACTGGTCTCGGGTCGGAGATCGCCTAATATAGATCTAACACCGAGGTCTAGACTGCATTTTTTGAGCGGCCATGCGCCTGGAACCGTGGAAACGAGAATTTGAGTGTGGTTTCTAGGGCTCGTCTTCGCCTTCCGGCGGTGTTAGACTGCCGTGCGAATTAAATTGGCGTAGAAATAGAATATTTTAAGGTATCACGGAAGTGCAGTTCCGAGAGTATATTCTCCGATCTTTAAGAGGGTCGCGGTTATGATGGTGGTGGTGGTGGTGGTGAGGATGGTGAAGGTGCTGTTCGCAGTAATGCTGGTGGAGCGCACATGAGAGAGCTCAGAGTGAACTAGAGTAGAATTAGGATATATTTCCCAATATATACAGTCAGTATAATCATCAGCCATGAAACATTAACCATAAAACATTAATCACTGATCTTCAACTAATCATTTAGTCCACTTGAACTGATATTTTATGCATTAAATAAAAACAGTAACGCCTCCCAACCGAAAACACCTCCCCACTCCGAAATTGCTAATACAAATTATGTACAAATTATGTACAAATCACTGTCGTCGCATCCACAATACTTGCTCCTCGTCTGCCCTTCCATTCATCTGCAAATGTACTCGCATGGTTGCTATACTTGCGTCCGATACGGCACCAAAAATATACTTCCCTCGGGACAGCTCCGACAGGACCAGATCCAAAGGCAGTTCCCCCGACGCGATCCGCCGCGCTAACTGGAACAAAGGTTCTCGATACTCAATATCTTTCTCCCTCATAGCAACTTTATCAGGAAATGCCCGTTCGTCGGAAGGGTCCGGCACGAGCTCGCGGGACAAAGCAGGAACAGCCTTCCGAAGTTTATGTGCCAATGAGGACACAGCAAACGTGCGTGGAACTTGGCCTGCCCAAACAATAAACTTGAGCTCTATGCGATCAGGATAAGCCATGTGTAGCGAGTATAAAAACCAGTCCATCTTCAGACGCTGCTCTCGCTTCCAAGCTAGCAGGTTCTGCAACGACGCGATCTCCTTGCTGCCTGGAGAAGACATGAGCACACGCGTACAGAGCTGATGCAGGCGCTCCGTACTGGCTGTGCGGACTTCTGTTCTAGAGAAAAAATGAATAGCCGTCCGTAGTTCCAGCGGTAAATGATCTCCCGGAGGTCGCGAAAAGCCAGTGGCAGACAATGACTTCGACGAAGACGATGATGACTGTTTCTGCCGTCTTTGTTCTCGGTTTTCGGTTAACGAAATCGCCGAAGATACAGAGCTCGACCGAGAATGTCTCTTTTTGGATTCTTTGGAATCGAGACTATCATCGTCAACTTTTTCCGATGGACTCGAATATGACCGCGCAACTAATACTGGGGGTCGAATAGTCCTGTCTGATCGGAGTGTGAGCGGAATCGACGTTCCGGATTCACTTGCCCAAGTACTTGATCTCGACATAGAATTACTCGACGGCCATGGCCATCCAGATATAGTATCTTCGTCCGCTTGTGCTAGCAACGACGAGAGTGAAGCTATCGAGGCTCTGTGATTGTGTCCGTACGGCCGTCCTGGTCGTGATGCCTGAGACGCGCGCGATAGATCTGCCATTTAGTTTTCCGTCTTTGACTGTAGTTCAGTATAAAAGCATGTTCCGCAAAAGATTTTGTCTGATAGCTGAGAATATTCTAAACCAAGCCTGCCTATCTTCTTATATCACCGGCTTCCGTTCCACGAGGCAGTGCACTGCCAACTATAGATCATACATGACCACTTTTGCATCTGGGAACTTGGCCGGGAAAGCATGGACCTTGTAAAGTTTTGATGTCATGGTTCCTCTTGTACCGAGGAAGTACATACTGTGTTGTCGTGAAGACAGCCCCAGAACAATCTCGGTAGAGATACCCGGTCTGTTTCTACATAGCGTACGAAAGAGACAGAAGAAACCCATATATTCATATTATTACTCGATTTGGTTATTTTCATCTAACGGAAATTCAATGCTTTTGTTGTCGATAAAATCAAGCTGGTTCGATTAGCAATTCCTCATCCGAATGGCGCGAAACAGTCAAATCTAAACTATTCTGCGGTGGGACTTTGCTGAAGAGGGCGGATGAGTGCCACCATCTGTCGAAGAGTACTGAGCAAACTGCGATGGCAAACTAATAGAGCAACCCATCCGAACCAGAAAAATAGTCTAGAAGACTAGTAATCGGAGCTAGACGTCTGTGCAATCCAGAACACATTTTCCGAAGTTAGCAGACCAGATCTGAAGGTCTGTTGAAATTTGCGTGCAGATTTCGCTGTGTGCGGTTTATTACTGTACTGCTGGTTCTGACTGTCGTGCAACAGTCGAGCATTCGCAGAATATTCGTGATGTGAAGCCGAAGCGAGAAACAGCGCCTGGTGATTGCTGAGATCAAAGTGTCTAGTAGCAGATATCACAACAACAAACAGGATAAACAGACTGATAAAAACCATACTCGTAGCCAAGATCATCAAGCAAGAAATCATAAACAAGGCTACGATAGCCAGGATAGCTACTGTTCGCATACATAGTTTACAGAGCGCCTCGAGTCTGCTGGTTATTGCAATCATAACCACGATCGTATTCATGAAATAATGTATTTGCAAGTACATGAAGATTATGAATTAGGTCCACAGTAGAATATATATGTATTTTTATATATATATTTATGCACTGATTTACAATATGCTGATATGCCTGTCTGTCCGATCTCACCATCGGCTACCAAGTGCGGGGATCCTGCGTCCCGATCACTCAAGGTCGCACCAATGCTCGAGTGGCAGCATAGAATTGTGTTTTTAACAAAATATGCAAATAAATCGAAATCGAAAGCCAGCCCATTACTTCGCCGAGTTCTCGAAAATTGCGGCCTCCGCAGCCCGTTTCTCCTTCTTGCTTGAGGTGATGTTTGCGTCCGCAACCACGCCGTCGCCTTGAAATTTCGCCATTTCGCGCGCGTATCTTCGTTGGATAAGTTCTAAGAGCGTATGCCCCTTTTCACGACCTTGTCGTCGTTCATAGACATAGAAGGAAGCAGTGCCGACAAATATTCCGAAGATCGGGTCGAGTGTTCTGTTATTCATGACTGCTGTTAGCTTATTTGGTGTACTTGTCAAATGTCTACAGAATCCACCCACTTTGATAACAAGTACGGATATTTCAGCGAGGTAGCCATTTTGGCAAATGATCGTGAACTCAATATCCAAGTATACAATTATCTAATTCATTCGATTGTTTCTTCAAAACATCTAATAATCCTTTTCCTGATTCTTACCTCTGTTCCAGTGTGGTTAGGTGAGGCCGACTGAAACCTCCCAAGCAAAAATATTTTGGCTCAATACATTAAAAGTTTGTAGATAATTTAAATTAGTTCGTTTTTCCATTCTTTCGAGATATAGTACATTAGAAAGATGGCCGCTCCCCGGAATAGAGTTCAAATAATTCGGGATCCGGTTTTGCCGTCACGGACAACGCCTGAACAGCGATTTTGGCGGTCTTACAGGGTGGGTTAAGACTTGATTTCTAGCGAGGAAATGGTGCTAACAATGAATATAGACTCCGCTGCTAATCAAAGAACACGGCGCGATAACACACATAAATTTTTGTCCGACAGCACCCTATGATTTTGCAGTCACGTCCGGCACACGAGTCCAGATATTTTCGTCACGCACCCGACAAGTCGACCGGACCATTGCACGATTCAAAGATACAGTGTACTCTGGCGAGTTTCGAAGTGACGGAAAATTACTTGTCGCGGGTGATGCAACCGGCACGGTGCAGATTTTCGATTCATCTACCCGGGCAATTTTGATTTCTCTTACTCCGACAAGTCTCGCTACACATGTAACCAAGTTCCATCCGAAACAGCTCACGACTTTACTTTCTGCCTCCGATGATCGTATCGTCAGGATATTTGACATAACATCGCCAGACCCAATCGCATCGTTCGGCGAGCATTCCGATTATGTTCGTGCAGCTGCTTTCTTATCTCCTGCTTCCGATACCATTGTTAGCGGGTCATACGATGGTCAAGTGCGGTTGTTCGATCCACGAACGCCAGGAGCTGTACAGACCTTGGATAATGGCAGCCCTGTGGAGGCCGTGCTTCCGCTTTCTAGCACTACTGTTCTAAGTTCTGGTGGTCCTTCGATCAAAGTTTGGGATCTTGTCTCAGGAAAGATTGTTCGCGAGCTTGTCAACTTTCAAAAAACAGTGACTAGTCTTTGCTTAGGCGGTGACAGCGGCAATCCGAGTGGGCAGAACACAGTTTTAGCAGGTGCATTGGACGGACATGTAAAAGTTTTTGATACTACTTCATGGGACGTAAAGTTTGGCTGGAAGTTCGGCAGCAACGTGCTGGCTACGGCAATCAGTCCGAATCAGAAGCATTTCGCGACAGGTCTTTCCTCTGGTGTGCTGTCAATCCGAACGAAAAAGACGGAAGCAAAAGTCAAGCAGGGTGTAAAAAAACGAGATGAGAGGACTTCCGCGGCTAAACCAGCAACCCGTGGTTTAGACTACAAGGGCGAACAAGAACATGAAATTATAGTGAACGATACGCGGGACCAGCGGCGGAAACGCAAGATCCCGCAATGGGAGCGCCATTTGAATGCGTTTCGCTGGAGTTCTGCGCTGGATGCAGCTTTACAGCCAGGGGTTACACCAGAGGTATCAATGACCGTACTTCGGGAGCTAGTTCTACGAGGAAAGGTTCAGATCAGTTTGGCAGGCCGGGATGAGAGCCAGCTAGAGGCACTGGTAAAATGGGCGTTTAAAAACATTGATGATTTTCGAAACGTTGCGATCGTAGCAGATTGGATCGCTTGTATGATTGATATGTATGGCCAATTAATTGAACGGTCGCCGGTGTTGGAAGATCAGATAGGAAAATTTGGGAAAAAGGTTGACCGGCAAGTTCAATTGGCTAAGGAAGCTAGAAAATTGGAGGGCATGTTGGAGATGCTGATCCATAGCCATTAATTTATTGTGTATAGTTATGTAAATGTCATCTCAAGCTTCTTTATTTGAGGTATCCTTATCAGCATCCGTAGACTTTCCCAAGTCTTGGTCTAACTTGTCCTTAGCAAAAGTACTGTGAATAGCAAAAGTACAAGCTCCGACTAAGACATCTTTTCCAATAACTCGTCCAACCACCCAATACCAGACACGACTGTCACCGGAAATTCCTTCATAAATTCTGATTGGACTTCCCGTGGCCGCAGAAATGTCGACCAAAATATGGCTGTATAAACCCTCGGGGTCCCATTCCTGATAGGGAATTGACCGAACGGACATATCTTTCGGTAAATCCAAAATTATTCGAAAGGTGGCCGACGAAGGCGTGTATTGGGTTTGATGGTCTATTGACAGTTTAAGCGCAGGACTGTGAGAAGAGCGGTGAAGATGTTTAGTGATCCGATGAGTTATTGATTTTGATCGCGAACGATTTTGTGAGTTTGCCTGTTTGTTTGCAGCATCTTCAGTTGCTGAAGTATCAGTCTTTTCGATCCCATTTCCAGAACCTGCTGGAGGATGAGAAAGAGGAGCCAACTCTGGACTCGAGATAGGTGAGATCGATGAGTGACTTCCCGTGGCAGACATCGCTGGCGACTCCTGAGTAGCCGGCGAATATTGCCAATTTTCATGTTCATGCTGCGGTTCATTCAAGCCAGTAATCTCCTTTCCATCCCACTTGACGGCGAACAGCTCGAATGGCGCATCTATTTTGGACGAATAGATCATAATCGGCTTACCGACACCCGTATCGTCGGCAAATACCTGGGAGATTCGATGACTGTGCATTTCATGAATCCCCCCGGAAGCCTCGAACCCGCCTGTATGAGTTTTCGTTAGGTTACTATGGCTGAGGCTATCAGAATCAGAATCCGTTGGCGTATGGAAGCCATGATTATGGGGGATCGCCTTGTCTATGTCGATGAACGAATCCGATCGGAGGCGGCCAAAAAGAGAAATCAAAATCGAAGGAACTTCGGAGACATTAACTCGTTTGTTAGTAGGTAGTCTCCATCCGAAACGTCGACTGCTCAGTGTAGAAGATCCGGCTTCATTTGATCCCGCGCTATTAGGATCTGCTATAACTGATCCTGCATTCTCTTGTTCTGAAATCTCTGATCCTGAGGCAGGTGACAATGCAGAGATCACTTGACTTGCAGCATTGGATAAATATTCGGACGTCTGCTTGACGACAGACTCAGGCTGCTTATCAGGCGTAAACGAATCAGTCATTTTGAGCATCTAGCGAACCTCAGAAAATATTTTGAATTGCTCACTCTTGCCCATCGGTCTATTTAAACAGGTCGGAGACCCTAATAGAGAAGCTGATCCCGTTATCCAGCGCCTGACATCATGCTCAGAAATACACTCGGCCTGCCAGTTTCCTATTTCAGGCTCGACACACAAAGAGTTTTCCGTTAATATAACCTACAACCAGACGGTAGAGTAAACACCCCCGCGCTTCGAGACCTATTGACTTCTAGGTCTGGCGCTAGGCTGTCGCTAAGGTTCTCTCGTTACCAGTCGCGTCAGCTCGTGACGTGCGGCCGCGATACGTGACTATGACGACATCGCTATTGGCAGACCCGGGATTATACCTCCCTAATCTAGATCGAATTCGGCCGGTAGTTAGTTGGATGAAAATTATTACTATTAATTACATTCTTACATTATCGTACAATATCCATAAACAAAATCCAAACAAAACCCTTTTAACCCGATCCGCTCCAACCCAAGAGGCCTACAGCTATTGATGGTGCTGCTGATGCTGCTGGCGATAGACTCGCTGATATATATCTGAGTCCTTATTATGATAACTCCTGGTTCCGACCCCAAACTGCTCATCAATGCTAAATAAGCTCTCAATGCTCTGTACGTTCTGGAGGTGCGAATACACGTAATCTTGCCAAGTCAAGCTACCCGACGAGGCCAACAGGTTTTGCTCCATAGTAGAACAGTCTGTTAATCCTTGAGCGCTGCCATTTCCGACGTCCGATAAGGTAACTGACACGACGGCGTTTTCGGCAACAGATGCACCTGTCGTTGGAGGAAGCTGATGCTGCTGCTGTGGAGTGTGCTGGCTCGGCGGCCACATCTGATACTGGCTTGAGCTCTGCGAGGACACCGATGAAAGAGCTGGTGTTGGATATGGGTAGCCAGATGAAGCCATCATTTGAACACTTGTTAGTGGTGTTCCATATGACATCAGTGGAAAACTTGGCATCGAGTCCTGACTGGTATTACTGTTCGCCGTCGTTATCATCCCTGGAATTGTAACCCCAGCTGTGTTTCTGTCCAATGCGAAGTCTGTCGCAGGAGGCGTGCTCAGAGTTTGCGTAGGATCAAACTGCGAAGAATAAAAATTATTGTGGTTATGAATACCATTGCTGCTGTTACTGTAGTCGTTGTTGTGTTCGTTGCTCTCCTCACGATTGCGATCGCTATGGCTTTTAGCCATTTGGGTTTGAAGCCCATCTGCAGTAGTTCCCTGGGTAGGCGGATGATACTGATCAGTTTGAATCTGAGCAACCATGGGGGTCAGCTTAGGAACGTTCGAAAAACATTTCGCTCGATATCGATCTTCAACTCCCTTTATCGTCCCTTCGGCCAGCGACAAAATCAAATCTTTGATCGGATTTTTATTGCTCTGATCAGACCGAACAGCAATAATCGCGGCCCCAATCACGTCGAGGGTCAGACTGACATCTTGTTTGATCCGGGCAATCTCTTCGAGCGTTGTATCCGGATTGGCCCAGGCACCGTACAGAATCGTCAATAACGCTGTCAACAGTAACGCGGTATGATACCAGGTGCTTTCTACAAAGTTAATCTTCATCAGATCATGTGCCGTCTTGATCATGTCCCTGGAAATATCAACAGAAATATCTCTCAAGCTCTGGTTGAACTTGCGATTAGGGGTTGCCGACGCTGACGGGTGTCGGAGATTCAGATAAGTTTGAAGAAACGCCAAATGAACAATTCCAGCGTAACGTTTCATAGCCAAATCACCAGTCATATCATTCGGATCCCACTTCATTACTGCAGGCAGATTGTCTTTAATTGCCAGTAGTCTAGCTTCAAAGTCAAGCACCTGGCGCTCGTACAGCTCAGGCTCAGGCTTTTCCAGCGCGTAGAACGCTGAGTAAACCAGTCTATGTACTTCAACGATACGCGCAATAACGATTCCGGGTACAAACGAGCATCGGTCCGGGTCTACCACGACTAATGATGATGAGCCTTTAGGCATCACAAACTTCTCCAGCGGACCATCGTACTCGCCTGGCAATTGCTCGCTGTCAATGCCTAAGAATACTTCGGTGTCGTGATATCTGTGATCAAGTGAGGTGGGCCGAGATAGTCGGTCCGCAATTGAATGCTCGATGACAAGCAATGTCCAAAAAACTCGTTTCCGCATCTGCTGTTCCTTTGGAGTCAGAAGTTTATTGTTACAGAACGCTGACCGATGCAGGCCAAGCGTGATCGCAGTCGTCATTGTCATTCTGGAGATCGACCAAGAAAGTTGAGCCTGCGGTCCACCGCGCAGAAAATATAGTATTAAAGTCAGCCCTTGGACAGATCCAAGGGTTGGCGTTCGGTAAAGATCGTAGACATAAGGCCAAGAGCGTCGGTAAAAGGTGTTCGTTAGCGCAGCAAAGTTGACCGTACTACCTCCCTGCTTGCGTTGATATAGATCCGGGTTTGCTACCGACAAGGCGAAAACGATATTAAAAATGACGAGTGTTGATGAACTGGGAACGTACGACGGAGAATAAATATTTTCGATCTCATCCAGAAGCCAAGTCCTCGAGATTGTGGGCATAAGGGGATGTATCAAAGTGATGTAGCGGTTGATATAAAGCTTTGCATCATCGTAGGGAGGCAATTCTGGCCGAACGGGTTTTGGAGCAAGAAAGATTTCTAGCAAGTTCGAGTCGCAGACGTAACCTGGAGCAACCAAATCTCTGATTGGCATTTTCACACCGGCGCCGGCTGATTGGGTTAGTAGAGATGATACGAAAGAAATGGGAAAGTATCGTACTGTATAATGTAGTAGCATCGCAAGAACAGGCCAGTTTGTTGGAAAGGTTTAAGGAGTTTAAATAACGCAATTTTGAGTCTTCATCAGAAGCAAAGGCAGACGTCAAGCTCTCAATCGGGGGTAGTACGGTTGTGGAGCTCTTCTTGAAGTCGACTGGATCCGTGGTTTGCTTGATATTAGCCTCCGGGTCGGCGTTCGAAGTGATTATATGCTGGCTCCGCAACCATGAGGAAACTTCTTCAACTGGAGGTAAGATGCGGAAATCGACGTCGCGAATACAGGCCCGAACAATGGCCTCCAAAATCGCCACTCTAGCGCGTTCATTTTTTAGTTGGCTTTCGAGATTCTCGACATATCCTCTCGGGACCGCCCGTCGGGAGTTCAGATCTGTATTAGTGCACGACACGCCTGCAAGCAGACAGGGAGTGCATGACTCGGTCGTCGCGTTGCATCTGATTTTGCGGATCTTGCATCGGTCACACGCCTGACCTGTCCGTCCTCCACGGCGCTTTTGAATCCCTGGTGATGTTCGGTTTCCTGTAGCCCTCAGATCCGTGTATGCGGACGCTGACATCTGGCCCGCTTATGGTCGATGCTGAGAAGACTTGCGACAAGGATAAAGGTGGGTAAATTTATTAGAGCTAAAATAGTGAGAAAGTGAGAAGGCTGGGCTAATTTTCTGGAGTTATGTAAAACAAAAAATCAAAAGAAAGAGGGAAAAAAGAAAAAGGCAACGGCCAGTCCGCGACAGAGGACCCTGCTACTATCTAGAATGGAGGCGATCGGTATAAAATACAGTTACGCGATCACATGGAATTACAGTGGCAAAACACATGTCCACCCCGGTACAAAGATGGACCAAATCTGGCCAACTTAGTTTTTGAGTGTTTGTTCGTTGCTCATGGTGATCTACTTGTTCGTAGACAATAAAGTATCTGATTACTAGTTTCGTCGGAATCGTACCCTGAGAAATCTCGAAATTAAACCGAATTTCCCTGTCACAATTCCTCGTTCTCCGCTCGAACAGCAGTGGCAATTAATTACACTATTCGATCCCCTGGCCACCGATTTTTTATGTCATTTCATGAAAATGATTTTGAGAATAATCAGGAATTCATTGTTTGATTTCAAATATTATTCTGTTGATGAAAATTATAATTGCTAACGACGACGCGGTCCGTCAACCTGGTTCCATTCCTCTCTTGATTATTATCCATTCAAATATCGGTACAGCTAATAAGGCATCATAGTCCACCCGATCATTTCACCTCCAACGGTCAACGGTCTCCTTACTACCACGATTACAGAATCTACATACAAAGTTAGACTATACTCTGCCATCTATCACACTTAATATTTCATTAGTCCGTGCCATGTCTTTGTCCAGGTCTATGTCCAAGTCCTGTTCATTGTCCAATTATCCTTTCACCTTAAATACAGAATAGACATACAAATCCAAAGCAACAACAATATACCTTAGCAACAAATTCCCGTAAAATTACATGAAAAATAATTTCCAAAAACAATACCAACGACTCTCCAAAATTAAGTTTCAGCCAAAGAAAACCAACTCAAAATTCAGTATATCGGCCTTCTGTACCAGTCTAATATAATACGCGAACTCGCCCTCGCCATAGTGCAACTCCTGTTCCATATGTCTTTACCTTGCCACTGCCGCCTGCTCGCAATTCCATTGAAGAATTGGCACTTTCCATTGGATGATGGTCCAATAGCGAATGCTCCGATTGCCGCGCTTGAACTTCGATCATAGAATCAAGCGGATCCGCTTTACAGTCCACGTTTCGACACTGCGACACATCAAAAGTTTCTAGATGGACACATCCATCTCCAATTGCCGCCACGCCTTCATTTGTCACTCGCACACATCCGCGCACTGACAATGTTCGAAGCTCAATCAGGTGCAACGCGACTGCTCGTAGACTTGCATCCGACACCGCTGATCCACAAAATCCAAGGTTGAGGTTCTTTAAATGCTGACAACCAAGACTTAAGACTTCTACAGATACATCTGAAAGTGCACAGCAAAACGACAAATCTAACTCCTCAAGAGCCTTTGCAGAAGATGCAAGTGCTATGATTGCCTTATCCGTAAGGAAAGTGCAATCTGCCAAGCACAATCGGGTTAAGACAGGAAAACTCCGCTGTCCCCAGTAGCTGAATCCAATATCAGTCACCGTTGTACACCTTGTCAAATCAAGAACTTGGAGTCTATCGCACGCATGCATCGCCAAATGATGCATGCTTTTGTCTGTAATATGTTTGCAGTAACTCAGACCGATTCGTTTTAATCTCGGACATCCTACCACTGATCCCGTCTCCGGTATAACCCAGCCAACAACTCGAGCAAGCGTAGCATCTCCTACCTTACGACAGTTTGAAAAATCAATCTCTTCCAGTGTCCTCGCAATCGAAGGAACGATCAGTTCCATGATTGCAAGCCCAGAAACCTCCCATACAGATTTCATTCGAAATATTCGAATATCTTTTCCTACATTCCGCACAAGCTGAGCAAAGCCGGCATCAGTAATATGGAAGCAATTTGACAAATCAACGTACTGTGGTCTACTACCAGCTATCCGACTAATAATAGATACCGTATTGTCGTACATTTCAGTGTTATAAGGCGATAGATCCAGTCGTCGAAATAGCTGTGGTGACCGATGAACTAAGTCGTTCCATCGCTTACAGACTCTTCGGACTCTAATTAGCTCTCGAAGATCCAAGCTTTTAAAAATTTCAACCATGACTGTGTCGGGACATTTTCCCAATTCTGCCGAAATATCTGGATCTGGCAATCTATGTCTCGCTTGTGCCTGAGCTAGCCGGCTCTCCTTTCTTGCTCGTTTGCTTGTATGTGGTGAACTCTCTCCGTTAGATGGTCTGGTTCGACGGCGGTATGTATCAGAAGAATTTTCTTGCTCATCGTCAGCTTCCGCTGTAGACAACGATTCGGAAGATGACCTTGAAGACGATGCGGAAGTTGTTTCGGAAGAAGAGGTAATGCTCAGTATTTGAATAGCATTATCTGCAAGCGGAATCGAAGCAGCTATCTCTGACTCTTCCACTGCAGCCTCCTCATCGTATGAACTTGCAGATTGAGAAAATGGATCTGGATCAAGCGGTTTTTCAACCTCGGTCTGTTCATTTTCAGTCTGCACTTCAATCGTAGAAGGTTCAGAAGCGCTACCAGAGCCAGCAGTTTCTTGAGACATGGAACAAGTCATATCTTTACTGATATCTGTGCCAGTAGCAGAATCAGTAGGCTCATCACGATTAGATGCTAAGCGCTGCCTGGCTGTCTGCTCGATTTCCTTCATAATATCCGGATAATCTTTCAAAACATCATTCAATGCCTGTCCCGTTAATGTCAAACATTCCACCATCGTAACGGACCTTACAGAAGCCGTGCGTGAGGGAGCTAAAGATAAGAAAGTGACTTCACCAAAATGAGATCCTTTAGACAGCCGGGCTTTTACTTGATTGTTCTTCTCATCTAGAACCTCCACAGTACCAGAAGAAACAAAAAATAATTCTCGACCAGGACAATATTGTCGAATGATTAGTTCAAATGGAGCATATCGTCTCGGCTCGACCGAAAGTGCGAGAGTATGCAAAATATTCGAAGGCAAGGTTGCAAATAGCGGCATCTCTTTCAGTAATTCGCGGATAGCCAGATTTGTGTTTGGAGTTTCGGACTGTTTACTTGCAGATTCTTGAATTATTGTTGGAGCAGCTGCAGATTGATTCCCGTTTTCTTGTTCTTTCTGCTTCTCGAGCAAGTTCAATCTTTCCTGGGCTTCTTCCCGAATAGCAAGCTCTATTCCGGGAAACTGTGGAAGTACTTTGTTTAAAGCCTCAGCAGTCAGAACAACAACCATGCATTTCGACCGCGCGATAATCGATGCTGTTCGAGGACGGTGAAACAATATGCCAATTTCGCCAAAAAAAGCACCTGCCGTGAGCTCTGCATAGACCGACTCACCATCGCGTGAGGTGACTGCAACAGCACCTCGGACGATCCAATACATGGCTCTTGCATCTTCACCTTCGTTTAACTGACAACACGGTTAGTAAAACAGAAAACCGCAGAGAGCAGCAACCAACATACAATATATTCCTGTTTAGAATAGAATTGGGGCCGAAGCTTTTTGGAGATGGCCATCAAGAAGCCATCAGGAGCATCAGCAAACAGTCTGAAAGAACGCAGACGGTCCCAAATTTCCAGCGGCATCCCATTTTGGTTGTGAGTGCCTAGCGGAGACGGTCTTACGGGAGCATGGAGTTTGAAAGGATGAGAGGAGGAATTTTCAGAAGGCTCGATCTGGGTTGAAGAACCCGATGAGTTTGAGGAGTTGGATGATAGCGATGTCGACAATGACGAGGAACCTGGCGTGTAGGAATGCCTCGATCTGGAAGTGTGTCTTCGCATCGAGCCTGAATAATCCTGGGAGAAAATGTGAAACAGGATTGGGAACAAATCGCTCTCTCAGGCAGCCAGTCGGTCAGCGGAACGGTCTGGGGAAGAGAGAGACTGGGGTAGGCAGTAAGTCACTCGATCAGCAAGGAGTGCCTTCCGCGGGAAGGTCGAAGGAGCAGGCGATCAATAAATATGCGAGCCAGCAAATGAATATTGTGCAACAAGAAAAACGAGACTCGACGGATTAAAGGTCTCGAGAATGGACAGAGTGAGATGCGAATTAGCGCGATCACACTTCGGCCTCACTCTCAAGAACACCTCGACGAAGTCGACAACACGACGTCCATGAACTCCCGCCCAAACGGAGGGAGACCCAGGACAGTTTGTGTGCTAGCTTGCTAGTCGGAGGATCCAGAGAAAAGTGCGCAAACAAACCAAACCGCCAAAAAAAAATAAATATAAAAAGTAGAATAAATCGGACTCTGCGTCAATATTTCCCGACCTGCAGATAGTTCGCGATGGGATCGATCGAAATAGGGCAATGCAGGAAACTAGCACAGACGAACTCGTCGTCAACGGAGAGGGAGGTCCGACCAAAGCGAGCACACACACGGGCGACTTTATTTTTGTTTCGACTGTAGCCTGACCGAGCGGCGTGCAGATTCGCTTGACAGAACCTGGTCACGTCTTTTCCGGCTGCGAAGCTCGAAGTTTGGTCCAAAATAACAAAGCGACAACAAGAAGAACACGAAGGAGCAAAGAGCAATCTTGTTTCACGATCTCTTTTTGTCAAATCGCTCGCTGTTGTGTCTTGTCTTGTCTTGTCCTACTGCGCTCAGGCAACCGTCCGTCCAGCTAGAACTCACACTCACTCACACTCACCCACAAAATCTAAACCGATGTCCGCCTGGAGATACGTCCACACAGAAAGCCAAACCGCCTTTGCTAAGTGCTCGTCCGTCTGTGGGGTTGCTTCCGTCCGCTACCTGTGCGGCGATACTGGAAGAGGGGCTGGTGCCGATCAGGTGCCGATCATGTGCCGACCGGCATTACGTAGCCGTGTTTGACACGTTCTAGCGCAGGCCGATCTGAGATCAGCGGTGAGTGTGTGCTTATTGCAGCTCAGGGCAGGCAGTGGACAACAATAGAAGCCACTCATTAGAGCTTCACCGAGCGTAGAAAGGAGACTAATTTGAAGGAAGCATGCGATAACGTTCCACGTCGATACCAAATAAAAAACGAAACGTCGATCGCACGATATCTAGGGGGATCAAACTCAGATTAGCAAAGAAGTATAAACGCAAGGAAGTCCCTTGCACTAACGAACACCCATGTCGCAGCCAGTGTTAGTCTAGCAGTCTGTCCTCCCACCACCAGATATCTCCCAGAACACATTGACATATGCATTGACATATAACATACAAGTAGAGGTTTACTTACTATGTAAATCGAAATGTTATCTAAATCAAAATGTTATGTAAATCGAAATATTATATAAATAGGTCCAAATAAAATGTCAATTGAAATCAATTGCTAATCAAATATCAAAAAAGAGTATCAAAATAAATATAAAATATAAAATAAAATAGATATAAAAATAGAATAAAATAAAGTAAAATAAAATAGTATAAAATATAAATCAATCAGTCAGTAAATCAATCAATCAATCCAATCAAAATCAGTAATTATTCATCTCTTGTTCATCTCAAACTTTTCCGGCTAGCCTTTCCACTCATCACACTAGCAGAGTCCTCAGAAACACTCTCCTTCTTTCCACGGAATCCATGACGGAAAAACGAGGTACCTTTCGATACTCCACTCACAACACCGCCTCCGACCGCTCCAACACCCTTAAGAGGCGCAGACACAATCATTCCGGGAACAGCCAGAGTAGTAGAAGCAGTTCCTTGCGTCGATCGCACGACGAATCCAGGCTTGAAAAACAAAATAAGATGAATCTGTCCTGACTTTCCATCAAGGGTAACATGTCGGTCAACCTGCTTCATAACATCAAGGTCTAAAAGATCAATTGGAGCACCTCCAAGATAATCATTATCAGCTGGACCCATATCCCAGTCATAGACCTTCAAGAACAGCTTGCTTGACCGTCGCGAAACAATGTCAAACTCGGTGCTCTCGTTCCAATCAGGATCAAGTGTCTTCTTCTTTATCTCGGTCTTGTACTTTACAGTTCCATTGAGTTCCAAAACACAGAAAGGATCGGATCGATTACCCCGGTCTGCTGCTGGCAACTTGGTGCCACCAACAATGACAATCTTCAGCTTACCCTGGTTAATGTGACCTTCTAGAGGATCGAGCTGCATCTGAAGAGGCACATATTTGAATGCAATCTTCACAGACGAGGTGCCATCCTTACCCAACAAAGAAATCGGCACTGCCTTGTTGTATCCTGCCTTGAGCTGAGCGAGTGTGCTAATAGACTTGTTCTCTGCAATCAGACCCTCATTGTCAGTACGGATTGCATTCTCCTTCGTAGTCACACGAATGCACATCTGAGAAAAGTCCAGCTCTCGAAGCATGACATCTCCAACCTCTTCAATCTTGGCCTTCTGGTTATGAAGACGACCAGTAACATAGGACGGATACAAAAAGTCGTCAAAGTATACTTGAACATATACATTAGACTTCGAGAATGAGCCCTCTACAAGCTTATATATAAGCAGACCAGTGTTGTAAGTTACAAGCTCAGGAAGCTGCAGACGCAACTTCTCTGGCTCAGCTGGTTCAAGAGTCTCAGCATCGAGTGCAACAGCAGCAGCGGCTCCATCGGGCTTGTCTCCGTTTATAGTAGTGGCACTAGCAGCCGCAGCCTTCTTCGCTTCCTCGTCAGCTTTCTTCTTGTCTGCAGCAGCCTTCTTAGCAGCTTCCTCATCACGCTTCTTGCGCTGTTCAGGGGTGAGAGCAGCCTCGGCAGCTTCGGCCTCAGCCTTTGCCTTTTCTTCCGCCGCAATATCATCGGGATCCATCACATTCAATAATGGGTAGAATGAAACGGTGTACACCAAAGATCCCTTAGGGCTCTTACCGTGCATGGTGAGCGTGCTCGTACGCAAAGTGGTATCGACCTGTGCAACATACTCACCAAGCTCATTCTTCTTGATGAACTCGGTTGGGTCCAAACGGACCTCACCAAGCGATCGATCCTTGCCATCGTTTTCGTGGTCCATGACCTCCAGAACAATGCTCTCTCGGTCAGATGTGACAGTAGCATAAATGATCTCGTCCCAGACCGGAGTGAGCGTACCAAACGCAGTGACAGTACGATTCTTCTGGTAGTTATTGACCATCGCACGAACGTAAGGATCAACTTTTCCTAGGGCCTCCAAATTACGGAGGTCAGATGCAGACTGAAGGTGGAAACGCATAATTCCAATAGGAGGGATATAGCCACCTGATCCAGAGACACCCTTGACAGCAACAGGCTTCCACTGGGCAGTCATACGAACCTTTGCGGGAGGAGACATAGTAAACCAATCAGTACCCTTTTCATTTTCAGCAAGGAGCTTAGCAAGCGGAATCTTGAAAGTAGCAATATCGGAAGCTCCAGAGAGATCTTTGTCGTCACGAACGACAACGGAGAGTACAGCTGAGTTCATGTTGGTAATAAGAGCCTCATGTGCCTCATCCCAGACAGGAGTATTGCTGCGCTTAAACATCTTAGTAGTATGGACTTCCTTGCCATCAATGTAGTAAATAGCAAAAGGATTGAAACCACCAGATCCAAAGCCCTTAGCAGCAGCACGGTCAAGATCCTTGCACTGGTGAACGGTGAAACGAACAATACCAGTATTGAGCTGTGGTGGAGGCTCAACAGTACCGTCTTCAAGGGTTTTACCAGTAAGAACGGGGAAAAGACGAAGATCAAACAAAAGCTGGCCCTTGGGTTTGCCATTGCTAAGAACAGGCTCAACAATACCCTCACGCTCTGGGTTCTCCTCCAATTGCTCGAGAGGAACAGTTACAGTACCAATCGTGCGATCTTTTCGAACATCATTGAAATCTACAATCTCCATTGTAAGAGCGTCAGTAAGAGAATTGACAAGGATGAATTTGGTCTCATTCCAGCGTGGGTTATTCGTATCCGACTTTGTGGAAGAGCGCGCAATCTCTTGACCACCACCCAAAGCCAATTTAACGTAAGGATCGACAGTGTTTCCAATAGCATCACTGCCCTTGAGATTGTTACCAGAGTAGAGAGTGACAGCAAGAACACCAATGGCAGCATCGTTAGGGTTACCGGCCAGCATCTGCTCGATGTTGAGAGTGAACATATTGGGAGCATAGAACTGAGGACCAAGAGCTTCGTGGACACGGCTTTTGATGAAGCCTTCAAGACCAGGAATGAAATTGATATCGAAACCAAGAGTTTCACCACCGACAGGCTTCAGAACAAAGTCAAAGTATGGTTCCTTAAGAAAGCTGATCGAGACAGTCTGAAGATGAGGGAAGGAGGTGATCAGCTTGATTTTAACCTGAATCATACCCTTAAAAGCAATATCCTGGACGAGAACGGGCATGTTTGTAGAAACAATACCTTTACCGAGACGAACGTAGAGTTCAATCAGAGGATTGATTTTGTTCTTGAGCTGACGAGCACTAAGATCCTCAATATCGTTAGGAACGAACGAGAAACCCCAGTCCATGACGACAATATCGTCCTCAGTCTTGGGATAAGAGCGCACGAGTTCGATGCGAGGAGGCTTAGAACCAAGAGTGAAACGGTTGAGACTAGCAGATTAAGAATTAGCTAGAGAATAAAAGAACGTAAAAATGAACATCAAACTTACGAAAGACCATCAATCGGAGTGGGAGTGGCAGTACCAGATAAGACTTGGTTGACAGTCTCGATAACCATTGTGTTCAAAGTAGGAGTATAGATAGCCCAGAACTTGACCACGAAAGCATTAAGCCATTCCATAGTCTCAGCATCGGTTTCAAGTTTAGCCAGAGCCGATTCACGAGATAGATCATCACGAACACGACGACGAGTACGACGGATCGAAGTACGATAGTAGGTAGAGGTGAAAGCACAGATGACTACGACCCAAAGAATCGAACCACGGAAACGAGCGACAAGCCAAGCAGAGAAAGTCGAGACGAAAATAACAGCAGCATTGTGATACCAATCGCCGAACAGCTTGTCTTTGAGATAGTATTCGATAAAAGTCGTGGATTCGCGAAGATCTTCGTCTTCATACTTTCCTTTCAAATTCTCGAGCCAAGACCCAGCAGCGCCATCCTTGAGAGAGCGGGCCTTGAGCTCCTCCTTAGGTGCTGGCGGTTCAAGAACCGGTTCGGGTTCACGGTGGAGATCCCAAAGTGGATCGGGGGGAGGAGGAGGACGCTCGAGCTAAAGGGTAGAGGTTAGGAGGAGGGAAAAGAGAACACAACCGGATAACACCACTAAGTGGCTCCTACATACCTTGCCAAGTGTAGCGACGTCGAGGGCAGTTCCAGCAACCTAGAAAAAAAGAGCGTTAGCCAGAAATGCACAACAACAACAGCAAGCCGAGTAAGTGACGGAAGTGACGAAAAATGACATAATCGAACAATTGAGTGTGAATTGTCCGGGCCAGAAGCACGTGGAGAAGACCAGCTAACACGCAGGTGTGGACACGGTGCGAGATAGGTGTCGTCGGGAAGAGATCGGGGAGGGACAGGAGAGAGCTAGAAAGAAACACATACGCTTCCTACAGCGCCGGCGGTCGTGGAGACCACACCAGTCGCGATGTTGGCGGTTCCAGAGACGATGCTGGTAGCCTGCGAGATACCAGGGATGCGGCCGAAGCGCGACTTCTTGCCATTGGCAGGGCTTTCGGCCATGATTTGAGCGGTGATGGTAGGCTTGCGACGCGGCGGAGATGGACTAGATAGGGGAAGGGTAAACCGAGACAATCGCGCGACGGACGAGAACCAGGGAGGGGATACTATCTCAGCTTCTGGCTATCGATCTGGGAGGAGGGGGATGGAGAGAGGGAGCGGACGAGGGAGCGCGATGGGAAAGAAGAGGAAGAAGAAGAGAGAGAAGAAAAGGAGTCGAGGCGGGAATATTTGAGAGAGCGACGATGCTTGAGTTTTTGAGTGTGCGAGAGACTTTGAGAAAGTGTGGATGTGCGAGTATAGTGAGTGTTTTGAGTGTGTGCGAGCTACGGCAAGACGAGTCTGGTTTGTTAGTGTGCCAGCTTGCTTGCGTAGAGCGAGACTCCTTAGGCTTTCGGGCGGGCATCATAGGCAAAGGTGAGCTAGACAGAGACAGAGAACACGGGAGATGGCTGGGCCGGGTCGCATACGTGATGAAAGGGGCCTCGCCGTGGAGCTTCGGACCCGAATCCGCGAGTGCGCCGCGGTCGGCACCGACAAGCCACGGCGGCGCAGCAGATGTGAGCGCTAATCGAAGACTAGGCCGCTGGACACAAGACTGGCCCGTTGAGAGAACAGCACTGCCACAGGGTCCGTTCCGCGCGAGGCGGGGCGATCTCCGGATCAGGATGGCTGGGTCAGGCAGAGCCAGGGACTCCTGTGTGCGCGAGACGACCCAGATGGGGCTTGCTATTATCTCGCATGCAATTTACCAGAGCTGCAGAGCAAAAAAAAATTAGACCGTCTCGAAGGCGAAAGTGCATGATGAGACAGAAGGTCGAGAAGACCGTTCGGAACGCGCACGGCAAAGTTTGGCAGTTAGACAGTCGCGGTTGAGGGCGAGGTCGAAGTGCTGGCTCTGGATCGTAACGGGGATTACGTGGGGAGGTTTGAGAGCCATATCGTTATACCGTCGTCGGATCATCTACAAATTGAGCAACGTAGACAAAGACAGACTTTTGAGATGACGATATTTTCAGACCTGAGCGGAGGACCGTTGGTGGAAGATAGAACAAAAAAAAGAAAAACCAGAGGAAAAGGAACAAGAATAGAAATAGAAAAAGAAAAACGATTTGGAAATCTGGTTTCTTCTGGTTTTTCGGTGCTGACGATCACCGGCAGTCCATCTGGCGCGCAATTCACCAAAGCTGTCCACACCATATGCACATTCATATGTGTTCTGTACACGCCTGCACAAAGTCTGCACAAAGTCTGCACAAATATCTGGTTGCCATTGCTGCACAAATATCAAGCTCTCCCTGCACACGCTCCAGGTGGCAGTTCCTGTCCAGCTGCAATTGCTCCCCTTCTTCCAAGCCACCAGCTGGCTCACGAACGCTTGGGCACCAGCAGGTCACATGCTCACCATCTCCGTCTCCTTCTACGCATACCGACTAACTCCAGCTCTCCTATGTTCCAGCGCCGGATTTAGCGCCGCCCGCGGCCAAAGGCCCTGTTCGCGAGACAGTCCTTCTCAGCATTAGGTCGTTATTTGTCCTAGGTCCCTTCCTTGGTCAGGCACCTGGTAAACATCTAACGGAACCAATCCATAGAAGTGGCTATGGACGTATGAAACTCGCTAGCAGTTCGCGCTCGACGTCTCAGCTGCCGCGCTAATTAGCTTTGTGGAGAGGCGATTCTGGATTAGCGAAGCTTTACTGCTTTGGCATGCCCGCAATGCTGGCTGTTGCACACTGTCTTTTACAATTGCCTGTCTCGTTCCCGCTCGCTAAGCAAGTCAATTCGCTCGCCTCAGCGGAAGAATAGGGGATATCCAGCGCTTCCAGGAGCATGTCTTGTCGAATAGCGAGCCTTCTTTTCTAAGATTGCAAATTTTGTCTGCTCGAGTCTAAAACTCGGTCGAGCTCGTATATTTGACTTTTTGTCCCTAATAAATCCCGGCGATCTCTCGTAAGCTCTGTTATTGTTCCTTACGTCGTGCATCCGTCCATTAACAGCACGTCGCGCAGAAGCTTAGCAGTCGATAGGAGTACAAAGCAAACTGTCTTCCTACTGGCTTTAGGTAAACCGCCACTGACTAAGCGGCGTGGGCGTGGGTGGCCTCTACATTACTTACTCTACACCGAAACTGGCTGAACTGGCGAGCTCAGCTGTGACGGCAGTAATAATCACAGACTTATATCACCATTGCTCCTCACCTCTAATGACAATTCCACATTTATATCTGCTGTCTTTAAAAATGACTGCCTTTGCCACAATCACTTCGGCCCCGGCGCACAGCGATTTCGTAGTCTCGGCTATTTCATTCGACCCCTCAAGCTCGCATATATAGACAGTAGCGACCAGTTCTACGTTGGATTTGGCTTGAAACGCTCTGATAGTCGCGTCAACGCTCTCCCGGTCATCAGCTGTGAATGCAAAAGTCCATATTCTTCCACTCTTACATGCGATGCCTCCATTGATTTCCCATCGACCGTCGCTTCTATACTCTCGCTCGTCATCTTCAGCTTGCTTTGCTTCCGCCCATCTTCGGTCTGCTGCTACTCCAACATATTCTACTTCTGAGCCCGCAGGAAGCCCTTCGACCTGAACGGTAAATCCCGCACCTCCAGCAACTTTTGATGTCTGTCGTATCCAGTCTGCTGTAGCTGCTGCTTCGATATTGGATGCTATCCCCACAATATACAATAATTCAGCACTTCCCTCCTCCTCCTCCTCTTCTTCTTCTTCTTCTTCATCGTAGTTACCATCTTCTTTCTCTTCATTATTACTCTTTTTCTCTCGTTGACCTCGAACAACTTCAACAGACCCCGTAACAGCCGTGGCAACCCGTTTCAAATGTTGAAGAGCCAGCACCGACTGTCCCACAACAGTCTTACAAACTTGCATAGTTGGAGGTACAAGTCCTATCTGACCTGCTAAAAAGATCAAGTCCTCTTCTTGAATAGCTTGTGCATACGGCCCAATATTTGCGGGAGCCCAGTAACTTCTACCTTGAACATGTAAACCTCGTCTATGATTTCCAGTCTCGTTTCGTTGTGCAACAACAGATACTACAGCACGACAGTGATCCGGAACTCCGGCACTGATACAAGCTCGGGCTGGAGGATTTGGTCGTCCATTTGTGGTCTTTGCAAACCACTCCTTGTACGCACTGTTTGCTCCTCCAAACTCAGTCATATCCTTCAGGATCAGAGAGACGAACGCTATTCGTTGACAAATCGAACTGTCATCCTCGGCTGACATAGAATTCGATAGATCATCGAACAATGAAGTAATTTCTTCCTCAATCGTGAGACAGTGTCGACCATGAATAGTAAAGTTACTAGCAATTATCCATCGGCCCAGTTTAATTACCTGTGAATTGAACTTCAAAGGTTCATACTGACAAAAATCCATTAGCGGGATATCTGGATGACTAAGTATTTCCCATTGCTTCAGTAATTTGATTCCATTCGAGTCAAACAGTAGTGGAATAGCACTTTTACAAGCATATCCCTCTGCCAGAATAGGTTTTACTTCGACATGTGCATTCAAAACCTTCAAATACGCCACACCAGTTCCCTCCTCTTGGACAAGCTGAGTCTCATCAATGACCAATCGGCCATACTTAAACGCAGGACAATCTAGAACAAGAGTTTCATATTCGCCGCCTTCGCCACAAACATGACTACCATATAATTCATGTAGTTTCCAAAGTGATGGTTTTACTTGCGCTAGCGTTTTGCCCAAATGATCTTTAGCAGATAATCCTGCACCAGCAACTTTAATGAGCACTGCTACCAAACCTGCATCAATCATCTCATTCAACAAATCCACTTGATTTCGCTGCCATAAATATGCCAATACTGTGAGACCTAGACGCGCACAAACGCTTTCCACCCGAGTGCGCTGATAGGTCGATAAAATTGCGCCGACACTCACACCACTGATATCCGGATGCGCTTGCTTTATGCCCTTGAGAAGGAGGAACAAATCTTCAGTCTCATCTAATTCAGTCGTAGAATAATCCAGTGCACTGCTGATTGCGCTACCGGTTATACTGCCTCGATAAATTGGAACGCCAAAACACTGCGCATACAGCGGAAGAGCGGTATGTCCAACAGTCTGATACATAAAACTATCAAGCTCATGAATAACATCACCATCATCCGAGGCAGAATTTTCTGGCTTTACAGGATGCAAATTTGCAAGAGCAGCCAACTCATGTCCATTCCATTGACAATTCATGATATTAAAACATGAATCTTTGCCGCCCGAGATTAAAGCAACAAACTTCATCTGACACTCAGTTAGAAAACTTCATAATGACCCATAAATACTGTCACGGATTTTCTATGGCAAATATATGTGACTTTTGATCATATATCCACCTCAAACTATCCGATTCACCCAGTGTAAGCTAGGTGTCCTTTGGCAAAGAATCTTTCTTGCACTTTCTTAGGCTCTTGAAAAGTAGGTAATTGATTTTCAAAAGTTGGGCGCAGACCTAATAAACTAGCTCTGCTAGATTTGTGCTATTTTCAATTCGGATCGGAAAGTTTTCATACATACCTTTGCTCAATAATATAAGTTATTAATTTTTAAGAAACAGTAATAATCTCAGCTCATGTCTAGAATTGTTGGTCTAAATGTCAAATATGCTTGTTAGAAAACTTGAGCTCCGGCTGGGAAACATTAGTTTGACTTTGAAAGAGTAGATCATTGAAAGACCTCAAGACAACGCAAGCGCGAAACTCAATTCAACTAAGTGTCTCTACCATCTAAGTAACAGCAAAGAATAGCTCTATTATAATTTTAATGTCTCTTCTAGAAACCTTATGACTGCCACGAAAGAAGTCGAAAATGAGAGTAAGAGGGCTCGTATACAAATCCCTCTCCCGATTACACATGCACACAAATTATTTCCACATTAGAGGAAATCAACAAGCTTGAGCCAAACAACTACGAATCGAAATCCAAATCCAAATAAGTTCAAGTTTGATTTAGAATAAGAACGAAAATACTTTTTGCATAAAAGAAAATCAAATGAAGCTGACCGCAGATCTTATTAATGGCTCGCCGTCCTATATTAATCCGCTGAAAGATCGAGAGTTGAATCTGCGTGGTAAGTGAATGGATACGATTTTATCATGGATTGATTCCTTATTGACGGCTTACAGGCCATAGAATACCAGCATTAGAGAATCTTGGTGCAACAAAGGTACATTTCTTTTGGGCCTTTGAGTGATATGATGGGACGCGATTCTGACAATGAATAGGACCTGAATGATGCGATAGACTTGACGGACAATGATCTAACGTCATTAGCCAATATTCCATCACTTCCTCATCTTCGACGGCTACTATTAGCGCGAAATAAAATTTCATCGATTTCACCTTCTATCGCCACTTCTGTTCCGAATTTGACGACTTTGATCCTGACTCACAATCAACTTTCAAATCTGTCCGATATCTTACCGCTACAAAAATTATCTCTATTAACTTATATATCTTTCTTGGAAAATCCAATTACTCGGCATGAGGTACGTTTTAAATTTTAGAAGATATAATTGCGAGCTATTTATTCACCATGCCAGCACTACCGACTTTTTCTCATTTGGGCAATCCCCTCGGTGCGAATACTCGATTTCAACAAAGTCAAGAAATCTGAGCGAGAAGAGGCAACACAACTATTTGGAACCATTGACGAACCTACTGATTTAGCAGCTAAATACTCTGCGGCCAGTCTCAATGCGCAGGCACGTGTGTTTAACGTCGATAGCAATGGCAATCATCTGAATGGGAAATCATCGACATTAAGAAATAAATTGACTGCACAAGAAAAGGAAGAAATTATGGAGCAGTTGAGAAATGCGAAAAGTTTAGGAGAAATTGAGCGACTGGAGCAAGTTTTGCGGAGAATAGAAAGTTGATAGACTACTGTTGGATTATGTAAGATAGGCCTGAATTTACAATCTTTCTTGAGCTTATGCATTTTACTTCTATTATTAGTACCCTCGAAGAATTAAAGTGATAAGAATTTGTACATTGTCATTAGTTGTAAAAGAAATTTATGAAACATTTACGTATTCCAAATTCTACTTCTATAGAGAGCTCTGAATTCAGGGGATTCACAAGGTGCGGCTTGTTCAATTGTGCTTTTTTGCACACTTGATTCAACTCTTTTCTAGTTTGATAAAACTATTATTTGATTCTTTCACTCGCAAAGACTCTCAGATCTGCTCTTGCTTTGCTAAAATAGTAGAGTGCGATATATATAATTTGTCTGTTTTGGGATTCACTGTTTTACAATGGCTGTAAGTACGATGATAGTGTGCTGTTTTCTCGTTACTAATTATTCCGCAATCAGAATCTAAACGAAATTATCGACATAATTAGCCGAGGAGCAGACGCCTTTATCTCTGTATATTATCCATGTATAGATAATAATCCCGAGACATTGCCCTCGTTGGTTGAATCAAACGCGGCAATAGTCTATAATGGGAATCCCATGGTTGGGGGTCATGCCTACGCTCAGCTATACGCTAGCATGCCGAGAACGCAGCATACTGTGACTGGATATAATTGCCATCCGATTACACTCTTAGGTGATGAATCTGGGAGTGGACTGGTTGCTCCGGGGGTGGTTTTGGTTACAGAGGGAAAAGTCCGGATAGGAAGTGACAACAAAAGGAACCTTTGCGGGTTTACCGAGACTTTGATATTGAAACCTCAGCCCGATGGCAAATATATGGTTTCTTCGACCGGATACCGGATAATATTCCGAACGGACAATAATCTGGAACCTTAATGCTCAAGATTTACATATTAATCCGATCCAAAGTCTTTGTATTTTTATCCATTATACTGCTTGGTGTATATATATATTATTGTATTCTAATTCCACATCATAGATTTCTATATTGCAATTCAAACTCCGGCTTTAAACGATATCACACTACATTCTAGGCTGCTTAAATCAAGAAGCACTATTTGCCCTGTTTCGCTAAATTTTGGAACAGTGATTATTCGAATCAGCTGGCCGTTGGCACCTGAATACAAGCTTGTTCCAAACTCTGGCTGGTTCCCTGCGAAATAAACATGTGGAGTCTCCCTTATCACAAACGGATCATTGTCCTGGAATGGGAAACTCCATAAGGTATCAGGAGCAGTAGGGGCTATATGCTGCCATCGAAGAGTGTGTTCCATCATCGATATCCTATCGGTTCCAGCAGCGTACTTGTAAATATCATCGATGGTCTGTCCACCAACTCCTAAAATTCTTACACCGCCAATATCCCACCAACATGGGTTTGTGACCGGCCGAATAGCGGAAGGTATTAACGCTCTTGATCGAAGAAACTGGGCTGGATGTAGTGGCTGTTGGGGAAGTGTTATCGTAGTAGGGTCAGTGGGCCCTGACATAATATCTATCGGCATTGATAGTGCTAATTGCGTTAACATTTTATCAACCGCCTCGACTGGTTTAGAAGGCTCGGAAGTTTGGAACCTCCGTTTTGGGTCTTCTTGACCGGATAGTGAACTAGCATTGACTTCTGCAAATGTATTTCCCGCAAAAATAGCATGCACAATATTCGTTCCATCCGTATTGTCCTATAACTTATTAGTCGCTGAAACCTATCAAATATGCATAGAACAAGCACGGCTTACAATCGAATCCATCTCACCCATCAAAAATTCTTTTAATAAATTTATCTCAATTCCTTCATGCTCGTCCCCACTAATATCCAATCCAGATAGCAGAGCCAGATATTTCTTCTCTACATAATTTGGTGCAATAGCTTTTTGCTCAGCCATTTCTGGGAAAACCAGTTGCATAGCTTCGAACTGGCCCTCTGCCGTTTCAGATCCAAGAACGCCAACTACACATCCTGTTATCAGCAGATCGAGATATTTTGAAAGTGCAGGTCCCGTTAATGTAACACGACCACTTTCATCTTCAATGACAACCTCGTCATGTTGCCTATCTGTGAATTTGGTATGCGTATCTGGCACATCTGTCCAAAACTCATTAGTAACTTCTTCAAGAATATTAGGCTTGCTTGTGATTTCAAGATAAATTGTTCCAACGATATAACAAAGCTTGCCAGGACTAATGTCCAATGCTCGCGGAGCATACTGCACTTTTTGTCCAGCAACCTGTGCAATTAATTAGAGACATCAATTAATTCTAGTTTGGATACTTACAATCATATCACCCCATGCATCTTGAGCCGACTGACACACTCGAGGCTTTAACAGAGCCAACCGCATGAAATATATGCTGGCATATTGCCGTTCGTATGAATCACCTTTGTTTTTAGTTATAAACTCGCTATTATACTCCTCAATCAGATTAACATTGATAGAGGTATCTCTTTTGGCAATAGAAACAGAAGACGAGAAGCTCGCTAGGGTTAGTCCCTGTACGTAACTGAATATAAGGTAGTACATACTCCGGTTCGGACAGTAAATAATCTCCTCCAGTAGTGGATAGAGACGCTACTGGAGGCATTGTATTCATGAGCTCAGAATGGAATGCTTTGCAGCCAGATCAGATTCAACGAACGCGTAAAGTCGACTAGATTTGGGAGCACGCGTTAATTAGCGCTAAGAAGCAACACGACCAAAATAGCTCTACTTATATAAATATTCATGTAAACCTAAAACTGGGTCAATAGTATCGACAGATCATTTTCCTGTTCCCGTCATTTGCCAGGTCATCGTCTATTTACTCATCTAGTTCCACTCCAGTGAGTCAGCTTCGGCAAATTATCTTCAAATTCTACAAAAATAACGCGCAATCCAAGTCATGTCTCCGACAGCATTAGATAAGGCTTTAGCACGACCTTCTAAATTCATGTTACTTTCGTTCACAGGAATCGTTGTTGCAGCTTGTTCGTACATGTTGATTTTTGGTGATGATCTTCCAAAGTATGAGATGCCTGCTTCTAAGAAGGAGGAAGACAAGAAAACAAAACAAGGCTCGATTACTTCGGAAGAATCTGAACTAGACGTTAGTGATCTTAAGCGATGCAATTAATTTCCTTGTGAAGTAGTGAGTTTATGGTGTTAGATCTACAGATCATGTTACCTCTTCATATCTTATATTTTCATGCTATAATTATTTCGCTTAATTTTCTTTCTAGCTTGTGGAACATTAGAAGAACCAAACTTTAGATTCAATATGGCTAGTCTCCGATTGTAGACCAGCTCAAGCTATGTATGGGAAGATCGCTTTACGGGATTTGGGATACTTTCCAGGAAACTCGCGTTTATACTTTGAGTGCTTCTTCAGAGCCCACTGATACATTGTGACCGTGGACACAAGCCAGAACAGAGCTGCCGACCAGGTTCTAGTGATTCCAACAACAGCAAGCCATGAGAGACTTTCAAAGAAATAATTTGGACACGAAACAAGATTGAAGCCGTATCCAAATGGAATTTTACGCTGTGTTGTACCTTTAGGACGAAGCGAAGAAAGAATGAGATGTGTCACGAAATTCGAAGTTTCCGCGTAGATCCAAAGACCAACCAAACTGTAATAAATGGCCGGGGGAAGTGGAGTGCGAGTGTCAGGTTTATAAGAAAAATACCCCAACAATACGCCTGATAGAAACCAGTAATGGCTGGAATTGCGAAAAATGTAAAGAAATGGCATGGAAGCGTTTGAAAAACGATGAACGAACAAGGTTTCCAATTCACGTTTGAGATAATGGATGAGAACCATGATCAGCAACGTTTTCTGCATGAGTGAGTGCTCGTACGTTCTTCCATAAAATAGCGCTTGACAGTTGTAGAGCAAAAGGTGAATGAATATAGGACCCGCATATTCAATATAAAACACGGTTGCCCAGCTCACTTGCGGACCTATTTGGAGGCATCAGTTAAATACCTTTGGTGCCGAATCTTCGAACTACTTACCCAGATCTTTTACATAGACGATTGAATTGTCTTGTAAATCATACTTTTCCAGCGGCGTTCCCGGAATCAATCGAGTATTATCGATCAATGTCAAACGAAGTCGCTCTGTACCGAGCTTGGTCACTCCTGAGAGCGCCTCGACCAGTGACTCGACCGTACTCTTCGAATCTACTTCTAGTGTCGAAGGAAGTCGGCTAATCTTTGCCTTTGGGGATTTGGTGCGAATGTTAACTGTCACCATCGTGACTAGCAGCGATTGATTGGTGATCGTCTCTTAAGTTTTAACCAACAGGAAACAAAAGTGAAACTAGAAAGGATGTCAAAAAGTTGTTCACTGTATATCCAATCCTTCTGAACACTCAACAAATGTCACGTGACACTAAATCCTATCTGTTCTGGGAAATGATGTCTGGGAACGAAGATAATAATGATTAAGAGAGAATTGAATTAGTGAAGTAGATATAAGAATAAAAATATCTCAGATGTTTAACGAGATTATTAGCATCTAACTGATATTACTGCAGCAGATACTGCCAGTTTGCCTAGCGGAATAAGTCTGATTGAATAATCAAGCTCCCATTGAAGTTTGTCAAATTGCTTCATTATCCGACTACATTTACCTTTTTGTGTGGTTTGCGCTTTAATCAGCTCTGAATAGAACTACCATTCATCTGGGTATTGGGAGCTTTTTGGTGGTTGAGCATTCTCTCGAGAAATAGAATGTAACACTCGCAATTTCTTGAGACCCAGTCATTGCGAAGACGAGTGCAACAATGGATGCCAAGTTCCTTGATGTTAGTTGGGACGAGATCTCCGAGTTCAACTTCAAACTAATAGACCAACTTATTCGTAAACAAGTATTTCCTCAGGAGTTCGAAACTGCATCCGCCAAACGTCGTCGACTGAACCGCGACCGGAATGTCAGCGAGCAGTGTCAACCGGGTCACTCAGTAATACCAACGGTTGTTGGTATTGACAAGTTTGAAGACCAAGTCGTGTTGTTGCGTACTAAACTACGACTTAATCTGATTAAAAATGCGGAAAATTTGTCGTTAAAATCGACAATTGACCAAGTTCTCACAATTCTGGCACAATCTCTAGGAAAGTCTGAAGAATTGGTCTACAGGATAGCTTGTACATTTACAATTGATGATTCCAGAAGTCAGCTTCAAATATTTTCAGTCGGCAAAAAAACGCTGATCATTCAAATAGATATATCAAATCTTGAATTGTTAGGTGATTTACGACTATTCAGATCAGTATTTTCGAATAAGAAATTAACAAATTCTACTTCTCCACTCAAAATTCCGAGTCCTTGCCTATGTTTCTCGGTCGCTGCTTCATTATCGATATATTTAGATTTTGGAGTTGTTTTGCCTAGTTCTGCGGTTCCTTCGGCTTATGCTGCCGAGATGGCATCGGTTCCTGTGTTTGATCAACTCATACACAAAGCATTTCCTGCCTTATCTATGAATGCTCGGAAATATAATCATGAACCAGACGAAAAGTCGATGGGCTCAGATGAGCGCCAGGCCGTGACTCCAGTACAGTTTTATCGGGCCATTTGCCAGCACCAGCTTCCAAAGGCTAGTCCAATGATTCAGCATCCGGATCTTATAACGCCTTTACTTGACTACCAAGCACAAACAGTTGAATGGTGCTTGCAACGAGAAGGAAAATTCATTTCTTCCACCTCAGGAGAATTGGAAAACATGCCCATTTCCGATCTACCATTTCCACCTCTAGGATGGACAAAGACCGAAGTCACAGGGAAGTACTTTTGGGTGGCTCCACAATACGGACTCGTCTGTACCTCGGATACCCAGTTACGTGATGAGAGCTATTCCAGTTTCATGTCTGGCGCCAAAGGATTAATTGCAGAAGAAATGGGACTTGGAAAATCCATTGAAGCAATTGATCTGATCTTGCTAAATAGACGTCCAGACGAAGACATTGGCAGATCAACTATAGACAGCTATTCGGGAGACGAAATCGTAAAATCAAAGGCTACGCTCATAATTAGCCCTACAAGTATTCACAAGCAATGGATGGAAGAATTTAAAAAGCATTCGCGCACGTTATCTGTATATGACTACCGGGGCGCGTGGAGTTTGAAAAATCGTGTCGGCGCAGCAGAAATAGCAGATTACGATGTTGTTCTAACAACATATAACATTCTTACTCGAGAGATCCACTATGCACAGCAGCCGCCGGCCCGAAGTTTGCGACATGAACCTAAATACGAACGATTTCGAAGTCCTTTAGTTCAGTTGGAGTTCTGGAGAGTGATGCTAGATGAAGTACAACTTGTGGAAACCGGTGTGAGTAATGCAGCATTGGTTGCTCGACTTGTACCTAGATTTCATGCCTGGGGTATTTCAGGAACTCCAATTCGAAACGAACTTTCTGATCTGTCTGGATTATTACAGTTTTTACGCTATGTTCCATATACTCAGGGCCACCAGGCAAAAGTCTGGGAGCGCTTGTACAAGGACCGAGAAGCATTTTGCCAGTTTTTCACCCAAATAAGTCTCAGACATACCAAGGATATGGTCAAAGATAGCATTGCCCTTCCTCCGCAGCGGCGCATCGTACTGACTATTCCATTCACAACAGTTGAAGAAAATAATTATCGCCATTTGTTTCAAGAATTTCTTGATGATTGCGGTTTTACGCCGACTGGAGCACCGGCGCATGATGAATGGGATCCGGCGGAAGTTCTTCCAAAAATGAGTCGCTGGCTAGGTAGATTGCGTCAAACATGTTGTCATGCACAAATAGGAGCAGGAAATCGTCGTGCTTTGGGTGGTGGTCCACTGAGGACAGTAAATGACGTCCTTGAAGCGATGCTGGAAAACGCACAGTCTACTGTGCTGACCGACGAACGGACTTATTGGACATCGTTGATCCAACGAGGTCAATTATATGAACAGAATAAAGATGCTGATAGAGCTCTAGAATTATGGATGGCTGCTCTGGAAGGCGTACAAAAGGTTTTGTTATCATGTCGGAGACTGGTCGAAGAGGACCTCAAAGCTCAGCAGGAGTTTCTAGTAACCGTTAAACGTCGTCGAGAGTTGGAAAAGCAAAGT
This sequence comes from [Lipomyces] oligophaga, assembly GCF_038497815.1. Classification (NCBI taxonomy): domain Eukaryota; kingdom Fungi; phylum Ascomycota; class Lipomycetes; order Lipomycetales; family Lipomycetaceae; genus Lipomyces; species [Lipomyces] oligophaga. Next base: position 514,144 of record NW_027117785.1, on the reverse strand, counting down.
ACAGCTATACGGGATCAATCCTTACTGGAGGGGGAAGATGCCGAAGATGCTCTCAGCGACGATGAAGAAGCCCAACAGCGCAAAGAGGAACGGAGTATGATGGATCAAATCGAGAGAGAAACAGAAGACAATTTGAAAAACAGAGTTTCAGCGTCTCGCCATCGAGTACGAACCTTTCTCGAGCTCCAGCACCGATGCTTGTTTTTCATCGCGAGTATCCATTTTCAGAAAGAAAACAAGGAACTCGAAGATAAGTATTATGGACTGGCACAGGCAGCTCGCCAAGAAGTGAGTTGAAAGTACTTATAAAGCAGAGCATGTGTACTAATTTTCTAGTTATTGCAAGAATCTCAGGGAAAAGCACAAGTCCTCATGAATCGTTTGATGAATCGAGCAAAGCTTCAAAAGTTTGTCGAGATTCCTGAGATTAAAGACGTCGACGAAATCCAAGGAACCTTAGAAACCCGTTCTACAATTAGTCGTATACGGGAGTTATCTGGATTTTTGAACGAGCAGGCCAATGTTCTAGATGAATGGCGAGAAAAGGTAATTTCACTAATGAGCCAGAATTTGGTAGATAAGGATTCGGAGCCGGATGGAGAGGAATATACCGAATCTCTTGATGCCCAAGAGGAAGGCTTTTCGTACCAAGAAGCGATACGACAAGTTTTGGCCGATAGAAACGAAGCGCTGAATGGTGTTCGAAATAATCTAGTCGAGTATGATATCGAGCGAGAAGATCTTTTAGATAAGCGGACAGAACTAGCTACAAAGCTACTTCAGCAACGAAGGGCTGTCAAACCTCCTCCTCACCTCGGATCTTTGAAATTAGCGCATGAAGAGCTTCGAAGAACCACTACCCAACTAATGTATAATGCTGAAGATGCAAACGGAGATAGACTGCAAAGAAGATACGAAGTGGAATATGCAATTGCAGATACTGAACTAAATAATCTCCGAGAACTTATGGATAGCCAGAAACATGTATTGGAAAAGTTGGATAAGGAATTGCTTTTTTTCCGGCTAGTCTACAATGCACGTATAGAGTACTACCGACAACTGCAACAGATCTCAGATGGAGTTGCGGAGTTTGTTCCGAAGGACGTAGAAAAGTTTTCTAAGTCTGCTGTGCAGCAAGAATCTAGGATTTTGAATCGAGTCAGAAAGGGATATGCGAGATTTCGATATTTAGAGCATTTGAAACGCACTGTTCTAGGGAATGCTGGAAGTGTCCCTGAGAGTGAGCGCATGTGTGTTATCTGCCAGTGTCCCTTTGAAATTGGTTCGCTGACGGTTTGTGGTCACCAATATTGTCGGGACTGCATTGTGGAGTAAGTATTAGCAACCCTTACCGAATCAAATTGCTAATGCAAGCCAGGTGGTGGAAGTTTCATAGAAGTTGTCCGATTTGCAAACGAAGCCTTAAAGAGTCGGACCTTTACAGTATTTCGTACAAGGCTACGGAGATCCAAGTCCAGGAAGAGCAATCTTCGTCCTCGACTATAGCTGGATCTGGAAAAGGAGCAATTTATTCTGGACTAAGCTCGGAAGCACTCAATAAAATCAAAGCAATAGATCTGATAGGATCGTTCGGATCTAAAATCGATATGATATTGCAGCACATGATCTGGCTTCGAGAAAACGAACCAAACGTACAAGTAGTGCTGTTTTCACAATGGAGTGAATTTCTCAAACTGGTCGCGATGGCGTTAACGAGGCATAGTATTCGATATGCGACACTTGACCAAAACATGGAAAATTTTAAATCGAATCCCGATATTATGTGCTTTCTGCTACATGCGCGCTCTCAGTCGTGAGTATTTCAACGAGTGGGAAAAAGAAGTTCATAGTTCGATTTAGCTGACACTTACTACAGATCTGGATTGACGTTAATTAATGCCACACATGTAATATTATGTGAGCCTTTGTTTAACACAGCGTTGGAACTGCAAGCCATCTCTCGGGTTCATCGAATCGGACAAACGAGACCGACCACCGTATGGATGTACGCCATCGGCGGCACAGTAGAAGAGTCTGTTTTAAGTCTCGTAACGAAACGACGCATAGCGCTTATGAATCCCGAATCGGAGACAGCAAACGTCGATTTCACGGAAGCCAAGCTAGATGTTAGTAACACGATCGCGCTATCGCGAGCGTCTGGGCGAATGATGAATCGACGAGGAGACGGCGAAGTTGTCCCACAAGATGAACTATGGGATCTATTTTTCGGCCAATCGGCTGCGGTTGAGTCCCATAGCAATATGAAGAGGCTCGAGAATGAGCTAAAGGATCAGGTTGTAGGAGGTTCGGAAGGCTTGTCCCTTGAATATCAGCGGTTTGTGGCGGCAGAGTCTGCGGAAAGAAGAATGGTCAGTGAAAATAAATAGATGGAGAATTTTGTTTAGGTAAGGGCGATAATATTGGCGTTTTGAAATAGTCACATAATAATATACTTCACATAATACGATCATAGTTGGGAATGAAACGTGCTAAATTCAAAAAATAGAAGATCTGAACTGCCATTAGTTGGGAACCCCTGGATTATATCTACCCAGTATGTCACAAGAATAACTCTTACAGTTGCTCTCCAATACAGTTAATTTCCTAAACACGACCTAGGAAATATTAGAATACTAAAGTTTTACTTTTCAGAACATAATGAGCAAGGCATGGAAGCAAAGATGCAGAAGATTCTAAATTCTGCTCGGCGACAATCCAGATCAGATGTTAACCCAGAAGATGAGGAAATTAGAAATGATTTGATTCAAGCTAGAAAGCATGAGTTGCCGGCCGCTATGAAAACTGAAAGTGAACCAAAACGTCGGAGAGGACGGCCCAGAAAGTCGAGCAACACAGATAGCTCACATTTCGAGAAACTTGTGGAAGCTCCAGTGGTAGACTCGATGTCTGGCTCTCCCGCTGGTCGAGGCAGCCTTGATTTAGAAGAAAACATACCGGTGAAAAGGAGACCAGGACGACCTCGGAAAAATCCTTGCCCTTTACCTACGATAGACAAACCAATTGAGTTCACTGACGCTGGCGGGAGACAAGATGATAGCACGGCAGCCATTGCGTCCGAATCCCAACCCATCAAGCGCCGACCTGGTCGCCCTCGTAAGGGAGCATCTGTCGCCATTTTTGTCCCTGTACGAGGATATGCGAAAATATTAAATGATTCTATCGAGGTATCTGGGCCTCCGATTCAAGTTGAAGAAGCCCCTACGTCTGCAGACCAGGTTCATAGTACTGCGAAATTGATATCTCGCTCTGAAGATGCTCAAATACAACAAGAAGAATCGCCAGTTACTCCGAAAAGAAAGCGCGGACGGCCTCGCAAAGAAAAAATTCCATCTGCTCTGAGTCCAAGAATCGATGCCGATTCTGGGCAATCAACTGGAACAAAGGAGATAATGACGGAAGAGGTTGAAATTACAACACCCCGCAAACGTGGACGACCCAAAAAAATTGAAATTACACAAGAAGAGCTCGACTTGGCAGATACGCCGAGATTAGAACGGAAACGAATCAAGCCATCCTTGTATGCAAACGAGGTACCACAATCGAGTGGAAGAGGAAAAAACAAACTCAAAGACAAGCCGAAACAAAGAGGTCGACCTCGGAAAATTGATTCAATGCCTGGCACTCCTAGTGCACCTTCTACGCCAACGAAGAAGGAGAAGAATGTGATCGAGACACCTCGAAAGGATTTGAAGACTCCTGTCAAAGGGTGAGGAACTGGCTTACTACAACTTTATTATGACTAACTCTACTTAGATATGGCTCATTTACTCCACTTCCAAGCCGAGTCTTCAATACGCCGAAAATGTCGAGTCCAATGACTCCACATCTTAGTGCACGAGCAAAACTACATGCGGCAGCAGCTCCCGAGGCCCTTCCTTGTCGACAAGACGAGTTTAACGAAATACAGCTTGCCTTGGAAAACATGCTAGTCTCGGAGACTGGAGGGTGTATATATGTCAGTGGGACTCCAGGAACAGGTAAAACCGCCGCTGTTCGATCGGTAGTCCGATTTTTGAAAGAATACTACGGATTTCGATTTGTTGAGATCAATGGAATGAAGATAACGCAACCGACACATGCGTACGAAATGCTATGGGAAGCAATTTCAGGTCAATATGCCGGAGCAACACATGCTCTGCGGTTTCTGGACGATGAATTTACTCACCCGGAAATAATAACTCGTCCAGTAGTTGTACTAATGGACGAGCTCGACCAACTGGTGACAAAGAGTCAAGATGTGATGTACAACTTTTTCAATTGGCCGACTATGCCCAACTCCAAGCTGATTGTGATTGCTATTGCGAATATTATGGACTTACCCGAGCGAACATTGTCGAATAAGATCTCTAGCCGTCTGGGTCTGATTCGAATTCAATTTGCTGGATACACCCATAAACAACTACAGACGATAATCGAGGAGCGGCTAAAAGGGATTCCGGGAAACATAGTTCTGCCCGAGGCAATCGAATTTGCCAGCAGAAAAGTAGCCAGTGTTACAGGAGACGCTCGAAGGGCTCTCGAGATTTGCCGTCGCGCCGTGGAACTCGCCGAAATCGAAACAGTACCGCTTCGGCGACCGGCCGAGGAGGACGACGATGAGGACAAACTTGTACAAGTGTCACCAGTAGCCAAGACGGCGCATAAAGTGACGATTGCACATGTTAGAAAAGCTATCAACGAGGCGACAAGCTCACCGACGATGCAATACATTCCCACCATGTCGATCGTATGTAAAATAATTCTCGTTGCTCTGCTGCGACAAATTCGAATTAGTGGGGTGGCCGAGAATACGCTGGAGTCAGTTCTTGGAGTTATCGACCGGCAGATGCGCAACTTTGAAGGATTGGTGCAGTACGAGAGAGAATTGTATGGACCGATGAGGGACAGCGCCAACAGTAGTAGCGACCAGACGACCACGACATTTTCCCTTGGAACCCTGAAAACCTCGGACGGCTGTATTTTGGGCACGGCGCTCCGTCCAGGGGACAAGGCAGTCCACACAATGCGAGGATTTCAGCGCGGATTAGCCGAGCTGGTGGAGTCTGGGATCCTATTTCAGCAGCAGAGCCGAAGCGAACGTCACTGTAAAGTAAGACTCAACATCAGCGAATCTGATGTTCGAACTGCGCTAAGAGAAGACCCAGAAGTCGGCATGTTTGTGCGCGAATGAAGCAGAATGGATTTCAATCACTCTGTACAGCTGTCTATTTGCAAGTTTCTTGTTTAGTTCTATTTCGTAGCTTTCTCAGTGCGTCTCCGCTTATGGCTGTACCTTTTGCGGTAAAGTTAAGGAGAAATCGATATTATTTATTGCCCGTAGCTAAGTCCTCGTGCATACACAGTGCTGCACATTAGCCAAACCCAACTCAGCCGGTCTAAGGCACAGACGGGCTGCGGCGTTCTGCAAGTCCTCGACATGACCGTGCGACTGGGCGCTTTCTTTTCTCTTTTGTTTCTTGGGAAGCCAGATCAGTGGACAACCAAAATCCAGCCCGAAAGCACTGTGCGCAACAACACCACTCGGCCAACAACTCGCGGATCTTGCTCTTGTTCTGTCTATATCTGTGTCGACCCGCTGCATATTTTTCGCTGTCTGTGACCTTGTTCTGTCTGTCTGGCAAGTCCCTGGGATGAACGTTGTGGTGTCTCGCTCACAATGACCTCTGTCGACGATTCAGCAGCGCGGAGCCTGCCGGCGCCCGTGTCGTCGCCGTCGCCATCTTCAGAGCCTGTCAGCGGTCTGCACACGATCGAAGTCGCTGCTTCGGCGCCTGTCGAACATATTGGCGACTCGGTGTCCGAATTGGGGTCGCCTTCGCCCGGTCCCACAGATTCTAGCGGGCGCGACGCTGCTCCTTCTCCTCCTCCTTCTCCTCCTCATCCCCCACAGCTGCAGATGCAGCTACAGCAACCTCCAGAGCAACAGAGCGCTATACCTACAACACATCAGGCTCCTGACGCAACTACCGACCTTAAGCCTCCCAGGAATCCTGCACCTCGCGTCCAAACACGCTCCCCGGTGCCAGTAGTTACCGGGGGAGGATATCAGTGGGGATCATTTATCAAGCGTGCCGTATCGACCGTCGAGCAATCTCTCGACAAAGTCCTCGATCCTTCACTTACTTCGTCTTCGGGTTCTGTTGATTCATCCCCCGCCGCGGCTACTATGCAGACCACATTGGAACCACTTGCGAGTCAGACAGCGGCTGCAAATGCAAACTCACGTATTTCGATGCAGCAGCGTCTGGCTTTGGCTATGCAGGCTCAGCGACCGACATCATCTAATTCGCACGACTCTCGGTCGTCAAGTAGAGACAGAAGCGAGCGATCTTCGTTTGAAGCGAGTCGGCCAAATGCCGTGACTGACGAAGTAAAAACCGCTGCGGTTTCTGCTCCTGCTCCTGCTCCTGCTCCTGCTTCTGCTCCTGCTCCCGTTGTGGTTTCTCAGCCGACAGTCATTCCTACAACAATGGAGTCAACTGAATCCAAAGCTGAAAAAGATGAAACTGCTCCTGAAAAATCTACAGCAGTTCAAGCGACAGCGGATTCAGAATCAACTCCGGCTCTAAGGGCCGAATTGCGTCAAAAACAGGATGAACTGGATTACGCTCTTGGACGCATGTCTGTGTTAGAGGAAAAAGTTTCCTTATTGTCAAATCAATTACTTGCTTACTCTTCTGGACAGAGGAAGGATGTCGCTCCATTGGATAAACAGATCCGAGAACGGGACCAGAAATTAGCATTATTGCTCCAGGAAGGTGAAGAACTGTCTAAAAAAGAGCTACGATATATGAATACAATAAAACGATTTAGAGGAAACGAGCAAAGCTCTGCTAGAGCCGTGCAAGAAGCACAGCGACGTCAGGAACGGGCAGAAAAGGAAGCTGTAGATCTACGGGAACGGCTAAGAAAAAGTACCGAGATTGAAAAGAAGCAAAGCGATCGAATAAAATTGCTGGCCAAAGCGGAATCTGAAGCTGAAATTTTAAGACGGGACAGAGATTCTCTAAAGGCTACGGTGTCCGGATTACGTGATGAGTTAGCCAACGCGAATGTAATGATTGAAGATGCCGTGAAGAAGGCTCAAACAGGGGCCTTAGAAGATGAAAAAAGAAAGAACGAGGCTTTGGCTCGGGAGATTGAGAGCTTGAAGGCATCACAAGTCATGGAAAAGGAGAAAATTACCCAAGAAGTATTTACCTTGCAGGCAAAGCTAGACCGTAGCGCTGAACGTGCTAAAACTCGAGAACTTGAGCTCACAGATGAAATTTCGGTATGTTATTGTTACTTGTCCATTGCTAGTACTAATTTTGCTACTTTATTCAGGGTTTGGAACATAAACTGGAACGACAGAGAATGCAGGTCGAGGAATTGTCCACCGGCACATCGGGCGATTCTCATGCAAAGATGCTTCGCCAAGTAGAGACTTTGCAAAGTCAGTATGCTATCGCGTCCGAGAACTGGAAAGGTATTGAGGCCTCATTACTCTCCAGGATTGCTGGAATTGAAAACGAGCGTGACCAACTACTAAAACGAGAGTCTACACTTCGAAAGTCTCTACATGATGCAACCTCTCGGTTACGATTAATCGAAGCCGAAAGTGACGGAAGTGAATCCAAGATAAAGGACCTAGAGGCAGAGCTGCAATTGCAGACTGATGTAGTTCAGTCTCTACGGAAGCGCCTACAAGAAGAATCTGATCGGTCAGCGAAGGCAATCGGAGAGCTTGAGCGGGATAAATCCGAGGTTGAACAGAAACTTGCGGAAGAAGAGAGATTGAGAAAGGAGGATCGCAATTCACTAGCATATTTGAGGTCGCCTCCTCCGCAACCACTCTCACCTACTGTTCTCAAACGAGGATTAGATGCTGGCGGAAGCACGTCGCCAATGATGTTGTCTAATAATAGCCGTGTTTTTGGTCTGAGTCGTGAATCATCATTTGGAGAATTATTTTCCATGAGTGGTCAGCTCCCTTCTGCTAGCTCAAGTGGACCACCTACACCGATTATTCCGACTACCATTCAGCATCGCCGGTCTTCGAGACAAGTATCTATGACATCTAATGGTAGTTTTGTGTCTTATCCCTCGACACCTGGTTCTGCAACTCCAACTTTTATAGCCTCGGGTACATTTTCGTCACTTCCCGAGCTCGGAGAGCATCATCATGGTCATGACGGAGGATCGAGTGCCTCATCCGTTACCGGAAGCAACAACATGGATGATACCGGATCAATAGCTTCTACGACGATAGGCAACTCCTCATCCGAACGGATGAATTCTGTCATTCGAAGAATTACTTCCGAGCTGGCTTCTGCAAAAGAGGGGATTGCTATTCTGACTCGAGATCGCGACGCTGCTCGAGAAGAATCTGTGGAGCTTATGCGAGAAGTGAAGGACAAGCGAGCTCTCGAGACGCAAGCCGAGGAACTCAAGAAACGTGTTTCCGAGCTCGAAGAGCGCGAGCAGACGATGCTTGAATTACTAGGCGAAAAAACTGAGCGTGTAAACGAACTGCAAGATGATGTTGCCGACTTGAAGTCCATGTATCGCCAGCAAATTCAAGAGCTAATTGAACAAGTAAATCAAAAATGATTGCTTTTTGGGTGCAAGTCTTTTTTCATCTTTCATGTATCGTATAAAATCGAATGATGGCATTTCTAAATAGAGCTATATTTTGTTTTTATTGGTATTTATATAATGTATTTACTCTTTCTTTCGTTAATGCGATAGATTATCTTTGGCATTACTGGTAGAGAAGTTACCGGGAGTCGCTGCACAAGCAAACAGCTGGGAGTTCTGGCAAACCTTAAACTTGGTAGCACATTGCGATTCCCCTGAAAAAAAATCTGCTGGGTAAACAAGTCTCGAGAACTACAATACAGAGATCCAAGTGGTCGTTAGAATATTGCGATCTTGAGCTAAGACTAGACAAAATGGCAACCAATAAATCGCAAGAAATGACTGTGGATTCACAGCGAAGTGCGGCCGACGTGAACAAGATTCAGACATTCGATAGTCCTGCGACGACGAAATATTGTGCAGCAGGCAAAATTGCACAGAGTGTACTGAAACATCTTGTCGGCGAGATTGCGAATAACAAAATCAGCAACGCATACGAAATTTGTCGGACAGGAGATGAGATGATCGAAAGAGAAGCTAAGAAAATTTTCAAGACGGTGGATGAGAAGGGCGTTGCAATGCCAACCACTATAGACGTGAATAATTGCATTGTGGGATATTCTCCTGTTGATAGTGAATCTGGATATGTTTTGCATGATGGTGATGTTGTCAAGATGTAGGCTCTTTATGTTTTTCTTTTTCCTGGATGATAGATTGATTCTAACATCTGCATAGCTCGTTAGGTGCTCACATTGACGGTTTTACGGCACTGGCTTCCCATACATTGGTCGTATATCCAAGTCTCGCACCTGCCGATCAAGTCAGTCCGACACCAGGACTAGTAGCTGATGCCATTTGCGCATCTTATATGGCTACAGAGGCTGTAATTAAGCTGCTTGGAACAGTTCTTGATCGGCCCGATCCGTCGACTGGTGCTTTGAGGTCGGGTTCGGCATTAGTGACTGGTGAAAGTATCAAACAAGTAGTGGAAATCATTGCTAAGACGTACAAAGTAAAGATAGTTCCTGGATCACAAGTCCGAAGAATTAAGAGATTTTTGGTCGGTCAAGATGCAGCCCTCGAAGTTGATGTGAAAGGATATGCTTGGGGTTCGCTGCGGATCGCAGAAGCCACAGATGATCCGGACGAAGGAGACCTGAGGAAAGACATTGACTCTACGGTTCCCGTTGAGGCTGGCGAGGCTTGGATTGTTGATATTTCAATGTGCGAATTTGCAGGTAAAGACAAAGACCTAAATCCTCATAACAGTCTTCAGCTCTCGAGAAGAGCAATCAAAGAGCATCGTTCTCTGAGGCCCACAATCTTCACTCGTGATTATAGCACGCACATCGAAATGAGGGTTAAGGCTGCTCGAGGAGTTCTTACAGAAATCGATATGCGGAAGTCAGTGTTTCCCTTCCATTCCTCTGCGCTACAAACCGATGGAGCACCATTAGGTATCGCGGCGTTGACAAGTGCAGGCGTACTCGCGCCTTCACAAGTTTGGACCGCTCCTTCATCGTCGCTCGTAACCCGGGAGCGAACAACAATTTTATTGGTACCAAACAAAGGAGCCAAGAACGGAGGCGAGATAGTTCGGTTAACAGGAGGGGAAATCACACCTAGCTGGGTTCACAGTGAGTTTGAAATCACAGATGCCTTAGTAAAGGGACTACTAGACGCAAACGTTAGAATACGCAATGTTGTTGGTGTTAGTTTGGAAGGAATATCTGCGAGCGATGAAATGGATATCGAGTAAAAGAGAGAGTGGAGTTGAAATGAGATGCCACTCATACAAATTTATGAACGGCATTTGTATTGTACTATAGACGTCCAGAATATTTCAATATACGTTAATTCCAATTTACTCTACAATACCCAGCTATCATTCCAGAATATTAGACACTGAATAGTCAGAAATTGGTCCAGTAGATGTTTTATTTATACCACTGACGCCGACAAAGGCAGAGAAACAAAAAGAAGAAATGACGAAATCAGATGTTGTTGGAGTAGGCAAAATTTCGAAATTTTCGAGATGCATTTATTTCTTCTCGATCTCATCGCTATAACACTGTTAGATCAAACCCAGTCTCGATCTTGCGGAACAAAGCTACTTACAGATGAGTCTCAATGGCGTCAAGATGTTCGCGCTGCTTCTTAAGAGCTTCACGAAGAGCCTTGAGCTTCTCGGCCTCAACTTGTCTGACCTGGAGAAAGATATATTAGCAAATCGAATCGGACTGTGAGCTTCATTTAGGCAAATCAAATATCAAGACATACAAAGAAATCCTCGTTAGCCTTCTCACGTTTCTGCAAAAGGTTAGCCATCATATTCACAAGCATCGCATCCTAAGGTGATCATCTATCTACTGAAACTGAGAGGCTTGAGAATGCAACCTCAGATCGACATACATTGAAGGAATCGGACGACTTCTCGCCTCCAGAGCGAACCGAACCGGTAGCACCCTCAGGAGCATAGCAACGGACGGCGATAGGAGTGATGAAACGGCGAGCCGAAACACGAGCAGAACGAGCAGCGATAGCAATCATTGTGAAAATAAACGTGCTTTAATTAGTATAGTCAATTGGAATTCGAGAGATTGTCGGATATTAAGAGAACTTCCGCTTAATGTTGTTTTGTATGGGCACTCGGAAGTTTCGAGTTTAGGCTCTCTCTCACGACTTTTGGTTGGCCGCCGGGACAACACAAATTACCCTACTTTGGTAAAGGGTTAACCTAATGAAGAGTGCATAGTGTAAAAGAATATAGGTAGACTAGTTCTGATTTGAACTTCAAATAAGGCTTTATATGTGAAAATAAAGTGCTAATTGGAAAGAAAGAGTATTCATAGATGTCGCATTTGATTTACATCGAATATAAACCTCGCAGTCTAAACACAGTACGTAACTGCATAACCTACCCAACATATCCTCATCTGAAGCCGTAACATCCGCACCAATCTGTTCCGAAGGCCCTAAACCTACAACGCAGCAGGTTGTTCTCCTCCATCATTTCCCCGTCTCCATGATCATCATCGCATCTCTCGGTCCTTCTTTCGCCTGATCTCGCTATTTGTATCTCGCTTTTGTGCTCCGATTGACGCTCATTTCCACCTATTTTTGTGTGATTTTCTAGGTTAGTTTTATTTCTGTGTCTCCTGCTAGACTGTGATTGTTCTTTTTCCTGTGATTCCGGTCGGTTCGGCTCGCTCTTGTGTCCTCTTCACCCCACCTCACGCTGCGCCTCGCACCCCCTTCGACCTTTGGACCCTGTCACCCTCATCTCCCAATCCACCAGGCTTGATCTGACGGTTTACATCTTTAATTTGATGGTTCCCGGTTCGGCTGATGATATTGCTGAATTGGATTGTTTATTTAGTGGGCTTATTCCACCTTTCGATCCGGATCGTTTACTGTTATGGGCGAGCTATGACGCGTAAACATTGCCCCTCCAGATTAGTGGATCCATCGCGTATGAATATCTGAACGGGATTATTTGGCAATTTTTATTTTAAACGGCATTACTTATTCGACTTCATTCTTATTTAAAGACGTTTGAGTTTAGATTGATTCGTTTTTGCGTGATTGCATTCTCTGGTCGGCTAGACTTCCCTTGGTTCTTAATCCGGTCTGTCCCAGTTGATACGGTCAAGCTCCAATGCCAATAGATCAATCAAAGTTATATCAATTCCATGAGCCTAAATTTTATTTAGCTTCGCTTTGTATTACATTTCTGTTTTAGCGTGTTTGCCTTGATTTTTCACTCGTCCGCGGGGATCGATCGGGATACGCAGTCACAATCAATCACAGCTGGACCTCTTTTGCATTTTGACGCGGGCAAGTTCTAACAACTCATATCACAGATATTATGGCTTCTAGGGACGATTCTGTTTATTTGGCTAAGCTTGCTGAGCAGGCTGAGCGCTATGAAGGTAAGAATATGTATTGATATGTTGATTTTTATCGCCGTAACTGACTTCTCTTCTCCCTCCAGAAATGGTCGAGAACATGAAGCAAGTTGCTTCTGCGGACGACGAGCTTAGCGTTGAGGAGCGAAATCTTCTATCTGTTGCGTACAAAAACGTAATTGGTGCTCGACGTGCCTCGTGGAGAATTGTTTCTTCTATCGAACAAAAGGAAGAGAACAAGGGTAATGAGCTGCAGGTCTCACTCATTAAGGAATATCGTCAGAAGATCGAGGAGGAGCTCGCTAAGATTTGTGAAGATATTCTTGATGTTCTTGACAAACACCTTATTCCTTCTGCCAAGACTGGCGAGTCCAAAGTTTTTTACTATAAGATGTATGTATTTTGTGCTTGTCCTTGGCATCCGGCTGCAATTGGAGAACTAATAAAAATTGTAGGAAGGGTGATTATCACCGTTATCTTGCAGAGTTTGCTGTTGGAGAGAAGCGAAAGGATGCTTCTGATGCTTCTCTAGAGGCTTATAAGGCAGCATCGGATGTTGCGATCACAGACCTGCCGCCCACACATCCAATTCGACTCGGACTTGCGTTGAACTTTTCGGTATTTTACTATGAGATTCTCAATTCTCCCGACCGCGCATGCCACTTGGCTAAGCAGGCATTTGACGACGCGATTGCCGAGCTTGATACGCTAAGTGAGGAAAGTTACAAGGACTCTACTCTGATTATGCAGCTTCTGAGAGATAACTTGACTTTGTGGACCTCTGATATGTCTGACTCCGCAGCTGCTGAGCCCGAGACGGAAGCTGCGCCTGCAACGGATGCTCCTGCACCCGAGGCGGCAGCTGAGTCGGAGCCAGCGCCTACGGCTGCGTAGTAGAAAGTATTTTGTGTCTGCAAAGTTTTTCTCTTTTATTTATTAATCTCTGGGTTTTTCTTCCTATTATTATTTCCTTACTATCTATTTATTTTCTCTGGGTGTCGTCGTTCTGTCGTCATATATATATATATTGCGCAAGTAAATCTTTGTGTTTGTGTTTATTATTATGTTGTCAATGTGTTTTTACTATTTCCCTCGTCTCTCAGCGTCGCTCTTCCTGACGTTCATTTACTTTGTGCAGCAAGTGGGAAATGGATGCGATACCTTTGTTGTTGTTATCATGGACACCGCTGTGAATTGAGAAGGAAAGGAAAGAAGGGTGGATGTAAAATGTATGTATTGCAAAGTAATGATACAATATTTTGTGTAACAACAATGTGACTTCAGCGTAATTGGTGGATTTGATGGAATTGCGTAGAGACAATGAGAACCACATTGCAAAATTGCAAGATCCGAAATTATTTTAAACTTATTTTTGCTGATCTTTAGAAAAAATTGTATCATTTGCTTGAACAGTCAAATGATTAATTAATTATATATATTATAATGTTCAGTTGTGATAGGAGACTCACGAAGATGATATCACGTGGACGATTTTGGAAATACTTTAAGTTAAGTGAAATTTATCGTGGAGATGACAAGCAATAAGGGATCAATAAAGGAGCAAAGAAATACGAGTGGGAAACGTAATGCCTGAGCTATTACATAGAATGTGGGTTTACATATTACTTACTGTAATTTGATTACTGACCAATAAATAGAACGATTCGGATACCGTTTCCTAGTCGCCAGTACGCTGATATTGCATATGCTGCGCTGTCCCCTGATCCAGTGCTTAAGCCTGATCAATTTGATCAAACGCTGAGAGTAATATCTGCTAGTGACGAAGTTCACGAACAGGATCCGACTGTATCAAAATATGAAGTCAATTGCGCGGTCTTAGAGGTCGAGGCGCGTGCTGTTAGTGATCGAGCTCTGAGGGTCGGAACTAATGGATTGTTTGAAAGTTTGCGGGTGGTCGTGGAGTGTTTTGAGCAATTACGGTGATTATTTACGCTTGCGGAATAGTTGAAAATGTTTCGAGAATTGCAATCGAGGATTTTCGGATTGAAGAACTGAGATTGGAATCGGATAGGCATTACATAGAATTCTTCTAATTGAAGTCCGTGCTATACTCAAAAAATGCGCTGAACCAAGGAATCAAGGAAAATTGAAATTGCAAGTCTGGTATTGTCATACTCATAGACAGTATTTCACTAGCAGAAAGTATGCTGAATAGAAGCTTTCATATAGCAACACTACCTTTATATTTGATGGACATATGTCTTTAGCAGATATACCGAGGAAAGTTTCAGCAAATCGCGATTTGTGCTTATTTGGTAAATCGACAAATAAAATTTTCTAGTATGCTAGAACAATACAACGTATGATTTATTGATCTAATATATGATATGAAGGTTGATGGGTACTAAGGTCCCAGCAACTGTGTATCGTCTTGCAGTAATTTGATATCAATCAGTCTTTCGGTTAACTCTTCAGTTTGATAATTTACTTGCCACTTATGATCTGCTATACTCAAACTAACTCCTTCAGACAGTTTCTGTCGGCTGATTCTCAAGTTCGTTCTCTTCAAAATCAAAGCAATACTAGGTCTCCATAGTATCCTTGCATGTCGTCCGAACTGGGGTAATATTAAATTGAAGAATCCAATTCCAAAGTTACTTTCTTTGCATTAAACGAAGAGAGGACAGTACATATAATATTACTTACGTTAGGCATGTAAAGTTAAACAGTCCACACTTACTGGTTTCATTGGTAATAGCTGAGCTGTCACTTCTCTTTCAGTTGTCCCCTAAAAACCTAAATGGCTGAATGTTGGATAATCGAGAAAAATTCTTCACAGTCAAAAATAATCCTGCGTTAAAATTGAAGTTTTGAATCTGCTCCCAAATACCATAAATATCTGATTCTAGAATTCCTGCATGCACACCTTACGGAAATGATATCTCCTGGCATTTTGAGTGAATTTTTCGACTGTACTTACAAAAAACCAATATCCACTATACTTAACGTAACTAATTTTCCCTTGTAGGTGTACTCGAACGTATTGTTGAAATAGTCAGTATCCGTCTTCTAGTCTTGCAGAATTAAAGCGAAACATAATGAAATTTCATCTGTCTTAAACCATTCTAATGTTGAAGAGATGAGACAAGAACCGACCAAAGCAAGACGAGCGACACACTTTAAACTTTTTCATTTCGGCAGGGCTTGCATGAACAGAGTCGCTTTAAGACTGCGATCTTGTGCACGGACATTAATTAAGCTTTCGTCGCGGCTAACTTTACAGTGCCGTCTGCGACTACTTTACTTACCTCTGGAAGCCGTACCAGTTCTGCGTAAAAGCAGAGTGGCATTTCCTGTCTTTAGAACAAATTCAGCTACTCTGGTGGTACTTCGTGGACTCTTGAAGCTACCAACCTGCTTTTATGTGAATAGTAAAGACCGGCAGTAGTGCTGTTTGAGAAGAGCCACGAGCCAAGTGAGATTCATACAAATAGTATAATATTCTTCGCGTCTCCGGTTAATTACTTGGTTTAGAGAAGTAAGCCTTCCTCCTCGAAGAGGTGGTAAATTAAGAAGACTCGGAAACAATTGGCAAATTGGATACCAAAATAATTGGAATCTGGTTGCTTCTGGCTAATGTTTTATGACAAGAATCGAATGTGAAACTGACTCAAAGGTATATAACATATTTCTCACATTTTTAAACTTAGACCTGTTTAGTCAATTGGCCGTCGTTAGATTTAGCAATCGATATAATGCCAGGAAATATTTGTATGAGTAGTATAGATTCAGATTAATCACCAGGAACCGTTCATATTACTTTTTAAACAGGTAAAGCTGTAAATGCATTCCGGACTTAAACGGCAGATACAGTTCAGTGCATGTATATGCTTACTTTCAAAATTGCATATTAGGTATGGCTACCTCTTTCTCAATTATATATTTTCCAGATAGAAGAACTAAATTACTAAGATGAAAACAAAGTATCCGGCAGACATAGTCGTCGTACTTGAACTTTACGGCGAGAATCCCAAGGCTCGGATGAAGCTCTAAATTACTAGAAAATAGAAACAGCAAACTGGCATGTTTAAAATTCAATTTAATAAGTCCATAATCAGATGAATAATCTGGAAACTATCGACACAATAGAAATCGAACCGAGCACGGAATCAAACAGTCAAAATGAGGTATTTGAAAAATGACACCATAAATGTCTTTGTACTGTTCTTGATAAGGCGAATCTCAGCGTGATATCACGAGACTCGGCTAAAACTCAGCATGGTCAGCTTCGCAGCACAATGACAACAAAACTAGTCTATGCAAGCGCTGAGTTGTGATAGCCTAGAAAACTGAAGATTTTTCATGCTCTGCATAGCAGTTTCACTCATATGAACTTAACATAGATTTCTCTTATCGACTTCTGATACTGCACGTTTCGTCCACAAGGTAATACTCGAGTAACCCTCTAGATTTGTAAACTCCAGGCCTCGAACAATCTAATACATTTACGACAGTTTAAATTTACATCATACAGACCCAATCGACTTTAAAATTGCCTTCTTATAATTTATACTGCGCTCGAAGCCAGCATAGCGATGGCTATACCTTGGAAACTATAGAACAGATAGACTAGCAATCCAACTGCACAAAACACGGAGCACTAGACAGTTAGAGTACAAATACACCAAAACTGATAACCAGCAGGCACTAAAGCTTATCGTTATCGTATGAGCACGATGATAGCGATAAAGATACACCTAACCCCCAGCCAACGGACACGAAAGATTGCAAAGTTTGTCTATAATTGGAAGATGGAGCTAGAAAGAACTGATTACGCGACAATGGAACGAGTATCGAAAAAGAGCCCGAGTCGGCGGATCCAGATTCGATAAATTAATGCAAAATCGAGATTATAGGATGGGCGGGCTGTTGCTTTGGCTTGGATCCCGTTCGCTGGGCCCACAAAAAGCCCTGCGACGATTTTGGGCTCGAAATTGGTCAGGACTGTGGCACATAGTTATCGAACCCTCACAGCCTTTGGGGAACTTAGATGAGCTCGCAAAGCTGGTTGGATAATGCTTTGCAGTGGGTTATCACACAATGTGCTAGATGTCGTTCTTCTCTTTTCCAGCCTACAAATCCCGCACGAGCCCATATAGAGATTTGGACCGAAGTAGCCGCCGTAAACGAATATGAAGTTTAAAAAAGAAGGCAGGCATTGTCTATCTGAACTGTCGTTCCCTATCAAGCAAGCCTTTGACTCTAAAGTGGCTGCAGCACGTAAAGACGATGTTCTTCTGGCTCGGTCGTGAACCTGGGCTATTCCAAAATTACTCAGGTCAACGGCGATTGCCAAACGGACACACACAATATATTGATTGCGAGCTTTCATTCAGTATTCGCTTCTGTAAGTCCTTAAGCTCCTTGTATCGGCTTCCCCGCTAGCAGTAGTTAGTGATCATCCTACTTTCTGCCCCTTGCTGAAGCACTACTGGTTGTGATTATACAGTATCCTAGACCCACGTATGCTCACAGACTCAAATGTACTTATATTACTGCCTACATTGCGTTTCGATTTCTGTTCCTTCTTTCCGACTGGTACCGATTCATGCCTCATCGGATCGGGTCTTGCTGGCTATATCTGCATGTGAGTTGACCGGCTATGATTCCTAATGGCCGGTTCTCGCCCGAAAGTATCCATATATCAAGTATTTGACTGAGAACAACGTGAAGATGAATGCAAATTATCTTATTTCTTACTTATATTCGTGAGTTAGAGGTAGTAAAACCTGATTAGATGGAAGTTCCTCGTAAACAAGCTTACTCAGTTCCTCCCACCCAGGATTTTCTGTAGTCTACAGTAGACGATTATCCAATCTCTAGATCGCGATGGATGTATAAACTGCCTTGCAAGATTTGCGGTTGACTGGCATGACTGGTTGACTTTCCCATTTTCCATAGTAAACCGAGAGCGCCGGCGGCCAAACGCCATTCAAACTTTCTTGGTTCTCTGATTCTGTGTTGGTGCCGGACCTGCTGTGCCCGTGCTCGACCTGGTCGACATTGAGGAAAGCGAAGTTAGCAACGACCTTCGCTGACATTTCCCCGGCGCCGGTCCTCCACAAGGGCCACCAAGAAGCTTTTGTTTAGCTAGCTCCTACGAGTCGAAGAGAACGAGGGGAAGAGGGCTAATGCCAAAAAAATAATCTAATCCTAACTGCACTTAATCCTGCCCGAGTTCACTCTGTTCTCTCTCACTCCGTCTTGATACTATTTTTTTATTAGTTATCGCCTTCCTCCTGATAGCAATAATTTTTGTTGCTGCTCTATCTCCAATACCTTTTCTCTCATTTCTCCACTAACTTCAATCTTCTCTCCTTCGAAGTTCGTACGGACGGATTCATTACTTCCGTTATCTAAGAGACGAATCCACACGCGCTCACTTGCAGTCTTATCAAACCGTCAATCGACTACGCTTTCTTCTCGCTTTCTTCCCACAAATCTCTGACCTTATCAGTCAATTGATCGACACTCTTTTTCGATAAATATTCACGCAGACAAATTCTTTACATTCTTCGATACTACATGTCTTCTCTATCTCGGAGAGCTTGCTACAAGTAAGTGCTCGTATTTCTACTACAGATTCATTTGCCAATAATTATCCAAGATGCGGCAACATTGGTCATTTTGCGGAGGTCTGTAGCTCACCTGAGCGACTCTGCTATAATTGCAAGCAGCCCGGCCATGAGTCCAATGCCTGTCCTCACCCACGAACAACTGAGAGTATGTCTAATTTTTTTTGCCTATATGCCTTAAAGAAGTCACCGTATTGACCAAG
Source organism: [Lipomyces] oligophaga (assembly GCF_038497815.1). NCBI lineage: Eukaryota > Fungi > Ascomycota > Lipomycetes > Lipomycetales > Lipomycetaceae > Lipomyces > [Lipomyces] oligophaga. The sequence continues at coordinate 494,797 of NW_027117785.1, read as the reverse complement.
CTCTTTTCTCTTTAGCGAAGCAATGTTATCACTGTCAAGGACTTGGTCATGTTCAAGCGGATTGTCCAACTCTGCGGATGTCTGGAGCGCTCATTCCGGGCCGTTGCTATACTTGTGGCCAACCGGGTCATCTTGCACGCAATTGTGTAAGTCTCGCTGCTGCCTCTGGAGCGAATCCTGCAGCAGCTGCCTCTGTCGCTTCTAACTATGCGGCAGCCTATCTAATGCAGAACTCTGCCGCTGCCGCGCAGGCCGCTGCCCAAGCTGCAGCATTTAGAGGTGTTCCTATGCGTACAGGAATTGTTCCTCGACTAGGGTATAGCATTCCTACTTCTGCCGCTGCCGCTGCTGTAGCTGCCGCTGCTGCTAGCGCTCCCGGCGCGCGTGCAGCTACATGTTATAAATGCGGAGGTCCAAACCATTACGCTCGAGATTGTCAAGCGCAAGCAATGAAGTGCTACGCCTGTGGCAAGCTCGGCCATATCAGTCGGGATTGTACGGCTCCTAACGGAGGTCCCTTGAGCACGGCTGGCAAGACCTGTTACCGCTGTGGAGACCAGGGTCATATTAGCCGAGAATGTCCGCAAAATTCTGGCAGTACGGCAAGTACACCTACTTCTGAGCTTCCTTCATCGTCTCTTGGTTCGACTCCATCGTCATTGACCGAGGCATCGACTATTTCGGTTGACGAGCTTGCTTCTACTTCTCCTGTCGTCGTCGTGAATTCGGTGACCGCGTTGGAAATCCCGGTCTAGTTCATCTGTCACCGTGTATTTATCTATATATAAATCTAGTTAACGAATTTTCCTTTTTATTTGCGGTTAAGTCAGGCTCTGGTTTTCTTTTTTTTTCTTGCGCATCTCGACGTTCCTTGTGTTCGCCTTGGTTCTTGGGCTATTTTGACATTCTATCTTCTCTTTTCAAATCTGGGTTCCTCTTAATTTCTATTATCCTCCGATTCCTTACAGCTTTCTTTCTCTCTACAATTGACTTCAATTCCAGTTCAATTCCTCTTCTTCTCACGCTCTCTTAATAATCTATTAATCATACATAATGGCTGACTTTTCATTGCATGACTTCACGCGCTCATGCTCTTTTCCTATTTATTTCTGCTTTTGTTTCCTCCATTTGGTATATTTTCATGATATCGCTCTCGTTTTATAACTGGTAAAAGTTAATTTATTTCTGTTCACTATATATATTTATATTACAATATATTTATTTTTGCTCTGCTGGGTCAACTATCTTATCGTACAGTGATATTAAAAATCGGTCCTTATCAAGATCGCACTCTGTTCTGGATCCGATTGTACAGCGTGATTCAACGTGATCAGACAGTTGTGTTCTGTGAGTGGCGGTCGATTACGGACTAATTACCGGTGCTGAGAAATGGTAGCAATGTAATATCTAATTTAGAAGACAAATTGCGAATTACAAATTCGCATTCTGAAATACATGTACAATACAGTATCCAGATTATATATTACTCTTGTTCAAATATCGTCGTCGTCGTCGTCATCTGAATCCTCTTCTTCGTCACTGCTCGAATCAACCTCTTCACTTGCTTCTGATTCGTCCTCATCTTCGTCACTGTCTTCGTCATTTTCGTCATCAAGACTAGCAGTATCAAAGGGATCCAGCGAAACTGAATATCCCAGCTTCTCTAACGCCACCGATATCTCCAACGACTTCACCGGATTGCAGACAACAAAAACACTACTTTTCCTGGCGTCGAACAAAGGCAGAATCCAGCGCCGCATAACGTCGACTAACTGGGTTTTCGTCACTTGTCGTACTTGCTCCAGCAAATCTTGGTCCGCCTGTCGGCCTCGACCGCGCAGAACTTGCTGCAGAAACTTCCGTTCAGCTGCACTCATCGCGTTGATGCCATCACTCGCAATGTCAGAGACAATAATGCTCACTGCAGACTCGATGATCATCCCTTCAAATTCTTCAGTAGCAGAAGTCGATACCCCTGCATATGCTTCTGCGATCGCTCTCGCGGCCTCAATTGAGCCAACTACCTCCGCTGCGCGATCAACTCGGAACACAATTCGACCGGGCTCGATCAAGGCTTGGATCCATGCGCCATAGGATAACCCTGCGCCGCGTATGCCTCTCCACAATGGCCCTTCGACCAGGTTTAAGTACGATAAAGCGACAGTTAATGCGGGAATGTCCCTGTCGTTAAACTTACTCGGTCCGTTCGTCATAAGCGACATATGCGACGACTCTGTCGATGGCAGCGGCATGATGTACGCTTTGCCGCCGAGGCTCTTACCTTCGTCACTCAAAACATCCAATGTCCGAGGAATTCCATGTAAATCCGCCGTAGACTCGATAACCATTTTGCCTGATTCCTTTACAAATTTTCTAGCCCAGCTCGATACTGGCCGCTGCAGCCTCGTCATATCACTGAACACCAGCACACGCATATTGTTAAGAGTGAAAAATGATTGCCGAACCAACTCCAGCTTGGAAATCAACTGCATGGGATCTCGTTCTATCTGGTCGCTCAATTCCTTCAGTAGTTTCTCAGAAGCTAACTCATCATCAGCCAGCGCTCCGGATCTTGATGACAGCAACGTCTGCTTGATTGCGGACTGTAAAACAGAATTCCCATCTCGCTTCTGGTCGGCAAGTTCCAACAGTAGCTTATCTAGCAGCACTTGTAGTCGGGTCGGATCAAACTTCGTTCTCCACATCAATTGTGAAATCAGCTCGATTACTGATTCGTATCGTTCTGGAACCAGCTCAAAATCAATTACAATAGTCTCATTGAAATCTCGGTTATATCCGGTCAGATATCCGTAAGAGGTGGTTTCTCGAGTAAGAGTATTGACGACTTCTTCGTAACTTAAAACAGTGCCGTCTTCAAGCTCGATGGGCGTTGAATACATGCTTCCCAATACAATTTTGAGGAATGGGAGAAGTTCCTCGGAGACGGCCGAAGTGGAAAGCAATATTTTGATTGAACAAAACGAAGAAGTAACATGCTCGAAATGCAAGTACAATGGAATCGTTTCACCTCCATCACCATCAACTAGCTCTTGTATAGTGTTACCAGAAACAGGAGCGTCTGGTGATCTAGCTGTTCCTGCCGTAGCCGTAGTTGACTCAATCAGCTTGATCGATGTCGGATCCGGTGTTGTGAATTCACTAAGTAATCTATCTGGAATTTTGCGCTCGTTTTCCTCATTTGCAGCTTGCAGTTTCTCTTCAAGCTTAGCTAGACCTTCCTTTCCTAATTCCTGTCTTGTCGTTCGAACACGTTCTTTAGCATCAATTCTAATTTTTTTCGCTAATGAACTTGACGGCTCGGCAAGTGTTGCAACATGTGGACGATTAACAAGCCACATCCGCATAAACGCTGTCCATTGTTCGATCGACCATTGTGCAAGATCATAGTATACTTTGATAGTCCCTAGCCCGGATTTTAAAGTTGATCCATCAAGATTACCATATAGAAAATCAGTCACAGCTGATCGTGCGAGTGTAGAAGGATACATCTCGGCAGTCTGGATAGCTAAAAGCCGTTCACGTTCAATAATATCTCGCATACGAACCAGATCAAACTCCCGTCTCGCATCGTCAGAATGAGCCTGAAGAACTTCTTCAATAATTGAATGCACATTTTCAAGTTCTGAAGTAGGAACGTTCGAATACCAAAGCGAATACTCAGTAACAAGATACGACTCATCGAAAACATCAACCTCTGAACAAAGCGGATCATCGATCTCAATTAGACGCTTGTGCATTGGTGAAACATCAGAAACACATAGATAGTTTAATAAAACATATAATGCAGTGACATTCAAGTGATCATTAACATTAGGACCCTGAAAAACTAGCATGAGATGGCCGGACGACTCGTCGGTATCGGGGAAGAAAAATTTCTTTACCAAAGTCTTCTCCAACAGAGGTATTTCGCCCGAGTCAACAAAAGGACGTTTATTAGAGACTTTGGGTAAATCAGGAAGAGTATCATCGAAAGCCGATACAGTTTCCAGCATTTCGGATTCATCCACGGGTCCCACTAATACAAGACAAAGATTGTCGGAGCGGTAGAGTGAGTGGTAAAATTCACGGATCCGGTCAGCAGTTAAAACACGCAGAGCATTCAATAGACCGCCAGTTTCGGACGCGTAGGCGCAATTGGCCGATTCATACAACAACTTATGAGCATGGAAAATGGCCATGCTAATGGGATCATTTTCGGCGGCCTGCATCTCTGAGAAAACAACACCTTTCTCCTTGCCCTCGCCGTCGACATGATAGACCTCAGTATAGCAAGCCGAGTCGGTCAAGGTTGGGTGAACAAGATGGTCAAGATATACAGGAAGCAGAGCACGAAAGCTTTGCCATCCTGCGGATTCTAAAGTATATCTTGTGACATCAGTTTCGGTGGTAGCATTTGTGTTTGAAAATGCCTTGTTCCCAAGAGTGTCTAAAAGACCTTTGTACGGATAGTTTTTGGAGCCCATGAAGATGAGATGTTCCTATTCGCTGGTCAATCAATCAGTCAAACCGGAAAAAGAGGCCCTAATTAAGATCTCACTCACCAAAGTGTGCGGACATCCGGAATCATCATGAATTTCGGTCGCTACTGCGAATGATCCATCGACCATTGGTCTGTCTTTTTGGAACATGATCAACTGCAGTCCGGTTCTGCTCGACCGCCATTTAGCAATCTTGCCAGACGTATAATCCGGTTCAAACTCCACAACAAGCTCCATCATTAATTTCTGGCTTAATTTTTTTATTTCTAAGCACTACTTCTCTGCGTTTCGGTGGAGGCCAGTCTCGCCAATCCACTTACTTCAACGGGTGCTATACTACTACAACTACTCTACAACTGCACTACTACAGAATATGGTCCAAGTCGACCTTGACGGACTTACCCCAACCCTATTACGACTCTCGACACAGGTTGAATCGTCTAATTTCCCGATTTCCGCGCCCGATTTTGCGACTTTTTCGACTCTTTCTTTGTTGTCTGTTCGCTCGGGTTTGCTCCGCTTTGAACTCTGGCGCGCGTTGTTTACGTTTTACTCAGTTGAGCTTTCTGCTTGTACTTGTAAACAGGTAGACGCGTCTCTCGTCTCGACGCGTCTGGTCTATTTGTTCTTTGCTCTTCCGTCAATCCCTTCCTCAGGCTCTCCGGCTCCCCGCTCAGTCACTGCTCCGTTGGCTGACCGTCCATCGTCAGGTCGACACCGCGTCTTAGCATGCCTCGTTCAGGCGACGTGCGTCGTTGGGATGAGCATATCCTCAACGAACCCACCGCAGCTCCCTCTCCGAATGGAATTCTTACGGACGACCATGTACGGATGATTATTAACGAGCTCAAGAACCATTTCCAGACCTCGCTCGGGTTCAACTCAAACTCTTACACCCGTCTTCTTAGTGACTTCCAGTATATTGGTAACTATGTCCGGTCGTCGTCCGATCAAACAAACGTCAAGTTTGAGGATCTCCAGAGCCAGATAGCCTTGCTCACTGACGAAGTCAAAACTTTAAAAGCGTCTCTTTCGCAGGAGGTCGAATCCATCGAGTCTTTTCGTCAAGAAGTTCGGCACAACTATCTGTCTCTCGCTGAGTCTATCCAGCAGCAGCAACAAAAAATGATCCAGCTGTCTTCCACTCTTGTCTCTGCAGCAGGGTCCGGTGGTCTTGCTCCCACATCTAGAACCGTGTCTGACCTTGAGCGTGAGCTTGATCTTGTCACGGCGGCAATGCGCCGTGTCTATGACCAGCTTGATCATCTAAGGGACGATGTTGCTTTGCCTCAGTTGCAGCCACCTAACTCATCTACCTCTCAGCGCTCCTTGCACTCATCTCCTCAACTGCGAGGTCCTCCATCATTGCCTCCTGCTCAGGGACCCGCTATTCATAATCTCGCTCCTCTATCACAAATACAGCGACCCTCAATAGCTCAACAGCAACCTACTCAGCAATCTCAACAGTTACAACAGCAACAGTCTCAGCATTTGCAACAGCAACAACAAGCACAAGCACAAGTACAGCAGCAACAGCAACAGCAGCAGCAAGTACAGACGCAGCAACAGCAACAAGCACAGCAAGTACAACAGCAGCATCTACTACAAATGCAACCGCAGCAGCCTCCGCAACCTCCTCAGCTAAGGTCCGGGCCTCCTGTGTCTCAGGCCCCACTGAATCAGCAGATTCCTACTTTACCAGCTACACAGCAACTTATGGCCCTCGCTAGTGTTACGTCACCCTCTGCCGCAACGACCCGACGAGCTCCATTGCGACCTCAAGCAAATGCAACTGCACAGCAATCACAAGGCGGAGCTCAACGTCAACGAACCACGTCTGCAAATCCAAGTTCAGACCGACGAAGCGATACTTCAAACCTCATGTACGCCATGGCCGTTAATCTGCGAACAGTCAAAGATATGTGGACTGAATATGCGCATGGTCTCAACGATGGACCGGCTATCCGCCAATTAGAAAATCAGCATGGCACGACCTGGCGCGGTGGTGCCCGGTCCGCTCAATCAAGAAAGTTCCAGCGCCAGCGTGCTCTATACGACGCAATCGAGAAAGGCATTGACACTGGCAAATCTGCGGAAGAATGCTGTCAAGACCTCGAACGTCTACGTACTCGCCCCGACGGAAAATGGCAGTCTTTAACTTGGCTTCTGCATAACATTCCTCCCAATATGTTCGACAATTAAACATTGCTCTTCCAATTTGTATTTTTATGATCTCTCGGCCCATTTCAAATAATTAATTCAAATTCAACAAGAATGTATTAGTATACTATATTGTACAATTAAATAGAATTCGGATCCTAGCGTATCACACCGGCAGCCGTATCTCATGCATTACCACTCTTCTCGACGAAAGTTCCGAGGGCCCATGTAAGGAACCTGTCTTGCTCCATACTCTTGTACCTCTCGAGAAGATCTCCCCCCTGTTTCATTAGAAGCACGATCAACTTCTCCATTTGTAAGAGTGAGATACCGTCCACTCTTTGCTGCAGATGGGATAAATAACTCGTACCCTCGCTGATTATCGCGAGTATAACCTTCTTCAATAATTACGCCTTGCATACCAGCAATTCCAGAGCTTTTTGAGATATGGGGTTCTGGTATTGACATTCCGGAAATAGACCCTGGTCCCTTGTAGTATCCTGACGGACCAGGCGATATTGAGCGATCTTGTGGATAGCTGATCTGTGGTGGCTGGGGAGGAAGCGATTCGTAATGACGGTCAGCTGGGGTAGGAACATGAGCTGTCGGAATTTCATAAGGTCTTCCGTAGTCATCTTGACGCGGTATATCATATTGAGGATCGTATGGTCGCGGAGATGGCGGAACATTATGTCGAGATTGCATCATGTAATATCCCCCTGGGGCACCTACAGATGGGGGTTGACCTGATGGAGGTGGATAACGCATATTTCGCTCATCTTCCCACTCCCTCTTACGCTTGTGTTGATCATCCATTCCTTGCGTTGGAGGAGGATACCCGTAGTCGTAAAGTGATGGGCCAGGAGGATAGGGCTGACCATACGGAATTCTCCCTTGCGGTGGTCCTATTGGTGGTCCCGAAGGACCAGGACGGCTATTACTGTAAGGATCACGAGTATATACTGACGGAGGTATCGGATATTGTTGTGAAGATGCATAGCCAGCATAGAAATCTTCAGGTCTATAAGGATCATCTTGGTGATACGAATCATCACGGCGATGATTCGAACGAGCGTCTTCACTGCTCACAGGAGGAGATACTTTTAAAGAGGGACTGTAGGAGTCGTGCAAGACAGGAGAAGGTGCCCGGTATGGGCCCATCTGAGCATTTTGAGGGGCTACAGCAGGTGTAGCAACAGGTGGAGATGCAGGAACAGACACCAGCGAACTCTTTCCAGAATCCTGATTCAGAACAGAAGAAGATTTGATGGAAAACTGAGGGTATACTCCGGCTTGTACACGTTTCCGTAAATCTAATAATTTCTGGCATTCGGCTGCGGAATCGAACGGTTGTGCGGTGTTGTTGACGGTAGCGGAGGCCATTATAAGCTGACGCCTTAATCCACTCCACTCGAAACTCGAAATGCGAAATACAAAACGAAAGCAGCAATCGGGCAAAAGATCAAACTTTGATTATCCCAGTCGATTGTGTTTCACTAAACACCTACTGACCAGCAGTACCAGCTAGTGATTATATATATAATCTGGTCCACACTCTCACGAACTGCTTCTCGAATTTCTTTTCGACCGAATTCATTCTCAAGCAAAATGATTTTAAGCACGTGATTTCGCGTTGCACGTGAGAGTCCGTTCACGTGCAGCCGTTCTGACTCGTCTGGGGACAGAGTCATTAGAATAAACAAAATGGGGGACGTGAACTTCAGCAGACAGGCATAGGAATTTGATAAAAAACTTCTTTTTTGCTGACAAGACAGAGACGCTGAATTACTGTTCCGCGACACTTTGTAGATTGCTCAAGATGGCCGACGACCGCATTGTTTTCTTTTTCGACATTGATAATTGTAAGTATTTCTTCGCCGGTTCTAAACGGACCGAGTTCGGCATCACTAACATTGCTTTGAGGTCTCTATCCGCGATCTTATATGATTCATGATCGTATGGCGAAGTTGATTGATGATTATTTCATGGATAAGCTGAATTTGGAGTTTGACGAGGCCTCGTATTTACACCAGAAATACTACAAGGTTCGAGATTTGGAGACTTGATCTGGAGACTTCAGGCTTAACGATTTATCAGGACTACGGACTAGCAATAGAGGGACTGGTCAGACACCATGAAATTGGTAGGTAAATAATACGAAAAATCTTCAGACATACTGATGAATCAAGATCCGCTCGAATATAACTCGAAAGTCGATGATGCTCTGCCTATTGCTGAAATATTAAAGCCAAGTATGCGCTACTATCGAAATTTCCTGTTCCTGTTAGTCTCCCACCGTTAACATGCGATTCCAGATCCTAAACTCCGCGCTTTTCTGGAAAGTATTGATACTTCCAAGGTCAAGCTCTGGCTATTCACAAACGCTTATAAGACACACGCTAGGTATACGCAAGAAGTCCATTGGAAGTACCTGCTCTAACAGCTTCTTAGCCGTGTCGTCAAGGCTCTGGATATCGAGGACTTGTTTGATGGTAAGCGCTAATTTAGTGCAGATCAAGCCATAAACATTACGCTCACAAATACTGCACAGGTGTAACCTTCTGCGACTATGCTGAGCCTGTCCTGATCTGCAAACCTAAGCCAGAGATGTTTGAGCGTGCTATGAAAGATGCCGGGGCTGTTTCAAAAGATAAATGCTACTTCATCGACGACAGCTTTAGTGAGTTTACTCTGACCTCGAAACAAATTGTCTTTTATATACTAATGAATTTCTTAATAGCTAATATCAAAGGTGCCAAAGAATTTGGCTGGCCTGTCACCATCCAGTATATTGATGCTTTAGACAAGGACCCCCCTTCGCTTGCAGGACATTATGAACTACGCGATTTTGAAGAGATGAAATCGTTCATCCCTCATATTTTTAAATAAATTCCCAAAATGACCTCTCTAAAATGGACTCTACAAAATAATTGTTGTTTTAACTAATAGACTGAAAATTTTTCTAGTACGAATCGTGAGTATTCTAACGTTAGGTCGTATCTGTATTCTGGGACAACCTTCATGGAATTACCAAGTGTATAAAAAAAATACTTTTTTGATTGCTAAAATATATAGCACATTACGAGATGAACAAAAACGCAAACCGTATCTACACACATTCCAAACAACCTGTTTACTCCTTGGTCTTCTGGGTACCCCGTAGCAGACCAGTTCTTCTGGCAGCAATAAGACCAGCCTTCTGTCCAGAAACGGCACCCCGGCTGATAGTAGAAGCCTTACCAATGTGCTGATGGTTACCACCACCATGAGGATGGTCGACAGGGTTCATAGCAACACCACGAGTCTTGGGCCAAGAGTTGCGCTTAACACGGTATTTGTGGAAAGCACGACCAGCCTTCAGCAAAGGCTTGTCGACACGGCCACCACCAGCAACAACACCAATAACGCCACGAGCATCAGAAGAGACAATCTTCTTTGCTCCAGAAGGGAGTTTCAGACGAGTCTTGCCCTCATCTGGGTTATGGCTGACAACGATAGCGTAGTTTCCAGAGGTACGGGCGAGAGCACCACGGTCACCGACCTTCTCCTCAATGTTGCTGACGATAGTACCCTCGGGGACCGATCCAAGAGGGAGAACGTTTCCAACATTCAAAGAAGCCTTCTTTCCGGCGTAGATGAACTGGCCAGTGTAGAGACCTTCATTGGCGATAAAAGTCTCTTCACGAGATTTGAATTTGTAGGGATCACGGAAGACGACCTTTGCAAGAGGAGCACCACGACCAGGGTCGTGGATAATCTCCTTGACAATTCCACGAACGTATCCGTGACGCTCGGCGTAGTCAAGAGTGCGGAGCTTAGCAGCACCCTTACGAAGACGGGTGTGCGAAGTGAAGATGGAACCGGCACCCTTTCTCTGATTTCTAATAACACGACCTGACAAGTTAGAAAACAAATGAACAAACTCTCAAGAATAACTCGAGCATACCCATTTTTATATATCCTAGTTACGAACTATGGGTAAAAGAGAAATGACGGGAATTAAATGGGTGGTGACAAAGAAACAAAAATATTAGATCGGCGCAGCAACTGTAGACGTTCGACGATAGCGACGACAGACGTCCATTGCACACATGAACACAGTCCTAGTTCCGCTAGACCAGTATAGTCACGTGAATATGACAGTCACAGTCAGCTACAATTTCAGGGCTTGTAGGGTTTTCATGAAACACTTTGATTCAGTACAAAGCGCTCGAACTAGCTCAGAGAGCCTCAAATGTTGCGGCGTGAGGCTTATTGGGACATTAAAACAATGTTCATGGTTGATTATGCCGGCCTTTTCATTCCGGTGGCTTTGAGAGCTTAGTAGAACAGCAACAAATACTAAAGCAAAAAGATAGGAAATGCAGATACTGTGTTAACCAGCTATATATTGGCTGACTAATTTATACATAATGCACGTGAAACTTGCTATAATATTAAACTTAATGGGGTACGAGATGTCGCTCTAGCGGCTACGACTATGTTGTTGCCGCCGGAGAAAGCCAGATCCGATTCCCTTTGTCCAGGGCTGTTCTCGATTCTGGCTGGACCGTAATGCGTAATCCGTTATTATAGACTTCTTCCAAACAAATGGTTTTCTGCAGTACATTTAAACTCTTGTTTTTGTCTCAAAAGAAGTCTTTCCCCTCCCCCTCCTATTCGCCCTCAGGTTCTCCCGGTTTGAATCAGGTCGGGATCCGGTGCGGCGAGACGGAACGCTCAGTGCTTGTCCAGTTATGTCGCATAAATGCATCAACTTTTCTTGATTGTACTCGTTCCTCGGCTTCCCCACAACCATTTCAGGGCATCGCAGTATCCCCAAGCCTATCCTTGATGAGCACAGCCAATTCGCGAGCTCGGTAGATTAGAGAAAACTTAAGTATACCTCTAGATCCCGTAATTCAAAAAGGATATTTGGATTCCTGCAATTTTTTCATTATCCAGATTCCTGCTGAATTGTCGAATTGAGTTTGACCGCGATCTAGATGTGGTTCCAGCTTGCGTCTTGTCTTGTTCGAAGGCAGCTTGTGGTCTCTTCTGCAAAACCTATTTATATTCGTTCGCAATTGTTTGCCACTTCACGGCTGGCTTTAAATGTTTCTGCTACTTCCACAGTGCAATCTGCAAGTCATCAGTCTGTGAGCTCTTCACCAATTTCGCCTAAAGCTCAACCACCACTTCCTCCTCCTCCGCCAAGTTCTTCTGCTCCTCGTCCGCAGCGCAAAAGGGGATTATTTTTCCGTCTGCTCGGTATAATTGTGAAATATGCGTTTATTCCCGTATTCGGTGTTTCTACTGGATATTACCTCACATTCTACGTCCGTTCGAGCAATGACCCAGTCAAAATTGCTGACGATCCCGATACTGAGGATGCTGTAGGTGACACGAGAGTAGTCTATGATCCTGTGATTGACGCACACATTGATTCTCTTCCTCTCGTTAAAGAGCTCCGCGCCGATCCTGATTTCATCGAGCTTCGCCCACATGGGTCATATCCCCATCATTTGCGCGAGAATAGTTTGACCGCTGGTGTTCTTGCCGGTCCTGGAATGGTTGAAGTTCCCCCTATTCTATTCAGTAATCTTAAGACTCACGAGCTAATCGCTGTCATTAAGATCGGCGAGAAATTGTGCGGTCATGAAGGTGTCGTACATGGAGGGTTCCTTGCAACCTTACTCGATGAAGGTCTCTGTCGCTGTGGTTTCCCTACCTTGCCTCACAAAGTCGGCGTCACCGCTACTTTATCTGTCGATTATCGAGCTCCTACCCAACCAGACGATTATTACGTTCTACGAGCAAAAGTGACCAAGTCTCAGGGTCGCAAAGTCTGGGTAAAGGGTCATATTGAAACCGTTCCTTCATGGGGTAAAGCACCAAAGATTTTAGTTGAATCAGAAGTCTTGTGCGTTGAACCAAAATGGGCAGCTAGCCTTCCAAACATCGGGCAGGTGTAGTCAATCGACCTTTAGAATTCTTGCCCAAAGAGAGCGAGATGATTTCCTAACAAATAGAATATTTTCTTTATCTATATACAAAAATACTTTCTATCGTACAAATACAAACCGCAAACTTATCAAATCTAAAATCCAAAATGCGTAAAACTATTTCTTAAAAACCATATTTATTCCGCATCGATAAGAGCCTGATAATCTTCAGCAGATGCAAAAATTGGAAGGTCTTTAAGTTTTCTCTTCTTGGACTGTTTGTTACGTTTCAATTTCGTTGAACTGTTATCTTGTCCGCCGATGTTTTCTTCATCGTCATCGATTAATCCTCTCTTGGCTCCTTTGGAGGGTACTGAATCTTGTTTCAGTGCCTCGCTCTCACGATCAAACAAATCATCAAGGTCGTCTCCATCACTTATATCTTCGTCGTCCTCATCGTCTTCCAAGTCACTATCAGAAGCCGCAAGAGCAGCTGCAAGAGCACGATCATCATCAGAATCATCTTCCAAATCATCGTCATCACTTGCTTCTTCGAAGTCAATCGCCTCATCAGACCCTTGGTCATCGCGCTCCTCAAATTTCTGCTCATTTTGATCATTATCGGCTTCTTCCTCATAATCGAACTCCTCATTCTCGATCTCTTCGTCTTCACTATCTTCGCCGATCATTTCATCCAAATCTGGTTGACTATCCATCATAGCTTTCCAAACTTCGTCCTCGTCCATGTCGCCATCATTTTCATTATCAACTTCGGCAGCGTAATCACCGTCGCTATCAAGTTCCGTGTCATCATCGACAGTTGAAACAGCTTTTGGTTTAACTCCTTTAGAAATGAAGTAGTTCGCAAAAAACTGTTCATCAGCAGGCATCGCCTTCATCTCTTCCTTCTTGCGAGTCACAACAGAACTCCAATCGATCGAGTTCATACTAGGTAGCGATCGACGAGCAGTCTTCGTAGACAGAACAAGAATATTCCTACTAACATATGCCCCATTACTAGCCAATGGCTGCATGATACTGCCAGCTCCGCCAGTAAGTGCCTTTGATGGCTTGGATTTGGGTGACTTATAAACAAATCGGTCAAGGAAGTGCATTAATGTATGGAGTGCCAAATCCGGTCTCTCACCCGGCGGATCTCCCTGCATGTAATTCTCTGCAAAATGAGCGATTGTAGGATGAAAATGTCGAACAAGTAATGTAATTTCCCATAAGCAGGAAAACGAAGCATTCGATCGAATTGGATCGTGGATTTTTCCGTTGTATTCGGGAACTTGGATGCTAGGCTTAGCTGGCTGAATGGCTTTTCTTTCTTCTTCATCGTCACTGTCATCTGGTACATCACGAAAGACCTCTTCGGCATCATCAGCTGTATCTGGAGGCTCAGTTAACAGAGTGCGCAAGAACGGCGAAGTAGTTTCAAGTTCATTCAGTAGATACACGACCCCCGCGCAGAATCCCACATTCAAGGTCTCCAACGCAACCTGCGCAAGACGTTTAGCAAACGCCTTAACTCTGTCTGGGTTGATATCGCTTTTGATTGCCTTAAAAACTAAATTCAGATACAATGCTTGCTTCGAAGAAATTATAACGCGAGGGTCAAGAAGACTTTCATAGAGAGTTCGATAAAAACGGTTTGATTGTACTTCGTTTGAATTAGAAATTTGGTACAAAAACATCAAAGCCTGAACACGAGTATTGAAATTTCCGGACCGGGCGACATCGTAGATCACAGCCAAATGTTTTTTGAACACCTCGTCCTCCAATGATGAATAAGGAAATGCACGATTAAGACCTGTGAGAATTGCTGAAAGCAATTTCATGTTGGCTTCTTCCTGAGCCTCCGGAGAAATTTTCACTGCTTTCTGATTTGTTTGATTCCCATTTTGCTTTCCTTTTTCCTTATCTTTCCAGCGTCCTTTCTTCTTGACTTTTTTTTCCACAGCCTTGTCTTCCTTTGCAAGTCTATTCTCGGCCATCAATCGTTCGAAAAGATTGAAATAAGCTTCCATTAAAATATTCGCTAGATCGCTCTCTTTGCCAGTTACTATTGTCTGGTTTAAAGTCACCATGCCGTAATAGCGAGCATGATAGTCAGCTCCAGGACGAAATATTAATTCCGTCATTCCATTGACAATTACTCGTTTCATAGCTGGATGAGCTTGTTCAAGTAACAGTAGAAGATGAGATGCTTTTGAAGACACTTTCCGATCAGCGTCACCTAGTTTATTGACTGCCAGACGTAGAAGGTTCATTTCTTGTTCCGGCTTATCTCGCAATAAATCAATTATATCATTCAAGACACTCTGCCGTACGTGCTCAACCTGATCGTGACTGAGCGATTCGAGGAGTTGAACAAATGAGAAAAAAAATTGCTTTAGCCAATCTTCAAAAGCCCAGAGAACTGCATACTGCTTTGCTAAATTAGCAATTTTGTAAGGTTGATTTCCAGAGTTGCCTCGACAGATGACTGAGAAGAGTAAAGAAAGAGCAGCGGGATCACGATTAGTAAACCACACTAGCTTGCGATCGGGAAGTACATTGCCAGCACCAAACAAGTCTTTCAACGCTTCAACCGCCTGTAAGGCTGCTGTGCGATTTTTCTTTTTCGCTAGACCCATTAGGCCATTGAGAGATCGCATTCCATGAAGAGGACTCTCTTGGATAACCAAGGTCAGAGCAGAAATCCGATCAGACAATGTACCTGCTTTCACTATTTCCTGGAAAAATTGTCTTTGCGATGATGATGTACTCGCAAATGTCGTATAGGCTTCAGTTTCTTGTTCTAATAGCTGAATACTTTCTTCGAGTAGCTGCGACTTTTGATCGTCATCCAGAACAGCATCTGCTGAATCAGCAGCAGTCGAACTAGGAAGCAATTGATCGAGTAAGTCAGGAGCATGCCAGTCAGATTGCACAGGAATCAATAGATTTTTCGTACTCAATCCTGGCTCATGTAATTTTACATGCTCTTTGCCCTCGCCATCAAATGTTTTGTGCTGTCTTCGTTTTGCCGGTTTTTCATCTTTGTCGATAGAAAGCTCTGTGTTCTGTCTTTGAGATCGTTGCTTGCTCTGTTTCCCAAACTTGCCATTTCTCTCACGAGCAGGATTATGCCGAGCTTTGGTCCCACTCATGTTTACCAATCAACCACCGCAAATAGATTCCGAGCAAAACAGGAGATCTTCACGCTGTTCGATGCTAGTAGATTCAACCTAAAAAGCTGAATCCTTCTTTCAGAGCTCCGCCAAAATTGGGATTTTTTTTGCTTCTTCCCAACAGTGCTCACACTCCTGCTTGTGATCTTGTGACTGCTGTGAGCATTGCACATACCCCTTGATATAGTTATTGTTCAAGATGCCTGGTTAGTGGTTGTTCTGTAGAGCTTTCTCCTGGAGCTAGGTGTGTGTCTTAAAATTCAATCATCTTGCTTATTCAATTGATCGCTAGAAGACAGTAGAGTTGTGCTCCTGTCCTAACTGTTTGATTTATTTATAAAAATAATTTGTTAGTTGCTAACTATGGCGCACAAGGTGCACAGCCTCGGTCAGATTCCGATCAATGACCATTCGTTTTCGCCCGACAAGTCCTTTCTTGCAGTCGCGCGAGACATCAACATTGATCTGTATGATTCATCGGGACCTAAGTACAAGCAACTAACAACGTTGACTGGACATGATAAGACTGTCACTGCCGTTGATATTGCGCCTAAGTCTGGCCAGATTGTGACTTGCTCGCAGGACCGCAACGCACTTGTCTGGCAGCCACAAGCTGACGGAACGTATAAGCCTATGCTCGTTTTGTTGCGCATTAATCGTGCTGCAACATATGCGCGTTGGTCTCCAGATGAAAAGAAGTTTGCTGTCGGTTCTGGAGCGAGAGCAATTGCGGTCTGCTTTTTTGAGGAGGAGAGCGACTGGTGGGCGTCTCGCCATATCAAGAAGCCCCTTCGCTCGACCGTATTGTCTGTTCAATGGCACCCGAACTCGGTTCTACTGGCGGCTGGCAGCACCGACTCACACGCTCGCGTGTTTTCTGCCTTCATCAAAGATGTCGATAGTCGTCCCACTCCCACAGTCTGGGGCGAGCGCATTCCTTTCCAGACGTTGTGCGGTGACTATGTGTCTCCTGCTGGTGGTTGGGTTCATGACGCTGCATTCTCGCCTTCAGGCAATGCACTTGCATTTGTAAGCCACGATGCTTCCATTACTGTTGTTTATCCAGCTGGACCAGATCAGCCTCCGTCGGCCATGGTCAATGTAGCCACTTCTCTACTTCCTCTGGTTTCTCTGACTTGGCTGTCAGAGAACGAGATCATTGCGGCTGGTCATGATGCTCATCCAGTTATATTTTCCGGTTCCGAAAATGGAGATTGGAAACTTGATCATGCGATCGATGATCCTCTTCACGCAAAGAAGTCAACAGACAAAGAGAGCACTGCCCTCAATATGTTCCGACAGATGGATCTCAAGGGTACTCAGAATACGACTGACGACGATTCTTCCTTGCCTACAATTCATCAAAATACTATTACGTAAGTTGATTTACAGATTGATGAGAATATTTATTGACATCGAATTATTTAGTAAGCTCCGCCCTTATGCTATTTCAGGAAGCCGTGTATCTCAGGTATCCTCGAGCGGTCTTGATGGACGTATTGTTATTTTCAATGTTTGATTATAGTAGGGGAGTGTGAGGCAATTGTAGAAGTTTTCAATTCACCATAAGTAATCAGATAAATATGCTGATCTGACTGATCTGACTGATCGGTCTATGCTTGCGTGGTAAAAAAAACATAATTAGTAGATAATCGTGTGCGGCGCTCAGATTAGCAACATTGATCACGGATGACTATTTTATACTATTTCCTGAAGATCCGGTTGGACTTACAAACACTCAAAATCAGACATAATTAGCAAAGACAGTGATTTCATATTTCATGCCATTGACTGAAACTGATATTGATAACGCCGTGATCGTGGACAGGGCGTCGTTTCTGTTAACAGCAGAGCAGGCAGCGGCACGTGGAGCAGTTATTGAGGCGTATGCATTGATTATCCTGAATCAGCCGATCAATGATCTTGATTTACTTGATCGTGTATGGAAATCCTGTAAGTGTGCTTTGGTTTTCGTTTTCTTCGCTCTGGGCGCAATGGGATTATTAATGTGGGGAGGTAGCGACGATTAGAGCATGCGCAGATGGCGGAGCGAACCGGTTATTTGATGCGTTGACGGAGAGCACGCGAATTAAATATGTAAGATGAAATGGACCTGTGGATCAAATGGGGTGAGTGATTGACGAACTCTAGAAACCTGATTTTATTGCTGGGGATTTGGACTCGCTGCGTAAGGATGTACAAGCGTATTATGAGAGCCAGGGTGTTCCGGTGTATCATTCGCCAGATCAGTACTCGACCGATTTCGGCAAGTGTCTAATGCACCTTTCACGAGATGGTAAAAATGAACATTTACCTATTGTTGCACTGGGCGGAACTGGAGGCCGAGTCGACCAGCAGTTTCACTCAATCCACACTTTGTTTGTGCATGAGGTTGAAGCGGATGAAAACGACTCTAGACCGGACCATCGCAAGCGAAAAGTGACCCTATTGAGCGATGATAGCTTGACATTTCTGGTTCTTCCAGGAACATCTAAGATCTATACCCCACGCTCGGTCGTTGGACCTACATGCGGACTGATTCCGATTCTGGGGGAAACCATCATATCGATAAAGGACTTCACGTGGGATGTAGAAGATTGGCATTCTAGTTTCGGCAGTCAAGTCAGTACTAGCAATGCCATGGAAAGTGACGATGTGTATGTTAAATGCGACAAAACGATTGTGTTTACGGTAGAGATCAGAAGATAGAAAGAGGAAACTAGACATCAGTTTGGGTGAAGTTATTTTAGAAGCCGCAGTATCTCACTCAATAATATAGATTGGATATCAGTTTACTACCTCTTATAGAACTATAGAGTAAAATATTTAGAATGGTAAATAAGGACATTTACATTGCCAGAATAAATATAATTAACAATTCTTTTTAGCATAGCGTGAAACGTGTTCGAACATCGGCGGAGGCTCAGGCGTCCCGGAAGCGCAAGGAGGCAGTCAAGATCGTCGAATATCGAGGTCTTGTGGACCAAATTGTCAAAGCGGTACAATCTCCGATTTGTCTTATGAATCTACATAATTAACTTATACTATCTACAGAGGAATAACAAAGACTATTCGCACGAGGCTCTTACGCTTACTACGACGCTGTTACGACAGAATCCTGAATACTACACGATCTGGAACTATCGACGGGAAATATTAACCACTCAATATGAAATGATGTAAGCTAGATTCGATGAACCCATGAACGAATCCAAATGCTAATCAACTGCAGACTTGACAAAGATCAGGTTCAAGCTCAGTTAAAATCCGAGCTTGAATTCTTGTTTTCGCGACTGCGAGAGTTTCCGAAGTGCTATTGGATTTGGAATCATCGGCAATGGTGTTTACAAGTCTCACCGAAGCCAGATTGGAAGTTTGAACTCGGATTGGTCACTAAGATGCTTGAATATGATGCCCGAAATTTCCATGGATGGCACTATCGCAGATATGTTGTCGCTCAATTGGAATCTGCGACGGGGAAATCGTTAGCTAGACAGGAATTCGATTATACGACGACGAAAATCAATTCAAACTTTTCAAACTTTTCCGCATGGCATAATCGGACCAAACTAATTCCACGCTTATTGAAAAAAGAACCAAGTCTTGACGCTGTTGAATTGCTGGGCCAAGAGCTTAACCTGATCACGCAAGCGATTTATACGGATCCAGATGATCAGAGTGTTTGGCTGTATCATCGATGGCTCGTGGCAACTGATGGAATAATCCATTTGGATATCGAATCGCGCAGTTCATTGGTGGAGAAGGAAATTAAATCTATCGAAGATTTATTGTCAGTGGAGCCGAACAGTAAATGTAGGTGTTTACGAGTGCTTTTTGTGGTAGTACATGTCGAGATTAACATATTAGGGTGCCTACAATCACTGGCATTTTACAAAGAATATTTGTCGAAGTTGACGGGATCGAAAGTAGACGAGTCTGTCAAGGAATATCTTTCGAAACTCGAGTCTATAGATCCAATGAGACGCAATCGGTACCGGGATTTACGCAATGAGCTGATTTGATTATATACAGTGTTCAATATCAAATACAAATCTGAATTCAATCTTCGCATTGAATTGCATATATTTACTTGCGAGAGTGAAATTAATTTTAGCTTGCTCGAATTCGTCAGTATCTGCTTTGATGAGATCAAATTAACTTTAGAATTTTGACCCAAGATGAGTTCGCTCAATACAGTCGTAGTTCAGCTTCGAAAAGATTTGGCATGATTAACCAAAGATCCACATCGGAGACAAGGCCAGCCTTGTCCTTCCTGTTCTTGGATCTGTGTGACCAAGCAAACGTAGCAATACACATGGTGACATTCGACCGTTTCATACGGGTTGGTAATGTCGTTTCTGCCAGGTCCTGTGCTCGACATATCAGACACAGATTGTACAGTCGAGACACTAGATACATTGTTATCCTGGAAATAACAAATTGCACAGGTGCGTTCTGGTAGAAACGCCAGTGGACCGACCTGTGGTTGAGGAGCCGTGCTTGATCCTCGCTTCAATCGCTCGATCAGTTTCCCTGCTCGCCGTTTCAATTTGGGCAAATGTAGTAAAGGCAGCAAAAATAAAAGAAAATTCGTAAACTCGTTCCAGACAAGCTGCCGGTTCAAAAACTCAAAACTGACTTCTCTAGACATTGACCGCGAGGACGCAGACATGCGCAGACGACACAGACGGAACACCAGCGAGGGATATTGACCATTATATAGAAATGCTACGAAATTTGCAAGGTCAAGAAATGAATATAACGATTCTAACTTCCTCAGACTGGCCACCGATAATCGCTTGATTCGTGATTCTGATTCTTGTTCTGAGTCGGTCGATTCAAGCTTGTTCATGAATTCGCGAAATATATATTGCCCAAATATTGCAAGAAAGCCATACACTAGCTTCTGGGATTTCGATGGTGACTTCAAAAACTTGCTATTACTCCGCGCATCAACCAGCCGTATATTCTGCAATAACCCGCCATATGTAGCGGAATTGTCCCACACTGTGACTTTCCAAAGTAGTGCTTTCAGAATAAGACCTAGTTCAGAAGCATATCTGTCTTTCCATGACGACTTTATAATGAGCATGACGACATTAACTGTAAGAAACAGGGCCAGACATACCTGGATCAGTTTTGAGCCTTCCCAGATTTGCGATTTCAGAATCTCAAATAGTTCGTCGTCTAGTATGTTTGAGTCCAGCTGCCCTACTCGATTATTGGGTAGTATTCGTTTCCGGCCCCAAATTCCAGCAAGAACAGATGCCATAAGATACCAATATCCGATTAATTAAACCAACACAATATTGAACTGTCTTATGATGGAGAAAGATGTCGTAGCCGAGGTAAATTTAATTTGATCCTACTGTTGTTCCCCACAGCCCGCCGCATTGATCTGTATTACAGACCCAGACAGGACCTCAAAGGTCTCTTTCATGTATTTGTGTAATTTGATTTGTGATTTGTAACAAAAATTTAATACTAAAATAAAGATCAATTAACAAAAAGGAATGAATAGATTTGAAGTAAACTAAGGAATGTCAATTTTGAGGAATTTGTATTACAAGCTTGAATTTGTTAGAATAGGTCTCCACCCTTTGTCAGATATTTAATTTTTGTCGTACTTTGCTAGCTCGAATAAAAAGATTCAGCTCTAACTAATAGTCCAGTGTCTACAAGTTACTACGAGTAGACTGGTAATCTAAAATGACTAAAAATCGTCGAATTTTAACTTTGCTTGGTAATCAGAGCTTGCGTACCACTGACATTCTTCAGATATCAGTTAGGTCGAGAAGAACGCAGACGTTAATCCTCACAATTCAGGAAGATCAACGCTACAATTTATGCTAAGACTATTCCCGGTTGATCCTCAACGCACTCTATCAGATAAACTATATAATCTGAGGCCAGATTATCCTCAACAGGCAGTCCAAACACAGGCGCATGTGACCAGGTAAGGGGACGATAAGCTTGGGAATTGTATAAGGAGCAGCAGTGGCTGCAGAATTCTGGTCCACCGTAGAAAGGAGGAGGCAGAGCGAGCAAGAAAGTTCTACAGAGGCTATTTGTCAAGTGGCAATCACTGTGGAAGGAGTGCGAGCTGCTAAAGTCTCGGAGGGTTAGTTTAGCAGAGTTACAGTAGAATCTCAGAAGACGGCTAGAGTCTTGATCAGATGGCCAGGGTCACACTTGACAGGTCAAAGCCGGGATCGCCGGTAGACTTGTGCTATAATTGGAAGATGAAGTGGAGACCTTGGCCGCGAGTCGACCATGCAGGCTTGCCGGTTGTCGGTTTGCGGGTGCGTAGAATTCATTCAGAGTACATCATGTAATATCAGTCTTGAAGGCACGAGTTGGTGCGCGATCAAACCACCATCAACGATAGAATAGGAGTAGTGTGGTCGGCTCCGTAGAAACGCGCTGTCGACTGTACGCGACGCGTTCATATTGACCCCGACGAGGACAATCAGCTGGCCCGATTGAGAACTTGACGACCGTAGCCGTTCGCAGGAAGCTACAAACGGTAATCAGTTACGGCATGTGATCCGAGAAGGGTGCATCTTTTTCTAAAAGATTGCAGGATTAACTATTGACCACTTTTAATTTAACAATGTACTATCTTCTGTTTCTACTTCTATTACCGAAACTGCAATACCCTTAATCGGTTATATAAATAATAATAATATGATAACGTGTTATTTTACAAAAGAACTGTACAGGTTAACCCTTATTTCCTCGGATCTCCTGCGTAGTCGACATAAACTCAAAGGGTCTAAAACCACAATTCCAGATCTGCCAGGCTTTTTTCCCTTCCTTTCTCTTTCGAATTCCCTTTTTTTGTCAGGGAGTATTTTGATACCAGATTTAGTCGACATTTTTCTCTCATTTCCATAGGTTTATCCTTTTTTATTAGTCGTTCTATCGGATTAGCAGGGTCTGAATTATCCCTCTTTTGTCTTCGGCTCTCTTGTTCCGGGTTTTTACAGCGCGTTGTCCTCGCTCCCTTAATCAGAGCGCGTCCCTGGCCGCCTTTCTCCTCTCTTTTTTTTGCTGTACGCGTTCCCAGTTCGACCATTTCTTCACACCACTCCTGTAACAGCCCCTCTTGAGGTCGTTGTTCAGTACCCCGATCTGCTTGCTTCTCTCAGACTACTCAGTTCGTTTCGCCATTTTTCTATGCTGTCGTCCATCCAATCCTTCTTTTCCTCGATCGCGCCGTCGTCTGCCTCGTCGTCTGCGTCTTCCTCCTCCTCCTCCTCCCGCCGGCCGATGCAACTCGCCGTTAACCCCTCCTCGGTCGCGCTTGCTGCTGATCCATCCAATAACCCATATTTCTCTTCCACCTACGACGCTCGTTCCGGCTCTTCGGCCTTTCTGGCTCCTCCTACTCCCGTATATACTCCTGGCATGCGCTCCATGTCCACGTCATCTCTATCGCCTGGCTCTTCGCGTTCCTCAATGGACCCTATAGGCGCTTCTGGACGCGCCGACCCGGCCGCCAACCATCACACAATTCAGCTCCAGGACTTCCACAATGGTGCCCCTCCCGCGCCGCCAGTCTCATATTCAATGGCGCGTATAGACCGATGGGCTGAGAAAAACTATCCTGAGCTCTATGACCAGCTGAACGAGCCTGCTACCGCAGACGACATTAACGGAGTTGAGCGCGCTTGCGACTGTGTTTTGCCTACTGATGTCCGAGAATATCTTATGATCCATGATGGCCAAGAGCAGGGTGGCAAGCCGTGTGGAATCATTTACGGATCAGCTTTGCTCGATACGGACGAGATCATGGCCGAGTGGGATCTCTGGCGTGCAGTTGGGACTGCAATCAATCAGGATGAGGCTGCTGCCAGTCTCGATCCGCCCATCGTCAATGTTCCTTTGTCAGACGATCCTTCAAGCTCTTCTGTACCTGGACCTTCCTCTTCTTCGTCGTCAGCGCGACCCAATCATCCCCATACTCGGTATGTTAATGATTTCACCACACACCAATCATGTCTTCCACCCCGGTCTGTGCAGCCAGTTTACTCGTGCACTGGCTGGATACCACTAGCGAAAGATTTCTGTGGCAATAATATTGCGGTAGATCTTACTCCTGGGCCTGCGGGTAACTGGGGACAAGTGATTCTGTTTGGCCGCGAATTTGACTGCAAGTATGTTATTGCTCGCTCATGGGGCCACTTTTTGGCTATGCTTGCGGACGATTTCCAAGAGGGTAAATGGTCAGTCGATGAGGACTCGGAAGAACTCTGGTATGTCAATGGAGGCCGGATTCAGGTCTATCTTGACGTTCTTCGGCGGCGGGTCGAACGAGTTTACGCACATCGACAACATCGGCAGCAGCAGCAGCAACAGCAGCAGCAATTACAACAACAGCAACAGTACGCCGCCGCTGCCGGAAGTCAAAGTACTGGAAATATTAGCGAATCTAATAAATCTAAGAGACTAGAACGGCCAGGAGCTAGCCGTAGTACCACATCTGAGTCCGGAATAGTAGGCGCACGATTACCTCGGGCCTCGAAGACAAGCTCACCAGTGCGGAACATCACAGCAGCGGGCTCGACTGCGCCAAGTAAGGAGTTATCTGGGTTATCACTGAACACGAATATTCCGACGGTTGTGCCAGAAGAGCCAGCGTTAATATCGACGAGCAGTGGATCGAGAGGCGAGGCGAAACTGTCTGTGGACGAACGAGATGTCTCAGGGGCCAGCTCGATGTCGTCCTTGACATCAGACTCATCTCAAGGCGAATCTACTACTACGGCTGGAGACGACGATACAACCACTGCAGCGACAGTGACACCGAAGCCAGCGTCATCACCTACGGATGAATCTGTAGTCGACGTTACAATTGCCAGCGAGTCCAAGCCTGCGGAGGTTCCCGTGCCGGTTTCTGAGACTGCCTAAGTGCAACCATCACGCGGTCTAAGACTGAAGGGAATATTTTTATATTATATATTTTTGCATGACCTGGGTACGGATGGTAAATATTAAAGATCGTTATGAAAGCGGACGCGAAAGCGGAATCGTACTTGGGACCACTTTGATGTGTTTTTATGTTTTTTTACTTGTTTCAGTTCTGTGTATTAGTCGTACTACTGTCTCTTTATCGTTTGTGTCGCGATTCTCTCAAGTACAGCTATTCAGACTTTCTTTTGATTTGAATTATGTGTAATCGAGTTATAATTGAAATTTGGGGATTGATTTATTGTGAATAAGACGATATTACTACGCGATTGTGTAATTGAATAGAAATTGCGGCTTACGTCGCTTCCGGTAAGACTGAACTATATCCCAAGCTTACATGTAGCAAAGGACAATTTCTATTGTTTATGCTACAAAATATTTGAAGTTTGCCCAAGCAAGGTACAGCAATTAAAAAAAGCTAAGACGAAATAGATTCCTCATAGATTGGACCTTTTGTTTGAGAATCTTCGGATCCCGAGTTAGATCACTGTTTGCGGTGTTTAAACGAAAGTATACGGGCTCGAATCAAGAAGGTGGAATCAAACCTCGACTCTTAAACGAAATAAGGAAGCTCCGGAAAATGGATGTTGTGATACCATTGGAGACATGGTTTTATTCAGTTCCGCCAGTGACACGCTATTGGATGACGTTGTCAGTTGTTGCGTCGGCATTGGTGCATTGTGAAGTGATTTCGCCCTTCCAGCTATTTTACTCGTACCATTCAGCGATCGTGAAACAGCAGTACTGGCGTTTCCTTACGTCATTCATATACTTTGGTCCATTATCGCTTGACTTTGTGTTCCATATATTTTTTATGTCCCGATACCCCCGTATGCTCGAAGAATCTTTCTATCTCCACAAGACGTCCGAGTTCATTTGGCTACTCCTCTACTCAGCATCCTCACTTATCTTGCTCTCGCCATTTGCATCTCTGCCATTTCTCGGTTCTCCGCTCTCATTCTCCTTGGTCTACATCTGGGCTCGCAGAAATCCGACCGTCAATCTATCTTTCTTAGGCCTCTTTGTTTTCTCCGCACCTTATCTTCCTTGGATATTGTTTATCTTTGCTTACATTATCTCTGGCGATCTCCCGCAAGGCGACCTTTTAGGTATCGCCGTAGGCCACGTATACTTTTTCTTCGAAGACATCTTCCCTAGATTATACGGCTTCAGACCACTAGCTCCGCCTTGGAAATGGTCGTTCTTCGCAAGAAATCAGCAAATCACAGACTCAAACAACATTCATCACCACCAATTGTAAACACATCCTCTTCACAGCACTTGCTATCAATATTATTAATATTATTTTCAAGTTCATTAATCTCTATTCCGACACTACAAAATATCTTAAAAAAATGTTACGCTGAAGAAAGTAATCGCTCCTCATCTGCTTCCGCTCGCACGGCAGGCTCCTGCTCTTGCTCGGTCAACCGCAGCCATCGCCGCGCAATAAAATACGATGTGGTTACAATAAACGCAATCACTCCTACAATACCAAAAAACCAGCCCAATGTGCTCTGACCTTCGCCTGGAACATGTACGTTCATGCCAAACAAACCAGTGATCAAATTCAGCGGAACCAAAATCGTACCGATCAAAGTCACCTTCGACAACATGTTTGTGATCCGATTATTCGCATGAAATGACTGAACTTGCAGCTGCGCAAGATAATTTGCATGAGAACGAGATAGAATCTTCTCATACGCAGATAAATTCTGGTACATTGTCACAATATGATCCTGAATATCACCTAGATAAAGTCCGATCTCGCCCTTCGGTGCAACATCCCACTGCTCATTGCATCTCTTTGCGAACATTTTAATAACATCAGCTTTACCCGACAGCAAACGCATCAGCGTCATCACAGTCTTCCGCGCATCGCCAATACGTCTAAGCATATGTCCAAAATCAGACTCCCGTGCAACAAACACAGAATCCTCAATGCCATCAGCCTCCTTTTCAACCTCATGAATAATCGGCGCAAATCCATCCACAATGTCGTCGATAAGAGCATAGCATATCCAATCCGCTGACACACTCACATAATCTCGAAGCTGTCGAATACGACGTCGAACGTTTGCTGTATGATCGAATCGCGAGAAGTGGAACGACAATATACCATCACGGAAAACAATCACATACATATTCAACGGCTCCAGAAATTCATTGCTCTCTTTCTCGTGCTCAAACGTACGGAAGCAAACGAAGTAGTATGAACGAAAGAGCTCGACCTTCTCTCTAGTCTCTTGCACACGAATATCCTCCGTGGTCAACGGATGGATGCCAAAGGTTTTAGACAACATCTTCATCTCGGCATCCGTCGGATCCATGCAGTCAAGCCACCACGTACCATTACGCTTGTCAAATAGATCAGCAAAGCTTTGATCTGGCGCTGTTAGGAGACATATCTCAGGGGCATGAATAGTCTCCTCATTGTCTGAGCAAAACAAACTGAAACGGTCATCAGCTTCCGCAAACTTCGCAGCTACTCCAGGAGGAAGCATCTTTGACTTCATCATTTCGATGTCGTCTACCATGCTCTTTTCAGAATCCGATGAAGTGTTGCCTCCACTGGCGTTACTAGCACCAGCATTGCTTGAGGTCGTCGTCGAGGCAGCTGGAGCAACCCCTACAGCAGCAGAAACTGCCACCGCGGCCGCCACTGGACCACCAGCAGGACCATTATTAGGCGCGGATGCACGATGAATATCGCCCGCTGCTCCAAGCATTCCAGGGATAAAAGGACGTGTAACATTGCTACTAGGATCAGTGCTGGAAAAGGTCATTCGTCGACCACCAAAATCATTGTCTGCGCGACGAGTCAAAGACGGATACCACTGCTCGAGACGCTGGGCAGCTGCATATTCCTCGATTTCTTGGAAATCAATGCCATTAATCCTCTGGTGCTCGATTGGCATGGGGAAGCAAACATCTTCCTCGGTCTCATAGTCAGAGTTTGCACGAGAAGGGGCTTCAGAGTCACTATCCGAGTCTCGACGCGACGACACCGTAGCTGCATCGTCCTTCTCCTTACTCATACGGCGCTCCTTTGCAATGGCCGCTCTTTTCTCATCAACATGCTGCTCTACAGATCCTCTATGAGGCTGGGTTGGGCTCGGGACCGGGCTAGATTCGGTGAAAGTTGGACGACGAGCATTTGAAATTTGCTCATTATTCGAATGACGACGAGATCTGCGTCCACGAGAAGCATTCACCGGCTCAGACAGATTTGGGCCACCAGCAGACCTCTGGGCCTTAGGAGGAGATGACGGGGTACTGAACTCGACGGACTGAGTAATGACAGGAACAGTGAGAGACGGTTGGCCAGGACGAATCTGAGGCGTATTATTGGAAGTCTTGCGCCGCAAGGAGGGACCAAACGCACGAGTCGAACGATTATCAGCATGCTCCTGCTCGCCTTCGCCATCATAGTCCGAGGGCGGACCATCATAGATGGCCGACTCTGCAGAAAAACTGTCGAGGCGAGGACGGACAAGGTGAACTGATCCAACTGAGGCGGAACGATTGTGCACGCCGCTGTGGACGCTATCGGAGAATGAAGAGCCGCGAACAGGAAGCGAATCGGGCTGGTGGCGGTGATCATAGAGCTCCGTAGAAGCAGCGATGGGGGAATTTGCACGCGAGGCCTCCATTTTTCTAAAATGAAATTAGTCTAAGAAGGCCTTCTTCAGGTTATTAACAAGACAATACATACACAATACAAACACACAAGTAGACAAAAATCTAGCAAGGGAAGATAAAAACGCTAACGGATGTAGAGGAAGCGAATAAAGTCAGAGAGAAAGATCCGGTAGTAACCGGAGAGGAACAGCACTGATTGAGCCAGAGTGAATAAAGAAGACGCCGTAACAGACGAAAAGAGAGCCGTAAGAACAAGAAAAGAAAAATAAAAGGGAACAAAAGAAGAAATCAAAAAGTAGATCAACCGGGCGGAATCAGACTATTTCTTTCTCAAATCTCCCAAACAAGAACGTCGAAAGTTCTACTAAACAACAAATAGGACCAACTTAGTGGAGAAGAAGAAAATTAATTTTCAACCCAGTCAAATAGACGTAATGCTAGGTTGCAAGACGGGCCGATAAAAAATGACGCTGATCCGTAGTCCAAGTGGCGAGACGGAGGAGTTCGCAGACGGGACTGAGAAGAGGAGAAAGGAGGAGGCAGACAGGCGCAGAAAAAACCCTTTCAGGGAGTAGCCCCGCAAGAACAAGGGCCGTACAGGAAGAGAAACGAAGCGAAAGGAACAATACAGTTCCGGAGACACACACGCAAGGACAAGTTACGGCGGTTTCTTTGAAGAGATGTCGCAGAAGCGAAGACGGCGCGATAGAACGAAGAGAACTGCCAGTGTGAAAAAAGTACGCTTGCGGTGGGGACGCGAGAGACGATGCGACGCTCTAGCGATTCGAAGCGATAAATGGGCTAGAAAGAATCAAAAAAAAGGAGATCCGAACGAAACAGACGAGGATCAATAGAAAAATGGAGCTAAAAACTTCAGGAAAAACAGTGTTGTTTATATTCAAAGAAAAGTTTGCAAATTAGTGTTGCGTGATAGAAGGGGAGGAAAGAAAAAATGGGAAGGCGAACCAACTCTATACGCGAACTGGCTCTGCACTTTTTCGTTTCTCTCTGTATGAGGATGGGAGCTGCCACCCGCACCGCCAGCAGCGGCCACACACTCACATGCAACCAGATCCACAGAACAGCGTTCAGGACATAATTTTGCATCTAAACGCGCCATTTTCCGTGCCAGACTTTTATTTTATTAATGTTTATCTGCTTCGGATTTTGTACGCAGAAATATCTCAATTCAGCCAAATCCTAGCCAAATCCCGCCGCCCAACGATACTCCAGGTCAACCTAACTACGGCCGCTCACTTTACTCTCCTACTCAAGCTGTCCACCTACCGCAGTCTCCCACACACTTTTTTAAGGCGCATGCCGTCACCGTCACCGCCGCCGACGCTACTTGCTGCTGCCTTTGCTACCACCTGTGCGCCTCCCGCGGAAACGACGACACGCCAGCGCCCATTTTCCACTACTTCCACCTGGAATTCGCTCCTCTGCCGGCCGCACATCCTATTATGGCCACCCTAACATCGCAATCACGTGGGCAGACTTCCACGACGACCATACGACCCTCGCTTGGGAGTCCAGCTGGGCTGGCTGCGGGCAGCCAACGACCGCCCTCCGGAGCAGACCTGGCACGACCGCTGAGCTGCACACTGGCCGGACTGGCCGGAAATGCTTTTGCAACAAACACAGACAGTCTGTTGACGTCTTGGACTACAAATATAGCAACAGCCCAGGAAGTCGCGTAGTCGCAGCAGCAACAGTAAGCTGTCTATACATCTGTAGTACTGCAGCTCGTGAAGTAAACCAATGGTACACGTTCGATAAACGATTGGCAAACGATTGATAAACGATCGGTAAACTATTGGCAACCTGGTGCTCACCTAATGGCATTATAATAGTAGTCCAACGGTAACATTCTATCTCCAATTCTCTCCTTATATCTATCTATACATATATCTATATATATCCAGAAGCAGCTCTATAAACGCATTGAACCCATCCTGCCTCTCTCTAGACAAGATTGCCCGCATGCCACTACTTCTCTATCTGTGCCTCCGCCGTTCTATGAAAAAAATAAAAACCAACCAGCCTATACAATACCTGCCCACCAGCATATTCTCTATACATCCAAAACAGAGTAAATGTCAGTCCAACATATCATAAACAAAAATAAAATAAAATAAAATATCAAATAACCCGAGATTTGACCAGAAGTCGTCCTTTTGGAACCATTTACTTCTGTTCATAGCCCTCTTCAACAACGTTGTGGTCTCCAACAATTCGTAAAAACACTTGTTCCAGACTAGCCTGTGATACAGCATAGTACACAACTCCGATTTCCTGCTTGTCGGCCTCAATGGCCTGGAAAATCTCAGACACTTGCAGTTTCTTCTCGCCCAAGCTGGACGTTGTTCGGACAGCTACCTTCACCTGACCGTGGTACATTTTGTCTTCCACACGGACAGCATGGCCAGCAAAACGCGTCTGGGCCCACTTCACAATACGCATCATCTCTTCATCAGTAGCACGCATACCACTAGCACAGACAAAGTGAAGATAGTACGCATCACCAAATCTCTCGCGTAATCGATCGCTGGTACCAACCGCAAGAAGGTTCTTGGCCAAAATACCTGCTCTCGAACATAGAGCATCAGCTTCCTCCATAGAGTGGGTTGTAAGGATGATACTACGACCACCAGACACATTGGCAAGCGTACGCCACATGACTCGCTTGCTTGCTGCGTCCATACCACTCGAAGGCTCATCAAGAAGCAAAACTGAAGGATTGGCCATCAACGCAATACCCAAAGACAACTTTCTTCGGTTGCCTCCAGACAAACGTCCCGCCATCCGTGTTTTGAATCGCGTCAAACCAACAGCTCGCACAAGCGCCTGAACATTGTGCTCCACATCAGCGCCCTTGAGACCACGAAGTCGCGCGTAGAATGTAAGCGTCTCCAACACATTCATCTGATCAATCGCATCAAACTGGGGACACACACCAAGATGAGTTCGGGCGTACGCACGATTCTCATTCACAGATATTCCCTCCACAATAATATCACCTGCAGAAGGAATGATCTCTCCGCGGATCATGTTGAAAGTGGTCGACTTTCCAGCTCCGTTGGGTCCAAGTAACGCAAAACATTCACCCCGCTTGACTCCAAATGAAACGTCTTCAACTGCAACGAAATTACCGAATCTCTTCGACATGTGTACAACTCTCAGTCCGTCAGATCCATCATCGGGACTTTCTACCCTACGGATTTCTTCAACTAAATCCCCATCTAGCATAAGTGCTTTCTGCTCAGCATCTTCAACACGGAACTTGCGCGTGAATCTCAGTCGGAACCGACCAGAATCCCACCAGACCAGAACCCCAAAGTAGACAATCGACTGCATCACAAGATACAAAATCGGACCGCCAAATGCTCGGATATTGCCAAAGTAACTCCAAACCATCTCTCCATCACACATTTCAGTAAACAGATTCAGCGACAAAAATAGCGCCTTGATCAAATTCGGCATAGGACATACAGCCGCAAGTGCAAAATGAACATGAACAAGGATTCGGTCGGTCTCCAGAGCAGGCGCAAAAGTATTAACTGCTAAATAAGCAATTAAATACACTAAAAAGTAGATACACTGGAATGCGGCGGTCAAAGCGAAGGCAGCCAATTGAGTAGCTGCAATCAGCGAAATCATGAAAGCAAATAAAACTGAAGCTAGACCATAGAGAAACATAACAATGAAAAGATATCCCAGGCCATACCAGTATGGATTTGCTGCAGCGAAGATGATGACACAAACAATTGACGAGATCAATACAAACGAAGTATCAAACAACGTGTAGGCAGCCCACAAAGGAACAACGCGCAGACCGTTGGAATAGTGCAAGGGACGAACGAGCTGAAGTCGTTCCATAGTAGGATACAGAGCGGCAAAGGCAGGATATGCACCCATAGCAAGGCAGAAATAGATAATGAACTGTAGCGTATCACCCATGGACGAAATCCAAGGGAACTGGAACGGAGAGTAGTTTGTAACGATCAAAGCATTTCCCTGACCTCGGACATTGTCAAGAGCATTCATCATAAGAGGTCCAGTGATTATACCGGGACCATTAACTTTGAACGCAATTGTAGGAGGATCAACAAACACACCACCAGGATTAACAGTAGAATAATTCTCAGCAATCACATATTTGAAATCATCGATCGTGCTCACAAGAGTGACATTGTTGGCAAGGATATCGGAATAATTAGCTCCCTGGCCAACAACATCGGCGTACGTTCCATTATAACCATCAGTAGCAGCAAGATAAGGACCAAGAATTTCAAGAGCGCCTTCAGAATCAACAGGAGAAGGTCCAGCAACAACATGGAGCGTCTGCTGGGTGAAATTTTGGGTCGAAACATCTCTGAAAACTTGTTCCAAAACATTATCTTCAGGTGCGCAGGAACCTCCCATATAGCTACGAACAAAAATCATGGTAATACCACCGACAATAATTGGCAGAAATAAAATTCCAAGTATTGGAAGAGGATGGCGACGAGCCACAACCATTCGCTTCCAAATCATAGTCCAGATTTGACCTACATCCCATTTTGTTAGTAGCTTATCAATGATAACTTGTTACACCTCTACTGATTTCTCACCTCTCATTCCAACAATCTGCCCCGCCTTGAGATCTAGAGCCTTTTGATTTCCCGACAGAAGTCCTGACTTTTCATCTGTTGCGCCATACGATTTCTCGGTCAAACTGTTCAAACTTTGATTTTCATCAAATTCGTAATCGTTCTCATCCAGCAGTTCCTGAATCTCAGAGTCGGAATCAGCAACTAACTTCAAAAATACATCTTCGAGTTGAGGCCCAGAAACTCGGAGTTCCTTATGCCCAGCATTCTCCAGACGAGAAACAACCTCAGTGACCTGAGCTCCAGTCGAAGCCTCATATACTTGTTCACGACCACTTCCAGGAGTGATCGAAAAGACACGATAGCCATTACCAAAACCCTCTTTAAGTTCGACAGGAGATCCAGTAGCCTTCAAAACACCACGAGCAAGAATTGCAATATGATCAGCAAGCAAATCAGCTTCATCCAAGAAATGAGTAGTTAAAACAAGAGAGCGTTCACCTCGCGAATCAAGCAAGATATCCCAAATATGTCTACGCGACAAAGGATCCAATCCCGAAGAAACCTCGTCAATACAACAAACTTTAGAACCACCGACAAACATGACAGCCAGCTGAAGCTTACGCTTCTGACCACCGGAGAGATTCTTGGAGAGGAACTTGCGCTTAGGAACCAAGTCGCATTTAGCAACCAATGCCTTAATTTCAGATTCGAGTACAGATGCCGGCGTACCTTTAACACGGCCCCAAACTCGAATATGCTCTTCAACATCCAGCTCATCCCAGAGAACATTTTTCTGAGGACAGATTCCAAGAGAGGTAGTAGTACCAAACTCAATTGTACCTTCAGTTGGATGCTGAATACCAGCGATCATTTCGAGAGTGGTTGTCTTGCCAGATCCATTAGCACCAAGCAAGCAGGAAATCTCGCCATTACGGAATTTAACGTTCAAATCATCTACTGCAACGACGGGAGGAAGACGCTTGGAGCGTGAAAACAAGCCCCCAAATGTGAAAGGGTGATAGATCTTTGAAACATGGCTGATAGAAAGAGCAGTATCTGGATCAGGCGACGCAGCATTGGTTCTAGCATGAGTACCATACAACACACGTTCCAGTGCCATTCCCAAGCCAAAGTACAATGGAATCTGAACAATCGCTCCAAGCCAGAAAACACCAGGGATAAGAAATCCAGTTGGAGGTGCGGAACCCAGACTAAGAGGCATGACTGCACGTTCGAAACGAGCGTTAGTCTGCATATAATAAACATAGTTCATGGGAGGAAATATGAAACCAAGCGCATAAGCAGTTGCACTATCCTCTGGATGCATAGTCGACTGAACAGTGGTCATGATCGCTAGCAAAACACAAATACCAGTGGAAATGATACCCGCAAGCTGGGCCTGTCTAAATGGCTGCGCAAGAAGCTGAGACCACGCAACATTTGCCAAGCCATTGAGGACGTGAAAAAAGACAATGGTGAACAAGTTTGTGTTGTAGAACATAGTACGTCCAACTGCAATACCCACGATGATCCAGCCGGGAAGGTAAAGAGCGGAGAACGACAGAAAAAAGGAGAGATGGCGAGCGAGTTTAAAGCAGCCCATGGATTCAAGCAAAGTCGACAAACCAGCCTCTCGTTCAAGAGCCACGACACCACAAAGATGATAAGTAATACCAATGATAGCGATGAACATAGCAGGTGACATGTATTTGATGAGAACAGACATGTAGCGAACACGAATATCCTGTTCATGCTCTTCCTGAGAACGAGAAGTATAAGCAATGACATCAGGAGCGTCATCAGTTTGATCAAGATCCAGAATGGCAGCATCCACAGCCCACTGGACAGGAAGTAGATAACGTTCGACATCACTGGTATGATCATCTACTTTGACACGGAACAGACCAGCGTCAGCACGAAGGGTATAATTATAGTAACCTAAGTCTGGATCAAAGGTATTCCATTGAACTGCGCCGATACAGTTAGACGAACCACGGAGATTCTGCTTGCAAATAGTGAGAAGTTCAATTTCATCTTCGATCTCATAAACCTGTTCGGGAGGAATGCCGTAGGTAACTTTCATCATAAACTCGCGGAGTTCCGGCGTGACGGTTCCGTTTTCTACCAGATACACGAAATCGCGGTCACCGATCGCCTCAGCAAGAGGCCTGACAGGAGCGGGATCAGCGACACCAAAGGTAGCTGCAGGGACGAATAGATTACGTGCATATCCCTAAATACGTGAAGTTAGTACGACTCAAACTGCAAACAAACATCGAATCGTCGCGTGACGGTTCAAGCAGAAACCCAGTTGCGGTAAGCCGAAAATAGCAAGTGGCAGAACAGAACTCTCGGGGTTTCAGTTAAAAATAAAAACATACCAAGATCCACATAAACGCGATAGGGAAAATGAATGATCGGAAGATGATCCAGAACCAGGCACGCTTAAAGGTAATGAACGACTTGCCGGTGAGAGCAGCAGTCTGCCGCCATACAGGCGACTTTGGCGGCTCCTGCGTGGTACTACTGTCGACCAGCTCGGTATATCCACTTTCGACCATTGCAAGACAGACGAACGAACGTACGACAAGCAAAAAACAAAAGACGAATATCGATCAGAACGCAAAAGAAATGTCTTTTCTCTTCTTGCAGTCTGCTTGAGCGTGAACAAAAACCACTTATGTTCTTTGATTGGGCGGGATGAAAAGAAAAGAGATAAGATGGGTTGGAATCTGCAGACACGATGTCGCTGGGAGAGAAGAGGGGGTTTGAACAGTTCTAGGTCGAACTGATGAGATCTGACAATGCGACAGCCACTGCCAATCAGTTCTGCAGATTGATCGAAATTCGCAATCAGATATGCAGAATTGTTGATAGCTATGCCTTAAGAGTTTAATTTTTTTTCTGTTGTTTAACAACTACTCTCTACAGTACTAGTTTGCCCTCACAGACTACTAACTGATAGCGATAACTGAACACGTTATTCTTTGCTACTACACCACTGTACCCATCTATACCTGTACCGCCGCCTCTCTTTCTCGCTGTCCCGTCCAAATCACGAAACCAGCTCATTAACCATCTATAGTCAAGCAAATGCTATCAAACGTCCTTTACTACATGCTCTCACCCTAACTGGTAATTACGCTCATTAATACCCATTCTTTCTCGTTCCCCCCTAGCCGGCTATCGTGGATCTGTCAGATAACACAGGTTCGCCGCACACTAGTCCAGATCAGGGCATTCATGTCCCTTGTCTTAAATCAGTAATTTTGTTGATCCCTAATTGGGATAAATCAGCATTCGTCCAATATAGAGTATTCACCGTCTTATTTATACTCAGAAAAAAGTGAAAATAATCAATATAATAAACAAAAATAGCTAGTTCTGATAAAATATACAAAAAATAACCAGTTACAAAATATATAGAAAATAAGAAATATATATATACTAAGATCTACCGACATCCTTTATGTCGACGATCTAGCCTCGTGTGTACAAAATAATACATAAAAATAATACTCGACAAAAGAAAAAGATTAGTAAAACTAAACAAATGCAAAGTTATATCCAAATCAGTAAATCAATCAATCAATCACTAAGTTCCCATGTACAAGCCCAACAAGTCCGCCTCGTATTCTCTCACTCGTATATAGACCAATATTATATTATATATACCCCGGATTCACTATTGCTTGGTCGCAAGCAGGCGCAAAAAAATCATCCAGTCTAATCAACGTCCAATCAAAGCAGATAAGTTGCGCAGATATAAAGAATAATCATTTGTGAACTGATAAAGGTCCTATCAAATGAAAGTACTGTCTTTGCCTTCTTCAGAAGTCGACGTGGGAGCGGTTGATGAACTCAGTGAACTACTTTCTGATGACTGTGCATCAATAGAGTTGACTCTGTTTGGAACAGAAACATCCATGTCAGCGGAACCATCTAGCCCAGGAACAGCACCTTTGACACGACCCGAGCTAGTAGGGCTACCAGGCTCATCGCCGGAGACATACAGCAGCTTTTCGATCGAAGCTAGATGTTTACCATAAGAAAACTTTTTCAGTGACTGTAAATGAGGAATGATCTTTGCTACTAGATCTTCTCGCTGCTGATCTTTCGTCACGTCCAGCAGCTTCTGAATCACATAATTAGCATACTGATCTTTCATCATCGATGTTAACGGCAACGTTCCATCGGGACGAGCCCGAAAAATCTCATCAATAAGTGCCTGTCGTTGCCTTTCATCGCCATATACAATACATTTCTCCACAACGTTTGAAGCAAACTTGTGCTTTGAAAACACAAGAACATTATCCCGAACGACCATTATTATCTTCTCTCGATCTTCAGGTTTGCCTCGCTCGATCACATGCTGGATAACATAGTTTCCATATTGATCTTGCACCAAATACGAAGCATACGAATGCAGCTCCTTCAAAATGGAGCTCTGCGCATCATCATCACAGTGCTCCAGCATCCGTTGAATAACTCGACATCCATACGGATGAGTCGCCAAATCACATACCTGCTTATTAAACGAGATAATAATAAACTCAATATGCTCAGCCGGAATTCTTTCAATCGCCTTTTGGATAACATGATTACCGTTTTGATCCTTCACACAGCGTAAAACATGACCTTCCAGCTCTCTTACAAGACTAGCTTGTTGCTCGACTAATACGTGCTCAATTGCTTTCTGCACGACCCGACATCCATACATCTGCAATGACAGCGCAAGCATATGACCTTCCATTTGTCTAGCAAGCATAGACTTCTGCATTTGGTTACCATGTTCGAAAAACTTCTGAATCACATAATTACCAAACACATCCGTCATAAGTTGTAAAGAATTTGACCGGATCTCATTAAAAATCGTCTCCTTCTCTTCAGAATTGGCGGTCTCGAGTCGCTGTTGAATAAACCGTGATCCATGCTGATCTCCACTAAACTCAACAACGTGCCCATAAATATCCTTCAATTCATACTTCTTGCCCTTACTACTTCTGAATTCTTCCAATAACGGAGAACGTCCACACAGAGCTGGATCCTCCGACATAGGGGACGAATTCGAAATACTGTGATTCCGACGTGATCCGCTAGAACTGCTGCCTCCAGTCAAAGGGATCGAAGGAGTTACTGTTCCAGAACTCATGCTTCCAGATCTACTATGACTGTAAGATGGATATTCCGTTTGCGAAGCAGATCCCGTTCTATACATTGAAGATACCAAGGGAGGAGAAACTACTTTTGAGGACTTTCCCGAAAGAACACTTCCAGGCGCTCCTTGAGGAGCACCACCTGCCTGACCTAAATGCAGAGATCGACGAAACTTTCGATCGTTATGAGACTGAGTAGAGGTCTGGGGGCCCAACTTCCCCGTAGTAGCACCGCGAATAATTTGGGACTGAGCTTGCTGGAATTGAGACTGAGATATAGAAGTCTGACCGGAAAGAGTAGAGGGATGCTGTCCAATAGACTTCTGGCCACCAGGAGTCCCTGACGGTGAAAAGAGTGGAGGCTGAGAATTATACATTGGCTGACGTACAGATCGTTGGTAATCAGAAGCAGTCAGATCTCCAGGAGACATATCACTCATATAAGCCTGCGCGTTTCTCGTTTCCGATAACGAGTCCATTGGATTTAACTGTTGCTGAGAAGAGTAAGCTAGTTCATAATCTAATTGTGGTTGTTGCTGCTGCTGCATCCGCGAATAGAACCTATCATCCACACTAGGCGGAGACCACATAGGAAATCTCTGAACATTATAACCTTCTTTGAATCCAAACTGAGCCTGCTGAGATTGGGTATTGTACATATTCGACTGATTAAACGAAGAGAAAGCAGAAGGCTGAGAGGAGATAGAAGGGGAAATAACACGGTCGATCATCGGGTCATACACAGGAGAAGTTCGTTGCTGTTGTGACTGGAGACTAGAAGTCGGTTGAACTGAATTCGGGTCGATGTTAAGAGCTTTTAAATTTGCAAGCAATTCGACCGAACGAGTCGAATCCGCGAGAGGATCAGAAACTCTGTCAGAACGGTCTCTGCCCGCAAATGAAGCTGAAGAAAACGAAGACGACGCAATTGTGTTGCTACCTACACTTGATGGAGTGGAGGCAGCTAAAGGAAGACTAGCATAGAGAGGAGGTGTAGGACTTGACGCTGAAATAGTAACAGAATCATCGTCAATTCGGACCTGAGATTTTTGAGACAAGGAGGGAGATAAAGCCGAAGAGGCGATTGAAGGACGAGGGTACGAAGCAGAGGTAGGCCCAGAGATAGAGGAGCCACCAAAATCAGCCTTCATTATATGATCTTCCATTATGGCCAGCTCATCAGTATCGTCATCATCGATTCCATCATCTAAGAATATAGCCGAGTATGGACTGGAGACAGTATACTGGCCTGCGATGAGACCAGAACTTGCAACAGCTGGAGAAGGCGCAGTATGAGATAACGCGGGAGAAGGACCGGTACTGAGCATGGCGGAATGAATTGAGCCAGGCGATCTAATATCAAAATGCATGGAAGTTGACGAAGTCGATCCCAATCGCTGACGAGGAATAAAATTAGCATAGGGAGTGTCACGCGGAGAATCAGCCCGCTATTAAGAGCAATTAGTATAACAGACAAATATTAAATCAAAGATAAAATAGCATACATCCAAATCGACGGGAAGCTTTCTGGCATTGAGCGGAGATATACTAGGGTTATCTAGTATCGATGGGTTCCAAAGAGGCGAGCGGGATGAGGAAGAGTTTGACTGCCAAGGTCGTAGATCGAGATCCTGGTCGCGTCCTAGATCGGAAACCGAGACTTGTCCAATTGAAGCAGACACGTTTGGGACGGAGTAGGAGCCAGTAGGAGAGACAATTGCCGAAGAGGAATCAGAGGCGATCGCGAAAGCCGATGATGAGGCCGTTACGCCAGACTTAATCGAAGGAAGCATTGTCACTGAAGCGCGCTGAGAGTGGGGCGAAAGATCATCTAAGACAAAAAAAACACAGTCAGTATGAGCTGAGAATTGGAAACAATTAAACCAGGTCTGATTCTGATAACAATAATCGCCGAGAATAAACCAAAGAGCAACTAGAGTGGAGCTAGCTGGTCGGTGGTAACAAGGAGTGGGATGTGAGGCGCACGACGACTAGCGGGAGCAAGGTACCATCAATCTCGTCTAGGAAAGGCCTGCGAGACACAAGGGAGGGTCTAGAAGGCGCTGATCGAATAGTCGAGCCAGCGGCAATTGACGCTGAAAATGCATCTGTGGAAAGACCGTGGCAACGCAAAACAAATTGAAAGCATACCTTGAGGAAACCGACGAGTTTGGGTGCCCGGGTCGGCAGCAAAGGGCGGCGACGCGGGCGAGGTCGTGGAGGCAAGCGGGGACGCGCCCCAGATGTCCCAGTTTGCGTTCGCGGCCATGGACGGTCGCGCGAAAAGCCGCGGTAGAAAGAGACGTAGACGACGGAAACGGCCGAATTGCGCAATCAAGAAACGACCAAGAACAAAAAAGTGGGAGAAAGAAAGAAAAGGAGAAGAGTGGAAGGGCGAGGGAGAGAGATGGGAGAGAAGAGCAGGAGTGAGTAAATCCGGGCTGGCGATGGGAAAAGCGGGTGATGGCGGAGCGGAGACTATGAGCAAGCACAGCGGACAAGTAAACCAAGAAGGCTCACAACCAGAGAACAATCCAACAAGGCTTTTGCGATCTGTTGTCCAATTTAAAATAAAACATTAGCTGTTCTACTACCAATAATATTTTGCTTCTTTATTCTCTTTCGGCTCAATCTATTTATCCTACTGTTCCTACCTGCTCTGTCGCGTTGAATTGCGAACCCAAAGGGGGCGGTTTTGGGCCAGGCCAGCATCTGCCATGTTTCTGCGTATAACGCCCGTAGGAGAGAACAAAATCTCCCGCTCTGTTTGAATTGCATACCCAACCGCTCTCTGCGCAGATCCACCTCATCTCGTAATCCAGCCAGTTCTCCTTTGCTACGCTAACATAATCAATTATGACACTCCTATGGCCCATCTGCTCGATTTTCTCGCTTCTAGACCTGCTCTACTGATCTTCCCCTCGCCGTGGAGATCTCAAAATCCCGCTGCCGGCCCTACAAACTAGATTTCCAATCCCGGCCATCATATCATCACGTGGACAGCGCTGAGATCTCTATCACGTGACACACACAATGAAGCTGTGGCATTGTTCGTTCTCTGGCCGAATGCACCGCACTGGGAGGTTGCGACACGGTTGATAGTCCGCTATACTTCTTTTAACACAGTCGAGATAAACAGATCGCTGCCACCCTCAGAAGAGACACATATAGCTGCCACTGCTACATACAAATTCCCAGAGTAGGAAAATCAAAAACAATACGCTAATTTATTCTCCACAGTCACTAACAATACCTAAATCGTATACGGGCTCATACCATTGCCTGTCTATATTCGTTGAAGTCGTTCACGGCCATCCCAATCTTCGCATACAGATACTGCCGGGCCTCCTCATCCACAACCGGAATGAACGGCCCTGGTGTGCCCTGTAGCAGCACAAGTCCAATCCCGCCTCGTTCTTGTACTACCTGCTCAAGCTGGCCATACTGCACGTCCCACTGAGTCACAAGCCGACGTGTGTCTATAAGCAATATTCGCTTGTACGTCACTATCACAACAAGCTCCTCGCCAGGAAGTGCAACGTGTGCAACATATTCTTCCTCAAAATAATCTCCTTCATTCACTTCTTTCAACCACATCTGTCCCAGCGCTTCCCGCTGGTTATATGGCTTGCAAGTCCGGTCTCGGCCAATGTATCTAGGCAGCCGCACCCGGTCTATCGGTTGCGCATCAAATACTGTTGTAGTGTTCCTAATGCCCTCACTAACATTACTAGCAAGATCGAGTAGTCCTGTAGCAGTCTTTGTAGGCAGTCCTATCAGACCTTTCCCAAGTCCTTTGAAAAATCCTGCCGCTCCTTCCTCCGACGCACCTTTCATTGGTGCCAGTGCTAGTCCTGAAACTCCGCTTGCAAGTCCTTCCACAAAAGAGTTCGCACCTTGCGCAACTCCATAGAGCGCA
Source organism: [Lipomyces] oligophaga (assembly GCF_038497815.1). Classification (NCBI taxonomy): domain Eukaryota; kingdom Fungi; phylum Ascomycota; class Lipomycetes; order Lipomycetales; family Lipomycetaceae; genus Lipomyces; species [Lipomyces] oligophaga. Next base: position 452,753 of record NW_027117785.1, on the reverse strand, counting down.
TGAGCAGGCTTATTCCGTCGCCGACTGATCCGTCGTCTGTCTTGAAACTGCTTATCCATCGTAGCAACGGCCAGTCCTTTCGAAATACTACCCGTGACTTTCATAATACTATCCGACACACCAAATACACTTTTCCTCAAAAAACTGAATCCCCCCCGCGCTAGTCCTATACCGAATTCCTGAGGTCGATCGTTCATTATGTATCCCTGATACGGCTCATAAAAAATATCCATAACGCCTGAACTGATATTCGTAAAAAGCCCAACAGGATTTCCAATAAAATCCGCCGAACCAAGAATATTGTGTACTTGCAGCATTAGCTGGTTGCGATAATGTACTGCCATCAGCTGTGTCAGCATCTTCATTGGCAATCGTGCATTTTCAAGCACGAGTGCATTCAGCTTCACTGGTGCGTCATTGATATTTCCGATTGCCATCGTCAATATATTAAGGAAAAACATAAGAGCATTTGCTGACGAAGTTTTGTCTTCAACGTTTACCCGCTCAGTGCGCACAAATGACAAATTAATTTGTGCTGGTTGAACTGATAAAACCTCAAAATACATATCCTGTCCTGATTCTTCTTGCGCTGGTTCTGGGATCTCAAGAATATCGTCACATAACTTGTCTTCTTCGCTATTCCACCAGCTCGCACCAGGAACTTTAGAGAAGTCCAGCACAGCAAATAAAAAGTCTTCGTCAATTTCTACTGTCATCTCCTGAAGTAAAATTGTTGCAAATTTAACATAATAGACTCCGTGAGATTCATCTTTCACACGTGTGAACGACATAGATAAAGTTGGATGACTGTCCATTTCCTTTGTAGTTTGCGGTAGAACTGTAGGGTAAAGAACAATCGGATAAATGCCTCCATACAGCATATTATCAATCTGTAACCATTTCATCTTCGTGATAATTGTCTGATAGATAGCGCTCTCGTTGTACTTAAATTCCAAGCCTCGGAACGTGATGTAGGCCAGCTCTTGCATCCTCGTATTGACAAGAGAAATTCCAATACCTTCCAAGTAGATACCAATTCGAACCGTGACATCGCTATCGTCATCAACTGGCTCAAATGCAGTTGAGCTACTATTGGCGCTACCAGAACCTACACTGCTCTGGGATATATTAAGCTTGGGCTTATAGAGACTGCGACTTTGATCATAATCCGACAATACCAAAGTCTGAATGGGTCCATCCGCCACAACGTTGATATCAATAGTTGAAGCTGGTACTTGAGCAGTGCCATTTATCTTCAAAGGAACCTGATCTCCGATCTCTCCTAACGGAACATGTCTTTCAATTCCATTTGCGCAAATCACTAACTCCTTCTTCACAGCAGCCGGATAATCCCACGCATATGACATAACACTCTTTTTTGGAAGTCTATAAGTAATGGGACGGAATCGTTTGCTGTTACTTAGATTATACAAATTATCGGAATCATCATCATATGTGATATAAGGATTCTATGGTAGAATTAATATTAGAATGAACCTCCGTAAGATATATCACTTACCGCTTGATAGAATGTGAATTCAGTGTTGCTGAAGTTGCGAAGCGAATAAGGCCAGTTGCTCTTCTCGAGACCAATGTGCAGAAAAATAGTTGCTTGCTCGATCAAAATATCAACTTTCAATAATCGCTGCATTGATCCAACTTTAGCGACTTTGACATGAGTACGACCATAATCTGAAATATTGAATGGTGCAGACCAAGGGGAGCCGTCATCAGCAAAACTAAGAGTCAGCTGCTTATCAGGAACCTTCTGCATGAAATGCAACGGAAGGACTTCTCCTGCATTGATCGTCGTAATCACAGAGGAACCTGGCTCGCGAAGTATCAAAACTTCCGATAACTTGTTGTGTAGAACAAAGCGAGGAGTGATGGTAACAACTTTCGTCATTTTATACTAACATATGTTAGCTGAAGTACTCATATCGCAAAATAGATAACTCATCACAGAGCATTACTAACCTTTCCTTGCCCTTCCCCAACATGAATACCAAAGTGGGTTTCTCTACGTCCATCATCTGATGGAATCATAACATCAGTATCACTACCAACAGCCTCAAAACTTTGAGGACTGCTCCATACAGAACCACTAGTCCTAATAGCCACGCGGTTCGATCTGTCATTCGTAAGATACGAAAACATCATTGGAATTGCTCGTCTCTTAGAATCTAAGTAAAGTAAGCATCAACCCTATTCAAATCAGAAGAGCACTTAGAACTTACCATCACCATCTACAATTACTTCCCGATACTTTGAAGAAGCTATTACCGAACCTGACTTCAATTGTAAGTTGACGCTCGTCTCATTCAAAATTACATATGGACAATAGATGGACACTCTGAATGATCCGCCACTCTCTGGAATTTCATAGAAATGCAAATTTAAACGCAGCTTCTGTCCATTTCGATGGGTTGATGCCACCGTATATTCTCTTCTATACTCGACCTGACTACCGGAATTGATAACTGCATATTGACTCTGATCGAAGCCACTGTCTCGCATATGCACACTCAGCATCAACAAATGATCAAGCTTGGCAACGTGAACGGGACTGAGCAAGCCCTTTCTGAGAAAGTTCGACCATTCCCTCCTTGTACGCTTATCATAAATCGAAAAATTGAAATCATAAGGCAACAGATTTTGAACTTCAAGTGGCGCACATAAGCGAATTCTCATGTGAGGATAAAGTCTCGCAAGAGGCTCGTTTTTATCATATAGTGCGCAAACCTGAAAGTAGAAAGAGCTCTGTTCTTCATCTGGTTCGCGAACCTTACTCAGACAGTTCAAATAGGGAGAATACCACTGAAGCATATCTTTCCAGTACAACTTCTCCTCGCACCATTTGAAACCCAGACCAGGTAACGGCCTAATCTTAATGGACTGATCGTACAACTGGTGAATTGGTACAGCATAACTATCACCAGGAACAATTTCAATGACTCTGGCCTGACTCACATCGCCCTCTCCCACCTTCATATGTATAGGAATCTGAGTCGCATTCTCAATTAACAACGCAGATCGAAGGATAATATTTTTAACTTTATCTTCTCGCAGCTTGACTTCACAAACTAGTCTGTGAGCTACTTTCTGCGCCTTCGGCTGCAAAACGTATAAAGTTTCGCCCTCTTTTGTAGCCTGAATGCGAGTCACGGCGTCAAACTGCGTATCTTTAAGACGCACACCGATAGTACCATGTTGAGAGTCGTCACTTAGGTTCTTTAGATTAGTTAGTACTGTTCACTTGAAAAAAATTAAATAAATAGATACCTCGCGAAGTTTTCTCCAGTCATCGAAACGCCAGGGTACTTCCTCTCCATCCGCAATTTCTTTGGCCATGGAATAAGTAGGATTATCGGTGTCATCAACCCACACCGACAGTGCATAACCAGTCTGATTTTTAATGCGATACGGAGCATTTGCATCTGGCGGCTTGGAAAGCAAATCACTGTCACTTGCTACCATGTCCACAGCATTCGACAAAATCGCAATAGTTTGCGATGTTACGGTCAATTCTAGCTTCCGTCTAGAATTAAAATTGACAGATAAGTTAGGCGGGTCAATAGTTCGCGTCATATGGAAACCCAGATACCATGGCTCAATCAGGGGTTCCCAAGCAGATCGAGAATAATTGTAAACATTTACAAACATCTCCACGCTGGTATCAGCGTCCATCTCAGTGGACCAGTTTCTAACATGGATCGGGAATTGCTTAATACACATGTCCAATAAAGGCAATTCATGTATACTTCCGATTAATACCAATCTTAGACCGTCAAAATCAGCAGAAAGCTGTTCGTTTTGTAAGAGACCAGATTTAGGAGCCTGAACTTGAGTGGACAGTTTTCCGGTCTTTCCATTGTCTGGGTTCTTTCGAGACGGTCCTTTGGAAAATTGTTTAAGTCGCTTATTCGTCGAGAAACGCGAATACGGTCGTTTAGGCATTGGCTTTGCCTGTTCAGGAGATAGCTCAGAGGCTTTGTTCACGATAGAGAGCACTAAAAGGATATCACGGAGAGAAATACGAAGAACTAGTGCATCGACGGCAGCGTTGATAAAGGTCTTATGCTGCAGCCTACCGTAGTTATTGTCAATGGACAAAATAGCGTTGAAATCATCCAATATACGCAGTCGGTTTTCCTCGAAAAGATCCATTCTGCAAAGATAAATTCCCACCTGGTTCAAAGTCATGGTAAAAACATTCTGTTGCGTGAGCAGGATTTCCTTAATGCGGAGCACAATGGCCTCAGAGCTGGAAGTAAGAGGATTGGCGATCAAAATCACAGAGGCATCAACAACATTAATACGGAATGACAAGGATCCCTCAGGTTTCTCTTGCTCAAGGTCAACGACAGAAAGATTTTGATCTACATTATCTGCTGGGGTTTGAGCATTAACAAGCGAAATCTCAGAAGATGTAGCACCATAGTCCTCTGAGTCGCTGGTCATTTCTTCTCCATAATGGCTGTAATCTTCTTCCGTCTGCAGAGAATCGACAAAGTATCTTTTGAGTGCAAATAGGTAATCAATCGCAAAAATGAATCTCGGACTATCAATCGATAAAACAGCAGTTACATCAGTACCACCTTTATCAGATTGCATTGTAGATATGCTCGCCATAAATTGATAGCCATCGTGTTTGATCGATGGGACAATCTCTCGGAATCTATTCTTTTGATTTTGACGACTATCGACAATTGTGAATGACCTCACATGAAACTCTGATTCGACAGCCTCATCAGACATCATCTTCAGCTTGACATCTGTCCCGCTCAAAGCAAGCTTGGAGAGCGTTGCAGGGTTCGACGTGACCGTTCCAGTATTGGTGTCATTGAACAGCTCCAAAGATAAAGTCTGTAGTCGGAAGACAAAATCAATTTTTGTGAAAACATCCAAAGTCTGCAGTCCTTTGGACTCATTTTGATCCTTTACGCTTCCTCGACGACTAATAGATATAGATTTCGACATACGGCGAGTTGCTCGTTCACTCTCAATTTCAGAGGAGGAGCGTATTGCTCTAGATTCCGAAACTTCAGCTATTTGCTCAGGAGGAGATTGAAATGTCGATGATAAATTTTTCAAGAAATTAATGAAGAAAATATATTCTGATTCTGTCAAATTGAGGTTGACGTCCGACATTGAACCAACAATTTCAAGGGCTGGGCGATCCAGTCCCGGACGATGTTCAACATAAACCATTTTAAACGAAATATCAAGATTGTCAATCATCTGCAATTCTTGAACAACGTTGTCAGGAAAATGGAATTTAGACGTGATTCTGGTTTGGCGAAGTCCTGCATTGATCTTATTGACAGATGGCATAGGACCTGCAATATTTTCGTCTTTCAATGTACTGAAGACATTTTCGATATAAAGCTCTCCAAGGTGAACTATGACTACATCTGTTCGTGCCAGGCTATCTGAACCTTCATCCAAGCTGTCGAAAGGACATGGTCGAGAAAATACAAAGATAGGTGTACGAACAATGACATCGAAATGTATTTTATCCGGATCTTTCATCTGAGAAGCTTGAATCACAGCAGCCTGACGAGCAGAATCATACAGAGTTTTCATCTCTGCAAACTTCTCCAGAAATAGAAGTATGCTCTGGAAAGATTCCTCAACAAAATTAATTTTGATCGACCCAGATCGGAAATATATAGATGAATTATAACCAGGATATACCATAGGATTTCGAGGGTCAAATGTCTCATAACGGAAATCAGCTAGCTCGTCACCTTGAATAGATACTAACTGGTTGGAATAGGAATGGCCAAGCTCATCTGTCAAATGATCTTGCAACAGAAAATTTCCAATGCGACCTCCAACACGCATTGTTTTCCCCATAGTAAAAATTCCAATATCAGCTTGATCGATCCTGATTGTTGATAATCGAACACCATCATCATTTAAAGTCAGAACAATACTTGACAGTTTGAACTTTAGCTTCATTTTATCAGGCCCGCCATCCGCGCTCACGATAGTTGAAGCAATCTCAGTTTCTGAGTCATCTTCATTTAGCTCAATTAAAGCGTTTTCTTCTTCTTCAGTCTCGTCTGAAGAAAACATCGTTGGAATGAAGGCCATAAGAGTCAATATGGACTTTCTGGTGATGACGAAATTGAGGGTAGAGATTAACAGTTCGACATTTTGATCAATTCCTTCAAAGGACGAGAGATATTCAGGAGAATCCTTTTGTACTTTAGAATAGGTGATGTGGAAAAGATTAGACTTGCTTCTATCTGTGGATGCGATGTCAGCAATCTCTTGTTCCTTGTCATAGAAGGAAGACGATGATATCAATCTGCTAAACTCTGGAAGGGGGTTCGGATCAATTTTATCTTCAACGGTCAACTGACCAAGAATAATTTCAGCATGCATATCAAAAGCTCTGGTATAGAACATCAAGTCGAAATTGTCGAGAATAATATCGACGAGCTGATGAGAAGCTCCAAATTCATCTTCCGTATTGTTTTCGCCATTTAAGACAGTGCCACGATATAGCGATCCCTGCATCTTATCAACTTTGAAATTGAATTCAAAAGTACGTTGATTGAGATTCACTTCTGGAGCTGCCGATGCGCCTCTTGACTGAGTGAGCGAGGCCGGACCAATGGTCTCTTCAGTGTCCACAAACGTATCAGCGTCATCGTCATCGTCATCGTCATCAACGAAGTCATCCATGCTTATTCCTTTGTTTTCCTCCAGCGACGAATTAAAAGTAAACAACGGCGAACGACCTCTCTGAGAAGCTGTGCTACCTCGTCGATTAGTCTGTGAGGTAGCTTCTTCGCTATCTTCCAAAGGCATGTTCATATAGCTTAAGTCATCTTCATCAACAAACGAAAGTTTTGGTACACTCGTATTTATAAGATGCATAAGAGTTTTATACTTAACATCTGATATAGATACGTGGAGTACCGGAAGATGAGCAGAGACACGCAATTTAGTAAGATTCGATGTTTGGGCTACAATTGATATTTCAACCAGTAGACTCATATTGATCTTGTCCACAATGTGGAACTCTTTGTGTTGTACAGTCGAAGCATACAACTGAGCAATAGTTTCTTCAACATTTGGTCCCACAAGCACCTGATCAAATATTAGTTTGCTTACTTCTGATCCAGATGAAAGTTTCTACATACCTGAGTATCTTCCAAATTTAACTGGAATCGATCATACATAAGTGATTTTAAAGTTTCGTAGTCATCATCCACATATGCCGACGATTGTTTGTTCTGAATGTCACGTATGACATTTTTGTCTACCAGATTTGACACGATATTGACGTGACCAGCATCCAAAACCATGCAAGGTGCATTCCTCTCGGTCATACTCGAGGGCAAGATTAGAAGGGGAGCCTGGATGTTAAGGTTTGCGTTCAGAGTCTTATGTTCTTGCAAAGCATACTCGAGACCGGCGCGTGTTGAATTTGTGATGCCTTCAATAGTGGCGCCGGCAGCGTACAGAAGTGCACCAAAACTCTCCATGTGAGATTTTGGAGGCTTAAAAAACTGAGCAATTTCCTCGATGATAACCTTATTATAATAGATTTCCATGCTGCCAACCTTCATAATCATACTGGAGTCCGCAGATTCATCTAATGGATTTTTCTCAAAACTGAGATAAAAAAATGGAACAGCGTCCTCAACATCATCCACAGAATCTGAGGAATCTAGTTCGATCAGTCTGGGCCTTTCTTTAAGCTCGTCAGATGGTTTTTTGACGCGCACAATATCCGGATACAGTGTATTTACTTTAGTTCCGTCATGTACATTAAGCTCCATCAGGGTTAAGTCCATGAGGAATGAATCGGGACGTTGAAGATAGTTGAGAGAAAATGTGTCAAAGAGCAGTTTGAGAATTTCCGATGCTTCTCCGCGGGGATCACGCTTTAGTGCAAAGCTGCCCATGCCCAAAGAAATTTTTAATTGCATCTTCACTGCATCGCGTGGAAGATCAAATGATGTATCCGATATTGGCTTCTGGTCTTCATCCCACTCAATTGCATCATATAACTCCTTTCGTTGCTGCTCCGTCATAACCGTAGCCTCTTCTGATTCCTTTGCTACAGAGGTAGTTGTACCAGAACCCCAAGCCCAACTAAACCAACCGGCTTTCTGAGCTGGCTCTGCTGGCTTCTCCACTTGTTCCACGCTCTGGATAGTAGCAAGTTTTCGTCGCTCTTTGCGGAGCTCGCTCTTAGCCAGCGAACGATAGAACTTTAGATCGTCGAATGAAAGCTTCCATTCAAGTTTGCCAAGTTCTTCAGTCTCAGCATCAGTAAGCTTACTATTTGGATCTGCAACAGCTCTGATCTTATAAAGTTCAATGTATCGTTTCCTAGTAGCGATATGTTCCTTGAAAAACTCCCAGGACCATTGCCGATGCTTTTCATGAATCTCTCGTAGGACCACATTACCGGCAAACTGGAACCATTGTTTGGGATCCTCGGCAACAGTAACTTTCGGTCGCAAGCTTTTGAATTGCTCCGTACGAACGTAAAAATGGAAGAGATCGACCATCATAAGAGCATCACGATACTGATACTCATCTAATACAAACCCGATTTCATCAAAAATCAGCTCTGCTTTGGAATTCGGAGGTTCGGTAGCTGATCCTTTATGAATAGCTATGCGGCCTTGTCCGGAAACAGGTTTCAAAATATATTGATTTCGAATGGAGATGTCTTTACCGACAAACTTCTCATGTAAGACGACAAATTGGGTAATGACATCAGGTCCCTGCCTTTCACTAATCAGTTCGGAATCAGTATTCCAATAGACAGCAAGACTTTCTAATCTCGACAGCTTATGTGTTTCCAATGCATTATCCTGGATGAAGATAGGATTCCAGGCCGAATCAGTAGAGACCGCAGAGAACTCAGTGAGAGTAATACCAAGCGAGAAAGGATGTTCAGGAGCTGAAATGGTATCTTCGTACCGGAAATGAAGATTCCGAATAGTGATTTGCAAATTATCGATTATCTAATTTCTCTTAATATAGGAAGATCACAAAAATAGTGGCATCCTATGTCTTACCTTTGTAACTAGAGATTCAGTGAAGCTCTGATTTTTTTTCTGTTCTTCAGGAGAAATAGCATCTGGCTGAGCCTGAGTGAGAAGTTCTAAATCCTCCAATCTTTCCATTTTCAGGAGCTGTTTGCGGCGTTCTTCTTCAGCTTCATCGTACTTGATCTGTTAGTATTCCTTCAACGTCCTTCGCACAATATCCAAACCTACCTCTTGATTCGCTTTGGGAACTGCTAAAACATAGACATTTTCAATAATCACTTTTACAGGCTTGTTTTTCAAGTTTGACCAAGGAATCTGAAGAGTCAAGTCACCAAGATAACCTTCGACGACATCGATCGGCAAACGAAACTTGTCTAGCGCCTAGGGCATAAGTATTAGTGTGAACGTTATACACGGAGCGGCAGAATAAAACTCACCTCTCGTTTCAATTCAAGCTTCCGCAGTTTAACATCGCCACTCCAAATGCCAATATTCAGCTGTTTCGGATCGAAATTCTTGACCTAAGAAGACGATTCACGTTAGCTAGGTCTGACCAAGACGCCGCATCAGTTAATATGCCGTTTGTGATACGGAGACGACTGGTGAGCAATTTGAAAGAGACAAATAGAGTGATCTTACATAGGCACCCTAGAAAATGGAAAAGAAAAGCTCCGTTAGTTATTGTCAGGATCTTCTCAATGGTGATGACACTTACCAGAAATCTGTTGAGCAGAGAAGCGACGAGACCTTCCAACATGGTGCAAGATAGCCGTAATCAGAGTCGAAACTAACAGTCTCAATCAGGATCGTTCGGACCGCCAAAGAACCGGCTAGGCAATAAATCGATAAACCTACGAGTCCGACCAGAAATTTCTGCAACCAAGTCTGTTAACAGGGCAATCTAATACACGATAAACAAAAATAAGCCGTAACGAAAGCAAATACAAACGGATTTCCAAGTAGAAAACCCACGTTTCCAACCGTTTCCTGACTGAGCGCGATGAAAGATCCCAACTAAATTTACACACTAAACCCGCGTGCTTACTATTACTTCACAGCGGAGGAAGAGAAGTTGTCATGCAGTCGCAGTACCAGAATCAGTCAGTACTGTTAATAATCGAGGTATATTAATTAATATGCAAAAATTCATTACATCATAAATCAAAGTTGCCGTCAACACAGATTGCATAAATAATGAAAGCACCGAATTTCCTATCCAAACCATAACAAACGAAAAACAAACTATGCATTATGCTTATCTATATTCACTTGAAGATAGACCAAATTCTGCTGATTTACCACTCTTTTTTGCCCATGAAGAACCAAGGCTGCTTGCCATTATACTGCGTATTGACTATTTCCATTGGAATTGGCCTATATTATATCTTAGAATCAATTCCAGCACATTAATCCGGAGTAACTTACAATATTCCTGCAAAAGTTTCCGGTACAGTTTTCATGTCAAACTCCGAACCGGTTTGTCTGCCAGATACTGCACGAATCAGTACTCCACATTCCCAGTTTCTAATAGTAAGTGAAGCATGCTTCGGACTTCGAGAAGTAGTCATCAATCCCCTGATAATCAGTTGTAACTCTAGAAAATCCAGTGCTTCCACTCACCATGCAGATTGAGACATGTTTGCGCTGCCAACATAGACCAACCCCGCTATCTTCGTACCATCGGACGAAGTTTTCTCATTTTCAAACCGGATGAACATGACTTTTTCATGCATCAGACACTTTTGCCGGGTACTGCGAGCGTCTCGGATTATTTCCCTTGGAAACTCACTTTTCTGCCAGTATTTCGTCGATAGACATATGGTCCCACCGGAATCGATTCCTCCTTTTGATTGGGCCACTGTGTCGTGCGTTGGAAAATAGATACGGAAGTTGCGCTTCGCTTCCTCGTATTCGCGCTCATTGAACTCTGGTTTGGCCAAGAGAGGTGTGGGCTTACCTGTATTCATTAGAATCATATAATGGAACGATAATCCAACATACCTTTTGCTGAGTTGTAAACATTCAGCGTGAACGAAGGTGATAGGCTACCTAGGGATGAAACAAGATAGTCTATCTGAACAGGGGAACCATCTGCGCCGAATTCGCAAACCGCAGATGCTAAACCTGGATGGCCTGTTCGATTCAGTTCCCGGTCAGTCGAGTATTTCCCCCCTACTGAATGTATAAATTGTACATTCTGAACATTCTCCCACACCACTACTTTCAAAAGCACAGACAGAATGTCACTAAACATGTTCTGTTTATGTAGAAAATAGATTAATTCCGTAGCAAACTGAGGAAGTTGAGGAGGATCGTCCAAGGGTACAGATCGCAACGGGAAATCCTGAATATACATGTAATTTTCAATTACCCCTGCTCCTTCCCCCCAATCATAGTCTGTCAGGTTTGCAGTGGGGATTACTACCCGCAGATATTGCTTATAAAATAAAAGCTGCAATTTCGAGTGCATGCAATTAATCGGTCCGCTCATATCAGGTGTACATACTCGGGCGTTAGGCAATTTTGTAAGAAAGTTTGATATCCTTTTCCGACTATCCGGATCTTTATCTGGGATCACAAACACCAGCTCTGTCCGATTGACAAACAGCTTATCCAATATCCATTTGTAATCCCATTGAAAGGCTGACAAAACAGCAGTTTGGAGAATTCGCTAAAAGTAGCATCAGATATCGACTGATAGTAAGACAAAGCTTGAATACCTACCGGCTGTAAGACCTCTTCAATTGTAACATCATGTACAGTTCTCGCATACCCCGAAACCAGTGTTCGTTTGACGACGCCGTTCGGATATTGCAATGCTAGAGGATCTTCCTTTGCACGTTTTTGTTCGCTGCCATCTATCATTGATCGATCTCTAGAATTACTACCAAAAGGAGCCTTCAATGGCTGACTTTTTAGGAATTCTACTGCTGAGCCTTTATCGATATCATCCTCATCGTCTTCTCTACCTCGTTTGGGACGTGCTCCGCCATTTGATCGTGATATTCTCAGCAGACGCTCACGCTCCATTGCCGTCCGATCAAGCTGAGCCAAGTACGTTCGGCATGGCTTTTCTTGGTCGGATTTGATTTCCGGGGCGTCGTCCACTTTTGGTCCAACATCGATTGGGCTCTCACTGCTTCGGTCAGACACCGCAGTATACATGCGATCTCCCTCTGGCGAAGATGTAAGATCTATAAACGCCATTATGACTGTAACAAAAAGTTACGTGGTTTGAAATTGTATATATAACTGGATAGTACTGAGAAAACAAAATTTCAGAAGAAAGTGTATTAGTTAGTGTAATTATTAGGACTACAGCTAAATCATGCTTAGGGATCTAACAGACTATTCCATTATTTTTAAGCTTTAGACCAGTTCAGGGGACCTTTTTCTCCCACTGCTTGCGCTCATAATGACTTAATTGTGACAGTAACATTCACAAATAATTCACTTTGTGGATAAAAATTGTTAAAATATCAGCTGAGAAATTATTGTGATATTTTAGTAATTTACTGAAAACGACGCAACAGTCATAAAGCTGAAATGTCGGGACATGGTCGGCCGACAGAAGCCGATCGAAATCAAGAGGCAACTGTTTATATAGGAAATCTCGACGAGCAAGCAACTGACGCTCTAGTAAGTACAAAATAGCGGATTAAATATCCAAAATATTGGTAAAGTGCTAACTGAAAACTCATTAGATATGGGAGTTGATGCTACAAGCTGGCCCTGTAGTCAATGTTCATCTACCAAAAGATCGAGTAACCCAGCAACATCAAGGCTTCGGATTCTGCGAGTTTCAAAGTGAACAAGATGCCGACTACGCGAGTAAAATTATGAACCAAATCCGATTATTTGGAAAGCCAATCCGAGTCAACAAAGCCAGTGCAAACAAACAACAATCTCTTGATGTCGGAGCCGAACTATTTATTGGCAATCTGGATCCACTCGTGGACGAAAGGATATTGTTTGATACGTTTTCGCGGTTTGGAAATTTGATTACGCAGCCAAAAATTGCGAGAGATGATAATTTAAGCTCGAAAGGGTATGGATTTGTTTCTTTCGACTCGTTCGAGGCTGCCGACGCCGCAGTGGAAGGCATGAATAATCAGTTCTTGATGACAAAGTCTTGCACTGTAGCTTATTCGTTCAAGAAAGACGGAAAAGGTGAACGACATGGCGACACAGTGGAAAGATTACTCGCTTCTCAGGCAAAGAAAAATAATTATTCCTTACAGGCTGCTGTAGGGACCACCACAATAGTTTAGAAACAGATGTATGATATAAAGCAAAGCAAAGAGTTTGTACTATAATGACACGCAAAATATGCAAAGCAACCCGTCATCCGAAAGCAAAAGAATATCTAAATACTTTTTAACGCCAATACTACCTTTTCGGAGATCTCAAGACTTCTCCTACTTTCCAAACCAAACCAATCAATTTATAACGAGCGAGCAGTGTAGATTAAGCGTCTATCCATGACGATACTCCTGTTACACTGCAAGACTGAATTATAGCGATGAACGAGCATTACCATTATCCGAGCAACGTTTCGAGCATCATCTATACCGCTGTGCTCTCTACCTTCGAATTGAAGCCGCAAAGATGAAAGCATATCTATCAATCTTAAGCCCGATCGGATTTTCAGCGAGGTTTGATAAAAACATTTGAGATCAATGTATTGTCCTTGAAGATAATCCGGGAGTCTTATTCTATTAATTCTGCATGATCGGCGACAGAAAAAATGCTCAATATCTGCCCTGCCATGTGATACCCAAACGTAGTTGCGAGGCTCCGAAAATCTCCATTTGTCAAGCATTTCTGTTTCAGCATTTGGTAAAGGCTTAAGTTTGTCTTGATGCTTCAACATAAATGCGTCCAGAAGTTTCACTGCCTCGGCAAACGAAGGTGCGCTGTCGATCTGGTCTTGTCGGATCCCGGTGAGTGTCTGACAGTAAGAAGACAAAATCCTGTCGCGAGTGGGTTTGACAAATGTATGAAACTCATCGATAGTTCGGCCTTCATACACGTCTACTAGAATAACAGGTAGCTCAATCACTTCGTGCGTATCCTGCAGAAATGGCAGATCAGCGTGGCATGTAGCCTCTATATCCATACACAATATATAGCGACTAATACAGGTGAGTATATATTATTGGTCGATAGAAAGATGCAATGGAACCCACATATGACCCGACGGTGCACGAGGGGATTTATCATATTTATATTCAACCATCATCTCTTGTATGAGATCACGCTTGCTATCCTCGTTAATATTGAATGCTATATTGGATTTTCTGTCTGCGTCCTGGATTTCCTCGACTGAACCATTTAACACCAGTTGGCCCAGACGAGATCCGATTAAATCAACTTGCGTTTCCATTGGAATCGTGGAATCTGTAAAATAGAGAAATAGACGGAACAGCAATAGATATCCAGTAAAACCACACCACCTGTTAACCAACAGCCAGCGTGCGAGCTACGATCAATCTAAAGCTACAACGCAATATATCACGAGTAATTCCCCAAACCAAAATTGTAATCTGACCAGCGAGCTATAAGCAGCAAAGAGCTGTATCCTTTATATTATTAGTTATCTCCCTTTTGCCGTCCTTAAATCTGCCCGACGAACTTGTTTATTTGCTTCTCCAATCATTGATGCTGGAATCTTGCTTTGGGCTCTTACTTCATTTCCCCGGTTAGAGCCTTTCTGGGTGAAAGGTGCGGCGGGCGCGGCGTTCTTGACGGCTTGCCAAAAAAATAAATTTGAGTCCAGCGAAGATCATTTTCAATGGTGGGCCATCTTTGCAAGCAATCACATAATCAAAGGGCCTAGAATGAGCATTTCAGTGAGACACATTGCGATAGGTGCTAATAGAGTACCGTATGTGGCTTCAGCATCTCCCGATGACTCAGGTGTCGTTGCGTTTTGCGCTGATAAATATGTCGCCTTGTGGGCTCCAGAAGTAAGTTTCGTGAATGGTGATGATGGTAAGCTGGGAATTCCAACTGACTGTTTCCAAGGGAGAATATCGAGGTGTCCAGACTTTACTAAATGGACATTCTGCTGCCGTGAGTGCAGTCTGTTTCATTGGTCCAGGGCTGCTGGCTTCGGGGAGTATAGATGGCGAGCTGAGGATTTGGAAACGGGAAAGCCAGTTCGGATTTTCGTGCATTTCGAATTTGAGGACACATTCTCGGTCGATAAGTGCACTGAGTGAAACTTCAGATCATAAATTTATGTTTGCTGGATCGGCAGATGGTAGAGTGTCTTGTTGGCGCGTGCGTAGCTTTGTCGATGAGCCTGTTCAATCTATCGATCCTGTCGAGGTCATTCAGTTATCCAAAGGGTTTTTCCCTCTTGGTCTAGCAGCGGAAACGGTTAGGCCCAAGGGCAGTTCACCGGTATACATTTTGGCCGTCGGTGCAACGAATCCAAGAATACAAGTATTTTTGTCTGCAGTAACGGACAATCCCAAATTCACACAAATTGCTATTCTAAATGGTCACGAGGATTGGGTTCACGCAGTAGCATTCCAACATTTCAAAGAACCCGATGGAGCGGATGTTTTGTATCTTGCATCTGGAAGCCAGGACCGATATATCCGCTTGTGGAAGATTTTGCCTGTGCAGAAATACGAGGCCAGCACAGATGACACTTTTCTGATGTTGGCTGATCCGCTCTTCCAGAACACAATGTATAAGTTTGATATTCCAGGAACCCAGACAAGTGAATATGCGATAGTATTTGACGCACTGCTCATTGGCCATGACGATTGGATATTTTCGATCTCCTGGGACCCGACACCGGCCAGGATGAGGCTTCTATCTGCATCAGCCGATTCCTCACTTATGATCTGGGCACCCGACGAAACATCAGGTATCTGGGTTTCGCAAGGCCGGCTTGGGGACCTAAGTATCAAAGGTGCCAGTTCAGCTACAGGCTCCTCGGGTGGTTTCTGGTCAGCTCTATGGGACCCACGAGCGCATCCAAAATGGGTCGCCACAGTGGGGAAATCTGGCAGCTGGAGAGTTTGGGGGTTAAATCGCGAAGATGAGCGTTGGATACCAAAAGTGGCTGTTTCTGGTCATACTCGCGAATCTACTGGATTATCATGGTCCCCTGATGGGGGATATTTGTTAACTACTAGGTAAGTTGGAATAGTTATGTGCAAGATTTATAAGATAAGCTAATGATCATAGTTTGGATCAAACAACACGGTTACTAGCTGAATTGAAACGGCCAGGGAAGGCTGTTAGCTGGCATGAATTTGCACGACCTCAAATCCATGGATATGATATGATTTGCGTGGCAAGTCTGACTCCGACAGTATTTGTAAGTGCTGGCGACGAGAAAGTCGTGCGTGTGTTTGAGATGTCGCGTAGTGTGGCGACGATGCTACATGACTTATGTGAACTAGATGTTGCAACAAAACACAACATGAAAGTTGGCGGTGTGGATGACGAATTGCCAGACGCAGCTGCAGTCCCCTCATTGGGGCTCTCTAATAAAGCTGTCAGAGTGAGCGCGAGCGCGGCTGGAGAAGAGGAGAACATACTACTTGACAACGATGAGGATGCTGAAGCAAAAGAAGACACTGCAGCCTGGATCAAGGCTGTAGACTCTCAGACAAATGGTGAGCGAGCAATGCCCTTTGAAAGTGATCTTCAGCGGCATACGCTATTCCCCGAAATTGACAAGTTATACGGTCACGGATTTGAAATTTCTGCGCTAGCTCTAACACACAATGGGCGCGTTTTGGCGACTGCGTGTAAAGCCAATACGGCAGCTCATGGAGTTATTCGTTTATTCGATACAAAGCATTGGCGTGAGATCCGACCACCTTTAGCTGAGGCGCACGCCTTGACAATCACTTCGCTTGAGTTTTCGCCAGACGATCGCTACTTGCTATCGACCGGCCGCGATCGCAAGTTTTTCATATGGGAACGCAGCTCTAAGATAAGTGATGAGAGTAGCGAAAGCGAGATGCGCTATGATTTGCGTTACACGAGTGGAAAAGGACATACACGGATCATCTGGGATGGGAGTTGGGCGCCAGAAGGTATTCAGGACAGAGGTAGCGGATATGTGTTCGCTACTGCGTCGAGAGATCGCACGCTACGTCTATGGAGCCAGACCGACGAGCAGCACATGTGGAGAGCAGCTGGTCAAGTGCAGAAGTACGAGACAGCAGTGACGGCAGTCAGATTTCGAAATCATGTCGAAGTGAATTCAGCTGGCATGAAGTGGACATTACTTGCTCTCGGATTTGATAATGGCCGTGTGGTCATAGATCGGATTGAATCAGAATCTGGTGGTGGTGATTTGATTCTCACGAGGGTCGCCGAATTGGGTCGTTTACTGAGTCCTGTAAGCCGGATTACATGCCTAAAATGGCGACCTTCTGGGAGGAGGAGACTTCAGGAGGCGCAGGGAGAACTTGCGATTGCTTCAGAGGACAGTAGTGTGAGGATTATCACTATCGAAGAATGTAAATAGCCGTGATAAAGCTGTAAGATATAGAGTGATATGATGTACACTTGGACTTTATGAGGGTATGGCAGTAAAGAATCCTACTTTTTCGTCTTACAGTTTGACCGAAAGATATCATCAGGTAAGCAGATCACAAATGGAGAAACGAAGAAGCGTTAAAGATGTTGCGCACAAAATGCAAGTTGTTACTAGAGTTATTGTGAAGAATTTTCATAGCCTTTTAACCGACGAGCAGACAAGCAAAACTAACAATGTCGATCTTGATCCACTATCGATCGACCAGCCGTTTGAATTCAAACCTCCTTGCTCTACCGTACTCTACAGCACTCTACAGCACAGAACTGTGAATTGTGTCCATACCTGAACAACGGCTCTGAGCCATTAACTTCAAAGCCCACATATACGCGAAACTTAGTGACACCAGTTCTGATTTTTAGTCGCCTAGCTGCACTGAAGTTTTTTATCCTGTTGGGCACTGTGAAGGATGGTAAAGCTCACGACCACTTCGAGTTTGCACATATAGTAGATTATGGGAGTTATTTCAATATCACTATTATCTCCAACTGGGACCTATAACAACTTAGGAACGTTGGGCGTGATATTGTGCCAATCAAAATGTATAGACTTTTCATAAAAGCTGATAAATAACAGTCTAACCATGTTTTCTTCGCTTCCACTGTAGACAGCAGCCACAGGACCATCCTTCCACAACCATGCGGCCCAGGTCCCACATCCCAGTTGCTCCTCCAGCGTTGAAAAAACGGTGAATCACCTACAGAAAAGCATGTCAAAGCACTGGATTATAAACAAACATGATAAGCGAATGGAAATAACACCACTACTCGTAAAGATTCTCAAATGAGTAGAAAGACTACATAATAAACTAGCTAATTGCAAAAAAAATAACAAAATCGAAAACATCCCGTCCATCGTCATTAAATGTGCACTAGATAGCTTACATTTCTTGGTTGTGTATACAGCGTAGATAATTTCCAGGCTCCTCAGAGGCAAATCCTGGTACTCAAGCCTTGATATTGGCTTCCAGATCCTCCTTTGGCCGTGTGACAGCCGGCGTAGCAGACTTCTGCTTATTGTCAAGTTCGACCTTGCTAAATCTTAGTTAGAATTTGATCCAAACCAAAATCGTAGATAATTACTTACGCATACCAGGCACCGCCTGCAAGAGTGAGAATGATTCCAAGGGCGTTCATGGGAGTGACGGCAAGGTGGAAGAAAATAATAGCCAACACAATAGTTAAGATTTGCTTGACATTTGCCGCGACAGTCATCGTAAGTGCGCCGGTCTTCTTATTAGCCGTAAAAGAAACAACATTCAATCCAAACGCAATTGCTCCGTTCATGGCTAGTTTGAACATCATATCGCCGGTCATCGAAGACGACCAGTACTCTTTAAGAGCAGTCAGCTCACCGGTAAGGAACGCATAGATAAGACACTGCGCGCAGGCCAAAGGAGACATTCGGAACAAAAGCTCAAGTGGCGACAGTTTAAGTCTACCAGTCTGTACACGATTTGTCGCGACGGTCTTGAGGGCAGCCAAGAATGCACCTAGAAGCGTGAGGATGAAGCCCATTGGGGTGAAGTAGTAGTCGCCCGCAGTCGCAAACCCAACACCAGCAACAACAGGAATGAGTGACACGTAGGTCATGGTCGAGTAAACTTTGCGGAACGCAATCACGTAGATGATGACCGTGAACAACGGTGTCATCGCACGCACAATCTGGTGGAACGGAACAGTGACCAGGTTGAGGGAGACATTCGAGATCGCAATGTTGATCGTGTACAGTAGCGAGAACAGAAATAACGTGAAGTTCTCACGGTCAGAGAGCGACGACAACGTGAATGCACCACGAGCATAGAAAAATGAACATCCGATCGTTCCACAAGCTGCGTGAATGAACGTCAGCATATATGGGAAGGGAAAATTGCCCAGCACGGCCTTATTGTATAGTGTAAGTGCGAGATTGAAGAAGAAATAGATCGCCAACCAAAGATATTTGGTACGGAGCGAGTCCGGCGCGGGCTCTACCGCTTGAGCTGTTCCACGGGCGGACATTTTGGAATTAAAAATATGGAGAAAAAATCTTGTAACCTGCAGTTGAAATAAAAGAGCAAAAATATCAACAGACGATCTGTATCGTTTAATTTAACTGATCCTCAAAGGTATCCAGAAAATCCGACTTGGCAGTATTCGCAATCCCAGCTCTTCCAATAACTGAAAGTACTTTCCGTCGTACTCGATGATGAAGAATTGCCACGGAATCTGCTCGTCCTTGTGTTAAGCTTGAAATGAAAAGCACGAATGGCCTAGCGAGAAACTTGGTAGTCCAGCTTTGAGTAAGGAAGAAGGAAGGGGAGGAACGCGTAGGCCTCCCCAGGGTGCAGCAGGGCACCTCCGCGAGCCGCAGGCTACCGGTGCAGCCAACTGTTTTAGGAAATTCCTGATTCAGACTGATTACTGTCTGGCGGCTTTTGTTATATAATTCGGCATTTATGTGTGATGTACCTCCTATGTGGTATATTCTCTTCTTTTTTGCTATTTTTTGATTCTATTTACTCCTCAGTTTCACATTCAGGGTGTTTTTGAGCAAAAAAATGTCTGAACTCTGCTTATAGGGCAAGTCTGTAGCGTAGACGACATCCTTGAATTTCAGTTCCTACAGGTTTACATTGAAACCAGACTAATATTGTTTAATGTTTATCTTCTATTACTAGTCATTATGTTTCGATCCTTTATGTTTCTTTGCACTTCATTGAAAATAGTTCACCGTAATTCTGCCTCCGCTTTCCAAACTTAAATTGAGATAGTACGATATCACAAGGATCTACCAAATGAGGTTTGCTAGTATGTCTGTTGTAGGATCAAACTTACCATCCGTCATTTGCTGGCATTTATAAATACAGGAAGTACTCGTCTGGATCTAATCTCCGAATCTTTAACATTCTTAAAAAACTATTGAGAAATATAATCTTTATTCTAATCCAATCTAGTATCAACGAATGAATTCTTCCTCCGCAACAGACTCAATATACTTGAATATTTTCTCCATGGACTCTTCACTGACCCAAGGACTGCCAGTAACAACTCGCATGGCGAATGCTCCCGCTACAGTCGATGCAGTCAGATAAACACGGCCCTCAGCGTCAATCCGCTGCGCAACACGTTTAGTTACTGTACTATTATCGTCCCGGCCCTCGCGGCCGAGGACCTGGAACACGGTCAGCCCGAACCGGGGATCAGTGATGATCGCAAACAAATCATCCCGAGCCCTGATCTTTTCTGTGAATTTCTCGCCGATTGCACGTGTTCGCCGAATGTGCTCTCGGAGACCTTCAAGACCATATGTACGCATTACAAACCAGATCTTGAGCGCACGGAACCTTCGTCCTAGCGGGATCTGCCAGTCGCGATAATCAATCACTAGACCAGTATCTGTCGCGTGATTGCGCAAATATGGCGGTGTGACACTCAACGCGTCGACCAGATTCGAGCGGTTGCGAATAAAAAGACAACTGGCGTCAAAGTTCACAAGCAACCATTTATGCATGTTCATATCGAACGAGTCGTAGCTGTCGTCAATGCCATCCATCCAGTGATTTTCTTCGGGGCATATCATAGCTGCACCAGCATAGGCAGCATCAACATGCTTCCAAACGCTCGGTCGTTTTGCAGTGACCATTGAAATCTCTTTAAATCTGTCTACAGCGCATACAGCTGTGGTTCCCAAAGAAGCCGTCACATAGAATGGTAATTGACCCTTTGCCTCTGCTTCTGCAAACGCGGCTTCCAGTTTCTCTCCTGTCAACGCAAACCCGTCCTCAGCAGCGGTCTTGATAGAGACAAACCGAACGCCAGCAATTAGTGCAGCCTTATGAGTCGCCGAATGTGTCTGGTCGGACGCAAACGCGACAAGTTTGCCCCTTGCTAATGCAGTGGCATCATCCTTTTCTTCCTCTGTTTCGTACTTTGCCGCAATAACTTCCCGCAAGTATCTGTCCCTAGCTGCAATCATCACAGTCACGACAGCTTCCGACGCAGACCCTTGAATAACACCACCTCCAGCCCCCTGCGACAGAAAGCATTCAGGGAGCCGGATTTCTTTCGCAAGCCAGTCAAGCACAATTGTTTCCAGTTCTGTCACAGCTGGACTACAGATCCAATTGAACGCGGGTGCAGAAAACGCTG
The DNA here is from genome assembly GCF_038497815.1 of [Lipomyces] oligophaga. NCBI lineage: Eukaryota > Fungi > Ascomycota > Lipomycetes > Lipomycetales > Lipomycetaceae > Lipomyces > [Lipomyces] oligophaga. Next base: position 431,025 of record NW_027117785.1, on the reverse strand, counting down.
ACGAATACAATTCTCCTAGCATCGATGGAAACGAGGTATTCGCGGGGAAGAATGCAACAAAATTGGGCGATTGCCTAGTTTTTATATTCAATATTCATCCGTTGGAAAAATTCAATATACATACCAATTTGTTAGGCCTTTAACAATTTTCTCCTCAAAATCCTTATGCACATCTTCAAATTTCTCCGGCTGCTCGGGCATATGATCTGGCAGGAGTTTTCTCAAGTACCCTGGCTCGACATCGGGAATTACCTTGTATTCGTCTATCTTGCTGTAGTAATCGACGACTATGATTTTTAGTTTGATATCAGAAAGCAGTCGAGATTTCCTCACTGTAGTCTACCGCACCATAAGCGGCATTTTTAAATTGTTCAGGATCCATTGCAACTAGGTGAATAATTTGAAATTTGTATTGCCTGTGCTTCGGCTCACGGCAATGAACGGGGGAAACTTCAAGAAACTTGGGAGGAATCAATTCATAATTTGTGCGGATGAAGATGAATTATTAACAAAACTAGTAGATATTCCAGAAAGTTGTGTTTTTTATACTTCATTGAGTGCATCTCAAGCCTGATTGATTATCCTTCAGCTGAATGCATGCTCAACTAACTATATCCGGAAACAGATATTGGTGGTAATATTTTAGTGATGTGAATTGTTTGATCGCTTCGAAAGTATATTTCATTTTGGAGTCCGAAGATTTGAAATATATATGAAATTGAGCATTTAAGATAGAAAATCATTCAATTCAATAATTAATTTATATTAACATAACGATCTCTATACTTCAACTGAACAAATACATGACATCCTGATGTATAATAAGTCCTGAGAAAATTGAACAATCTTGGACAAGTTCTTAATTGTATTTTCAAAATTGATCTTTCAACAAAACATCTTAACCAGATTTCGATAATACTTATATTCCTCCGCAAAGTGAATATTTTCCGGCGGAAATCTATCACCGACTTGCGCTGATCTCACTTTACCATGTAAATTCCAACAAATACCTTCACTACGCTTATCTGTCACAAATTCATTTAAACCCAAACTATCTGGCACTCCAGATTAACTTTTCAAGATTATGCTATTTCAACCAATTCCAAAAAAAAATTATTAAACAACCTCAATTTAATATCAAACAAACTATTACTACTTCGACAGTTACTGTCGTGTACACTAAGGTTAGGGTAGTCTGATTGCGTTGCTATACGTGTCTCCTTCTAGTCATGAAATCTGATCTGGGATGATCTAGATTTGGTAAAAGATTGAATCCTTGCAAGTTCATTTTCTATAAACCTTGATCAGAATTACAATTGGATTTATCGAATTTCGATTGTGATCCAAATGGCACCAAAAAAGCAAGCAAAGGTTCCGGCCAAGTCGCCGAATAAGACTGTGCCAGCGACGCAATCGTCCAGTGCAGCGACCAGCACCTTGAACACGAGCACGACGGGATCTACCGATTTCGCAGCAATTGTCAGAGATGGATTTGATTCTTATGTGAAAGAAACTCCTCGGCGACTAAAACTTGTTGACTCCTTCATGGTTTTTCTTGTAACCGTTGGCGTGCTACAGTTTATTTACTGTGTTCTCCTCGGTAGTTTTGTACGTGGAATACTTATTCGAAGTACCATTATATATTTATGATTTCAAGCCAGTACTAACACTTTTAGCCCTTTAACGCGTTTCTATCCGGTTTTTCAATTACTGTTGGCCAGTTCGTTTTAGCAGGTTCGATATCTCTGTTCTATATTCCTGTTATTAGATCCAGCATTCTAACTGTCAAAGCATCGTTACGGATCCAAGCAAATCCAGCAAATAGCGCTGAATTCTCTAAGGTTACCCCAGAACGGTACGTATCTATTCAGAACTGTATTTCATGCTATTACTAATGGTATCATCTTTATTTAGAGCATTCGCCGATTTTGTTATCGGAAGTTTGGTTCTGCATTTCTTTGCTTATAACTTCATAAATTAGACTTGGTCGTTCATGTTTCTTCTGTACATTATACTCTACTACTACTCCTTCATTGAACAAAAAAAATATCATCATAAGTGGCGATAAAAAGTTGATTAACGGTAGGCTAATTGAGCTTTTGTTCGAACAGCAAATAGACAACTATATAATTACAAAACTAAACCAGTGATTCATGCATTGCCTTTTCCCCCGGAGTTTCTCGAAGTCTGGTGAAAAAGAATAAAAAAATAAATAACGTCAATTTTCTCGCCCTCCACATCCATGTCAAACTCTTTATTTAGGAGTCCTTAGCTGTAAATACCCTGTGTGACGAGCTGGAAATGGTCGTAGAGACGGGTATATACACTGTTCATACTCTTATTGATCAAGTGATAGTCCACAAAGGCGTCCACGTCAGCTTCAGAGAGCTGCAGATGAAACCGAGCTCGAAGTTGCTGTGCCGTGGCCTCGCCACTCTGGAAACAAGGAAGAGGCGACTCTTTCTGCATCATTTCAACTAGCAAGACTATATCATCAGCCTTCTTCCGAAGCGCCTTGAACGCAAGCTTTGTCAACGCCCGAAATGATTCAAAGCCTTCAGAACTCGGTCCTCCCATTAGTTCAACATATTCTTGAGTAAGTTTGAATGGAGCTGCTTCAAACCCTACGCTGCCAGGACTATTGGAAAGTAAAAACCCAAAATCAATGTCTATCATAGTCAGTATTCAATATTTCTGCAAAGTCGATGCTGGATATTAATTGCTTACGAATTATGTGGCCCTCCGTATCAAGAAGAATGTTTCCGTTATGACGATCTTTGATCTGCAACAAATAGCAGATTAGCGAATACGCTGCTAGACTCTTGATAAACGCCGTCTGCGCCTTTACAAACGTTTCGGATCCGCGTACTCCAAATACGCGGAAAAAATATTCCGAAAGTGTCGCCACTCGAGCTCCTTGCTTTTGAGCAGTTTCAGATTGTCCGAACATTGATGTCGCAAGCGCCTTTTTTAGCGAATGCAAACTCACTCCGTTCGTGATCGTCTCTACTAACCCAGATCCGGCTCCTGTAACCAAAATCGCCATCCGTCGAACCCATACATCCACATCTGCTTCTTCCCATATCCGCTTAATTGCCTGAATAATTTGGCATGCAAACGCTTCTTGTCGTAAGTCTGATCCCGTCTTGGCAATCACAGAAACTAAATCCCAATTTGGAAGATGACCATACGGGGAGGACTCCCGGATCCTGCGCTTCTTCGCTTCCCATTCCTCTCCAAATCCAATTTCGGTCTCATCGCTCTTGATGACTCCAGTTTTAAAATCATTCTCCATTCGTCGCTCGCCAGCTTCCCTGTTAACCGCTGGCGCACCTTTGGCTGTAATAATACTTCGGACGCTGCTACTGCTTAACCGTGTCGCGGGTATGTCAATGTCATTAAACGAAACTTGATCCTCTAGCATCTGCATTGAATGAACAATTCTTGATTTGATTCCTTGGACTTCATCTTTGGATAGCCGAGCCGTCGACGTATTGGAATTTGCAGCTACGTCAAGCTGTGCCAACATAGTCGCTGCTGCTCTCATATGAACAGCCATGTCATTCAATTCATCAGCATTCCGCGGCATCGGAATAGAATCTGATCTAGTATGCTTATAAGACGATGAAAAAGATAGCTCTGTCGAGCGCGGAGAAACTGACTGCGGAGTATCATTGCCATTACTTTGCTCATTATCACTTGGAATCGGCGTTGACGGAACATTAGGTAAAGCATAATCCGCTCCGTTACTATTGAACACATCTGCAATCGTCGAAACTGAAATGTCACCCATTTCAGAATCAGTGAGAGTTTTAGCCGACATCGGAATTCCATTCTCATGGGTTTCCAAATGCAAATGACCATGGTTAGTGGCGGAATACGCAAAATCAAATAAGCTTCGATAGTCGGCAGGGTTACGCAATATATCCTGATTGCGTTCAGTATCAGGATCAAATGTAACGTCATCCATCAAAACTTCAATCATCAGTAAAAATGGAACTCTTTCGGCAGAACTTAACACCGTGGCCTCAGCAGGAGAAATGCGAACAATCTTGTGTTGCCGAGGGTTGGCTCGATAGGTATCAGTTTCGAGAATCATAGGGATATCAACCTCAGCAGGTAACTCGTTATTTAAAAGAGCAATTTCGGCTCGAAGCGCAGAAAGTCTTGCTGGTTTTGGAACCAATTTAAGCCGCGTCGATATGGCCTGTAGAGCATAAGTAAATGCTGTCTCATATCGGAAATAATTAGATTTCAATAATCTGATTTTAGCGGACATCGTGAGATTGGACACTGCGACGGGATGTTTGTGATTGGGCTTAGATGAGCGCTTGATAGGATACGCGCCCTCGGTAGCGACAGAGGTCGATGACAAAGAGGGATGGGGAGCAGGTTTGGACGAGTCCTGCGACCGCAGGTCAGGCAATGACGATATTTCGGCACCATCAATTCCGTAAAGTGTAGAGCCTGATTGTAATGGGGCGTCTTCTTCTATTTGGCTCACGCTAGTTTCAGAAGGTCCAGATTGCTTCATGCTATAGAATTCTCTGTCTTCACTTGGCCCGGACGGTCGAGACTCAATGTCGTCATCATCTAAAACATAATTATCTGTCTCATCATCAATACTTTCAACGTTATGTCTAACATTATCTGTTTCGATTCTTGTGAGCTCTGGTCGAGCAACTGACGTGTCTTTGGAGGATGCGGATTTGGCAGCAGATACTCGAGGTGATGAGGACTTCCTTTGCAAAAGCTTTTTATTAGCCAAATGGAAGACGCGCAGTCTTGGTTTTCGTGCTTGAGCAATCGTTATTGGACCGACAAAATCAGTCACACATGGAGCCGCGGTGACGCCCATGACTGCACTCGCTAGTACAAGAGCAGCTCCCGGGTTGCCAACAATCTTTTGTGTGGGAGGATCACCAACGCCAAATAGAATATATTGAACACGATTATAAACTCGACGACAAATCTGAAATGATCTTGCCTCAGGATCATGAGAAAGATCTTCAAGATGTGCTTGAAGGAGCCAGAATGTCTAGATATAGGTTAGAAACTATAGACGTGATACAAAGAACATGTAATCAATCAACAATAGCCGAACAGTCAAGCTCAATCAGACAATTGTTCAGTCACTCAAACTTAATCAATACCAGATCAAATGTAGAAAATGACTCAAGAAATAAGAAGCCCTCACGAAGAGGTCAAAATCAAGGACTGTGATTAGAATGCTCTCAAGAGAGCGACAATTGGATGACCAACAAAAAATGAAAATCAAAAATACTAACCTGAACGGCACTGTGAGTGCTCCTATTGCACATATCAAGAAGAAAGTCTTCGAGAGCGACGGATTCGGTAGGCACAGTCAAGATAATCTGGCACAGCTGTGGTAAGAAGAACTCAATCTGTAGATACGAAAAGCTCCGCAGTTTCTGGCACAGGTGAAAGTGGACGCCCACATTATCTGCATAACGTGCCAGATATGAAATGCAAAGAAATAGAGTGAAATGAGAAGAGTCGATAAACCGCAGGAGGAGGTTGTAGCCAGAACTATCCATGGCTGCTAGATTATACACGTCCGAGGGGTCGACGAGTGCACGGAGGACAGGGCGGCCAGGCTCCTGCGGACGATATTGGAAGCGTCCGGATTATGATGGACTGGTGTTTAAGATACAAAGTATTTGAGACTACTTAAACCGTTCAATTGCGATTGGCCGTCTATCGTCGTCAGTCGTCAAGTTCGTATGGAAACGCTACTGGTGATTCCGATTTGTGCCAGCCAGAACGCAGCAGAAGTAATATTTCCAGACTCAGCGCTCAGTGCTGGCAATTGAGAGCCATATCCGCAAGGTTAGGGTTTACAATTCGGGGAGATCGTGCGGCGGATATCCCAACAGGCTGCGTGCTGGTCGTCGCAGTAAACAATGAGGTTAGGCTCTGATTGCATTTGCTGTAGGTGAGTTGGAACAAGAAGTTGTATCAAATTTCAATTTCTAAAATTTATTTATTTTGAAATATCCGGGGCTTTTTGTGTGTTTTTGTAGTACATCAAGCTGAGAGGACTCGTTAAGCGTTTCGCTGCTAAATGGGACCAGCTCCGCTGCTACTCACGGAATCTTTTTGCTGGACTTCAGACCGCATATCGGTCCCCGATGTCTCGTGGTCATTTCAGAGACTTGAGCGGGTTGCGCATGACCAAATTAGTTTTATTTTCAACCGTGATATGCTTGTTAGCAAATTTTTCATTCGCTGCTGTTCCTGATGCGTGTGAGGATTGGCCAGCTCACACTTGTGAGACACAGCCAGTGCTCGAGATCTGTCCGTATCCTGTTGCTCTGTTTGAAACCGCCCAAAATTGCAAGAGTTGGTCTGGAAGCATAACCAGCAATACAGATCTAGCCGCGATAAGTTCGGCCGAACATGGTCCCTCGACATCTGCGACTACTATGTTGGGTTTTCTCGACTCGATCTCTGGTCTCTTGCCGGAGAATTCTAGCAGCCCAGTCTACGCCGCACCTCCGATATCAACCTCGCTATCAATTTCAACAACTTCAACAATCCGACCTGCAGTTTCAATACCGCCAGTGAGGGTATCAAACGTAGAGGCTGATGGAAAATTATCTCATGTTTCTAATATTTCCGCGCAATTACCTGGACCGGAACTGCCGACCTCCTCCATCTCCAGCGAAGATGACTCTGAAGCTATATTAGACTCTCCAGGATTTCTGTCGTTTGAGGAATGGAAATCTCAGCATTTGAAGCAGGCAGGTCTATCTTCAGAAGAAATTAGACGACTTCAGAGAGATCATGAAGGTTTAAAAGGAAATCCACCTTCACGTTCTCGACCATCTACCGATCAGTCTATGGATTATTTGGGTGACGACGTTGAACTGGATTTTGGGTTTTTGACGGCGTCTTCGCAGCAAGCTGTTGAGGACACGCCTCTCAATTCAGGGGAATCAGAAGGAAATTCTCTGCCCTTGTTTGATCATAGAAGGGGAAGTCGAATGAAGTCAAAAACAAACTATGCTTCTTTCGATTGTGCAGCTACAATTGTTGAGCAGAATCCTGAGATGCGAGGCTCGAGCTCGATCTTAGTTGAGAACAAAGATTCGTACATGCTAAGTCCATGCAATGTTGGTCAAAAGTATATCATCATTGAGCTATGTCAAGATATCAAGGTGCACACGATTGCACTGGCCAACTACGAGTTTTTCTCATCGATGATTCGAGATTTTAGAGTTTCTGTGTCTGAACGATATCCTACGAAGCAATCTGGATGGAAGATATTGGGCAACTATAAAGCGCGTAATGTGCGCGAGGTCCAGACATTTGAGGTCGATAATCCCATAATATACGCCCGCTTCTTGAAGCTGGAGTTCCTAAGTCATTGGGGACATGAATTCTACTGTCCTCTCTCCGTTGTCAGAGTGTTTGGTATAACAGAGATGGAGGAGTACAAGTATGAGCAGGAGATGTCTTTATCGAAGGATGCTGAACGAGAGGACAATGCAATTGAAGAGGAAAATCAGGAACCGTCGAGCACTCTGCATAAAGAAGCTCAATCTCTGGTTGTCTCCAAGCCTGATACCGCAAAACTTGAATCTGTAAGCTCCTCTGTTATACCAGAAATTACAAAGATGGACAAGAGCGACAATATCGATGGAGGAATTTGCATGTGTCCATCATTAGATCTATACTATGTTCGATATAACTTTTTGCAAGTTTCCGATCCTATGTTTGACAGGATTTCCAGGAACTCGACCGAATACGACAAATACGCGGCACAGCAGTTTGAAAATTTTCAGAGAGTTAATTCTACTCTTGGGCCCGCAGAGCACTCTCTCGCTGCCGAGGAGCCGATCACGTCAAAGTTTGTTACGGACCATTCGGGTGAGGCCGTTCCGTCAACTCCGAGTGTTCGTCAGACCGAAAATCATGGACGTAATACTTCAAATTCGCCTTCTTTACATCATCAATCTTCGCACACTCAGTCTGCGATAACCTCAAATCCTACGACGCAGGAGTCCGTGTACAAAACAATCATGAAGCGGTTGACTTTACTCGAGGCCAACGCTACTTTGTCATTACAATATATAGAAGAGCAGAGTCGAATGTTTCGTGATCTATTTACAAAAAATGAAAAGCGACAAAGCTTGAAACTTACAGAGATTCTGGATAGCTTGAATCATACTGTTGCTGCCCAAATCACGTTGTTGGTGAGTGAATGTTCAGTAGATTTTTAGTCACGTTATATTAACGCATATGTTTAGAAGGAAAGTTACGCAGAGCAGCGCATACAGTATGAGGCGTTATGGGGCTCTCTTAATTCTGACTACGAATATCAACGGAAACAAATGAATCGGCAGTTTTTGGAAGTGCTACTGATCATGTTCATCTTGGTTGTTCTTTGCATTGGGTTTAACGTGTTCATTGTTTTTAAGCTGAAATTAAAACTGGTATGAAGTTTTGTGAACAGATTATGACATATTTTTGCATGCATTTTTCTGTTAAGTTTGCTATGACTATTTTATGAGCGAATGTTTTGTTACTCCTTTAGTGACTTTCATAATACGAATGCACTCTTTTTGTGCAATGAACTATAGGTCGGTAAAAACATGAATCATGTATAAGACAACAAATTAGCAATTTCCTTCACAAGTTTATTGCTGGGCAACCGATGTTTCCTATACGTGATTTTAGAGTATTTGGGCGAATCTGTAGATCCAAAGTGAGTCACAGAAGTGTGTAAGTGAACCGATCAAGTTGTCTTCAAAATGAACTTGAAATTAAAAAAAGAATTTAAAAATCTCAGCAATAGATCCTACCTCGTTAAAATATTTTCTTGGGAACAAAAGAGCGCTCAGAAAAAACTCTCAGAAAATGTTCGGTACAATAGTTTACCTAAGTTTCCTAATATAGTAATAAGTAAACACTATGACGGCCATTTCTAGAAATCACAACTAAACTGTTCTTGCGTTTATTCAAATTATACATACGAAAATCGGGCACAACTGACCTAGAAGATGATAATGGAAGCTACAAAACCAGACATGACGATTCCGTCCAGTATCCAACGTAGGTTTCAAATCACACTGCAATCATTAAGTTTACGTGAAGCCACATTAGAACGACTGAAATATGTGACCAAAATTCCTAAATGTGAAGGTGAAAGAGAAAAAATACACAGGCTCAAAAAGAGCAAAGCCGTTTGCGTTTATTGCCGGCGAGAATTTATTTGCAACGCAGAGGAAAGCACAGGTAATTGCTGCGAAAAATCGGCCAATGGATGCCATGTATTCGAAACTATCGACCCAGGCGAGTTGGCAATGATTCTACAGTTCAAGAAAAGTCCAGAACGAAACTTTCAAGCATCTTTAAGCCGACATAACGCAATATCTTTGAAAGTTAATGTTATTCATACAACTTTGGGGCTGGAAGCCGACAGAGTGATGATTCTTAATGTTCCGCAAATGGAACTGATGTTTGATCAAAAAATACAAGTATTGGGCCAGCCATTAACGCTCTCTCACTCGGCAATAACTAAAAGGGTCTATGAGGAGAACCTAAGCCCTAAATTATCTATCGATCAAGTTCGCGAGATTATGTTTCAGAAATATCTCGATTCAGAGACTCTCATCCTCGGCCACGGCTTGAGCGTAGACTTAACTGCGCTCCGAATCATTCATTCTAAAGTGATCGACTGTAAAGTATTGTATTATCAACCCAGTGATGATAAACTACATCCTGATATTTCTCAAGCCGATGTGTTGATCAAACTAGCACAGAAATATTTAGATACCAACGTTATCGGATGTGGATCTCAGCTATTCAACGCACAATGCGCGACAAGGCTGGTACTCCGCTGTGTCGCGATCAAAGATAATAAATTGCTTGATGCTCTGGCTCCTTATATATGGTTCAAATTCCGGCCGTGCAGTCATAACTTTATCAGATACCACCACGACCTGAGTCCTCAACAGCCCAATTCTCTAACTGATCCTTATGCATTAGATATATACATCAAGAGGGGTATCGATTTCATGTCAAAACTTTGGACTTATCCAGAAAATCTATAATTAACTAATCTTCACTGCTACTACTACTATATTCTTCTGCCAAATCTTCGCGATTAGGAATGTGGAAAACGGGTCCTGCAGTGATTCGCCAAGTCTCGTTCCAACGGTTCCCAGATTCAAGTTGTGCTCCTTTCCGAATTTTGAGCATTATGTCGGGGTTTGTAAATACATCCTACAGTATTAGAGTATGATCTAGATACATCAACATAGGATGTACTACTTACAGTTAAAAGATATGCTAGTTCTTCAGAAGTATCAAAGGCGAATCCGTTTCGTTCATTGACTACAAGTTCAGATAGACTGTTATAAGTTAGTGTTTAGATTTCTCTCTCAAAATTTAAAGACGAAGCCTTACGCAGGAAAGTTTCTTGCCAAAACGGGGACGCCGCATCCAAACATATCGACAACTTTCATTGGTAAATCCCATCCTGAAGTAGATAAATGCATTGACACTCCTATATCTGCAGCGCCGATCACCAATGGATACTCTTCCGGACTCAGCCATACAGTTCGAATCGTTACCTTATTGTAGGCACGTGTTTGAATGTCCTTAAGAAATTGATCTTTCAGTGGTCCTGTCCCTGTGACGACAAGATATATCGAAGGTAGTGGAATTTCTGTCGTTGTTTTGACATCGTATAGGGATAACGCGTCCAGCAATACAGTAAGATCTTCATCAGGTGTATATGACGTTGACGAAATTAACAATTTGTCTGTTGCAGGATTAAAACCATGAAACACTGAACTTGATTCGAGGATTTTGATCCTTCTCTCGGGTGTTAATCTCTGAAATTGCCGAGCAGGTCGATCAGGCAGCGGAATTATACGAAAAGAACTAGAAATCAATTAGCTCAAATCGCAATACAGAACATGTCAAAACCTACTTCAGTCCAAATTCTCGCACTAAAACCTCAGCCATGGCCTTCGTTACGCAAAAATTCGCAAACGAAAGTCGTCCAAATCTCTTTTCATACCATTTACTTAACCGTACAAATAAGTGTTTGTCCGATTTTAGTTTGAGAGCCAGAACCGTGTACCCGAAATTATGCCAATCGATAATCAGTCGCGTTCGACGCGAGGTGAATGTAATGAAGACATAAGAAATAAATAGAGTAGGTAGTGAGGGTGGATTCTAAAAAGTTAGGAATAAAATAAAGTTAAGATCAAATAAAATTACCTGAACAAGCAAATATTCTGATCCCTTTAAGCTTTTCAGCAAATAGTATAGCTGGTGGGTCAAGAAAATGACTTTGACAACGGCCCGAAACACAAATGGCAATTTGTCAAGATAACCAAGATCTTCAGCGGGTTTGATTGAATGAATCACAACATTTGGGCTATCAGTAATGGCCTGTAAGGGAGGTGATTCTAGATTTCAAATCAAGTTAGCAGGGAAAAATCCTATGAAAATGCCTAAGCAAAAAAGTCTAAATCTGTACTAACCTGTGTAGCCGCAAAAATGTACTTCGAATCCGGTTTCAACTAGACTCAACACATGATATTGCATCCGCGGAGATCGGCCTATATCGCCTAGCACCAGCACGATCGCCCGCTTTCTAGTTCCAAGTACAGGATCTTTGGGGATTAAGAAGTAGAGGGCGATGGGAATCAAGAAGTACACCACTAAACATACTGCTATGACCTTAGCTGTCGGCATTTTTCAGTGGATTTACAAAATTTATCTTTTTTCCGGCCCAATTGAGTATCAGATCACTGTATTTTGTCCGATTTCAGGGAATATTTTCATTGACTTCACTTCGCTGTTACTTGAGAGCCTAGTTTGCGCAGGCCAAACCTTTCCCATATTTTGGATTTCAGATAGTACTGGGATAAAGGGATTTGTGTTGCAAGGATGAGGTAAGGAGTTCCATATCCGGAAATGCCCTATTTAGAAGGCTAATATCTAGAAATGGAAAGAAACGAAAACCGTAATTCGGTGATTGTGGTTTTCCTTCGTAACCAATTCCGATACATTGGCCGAAAAAATTAAGATAAGCCAGCCAGCTTAGTTTTCTTTTGTTGTTTTGAATATAATTTAATCTGCCAAAGTTGTTAAAGGAGATCAGACGCAGATTCAGGTGGTGAAATTATCGGCTCAACTGCGCCTGACTTTTGTGGATTTGTGTTCGATTCTACCTTGTCAGTTAGAGAGATCAATCCGTCAGTACTGTTGATCAATCGCTTTCGTTATTATGGCCGATTCTCATTTTCATTCACATGATTCTACGACAGATCTAAGTATTGTGCCTAGTATTCAGGAGCAGGGTTCTGGCCGTAGCAATGGATCCGCTCATTCACACTCGCATGGACATGGACATAGTCGAGGACGAGAATCTGTGAAATCAACGAGCCAAGTCGACATGGATAAGATTCTGATGCCTCCACCACCGCCTCAATTTCGACTTCAAAGGACACACACTACTCCAAGTGTAATTTCTATGCCATCGGCACAAACAGATTCCAATATCGAACTTTCGCTATCAATGATCCGGCAGCCTATGCTATTTGTACAGACATTGCTGGCCCATTCAGATACTCGAAGTATCTTTTTGTATCTTATGTTGAACTTTGTCTTTATGCTTGTGCAGTTTCTATATTCTATTCTCTCGCATTCTTTAGGATTATTGTCCGATAGTATTCACATGTTGTTGGACTGTCTGGCTCTACTCGTAGGTCTTTTGGCAAGCGTGATGTCAAAATGGCCCCCTTCTGCTTCATTTCCGTACGGATTAGATAAAGTTGAATCGTTGTCCGGATTTGTGAATGGTATACTGTTGATTGGTATTTCTTTTGGCATCGTTTCTGAGGCGTTCGAACGAATCTGGCGTCCTGTGGAAATTGAGAGAGTGACAGAGTTGCTGGTGGTTAGTTTTCTTGGCTTAGTTGTGAATTTGGTTGGAATAATGGCATTCAATCATGGTCATGCTGGACATGGTGAGTCGGTCATGTTTTTGGATGGGATTTGTATGGGAAATTGGCAACTAAAATATGAACAGGGCATTCACATGGACATTCGCACTCGCACTCGCACTCAGATGAACATAAGCATGATCACGAACACAAGCCGAAGGTATATGATAAACTTGATCTTTCCGATCCGAATGTTTCACCCCCTTCTTCGCCTGCGATGAACAATGATCTGGAATGGGTCAAAGAGGAATGTCACGAATCGCACGAAGAAAAAGGCCATCAGCACAATGAAAATATGCATGGATTATTTCTACATATTCTTGCAGATACGTTAGGATCTGTTGGAGTAATTGTCTCGACTTTATTAACCTCTCGTTTCGGTTGGTCGGGCTTTGACCCGCTAGCCTCGTTGTTTATAGCAGTACTAATTTTTTCTTCTGCGGTTCCATTGGTGAAGTCTTCCGCTAATTCATTACTATTATCCTTGACCGCAGAGCAGGAGTACAGTTTGCGGAACGCTCTAAGCGATGTGTTAACAGTTCCGGGGGTGCTCGAATATTCGAGTCCTCGGTTCTGGCCTGCGGGAGAAGGAGGCAACTCTTCGTCTATTCGAGGTGCAATCCACATCAGAATTGCAAACGAAGCTGATATGGCAACGGTCCGACAAAAAGTCGACGAGCGGATACGCAACTCGATCAAAAATCTGACCGACGTGTTCATTCAGTTCGAGCGAGCGTCTTCAATTACTCTGAATGGTATTTAATTGTATTATGGTCCACTTGGTTTCGGGTAGTTTGTTCATAGAATTAGAAAGTGATTTATCATTAAGTGTTAAAAGTTTTTAAACATATACTGAACATCAGTTCCTGGCTTGAACGGCCCTAGCGAAGTACAATATCTCCCAACCCCAACCGGACTCCAATCTGAATCTGAATCCAAATCCCAAAGCCAGGTCAGAATATGCGCCATGGACCGGTCAAACTTTGTATCAGCACCAATAGCTAGTGCTTCTGAATTGAAATACATAGCCGAAGGTGCAGCCAACGTCTTATACAGTTTTAGCAATGGACAGCATGGAAGTGAACGAAATCTTTATGATGGCTGCCAGTACTAATATATTTTAGAAGGGCTTTCTTCTGCGACTACGGAAGGAAGTGGATGGACAAGCTACCACGGTAGCAATATTCGACTTTCTCAATATGCGAATACTGCCCCAGTTTAACAAACAGAGAGACCTCGTAGCGTTGACGCGCAAGATCGCGATCGAAAGAGATGTTCTCCTAGATTTGAACCTTGAGCTTCTGAAAATGGACCGAGACCAAACGCGAGTTCGAAAACGGATGGGCGAGATCTTGAGCGTGGATCAAAGTGATGGATTACTCGTTGAGGATTTGCGCGTTGAAGCCGAGATTATGCATAATTACAATCAAGTTGTCGACAAACAATCCTTTTTGAAAACTGCTGTGAAAGGCAGCAGTTCTAGTTTTTCGTATTTACATCAAGAATTTCAGAATGGAGATATATACGAGAAAGCTGTCATAGAATTCAAACCGAAATGGTTGAGTCAGTCGAAAGATGCAACGAGCGGTTGGATATCCTGTAGGACATGTGCTCTGCGACGGTTGCGAGCCCACCAACGAGGTCTAGATCGCAATGGTTTCGAGTTTTGCCCTTTGGACTTAGTTAGCAGCGATCTTGAGAGAATCAAGAGATCGGTCGCGATATTGGTTCCAGAAAAAGTTGATGTCGACATGAAAGCTCTGCATGTGGAAATCTCGATGGACAAGGGAACGATCCGAGAAGCGCTGGCAAAGTTTGTATATGGCACCGAAGTGTTCAACACGCTTGCACAAGTTCAAAATTCGAATGATTGCCGTGGCATTTTGGGCGGGTATAGAGATGGAGAGTTTGACTGGGAATATATTTTGTCGTGCTATTCTGTGGCCATGACTGTGCGAGATTGCACGGCCTTCATTAGTTTTGCCTGGGAGGACAGGTACGGTGTAAAAAGTGACCAGGCAGCAGAGACCGCAGAGAAACATGTGCATGCAAACGGAGATTATGTGGAAGATAAACCAGGAGAAGGCCGCGCAGTCGTGATCGATGCAAATGGCGTGAAACGAGTGATGATTATTCGGTGTCGGCTGGCCGATTTTGACATGAAAAATGCTGAGAGCAAGCTCGCCTATTGGCGAGCCATCGAGAAGGAGTTGGCTGGGGATGGTTGGTATAGTGGGCGAGATGCGGATGGTCATAATTGTACATAGATCAAATAGCGAGTGACATTGGACTAGAACTAGATTTGTTTAGTGGTTTCAAACATTGTCAAGGTCACGAACTCGATATTGAGTCAAATGCTCAGGATCGCGGCCAGCTAAGTATTGGCGGTATCCAATTAGTGTAGCAAATGAGCATGCAGGTCGACAGAGCTGAAAATGACTAGCAAATGAACTTTTGATAGATCTTAATAACAAGATAATGAAATTGACCAACTATTGCAGCCATCCTTATCAGATCTGCTTACATAATCACTCTCGAACTAATCTCCCATCAAGCGAGCTGTCGACCATGTCAACAGACGTCCAGACTGATGATGAGATTAGGCATTCACGTGATGAATGCGGCTGTACACGTGATTGTGGCAGATGCTGCGCCGCAGCGGCTTGAGGGCTTGCGGGGCACCGGCGATTGCGGGAGTGAAGGCAAAAGGGTGATGGCACGGAAAAGAGCTAGAGAAACGAACTAATGAGAAGGCGGATGACCCGAGGACGGCGACGGGAACCAGAGTAGCAAGCGAAGTGAGCAGTGTGTGGTTTACAGAACGTTGGAGAGTAGTCGAGAAGCGAACGCCGCTGCTCTAGGTCGATTAGAACGCGGAACCCTCCGTTGAGCAGTCTTTTAGTTGGCCGGCCAATTGAAGACTCACAATGTCTGCCGAATTGGCAGAAAGAGATAAGGCGACTTCCCCGTCGTCTGTAAGAAAGACAAAAAACAAAATTCACGGGCTAGTTCGCCCAGGCCAAGGCGACGAGCATACCGCAACGAGACCTCAGGCACACGAACTGTAGCCGGTTACGTAATCAGCTACTTACCGAACTCGAGCGAACAGAGATATTTGCTCTTTCAACCCTCACTGCCAGTATTCGGTAACGCTATTCAAATCATTTCTGGTTTTTATTAATTTCCAGCTGTCCAATTACTTTTCTACTCGTAGTCACAGCCGGCATTCTTTTGCTTTGTTTCTGCTTTCCCTTTTCGGCCCCATCCAACCCACCTCATCCCGCCCATCGCCATAACCCTAGCCCAGTATCCGTGCGGATTTGTCTTTTCAGTCGAGTCTCGAGCCCGAGATTTGTTTGCCTTCTCTGAGATTCAGTCGATTTTCGTCAAATTCTCGTGGATTCTAGGCCGATTCTCTGGGTCTCTGATCGTCACTAGATTTGTATATTGCTTCTGCTGTTGTCGCATTCACTTAATCGTGCTCTTTAACGGCTTCTCAAAAATTCCATTCTCCGCCGGCTCGAGAATTGTTCCGCTATGAGCTCCCTTCCACGGCCTCCCGACAATATCCGTCCTTCATCGACCGCCTTTAACCAGAACTCTACAGTCTCATCAGCTTCGCAGTTTGCCATTTTGCAACCCAGTAATACTCTCCAGTCGCCTGTTGGTCTGGCTGCCACGTCAGGTCCTCTGCTCGGTGCCGGGCTATCTTCCGATCCCGTGCCATCATTTCCCGACCAGAACTCGACGGTGTTTGTGCCCGACACTCTCCACCGGAATCACAGTCAGCTCCAGATGCCTTTTGCTCTTACTGAGCACTTCCCGAGTAAACCTCAGATTCCACAGAACAGTTTACCTGCTATTTTCCAGAGCATGGGCATTTCTCCCGCCGCTGCCATGCAGTTACAACCTCAGCAGGCGAAGGCTCTTGTTCAGCGCTTTCGACTCAACCAGCGACAGCAGCAGCGACAACAACAACAACAACAACAACAACAGCTGCAACAACTACAACAATTACAACAACAACAACAACAACTACAACAACTACAACAAGTGCAGCAACAACAACATCAACATCAACAACATCAACAACATCAAATGCAACATTTACAGCAGCAGCAGTTCCAGCAATCCCAGACACAGAAACTACAACAACAGCAGTTCCAACAATATCCCCAGCAACAATTTCCATCGACGGCCGCGCCACCCCTAAGCAATACTCGGGATCTTTACAAACCATCTTTTACTGACAATAATTTTCTTTCTTCGGATGTCACACCTTCTCTTCTTTCTGAGGCCGACCTTTCATTTTTCGACAGTCAAATTTTGAATTTCGATGACCCGCCTGTTTCCTTGGTTGACATATTTCCTGCAGAGCTTCAACCTTCTCTCGATAGGGTTTTCCCATCTGCACCTGAACTATCTCAGCAAAACTCTTCTACTATAGACTCCGGTTCAAACATATTCGTCCCGTCTTCTCAAATTCCCTGGCAGAGCAACACTCAGTCGTTACATCCGAATGCCCCGCAGCAGCAGCCTTTGTCTTTGCTGAACTCTTCACTATCGTCCGTTATCCAGCCAATAACAGCTTCAGAAAGACTGTTGGATCCAATTCCGGATCAGCAGTACCCTGCACGAAATAATGGGCTCAGCTCGAATACTTTTTCACTTGTTCCATCCACGTTCCAGCAGCTCAAGCAGTCTCAGCAGCTTTCAGTGCAACAGCCAGTTCAACCAAGCTCCTCTCCTCGCAAATCACAACCTTTGCAGTTGAAGATTTCTTCCCATTCATCTCAAGAATTTGCCCCCCTTGACTCTAACTGGTCAGATCTACCACCAGACATGTCTCAGATCCACAGCCAAGCCGGAAGTGTCCAGACCTCACCTCGAGCCCCGAGTGCGATAAACACTCCTCGCAACATTCTCACTCCTGTCAGTAGTTCCCAGTCTCCGAATCAACAGTCTTGGTGGCCTTCTCCCATTCTTAGTGTCGCAGGTACTTTCGAACAAGACGCTAGCGCTCGTGTGTCTCAAAATAGTCCAGGGACGTCAACTTCATTGCGGCAGAAATTCTCTCATCAGCCTCTTCCGCCATATTCGATTAATGGCCCCTCTATTCTGACGCCCCCGTCCAGCAATCAGTCTCTACCTTCCGGGTCAGCAGTTCCTGCAGACTCAGTGAGATATTTTCCGAATGGCATTTCTCCTCAGCTTATGAACCGTCCACAGTCGGTTCCAGCGCGCGTTCCTTTCCCTTTACAGCAAGAGATGCTACAGCAACAGCTTCAAAATAACTCTTTTAAACGAATGTCTATGCCGCCATCTCATTCGCTGATGAAAACACAGTCTGTATTTGATCTCGACGAGCAAGAAATTGTTCGGCCGTCGCAACCTCCCACTTCAAACGTGATCATTCCTCCGGCTGTAGCCACTGCGACTGCGTTCCAGTACAATGAGCCAGTTATTTCTCGCGTATCTACGCCAGTCAATGCTCCACAGCTTGTTCGAACCGAGAGTACGCCAAAGCGGAAAGGCAGCAATTCAGCCATGGCGACATCTCCAATCAAGCGATCAAAGGAACAATTGCTCATAGAAAAAGAAGAGAAGAAACAAAAGAAGCTTGAACGACAGCGACTGGCTAAAGAGCGTGCAGAAAAGAAAAAACAGGAACAAGCTGCTCGGCGGGCCGAGGAGCAGCAGAAAATGAAGGAAATCCGTGAAGCACTAGCTAAAGAAGAGAAGTCTAAGGATTTGAAAATTAGAACTCTGCAAGATGAGAAATCAAATCTGCTGAGAACAGATGGTACTAGTTTTGGTAAGTTTTTTGCTTAATTAATTAGAGATATATTGACTCCGTTACAGAGTCGAACAAAATGGCGCTCCCATCGCCTCAGTATTCATCTCCTACCGGTGCACCATCTGTCTCTCCGTCTCAAAGTAGCACAAAACTGGTTGGTATGGAATCGACGCCGACCTCGATGCCTTCATTAACCCCGACCTGTGACCCTTTGAAACCTCTGAAACCTCGCAAACCCTCGATTTCTGTCGATGAAGACAATGAAGTGGTTCTTAAGAGTCCTGGAACACTTGGGGGCAAGAACAGTCCATCGTCGCCTATTGTGCAGAAATCGGTGTTGAATACTGGTTTTGTCTCTGTGAATCCTAGTCCAACAGCATCTGGCAATAATACTGCGAGAGTCAATTCGACCCGTTTAAGTCAACTATCTTCAATGCTGTTACCTCCTCCTCCGCCGCTGAATTCCTCCTCCAAATCAAAATCTCAATTTCTGAATAGCTCTTTTGATAGTGATGAGGTGGTAATGCCATCTGCCGACGAAGCCAATGGACTAGCTGCGCCTGTGGTGTCGCACTTCAAAAGCTTAGATTTCTCGGGTGATTTCGATGAGATATTCGGCAGCTCGGGGATTCTTGACTCAAATAGTACGTTTGAGTCGAACGCGCTAGAGACATTCAACAATTTCGATAATTTATTATTCACTGACTCAACCACTATTGGCAACGCTGCTGTCACACCCAGTACTGCGACAGGAACAGATCCAAAGTCGTCTTCTACTTTCAGTTTCGAGACCAATGCGACAGATTTGGGCGATATCGATTCGAAAAATATCTCAAGAGTTGTTGGCGAAGGATTAGAAAAAGTTAACAAATGGGCGAAATCAAAAGATTGGAACTTGAACCAAGAGGCTTTACTTTTGGCTACGAGAGCAAACCAGTAATTTTTAATCATATTTTGTATGTGCATTTGCAGATCACGTTTAGTTAGTAGGAAGGCTGTTCGTATATGGCAATGTAGCGATCGCGGAGTTAATCTATTTTATTTTTGGTGTTTCAAGCGTTTGATTTGGAAGTTTTTTGATTTTTGACTGGTTGTTGGGTTTGGATATTGTAAGGGACAAAAAGACATAATGAAGCTCTTATATAGATAATACTGTTAATAATAATAATAATAACATAATATAATCACATATAATTCGACTAATCGAACCCATCATCCGAATCACTAACAATTTCCTATCGTAATTAGTCAATGTATCTGCGCAATCAAATATCACTCACCAACGGTGCTGTCGTATGCCGATTTTGCGAACGCATTAGTAAATTGAGTGGACCTTGCGGTTTCGAAATTTTGCTGGTCGGGAGCTTTGAGAAATTGCGCTTCCGAGAAATCTTTGCTGATGTGATCACTGGAAGAGCAACTGTGCTACAATGCCGAGAAGCTGGAGAAAGAGGCTGTCCAGGTAATGTGTCGTCGGATACTTCACTCTGAGAATCTTCTACAATCTCATCGTCGCTATCGGAGTCCGCAATCGGCTTATGCCGTGCTCGCTGCGGTCGCCCGCTTTTGCTCCGTTTGGTCGTTGCTGTAGATGTGTTTTGGTGAGCCGACACCGCCGGCTTGGATATGATTTCTCCTTGATCTTCTTCACTGCTCGATTGTATGAATAAAGCTTTGCCATTCTTTTGTCTCCTTCCAAGCCCCCTCATCGTGGTAGCATTGGCTGATCTATGTCTCCTGGATACTCTGGTGGAAATGTTCGTCTCAGGATCAGATGTGTCGACTGCGGATTTATTTAGACGACCCAAACTCGCAGCATTCAATTGAATTTTTCTCGGATTTCCGGCCACTGGCTCATCCGCGTCCACTCCGAAACCTTCGCTCCTCCTCTTTTCCCCTGACACTGCGTGACTCGAAGGCAGAGCTGATTTGCGTGTTATGGCATGATTAATATCTTCCTCATTTACATCACCTAATGTCAGTAGCCGCTTAACCTGCGATTCAATCGTGTCATCGACAAACGCCTTGATTGCCTGCTTATCACTTTTGTCAACGAACTGACTAATTGACTCGTCGAGCCCATCCGACGGTAACACCTCTAAGACAAAACTGCTCAAATACTCCTTCACAATCGTCTGTACCTTTACATCGCTAAGTTCGACAGCGTCAACGACTTCAATCGCCTGACCCGCTAAATTTGTTCTTTCTGATCCACCAGTAAGTATATAAACCTCTAGGTCACAACACATATTGATTATACTTACTAGATGTCGAGGTCGACTTTTTCCGATAGAACTGCACGACATCGTTCACGTTCGCGACACGGCCAATAAACCTATTTGAAAATCTTCTTGGATTTTCAACTTCATATCCGCCCGAGTATTCTACACGTAGCCTGACCAGTGGCGCAGGAGGGTCCTTATTGTGTCCGTGAAATACACCATCTTCCTCAGAAGAATTTGCAACCCGCCATTGGTTGTGCGCGTCTTGAATCAAAATATCGACTTGCTCGATCAGCCAGCAAAGAACATCATTGCGGAACTTGACTTCTGCCGGAAAAGGACAGTCGTGAGCTAGCACAATTTCTTTCATTACAAATGGCCTAATAGTTTTTAATCGGATCTTCTCTAGTTCAAAACTCGTGTTCGAGATTGATAGAATACCAATGTACTTCTCCACTGCTTCGCCTTCACATAAACTTGTCGCGACAGAGCTTCCTGGTTGGATCACGCGGAACCCGGTCTCCACATTTATACGCGGATCAATCAGACATTCATGTTCATGGCCCCAGATAACCAAGTCCAGAAAGCTCGGTAGATAATGTTCAGGTAAATAATTGGTCTCTGTATGGGCATGACTACAGCATATCAGTGGCTGAACAGTAAGAGGCCTGAAACATGTAGTGCCAAATTAAATATTAAACTTACTGATTCTGATGGACCATCATCAAGTTAAAATATTCATTGCGACTTCCTGCACTCTCGGGCCGTAAAAACTTTACCTTTTGGTCTCGAAAAGTGCGGAACAGCCGCTCATCGCGAACATTCTCCATTCCGTACAAAGCTAATCTTGTACTCCCTTTGCGAAAAAGTAGCGGCGCAAGGCTGATGTTGTCGTTTTCCTTCACTTTGCCAATATGATTTACTAGACCGGACGCGGAAAGTATATCCGCTGCAGAAAGACTTCCCGCCTAGCGGAGTTAGATTTGTCAAATCAATACTGTTCAAATACCTACTCCACCTGCATCGTCATGGTTTCCACTGATCGCTATAACAGGAATCGCAACATTGATATTCGCATCCTCGTAATTCAAACACTCGGTTCTACCTTAAATGTAAGCGTAACATGTTTAAGCAAACCCAACAGACTTACGGATCCGTTAATGCCACGCTGGGATCACTCAGTAGCTCCAATTCACACGGCTTTTCTCCAAAGCAATTATTCCTCAACGATTTTATCACTTGGTACATAGACTTCTTGGATGGCTTGTTCTCGTGAAACAAATCTCCCGCAAGAATAACCATATCAACCTTCCACATCATTAGCCATTACACTAAATAGAAGCTGAAAAACAGCCATTACCTCTCGGTCTTTTGCTGTTGTCATGATCTCGTCAAAAGTGATCCAAGAATCATCTCCGCGGATCGGATCTCGCTCGTTATATCCAACATGATTGTCGGACGAAACAAGTATACGGATTGTATTCGAATCTTCAAATCAAATTAATGTTTTATTCTTACGGACGATATAAAGGCTTTACTTACCGTGCAAATCAGACATTTCTGACGAAACTGTTCGGATTTGGTTATTACATCCTCATACTCGATCTTGAACGCGTGGATTTAATGGGTCGCGTAACCACGTGATAACAATGATTATATAACAACGTCAGAGTATATTTATAAGATACTATTGCTTAAAGGTAGAAAACTTTTGTAGCCAAGGTTATTGAATATACAAATGTGGTCCTATGTATAGTTTGTGTCTCTCATCGTTGACTTGATCCTAAGATATCATCGATGTTCTGCTTCGAGTTCTTATACGTGGTTTCCAGATAATGCAATTTCTTGTTCATCGCCGTCAACTGATCTTCATTTCCCTTCTTCTCTTTTTCTAGCTCCGAGAGATGCTGTGCTAATGGGACATTCATAAACCTGATCATTATTAGTATCTTATCATCATTTACTCAACTAATTCTATTTGCTTTGCTAGTCTTGCAATTCAGCTAGGACAAACTAACTTGCAGAGCAACAACTCACATTTTACCGACACCTTCCCAGACCCCGACGGTTTCTGGAATCTCCTTCAACTCTTTTATTGTAAGTTCATTTAATCGGATGTCTCTCTGCTTCTGAGAAATTTGCTGGCGCATTGCGGAGAGTTCCATCTGCGACTGGATCATTTTCAGCTCGATTTCTTGAAGAACCTGGACTCAGTTAGTTCTATAAAATAATCCATGCACATAATGTAAATGTAAATCAAGCAAATAAAATATACTAGAGTTTTAAACAAATGATCATGGTATTCAAATATCTCATTTTTACCTTCTGCAGAGCCTCAGGAGCCATCGCCATTTTTATCCTAACGATTGAGATCGTTAAGCTCTTGAAACTTTAGGAACAAAAATTTTACTGAATAGTAAGAGCTCCGCTATTTGAAAATGCAAGTTTGAGCAAAATGGTCTCAAGAATAATCTAGTCTCAATTGATATTGGATCTCAATCCAAAAGTCATAGCAAGTCCAATTCTACGATTCTGCGGCTCAAGTTCTTACTATGCTTACCACTCAAGGGTATAGTCATTCAATTCGATAGTAGACGTACAACTAACCAAAAAATTACGCTATTCTATATATCAAGGCGTAGGCGATTCGGCATAGGAATCCATTCGAATCGAGCGAATCCATGGATCATCCAATAGCTCAATTGCAGATGCTCGAACATAAGGGTCTCTCTCAAAACACCTAGTAATGAATTTTAACCCGTCTTCAGTAATCTGGTCCGGTGTCGGCAAAGTAGGCTGCTGGCCAGCAGCAATGTGATACATAATCGCCCACTCATTGTCTAAATTCACCCATGGTCGACGTCCAGTTGCCATTTCAAGGACACAACAACCCATAGACCAAATATCAACACTCCCATGCCGTCCTGATCCACTACCCGTAATCACCTCGGGAGACATATACATCGGAGTGCCGGTCATACTATTCAACTTTGTTGAAGTTGATGCTCTTGCTCTTGTTTTTCCCTTCTGCGCAATCACTTTGGCTGCACCGAAATCGACAAACTTAATAACTCCCATATGATCTAGCAAAATGTTTTCTGGCTTGATGTCGCGGTGTACAATCCCTGATTCGTGCAAATACGCAAGACCTTCTAGCATTTGCAAAGTATATACTTGGCTCACTGTTTCATCTTCAATTCGACCGTGCTCTAGCAAACTCGCTAATGAGCCTCCTTCGCAATATTCCATGAAAATAAACACCTTTTCACGATGCACTTCGACTCCAAAATATTGAACAATATTAGGATGGCTTAACATCTCTAAAACAGTCATTTCATCTTTGATAGACTTCACTATATGACGAATTGATTGTGAATCATTGAACCTAATTTCCTTCACCGCCATTACATCTCCTGTTTCCAAATTAATAGCCGCATAAACACTTCCAAAAGTCCCTCCTCCAATAAATCGACCTTGCTGCCATCGAATTGAAACATTTGATAGCGATGAAGATAAAAACATGAGATATTGCGTCTCACTGTTACTATCGTCCAGAACCTTTCCTACACTATGCTGCTCTTCCTGCTTGATTCGGCGAGATTCCTCTATCAGTTCTAGACTGGGCGCTCGCAATCTTTCGATCGTGCAGATGGCATCCTCATCATCCATATCTGCGGCTGTTAGTGGAGCAATTGCTTTTTCTTGTTTCTTGGCTTCAAGCGCAGCAGCCAGACTTGACCGGGCTCCCATAACATCAAAGTGTGAGATCAACAGGGTCATGCATCCAGCAACCTTGACTCGCAATCTCGAAAAATCTTCATCGTTCACGGCGAGAATGTTTACTCCTCGGGTCATCTGTCGAGCAAACTCCAAAGCATCCACTGAAAATTGAAACGTACGTTTCTCTGAGGCTTCGCAGTCATCACATACAAAGCTAACCCAATCAATACTTAAATAGACAAGCTTCAGAGCACAGGCAGTGCGTCTATTTGAATCAAAATATTGCATCGCTCGTTGTCCTATTTCCCGCGCAAAATTGAAAAATGAATTGACTAGATCCTGTAATCCATGTCCCTTGCACTGCTTTCGGATTACATCCACAGATGAAATGATCAACATTGCCAGCTTATAAAAATTTCTCCTGATTTTTGCCAATTCCCGGTCGATACGAGGAAAATTCGATCGCTGCTCAGTGATGACACTGCATGCGTCTCCAACGGCAGAAGTAAACCGATTTCGAGCAGCTCGCAATCTTGAACCAGATCCATCGGCGACTATTCTTAGTCTATCGGCCTTTAGGTCAATCTGTCCCTTAAGCTCAGGCAAATCAATATGAACCGCCGGTGCTGGCCATCGGAGCGGTTCTGACGAATAAATCAAAACAGCATATGAATAGGTTTCATCTTCGACACCCAGCTCAGTGCGTATGAACGGATGTACTATTGTTTGAAGCATTTCAGGTCGTGATAGCAAAGAAGAGTCCGCAATCACATAGATTTTAGAATCTTCTAAAGAAGGCGACGATACTAAGAAATGACCTGTCGCGTGCAAGTTAGACAGAATGTCCGACATTTGAAAATGCTCAAATGCATATTCAGCTGTATTTTCAAATGCATGCTCTAATATTCTACAAATACAAATTAGCGTACTGCATGAAAAAAATAGTGACACTAAATACTCACTTTGAAAATCGCAGCGATTTCCGGTGGAATCCACGCACATGTTCGATTGCTGTCAAATATGTTTTTTGAATTTCGGCAACTGGTCCAGATATCGTCGCTTTGACTTGACGATCAAAATATGACATTATACGAACCAACAGCTTAGCCGTGAGCATACTAAAGCACAAAGTTAGCTTAACTCAAACACTTCCACTTCTCTCAATTTCAGATATACCTAAATTGTTCCGCGATCTCCAAGTCCGCTCCTTCGATAAACTTACCAACGTCCTTCAAAGAATTCCACTCACCCTCGACATACTCTGCCTCTCTAAATATTCTAAGCGCTCGCTTTGTTTTGCTACCACCAAGCAATTTTCGATTCAACAGCTCCAAATAAAAGCTTAAGCCGTCTAGTAGAGTTGTATCGAAATTTTCATCAATTACTGTAGGAAGCTCCCATCCAGGTTTGAAATCCGAAAGTGTAGTGTACGATTGCTTGATGATGATAGCTTGTTGTAGAGCTACTCTATAGACGTCGAGCATTTGATCAATCATCATCATTGTAGGATTCATGAGTTTGCGAGAATAAGACAGACGATTTCTGATTATTTCTTGTATAAGACGAGTAGGGAAGTTTAAAAGCAGCAATAAGTCTTCCAGATACGAAGGTAACCGCATCTCTTCAAAAATAGGGCCTTGCTCAATTGTTGTTTGTCTAGCTTTGACGATGAGAGGACGTATCATAGTGATAATTTTTGCATCAAATACTTTCCCAAAATCATTTTCTTTGAAAATGCGTTCGATAAATGGGTCATGGTCAGTTATAGCACCATTGGCTGCATCGATTTCAGGCGTCCTAGTTAAATCCAAGTCATCATTTCCAGTCCACTTTTTCAAAGCACCGATTTGAGAATTAATGCTATCCGTAATTGAAACCCAAGAAAGCAAAGCTTCATGTCGGCGAATGAAATCAGGAGTATTAGCTATGGGGATGTCTTCCCTCATTCTCTTTGTGCTACGCCATAGAGCTTCACAGTTTTCTAGCTTGTGAAGCACATTTTTGATCTGATCTTCCGGAGAATTCGAACATTCATCTTTCCCCTGAATTTGGAAGCGCATAAAGTCTTCTAAGATATATGGAACTTCTTTACGCTGATCTTCAACAATTTTGCGTTGCATGGCAAGTGACCGGCCGCACACTTTCGCTCTAATTTCGAGCCAGACCTCAGGACTAGACAACGAGATGCCGTGCGATTGACCAATTTTGAGCTTACTTTTCTCTGATCGAACAACTTCGCCAGTAAGAACTGCGGTAAGCATAGCCTGCCATTCAAGGCGTTCTTTATTTTTGGGACTAGTAAGCTCATCGCGTTCTCGACCGACAACAGAGGGCGTCGAAATATCTGAGTCATAAAAATCTGCTCTGAAGTCGCTGCGATTTGGAATTTCCATTTGAGGGGACTCTTCCTCATCGTCCGAGTCGTTATATCCTTGCTGTGAGACGACGCGAGTGTAGTATTCGTCGTCGAGATCGTCTCGCATGCGTCTGAAATAAAACCTCTGCTGAGCCTCAAAGTCATCGGTTGCACGGGGAACATGACTATTATCTGAATTGTGAGAGTGCTGCGAATAAGGATGCTGGAATGGAGGTCGTTGTTTGCGCCCCCCGGTAGCCCGATTTGTGCTGGAAGATCGCGCTGGTCGTCGGTTAGGCTCATTTGACGTTGGGCGTCGAACTGGTGCATATGTATTTGAGGGTACCCTGACCGGAGTTGGCCGTGATGTGTGTGCGTTTGTATTCAATCCTGCCAAATTTTGCCCATGACTTGAACTTGGCCTTGAGACCGGTTCGGGACTGCCGGGACTCGGTGGGGTTCGAGAAGTTGGAGGTGAGGGAGAGCCTGATAGTGGTGAATCGGGCCGCTTTGCGGGAGACGAGAAATGGGATAAATCTTTTGAAATGGGTGCTGTTGGAACGCTCATGGTTGAACTCAAATTTGCTTAATAGTGAAAAGAATTCAAATAGTAGTTTGCAGATATTAACCAACTGTGAAGTCAGTAAGTACCGTCAACAAGATCCACGGTAGAGTTTCTGATCGTTGATTTGGGTCTCAGGATAAACCCTACAGAAAAATCTTAGCTAGTTTGATAGCAATCCACTCTATAGCTAGGCCAGGCTGTCCTACTTAGAATAAACAATAAAAATAAAGAATCTAGCTCCAAATCTTGCACGATAGCCTCAACCTGTGCGACCAATTCGCTTCAGATTTACTTGGTTTCGATGTCTTCCAGCCATGTGAAGCAACCGTCAGAGATTTCCACCAACCCCTCATACTGATACTGTGTAAATGGCAAAGAATTAGTTCTGCGTTCTCGCATAGAGACCAAATCTAATCATTTAATTATACAAATTTGTCACCAAAAATTTAAAAATCAAAACGCTAGAGTAACAGGGCCAAAGAATAAAAATAAACAAAACGCCACGCTATACCCAAACAAAAATGCCAATTAAATCATTGCTGGTTAACGGTGGCCGTCATGCGAGGCTTGATTTCAGGGAAGAGCTCTTGCATGACCTCATCGACTATCTTACAGATAATATGCAAGTTCAAAAGACGGTTCTGAAGCATCGCAAACAATCTCCGTGAAGCGTGCTTAGCATTTGTAGAGCCAACAACTTTAGCCGCCATATCTTGGACAAGTGTGTTTAACAAAAACGCGGCCTCCATTTTGGTCTTGTTCTGCTCTTTCGCACTGCGCTTCTCGGACGGGTTGCCTCGACTACCGCCGGGCCAGACTTTATCTCTGATTGCCTTTATTATCACCACGACTGTATTTTCTTCAGCTAGTCCATCCAACTGATCTCGGATTTTACTAGATGAAATTAGCTGGGTGCGTAATTGATAAGATTAGAATAACATACCGTTCAATCGTGCCGCCCAATAGTTGTTGCAAAACAACCACACTTGCTCGGCCACGCAGCCAATTATTACTCTTATTTAAATCAAAAAACTCCAAAAACAAATCGCAGATAGGCTTAATAAACGGGACTTCCCCTGATTTTCCGAGCGCAACATCGTCGTAGGAGTTTAACTCCGACTCGACCTCGGATATGTCACGATGCTCGCCCGAACCAAAATAATTTGACTCCACCGGCATCGATTTGATAGATCCAGGGGCGTTATTTTGTGTCCCAGCAGACAAAGACTCACTCCAAGTGCTCCCTGGCCTTGACATCATACTTGCTTCTCCACTACTGTTCGACCGGTGATGCATGATTGTTGAAGTATCATCCGCAATGGGGTCCCTTCCTGACATAATAGATGCTCCGCTAGAGGCTGTAGGACCTGCTACAGAAGAACTCATCAGTCCTCTTGGTAGTTGCCTCATAGCTGCTGCCGCATTATACACCGAGCTGGCACCCGGAAGATTTCCAAATATATCATCCATGCCGTCAGACAGAGTATTATATAACTTCGTCACAAAAGCTCCAGACTGTCGACGACTGGCCATAGCGGGGCTATCTCCGTTAATAGGAGGATAGTCACCAAGAGTTGCAACTCTCGATAGATCTGCCGCAGAATCATCTGAAGATAAAAGCCCTTGGAATTCTTGCGATGAAAGAAATGATCGCAATTCGCGGCTATGACAAACTTCAGGGATTTGAAGTAACGACTTCAAATATGCCTCCAATGCATTTTTCCTGCCTTCGATAAAAGACCGCTGAGATTTTAACACAGCTACTCCCTTCTTTGGGAATAAAACATCGTTCACAGCAGGGAACCGCCGGCGTAAATGTTGATTCAACTGGAAAAACTCACTATAGCGGCGAGCGACGATCCATCCTGCTGTAACAGATCCATCGAATCCAAATCTCTGAACCTCAATAATATAGAGTGCATATGGCCGACCTCGTTCAGATCCACTAACAGTAGAATTTATTCGAACTGTCGAACGACCCTTTGAGGTTAGTTGATGTTTTACAAACTCACATCCCTACAACTTACATAAAGGCCATTATCAGTTTCTTGTACCATGTACTGCTGTCGTTGTAGCTCTTTTCTTCTGATCTCACGCTCGACACTAGCTTTAGATTTTTTCAAGATCCGAAGACTGGCGACATTATTTGTCAGCTCAGCCTTTTTTACAAGAGTTCCAAGCACAGCGTCTTGATTTATCAGTTTGTTTATGTCATCCGAAATATACTCTATAGCCTCGGTCAATCCCAGATCACCGGGATCAGCACGATGAACTGAAGTACTATCATCCACGAGATCTCGATCTGTATCTATGTCATCTTCATCAGATAAGCTTTCATCGTCCGAAAAAATCTCTTTGGTGGCTTCTTCGAACAGCGCACTTTCGTGCGGAAAAATATTGCTCTCGCTTTCGTTTTGCTTCACACCAAACAAATCTGGCTTTCGGTCCGTTAAAGATGACCTTGACGAAATCGATTGCGCTGAAGTTGTTCCTTCAGCAGATTCTTGTGTTATGCTTTGAGCGGATTCAGTCAAAGACTGCTCTGCCTGTGGATCAATCACATCAAAATTTGCATCGGGGTCAAAATTCGACAGAGCTTTCAAATTCGAGGAAGTATCGGATAGACTACTACTCGCATCGTCCGCAGTTGGGCGCGAATGAATGATATCGTCAACTGCAGCCTGCATCGCTTCTACCACATCTTCGGGTGGTTCAACTGTCAACGCGAGGCTATCACCAAACAAATCATTCTTTAGAGGATCTGAGTCTCCATCGGTTCTGCTATCAATTAACTCAGTGCTGCCGATCATGTCGTCTGACAGACCAATGTGGTTGTCATTCATGCTACTTCCAGGTGCCTCGAGCTCTGGTCCAGTAGATGTGATATACTTGAGAAAAATATCAGATTTTCGGAATTTTGGTAAATCCTCTTCCTCTATAAATTCATATACTTTTTTCTGTGCTCTAAGAATAGCTCGGCGAGCAAGTTGATATTCTTTGGATGTACTATTTCCATCTTTCAAAAATGATTTCACATCAGCCTTCAAATTTTCCGGAATATTCAGTAACGGATCAGAAAAATAGGACTCATAGATCTGCTGGATGTCCTCTTTATCAGCCGGATCGAAATCTTCAGATGCAAGAGTTGTATCGTTTTCAGTATCCCCGTCTTCGATGTCGTCTTCTAAAGGATTTTTAAACCCATTCACGACAATCCAAAATTGAATTAGTACTGTTCGGTGTTGCCTGTCCATGAACTCCATGAAATAGGAAAGGCCAGCCGCACTATTAACGAGCTGTTGAACCGAGTAATTTTCTCGAGGATCGCTCGCTAGCGGAGTTTGACCAGGTGAAATGCTAGACGGCAATCGTGTCATTTTCTTTCTGCTCGGGGTTAGATTTTCGTTTGTCAGGTCGGTTATACGAGACTCGATCACTCGTTGCGCGTTTTTTAACCGTCGGACATAAAGTTCATCTTTTCCGTCCTTAATTGCACGCTTGAGCTGGATTGTAATATCATATCTAAACCTCCGAGCGTCTGACAATAAGGTGACACGCCTTAAGCCTCTGATTAGCTTTTCATAAGTTCGCTCATCCGACTTTGTAGTCAATCTAACGAGAGGTTGCTGGCTTTTGGAAACAACGGCGTGCTCATCAAGTGCTGCACGTAACTTCTGGACAGCTTTGCGGTCTTGTAGAATGGAACTAGCATATTTCTCAATGAGCTGGTTCCAAGTATCTGGCTCTTCGACAGCAGATATAATTGGTAGAATTACCGAACACGAGACAACGTCTTGAACCAAGATGAACACCGAACGGGATTGAGCCTCTCTCTCAGGTAAGACGTATTGTAAAACCGAACCGACAAGTTTTTTAATCCATTCCCGCTCCGCTAGCTTGGGATCTGGGGACATGAGAGAAGCGGCGGAATGCAACTCTCCGTTATTATATTTCGAGGCAAGAACGTTATCTAATTCATGTGATTCAGTGTACTGTTTGTTTAGATGCTTGCCTCGAAGAGACATCTCCGCGGTCGCAAATTCAGATACATGTCGAGTGATAATAGGAAGAATCTTTAGTATTACAAATTCGGCAATATCAATTTTCAAAAGACGTTCTCGCACTTGGTCGAGAGCAAATCGGATTGTATTTTCGACTTGAGAAGGAAACGCGGAATCTTTGAAATGACCCGAATACCATGGCGTAATGAAGTCGCGCATAATGTAACTGATGACTTCTTCCAGGCATTCCGATATTTGCTCGGACTCGCTGACTTGTATTTTCGGGCAGACGTCCTTAGCGAGTTGTTGGAGTTCGGCGGCGAATGCGGCCTGATTGATGAATGCATATGAAGGGAATCTAACACGTCTATACTTTCGTAGACTTTCCGTTCGAGGCGATGACCGTTTATAAAAATATCCGACCGCAGTAAGGGACAATAGCGAGCAAGTGAAGACTCCAAGTATGAACGCCTGGAATGCGACCTGAACGGTATGGTTGGTCCAAATAATGGATCCAATAATAGCCATGAGTGCTCCGCCGTATGCCAGCACAGGCATTGGCAAATCTAGCACCTGCATGGTACCTGTTAGAGTTATATGTAATCAAAATAACAGACAAAAAAAAGACAAAGATATTTATGTTGATAGCAAGAACAAGAATAATCAAATCATGCTTTAAGATGACTTGTGAATACTTTGATATCCGGTACCTCCTCTACCCGAACCTTATCCGATCAGGTTGCCAATATCAAGTAATAGAGATCCAAATTTCACAAGAACTCAACGATAAATTGCACAATATTATTTGTACATCAAGCTAGAGCTATATTGAATGGATATATTTGTTCAATATTTACTCAATTTTGATTTTGGCTGGCGAACTGGATTGAGGCGCTTATTCTGGGACCAGG
This sequence comes from [Lipomyces] oligophaga, assembly GCF_038497815.1. Classification (NCBI taxonomy): domain Eukaryota; kingdom Fungi; phylum Ascomycota; class Lipomycetes; order Lipomycetales; family Lipomycetaceae; genus Lipomyces; species [Lipomyces] oligophaga. The sequence goes on along the minus strand of NW_027117785.1, from coordinate 398,464 downwards.
AGTCCGGACTCGCCTTCCAGTTGCTCTATCTTCTAGCATTTAAGATGCATACGTCAAATACAAATTATGTTCATATTTGCTGTCGTAAATATGGAAGCGGGCGAGGTAGTCTGTGGGAGTGCGAGAAAATTGCAGTGCCTTATATGTAGTCGATATGATATGTGATGAATTGTATTTAGTTAGCCTAGAAGATTTGGCCATTCCATACGATTCCTAATTGGAATTTCTAGAGCTGATAATTGTATATGATCAATAGATAAGGCAGGAAGGCCACGATAATACAACAGTTTTGTCTAGTTAAAAGCTGTTGGTTGCAGCGAAACTGATCGAGAAGGAAAGTAGGAATTGTAGACATCAGGTTGCCAGATTTGCTTGAGAATTGTCATAGACTAATCACAGAATATTTCATAATTCAAAATAATAGGAAAATAAAAGTCATTTCCAGTTACATCTTCAGAAAAGTATCATCGACAAAGCTATTCCATTTCCAGATTAATTGTATCGCTTTCTTTTCTACATTCTATATTTCTAACCTCGCTCTACAGGAAGAGCACGAAGAAATAGCATAATTGACTTTTGCAACGTCAATCGAACAGAGTGAATATCAGCGCTGCGATCATTGGTAAAATTTGCTAATCGGCTGGGCCGCTGTCTCGTTGGTTTTTTTTCGTTTGCTAGGCACAATAAATTAAAAACGGTATTTTTGGAGCCGTACAGAGAAGCAGATTGCTCTTCAGACATCAAAAATTACAATGAAGTTTCGTCGAACTAAATAGCTTCCAATCGATTTCAGCCTTGCATATGTCTTGAATACTGCTGAGGGACTTGAATTGCCAAGCGGACACAGTACAATGTAGTGAGTGTTTAAACTACTTCAGGCATGATACGGCATCGTGCGAAAATCAGCGAATCTCAGAAAACACAGGAAGTGCAAGCATAGGTATAGAAAGCAACTTGCTTGACGTCGGAGATTCCAGCGGAGCTCCAAATATTGAAAAGCAGATGCGATACATTAGAATACTGGATTCAACAAAGGAAGTCAGCGCTAGTAGAGTAAATCCGTTGACGGACAAAAAAAACACGTTGTCGATAAGCGCGTGCAGCAAATCGTTTTTGCATACTGGTTTTCGCGGGAAAAAGTCTAGACACAAGTCACATAAATTTTGGCCGCTGGATGCGCAATCGTATAGTTGCAAAAGAATTTGAAACGAGCTAGTGAATTAGATCAAAAGCGTACAAATCTAGATTCATGCATGCCTGCCCGGACAGCAACAGCTGGTAGTCAGGTACATCCTCATTCGAGGTTGTAGTGCTAGTACTAGTGCTGTTACTTCGACCAGGCGCTAACCATACGGCTCCGGAACTAGGATCCGGATAGAATTTTTTTTGACGGTAGGAATTTGGCGCGGATTTATATATATTTAATTGACCTGGGGTTATTCGGTCGTGGCTAAGTGAGGTTAGTAACGCCGTTTTCATTGGCAGGCTTAGTCCAAGTTGTCTTGACTCTCCGTTCTCTCCTTGCGCGTGTTCGGATGTGTTTGTGTAGAATAAGTCAGCTTCCCCGCCATTATGGTTACTATCATCCAGATTGGCAGTATCAACATAAATATTGTTGCTATCAACAATATTCTTAAATTTACTGAAGCAAGGGAAGCTATTCCCAAACAAGATACGAACCGAATCAGCACCGTTCCTGGTCCCCATATCCATCCATCCAGCCTTCCACATGGGCCGAGCCTATTCCACCATTTCTAGTCTCATTTCTTCCGCAGAAACTTTACTTGCTTTTTCTGTCTCCGTTTTGAGTTTCTCCTGGCAATACTACGACAATCAGCACTTCTGTACGCTCTTTTAACTCGGCTACTAGAGCAATCGCTCGAGCTTTTTCATATTGTCCGACTCAGTCTTCGATAGCCGAACTCGGCTACAAGTTCGGCAAATTTATATATTCTTACAAGACCTGCTCTATCACTCCACGCCCCAATATTAGGTACAAATCCTAGGTGCAAATCCTAGTTGAATACGATTAAGTTCTAGACAGTAAATATGTATGGTTGCGTAATTACGGAATAGCCGTCGATTTGTCACCTCTGGTGGCCCGCTATCTGGCTGTCCTCATCCTCCTTATTTACGTCATAGGGGCCGCCAATTGAAAAAAGAATGACACGGTCTACGCAGATCACCCACACTTATCCGGATCAGCCTGGCGGCGGCTGCAAATTGCAAACTCGGCTGTACCCTCAATCTAATAAGGAATTACTGATTCTGTAGCTTGAAAGTAACAAATAAATCTCCTAATACCTACAACGGATTCAGCACTGGTTCATCGATTTACTCCAAATAAAAATACAAATATTAACTGGCCGAAACCATAACCAAAAGAAATAAATAACATAACATAAAAATTACACGTATGAAACAAAAAAATTCATAAATATCAAATAAACTTCGCTTTTCAGTGCTTGTGGTACTCCTTTAAAATATTGTTCATTACTTCATATCCCCGCGCAACAAATCCCCATCGGACATCCTTTAAAAAACACACAGAGAGTGCTACTAATCCTATAACCAGCTGTCGCCGCTCTGATGGGCTGATATCAGGTTTGAATACGGCAGTGACTGTGGTGGTCGGAACCGACCCGGAAGAAGATCCGACTCCTCCTCCACTTGGAATACCTCCCACTAATGGAATCGAGCCGCTACCGCTCGATGCTGCAGGCATCAGACGAGGCCGTTTCTGCACTGTGGGATGAAGATGGTGATGCATCGCTCGAGGCGGCAGCGAGGAGGTAGAAGATGAGGATGAAGAAGACGGTTTCACATTAGCTAGTGTCGAAAACGGCCGTTTCGCACTCGTGTTTCCCGCCTCGTCTGTCAATGCGAATACTGAAGGTGGAAGTGAGGCACTAGACATCATATGCCGAAAAAAGAGTAAGGCATCCTCGCGAGCAACGTCTCGTTTGATCGTACCATCTTCGGCAAAATATTTCTTGCTATCTCCTATCCATCCCGGAATATTCGATTCGCCGTCATTATAGCATTCATACGACCAGATCGTGAGTGATGCTAAATAAACTCCCCAAGGGATGTGAACAGCCTGGTCGAGAATTGCCTCATTCTCAGTGACAGCTCGCATAAACTGAAGTGAGTACCAGGTTGCCAAACCGCCATCATCTGAATTTGCCCATTGTCGTACCGCTTTCGAGGAATTCTCTCGATCAATCTCCCGAATCTTCCGTCCTAGTACGTTAGGAGAACCTGCATTGATACGTAAGCTCATTGTGTCAACGTGTAATGCCAACAGTCCGAGTTGAAACATCGCCCAGTTAGAGCAAATCATCGGCGAATTTGACGCGTAATTATTCATTTCCGGTATCATCATAACATTCGGAAGTCCAACCGCTCGAACTACCGTACTATTGATCGGCGGCATATTGGATTTGCTCAACTGATAATCGAAATAATCCTTCCAATTTTTGAAAGAGGCTTCGAGCCGCGTTTTGAACTCTCCCATACGTCGCTTGGATACAATTCCCATATCAAGCAGTCCTCGCCATTGCATATCCCAGCAGATGCTAAGAAGTCCATGTAAAAGAATGAAGCAAGAAAAGGGCGAAAAAGTCGCCAAATGGAATTGCATCTGATCATCAGTAGAAAGACGAATCAAATGCTTCAAACTATGCAAGAAAAAAGGCCAGGTAACTTCCTGATTGGTAGTAGAACTCGATCCTTGAGCGTTCTGTAACTTCGCTTGCTCCTGCGCCTGAGGTGGTATCATACTATCCTTAGTGTCGAGTAGACGAGAACGCGTAATGTTCTCTCTAGACAAGTTGCTGATTTTCGCTGCTTCTCGCTGTTCCTTGTACTTCTTTATGAATTCTAGGCCATTCGGGGCAGCCCAGCATGCATCTGTCGAAGGCAATTCCAGTCGCACTTCAAAAGCAGATAGAATAGGACTGTGGCGAAAAAGTGTTGCATGCTGAGTATCGCAAACAAACGCAAAAAAGGCAGTCCTAAAACAGAACAATCATTAGCTCACCAAAAGCAAATTTCAATCGATATACTAACCGCTTTGTTGTCTCAAATATAATCCATTCGTGCCATTGCTTATCAGCCAGTTCCTGATCCGTAACTTCTCGAATATCTGGTTCCTGGGTGCCCTTTAAATAGCCCGAGAAATGCATCATGGCAATATTGGTTCCATGGAAAAACTGCGACATATCATATTGAACCGAACTTCCCAGCATCTTGTCGAAATAGTTCGTCAAAAGCAATGTCTGATGCACCCACAGCGGTACCTGCGGCTGATCACCAATCATCAAGAAGACAATATTTCTAAACTTGCGATGAATAGCAATAGCCAAGCTGCATGCTTTAGGATCATTGGAATAGGCCATGCCGATTGTAACAATAGCGATCAGCAATGGTGCCTCAACATTATTCGAAACAAAGGTGGGATTATGGAAAATTGGATACAATGGGTCAAAATGAATCCAGTACAGCTCCAGGTACTTTTCAATCGAATCCAGCGAAAACTGAGGAGTATCAGACTTGACCTCAGGAACAGGAGCTAAAACCTCAACCATTTTAGCATGAGTTTCAGAACTAATAGAGTTATTCATCTGCCGCGCGCGATACTGATCGGAGGGAAATTGGCTAAATGGAGATGTTGAACGCTTCTCGGAGAAGTCAGGAGGTGATGTTGCTTTTTCTGGCGAATCTGAAAGTACAGTATTTCCTGAGTCATTGTCTCCTGAGCTGGAGGATATGTAAGCGGACTCACTTGACTGATCTGATTTTAGAGATCTTTGTTGCAAAACTTGCTCTGCGAAACTACCCTTCTGACTTTCTTGTTTGATATTTACAAACTGTTGTTCTTCATTCTGCCGCTTCAATGTCTGTTGATGCTGGAAATCTTGCTGCTGTTGCTGGAGTTCAACAGCGTGCTCCTGCAGCTCGAACTGGCGTCGATCTTGTTGCTGCTGTATCAAAAGTTGGGCATGTTGTCTGCGCATTTCGTCGAGATTTGGTGAAGCATATCCGACCGAATACAAATAATTCTCGGTTTGGTCTTGTGCATTCGGAAAGATAGCAGAACTGTTATCTGCTATAGGAATAGTATTTATGGTGTCCGGATGTTCTTGATCAGTGACAAGGTCCTCAGGCGGGCTGTCACCCCAAAACTCTGGGCCAAAAAGCCAAGTATAATGATCGGACAAACTTAAATCAAACGAATCGATGGAAAACGAAGGCCATTCCGAGTCTGCAGTCGCATATAAATTAAATTGCGTGGTCATATCTGCGGACTTGGGATTCGCGTCCGGCTTCCCTACAGATGTCATACTGACTGGCATCGAAAATGAAGGGTCTGGACTTGGCTGATGCTGATTTAGCATAATAGCTTCAGTGTCTGCTTTGTGCTGTAAACTATGATTCGGAGAGACAGGAGTGGACGAGTAGAAAGTCGCTTGAGGTGGATTGGGATTTGCTATCTGGCCAAGCTGATTTGACGGCACGTTATGTATCTAGAGAAGGCGTTAGAATTGATTCCTGTTCGAAAATTCTAACTACTAAAATTATACGTACCTGTAAATGATGAGTCTGTGAGGTAAATGCTGGCAAGGGCGAGGTATGTTGCGATAGTGGGTGAGCAAACGATTGATGGCTATGACCATGGTGATGATGGTTGTCATGGACTATATGTCCCCCAGAGGAGAGGCTTGCAGAAATTGGTGCTGACGGCGGTGCTGGAGAAGCGGATGTAGACTGCGGAGCGGAAGAGACCAATATAGGACGAGATGAGCTTGATGTCGACATGGTGAGAGGGGAGAGTAGTCTTGCGGGTAGCGGATTGCGATCATTGTTCAACGAGACAGGAGGACACAGCGGCGGGGGAGGAGTCAGAGCAGATGTAGGAGGCGCAACTGCGGATGGATTTTCGACAGGTGGTGGAGGAAATGGTCCAGCCAGAGAAGTTTCCTGCAAAGGAGGGAGAAGCTCGGATTTATTTGGAAACTGTGAGGCTGTCGCAGGGTCTACACCGAGATTGTGTGCAATGACGACAGACTCGGCAGTTTGACCAGACGAAATGGTAGTGAGCCCTCCTAGAGCAGGAACGCCGCTGATGGGATTAATTACATCTTGTGAATTTGCAGCAGCAGCGGCGGCTGCCATGCGCTGCATGGCTTCTCGCTTCTGTCGTTTCTCGTGTGCTTTAGTAGACATATGCTTCTCGAGAAGATCCTGACGGGCAAACTGAGACGGACATACCGGGCACTGAAAGGGTCGGACATCCAAGTGGTTAACAGCATGTCGAGCGAGATAGTCTTTGCGGTTAAAAGTCTTGCCGCAGCCTGGATGCGTGCAATGGAACTTGCGATCCGGACCAGGCTTTGCAGCAGCCGGTGGAAGGGGAGGGAGTGGGACGGTAGGCACAAACGCAGAAGCGGGTAGGTTTGCTCGATTTCGCCGTGCAGCGTTAGCCTGACGACGAGAGCCGATGGATTTCGACGAAGACGAATGAGACATGTCGCAGACTCGATTGGAGCCGGTCCGAAGGGAGCAGCGGAATGAGAACAGAACAAGTGTATGGAGGTGAGTAAAAATGAGACCGCAGGAGCGCTATGTGAGATGGGAAGGAAACCGACGGGTGCGAGACAAACTAAGCGAAATTCCAGTTCATGAGCAGAGCAATAATAGTGTGACGGCCGGAGGCAAGAAGCATACAATCCGGAGCAAAGAGTCAAAACAAGCAGATAGGAAAAGACGGAAAGAGAGAATCGTGACGAGATCGAATGGGAGAGGTAGCTGACTTCGAAATACACGACAAGGGCCCTGAACAGGCGCGCGCTGCAGGCTGGACAAAGGAAAACAAAGTAGTGATAGACAAGAAGAAAGTTAGAGCAGCCGGGCTCGATGAGATGAGATGGGAGAATAAAGTGGGGTGATGTATTTATTTGAGCGTAGTAGGTAGTAGGTTAGATTGAGGACAAGCCGGAGAAAAGAGAGGAAGAGAATGGAGATGATGAGCAAAACAAAGATGGTAGCAGACACCTTTAATCGAGAAGAGCAGGAAATCTAGAGTGAATTATTGTTGATGTATATTTTGGGTTCCCCGGCGAGGAGAGCTAGGACGAAGAGGATGAAGACGCGATGGGCCACCACTACCACCATTACCAGCACACAATTACGCGCACGCAAATAGATTAACGGGACTAAACTTGCTTTAGTGCTGTGATTATTGTTCTTAGTTTCTACTACGGGCCAAATACAGAATCTCTACCGCACATTAGGACACAGACAGCGGTAGAGAGAGCCGTAGTGGAAAGTACAGCGGGCGTTGGAAGAAAAGCCGTTCTTGAGAGTAGGAATAGTTAAAAACCCAGGTACATTCATTTCAGCTGGACATGTGGAAAATTGTGCTCGTAGATCTTTCCAGTGGTTTTTGTGATTGCAGCTGGTAGTTTGATACGGAGAACGATCAACAAATTGCTATGTCGAAATCATTGTAGCTGTAAAGTGGCAGACGAGCTAGCAAGAATTCGAAAGTAGATTTGTGTCGAGGGAGCTTTTTACAGATGCATACCGCGCCAGATTACATACTACTCTGCGTGTGTCGCCCGGCTGACGGTCTATACGTTCTCTGATAATTGTAGACAGCTAAGATTAACTAAAGTACATGCTAGTTAGAGTTCGGATAACCTGGATGTGCATGCACGAAGGAGGTACTCTCGTATATTGGACCTCTCCTTCGGTAGCTACCCCCTTCGCTCCGCCGAGCGAGCAAAAAAATGAGCCCTTGCTATCATAGCAAGATGAGGAAGATGATGTGCCTTGAAACTTTGTTTGTGTTTCTGATTCTAATATCCTCCGTTTGCGGACAAATAACGGTCGCTGGTATGATGATGCTTTGCCCTCTCGGTTCAACGTTACCGGATTTATGCTCTCGATTGTAGTTAGACTTGCGGTTGGCGCTGGGCTAGGAACTGCGTTCCTGCCTCTGATATTGGTGTATGCGTCTCTGTCTGCCGGGCCGCTTCTGGTATTATCCGCAGACGACTGCAGCCCGTCCAGCGAAAAATATTCGAAGGACGAAGAACGTGAGAACGTGAGAACGTGAGAACGTCTTTCAGCCAGAACGATGGAAACATCTACATGAACGGGAAAGCATTTCCTACTCAGGGCGGCCCGTAAACCGAATCTGGCGTAGCCAGCACAAGCTACTTATGCTAGTCGATGTTGGACGGTGTTGGACAGCCAGACAACCAACCTCCAGAAGAACCAAATCGACAAAGCACCATTGCCTGTTTGCCTGACATCCAGCCAGAGATCGTCAGACCGTCAGAACCGTCTGAACGCAGGCAAGCAGCACAAAGCAAAACAACAAGTAGTCCCTGAATCACGGCTGCTCAGAGCGGCGCACACTGGGAAAAACGCAGGTAGCCTGCTAAACACTCTTTCTACAATCGATTCTGTTCTGAAATATGACTTAATGCAAACATTGTTAATAACCTCTGCACCTGCACTATCCTTCAACATCCAACATATGTCTGGCGGGCCGAACCTGCAGTTTAGCTTCTGCTTACCATGTTCGCAAGCCCTTTACTTTTTCTAATTTCTCCACCCAGACGTATTCTCCGCGGAATATTCGCTTCTCAAACTATGACGTCGCTTATGGGTTGATGGGTCCAGGATCGGTGGACGCACTGGAGACCGCCGCTGGCTATTCCGACTGATCCACCGTACACATACAGGCTGTCAGGCATGGAAAGGGCCTTCGAGGAGTCGTAGAGAATGCTCTGCAGTATTGGCCCTGCTTGTCGTTGTCGTTGTCGTAGTAGTAGAAATCGGCTACGTTTGCAGTAATGGTAGCCCCGAGTCTTCTCCGGCGCTCTACCGTGCTTCCAACGGGCTTCTGGTCCCAAACAGGCAATCTGGCTGTTTCGACTTGTCGACTGTCGACTGTTGGCAGTTGGCGGTTGGCAGTTGGCTGTTTGCACTATCATAGACTCTCTGGGTGCGGTCAATTCTTCAGCCAGCAGCATCTTGGCCGGACTTCTCTCGTTCTTGCGCAACCGATCTGGCCCAAAGAAACTGTTGAACTTTCCCTACCATCGCAAATCTTCTTTGGGGAACGATTGCTATTATCAGTACCTACAACCGCAGTGGATCGCCGTTGCACTCAATTCAGCGGCCAATTATTCCGTTGCGCTGCAATTCAAACCATTCTCTATGGTCCAAATTGCTTCCGCACGCCTGGTATAAGCTTGCACATCTGCACGCCTGCTTGTACATAGGCCAATCTAGTCGGCTGCACCCACATGCCCCCACATGCTCACTCTCACCTAAAACAGAATGACGAAACTCACTCACGCTCTTAAATCTCATCCCAACATGTCGTCAACAGTAAATTAAATATTCAAAACTAACCAGATTACATGACTCCCACCCCATTCCCGCCATCCACAAATCCCCGAGCCAGAAAAACTCCCAGCCATCAGTCCCACAGCCACGACCATCTATCGAACAGACCGCTGTGCTCACTCGACGGTCGCACAATCACGAGTTGACCGCATGGATAGGACACTCGCCAACTCCCTTCTTCTCAAACCATGCCTTGATGCACTTGCGATGATACACGCATAAACACTCCAGCCGAGCAACAACGTCTCCGGCCTTGAAATCCTCAAAACATATTACACACTCTTTGCCAACTTGCGATCCATCCAGCCGGTAAACAACCATTCTGTTACGCCGATGCTGCTGCTCCGCGGCTCCGGAAAACGTTGCCTTGGTTAAACAGTCGTTGATATGCTGCTCTCGTTCCTGCTCCGACTTCATCTTCTTCAACCGAATCCCGCAAATTGGGCACAGCTGCTCGTCATCCTCCTCCTCTACCTCCAATATGCGACTAGTCGATCCGACCGCTCCTGCTCTTCCTCCCTCTCCTCGTCCAGCACCTCCTCTTGGTGCTCCCGAGTCATCGTTATCGCGCCGCGATACTAATCGAAATCCACTCCGATGTTGCGTAGCACTTCCAGTACCACTCGACCGCCGTCCTGACTCTGGAATTGTACTTTCAACCGTACACGTTTTGGTCGCTCCCAATGATACTCCCAGACCCTCGTCATGCCTTCCGCCGTGACCTGTATTTGTATCGCTTGACGATGGCAACGACGACGATGAAGATCTCCAGCCGCCAACGAACCTAAATGCAGACGTCAGTCTGTTCGTCGCGCTGGGTGCCGTAGTAGCCACTGTCTCGATCGTAGTTGCCGTCGAGCTCGCACTCGCACTGCCACCCGCATTTCCGGTCGAGCTAGACGTGCCCGAAATAGTAACAGGTTCTGCAGAACTATTCGATGTCGCTCTAGAGTCCAAAGACATAGACTGTCGTAAATGCGTCGCTGCAGCACCACCTGTCGTCCGTCGTCGACTGCTAACGTTATTGTTTATCACCATCGGACTCGAAGGGGCCGACGAAGAAGACGAACCTGGGTACCCAGAAACATCTTCACCTATATGTCGAGGAACTTGCATCAAAGCCCCCTTTGAAAACAGGCCGCCATTTGGCGAAGAGCTTCTTTGTGATCGGCCATATGCGAGCAAAGTCTCAAATTGACCTCGATCGGGAGTATGAGGAAATGAAGAGTACGTTTCCGACAACTGAGTCGAAGAAGAATAAGCTAAAGAAGCCGCCCTAGTATCTGGTTCTCTGATGCAGTCATCGCACACTCGAAGAAGTGTGCCTGGATGTTCTGGCTCTCGCTGGTAAGGTGATAAAACATAAGTCCCTGGCGGAAACGGTATGAAGTTATTCGAACAGGATCCACAGACAACACGGCCACAAATTCTTAAAAATGAAAATCAGCCATCCATTCATTGCTCAAATTCCATATCCCTGCTTACCTGCAATGATGTCGTCGAAAGAACAGTCCAAATGCTCGATGGCAGTATGGGCAATGTGATACTTCATTATCGTGTTGCCACGGGGGAATGACTACTTCTGGACCATCAACATCGTCTGGACGTTCTTGGTCCTCGCCGTCAGTACCGCGCAGCTCTAGTTGATGCGATTGATATGGTTGGTCAAAATCATGTCCTTGATCGTGCAGCTGCTGATCCCGCGTCTGGTCAGATTGGGGAGCCAGCCTACTGATCGCCTCCACAGAGGACGAGCTCTGCGGATCTAAAATTGTAGTAGACAACGACGTGACGGGCGGTCTTGATTTCGATATCAGCGGTCTATAACTTCGTCGTAAAAAATAATGAGATAGTCGATGACTACTAAATCAAACAAGTTTATTCTGGATTATCAGCACGACTACTGTGTTGTTATCAGCGTCCCAGTTGCACATGCGAACGTCCCAGAATATTCTTAAGTGCTCAGCAAAAACACAATGAAATTGTCGATCGCCAGTATCCTCTGAGCAATTAACAGTAAGGCGAGTCCCTGGAAATCCCCCACAATACAAAAACAGATGACCCTTCCAAGATACGATTAGATCCTGGTTGGTGATCATCCGCTGTTAGAACTTGCTTCGTTAGGACGGAAATCGCGGGCGGGTCAAGGCTGGTGCGCTGCGGGGCGCCACCTCGTGGCGGTGTGCTGCCTAGAAGAGATAAATGGATGGCTACGCAATTTACCCTCATTATTTGTCTTTACAAATAAGAAAACAATCCATGGATGGAATAATATAATGCAAATTGAGATAATATATACAAATAAAATATTACAAATGTTCAGAACTGATATGTATCTTGTCCCACTGGAGGCGGTAATAAAACGAACACGCCTTGGCATTGATCGGCTTCATAGAATTCACGGCAGACTATGAAGTCACCAGGCTTTAAGTCACCGCGTCCGTTCAACTGGACGTCAACGACAAGATTATATTCAAAACACAGGCCAGTCATTATTCCTTCCTCGTAGTTGTTCTCAACCAAAAGGACTGTTAATCGCAGCATGCCATGGTCGCTTAGATATTGCAGATACTGGGAAAGAATCCATTTTGACGACTGCCGCTCCAGTCGCGTGTGTTTCATTGCGATCGGCTCCAGTTCGTTCACCAAGGACTCAAGCTCCTGTTTTGTAAATGTTGGGTTCTGCTCGCCTCGGATCACAGATTCGATTTGCCAATGCGCAACCATATCGAAATATCTCCGCAACGGCGACGTGGCACGAACATAACCTTCTTTGATTCCAAGATCCATGGCCGGTCCTACTTCAGTACTTGTCGATACAGCAGTAGGATAGAATGCTCCGGGAAACTCCAAGTATGAAAACCCACTTTGCCGGTATTTGATTTCTAAGCCGTAGTTTTTCTCATTCTCATTACCTCCTAGCCGGTATGGCTGCGAAAGTCCATGTTCTGCTGAGAACCGAGCTGCAATTGAATTTGCAAGCACCATAAATTCCGAAATCACATACGGTGCAACCGTGGGGAGTTTAAACAATTCCCAGTTAGCGGCCGTCTGTCGTAATTCCTGCTGATCCAATATCTTTTGCGAGATCGTATCGACATCTAAAGGTGCTTTCAAAGCGAACCCAGGAATAGACGCCGTTTGACCTCCGTTCTGTGCGCGCCTTCTTCTTAATATCTCCGAATATTTAAAGCACAAATTCAAAATATCTTTGTCGTGGGTAGTCAAGACCTTCTCGGTATTTGTATGCTTGATAAGCTTCGCCTCCAAAGGCGCCGAATAGGCTGCAGGATATCCGCTATCCTCAAACGAATAATCCCAGCCCATGGCTAGGTCGAGGTCCCTATACGTAACACTCTTCACGTTCCTCACAATGGACGACCGCACATAATGTTGCAAGATCTCCCCATTTTCGTTTATTCTGGCTGAAAAAGTCAAAGCAGTGATCGGCTTACCACTTCCATCTGATACCAGTCCAACAGCGGTTGAAAATTGTTTAGGAAGTAATGGTCGACTAGCCTCGTGCAAATAAATCGTTTTCACTCTTTTTCGAGCCTCGATACAAAATGCATGATCAGGCGATACATATGCGGTTGGATTAGCAATATGAACGTGGATCCAAGTAGTTCCATCCGAATGCTGCTCGAGAGAAAATCCGTCGTCAATTTCTTCTGCATCAGCTGAATCAACACAATACACGGGTAAGTCCCCAAAATCAAATCTATATTTTTCCATATTGTCCTTAAAATTGTGAGCAAAGTTAGTACTTGGCTTTTCAGAGTCTAACCGCCGAGACCATTCCGTCTTATTCTCTAGCGCACCCGCTAGCAGCCTGTTTTCCATCTGCAAATTCTGCCATCTACCACAGATGCCGATTTCATACAAAAATTGATGTGCAATATCGGTTGTAAATATATCGCAGTCCCACATATCAATCGATCGTAAAAGTTTCATGACCAGGGATGTCACTGTCGAGTCTGATCGACCTTCCATTTTGAGGATGATAAATTGTTTGGTCAATTCAATAAATGCAAGATCTGCCTTCGTAAACTGAACATTCGGTCGCTTATAATTCTCGACATCTGCGCTTCTCCGATAACTCGTTATGAGTTTACGGCACTTTGTTACAAATGATTGTAATTCTTCGTTGTCGGGATCTCGCAAACTTGCAATAGCCTTGTTCATCATACCCAACGACCGACGACTTCTTGCTACATACTCTAGATAGTGTCTATGTCCCGGTCCCCGTTGGAGCCATCGGATGTTGTCAGCTTCCAAGATCAAATGGACTGCGCAGTATAAGGCGCTAGGCAGATATTCTTTATCAGGGGGTGAATCCAAGCCGGAGGTACTGCCCGTAAAGATCTCGTGAACTTTAGCCGCTATCTCGTACAGGGTATATACTTTATCTTCATCAATATGAGAAAGTGTGTCATAGATTGTTTGTCCGAAGGGCAAAAAGTTCGTTTGGATTCTCTGTGTTTGAATTGTAAATTGTCGCAAGAGCTTACAAACGCCCGCAGTCAAAGTCGGTGGTGCGACAAGAGCGTGAACAGATCCGGCATCAACAGGCGGATTGGAAGGATCGGAATCTATCAAAACATTTGAGAGGCCTGTTGCAAGCGGAACCTCAGCTCTAGACATGACAGTTTTGACAACAACATTCTTAGCTACCTCTTTCGGAATGAATTTCTTGATACAGATCCGAGCAGAACTCTGTCGCCAAGTTCCCAGATTGCGGTCAGCTAGCAGAATAACCGGGTTTTCCATTTTTAAGTTAAATGCAAATGCGACCACAATACCCATCTGGCCAGACGATGTCAGGACTAAGTCTCCGATATCAATGGACTCGTGCAAAGTTTCTTTCGACAAAACAGCACTAGATCGGACGGCCGTAAACGGATTGTCATATAGAGGCGATAACTCAGCTATTGAGTCCAATTTCTGTCTCCGACTCATAACGCGATCTGCAATGTCGTAGAAAATCTCAGCCGTAATGTTGCGCGTCTGTTCGTCGGTGTCGACTCTATTTGGCGACCTATTATCTATGCCTGGTCTCGACGACTGTTGAAAGAGTCTACATCCACGCCTTGAAATCCGCGCCGATGGTCGAATGGTCCTTAGCAGACCTCGCGGTCCTGTAACAATTCGCAACATCGCAAGCAACCCGCCTACTTCACTGCACTAACTAGTCCTCAATCTTTGTTCCTGTTCTCTGACTCTACCCGTCTTGATCTCACTCTGGCTTGGGACAAAATAAATTTCGTTCTCCCAAATTAGCCGCACTCCTTACTGGCTGCAGTTCAAACACCTTATGTTTGCACTGTGGGGTGTATATGCTATTTCCTATCTTGGACACCTACAACTTATTTCGAGACGCAAACGTAAAACAATCTAGTGCTCCCTATTATTTAAAAGACGTTACTAAGTTGCTAAAATTATCTGGTTATTGAAAGTCGAAGATAGCCAGTCATACATAGTCAGCTATATCGCGCGCAAGAGTTGAATAGATCTGCTTGTCTGCTGCAGATCTACTCCTACATGATATAGGATAGTCTGGCTAGTCCAAGAGATTAGCAGATATTAACTTTGTTCCCGTTCAGCGCAATGGTCCGCAAGACCCAAAAAAACGAAATTAGTGTGTAAAATGGTACAATTAAATAGGTATTATAAGACCGCAGAACTCAGTTTCTCTAAGTCGATATTGCGTCAGTCTCCCGGCTCTTGATTGGGTCATTGAGCAGCAGTTGGTCCTCGATCATTCTTGCAGTGCTGTCAGCCCTTAATCGCCTCTTATCACTACCAGCCCTTAAACACTCTACTTTCCACCGATCTCCACTGACTCCTCAGACAGAGGGCAAGGGGATATCTAATCTGGATTGAAGTAAACCTTGTCTATTTGCCGTAGCTTCGCACACCCACTCTCGGGCTCGAACTTATATAACGATGCTCGCTCTTTCGTCGGATACTCTTGTCCGGCTATTTTTTTGTTTGCTTTCCACACATCGCAACAATCAGCTTTTAATTCAATCTTCTGTTACTGTAAAACTAAGCTTCATAAAAATGGCTTCTAACCCCCCTGGAATCTGCTGCTTGACCGGTGTTAAGCATGGTACGTGTCTTGTTTCCTCGGCGGTCTGTTATCGTTTATCCGATGGCCGCTGTTTATCGCTTCGCTCGCATTAGCTAACCATTCGCGCAGAGGGTGCTGTCTCTGGCAAGATCATCGACTTCCACGGAGGTATGTATTTTGCAGTACTATCATCTTTGAAGTTGCTCGATTGGTTTACCTGGGTTAATTGAGTTTGTCTGGTCAATTGGCTGCTGTTGACGTACCTTGTTCGTCACCTTTCAGATTTGGGTTTCGGTCGCGGTTCTTCGTCGCTACTGTCGAGCCTACGGACATCCATATTCATTCAATTAACTCAATTGACTCCGAGGGACTTCATATTGATATTGATGACTTCCATTCTCTGTATTGTTTTCAGATTATTAATATTGCGCAGTTGAGACCTACATCACCGGTGATGTTTCTAGCAAGAAAGTGATTCTCTTCATCACTGATATCTTTGGCCACGTCTTCTCCAATGCTCAGCTGTAAGTCATATATATCTGTCCTTATTCTTTCCAGAATAGTTAGGTCATTTCTCTTACACCTATTCCAGTATTGCCGATGACTTTGCCGAGCAGGGCTATCTCGTCCTTGTTCCCGATATTCTTAAGGGCGATCCCGTTCCCTGGGACTACTTTGATAAGCTCCAGGACTTTGACCTCGGAACCTGGCTCACCAAGCACCCCAAGGAGGTTACCGAGCCTATTGTCGAGGCTGTTCTTGCCGGCATTAAGGCCGACTATAGCCCTACTTCCATCGCTGCCATTGGCTACTGCTATGGTGCCAAATACGTCGTCCGTCTTCTCGGAGCCGGTAAGATTGACGCTGGTGGTATTGCTCACCCGTCGTTTGTCGATTATGAGGAAATCGAGGCCGTCACGAAGCCCCTGAACATCCAGGCTGCTGAGACTGACCCTATCTTCCCAGTCGAAAACCGTATCAAGACTGAGGCTATCCTTACGAAGAACAAGGCCATCTACGAAATCTCGGTCTACTCGGGCGTCGTCCACGGCTTCGCTGTCCGTGGTGATCCCAAAGTTCCCCAGACTCTCTACGCTAAGGAGCGTGCTTTCTTCTCCTTCGCTGCTTTCTTCAAGTTCCACCTCAAATAAGCGTGTCTAAGTTTGCAATTGACCCTTACATCTCTTGCGATATTCTGCTATTATCAGACATGATTCATTGAATATGATTTGAGTCTTGATTAGCTAAATAACCCCTTAAAATAAATTAATGTGTTCAGCTGTCACCAACAGATAATTCCTTCCTAAACCAAATAATGTACAAAACAAAGAAGACTGATCAGATCTGCCACTTGGTACTGGCAAACTCCATCTCGTCCAAAAACATCTTGCTGTTAATCACACTAGTACCGCCAATGACAATTCGATAGCCTGGGTTATTTGCATTAATCTGAGCAACTAGCTTCGCTTCCTCATAGGTGACTCCGCCGATCATGAACACAATTACATCCGAGGGCCGGTCCCGAGACGAACCTCCGCCTTCGATGAAGGGATACATGTTATCACGAAGTTTTCCTTTGACCAGAGCACCTAACGTGCGCTCGAGTAATGTGACATGCTGCGTGTAGATATTTTGTACGTCTTGTAATCCTTTGAATCCGCTTTGCGCGCGAGAGAACAAAGAGTCTACGCGAAACAACTCTTCTTGGCGCTCCTTGTCTCCGGCGTACTTTAGCAGAGTTTTCAGTGCCTTGATGCGTACCGTGCTCACATGTGCTCTTTCAAGCTGCTCCAATAATGATGGAAGCTGAGAAAGCCCTTGGTCAGATCGCTCGTATCGCAACGCATACAAAGCAACCAGTCGTATTTTAACATCGTCTGCCAAATTCTGAGAAAGATATGTTCGCAGTTGTTTAAGATCATGCGAATGATTATCATTACATGCCAGGTTCTGCTCCAGTTCGGAGATCTGGAGAAGGCTGTCTGAATCCACTCTGCGGGATAGCTCGGAAACTAAGGTTACATGCTTTGTCACGTTGCCAGAGAGCTTCCGGAATTCGGGATATTCCTCGACAAATCGTTTCATATCCGCTATGCTTTCAATACTCATATTTGATTTCGTCCGCGTCTGATATTTGTCTACGTAGTCCCGGATCGAGCTGCCCAGGTCTCCGAAATTCATGAACATGCTATTTTCATAAAATGGATCCTGCTCAGCTGATAGCACAATCTCCTTCATATCGGCTCGAACGTCAGGAACTTTCGATAAATCGACACGACCATTCTTAATACCAAGATATTCATGTACCATGGCTTGGTACGTCCAGGGCGATAACAAAGGAGTAACAGGATCATTTTTTCGGTCAAGAATCAACAGAATAGGTGGCGTATCCATAATGCGGAAATCAAATAGTTTCGTATCTTGTTGGATACCATATAATGCCTCAATAGCGAATGATTTTGCCAGTGGACTGTTTGCTTCATACCGAATCAACGGCTTTTTCTTTAAAGTGAGAAGTGCGCCGATCACAGCTTCCACAGATCTCATGAACGGCTTAGGATTCCATGATTCGGGTGCATCACCATATATGCAATGTGAGGGTGACACCATGTTCAGCGCAAATAAATGCTTGTTTATCACTAAGTAATCTGCAAAAATCTCCTAGATCATATATTAGTATAGCGAAGTAGCTCAGATTAGACAAGCATACCATGACAACTTTGACAACTTCGTAATCATCTGCCTCAGCCATCCGTTCCAGCCAATGCTTTTTGATCACGTTGGAGAAATACAGCTCGTATTCGCCATACTTGGGCTCCCGAAGCTCTTCCAAAATCATCTGAACTGATTCATTTGTCGGTCGAACGAAAATAATGCATTTTAAATGACGCATGCGTTCACGGTTGGCGTTATCGAGACGACTATAAGAGGTCTAGTTAGAACAAACGAGCAATTAAAAACATCCGGTTCTGCAGAGACATACTCAATCAAATACACTTCGTTTTTCAGTAGCAGCGACTGTGTCGAGATCATCGATAAAATAGAAGTCTTAAAACAACTGTCAGTGAAAAAGGTTTCCCGATTCTAAAATATGCGTCCGCATCCTTACTGTTTCCGCATCGAGAAGTAAGATCTTCATCTTGCCGCCTGTAGAATCGTAGACATTATTGGAGTCCCCAGTCGGCTTACTGTCGAGCAGTCGATCAACATAGGTCTGCGATGCTTGGAAAAGATCCATTTTCTTTTTACCTGTTCTAGCTTTTGGCAGTTATCGTTGGTCGAATCTTACACAAATTCGTTTTAACTTGCGAAGTAAAATGGTCTAGAAGCATGCATACACCCAAGCTGTACTCTCCCAGTTAGGTTTACAGGGGCCTCGGTACAAAGATTGACAGTTGTAAACCGACAGTTACGTCAAAATTGTTTTGCTCATCCAAGCAGAATAGGTCTAGTAACAATCAAGTAGGACAGAGAATCTTGTTGATAGAGAAAATAGTTTGGTTTAACTGGTGGAGCATTGACAACGCATTAGGTACCTAATTGAGGGTCAATTTACTCCACCGAAGCCAGTTCAGCAACCATGATTGGCTTCATCGACCAGAAAATGGCCGAAGTGGGCAAGCTAATCGGCATGCCGACAGACCCTTTAAAATTATTTCTGACCTTCATTCTCTCGTATCCATTTTGTGCGGTCCTTAAGCGCCTACCGGATCATACGCTTGTCTATAAACAAGTGTTTTGCTTAGTGTGAGTCCGATATTCCGAATTTTAAAATATTACACCACTGACTTCTGTGGCAGCATCTCGTTGTTCTACTTGCTCGGTATTTTTGATCTATGGCGTGGATTAATAGATTTGCTGGTTGCTGCTGCTGTCACATACGGACTAGCAAAGTACTTTAAAAGTGCGGTAATGCCATGGCTAACGTTTTTTTTTCTCATGAGCCATCTCATGTACAACCATGTTGATCGTTTTTTCCATCCACATGAGGGAGTCGTCGACATCACTGGTGCGCAGATGGTTCTCGTGATGAAACTGACTGCTTTTGCTTGGAACATTCATGATGGCCACAAAAAGGATTCTGACTTGAGTCCGATCCAGATTGACAGAGCCCTGAAGACGTTGCCCCCAGTTTTGGATTATCTGACTTATGTGTTTTTCTTTCCTTCATTACTGGTTGGACCCTCCTTCGATTTTGCAGAATTTCAGCGCTGGTTAGATTTCACGATGTTCCAAGCCGAGGCGACTGTCCCTCCCTCCAGTGGTAAACCTCGAAGGGTACATAAGCGAAAAATTCCCAGAAGTGGAAGAGTTGCTGCTCGTAAGGCTATAGAGGGTGTTATTTGGATCGCACTCATGGTGGTTTTGAACTCGAAAGGTATTACCGATCAATATCTTCTGACAGATAGTTACCGACAGAGATCATTTTTATACAAGGCTTTGTTCCTCTGGCCTCTCGGTTTTAGTCTCCGACTAAAATACTACGGAGCTTGGTGTCTCTCGGAGGGTGCTTGTATTTTGTCTGGTTTGAGCTACAACGGCGTAGATCCCGTCACTCACAAGCGCAAATGGGATCGAGTCCGTAATATCAACATCTGGGCATTTGAGAGCGCACAGAATTTTCATGTTCTGCTGGAGTCATGGAATATGAACACAAATAAGTGGCTAAAATATTACGTATATCTACGAGTGACGCCAAAGGGAAAAAAGCCGGGCTTTAGAAGCACCATGGCAACGTTTGCGACATCAGCGTTTTGGCATGGAGTGTCGCCAGGGTATTATCTGACATTTATCACCGGAGCATTTTTACAGTCTACAGGTCGTGGCTGCCGTCGATATATCCGACCATTTTTCATGTCGCCAGATCTCAGTCAACCAGGCCCCTACAAAAAGTACTACGATGCATTGACATATGTCGTGTCTCAGCTGGTGCTTGCGTATGTAGCGATGCCGTTTGTTCTATTGAAGTTGTCGGATTCAATATCATTATGGAAGAGTATTTATTTTTACGCACACGTTGGAACGTTTGTACTTCTAGTCACGTTATCGTCGAAGAGGGTCAAGAAGATTTTGAAGAGCAAGTTGGACGCGCGCGCGCAAAGCGTTTCCAAGCTCGACAAACTACGATATGAAATCGAGCAAGAACGTACGAAGCAAGGCCTAGAGAAAATCATCGCGGCCGAAGAAGGTGCAGATATGCCCAGTTTGGGCGTACCTGATGAAGAGATTGAAGATTTAATCGAGGATATGGGTGCAGATGGTAGAGAGCTGCTCGAGGGGGTCAACACCTTAAAGCGACGGGCTACGCTAGTTCTTGAAGAGAGACGAAAGGCTGGCCTTAGAACAAAGAAGACCTGAAAAAAAAGATTCTGTGAAATGTAGATAAATATTTTTAAAATTGGAGTGGATTTTATATGAAGTATACATTGTACTGTCAGTTGGAGCCCTAGCCAGAAAATCTCCCTTGCACTACATCAACTAAAAGGATATTGAATGTATTTCAAATTCAAATGGTGGTCTATATCGAAATATTAGAGATTATATTCGGACTTTAAAAAACCAATGACCTAGCATAGTAAACAAACAAAAACAAATATATTCAAAAGACTACCAAGGACGCCAGAAGATGAAGAAATGTATCAGATTTAAATTAATTGTGGTCTAATCGAGACAAACCAGAAGACAGGATCATAGCCAGAAACTAGTCAGATACTACTGAGTAAGGTGGTGGGACGTTATCTACAGCAGACTGATCCATAGTCTCAGCATAGCTGGATGTTGTTGAGGTCGGTGCATACTGCTGAGAAGGATTAGCTGGCTGAGAGGAGTATGTTGGCAAATCATCAATATGGTCGATTCCTTCCTGCATGCGTTCGCGAATTCGCACAAAAGCGTCATGAAATTCAAATGCAGCTCCGTCTTTGAAAGTGAATGTCAGATCCAGAGGACTGTGGACGGGGAAACCGCCATCACGAACAGGAAGGACGATGCAGCACCATTGGTTCGGACCAAAAAATGGCTGAACAACGTGAGAGTCGCGAACATTCGGTAGAGGAGCAGAAAAGGACTGGAAATCAGACGACGGTGATGAAGGCAGATATATAATGCGATGCGTCGTAAGTACGAAAAACCCGGATGAGCTGCTGACTTGAAACTTTTTCGTTGTCGATGACATATTACCAGGATATACGCTTGATGAAGATGGAAGATCGGCCACAGGCTTAATTTTGATGGACGTTCTAGCGGGGGCTCGGAAAACTGGCTTCTCATTCGGAAGTGGTACGTACGGACGAGACTCAGACGGAGTCTCGCTGAGCATTACCCAGTTCAACGACATCTTGCGGATCAAAAACAGAAAATGAGTCTGGATCCGAGTAGACTTGAATTAGACCTGTACTAATTATACTTCCAAATTGGAGAATTCTCGTTAGAAAAACAATATAAATAAAATAAGACTGCAAACGATTCTGGTGGTGATGATGATCAGCTTTCGATGGAAGGTTGTGGTAAGCTGATATTACGATCCTCATCCCATTGACCCACGGACACTTAAAATCTGACCCAGTTCCAACTACAATATACCTCGGGCCAAGAAATAGACCTTTGCGGCTTACGGGGCTCGGGTAAGAAATTTTGACGACTGTCGACGGGGACCTGATATAGTGAAATTCAATCGAAAAGAATGCAGTCTCATAGGAGGTTAAATTTGCTTTTAAAGAGCCAATTGAAAATCATCAAATCTAAATCAAGATATCAAAGAGATTTTAAGAAAGTTAATCTAATTTGAAAATTGATCCCAACCGCAAATTGGGCCATCTGACCTCCACATACCCCTCATAATAAATAATTGATTGCTGAATGAAGTAAGCAAACTACACTTTCTCACGCTTCCCCGCCACTTTCTTCCTTGCTCTTTTTCGTCTCTTTGTTTGCGTTTTCCATTATATCTGAGGTTACTTTTCGTCTGTTTCTCGCTCCTTTGCTCGCTCCTTTTAAAGTGCGTCTATTCTAGTTGCTGCTATCGTCGTATCGCAGCCCTTTTTGATCGCCCTATTTGCCTTCTTTGGTCGCTGCTGGCTTTACACAGCGTCTTTTCAAACGTTCCTTCTCGCCCTGGGCAGGGCTCCCTCCCTCCCTCCCTCCCTCCCTCCCTCTCTCCACCTTTCTCAGCTCCCACATCAACGAACCCCACCGGAGCTCAATAGCGTCTATCTATCTACTCACTGGTCCTTCTATCGACTCTGGCATATCCTTTTCTGAAGCTGTTTGCCTGAGTTCTCTTTAGGTTTAACCAAGCGCCTGATTACGCGCCATGCCAGCTGCGTCGTCTTATTCGACCCATAAGCCCTCCCCCGTGCGCGCCGATGACCTCGATATCACGCCTTCGCCCTCCGCTTCTTCTGCTCCAAATCATAGCCAGACTTCACTAGCCAAATCTGTTGGTCGCAATCAGGAAATGCAAGATCGACCTCGCGATAAAGATAAGGACCATCATGGCCCGCGCGACCGTGATGAACATACACATGACTCGGATTCCACTCCTGCTTCGTCTAGCAAACACAATGACCACCACAAACATCACCATCATTCCCAGCTGGCTGCCGATAAACGTAAACTGGTTATTGCATGCATAGCCTGTCGAAAGAAAAAGGTATGTTATTCTGCTCTAGGTTGATTCTTGGCGGTATCTTGGGACTACGAACCCTTCACTTCACTCTCTCGTGAGTTCTCTACTGTGACAGGCAGCAGAGGCTAATTCTGTCCGATTACTCTTTTCTAACACCTATCTAGGTCAAATGCTCGGGTGATAGACCTGCTTGTGGCAATTGTTTACGTTTGAATGTCCCATGTCAGTATCCAGCCGTGAAAAATAGGGGATCTCGCTTTGGTTATCATGAAATGCTAAGCAAGGTAATTTTCTTCTACTTCCCATACTTATGACTCCCCAAATCTCTCCACCACGTCAATCGGGATATCAAATCCGATACGTATTGATTGCTTGAATTTTTATATTGAGATTATTTGCTTTAAGCTTTTAAGCATATTCATTTTTATTTCGATATAACTAAGAAGGCTCCTAGTTTCGGAGATAGGTTCTTGGTTAGCTATTGGATCAGCTAACCTTTATTTAGCGACTCGAGATGATGGAACGACATATAAGGCCACCATCGACAGGCAATCCTGCTTCGCCATATCACATTTCTAATAAGCTGTCTGTCCTTGCCATTCCACGTCAACCAATCCCAATTCTTACGAATGGTGCTACTGCAGCATACAACGCCAACGGTTCTACTCAGAATCCCTCGTTATCTACACCAGAAGTCTCAAACTCGGCAAGTTCGTTTTCTGGTAATAATTCTGGTTCTCGTCCTCGGTTTAAACGCAACGTTGATGGTTCATATAAAGCTATCGGATATAACTATGTCTCTGGCACTCCAAGTAGTGAAGACGTCGACCCAGATCACATGCACTCTCATGGCGGCAATGTGCCAAATCCCGCGACAAGTGAATCCGATTCGCCGACAAGTTCACGCGACAGATTATTATCAAATCATGCCCTGGGAGAGGTCCAAATGCCTGACTTTGAGATTATCGAGCACTTAACTGAGCTTTATTTCAGATATTTGAATAACCAGTCTTATGCTTTTCTCCATAAGCCTACTTTTTTGCCAAGGTTGCGCGCAGGCCAGGTTAATCCTTTATTAGTGCTCGCTGTGTGTGCTGTTTCGGCTCGATTTTCACGGCACCCTGACATCATGACTCAGCCTAGATTTGCAGCTGGTGAACCGTTTTTACTTGAAGCTCGAAAATTGTTGAGTCAGGAATTTGATGAGCCCACAGTCGAAACCACCCAGGCTCTTCTAATTATGGGTTTTAGCGATTTCTGTGGTCTAAACGGTGGTAGGGCTGCTATTTATTCAGGACTATCGATGCGGATGGCTGCGACGCTGGGTTTGAATAAAGAGTCAACTGACCCTGATCTTAGCTGGATAGATCGCGAAATCAGACGAAAGACTTGGTGGAGCGTTTTGGTATTTGACCGTCTCGCTCATTCCGGTCCCAAACGGTCTTTTTTATTAATGGAAGAGGAATGCCAGATTTCGTTGCCCAGTAGTGATCATGCGTTTTTGAATAACATCCCGGTTGTAACTGAAATGCTTACGGGAGAATACCCCCCTGAGGATCTTGAACTACCTCGAGTACCTTTAGATTTGCCAGGATATCATATCAAGTCGGTGATTATGTGGGGTCATATTGCATTTTATGTCAATATGGGAAGGAAAAAGGAAAATTTTGCTCCTTGGACCGAATATTCAGAATTTCATAAGCTCGAGCGAGAGATTGATTCATTTTACTCTTCCTTACCTCCGCACTTAGTTTACTCTCGTGATAACTTGGTGGCTTTAGATTCAACTCAGCAGGCAGGCACTTTTGTACACATGCATGTTGCTATCCAGCAATGTCTTTGTGCACTTCATCGATGTGTATATCCTTATGATCATTCAAATTCTAAATTTGAAGCTCCTCCAATTTCTTTTATTGAGCGATCTGCGAATAAATTGACTGCTGCCGCTTGCTCGATTTCTGGGATCTTAAACGATACATTACAAGTTGAAGACGTCCTTCCTGCTGCGTTTGTCGGATTTGGCGCATTTAACTCTGCTACTGTACATATTGTGAATGCTTTTTCAGTGGATCCTGCTATTTCTCAAATGGCTAAAAAGCATCTAACAGTCAACCTTAAATTTTTAGTGCTGATGCGGGAATACTGGTCAATTGCAGGTAGCTGGTGTACGACTCTAAAAGAGCGATATTTTCATAAACTGCAGCTCGAGCGAAATCCGGATATCGGTGAACGTGGATATTCGATTTCGCGACCGCCTTCTCCTACCGTCCGATATGGTACACTTGATTTTGCTGGACGCGGTAGCAGTCCTGGAGCGCCCAAGTCAGATTCTGGAGCCACGTCTTCAAATGAGTCTAATGGGCGAAGAAGCTTGCCTACTGTCGCTGCATCAACTTCAGAGCAAGATACGGGTCGGAAGTCAGTGGAATCTCAGTCGAACGGTAGCATGATTGCCACGGGGCCTGTTTTATTGGATACGCCTAATTCAACTACAGTCTTACCTCCAGGAAGTCGCCGAACACGATCTGGATTGGCCAACAGTAATCAATCAAGTACTGAATCGATGCTTCCGCCGTTGCCTCCTCAGCCTCCTCAGCAACAAGATCAAAATTATACAGATACTATTATATTGCCCTCGACCTTTCCACCTGTCGATGACGAGGTTCCTAACCCATATTTGTATGATTTCGACGAAACTTGGTTGCGTGCTCTTGAGAATAACAAAGATCAAATCGTGATTGATGCGGATCGAGTAGGAGAAAATTCCTTTTTGGATTTCGGATCATCAAATTGGTTCATTGATATTCCTGGTCAGACAAATAACGATCTATCTGATAATGCCGAGAATCAGACGACCAATTTCTCGACTCAGCCAGATGCTCAGCAACAGCAGCAAGTCCTTTCTCAGCAACTTCAGCAGCTCATATATCAACAACAGCAGCAACAACAACAACAACAGCAGCAACGTCAACGTCAGCAGCAGCAACAGGAACAGCAGCAGCAGCAATTAGCGCAAATTAATGGCAATTTGGCAGGGACAGGATCCGCAACCGGGCTTCCAGGAAATAACGACTCCTTTTTCAATGTGATTTTTGGAGACATGGTCTGGGACATGGATGCGCCGACTGCACCACCAGTTACAGTGACGACTACGACATTGCAGCCGCCATCGTCACGAGATAGAAGGCGGAAGTCGCGGACTCAGCGATGATATTGGCATGATAGGTGAAATGAGTTCTGTTTCACATAATTAATAATCGAAGTAATATTGTTTTTGTTGTTAGAGAAGAAGACGATAACTTTTGAGGAGAAAGATAGTATTATTCCATTAATTCGCCACTTTTATTTTTTACATAGTATGGGGTTTTACTTTTGTTCATGTTTTGGGACCGGATTCTCTTGACTGTCTTTGTTTCTAATATTATTGATTATGTTAATATGTATTTTGCGTTTTGGATGAGGATGCTGTTCTTATTTCTGTGTTTTAACTAATATTTACACAATAATACCATTATTTAAACCAATTTGAACTTGTCGCTATATTCGACATGAGAATTTTCAGCGAACACGATATCTGCGACCTTTCACCGGCGTTGCGGGCGGCGCATTGATTTTTTCAATGAGCGCGATGATGTTCTGAGGTTTGACGCGGGAATACTTGCGCATTCTGATTTCGGGATTGTTATACTCATCCATATTCGGGGAAACCAGTAGATCTATAGTCTGGCGAAGTTCGGTGAACGTGGTTAGTAGGCTATTGTCCATTGGATCTTCGGCACTGGAATGCTGGTGGTTTGGGCCGTTAGAGTATGCACGGTTTCGGCCGTTTGTGAGTGTTTTTGCTAGGGATGATGTTGTTGCTGCTGTTGCTGTTATAGAAGAAGAGGAGGACGATGAAGAAGACGGAGAGCCTAGTTCGGAGACAAACGCTTCGACGTACTGAATATCGTTATCAAAGTTGTACAAAGCGTCCATACTGATTCTCCGGCCAGCGTTGAGAAGCATGGCCAGAAGGGACGTAGCTAGGTGGTCGAAAGCGTCAAAATATATGAAGGACGTAATCGATTTAGGAAGATTTACAAGCGTATTGTTAACCAGCGCCTCGAGAAAATTCACCATGTCAATCAGATAGACACTTGGGTTACTACTATTCCGGCGGACAGTCGTTTCCCAATCATAATCGGCGATATCCAAGAAGTCGTCGATTTTGGAGTTAATCAACTCGAAAATGCGCTGCTCAGCTTTTTTTCGAGTCTCGCGGAATTTTTCAACTGCCTGTAAGCGTACGGGCTCAGCCAGATCCACGGATGATGAAGTGTTCAGCATTTTCTGAACTGACTCGGCAGCTAGCTCGAAATATTCAAGATTGATGTAGATCTGTACAATTTCCTCGCGATTACTGCTCTTTAATTTATCCCGTAACACTCGGCATACCACTTCAGTGAGCAATTCATCAATAGACTTATGTAATACAGATTCAATCTCGCCGGGGGTTTGCTCGGTATATTCATCTGCAAACGAATAATATTGTGTAATAAAATTTCGAATCTCAACACAGCATAACGGATATACCTGCGAAAACGGTAATGTGCAAGGAAATGCCACCTGCGATGGGTCCCGGTGGTCTTTATACCATGAAATACTGACAATTTGTTTCCATAGTTCCGGCTTGTGTATCACCATGGGCATTGAGTCGTCATGCATGATGGTATTATCAAACTCCTGTTTGAACCTCACCTTTAAGAAACTAGAATATTTGTCAAAAAGGGAGAACATATATGAGTTTAATCGTTCCACTGAATATTCATAGCTCTCCATGGTCTGAATAAATAGGCCAAGCAGCTGACGAACAACTAGTAATGTCTCTGGGTTCTGCAGTTTTGGTAAAACAGGATCGATCAGTTTAGCAATTCGTGAGCACATGGACTGCCACAGGCCATCGACCGACCCGGAGAGTCGAAGCTTGTAGGCCTTGCGCACCGTTACACGTTCTAAAATTGCAAATCCGCAGACAGTATGTAAAAGAGTTTCCAGTGGCAGGATGTTCTGATCTGTAAACTCAAGGCTTTGTGGTAAAATCAATTCCTGATCTTTAAGCCTATCCTGCGCGTATGTTTCACTGAATTCATCAAGTTTTCCAAGCGCTGAAAGAATATGCGCACATTCGTAAAATGGTGTCAGATCCACTCGTAGATTAGAATTATTCAGCGGATCAACTAATCTTTTAGTTTATCAAATTCAAATTTATGACCGAAATAACTTACATTCATCTCCTTCCTGTGCTTCTAAGGCTAGTTCAACAGCCGAGTTCAATTTATGAACTCTTAGACTTGGATTAGCTTCAGTCTTGGCTTTCCATCGCTTTCTTCGTGCTTCGGTGGCATCAAACGCAACTTTCCCAATGTTTGGAAGAATTTCACGCACTGCATGAAGCCAGGCATCTAAATCACCAACAACGTTCCGTTGTATCAGATCCTGCATGAATGGCACCGAATCTCGAATCTTCTGCGCAAAGTCGAATTCTGCGACGTCATCCAAGTGGTTTTGCACATCATTAAGACCCTGTCCTGTTAGAAAAGGAACAGACAATATATACTCAAAATTAATACCTTTAACGCTTGAAAATATTTTTTCTGCACAGTCAACTCATGTATTTTATTCGTCATGTTCAAAACTTTTAGACAGCGTCGGAGTGCGGTACTAGTATCATCAATCCGTGATCGTGCGCTGCGAGTATCCTTGAGCATTTTGCTCTATAGACTGTTAGAATAATAAAAACCTCATATAGACGAACAAACATACTCTGGATAACAAAGAAAGACCCGATCGTTGAACAGATTGATTGATATCCAATACGCTCGTCTGCATTTGTTCAGAACTCTGTTTGACCTTCGCCAACTGATGTACAGCTTTGGTATATTCATGTTGATTGCCATTGCATAGCTCCTGGACTTCGTTTTCCTTCTGCGCAGTAACGGCAGTAAGATGTTGGATGAGCTCCTCGACAGAGTTCGCATTAACAGCATCCTCGATAACAGGAGCCAATTGCTCTAGAAAGTCGTCACCTTCTATCGAGTGGAGCAACGAAACAGGATCGGAATTGAGTAGTAGCACCTGTTGAAGATGTTGCATTGTCCGAGAACTAGTTCCTGGCGCTGCCTCCGAGATGTCTTGCTCCGGCTTCAGATGGACATGGTTTGGATACGTTGTGTCGGTCAGCGTCGTCATTAGGCCGGCTCTGTCTTTAGCACGCAGCTCACAAATCCGGGCACGCAAACCACAGACACGGCAAGAATAGCTACGGATACAAAAGCAGCGCAGTTAGAGTAACTTTTATAAACAGGCGAATTCTCAGAGATCACACCTGGCCATCCTATCCGGGGAGTTCTTACAGTGCAAAGGTCTGTGGCACGGTGATCAATCAGCACCCATCGGTGGTCGGTACCAGGGGTCAAGGCAGATGCGGCGGTTAACTATAGGGCCCGGAGCACACCAGATTGGGGTGCGTTTCACAAGTAAAGACAATTTGGGGAAGAAACAATATAACTATCACCGGGTGCAACCAGACGTAGACAAAATTTACGAAATATCTGATCCAGTAGAGTCCGCAGACAGTGGCATAGTGGCAGCGGGGGGCAACTAAATAAAAGGAGCAGCTATAGTAGAACAGGCTTCATGTCAAGAAACGGCAACACGAGATCACATGATACAAACAAACGCGTCGCGCGAAACGAAAGGGTGGATCTTGACCGGCAGAACCAGCTTGGGAAGCACGGCAGATCCTGATCTATCCAGCAGATCGCCCAGTTTCCAAATGTCTCAATTAAACTCATACTCGTAACGGGTTCCGCATTTGCTTATAAATAGACTACGGAAAATTGAAGGTCAGGCGAGACAGGATGACGAAATCGGGATTGGATCAGGTAGTTACCATTATCCAGAGAGCAGCGAATGTCTCATATGCGCCGTAGATCGCAGGAAACGTCAAGACATGCGTCGGGATCTGTGGTGTTCGTGTTGGAATTTGCGAGACCTATAAAGTCTAGCAGTGTCCGCTGCGGTCGCTGCTACAGAGATCCCTGAGAGCTACGCACAAAGTCGAGATGTCGCGATGCAGCAACTCCGAACAGCAGCTCGTAGCCCGTTCTCTGGACCAACACATATCCGGTCCACTCTCGCTGAGTCCGCTGTAAAACTGCCCACCAAACAACCCTGCCTGTCCCTAATTGCGAGACTCAGTGCCTTATCTGGTCTCCTCGTCCTGCACGGTCGTCGGTGCCTCTGCGTGGTACACTGGTGGTCCGCTGGTTTCGTGCTACTCGTTCAGCCCTCCGCCGATCACCGTCCGGACAAATATAAAAGAAACAGCGGATCTCAGTCGTCCTTCTCTTTCCTTCTCCTGCTGTCTCCCCTGCCTTGTATTTTGCTTCCTTCTTTTCTAGCAACCCTCCCGGAGAACCAGGCATGGACTCACCGGTCGCAAGCACATGCACATATCTTTCAAACGACCACTCCTTCTTTGCAGCTGCAGACGCCTCAGATCTGGCTCTGTCCTTCGACCGTGAAATCCTTTGCCAGCCTATCGAAACCTCACCGTCCTCCTCCTGTCGGACCTCCTCCTTCTTGCCGGAACCTATTGGAACTCGCAGGCCTTCTCTATCCTTTGTCCCGCAGCCAAAGTTCGCATCTCCCGTTGGTTTGTCCGACGGCCACTTCTCCTTCATCTCCTCGGATAGCACCAGTCTCCAGGTAGCGATGCCAGTCCTGCCGTCTCGTGCAACCACTCCTGTCACAGAGTTTGACGAACACCAGGCCATTCCGTTCGCACTGTTTGACTCCCCTCCATCAAACAAGGAGGAAAGAAACGCTGCTATTCCTGATGAATATCAATTCATTTTTCCGTCTTATCGGTTCCAAAGCCTTCAGCCGGTTTCGTCTAATTTGTCTCCTCCGGGTGATGTATCTCAGAATTCCATATCGTCTGGTAAGTATCTGCCGTAGCACTTGAGCTTAATAACAAAACATTAACTTTTTCAATAGTCTCGATTTGTCCAAGCTCTCCCTGCTTCAAACAACAGTATAATGGAGCCACAATCAGTGCAAATTCATCTTCCATGCGTCAGCATAGTGGTGAGAGGGGGACTATCACCTCCAATGGCTCGTCCTATTTAGGTGGTGATCAAGGAAGTTTTGAGGCAGCAAGCATTCAAAGCTCCATTTCGAGCTCTCGCTCCTGGAATTCATACCCTCTAGAGGAAAAGTCAGTGTATGCCAGACAAGCATTTCATGAGCCTCAGGAGCGCACCTCTGCATCTACTGGATCTGATCATTCCTTGTCTCCTACACTGACCAACAATGCGATTGAGGCCATCCCAAACAGTAGCGACGCTTTCGACAGCCATCGTCCCAGCCGCTATTTGGAGCTTTCAGGCTTGTCCAAATCGATAGATATTAATGTTCTCTCTGATAACTTATCTGTAAGTGATCATTTATCGCCTTATTTAGTCTCGGGATACTTACTCTTTGTAGCTGATTGGCGATATCCGTTGCATGAATTCTCGTGAATTAGTATGCAGCGGATCTATTGTTGTAGGATATTACGATATTCGTCATGCGGTATATGCATATAAGACTATGAAGGCACAACTAGTTGCTGGCTACCGGGTCCAAGCATCCTTTTTGTACAGAAACAACTCTCTGTCGGTGAGTTATTCCATGGGTGGGTTATGCTGGAGCCCTACCGATTATTCTCCCAACATTCTCCTCATTCTAAATCGTGATTAGATTGCAGACAGCTACTCTGATAGTCCTTCCGTAGCTGAGAATGAGGGCGAAATCATTATTTCATATCAACCGCCCAATTCCAAAGATAGTAGAGCAGTTTTGAAGGATATACTGCCAAAATTTGGTAGTATTAGGTCTCTTACTACTGATGTTGCAGGCATTGCCTTGTGCGAGTATCATGATATTCGTCACGCGGCTACAGCTCTCGACTGGCTGGATGGTAAGCTCTTAAAGGTGCGTAATTCTTGTTTGACATATGGTTGCAGAGATCTTGACTTTCTTACTAGTATTTAGGGTGTTCAATTTAAAGTAGCATACAAGTCTTCCGATTCTCAAGATACCTACCTCAGTGCGAACAAGCCTAAGAATTCCTTCTTGCTGTCTTCTAGTCGTCATGCTTTTTCGGCCCATGCACCTCCATTTGAGCGAAAGAATATACATGACAGGACATATTTGTATCGCTCAGAGCCTCAGCCAACTGTACCTGTCTATAGCGGTCATGAATCTCTTGAGTCTGACTCAGTCTCTTTCAATTCCTCTTCAGATTACAACTTTCCTTCATCGAATCATTCGGCGGAAAGAAGATCCTCTCAATCTACTAATTCCTCACTGTTTAATTCTCGGCGTTCATCCCTGTTAAACTTTCAACGTCCAAGTGACGAGTGGGATGCGGAAGCATGTTTGAGTAAGCTGACCCTGACCTGTCACTGACAATGATCTTTTTCTAATTGCTACAGCCTTTCAAGTAGAAAATTTTTCGGATACCAGTTCTCGCAAGTATAATGTCTATACCAGCGCCAACGTGCCGAAGAATAATGTCGTTGATTTGGAGCGAATTGCTCGCGGGCTTGACACTCGTACCACTCTCATGTTGCGTAATATTCCCAACAAGGTTGATCAACAGATGCTCAAGGAATATATTGATGTTACAAACAAGAATACTTATGATTTTCTATGTAAGAAATGTTTTGGTGTGATCAAAATTTAGTGCTAATCAGTGCAGATTTGCGGATTGATTTTTTGAATAAGTGCAAGTAAGTTTCACAGCAGCCTGTCCAGATAGAATCGATATTCAAATATATAGTGTTGGCTACGCGTTCATCTCTTTCACGTCGCCAGATGCGATTATAGTTTTTGCAAAGGCTCGTGCAGGCACCAAATGGTAGGCTTTGACATTTCAGAGAGTAGGAATAGAGCTGACATATTCAGGAATCGTTTCAACTCTGAAAAGATCTGTGATATTTCATACGCCAATATATAAGTATTTCCTACTGAAATCGGACTTCAGGAG
This sequence comes from [Lipomyces] oligophaga, assembly GCF_038497815.1. Lineage (NCBI taxonomy): Eukaryota > Fungi > Ascomycota > Lipomycetes > Lipomycetales > Lipomycetaceae > Lipomyces > [Lipomyces] oligophaga. Next base: position 365,263 of record NW_027117785.1, on the reverse strand, counting down.
ACTAATTTTCTTACTCAGGGCAAAGAATGTCTTATCGAAAAATTCAGAAACTCCAGTGTCATGGATCAGGATGAAGCCTATAGACCCAAGATTTACTATTCAGATGGGCCCAGGAAGGGTGAGGAGGAGGAGTTTCCGCCACCCAACAATCTCAACAGGAAACTTCGATCTATAGCAAGCATTCAGCAGATCGGTGAGTACTATGAATTGTTTTCGTTATGTGAAGCTAACCGATTGAGGTCTTTTTCCTCCTGGTAGCAATGGAGGTAGCTGGCGACGGGTTCCACGCTACTAGACCTGCTGAATTCTGAGAGTCTGCTAATTGATATTTTATATTTGTTATTGATTATCCAGAGGATATTCTAGGGAGATATATATCTGATATTGATTGTATTTGAATTTTTTTGTCTGACGGACAATCTATTTCTGGCTTTGAAGAATTGGCTAATTGTTTGGGAATCTTGTTGGAAAGCTCTCTTTGATTATGTGTTTGAGCGTAGCTGAGAGCGACTCAGGTTTGGTGTTGGTTCAACTTTTATTATTGATTACTTATATAATTATATGTGTGGTGAGCAAGATTTGCATAGTGAGGGGGAATTGATTCTATCCACTTGTTTGATTCTTTATTTTGTCAACCTTTTGAGTTCCGAATTTTTGAGGATACTGGAAGAAAGTTTTGAATGTATCGAATGATAATAAGTTAGTGGTGGGTTTTATGTTTGTATGGCAAGGGATATTTTTACTGATGGCATTCACAAGATCTGTTAAGGTCTCGATGATGTTTATATTTTTATACATGGCTAAGAAGGCGGGAGGAGGAATTATTGTCAGGAAAGGGGAAGGAGATTTACAAAGGACCATGGATAATGAAATTACTGTATTGATATTACTGGGATTATCTGGAAGATTATTATTTACAATTTTAAATTTATGATTTCATTAAGGATTTAGATATAAAAAGTATGTTGGATCTAGTGAGGCTGAAATGAGATCGAGATGATCTGCAACTACTTTATTGAGGGCATCTCCTAAAATGTAAGAAGCCACTATATCAGCAATAACAAAAAATATTAGTTTATCGAGAACAGAAAATTTATAATTAGAATTAGACGCTCAAGTATAAGCGACACAAAACAAATCGCAATTAAAGTAGCAGAGGTTGTCAGATTTAATGGCTAATTTAAGAATTCTAATACCTGGAAATTAATTGTATGAGAGAGGAAATAGAGAAGTCAGATCCAAAGCTGGAATTTCACTATGGAGGATTCTAATTCATATGATATAAAACCTTGTTTAAATTAAAAGAACGATGCTCAGCACCACTCTTACCCTCGATGACTTACGATCGACTTTGACTGTCAGACCGCATGTCTGCGCTGGTTTCACTTTTGTCGAGCATTTCTTTCCACTGCTTGGCAAATTCTGCAATTCCTACTCCACCACCTTTGACACTTGCTTCGACAACGTCACTGGGAACCATATGCTCTGAGAATGGTTTCGTCGAGAACGTATGGACACCTTCATCTTGTGATACCAGCCGAAATTGCGGTTCTTCGGGCCAAAGTTGATCGGGGCCTGGAGAGTCAAGGCGTAGAGTTGGACTGATTGCTAAAAGTTCCGGCCAGGTGTATGAGAGAGAGTCAGTTCGAGGCGTAAAAGGGTTGATATCGATGAGCCAGACACGGCCGGATTCAGGTTTAGGAATATACACGTCAAACACAAAATCTGGGTCTGGGAAAGAATTCTTCAGAGTAGAATCAAGAAAAAATGACAGAATAAGCTTTGAAAGCCGTGACTTTAGAGGCGAAAGAAAGGAGTAGAATGCCTCCGACCGCTGAGAAATGGCAATGATATGCCGATCACGAACAAAAACTCGGAATTCCATCGACGGATTAAATTCTATCCATTTCCGTAATACAAGACTGACTTTATCGGGTCGAGTTTGCTCAGGAACAGAGATACAGTCGTCATAAACATGCATTAGATCATGGGTAATGAAATTTGACGACTTCAAAATCAGATAGATATCACCCGGCGTGACACATTTCAGAGAATTAGTAGCGGTTATCCACTGCGCATCTCTCGGGGACGACCAGTTCAATTTGGGCGTGACGGCACCATACAAATCAATTACCTCTTTAATCTTTTGATGAAGCTCCGGGAATGCACTTGCTGGGTCCACGGCCGTTGGTCCTGCAGAAACTTCATCTTCATCAGCATCCCAGTCGATGTCCGAGTCCGCGTTTGATTCGACCGGTTTTGCGTACGATACATTCTGCGATTCATCATCACTCCATTCAGAATCACTACTCCATTCCGCGTCTCGACTTTTAATACGTTAGAAAAAATCAGCATTTAAAAATATGCAGCATTGGCATGGTCGTACTGTTCAGATGGCAAAAAAATTCCGTCCGAAAGAAGATAGGTCACAAATTCCGGGTCGACATCGTGAATGATAGTCGTCTTTGGTACATGTTTTCGATAACGAGGATGCCATGAGGTGAAAGCACAATTATCTATATGTTCTTTTGTAATTTCGGGAAATCCAAGTGTAGATGTTACAGCAGTCGAACTAGGCGAATCTGACGGCGATGAGGTTTCGCTGGCAGGGGGTGAAAGCACAAATGGAGGAGGATGATGATAGTAAAATGGTGTATTGTGATCCTCCATTATCAGTACTCTGTCGACGTTTTCCAGTATCCAACTTCCACTTGATGATGTGAAAACAAACGATATTACTTGTTTTTGGAATCAGTTTAAATCTAAGTCATCGAATAACTACACAGGTTATTCCGAACCTAACCCGCAGACTCCTGGGACATGCTTTTCCAGACTCGCATACAGTACTGCGGTAGTTTGCAGGCGACTCAATAATTATGATATTATAATATAGATACATATTAAAATGATTCACGACTAATCCATATCAGAGGGTGGCTGAGCAGATATTGCTCGCGACGAAATTGTTGGGCTCGGTCCTAGTAGACTCCCCATAAGATCCGAAAACATATTTGCCTGGTTTCTGATTTTGATTCCGAAATACAATTCGCCGATGCGGTTCAGTGCTTCTGTGAAAGCACCTGCATCTTTGATTGATTGCTGGTATCTAAACTTGAGGCGATTGTAAAGATCTGTGTTTTTACGTTGGCAAACTTTGATCAACAGCTGGAAAAAGTTGAGTAAAGGGTGATCGTCAAATGCAAGAATCTCGTCGCCAGAAGAGGACGTAACTGTTTGAGCGGTCGTAGAGGCGCGGGAAGATTTCTGAAGGCGTTCGATGAAAATTGCAAGTGACCGACTAGCGTCTCGAATATTACCAACAGAAAGATACCCTAGAACGGCACGCGAAATAAAAAAGGCAGCCATGTCCACGTCGGGAGATTCCATATACCAATCAAACAAGAGATTTGCCAAAACTACGGGTGACTGCTTTGTTCCTTGTAGAAGAAGTCGTTCAGCTTCGTATGGAAGATCCTCTTGATAGGTGTTACTAAAACGTATGAAGATAACAACTTTGTAATTATACTGACCGCTTGCATATGAAGAACCAAAGATGTGCATTAGCTCTGGATCATTTCCAGACCATTCCAGCGAATCCTTAATCAGGTCTTTCCGTCGAGAATCGTCGGATCTGATTTTATTAAATAGTTGCACAACCCGAGCTATGAATCGATTAACTGGAATGCTACGACACAAGCTCACGGTAAGTACCTTTCGATACTGAATCAACAGCAATGCCAGCAGTTTTATAGGTAGCAAGCATTGTCCTTGCTAGATCACTACCACTACTACTCTCGCCTGCATCTAACAATTCCTGTGCACCGGTATAGAGAATCTCAATCGCATTATCATATTGCATCAGCTTGTCGTACCGAGTAGCAACTGTCTTGATAGCCTGTTGTGCCTCATAAAACTGTTTGTCCGCGATCCTCCTAATGTGAGCTCTCGAAACGTTAAAGAATCTTATTCTCAAGCATACCTCTGCTTTACGCGAGCCAGCGTTTTGTTAATATTTGCCGACATCTCTGTTTAACTTATATTATATACTGAAAGATTTCAACTGGAATTGCCAACTTTAGCAAACAAAACTTGTAGTTGAATCCTGTCAAACAATGAAATTCAGGTGAAGTAGAATCGACTCGAACCGCTGTCCAACTGTTTCCTACCCTTCCTGCGCCGCATGAGGCAGTACTCTATATCACGTGCCAATGGTCATGTGACGTAAAGGCCAGTCAGAAGCTGAGACTGGCAGGGGATTGGCCAGAACCATGTAGTGTCTAGACGTGCTCAAAGATACGCGGGCGACCCGGAACTGCCTGAACGGGGAGGATTCGTCGAGTTTGCAAGACGGACACCCGCACAAAATCTTTGCTATTGTTTCTAGCTAGTGCAATTCGAGCTTTTGCTTTAGTTTAATTTGCTCAGTTTTATCAAGTCGAAAGATGTCTGTCGTTGTAAGTTGTTCCTTCGCTGAATTGAATTGTGGGTAGTGTCGGACACGGAATCGGGTGCATCGATTGCTAGTCGGTTACCGGTTCAAACGGAAAGAAGGAATCGCCATAGTTCAACAATTACTAAAACTTGAACCAATTGATTATTGGAGTTTGATAAATTATTTATTTGAGTTGATAATTTTGTTTGGACATATTTTGAATGCCCTTTTTATTGGATCAAGATCGTCACCAAGGGAACGAGAAAGTATTATCGAACTTCATAATTTGCCATGAACCACTGAGATTTTAACTTCGCCATGACTCGATTCCACGTTTCTATGCTCCATTTATAGACCCTCGATATTTATTTTCTAAGCTACATTTAACTAACATCTACAGAAATCAGCTGCTCTTAAACTCGACTGGGCCCAGGTCACGACCTCGCTCGGCCTCAAGGGGACCACGATTGCTTCGTTGCAGTCGTTCCGCAAGCGTAATGAGGATGCTCGTCGCAAAGTTCTGGAGCTTAGCGCTCAGCCCACCACGGTTGATTTCGCATATTATCGCTCTGTTTTGAAAAACACTGCTATTGTCGACCAGATTGAGGCTTCTTACAAGAAGTTCAAGCCCGTTACTTATGACGTTACTGCTCAGCTCAAGACCATCGACGAATTTGAAGTCAAAGCCATTGAGAATGCCAAGGTCACCGAGACTAAGGTCGCTGCTGAGATTGAAGCTCTTGTTGCTACTTTGGATAATATCGAATCTGCGCGACCTTTTACTGATCTTACTGTTGATGATGTTATCCGTGCCAAGCCTGAGCTCGAGACTAAGGTCAAGGAGATGGTTGTCAAAGGTAGATGGGATGTTCCCGGATACTCGGAGAAGTTTGGAAGTCTTGCGTTCATGTAAGCATATGATACTGGATTGGTTTCAAGTGTTTAGTATGTTGGATATACAGACAAGGGCTACATCTAGCCTAATCTGGATCATTATTAGAATTAATGGACTGGTTTATTTATAATTGTAGTAGAAATATAACAATTCAAATCTTATATGACTTATACCAATTTCAAGTCAGTATTTTCGAAGATTTGATTTTGAGCTAGATTATTGTCAGTGGTATTGCTTTCACTATAGCACCAAGAAGCCGCAGGTGCTGATGGCCGCCCCTTGGATATCACCGTTTGCATTACCGTTCCAGCCTCCATAGAACAGCAGGATTATTGATCGGATCTCTAGTTATCCGATCAGTTCTTTGAAGATCTGATATAGACAAAGATTAGAACCAGTGTATAATGTCTAGTCAAGCCAAAGTAAAGATTGTCTCTGCGTTCTTGACCGACGCGCCGCCGGGTGAAGTGAGTTGCTACAATTCTGGTTTAAGTACCGTAATTGACAGAAGAATAGATTAAAGATGTTTACGACGGTGCGAGAATTGCGATATGACCTAAAGTATTTTGACTGATTTTTTGTTTGACAGATATCCGAGCCATTGTAGAAGACGATAGCAAGGTTTTGGATGGACTTGACCAGGTCTTCCAACAATATAACTTGGACCAGTTTGTGACTGTGAAAGTTCCCGGATCTAGCAAGCCAGTAAGTCGGAGTGAATTGTCTATGCAGCAGAATCCTGACTATAAGCAGATTGTAATCAGTCCATATAATTCTCTTGGTGAGACTATATTTTACGATGGTGAAGCTGGCAAGCAGTTTGAACTTGATCACCGGACATTGGTTAGAATATTCTTATGGTTAGAGATTGAGAACTTGGCATGCTAACATTGCTGAAGAAAGTTTCCGGCGTAGAAAGCTACGAGGAACCGACGACGAATTCAGAGTATGAAGATAATATTGACAGGCTTGCTCTTTGCCATTGACTAATGAAATCTAGGTTGATCTCGAGTTTGAAATATTATGTTAGCGAGCACTATCCAGAGCCTAGCGCATATGGACTTTTTAGCCAGGAAGACGATACTATCGCAATTGTCATTTCCGGGAATAAGTATAGTCCGTCAAATTTTTGGAACGGCCGCTGGCGATCTAGCTACACTGTCGATCTGTCATCCGGGCTTGGCAAAGGTCAGATTGATTTGGACGTTCATTACTACGAGGATGGTAATGTACGCTTGAAAACCAAAAAGATAGTCGATTTGAAGGTAATTGGTGGAGATGTCATCAAGGCTATCGCAAGCGCCGAAAGGGCGTACCAAGAGGAACTGAACAAGGAGTTTAGCGGGCTGAGCGATGGCGCATTCAAGGCACTACGACGTCAGTTGCCTGTCACTCGGTCCAAGATTGAATGGGGAAAGTCCATAGGAGCTTACAGATTGGGCCAGGATATCGGAGGTGGACGCACTGCGAATTGAAGTAACTGTGATTGGTATTAAGCCTAATCTGTTGTCTCCCTGACATTATCTAACGATAATAAATTTGAACTATTGTACAGCAGATTGTGATTAGGTTCGTAAGAGAATGCCTGGTTAGACCAGTCGCCAGATCAAATAAATGACTAAAACGCCAATTAGAATCAAAAACACGGTTTTGTAAACCGGTAACGATACACCCGACGACCGAGCTAGTCTATGAGAAGAATGTTTAATCGAAGTCGACAGCGAGGAGAACGCATCAGTCTTAAATGGGCAAAAAAAAGACGAATGTCAGAACATATGATTCAGAATGAGAAAATTAAAGGTTGCGTCATCATATACGTACCGTGGATTGAACAAATGAACTGTCTGACGCCTGATTGCCTATATCTGTCGTAACTTTGCGAAGTGTAGATAATTGAGAGGCTAAGTCATTAAGACGACGATCATTCTAGTTCTGATATTAGTCACAATGATGAAGAAGATGTCGTATTACCGTATATGCACATGGACAAGCACATGGTAAGGCAAAGATCAAGGACATAATATTGGGGGGCGGGACGGCTCTACCTGGGCTTCACGATCGTACGCTTGAGAAGCGGACGCTGACGCCGACATGATAAATTTATCACAAGATGTGACAGTTTGGCAAAAGCAAGTAAATACTCGAATTCAGTAAAACAGGAATAAATAATTTAACCAATCCGCTGCCTATTCCAAGCCTAATATTTAGAGGAGCATCAACTTTCCCGCATTTGAAAATTCAGATACAACACCCTCGAATCCCTGCGCTATGTAAGCTCAAGTGGTGCGAGCTACACTGAGTCTCACGTGTAAGTGCGGCTTGTGCGGCTAGCTTCGACATCTGGCGGGAAATCCCTTTCTGATTTTGGGTTACTCTAGCGAGCTCTGAAAACGAATCGAAAGTCCGAACTAAACCGGTAGTTATTGAACTCAGTTCTTCGAAATCGAGTCGCAAGTGATAATATTTCATGATATTTTGTACACAAGTTTGATCGATTCCGCTCTTCTTGTTGGACTCGCACGAAAGCGCACAATGGCGTCCGATCAACGCCAGCAAGGGCGGCAGCAACTGGACTCTGCCATAGGGCTAGAGAAAGCCAAGCTGGATCCGCCTGATCTTCAGGACCAACACCAAACTAGCAGTCAGAAACCGTCTCAGCAGGAGCAGAGAGACCGAGATCGAGATCGAGATCGAGATCGAGTACTATCAGCAATTGCTTCGCCTGCAAGAGTAGTGGCAGCGCGGTCGAGAGCCATTGCGCTTCCTCGACTATCACGTACTGCTTCTCCTTTACTATCTCCTCGGGACACCGTCTCCGTATCAGCACTAGGATCAACAACGACGTCGTCTACCACAGCGATAAATGGGCCTGTTTCGTCCTGTTCGTCATCTTCTGAAGATGAAGATCTGGCCGCACAAATCGATGACCATTCTTCTCATAGTAACATCGAATTGACAGATCAGACATCTGTCTCCTTGCAGAATTCTACTATCCCATCTCTGCGAACGTCTCCATCTCTGACGCTTTTCGCGCGTCCGTTTACTAGCACTTCTTCGGACGGCTACATTTCATCTCCTTCTACACCTGTATTGTTCCCGCAGATGAACCCGTTTGGTCGTCGCAGAGCCACCTCTATTACAGATGACGAAATGTCGGTCGATTCGCCTGCGCAAACACCAACAGATCTCACTCCTATGAACAGTGGAGGCAACGGATCTGCGTCAAATTCCATATTTTTTACGCCTTCTTCCTTTTTGAAACACCAGCAAACAAGCATGTTGAATAGTTTCGGCTCTCGCCCTGGTACGCCGCCTGCGGTTACACCGGCTCCGACAAGCCAAACCTCACCTAATCATGGCAATAATAATATTGTTGCCGGCAATGGTCGTGGCGAAATCAATCGTCGCGCCGTCGTTTTTTCTCGATTAGGTGGCGGTTCGATGAAACCGCAGATCCGTAGTTTTATGCGCATCAGTAAAGAGCTTGCCGACGAACTTGCGCCAGCCGAGGTCGAGATCAAGCATGAGGCTGAAGTTACAATGCTGCTGCGAGACGACGAGGACATTTCATCGGCCTCTGATACTTATGAAGATCGTAACGATTACGAGGATGATGACGATGATGATGACGATGACGCTGTAATGGGTTACGCAGACAATGACGATGACGACGATGACGACGACGAGGAAGAAGTTCGACTGCGTAAGCAGTGGCAGCGACAACGACAAAGGTTTAATGCGAAGTATAGATCTGCATATCCAGCTCTGGATCCGACTCCCTCTTCGTCAAGCTATGCATCATTCAGTGGTGCTCCTCCATTGCCAGGGTTTCCAGGCTCTGGGCTCTTAGCCAGTCCACCATTTCGACGACGTCGAAGGCGCCATCATCCTACGACGTCCAAGCGAGACTCGGACACTGGTATATCAACAGGTGATACTACACATGGCCAACTTATCGCCGCGGCAGAAATGAATGGACAGCGGGAAATATCAACTACAGACCTGGAAGCGTCTCTCCCCACGGTCCCCACTGGGTTGGTGCGGCCTCGACCGATTATGTCGGCCAACATCTCAATAGCGCAGCAGCAGGCGATTTCAGGAGGTTTTCTCAGTGATGGAATGGTTTCACCGCTCTCCATATCCCCGTCTGGACGAGGTTTTGTTGGTGTCCGGTCGGACTCGGACCGCATAGTAGCAACGCCCACAGCCGAACGGCGGACTTTAAAACGCAGAGGTCCTATTGACGATTCGCCAAGACTTTCAGCAACTCCGTCAGGGTCAGCAGCGGCAGCAGCTGCAGCAGTCGCAGCAGCTTCTGGACTAGACCACCACGGGTTTTCGATCAAGCGACGAGCTGTGTCACCCAGTATTCCTGCAGAAACAACATCAAGCAGTAGTAATGTGGGTGGTCCAAATAGGAGCACGAATGCGACTGCGGGAGGCGGGGGATCGCCAGGTCCTTTTGTAGCGGGCAAGCGAAGCATGAAACATATGCAGGAAGCCTATGACCGTATACAGAAGATGAGTTTAAATTAGAATATGACGTTAAGTTAAGTGATGTATAGGGCTATGTGAGTGAATCGGTGTTATGGATTTTGCTTGGGATGATAATGATAATGTTAATATAATTACAAACTAAATATACCTAATTTGAAGGATCTGACGGAGCGAGGCTAGTTGGGATATCGTCACGATGATTTGGAAAACGTCTGGATCTGAAATGAGATCGATTAGTTTTCCCATTCTGCCCTCCACTTGAACGAGGAGTGTTGCCTAGACTTTGATTTCCTTCGCCTGGCCGTTTGAATTGTTTGAAAGTGAGTTCGGCCGAAGGCCGGTCGTCTGCATATTTAGATACGAGCTTTATTTTGGGTTTGTCTTGAAGCTGTAAATTGTCTGTTATTGAATCGGCCAGTTCTTCGACTTTTGAATCTGTATCTGTTGCTGATTTAGATTCAATCTTGTCCGTACTAATAACACTCCGCTGTGAAGTATCTGGTGTTTCTGCTCCGCTTATTTCATTTCCATGCGTAGATTCCATGCGATTAGATAGCCGCTGCTGTCGCAATTTTATTCTTTCTGCAACATTATATCGCGCCACATCTTCATCAGGTGTATATCCTGGCCTGATTCGGATTTCTTTCCTGATAGATCCATCCTGTCGAACTGTCGACGGAATCATTCGGTCTCCGGTAGGCGTAGTGACAATTCCTGCATTAGTAACGGCAGTAGATATCGCTGAATTTCTTTTCGGTGTCGAATGCTCGCTTGAGGTTGGTTGGGCAGATGGCTCAACTATTGGCCGATCAGGCGTGCTGTTGTTCTGTGAGGAAGTCGACACTGAGGCAATCGTTGCCAAACCAAAACTGACACGAGTTTTTTCTGATGATTCTTGAGATCTGCAATCCAATGCAGCCTTATTTGCTACCATTTCTAGGATTTCTTCTTAGAATCAATAATAATGGAATTAGCCCAACTCTTAATTAATTTATATGCGGCGTCTAGCCTTGCTCCTGGATCTGGTTTTTGATCTTGAGTTTTAATCTGAACGAAATTGCAAGGGATCTAAACTTTTCTACAATTTATAGCGTCTTAAAACTTTAGACACGCAATTTTTCGATTATGATATTACTCAATCATAGTAGTCAAATTTCAGGAAATATATGGAAATAACCCCTGCTTTTGAAGGAGTAAGTTCATTTATGATTTATCCTATGGCTGCACATACCCCTCAGTTTACAATTCAGGTTAGCCAATCAGCGCATCTGGAGATTCCTTGACTGCGGCCGGGATTCAGCGCGAAAGTTCATATTGACTAGATATATTCGAACTTGTTCAGTATTTCTAGTTTCTGGCTGATTGTTATTTTGAAAACAGGAAAGATCCCTTTTTGTCCTGGTTTGATTGTGATTATAAAATGGTGAGTCTCTTCCCGTTTATTGAGCAAGTAGAGAAGGAACAGGAATATATTTCGGAAGAAGAGGATCACAGTGCAGCAATTACGTTTTGGATCTGATATTGTACATTTAATGGTGGATGCGGTGTACATATGGTACCAAATATTTGTGTCTTCTCTGCAGATGATTTCTTTGTTGGATTTGGATTTCTCTAAAAAAGCGTATTTTATTGTTCTAACACTACTGAAGGCTATTTCAACTACCATCTACAACATTTTCTTCCGCCGAAACTCCATTATGGTCGGCTCGGCTTTTGCAGGTGCCTTTGCATTTGAGATGTATGTTATTACTAGAAGCAATTTTTTTCAAGCATGGTTAGATTCTAATACTTTTTAGGGCTTTCGATACGGTTACCAACAAGTACTGGGAAGCTCATAACCAGGGCGTAAGTGATATTCCACGTCGGTATTGGACCGCTGAACAGAGTATACTAACTCAAAGCAGAAGCTGTGGAAGGATATTAAATACAAATATGTCACAAAGGATGAAGATGAAGAATAAACGCGCTGTCTGAGATAGAGTCTTCTGAAAATGCATATATGACATGGCTTCGTCGGGATGTTTGCAAATGTTCTCAACTTAACTTTTGTTTTATAATAATTGAAATATTTCATTTTATCTTCATTTTGCTATGATTTGTGATTGTCTGCAAGTCTTTTGACCTGGCAGATGATGCTATGTCGAGTGATTTTAGTAAAATCTGAGCGGAACTGAGAGTTCTTTGTTATCCTGGTTTAATAAAATATTCTCGAAAACCATCAGGTCTAAACAATTAAAAGATGCACGATCTTCGTCTGCACAGTAAATGACATGATATAGAAGATAAATATTCATGGTATATTTGATGTGCTCTACAGAGTTTACACGTGACAATTAAGAGAATCATGCTAATTCTAGATTTCAACGCGTCACCATTAAAAATTCCACAAAGGAGTTTTGATATAGAACAGGAACGAAAAGAAGCAAATTCATCATGGTGACTGCAGTTAAGAAAGTCAATCTATCGTAAGTAATCCGAGCAATTGGCTGAGAATCTGTTGACTGATTACCGCAGATCCACAGCGGATATGAAGACCGCTCTGGACGAAGACATAATAAAGGTAGGATTGATCTGTTAGACTTTAAACTTGACTGCGAGATTCAAGAGATCAGATACACTGACTCCGACAGTATTTGACTGAAGCAGGCTATCAACAGAATTTTTCTTTGATTGATGTGCGACTTGGACTCGGATTTACGGCCGTAGCAGTCGCTGGTGCTGTTGGCTACTATGATAGCAAATTTGGATTTGAGGCCGCAAAACAAGTAACGACGATTGGTGTGATCATCTATTTTGTGCTGAATAGCCTACTGACCCTATGGGTCTGGCTCGTTGAGAAGCGAATAATTTTTGTGGGAAAAAAAGCCGAAGAAACAATATCATTATCTACACAGTTGCGGAAATATCAGACGAGCTACCTCGTTGAAATCAAAAGAAAGACATTTTCGGCGGATGGGAAAATCGAGATTACACAAGTCTTTGATAGTGACGGAAAAATAAGCGGGAAGGCACTGCACGAATTTATCGATGGCCTTTTAGACGACAAGAAAAATCAGTAACCACGTCATTGCGGTCATTTGCGCTCTTTGTCATTTAAGATCAAAATCTACTTCCTCGCTAAATTTCTTCGCATGCCATCTCAGATACATCTATACCATCATTTCCTTACTCGGCTAAGCCCGGCTATGCAGCTCGGACTGGTCATAACTATTTTCATAGCATGTTTTGTAAATATCTACTATCTAATTATTGAACAGAAACTACTGCTCATCTCCAACTGTGCACACCCAGTCTCCTAGGAAGTCCAATCCATTGTAAGCCAGCCTAGATCTATCTGATTGCTCTACAAACTTCCAATTCTGCTATTCTTGGTAACTTGTTAATAACGCCTTTTGACTAAGTCATACCTGCCTTTTAAGTGCATATTGCGCTCCCAGGACTTCGCAGGTCCAAAACTAATTCGCTCGTAGTTGACATAAGTTCAAACGTACAAGGGTGTTGTAGCACCTCCTGTTGGGAACCTTATCCCCGGAATTATTGCCAGAAGTGGCGTCAGCATTCGGACTTAACTCAAGGAGAACATTAATAAGCATTCAGCCAATCACAATCATCTGAATTGTCAGCTGCGTAATCAGATCAGAATCACGTGCAGCGGCTCTTCTCCTCATGTGGCTTCGTCCTCCTCTTCTCGGGCTTGCTGGCCGGGCGGTTGTTTAAGCTCACCATCTCTGAGAGGGAACGATCGTGAACACTTTCTTTCCTTTCCGTTTCGCCATAGCTCTTCTTTTCTTCTGCTATTTTCTCGCAATTTTTGCACCTACGGGCACCTTACAAATTTATGGATTGCTTTTCGTGCTCGCTGTACTGATACTTGCTATTTGTCGAAGCGATCAGTTGCTGTCTCGCCGACTCTGCTCTTGTTTTTCGCGGTATCCTCCTGATCGCCGTCTTGTATAGTTCTCCTTGCTCCGCTGCCCTGTTCGCAGCCTTTGCCGTCTGACGGCCGGACAAACCGCCCTTTAGTGATGCGCGCGTCCTCCATTGTCTCGCGTCCGCCGCCTCAGTTGCTGCATTCTGCTGGAGAATCATCTGTCTCCTCTGTCGCCGCTGTCGCTGCTGCTGCTGCTGCTGCTTCGTCCTCGGCCGCAAGTGCTGCCCGTATCCTTCTTGGCCCGCTTATAGCAGCCGCTGATTTTGCTCAATCTTCTGCCTACTCGTCGTCGACTCCATCTTTGTCGGAAGACTCTGCTGGAGTCTCGTCTGACGACGAAGCCGGCCCAAACCTGTTACATCTTTCGAATCAGTCCAGCTCTGCTACGTCCACCTCCTCGCTCTCATCAGTGTCTAAAGACATGAGCGCTACAACCCGACAATCCCTTGCGACAGACTCGGCTGGTCCGGTTCCGCAAACCTCATCCGATCATATTGTGCCGGTGCCGACTTTAGCTGTCGGTTCCAGAATTATTCAGAACGAGCCAATCGGCCAGGTTTGCTCAAATTGCGGTACTACGCATACTCCTCTGTGGCGACGTGCTCCAGATGGAACTACTATTTGTAATGCATGTGGTCTGTATTTGAAGGCTCGACATACTTCTCGTCCTGTTCATCTAAAGCGACAACATGCATCCTCAATAGTCCGGTCGACTACAAATCTTTCTGCAGATGTTGATGCTGCTGTAAGTCTGGTCATGGCTGCTGACCATGCTGTCCCAGGGTCATGTCCTGGCGATGGTCACTGCAACGGAACAGGTGGATCCCGCGCTTGTTCAGGTTGTCCTGCTTATAATAATCGAGTAGCCAAAGCAGCTCAAATGGCATCTTCCATAAAGCGTCAGCAGCAGCATAAGCATCAACAGCCTAGCCTTCCTTCACAGACACATCCAACTTCTCCGCTACAGTCTACCGATCTGCCTTCTGCTGACCAACCAGGCTCACCAGGAGCCGAAGCTATTTCGGACGCTACGGCTGTTTCTCCAAATCCTGGTTCAGAATTTGCTTCTCGGCGAAATATTACAGGTACTGGCGTTTTTCCTGCTACATCTCCAAACTCTGTTGTAGTAGCATGCCAGAACTGTGGAACCACCATCACCCCTCTTTGGCGCCGTGACGAAGTCGGACACACGATCTGCAATGCTTGTGGTAAGTTTTATTCTACAGTCTTTCAATTTTTTTGCTTGTTGTGATTTGAAAATGTTTTTGAGTATCATAAACTTTCCGGTTCTTTGCGCAGGATAAGTTCATGATATGTCCAGAGGCAGCTGATTGGAACTTGTCAATACCCAAGGCACTATTGGTTGCGTGTACACTGGATCTACAGTGTGTTCGTTTTCAGACCACAATTGGGTTCACGTTGCCAACGTTCATTCTTTTTCTGATTAAACATGGCTGCCATATTGCTTTTTGGGTTCTGGCTCCTAATTTCGCGCAATATTGTTCCCAGTTATTGGGAACAAGTTTCGCTTGAATCAGCAATCAGTGGTCTGGACCCAGCCAAGCATACCACCCATCTACCCCAATTATCACGTGATTACTAACGAGAATTGTCTGGTCTAGGCCTTTATTACAAGTTACATGGAGTCCATCGTCCATTTTCGATGAAGAAGAGCGTGATCAAGCGACGAAAGCGGGTAGCACCTCCGGTAACTCCTTCAGCTCTACCGCCATTGGTCTACCCGAGTTCATCCTATTTGGGCTCTGAAGCAGGATCTGGATCCGGATCTAATTCTGCACTTGAGCAGTCTGCTGTGGAAGTCAGTTTGGCCACGACGCTCGCGGATCGTTCGATTGGCTTGGAGGCAAATGCGCTGTCTGGGGCTTCTGCGGCTATTTCCTCAGTCTCGGCTCCCTCAGGGACTGGGAGTGGATCCCTTGCTCCAACAAATAGCATTTCACGGAGCGAAGTTTCTGTGTCTCCAGTGCCTGCCTCATCTACTCTTCCCGGACTTTCGACAGCGATTGGAGCTGTTGCGACTGCTCCTGCTACTTCGGCCTCCGCTCTAACGACTACTAGTTCTACCACTACTACAAGAGCTAGAGCAAGTAAGACGACCAGCGACGGTGCCTCAATTGGTTTGATAGACAAATCTTTTTCTGTAATCCGGCTGCCAGCACTTCGCCCACTTCCTGTTCCACCAGCCTGGGGATTTCCTGATCCACCACCAATTGATTTCACTGGAGCCTTTCGATCGTCGTCGCCTCCACCTTCACTTCCATCTATTCGACGAGCGATGACTGAACTCACCGAGAAATCTGAGCGATCTACTGACGAATCTAACAGTGTTGCCCCAAGCGTCAGTTCGTCGCAAGACACCCTTCCTCCTCTGCAAAGTTTGCTCGATAGCACAGAAAAAACGAGCAAGCGTAAGTTTAGTCCGCCCTTGGGTCCTTCTTCAAGCACTGTTTTGCCTCGAGTGAATAGTATCCGGTCGATATTGAATCCAAGTTTATCGAGCTCTCCGTTGTCTGAGGCGGTTTCTCCTTCTGCGACTACAACAACTGCACCCGCCGAATCATTAATGTCCAGTACTGTAACTGCTAGTGCACGAACTTCGCCAGTTCCTGAAGTCGCATCGGCTTCGAGTTCGGATCAAGCTCGAGAAGCTATTCGAGCGAAGCGACAAAAGTTAGAACAAGACTTAGAACGGCAAAGACAGGCCTTAGCTGAATCAGAGAAATTGCTTGCACACTACGAGCGAGAATTGTCGGATTTGGACAAGTGAGTTTGTGATCTAGAGAAAAAATGGACCAGGGTCGGGAATCCAAATTAGATTCATCGTTGTACATAAAAATTGTTATATCCTATTTTCAGTTTATTTGTTATCTTTTTTAAAAGACATTTTATGTTGATCACTCTTTTTGTGCGTTTTGGAGCATGGTTTTCTGTTTTGTTGTATTGGTAGTGCGGGGACCGATTCTCTAAGGGATGTAATGGACGTAAGTGCGGAATAAGGTTTCCTTCTTTGTTGATGTAAATAGGTATAGAACTCGATATTAGATAATTAGAGTGGCTTGTAGGAAAATATAATATAGTTGGTTAAATCTTGAATATGTCTATTATAGAAAAACGAAACCTATGACCCGAAACCAAAAGAGAGTAGAAAAAAATTAAAACAAACCGGAAAAAAAAAGAGCTAGATCGTAGTAGATTAAGAAAGCCGAGAGAGAATCATATTCTGTAATCTTCCCAACGGTCCGCGTGAGACTTGAGAAGATGACGAAGTACTACTTTCCGAAACACTCTCTTCGGAAAATGACTCGTCTTCACCATCGTCTTGGTTTTCGAGTCCAGCAACGGAAATTAAGTACGAGCTGCTGTCAAGATCGAGTTCATCTGCGTCGTAATCGCCGAGCTCGTTCCAGATCTCTGTGCGTTCTTGCGCGCCCAGTTTGCGTGATGTCCATGGCGGCGGAGCAACATTTGATGCGAGCGACGAGCCCGTATTAGCACGTAAGAGCCGACTAGTGTTGACAGGGTTCAAGTCATCTTCGCCGTCACTGGATGGGGAATCTCCCATGAGCGGATCAATTTCCTGCGCCTCTGAATCACTGATAAATGCATCTGTGATCTCAAGGCCGGACTTAGCCAGCTGAACAGTAACCGGATCGGGTGTAAGACGCCAGGAAAGACATGCAACACCAATCAACAGAAGAATAGTACCCAAAAACACAAGCCCGATCTGCATCGGTGACAAATTGGAGGCCTGGTCGTAGTATATTAGGCCATCAACAATCGACACGATGTTGTAAATGCAGAAGATCAAAGGATAAAGAATTGAAGTCGTGCACAACTTGAGACCTTGATGCAGTATGTAGAGCTGTGTCAAGGCAATAACAATTACGCCTAAGCAGATAATCCAAGTCTCCCATCTATTAAACTGGTTGTCATGCTGGATGATCGATCGCACGACAAGCTCTACCGCTGATTTAGCAAGCAAAAGATTGTGTGCAGAGAGAATGCCGCTCACGACTCCAAACATGATTCCTCGAGCAATCTTGCCCTTGTGTGTATGTCCACGTCTCCAAGTCCTCATCATGCGAAGAGTCAAAAGAATCAATACGGCAACAAACATGGTCAGGCAAAACCATAGCAGAAAAGGTCCTCGCCCAAGTAGATAGAGTAGCTCCTCAAGTGTATGATTCGGCTCGGCGATGGCACCAAATGCAGCAATAAGAATCGCTCCGGACGAAATTAGTAAGGTTCCAAGAGCCGAATAGCGTGTGAATGGCTCTGATAGAAATACGGTAGCACAAATAGAATTAAAAACAAGACTACTCTGTGGAGGACATGTCAGTAATGGGATTTTTTTCAAACATCAACAGAAACACAAAACATACTGCTTGCAGGGGAGCCAGAATAACAATAGGCAGAGCCGTGATCTGAAATGCAGACCCGATTATATTGGAAACAAGGAAGAGTGCCATACCAAACAGCCAACGCTTCCGCTTATACGGGGGTCTCTGAACATGGCCTAGAGGTTTCTCATCCTCGAGCATATGTGATTTTCGTTGCAACGTAAGTCCGACTGAGGATGCTGCGTTCGACACTATTCCCGTGACGATGCCGAGAGCTACGGTCTGACTTGACGCGCCCTCCATATGTGTATATGTCGCAAACCCTGCAAGACTGATAAAATATAGCGGATTTTCAATCCAAGCGAACGCGTGAAATGCTCAGATCTGTCCGTGGAGACACGTCTTCGAACTGGGTAAATGTCGAGATATCGCGGTTGCTGCAGCCACTACTGGATCAGGCCGTTCTTCTGTTTAGCCTCCTGGAGAGCAAGGCTCTTGACAGAACATTGGATAAGGTGTTTGTACTTTCTGGACAACTGCGAGTGACACGTCTATGAAACGGCATATATGTAGTTCCAAGGGCGCATAGCATATAAATATATTGTGTCTGCAAATATGCCATAGACGCGCAAGCACTCTTATCGGCGGCTATCGTCCGCTTGCAGCCAGAGTGCTGAAATCAGGGTGCGGGCATACTGAAAGCGGAAAGCCACTCAACCCTATTTTTCGACTGGCTTGAGAACGACCGACCCGACGAAGGAGGAAGATAACTCGAGTCTTTGAAAGATAAATTCCTTCTTCCACCGGCTGTTGTTCAGTTTTGTATTTCGGTTCATTCTAGCTGTCGAAAGTTCCACTAAGCTTGGCTTTGTCTACTTCTTCCACATTCAATATGTCTAATACCGCACTTACTGACGACCAGGTACGTTTTTATCGTCTTACAGAAGTCTTCTCCGAGGGCACAAGGAGAAAGAGACGTTGTCGGCTTTCGCCAGACCTTGACAAGGTCTGGCATAATATCGACGACGATATGCGGCAATTGTTTGCACAGGGAATGCTCTAACACAGCACTAGGTCGACGTTGAGCTCAAGAAGCTTGTCCAGTTCATCAAACAGGAGGCTCTTGAGAAGGCCCGTGAAATTCAGATTAAGGTATGTAGAGGTCCATTACGCATCTGGGTCGAGTTTGATTTAGCAATTCTTGCTATTTTGCATATCGATGGCCTTGATGCACATTGATCGTGGCACAATAGCAATTGATCCTCTAACTAATTTTCTAGGCTGATGAAGAGTTTGCAATTGAGAAGGCCAAGCTCGTACGGTCTGAGACGGCTATCATCGACACCACCTATGAGCGCCGGACGAAGCAGGCCTCGCTTGCTCAGCAAATTACAAAGTCTAATATCACGAATAAGACTCGTCTACGTGTCCTTGCCGCCAGACAGACTGTTTTGGATGACGTTTTTGAGGAAGCTACTACAAAGCTTGCCGATATTTCTAGTGACAAGGAAAAATACTGCTATCTTCTCAAAGATTTGATGCTTGAGGTAAGTTAATTCTTGATATTCAGTTGCACAGTCTTGGTCAATTAACATGTTTAGGGCGCTTTTATTCTGTACGAAAAGGCAATTACTGTATCTGCTCGTGAAGCCGACTACGACCTTATCAAGACTGGAATTCCTCTTGCTCAAGACGAGTTCAAGAAGGAAGCTGGATTCGATTTGACCATTACCATCAACGAGGCCGATCCTCTTCCCGCTGGAAGGTATGATTTTTGATATAAGGTTACTGAGTGAAGCTGACATATTCTAGCGCTGGCGGCGTTATTCTCTATGGATCCGCAGGAAAAATTGCAGTTACCAACACTCTTGAAGAGCGCCTGCACCTTCTCAACGAGGAGTCGCTTCCTGCTATCCGTGTTGCCATCTTTGGGTATGTTGAATTGTGTATATTTGCGTCTTCATTGTGCTCACATTAATTTGTAGTGAATCGCCCAGTCGCAAGTTCTACGATTAAAAAGTCGAGAGCGGGGAGGCGAGTCGGAGCATTTTCATATATCTGCTCCAAGTCTTGCAAAAATATCATGCGTCTGTTTCTCTCTATTGTCTTGTTTAATACGTTTTGTTTTGCTTTTGTGATTGGCCATCTTGAGAAAAGTAAGACTTTTTGTAGCCTCAGAAATAATAATAGCATACAGTTATAGATGATTAGAGTTATTCGAACTCACTCTGCATAGTCACGCCGATGACTGTGCTTGCGGTGCTTGATATAATTACAAAGTAGAATGGGGCAGTAAACAAATCTGACCTATAGAGACGATATAGGAAGACATGAGTACTGGATGTAAGAATTGTGGACTAGGAGATGTTCACCAAAATTAATCTTTCTTGGCTATAGGGCGTAAATTTGACAGTTATGGATGGACAAGAGAGGTCTCAGTCTGAAAAAAAGTAAAGATAGTATCGAATAGATTTGCAACAGCTCGAAAACAAAATGCCTTTTCGTTGTACCTACATCCATCTTTGGAAACTGTCGGCAAGCGAGCTGTGGAATAGCCATCGCATATCGACTAAGAGATATGTTCCGTGCGCCAGAAGACGCTGTTCTACTAGAATGGCATGCCCTAACAGTATATGACTGGAACCAAAACATAAAAATCACAAGCTAATTATAATGATTTCAGATACTCCTACTAGAAGGTAATTCATGCCGCCCAGATATGAAGATCCGGCCGATTCATTGCAACTACGTACAATGCTGCATCTAAGACTGGTGTGCTTCTCAAGTAGGTGCCATAATAAAGAATAACTAATTAATATCCACAATCACAGTAGGTCACTGGCTAGCTGGGTCAAATCACCGCAATGACTGCGGCTTCAGGGGGACACTGTTCTGTTCTCCAGGTTTAGAAGCACCTTTTTTTGTCTGAAAATGATGCAGAAATTGACAGAATCAAAGAATTAAATGAACATAAACAGAATTCAAAGGCAATGTCTGCATCAAATTAATATGAGACGGGGGTGGAGACAAATTCAGAGACACAACGGTCTCGTTCGAGACCTGCTGGGCCTGTCGCTATCTGGGGCTGCTGATGGTGTCAGAGAGCGTATGGGGCATTCGGTCAGAATAGGCTGCCGATGTACCACATGTCTCGATACCGAAATGAGAGAAACGTCAGCGACGGTCAGACATTCTGGGACTTTCGAAGTTTTGTAATGACAGATCCAGGTGTTTCTATCTAATGGGGAAACTCTAGCGTAGACACATACTTGAATGAAATGGCTAGTTCATAGACCGCAGCTGTCGATCGCAAAACGGCGGCACCCCGGCAAAGCAAGCAGCCTCGTCGGGTCTGTATAATAATACTGCGAGACCGTCTTCGCCAGGATTTGCCAGTTTTATCGGCATTCTTTCCTCAACAATGCCTCAGTTCGACTCAAACATCCAGTTAACTCTGCCATTTGACCCTTCAGTCGCTGCGGATTCTCGCGCAAGATCTTTGCCTGCTTATCCTACAGCATGCAGCAGTGGCAGCACCAATGTCTCGTCCAGCAACGGCAATCCTGGCACTCTACACCCTCTACCCGTCTTGTCGGATAACATGACATATACCTCCGAAGACCAGACATCCAAGTTTTGCGCCTCGGGCCCGATTCCAGCAGCAGCTCCAGCTCTTGTTCGTCGTGATGAACGTGGCGTCGACTGGATTGCGTTCCAGTACTCAAAAGAACGAGTTCGAACAGAGTATTGTATTCGTTGCGACGTAGGCTCGATCGACATTTCCTCGCTGTCTCGAGTGTTTCGCAAAAACAACTGCGTGCGTATGAACAACTCACTTTATGTACATGAACTTAACAATGTTTCCTAGATCTATCCTCGAGCAGACATCCCTGAAAGCAGATACAAAGGCAATCGTTATAAGTACGAGACTGAGTGCAACCGGATCGGCTGGGCACTGGCTCATCTAAATCCAACTCTACAAGGTAAACGTGGTCTGCTACAGCGAGCAGTCGACTCCTGGCGCAACTCTCACACCGACCCCAATCTACGCTCCCGGCGTGTTCGAAAAATGAACAGACAAGCAGGCATATCCTCCCGCCAGAATGCGTTTACAAGTCCTCGAACTGCAGCGGTTTACTCGGCCGATCAGCAAGCGGACAAGACAGACGAGGTCGTCATTCTGCCAGGCACATTCACATCCGATCTGCCAGTCACGACGGAATTACCGCCTTTGTCAGGTCCTGAATACACAGTTTCCTCGGTCGCGTTCATGCCCTCACCTAGTCCTTGGTCCGTCTCCGACGCAATGGCAAAGCCAGTGAACCCTGTTGAGAGTTTTGCGGTCGCTGACTTGGTCAATCCTCTGCGATTTCCTTCTTCAGCAGGTGTGGAGAGCCAGTCAAATCAGACGGAGTCCGAAAGCCTTGAACTAGGCATGGCAGCATTAAGAAGACATCTCGGAGAAGCTGCACCGGCGAAAAAATTCAAATATATCAGCATTGATCCAAGTCTTGTGTCTCCCACTGACAGCAAGATCCGCGTGCGCGTGGGGATCGATCGAGTCGATCTGGAGACTATCCCAGACAAGTATCGGCTGGACTACGCCGTTTATCCGCGCTCAATTCTGCCGTCTCTGTCATTGCCGTTTCAGAGAAATCAAGAGCAAGGCCAACAATCTGTTGACGGACCGCGACGCAGATTAGAACAAGAGATCAATGAGATGGGGATCAAAATGGCGTGGCTGCAGCCGCGCGTGTTCGAATATCGTGTTCAGTACCTGCAGCGTGCGCTGGACATCTACCGAGCCAAACTTGTCAGAGCAAGTAAAGACAACATTGCGTTGTGCACTCGGAAGGGCAAGCAGCAATGGCTCAAGGCGATGCGGAATGGAGCCATATCGACGAACTGAGAGTGAGGGTGTTCATAAATTAATTTTGTGGGGTGGGTTTTAGGTCTGACTTGCATGGTGTTCTGCATGGAAATCTGTGTGGTTTTTCGGTAGCAGTTCTCTGATGCTGTGTTCTGGTTCATGACGCATTTCGCTCAGATCGGCAGTCTCCACTGTCTCCAGCGCTCTGCGGTTCTCCACTCGATTCTCGACGCATTTTCTACTGAACAAATAAAGTTCCTCTTGTCGAGCGGTTTCAATGCGTTTCTAGTCCGGTTATTCCATCATCGTCCCTTCGTTCTAGGGCCCGTCCACCTTCTTGGATCCGTTATTCCAGTGGACTCCAGCCACCGGCGACGGCGACCCCTTACTAAGTTATGCCGCGGACGGCTGCTGGAATGGCCTCTGGCGCGCTGCTGCTACCACCCAAACGAGATACGAGATCTGGCTGGAGTGCTGTATGTGGCAGTTTAATTAGTATAGACAGTATGGTCAGTAAGAACGATGTGACTTAAATATTCTGGAATAATGAGATAACAATATAATATTAATCATACTAAAATACCAAAAAAATAATGATATATGTTATAATATAGGCATCCTCTTGTAGCTGCTTCTCGCCCGACCCGTCCGAACTAAGCAAGCCATCTTTGCTGGTTCCCGCCCAGTTTTGAGCTATTGCGTCACGGGATGAGTATCCGCGCACCGCCCCAGCTGTGGCGGCAGGTTCGGGACGTGGCTGGAGCCGGTCCGTAGACCACAGGCTCTTAGCTCAGTGGTGGGAAACCCAAAACGATCTCTCGACCATCGCATCTTCTGCAGACCAACTTTCTGCCGGACTGCTCGTTAGTTTTGCTGTCCTTTTCAAACTTGGTTACTTTCCGTGCGGTCTACGTCTGATTTCGATTTGAATTCGCAGTTGCGGTCTACTTGTTGCCATTCTCGCTGAGTCGTATCACAGGACTACTGACGTCTGATTTACGGTCCCGACAAGTCCTGTGATTGAGACCTCCTCTTGTTTTTACAGCCGATCTTCCTCTGTCGTCCTGCTCCGACAGCTTCGCGCGTCAGTCTCGACAGTTCAAGCTCAACATTCATATTTCCCGCATCATTTTTGTTGTTTTTGCTTCCGTCCTGCTTGCTTGAGACTTCACCATGAGCAACTCCAGCAGCCATCGTCCGGCCAGACAGCCATACGGCGGCAACATCGGGCTTTCGGTTCGTCACACCCTTCCTGCCTCCGAGCATTTGTCCAACCGTCTAAATCTGTGCTAACTGCTTGTTTTCTAGACCTCGCAATCCATGAATTTTTCTAGAAAAAGTTTTGCGGCGACGACAGCTGCCAGCGCTCCAATGTCGCGCAGCGCATCTACAAACACTCTGTCCAGCGGTAAGTCTGATCTCTCGACTAGGGGTCTGGCTCTCTCTTTCCTCTCCGAATCGCAGCCTTCTCTCAGCTGATCTGAGCCTGCTGGTGACTTGTATCGCTGTTGGAGATTCGCAGGCCCCTTTTTTGAAATCCATCTCTTGCTAACACTATTGCAGCTGCCCGCAATGCTGCCCTGCAGGCTCATACTCAGACTTCCCATACTGGATCTTTGACCAGTCGCTCATTTCGCACCAGCAGCTACACTCCCGCTGCACGGCCAGGCTACCAATCACTACGAGACGGTTCAAACCCAATCACGACGCTTCGCACGAGCTCTATGCGAAGTAATTTGTCTCTGAATCGCACTCTGCGCAAGTCCTCTGGTCCACCCTCCACCAAGCGCCATTATACGCCGTCCCTGTTTTCCTTCGACTCAATGACTTCCGAGCCTGCTATAACCATCACACATGCGACTCCCGTTCGAGGAGCTCCGACAATTCTAGAGGAAGTTAGCACTGAGCCCATTATCAAGCACAAACCTCCTGCACGCGCATTGTCTCCGTCAAAATCTGCTATGAAGGATTCTAGCTCATCCAGCGTGATTTCAGGGGCTACTTTGTCGCCAGCGATCAGCACCACAGCTCCTTCCACGAAGAAGAAGCATGCTCGTGTCAGCTTTTCGAATGCTTCTGCCATGGTTCCTCCTCCACCGCAGCCGCAGTTCATTACTCCTGCGAACTCTCCGCCTAATCCTGCTGCTACCGCAACATCCGGAACTTTAGACCATGTAGCAGCTGCTGATGCTGCAATGAAATCAATTGGTAATGCTGAGAAGACGTCAAGCGCCAAGCTGTCTTCAAATGGAGCTGATATTTTCACTCTGCCGTCTACCTCTACGACCTCTATCGGCGCAGACTCCTCCACTAGTTACGATACGGCTAATGAAACACCAGCGACTCTCGTCAATACAAGTGATTTGACCTCGTCTCCCTCAAAACTGACAGAAAAATCAGTGCCTACTCCCGTCTTAGCACATCCTATTCCAAAGACACCTCACCGTCTAAATGGAATTCTTAAGAAAGATCCTTCTTCTGATCACGCCAAGAAGAGCGCTGCTGCTGCTCTTCATAGACCTGCATCTGCCAATCCTTCAGCTGGCACACGTACCTCTACTGTTTCCAATCCGTCTGGCCAGCGCCGTACAGCAAGCCTACAACCTCAGGCTAAGACGCCTCAGCGAAATTCTACTGTGAGGAAATCTGCCCCCAAAACACCTATCGGGGCATTGCCATCAGAGGCCAACGGCATGTCGCTTATCAACTCTACTACGATATACGGATCTATGCAATTGAGGCGATCTAATTCGGATTCAAGTTTTCATAGGCAGAGAACGGTTTCCGCGCAGGATAGTCTGGAATTCGGTTTCAAAAAATATACGACACCCAAGTCGGCAAATTCACGCCGAAAGACTACTGCAGCCACTCATGTTAATGGTAACATAACAAATAATTTAAAGGGAATTAATTCTCAGGGTATAAACGGCGCAATTAGGCATGATTTTACTG
Source organism: [Lipomyces] oligophaga (assembly GCF_038497815.1). Classification (NCBI taxonomy): domain Eukaryota; kingdom Fungi; phylum Ascomycota; class Lipomycetes; order Lipomycetales; family Lipomycetaceae; genus Lipomyces; species [Lipomyces] oligophaga. Next base: position 339,325 of record NW_027117785.1, on the reverse strand, counting down.
ATTCCGACTCCGATGTTGACGTGCCTTTTCGATCTGAGCCAGCAAAATCTAGTTTGCCGATTTTAGCTTCAGAAGGTCTTCGCCACAGCCAGATCAGTCGTCCGAATGGAGTAGCGAATATGAAGGTGCCCGACGAGAAATCAGCTGAGACCAAAAAGATCAATGTTAAAAAGACTGAATCAAGCACACTGTCGGTGTCTGATCCAACTCCTAAGGACCGAGGGTTTGACAAGTTGCCTTCGTTCCATCCATTTCGGATAGAGCCTCGTAATAGCGCTCCAGTCGTCGAGCCGCCGGTAATGGCGGAGGAGTCATCTGTTTCTGCAGAACCAGAAGATTCGAACAAAGCAGCTGCAAAAATAGAAAGCCCAGCTGTTAAAACAAAACCGGCGCCAACTAAAAGTACGGCGCCTATACTAGCACCTCGTGTTCCTGTTCCTGCACTTGAGTCTGGATCAGGCAACTCCGATGATGAAAATGCTATTTCCCCAGCTCGGTCGGTTGCTCATCGTGAAGCAGCACTTGACGCACTGAATGGCGTTTCACCGGCTCGGGTTCCGGTGCCTGCAAATTCAGAGCCTCAGCAAGCCCCGAGGCTAGAGTCTCAATTGGGATCCGTCACCACTGCGTCTGAGGAAGCCAGCTCACCTGTTCGCACCAAGAAGCTTAGTCAGTTTCAACAATTTAAGCTTGAGCGGGCACAGAAGAAAGAAGCGAAGTCGCAGAAAAAACAAACGCAAACAGCTGCGAAATCAGGTACACAGGCTAAGGCGAGCAGCTCGGTGCCGCTAGCTCAGCTAAAGTACCAAGAGGCGCTAGGATCGCTGCCGGATAATGTGAGATCATTAAAGGTGAACGACATTCAGTTCCCACCGGCGCGGAAGAAAAAATTCCCGGGCCTGCGGAGAGCGTTTGGAATTTCAGACTAGACAATCAATTGAGGACCAGATCAGAAGAACATGTAAATCCAATTGCAGTTATCCATTTATGATGTTTTAGTACTGGGTCTTTGCAGTTAAATGACAGCTACTGTTACGGTATGATATAAAATGAAGAGGTTTGTATTTGTACGATTGAAAGCAAAGAACTGAGAATTGAAGATTGAGCGGTGGAAGTGGAGGGATCACTATGGAGAACAGACATGGGAGATTGTGGATAGAAGACTGTGACCAGTAATGAGGTAATATGTTGAATAATCTATGGCGATTGACACGTAAGAAGAGGGCTGTACAATAAATGTTTTGATAAGCGATGACGTACAAGTAATCTACTAAGAATACCGTAGAGCACGAGCTGGCATTGAAAACAGTGAAATACTTGATTTCACTATATCTGAATGCCAGACAGATATCTAAAAGATTGTGTCTCGACTCTGCTGCCTAATTGCTGATTGCTAAGCTTAAGCTGGTGACTCCTCCGCAGACACCTCAGCAATTCTCTACCGATCGCAGAATAAAGAGGGGGTCGTGCCGTGAGGCTTCGAGGCCGACGGTGACGGCGATCTGGAGATGACATTGGGCCGATCAAGTGCCGTAGAGTACAGTACACCACAGTACAGTACAGAATACAGAGGTACAGACCTGGTGGAGCGGAGTAGTATATATGTGTCTCGGTTCCCTCTGTTCACCTCAAAAATTCGGAGGTTTGTCTACTCAGGCTTTTTCAATCGGCTTTTAATTACTTAATTCTGTCTAATAAATTCGCTGATTTATACACACATAATGGTTGCTGTTGGAGGTAAATATTAGATGGCTGGTCGATTCGAATTGAGTCTACTGTTGTTGTTGGTTGCAGATGCTGATATGATCGTGGCTGTTAGATAAATTTCCCTCGGGCGTGAAGTTCATGTACGTTCCCTACCTTCCCGAGAACTCGGACATTAAGGGTAAGTTGGCAGCAACTAGGATTGAATTTTGCGGGTACTTGCTTGGAGAATTGAGACTGACAGTGAGTTGCAGCGTGCGGAATTCCTACTCCCTTGGATGCCGATAAGGTGTTTGCGGGCAAGACGGTCGTGATTGTTTCTATCCCCGGCTCGTTCACTCCCACGTAAGTCCAACCGAAACAAATCAATTGAGCTCGGCCATACGACTGATCCTATCCAGCTGTACCGCGAACCACATTCCCCCCTACGTTGAAAATTTGAGCGCGCTCAAGTCCAAAGGTGTCGATCTCGTCATCTGTCTGTCCGCTAATGATCCGTTCGTCCAGTCTGCATTTGGCAAGGCTAGCGGTGTCGCCGACGAGGACTTCATTTTTGCCTGTGATCCAGCTGCAGAGTTCTCAAAGTCTATTGGCTACACGCTTGATCTTCCTCCCATGCTCGGAACTCGTACTGCCCGCTATGCTTTGATCGTAAAGGACGGCGTCATCACCTACATGAAGAAGGAAGACGGCGGTGATGTCACAGTCTCTGGGTACGAGGCTGTTTCCGCTGCTTTGTAGCTCACTTCTAGTTTGTAGCATGGTCAAATTTGTTCACTAGCTATTATTCTTCAAAAATATCTGATTTTTACTATTATTCTTATCTCTTATAAATATTAATCTCTTGATCCAACTGGGCTCTGCAGGTCGTGATCTAGTAATTCCCAAGCGGTGGCCTTTGTTTACATTGTCCTCTCTCTCTGGCCAGTTTTCAGAATCCAGTCCCAAACTAAAATCGCCCAATATTCTCTACTTGTTGTTTTCATTATGTTGATTTTTCCAAGTTATTTTCAAAAATCCAAATGGATCCTTATTCTATCCATTCATCGCCATATCGCTCTGCGAGGTTCTCACCGCAAACAGAGGTAATTACCGACTTCAAAATCGATGATCTTTCGCAAGCAGCAGCTCGAACGGCATTTGATTATGCGGTTACTTCTCCTACACTATCTAATCGTGCAGTGGGCGGTGATGCAGCAACCCCCTCGAAATTGAATCCTCGTCAAGCACTCGTTTCTCGCTCTGGTCAGTCCTGCCAGCTGGGGGAGTCTGGCTACAGGAGCAAACCTACAACCGCAGTTTCAAATGTCGTTGCTCGAGGCAGTCTACGGAAACAGTCCGTTAATTATAACAACAAAAATAAAAATATCACCAACACTAGCAATTTCCACAATCGCAATAACACAGGCGGCCGACCTTCTAGAACATACATGCCACCATTATCGCACAGAAGCCTGCTAGAAGGCGGAGGATCACTTCGAGCCCGCTGCCATAGCTCGTCTACTCAACCTCCCGGTCGGAGACAAATATCTACTACAGACGTGTTTCAGGAAACTGATATTAGCCAGAATCCAAGACTCAGAGCCAAATATGAGCGCCAGGAACGAAATAAGAAGAGTCAGGCCGAAAAGAGCACGAATGGGTATTGGAAAGTCCATCAGTCACTGGCTCGTGGCGTACGGTCAATGTTTGGTGGCTCGCCGGCTCTGCCTTGTGCTCCCGATATTTCCTTGAGCGCTATACCACCTCCTGTTCTGCTCCATAGATCTACTACTGAAACACGCCCTTCAACTATATCATCTTTCGAGTCTGTAGACGTGGAATCCTCACGTGTATATGACGAAGTAGCTATTTCGCGCCAATACCAAGAACGCATATCTCATTCAACTAATCCTGCTGTGAATGTTGATCTGTCAGAACGCGGCCGTGAAAATGCAGGATTGATACTTCTTGATAAAACCAATAACCATATCTCTGCTGACTGTGGCAATCGTTCCTCCTCATCGTCGCGAGTCTCTATACCTGTTCGTGATGATGGATTAGATCGAACTATACCCAATTCCAAGAAGCTGACTGTTTCCGAGGGAACTCAAAGCGCAGATGGCTATACCTTTACTAACGATCGCTTTTATCATAGTATAAAGCAGAGATTTCAGAGCTTTTTCAGAACTAGTTCAAATTCTTCCTCGGATTTGAATCCTGATGCAGGACAATACCGTTCAGTCATGGAGATGTTTTCTAACACGTCCATCCGAGATCCCCCAACACATGGCCTAACTGGTGATAATGTGCGATACTCTTCTGCTACTATGAGAATGAAGTTTTTTGATTCTGAACCTAGAGCTACGGCCATGAATGCCTTTAACTGTCGGCCTTCCAAAAGTGACAACAATTCTCAGAGGAAAACCACTCCCGCAAAGTTTCAGCAGCAGCTTTCACGATTCATGAATGTCATGACTGCTTCTGGTTCCGCAAAAGTTAGCACTGAAACTCCTGATGAGGAATCCCAGATATCTGTGTCGACCACATCGATTACCCCGCCTGATAGTTTCACTAATCATCTAGAATACTACGAGTCGCTGCGGAAAAGAAAACTTGAAGATCAACGCCTAGGCTCTGGTAAACCCATAGACCAAATTTTTGATACAGACCGTAAGATGAACACCTTATCTGCACGAGAGGAACGACCTTTAATAGATCTGAACGCTGTCCAGCTCGATGGCTCAGAAGCTGCCTGGACGCAACAAGGTCGCGACCGTTCTAAGCGAGCGGTAAGCAGCAATACTAGCACCAACCAGCATCAATGCGTATGGCAGGCCAACTCTGCAGTCGATCCCAATGTGATACCAGAGTCTCATTTCATGAACAAATATTTTTCTGGGGGCGAAAACGGGTTAATGGCTACTGTACCTGAAGAACAACAATGGTCTAATTCAGATATCCGAGAGGGAAGCGCGTTTCCGTGAACTGAAAGTCCCAGTTTTTTTTTTTTTCTATTATTACCAAGATTGCTATGTGTGTATGATGATGCTATTTTTTTAATGTCGACTCTATTGTAACCTACATGCTCATTCGAATGGATGAATCTGGAAATATTTAATACAAGCTAACTCTGTAGTTGAAGACTGGGAGTGTCCGGCGTTTGCTATGCGGCGTTAGAATAACGTAACTAGCTACCGCAATATGGGGATTGCGTTGAACGGGAGAGCGTAGGCGGATTGGTGATTATATGGTTACGGACTATTAGACCGCAACTAATAGAGCGATTGCAGAACATCTCAGGGAGTGAGGACTAATATGCGATTCCCATTATTGTTGTTCGGGTCAAACGAACTGTCACATAATAATGGAGACAATGAAGACCAGATAACAACGCGGCCACCGACACCAGAGGGCAACAAAGATCCAATTCTGCTTCCAAACGAAGTTGTATTACAAGTTTTCCCCAAAAAGCTCTGTTCCTATCGAGCTGTACCAGAACCCAAGAGTGGTGGACTGTTTTCGTCCGGCGAAGATCCAGAGTTTTTCCACTCATTTCTCACCAAGAAGGGCAGGCTATGCGCCCTCTGGGTGACGACCATTCGGCTGATATGTGTGCCTGTTAGCTCTGACACGAAAGGATTTTCTGTCGGAGTTCTAGATATTGATAGCATGAAAACGATCGAAAGCGACTGCCAGATCTGGTTTTTCTACGCGAAACTCAAAGAAGGACATATGTTTACAGTTCCATTTTCGACCGAACTGCGCACAAAGGCATTTCTGAAACTAATGGCTAACTTACGGTTCGAACATCATGTGCGTCAAGAGCTGCCGCCCCCGTATCGACGAAAATCAGAGTCGTTTTATGACTGTCCTAGACCGAGCTTGGAAGCTCTGTCACGGACCGTCTCGCCTATGTCGGACAGCGGGATCGAATTGAGTACGGAATTGGAGGATTATATTGATGAGGCAGAAGAGGATCAAGCTGTCAGACGAGCATCGACAATTTCAGCTCTCGATGAGCAACTGCCGCAACAGGACGAAGAGGATCGGTCGGTAAATGATCTACCAGGTTTGCAACGGCAACTCACTATCGATGAAGTCATCGAGGAAGCGATTGAAGAAGAACAGCAAGATTGGATTGCCAACGACAAACACCTACCGTCCTATGCCGAGTCCGAAGATGCAGTCGAGCGGTACTTGATCGATCGCGGACTACTACGGGAAGATGGTACGTCGCTAATGCCTGTAGATTCGATCGAGCGGCACAGCTCTACGCAGGATCTGAGGAGAGGCAGCGAATCTAGTGCTGCCGCCAGCACGTCTCAGGACGAACTGGCGCCAACAAGTACCTCATCTACAAGCCGATCGGGAGCCTCGCAGTACATTACACAAGAGACCGACAATCCTGTCCGTCGTCCGAACGAGGATTCTGAAAATTCTACAGCCGGCCTTAACGAATTGCACAGGATAGCATCCAGAGGCACTATAGGGAGGACCAGCAGCAACGTGCAACCTTAGCCTAGAACAGTGTACATTCGTAATGTTATATGAACTGCCAGCTTCTAATCACAGAACTAAAAAGGCTTGAACAATCTTTACCTATTTGAGTAGCTCCGCCAGTCCAAGCTGATACAGCACTTAGCACTTCACTGTAATAAAGTAACCACCTAGCTCTGTTCGCCCACTTGTTACATAGACAGAATGTCAGTTATTAGTGCTTCTGCTACTAACCCCGCATACAACTGGCTGACGGAACACCCCCTCCGACTCGCCACCGCGGCTGATGACAGATCGACAGTATTGTTGATTATCAAATGTCTTAATAAGCTACATTGACAGGAAAGGCCAGGCGTCCCACTCGTCCACTCCGTTTCCGCCCGTTTCCCTCTCTCTCTCTTCCTTTTCGATTGTTGTTAGTCAAACGAGAATCAATCGACCTGGGTTTGCCTGTGACGAATTGGAGTTTTTGCGTTGAATCTTCAGCTCGACAGCTTTTCCGTTCTCATTGTCGTCTTTGTCGTGCCCAATTTGGTCGATTTCGATTGCATACTTCGTCCTCGAATCCCGCGCAGTCGTCAGCTCAGCCTCCGGCCTCCTATCTATCTAAGCACGCACTTCTCTACGTTGTCTAATTCTCACCACTTTCCGCGTCCTTTTTTCTTTGTTTCCGAATAGGCGTTTTCTAGATCGATTGTCTGATTTCTAGTCTGCTGCTTTCTATCTGTTCATTTTTGCATCCGCCACCGTTTTCCGCCTCTTGTGTTGCCGGCTATGTCTACTCTGTAAGTGTGCTACTTTTCCCTTCCCTTCTCCCCTGCTGTTGCGGCACAAGTATTACTCGCCTCCTCCCGATTCTGTCAGATCAGTAATCATCGTGCGGGCATTGTATTCTGCATTCTATTATAATCCAATCTTTCAGCAACATATTGGCAATCATCTCTACTATTCTGCGATTCGCTTTTCTCGTTTTGATTTTTTCGCTCGGCTGGTTTTTGCCGGCTTTTTCTTCTTGTCCTACCTTTTCCATCTTCGCCGCTTATACTCGGACCGTTTGTGGCCCCGCGTCACACTTTCGTATTTATATTACTACGTGCACCCATCTCTCGTTCATTGGCTCCCCTCTTGCCATTCTCGATTTTCTCGATCTGACAGCAATTTGGATTTTTGGCTAATACATTGCTGTGTGATTCGCTGTTAACATGTCTATTAGTGATCTACGTATTGGCAACAAGTACCGGTTGGGAAGAAAAATCGGTAGCGGCAGTTTTGGTGATATCTACCTCGGTAAGCTTCTTTCATGTTCTTTTCTCTAGCGCGCTTGCAGCATCCTTTATGTTCTGTATCTCTAATTTTTTCAAGGTACAAATTTAGTTTCCGGTGAAGATGTCGCCATCAAATTAGAATCTGTTCGCGCCAAGCATCCCCAGCTTGAGTATGAATCTAGAGTGTGAGTACTGATTTCTTCCTTTCTCTGCATAATTTTAATTGGTACTAAATTCATTTTAGATATAAAATTCTTGCTGGCGGTATTGGTATACCTTTCGTACGCTGGTATGGAACCGAATGCGAATATAATGCATTAGTCATCGATCTTCTTGGTCCTTCCTTAGAAGATTTGTTTAATTTTTGCAATCGCAAATTTTCTCTGAAGACTGTTCTCCTTCTTGCCGATCAGCTCCTTGCTCGTATTGAGTTCATTCATGCTAAATCTTTTATTCATCGTGACATCAAACCCGACAATTTCCTGATGGGTATTGGCAAGCGCGGAAATCAAGTCAATGTTATTGATTTTGGTCTTGCTAAGAAGTTCCGCGACCCCCGTACCTTAGCTCATATTCCTTACAGAGAAAACAAGAATCTCACTGGAACGGCTCGATATGCCAGTCTTAATACACATCTTGGAATTGAGCAATCTCGACGAGATGATCTTGAATCTTTAGGCTATGTTCTGCTGTATTTCTGCCGTGGTTCTTTGCCTTGGCAAGGACTTAAAGCTGCTACGAAAAAGCAAAAGTACGATCGAATCATGGAAAGGAAAATGATTACAACGTCCGAGATTCTCTGCCGTGGTTTCCCGGCTGAGTTTTCTTTGTACCTAAATTATACTCGATCTCTTCGATTTGATGATAAACCCGATTATATTTATCTCCGCAAACTTTTTAGAGATTTATTCATTCGTCAGAGTTTCCATTACGACTATGTATTTGATTGGACTATTGTCCGATACCAGCAGCAGCCTCAACAGCAGCAACAACCTGCACAACAACAACCTGCACAACAACAACCTGCTCAGCAACAGCAGCAGCAACCGCAGCAACAATCACAACAAACCACACAACAGACACAACAGCAGGGCAGATTACCTCTTCAGAATGCACAGACGCGTGACGCTGAAGGAGCTGCTGAGGGCGGAGTAGATTTAATTCTACCTGAGTCGTTTGCTTACGAACCGGATTATTCTGTAGGACTGCAAAATCTTAACATGCCGTCGCGGAATCAGGCTGGACAACGCACGGGCCAGAGTACTTCGCAGCTACAGCAGCCTCCGCAGTCTTCGTCGCAGCAGCGCTATGCCGTTAATCCTATTACCAGTGGCAGCAATAACAATAATAGTAGCTCTGGCCGGCGTAAAGTTGCCGACTGGCAGGTAGCCCGTGAAGCACTCGATCCTGTTGCGGCTGACATTTTACGTCGTGCAGAGGGAGCTGATCGATTGTTACGATCTGCCACAGGCAAGATGACCACTTCGCCTGGTCAATATGAGTCCTCGCCTACTCAATCGCAACCTCTCGGTCATCGTAAAGATGAACCTACGAATACAAATTCCTCGAACATTCCTCAGCAGTGGTATTAAGTATCGTATTTTGACATCAGAACCTGGATTTCTGTAATAAATTGGAGAGCGATTGTTTAACCGTCTGAAACTGACAATGCTTATCACAATCCTGGTATCGATTGATTATAATTGTTCCATGCTGGTCAAGATATTTGATTGGATTAAATCACAGAATTGTTCATGAGTTTGCTTTAGAACTGTAATGTGTTCTACTACAATTCACTCTTAATTTATCATTGATTCTATTATGAATAGAAGTCCTCCACTCTGTGATCGATTGCACAATTTTTCGCTTTCGCTCTTGCTGTGCTATTTTTATATTGTTGCTGTTGTGTCTTTTTAAGTAAAGGAAATGACAATGTTTTTCTATTGTTCGATGGGATGCATTTTTATTTTCTATTCTTTTTGTTTTTGCAATTAATTTTTGATTGCGCCTCATACTTGGTGCAATTGAATAAATATGAAGCAGTGAAGCTAATCTACACTGCTTTCTTATCTTGACAGACCCAGGAAGGGTCGAGATATATGCATGGAGGCCGGCGAAAGGTAGTGGAAGATTTTAGGGAATAGCGAGAGATGGAGGGCGAGCATCGGGTACTGCCATTTTCAAATGTATTGTTCGTGGGAGCAGTAATACAATTGACCGGCAGAACAAGAGCATATAATTTTAAGGAAACTAAGAAGGAAGTTTTCCGGAAAGGGCGAGGGCGATTATGAGGCAGGTAGCATGTTTCTCTGGGCATATTCAGAACCTTTTTAAGTGACTGTTCGGCCCTTCCAACGTATATGCTTGTTTGTGAAAGAGTTTTTTAATCTTCTTAGTTTCGATGCATTCAGTTTTGTCCTAATTTCAAGTGCAGCACCAATCAATATTTATTAGACCAGGGCGAGGAAGAAGAGTTGGTTTGTATTCTCCGAAAAGAGGGTGATTACAATCAAGTCTACGCTTTATCATACTTTTTGTTTTTTTTTCATGGTTTTCTTTTCTATTTATGAGGAAATAATATTGAGAATTGTTTTGATACTAGTAATTTCATTGTAGAAGGCTTCAAATAGACGTTTATTGTCCTCGAGCACTATTCTGAAAAGTTAGCTGCAAACCACACTGGAACGTAACGGAACTTAACCCTTAGACAAAGCTGTATCATCTGAGGGTTCCGTGTCAAGGTCTAGGGTATAGGATCTATTGTCGGGGTTTGGTTAATCCGAATTTGGCCGGAATGGCCGCCGCCATTTGTCGTCGTGTTCAAGAAAAGCACAAGAAAGAAGGGTTGAAGAACAGAGATTACAATTTGTTGAGCCAATTGGTCGCGCGCAGTCGAACAAACCAGCCAACTCAAGGTGAAAAAGATTATTCTGTATCTGCTCGTTTGTACGTCTGTGTGTCGAATCGCATAAAGGATGTCGTACAAAAAGAACGAGGATCTTGACACCGGTCCTGGTGGATCGGTAATGGACAAAATGACCGTATTTCAGGACTGTATTGCGGGCTTCAACTCCTCGCCTATTCAACCGCGTCGTTGCCGTGTTTTACTGACAAAATTGACCTACTTGCTTTCCACCGGTGATACATTCGCGCGCGATGAATCGACTAACCTGTTTTTCTCCATTACAAAGCTCTTCCAGCACAAGGATATCGCGCTGCGACAGACAGTTTATCTGGTTATCAAGGAGCTGGCCATGAGCGCGGACGACGTGATCATGGTTACTTCTTCGATCATGAAGGATACAACTGCTAGCAGCGACATCGTTTATAGACCTAATGCTATTCGGACTCTTGCTCGGATCATTGATGTATGTATTTGCGCGTTCCTGCATGACCTGGTTTTTGTAAGGAGTTCTTGGGCTATTTTTGACACGGTTTGAATATCTAGATTTCTACAATCCAATCAATTGAGCGTCTTATGAAGACAGCCATCGTTGACAGACACCCAATAGTGTCTTCGGCCGCCCTTGTTAGTTCCTATCACCTCCTGCCTATCTCTCGCGACGTTGTTCGTCGCTGGACAAATGAGACCCAAGACACCGTTCTTGCCCAGAAGGTGTTCCCGCAATATGGTTCCGGCACAGGTGGAATGGGTCTTGCAACTTCGCCTGCTCCCTCTTTCATGACGCAGTACCATGCTCTTGGACTTTTATATCAGCTTCGTTCGCACGACCGTATGGCTCTGGTCAAAATGATTCAGCAGCTTGCCAATGCTGGCGGTGCGCTCAAATCTCCGTCCGCAACCGTCATGTTAATCCGTTTCGTTGCGCGTGCAATTGAGGAAGATCGGAACATGCGCCGGCCCTTGTACTCCCTTCTTGAAGGCTGGCTCAAGCACAAGTCAGACATGGTCAATTTCGAGGCGGCAAAGGCCATTCTTGAAATGCGTGACGCATCCGATGCTGAGGTTACTCCAGCAATTAACGTGCTCCAATTGTTCCTATCAAGTCCTCGTTTTGTTTCTCGCTTTTCTGCTATCCGAATTCTTAACCGATTCGCAATGATTCGTCCGCAGAATGTAAACGTCTGCAACCTCGATATCGAAGGCTTGATAAACGATCCTAATCGCTCTATTGCTACGTACGCTATTACCACTCTACTCAAAACTGGAAATGAAGCTAGCGTCGATCGTCTCATGAAGCAAATCATTGGATTTATGTCTGATATCTCGGATGAGTTTAAGATCATTGTTGTCGACGCTATCCGTAGCTTATGTTTGAAATTTCCTAGCAAGCAGGCATCCATGCTTTCCTTCCTTTCCGGTGTTCTTCGTGATGAAGGTGGATACGAATTTAAGCGTGCCGTTGTTGAAGCTATGTTCGACTTGATCAAGTTTGTCCCAGCATCGAAAGATGATGCTCTTTCGTATCTGTGCGAATTTATTGAAGATTGCGAGTTCATGAAACTTAGTGTTCGCATTCTGCACTTGCTTGGCGAGGAAGGCCCCAGCACTTCTCATCCTACCAAGTATATCCGATATATTTACAATCGCGTCGTACTTGAAAATTCGATTGTACGTGCTGCTGCTGTTACTGCGTTGAGCAAGTTCTCTGTAATTGAGGATGACTCTGTCCGTGCCTCTGTTAAGGTATTGTTGACCAGATGTCTTGATGATCCGGATGATGAGGTCCGCGATCGTGCTGCTATGGCACTTCGTCTGGCTTCTGTTGATCAGCCGATCGCAAAGGCATATCTTGCCCCCGAATCCACTCCTTCGCTTGGTGTTTTGGAGCAGCAGCTGATTATGTATGTCACGGCTGGTCCAGAAGCAGCCGATGTTGCTTTTGATATTTCGACTGTACCCTTCTTAACTAAAGATCAAGTGGATGCGGATCAGTTCCGGGCAAAGATGTCTTCGACCATGCCAATCATGGTTGGATCTTCTTTCGATGGCTCCAATGGTCGTGGACCATCAGCAACCCCCGATGGAACATCTTCTGGAAATTCAGGTAAATCTAGTTCTGGTATTATTGAAGATCCTGCTCAGGCCTATGCCGCGAGCTTGGCCAAAATTCCTGAGTTGCATGAATTTGGAGCATTATTACGCAGCTCTAAATCTGTTCCGCTGACGGAATCTGAAACCGAATATGTCATTTCTGGTGTCAAACACTTATATGAGAGTCATATTGTATTTCAATTTGATATTGAAAATACCCTCCCTGATACTGTTCTAGAGGATATCAGCATGATTATGACGCCGTCGTCTGAAGAAGAGTTTACCGAGGATTTCATAATCACTCTCGGAAAATTGTCACCTGAGAGCAAAGGCACTATTTATGTTGCTTTTTCACGACCGAAGGAGGAGTACTCTCTTGGAAGTTTTACGAATGTTCTTCGGTTTTCAAGCAAGGAGATTGACCCCTCAACGGGCGAACCTGAAGAGGAAGGATACGAGGATGAGTATCAGATTGAGGACATCGAAGTAAATATTGGCGATTATCTTGTTCCTACCTATGTAGGCAATTTTCAACATATGTGGGATTCACTCTCGTACGAGACGTCGGAGACATACAGTCTCGATGGTATTCAAAGTCTTGGGGAGGCATGCTTGCGGGTTACTGAAAGCCTATCCATGCAGCCTTTGGAAGGGTCGGACACGCCAATGCAAGCTGCTACTCATGTTTTGAAACTTTTCGCGCGGTCAACGAAGGGTGGTAAAGTTGTTGCGCTAGTTCGGATGGCATACAGTGCACGAACCGGAGTGACTTTAAAGATATCTGCACGATCAGAAGAGGAGGATATTCCTGCGCTTATTGTTGCAGGGATTGCTTAGATTAGATCACGTTTACTTTGTTTTATGTTTTTTTAGTCCTGAGAATAGGAAATGAAAATTGAATTTTTGTTCATTGTTGAAAGTCGAGTATATAATACAAATCTATATAAAGATATTCGCGTAAATAGAGCAGGAATATATCAAGTTCATCGTTTTATAGTAGCTAAGATTTCGCCGACCTTTTGCCTAGTCTGTTCAATGGTCATGTTTTCAGTCTGTTTGATAGCGGTTATGATGGCCACAGTAGCTTGGATGGAGTCCGAGTCAACCCACATTCTGCCATTTCTTCCCAACGCAATTTCGAAAGGAACCGATTTTCCGATGATATCGACGACTGATTCTTGAATCTTCATCTGTTTCGATTTTGATGAGCGAGGCAGAAGCAAGCTTCTCGCGAGAGAGATAGGGATATCCGCCAGCATGCCACCTTTGAGCTCTCCAAAGCCGCCATCTAATCCGGATCTTTCATCGAAGCAGGCCAGTTCAGGTTCGGTGATGGATCGCGGAGATGCGAAAGAGATACGACCATACACTGTGGCACCCGGGATGAGATTTGGCCTGTTCTTACGGGAGGCAGCGTTGGCGAATGCTGTCGACGGTAAGATGGCTATTGGTGACGAACAGTTTGGGAGAGATATTCTGTAGAATTGTGATTCTTGGTCGCCAAAGCGCGAGTGAACTGTCCCAATGACGACGTCGTGGAGTGCAGGTATGTATCTGCCGGATGAAGATGGAACAGAATCAAGATACAGAGTTGTGGATCGAGAAGTGGGATTAGATCGAAGAATACCAGATCGTATGGGCACGATTGTCGACGGCGGAACATGAAGTAAACCAGGACCTAGCTGGATGGTGGGCGACGACTTTGGAGGTAGAACCTCTTGCAGAGGAAGGCTATCACCCGGTAATATCACCGACATTGTTCTGTTCCCTATTCCAGTTCCTGCTGGTGTAGTCGGATTAATGCGTTATTGATTCGATCTCGAACAGAAAAATATTTATGCCCCTCTCAGAAATCATTGTGCGGCGTCCTTTGTACATGGGAGATATCCCTCCTCTTCTACATTTCTACTGGCAGGTGTCTATTTAGCCTTGATAGTACTTAGCTTTTCAAAGTTTCTCTCATAGAGACCTAAAGATGCAAGTTGAGGTAGATCCTACTGAAGACACAGAATGGAACGATATTCTACGTTCGCATGGTATCATTCCGGAGCGTCCGCCATCTCCTTCTCAAGTTATCGACGAAGCTCTGGAAGCAGCTCGAGAAACAGCAGCCCAGCACCGGTATTCAGATGCCTCCGACTCGGAGCTCTCAGATCTCGAACAAGATGAGCAGGATCCAGACGAGGCTAGATTTGTTGCCGAATATAGACGGAAACGCATGGCTGAACTGAAGGCTTATCAGGCGTCTTCCGCGATCCCCCATTTTGGATCTGTCGTCCCGGTCTCGAAACCTGAATATGCAAAAGAAGTCACCGATGCTAGTAAGTCCTGCTTCGTCGTTGTTCATCTCTCTTTACCGGGAAATGTACAATCCAGGCTTCTGGCTGGTCTATTTTCCAGAATTGCGCCTACGTTCCCGGAAATTAAATTTTGTGATATTCAGGGCTCGCGCGCAATCGAAAACTACCCCGACCGCAACTGTCCGACCTTACTAGTATACAAAGACACAGACGTTAAAAAGCAATACGTTACCCTCGCACTCATTGGTGGCAACTCCATGAGAATTGATGATCTTGAGAGAGTCCTCGTCGATGCTGGCGCTGTCAAAGAGTCAGATCGCAGACTATCGTCCATTTCAAAGGAACGTGCTAGAAAGCGCGGCGAAGATGTCGACGATGAAGATGATAACACTAATAATCAGAATACCGACGATGATCTGTTCGATGACTGATTTCTCCGTCTTCGCTCATGTACATATTATCTTCTACAATATACAAACTTGGTTCAAAATGCTGCGTTACTAACATACAAGCAAAAGCAGTTCTAAAGCGAAAAATGAAGCAATTACAGAAAAAAACTTGAAACTAGAATCTCCACTGCAATTCAACCATCAACAAGTAAGAAAACATCTCGAAATTCCACAGAAATTCATCATATACACATTAAAGTGCGAGGACTAATATTAAAATGGCAAAAACACAACACAATGTTACCTCGAACGCCCACCGCATACGCCCTCCTCAATTCAACCGGTCTGTTCGACGAATTAATAACAAAGACCAGTACTATGAATACACCACGAAAAAAAATATTAGCGACTGTAACCGACGATGTTGGCTCATGTCGACGCCGTCATCGCCGTAGAATCAGACTGGCTGGATTGTGGAAGATTAACCAGAGGTACAGAGCTGTTCGCATGTTCAAGTACATCAGAGTCATCGGAAAGATCAATTAGAGGTGTTTGCGCAAAGTTCGCTTGAGCAGATGGCATAGATAGGCCATCTGACGATCCTGAGGCAGGCTGCGCTTCCAAATCTTCGCTCGCCTCCAATTGTATAGAACTTTCGTCCAAATCAGTAGTAGTCACATCACGCTTGCAAATTGGGCAGGTACGCTTGCGCAAAGTGAGCCAAGGGGTAATGCAGTTGGCATGGAATTCATGACGACAAGGTAATCTCATTACGCGGGAAACACTAGGAATGTAATCTTCCAGGCAGATAACGCACTCGGCGGAAGAGCCCCAGAGCTTTTCACGACGAGGCGGCGAGACAGCTGTAGAAGTGGATGCTGAAGACATTGCGGTGGTAGATGCAGGAGCGGGGGAAATCGTAGTGTCAATTGGAACAGCCGAGGAGGTGGACGCACTATGAGCAGCGCGAGCTGCTGCAATATCTGCTGCAGCGGCAGCAGCGGCAGATTCAACTTCCTCAGCGTCCTCCTGACCCCAAACACGAACAGGAAGAGAATCGACAAAAGCCTTGGGAGCACGATCACGCATGCGCTTAAGACGGCGGTGGAACATGAGCATAGCGTAAATGAAGGAGAGCGAGAGGAGAGGTGAGACAAGGAGGAATAACAAAGTGTCTAATACCGGTGACTGCGGGGAGGCCGCAATTATGGAGACCGAATCGAGCAGCGCGAGCTCAAGATACGACTGATGAGAAACAAAGAAAGACGGAATCTGGACTTCTGAAGTATCTCCCTTTGCCGACATAGTGAGAAGACCATGAACACCGTCAATGTCGCCAACAATAACAGCCGACGCACCCCAAGACTGCAGATTCAGCACTTTAGTGTAAAACGAGCACTCGCCGCGCAAAACAAGTGCGATGGCACCCTTGAGATCTGGAACAAAAGGCTCATCGGCATCGGCATCGGCATCTAGCACAGGCGAGCAGGCGTGCGTACGAACAAGATATAGAGGACCCGAGATAGCGGCCGGAGGGGTGGCAGGATCTTCTAGTGAATCGCCATCGTGGGACTGGTCATCATCGCTGTCGTGAGAAGGCGTGGGAGTCGTGAGAATCGGCCCGAAGGCTGCCGGACGGGCAGCAAACGTGAGATTTGTTTGAGGAGAGGAGATCACCGCAGCAAAAGGAGCTAGGGAAGGTGAGTGAGAAGTCTGGCATAGAAAAGCGTAGACGAAAAGAAGGCCTCCGCAGAAGACTGTTGATAGCAGAAACCCACGAGGAGACATATTGCGAACGGAAAGAAGACTCTGATTAAGTTTATATTTTCTTTAGTATTTCAGGACTGTTCTTTGCCCTTTGTATTTCTGTCTTTCACAGGTTCTGCTCGTACTGCTTTTCGGCCCTGTTTTGTATGGAAAATCGCACTTCGTGATGGCAAACTAGACTGAACAGAAAGAGGAGTCTAGTACATAGAAACAGCCCCTTTCGATAGGTCCCACGTCAGGCCCGCACAGCCACTCACCCGCCACGGCAAGCGGATCCACGTGAGTCGTTCATCTGACGTCATGTGAATGGTTCTCGATCAGGTAATTTATCAACAGGCGACGACGATCTACTTGTGGATCAGAAAGTCGCGACCATGCCATCTGTACGGTATGCGCTACTATAGGTACTTAATATTTATATAAACCTCATTTGAATTTAGTATGCTATATATATTGGAAAATTTCAAATGATTCCTATCCCTTTTGACTCCCAATCTTTTGTCGCGCGCCGGTGACGATCTCTACCCTTCTTTTATCGGAAAACATTGAACTGACCATCAGTCCTCCGCGAACTGCGATTCCCTTCCGGCGTCTTGCAAAATCTCCCAGCTTTAATGATGAAGCTGATAATGAAGATGCCGAAGTAAGAGAGGGAAGCAAACCCTCACTAAATGAGTTACTCTTTATGCTTTTAGTGCCCTTTCCACGTTCTGATAGATGACTGTGAGAGACGCCTTCAAAAGACTTGCTCCGTCTCGCTAGATGGCCGTCTCCTAGTCGCTGTCTATCTATTAGCGGCTGCTGTAGTAGCTGATCCTTGCTAGCCTGCGGTGAGCATTTTTTATGGAGCTTTTTCGTCTCCTTTGGAAGTCGGGTGCCATAGCTTTTTCATCAGTTAGAACACGTTCGCCGAACCAAACCAATCGATGAGCAGTTACTTACAATGGTAAAACAACAGAAACAAAGAAACTAGTCACGTCGTCTTCTATATCAAAATTCTGCTTTTGCTTCTTTTCAGGACTGTCTTGGCCAAGCAGATCATCGAGACTGGATACCGCTTGCCAGATTTGTAATCGGTCAAACAGCACATCAAGTAGCAATCGCAGATCAAGTCCCCCCGTATATGCAATCATCTTCCTTTTAATGTTCTTAGTTTTATTTGTAGTTTTCGAATTCTCCTTCCCTTTAGGTTTGGTTTTTTCTGCGCTAGTTAATTCCAAGGTATGTTCTTGAGACAAAATCTCAAGCACTAATATCGCTTGCATCTTGGTTCTGCTGCTCGTCAGAATATTTTTTGAAAATTTTAAGAAGCTACACTTACTCCCGTCGTTTAAGCTTGTTGATAGCTTCACCACGAGTCGATACCTTGCGTACTTTTTCTTCCCGATTCCACCATCGCCGGATGATTATTTTTTCTTGCTCTGTTCTATTCAAATTGACCTGCGTTTGATAAAATCTTTCCGAGGGTGCATGGGTCTGATTATTGGAAGTTGAGGAGTTGGTCTGTGTCTCGACTTCTTCACATTCGGCAATATCAACTGTCACTCCATACTTCATTTCCAAACTATTCAACATGTCTGGTATTCCGTTGCGGTACTTATAGTCTGCTTCGGCGACAGTCTGCAGCATTTCTCCAAGAGCTATCACGATTTTCCGCGAGTCGTTATTGCAAAGGGCGCGGAATCGAGATATTCCGAGCTTCGCGAAAAATGTCAATGGAGACCGTGAGAAATAAAGTGTCTCAAAATATAGATGCTGAAATTGCCGTAATAGATCTTTCGCTGAGACAGCTTTCGGTGATACTGGAAGTAACCAATAGCCCGGTTGTTGAAGATGCTGATCGGACTTTCGCGAATTAGTCTTGTCAGCTGTAGAAACCGGTCTAGAAGGTAATGGTGGAGGTTCCAAGCATAGATTAAATTTTGGCTTTGCTATTGATTCGGCAGGGGTGACCTTGACTTTTTTGGTAGGTGTTCCTGCTGCTTCCGTCATGGACACTTTGCTCAATGCTCGAATATCCTTTACTTTCACACTGCTAGGCAATTGCGTAAACATATATAGCCCAGGCTCGACCATTTCAATGACCGCCAGACATTTCTTCTCGTCTACCTTCACAAATAGAAGCGTGTTTTTCTCCGGCCAATCTTGGATCGCCGCTCGAAACATACGCGTAGACCTTTGATATCCACCGTGATCTCGTCTGGTGTTGCCACGAGCTAATAAGGGTGAAAAAGAAGGCAACAGCACATTCAAAGGAACAATATTCGGTGAGGATGCACTTATTGCTTTAATCGGAGTCACCGCAATCGGCACCGACAAAGGACTGTTTGTACATGGCTTAATTCAGGATGTCAACAACGCGCAAATTCCACCACAACCGCAAAGTACTCACATATATTAAGAAAGGATGCATATAGCTTGGATGACTACTCTCATTAGCCAACTTATGTTTCCGTCGCGGCGATATCACTTTCTCAGGACTGAGCAAACAAAGATTCAGATTGGGCCGGTCTTGTGATTCATTCGTAGATTTATCCGTGAGAACTCGCGACATGTCCGTCAGCTTATTGATCGGCTTTTCAGAGACAATACCTGATATCTCCTCATCCGTACAAATTGCCATTGCTGGTCTGAACGGATATCAATATTTTCTATCCTCTCCGACGGCCAAAGATATGTTTTTGCTTTATGTCTCCATCTGCAGGAATACGTTCCATGGCTTGACGCGTAGTCACGAGTAATAGAGCCGCACGTGCCATGGCACGTCTAATTGACGCGTAAATATGATGAGCTTTTGCTTATGACTAGTTATGCTTAGAGAAGATATTGCGGATCAGATAGTACATATATGCTTTTTCAGTATAAATACTATGAAAAACCGGTTATCCAAATTACGGCAAGCAAGGTTAACAAGGTCCAATCAGATACGTACATATTCGAATCGATACAAATCCGGGCCTGATAAATCTACAAATAGGCCGCGGGATAACGAGAGTTCATGTGGTAAAAAATGGAAATTTGACAGATTAAGTTCCAAAAGTAAGAAAGAAATCTCAAAATATAATAAGAAATCAGAAACAGCTACAAACCAGACCGTTCTAACGGTGGATGATATTCAGTATGATAATTTCGGCATAGAGGGAAGCTCGCCTCAGTTTGTGCCTGATAGTCAAGAGTATGTTGAAATAGATGCAACCTTGAATATCACAGTTTCATCAGACGCTGGTTCTCCACTTCCGCGATATCGGTTTGTTGCTAGTTCGGATGCAGAAGAAGGATCTCAGTCTGTATCTAGTCCTACGACTTCATATTTGGGAGATTCTCCTGGAGAAGCAGGTCTTGCTTCTCCTGTTCCTTCAGTTATGAAAAGTATAGGCAATCCAAAGTCTATGTCTGATTCGTACAATCAGTTGTTAAACTTAAGTTCCGATTCCCCCGCTCCAATCCCCCTCACCCCTACTCGACGATGGCCAATTTTCAAACAAGACAATATTTCATCGTCAGTACCAAGTTCAGAATGGTCAGAATGTGAAGATTTGACCTCCGAAATCAGCTCACCAACCGCGCTTAGAATCTTATCTTCAAAATCTCCCCAACCTAGCTTTCAAGGATTATTCACACCTTCTCAAAAGCCCAAGCCAGCTACCCGGTCGATATCAGATCTTGAATTCATTCCTGATTCCCAAGATGACGATAATGTGAAGTATCATTACTCTGAGCAAGCGTTACAATCTCCGTCGCTCCGCCATACGCTTGATCACTCTCAGTTCTCTCTTAATGGTTCCCTATCTACGCTTCCAAAACCCCCAGACACTCAGTTTACTCTAGGTCAGCTGGAATATAGTTTAGATAGTGAAGATTTACGATTTTTGAAATGATATTGCAATTCTCAAGGAAAAGGCTATACGTAGAAAGTAGGATCAGCAATCAAAACGAATTTCTATTAAAATCTATTCAATCTATGCTGATATTCCGCTATTTTAAAATCAATACTAGTAATTAGAGACAGCAAAAATACAAAGCTTATAAAACAAGGAATCACCAATTGAGCGAAAGAAACTGAACTCATTCATATTATCATTACTTCATTAACATCTTCCTTGGATTCTACTTTTTGTGTGCAATCTAAACAAAAGACAATTAATCAAAACAAGCAACGTCGAGACGAAATTAAATACGTCAACAGGATTAAGCTAGGAAAAAACTTAGATTTCAAGCTTCTTGGGCTTCTCCCACGGATTCTCCTGGTTGGTGAAGTGACCATAGGACGCGGTCTTGAGGTAGATGGGTCTGGCAAGATCAAGATCGCGAACAAGGAAACCAGGACGGAGATCAAAGTTCTTTCGAATAATGTCAACGAGCTCAGCCGAAGAATACTTGGAAGTTCCGTACGAGTCGACAAAGATGGAAAGAGGCTCAGCAACACCAATTGCATAAGAGAATTGAACAAGAGCACGCTTGGCAAGGCCAGCAGCGACGAGAGACTTAGCAACCCATCGAGCAGCGTAGGCAGCAGAACGATCAACCTTGGAGTAATCCTTTCCGGAGAAAGCACCACCACCGTGAGCACCCCAACCACCATAAGTGTCAACAATGATCTTACGGCCAGTAAGACCAGCATCACCCTGAGGTCCACCAATGACGAAACGTCCAGAGGGCTGAATGTGGTAAATGGTTTTATCATCAAGGAACTTGGCGGGAATGGTCTTCTTGATGATCTTCTCAAGAATCTCCGAGCGGAGGTCCTCGGTCGAGATAGTATCGGCGTGCTGAGTGGAGATGACAACAGTATCAACACGAAGAGGGATGGTGGCACCGTTCTCATACTTGTACTCTACGGTAACCTGAGTCTTAGTATCGGGACGGAGCCAGGGGAGAGTTCCATCACGACGAGCATCAGCAAGAGCTTGGTTCAGAGCGTGGGAGAGAACGACAGTGAGAGGAAGAAGCTGCTCTGTCTCGTCAGTGGCATAGCCAAACATAATACTATATGAAATCAAGTTAGAGGATGCGGACGATAAAACGAACCCATAATGGATAAACAAGGTTTACCTACCCCTGATCACCGGCACCTAGATCCTCCAGCTTACGCTCGACATGGACACCCTGGGCAATATCGGGAGACTGCTGCTCAATGGCAACAAGGACATTGCAAGTCTTGTAGTCAAATCCCTTAGCTGAGTCATCGTAGCCAATCTGCTTGATAGTGTCGCGAACAATCTTCTGGTAATCGAGACGGGCGCTGGTAGTGATTTCACCAAAGACCATGATCATTCCGGTCTTAGCAGCAGTCTCACAGGCAACCTTTATCTAGTTAGTATGGCCGCGTGTATTACGGAACAAAAACGAACTTAAGGTGAGGTAAAAAAAAATATATCATGTACCTTGGAGAAAGGGTCCTCAGCCAGGCAGGCGTCGAGAACAGCATCGGACACCTGGTCGCAAATCTTGTCGGGATGCTAACAAATATTAGTCAATTGGGTTCAGAAATAGAATAAAAAATGAATAACAGTGTGTTAATCTGCAGCCGGACAATTAGAAGAAAAGACGGGCCAAAAAATCCGGAGCGAAAACAAAAAGCTTCTGCTGGAACTACTTACACCCTCGCCGACAGACCTGGACAAGTTAGCTGCACGAACACATCAATAAACACGAAAAATACGACATACTCAGAAGTGAAAAAGAAATGATCAGACATGATAAGCTTGTATTAAGTGCAAAAGAACGCGTACTTCAATAACAAACACGATAAAAAAAAATCTAGCAAGAGGAAGAAAAGAAAATACTAAATTTTCACTAGCAGCGAACGGGCGCCCACAGCTCGCGAGAATCCACGAACAGAGCCAGCCTGCTTGCCAAATTTCACGTGATACTGCCACGTGATCGAAGTGACCACGTTGCTTTGTAGTTTAGGCGAACGATTTTACCGAACTTATCGCGCAATCGTGTCCGGAAAATGAAGGGGCTCGTATTCGGGTTTAGTGACTATCTATTAAGTAGAAGGACAGGAGACTGCGGAGCAAACGCCAAAACAAGTAAAGCTACAGAAAGAAGCAAGCTGGCTTAGGATCTTTAATGACAATTAGACTGAATAGCATTTATTTATCGCAAATCACAACATTCGACTGTCTATAAACTCACTTTTAGGTATCCCGATGCCTCTCAGCAAGTAAACAAAAGTAATGAAAGCTTGAAACCAGAACATGTAAAATGTAAAAACTCAACGCAACGCAACGCAGTAAAAACCAAATAAATTCAAAACAAGTATAACCTTCTCCCTCACTATGCCCTACCAAATATTATAGACTCCTATATTGCATGCTGGACCTGTTCCTGAACGCTGACAAGGGAAACTTGCTGTGAAATTTGCCAACCCAAACAGGAGTAGATGTCGACCCATTGAGGTGACCATTTGCCTCCTCGGCCCCTGTTATATCGCCATCACTCAGTCCTAGTTCGGCTGCCATAGTAAGAGTGTCACCATTCGATGCATCTTCATCGTTGGCCAACTCGGACATGTAGATAAACTCCTCCAAAGCTAAATCACTTTGGTCTTCACTGTCACTGATGAACGTGCTAGCGTCAAATGTTCGCGGCAATCCTCTTGCCACGGTCGCCATAACTGATGGAGATCTGGCAAGTTCATTCATTAAACTACTGTAATTGTCATGCTGATTGTTATTTCCATGTCGGTGGTTAGCCCTGATTACAGGCGTTCGAATTCCAGTTCCATCTGCTGCTGTAGCGATATTCGACAATCTGCCAGGCTCGCCTCTAGGAAACGGTGGTGGGCTCAGTGATCTCGTCGAGATACCATTTATAACAGCAACTCGGCGGCCAACAGGTAAGACCCAAGAGCCTAGCACTGGAGGTTTGCTTGCAGAGGAGGTACCACCCAGTATCTCGGTCGCACGATGACCGGCACGCCGAATACTTGGGGGAGGAAGATTTTCATCCTCATCGGTTGACTCACCGTCATCTGCGACAGCAACAAGAAATGAAGTCTCATTGGCGTCAATTCGTCCATTGCCAATCCTATCGGCAATCAGATCAAATGCTTCAGTATCATCCGAATCAAATTCAGGTTCCTGTTGTTGTCTTTGCTTCTGTTGCTGCCTCTGTTTTCTCAGACGTTTCTTGCGTTTCTTTAGAGCTTTCTTACTCTGCTTATCTACAATCTGATCTTCTTCATCACTTGACAGGCCCGATGAAAAAAAGTAGTCTAGAACAAACGAATCATCATCCGATTCAAGATTGCCTTGATGGCGACCACTCGACACCATTTGCCGTAGTGCGGGGTCAGACTTCTCGACAAAAAGAGATCGCATGAATGCTTCAGCATCTTCTTCTTCATCAGTAGATGAATCATTGTCTTTACCTAGATTGGCACTATGATCATGCTCTTCGTGACCTGCGGCTTCAGTGTCTTCGTCTTTGAACGAAAGCTCTTGCACAATGGCAGCCTCCTCATCACGCTCTAGTTGAACGTCATCTTCTTCATCGATGCCATCATCGACAAGTTGCAGGCTTGCTGCCTTGTCATAATCTTCATCGTCATCCTCATCGTCGGCGAAATCTGTAAGTGCAACGTTGTCGTCGTCACTTTCTTCGTCGTCTTCATCATTATCCAAACTTTCTCTGCTGATCAGAATAGTATCGCCTTCGAGAAAGTCGTCTGCGAGACCACTACCCTCAAAAGGTGTGTTGAAATTGAATGTAAAATTGAAATCTCCGTGACCCGACGTTCGAAGACGGTCGTCGCCATGACCATTGCTATCGTTCTCATCGTCATCGGCTGCTTCATCGTCATCGTCATCATCATCATCGTCTCCTGCAGCAGCAAAAGTGTGAGTTCCAATCTCGAGACCTATCTCGGCACCAGCGTCCGAATCGGCGACGAAGGCATATAGCTGGGTATCGATCACGGAGTGGTTTGAGCGTAGCGAATTGGAAATGGCCGAAGCGACCGAAGTCGAGGAGCTTCGCCTCCGCTTCTGGCGGTGATTAAAAGGAACTTTCTGATTGGGGATATCGTTCCTTCGCTTTTTAATTGCCGGGGAACTATCACTGTCGGTACTGTTGTCAGAGCTGCTGTATGGGTTGTTGTAAACTGCAAGGGGTGAGGACGATGTGTTCGAAGTTCTTGCAAATTGTTTGCTACGTGAACGCTTGCGCAGCGCGTCCGAAACATGCACACGATCTCTACGTGGCACAGATGTCATCGAGAGTGTGTGTAGCTGAAGTGTTGAAACTATGTAATCGAGATAAAAGAAGGTGTGGATTATGTCGAGATTTCTATGTTGTAGTCGGCTCTTGGATGAGAGCTTTATATTCTGCCAGCGGTGTGATGAGCTGATTCCGAAAACAAGGTCAGCGATTGCGTGAAAGAAAAGTAGAGCGATATCCTCAAGATCATCGAGCAAGCACCGAGGCCGATCAGACGGAATTCCAGGTGATTTGTTTTGCAAAGGAAAGCAGCTGGTTGGTTAGCTGGTAGAACTGGCTGGCGAAGGTAGAAAAAATTACTAGGCGAGGCGGGCTCAGGCGAGAAAAAGCCTGTCCGTCGGGTCTGTCCACGGTATGTGCTACCGCAAGAGAGAGACAGACACTAGTCTATCTAGGCTTTTTAGTTACTATTTATATGCAAACAAACGTGCTCTACGCATTTAAAAAATCATTTCTATACTATTTATTACAATACACAGGCAAAGACTCTCAGCAGAGATCATTTTACGTTATCAAGTTCCGCCTGCAAAGCCAAAATTTTCCGGAAATTTTCTGCTGTTGGGAATTCCTCTGGTACACAACCCTCTCCCAATATGTCAGTATGTCACGTGTAATTTTAATGCTGTAGAGCGGATTGGAAGACCAGAACAACTTTGGCGACGAACGGTGGGAGCCTTTAGGCTGCAAATATCACGACTGAATTGATCTTTAACGATCACCAATGATCCTTCCGAGATCTACTGCTTTGTACTTTAATAGCTGCATGCAGGTTTAGTGTATTAATATCAATCTTTGTCTGAGTTTACTAAGTTTCTCGGTTTTGTCGTCCAGCTTCCATTGCCATGGCCCCCGTCGCAGGCCGTGCAAGTGGAGTTCTTGCCTGGTCGCGAAGCGGACTTATTGTATTTGTTCCGCCTGCTGCTAGCTGCTTGTCTTCTCCGCCTAAGTTGTTTTCTTCGTTTCTTCAATCTGTCGACGGAATCTCCTGGGAACTTTCTGAGCCAGCGCTCGTCGAAATTGTCTCATCTCAAACTTCTCAGTTCCCAATCACAAGTCTCGACTGGGATGCTCAGGGAATCAATCTAGCTCTGACAGACCAGTCTGGCCGTTTACTGATCTTCTCCTTTGACGGTCCTATCAATCGGCTTGTAAGAAGATATATTTACGAGCCACCATCAACTCCAGATGTTTTCGCGAACGAATTGGTGGGTTTCAAATGGTGCAGTATCACCAAGGTCGTCGCAATTACGAGTAATACGGCTACTCGCCAAGACAACAATGAGTTTCACTACAGCCTTCATAAGCTGAGCTCCCTCGGTCCTACAAATCCAGTCAGTGGTAGAGGAGCTTGTGTTGGAGTTTCTCGTAATGGTCGAATTCATCTCTGGATCCAATCCGTCGAGCGACGCGAAGACTCCGACGTTGTGAAGTTCCAAGAGACCTCGCGGTTTTTGGAGTCAAACCTATTTCCTGAAGAATACTACTCTATCGCTGCTTTTGGTGCTGATCGAGACGAATCTTTTATACTTGCAGTCTATTCGCAAGCACGTCATGTGCTCAAGGTTTTCCGTATTACTATTCAATGGAATCTTAAGTCTAATGAGGCTTCGGTACCCGAAAGTCCTTTTGCTCAGATACATTCTAAACGTCTACATATCGACGAGCTCTACTGTCCAGCAGGAAGCAACTACGATCTGTCTCATTTAGAAGTTGTTTCCCCTACAATACATCCAGAATCACGTTTAACTATCCACGCAATCCATTCTTCTGACACTGACTCAATTGTCCAGCAAATAGAGGTCGTATCCCTTCCTATTTCTTTACACAGTAATTTCGATGCCTTAGGCCTTCGAAAAACTGTTTCATCTGATGAGCCTGGAGATTTGCTCCAGCTTAAAGAAACACATATTTTTCCTAAGCGGATCATTAATTTTGACTCGCGTTACTCAGACTCGGCTATTTCGATCGCTTTCGCAGATGGCTCGGTAGAGTTGCGGGACCAAGACAGCTTCACTCCGTTTTCTGCAGCTTTGAATTCGCAGCGAATCAACAATTTATTCGATGTGGGTTTCGATTTTCCTTCTGCGCGAGCTTCTTCAAATATCTGTTTGTCTCCGAATACGGTTGCTTTTGTTTCGCTATCTCCTGAAGGTGTATTAGATCTTCATTATATGCAAAGTGCTTTATCAGTTGAAGGGTCGGAGAGTGAATCCTCTCTGCTACTTGCTGTTGCACTGGCCCAACGGCACACGGTTTCATCTTACAGCGGCATGGTTAGTGATGATTTACTTTTGATTGCCTGCGACCGAATGCGTAAGCACTCCGCAGATTTTGCTTTCACTTTTATAAATCAGACTCATAAATCGTTTGGATTTTCACTAGACTATTCCCGTGAAGGTCAGGTAGATAAATTGCTTTCAACAAACTGTCAAAAACTCCTAAGTTTGCAGGCATTCCTTGGGATGAAGAAGGGCTGGAAACGGTCACCTCTAAGTCTTGTTGCATGGTATACATTGAATTTGCGATTATTTTCTTTTGCTATCATGCTGAGCTTGAAAGGTTCAGTTGCCCTTCCGAACGGAGACCTAAAATTCAAGGGTGATATGATGGTTTCTCTGTTGGGACTTTCGAAATGGTGTGTTGACTTCATGGTTTATCTTGTGCAGGAAATCTTTGAGTTCTCTCGTTCTCCTGAAGAGTATCTTTCATCTGGAACCGAAGGCACCGCGGCTCTTGTAATGCTTTTAGGATCTATGCCTCGTGTTCTTCTTCGATATGCTCTTCGGGGAGTCCGAGGCTTGGAGCAAATGATTATTCGTTTTTCGGATGTCAATGGAGCAAGCGAGAAATCTTCAACAGGAGGCGCATCTCCCGCATTTCGTCAATGGTATAGTATTGTAAAATCAGCTCCGATTCCTATAGGTTCATTTGAACGTCTTGTAACCGATGTCGATGCGTTTCTCAAGAGCGGCAACTATAAAGGTAAGTTTCTGACGGTTAGAGTACTTGTAACTGTCCTAATTTATGCTATTAGTGAATGCGACTGTCGAGCAGACAATGCTTTTTCACGGGAGAATTCCAGATGAGCTTCGAGAAGCGGCATTTCGGATTCGCACGGTTTTTTTGGATCGCTTAAAGCCTGAATTAGAAATGACTACTCTGTATTTCTACGATGTATCATGGTTACGGCTAGATTCGAGCCCTGATCCGAACTATCCATCGAGCAACGATCTCGATGGACTCCGAAAGTGTTTAATGGACTACAATCACTCTGGAGATGATTATAGCCGCTTTTTAAGCCGTCGCCGACGCTGTGTTAGATGTGGTTCAGTTTCTAGTATTGGTGGTAGTGATTCCTCTGTTCGTCGCGAAAATCGCATTAATAATTGGACTTACGCATTTTCGCGTGGTTGTTTATGTGGAAGTCCTTGGGTAGCATTTGAAAAACAAACAAAATCGGAACCAGCTGATACAGTAGTAAGTGACAGTGAATTGTAAAATATGGATGTACGAATACTCCGAAGAGTTAGAAATTCAGGGTTTATTATAAAATTCAGACAAAAATATAAATAAAAAAATTCTGAAACGAATGTATAATGTAGCAAATAGAAAAAAAGTTTAAAAGAATTCTTAGATAAAGATAGCTTTTCTTGGCTTTCACTGGAGGTAGAAGAGAAGAGAGTGTCAGAAATCAAAAACATAAAGGACTGAGGGTACAGCGGCAGAAGATCAAACTACAGTTAAAAAATAAAGACCGGAATACAGCAAGAAAAATCTAACTACACGGTGGGATTAAAGCGTTTGGCGACGTATTCCTCGTATTCCTTCTTGTATGCTTCATACTTTTGGTTATACAATTCGGTAAGTTCCTGAAATAATTAGTGCTCGCTCGTTTAATGAAGTTAGAATTAATTACCTCCTTCTCACTGTCAGAGATTGCCTTGAAGGCTGCAACCATATCCTTCATGCGTTCTACACCAGAGAGACCAGGATCATCATACGTGTAGCGTTCAGTAATGAAGGTTGTAAGTTTGGAGGGTCGCTTCGGCTTCAAAGGGTCTCGAACAGGGATTTTCTTGAGCTTCTTTAAGTGTGCATTGGCAGCCCGTAGTCCTTTAATTCCATGTTTATCGATGAAGACTTGAACATCATCTTCATAGCGGATTTTGTCCTGAGCAGACCGAGTTTTGAGAGCTGCAATCTCGGGCTCTGATAGATTCTTGTATTTCGCAGAAATATCTCCAGCGATTTCGCCGATCCGGGTGGGAGTTTCATTAGAATCTTTGATGCGATCCGAGATGAATAAAATCCATGCATTTCTAGGTCGAAGTGGAAGTTCCTTGTACATTGCTAAGCGGTATTTAGCCTCTGCTTTCTGTCTTGTCACAGCAATAGGAATTTTCTTCTTCTTGGGAGCCTTTTTTACCACAACTTTTTTCTTCTTAACCTTCTTAGCCTTCTTAGCAGCCTTCGGTTTGGTCTTCTTTGGCTTGGACGATTTAGCCTTCGGCTTCTTCGACTTGGGGACCTTTGGAGGATCAGCAGAAAGGCGGCGCGAAGACGAAAAAAATCGGGTTTCTGGGCCAATCTTTTTCAAACTCAATGGTTCAGAATTATTAATTAAAGTAGATCCTCGAATCAACGAGCCAGTAATGAGCGTCCTTGCAGTTGAAGCACCAGAAGATGACAAAGTCGTGCCTACTTGCCAGCTACGTCGAGCAAGAGGTCGCACAATATTAGAAATCATGTTTGCAAATGGCTTTCCGAGCAGCTATTATTTAACAGAAAATTATAAATAACAACGCATCTAAGAAACTGGTTAGTAGGATTGACAGAGTACAGAGAGAGCTACTGCCTGATCCGGCTTGATAACGACGATCAAGCCGATTCAGCTCTACTTACCAGATTCCAAAAACAGATGTATTCTATCAAATCCAGTCTCCGATAGACAAGAAATGCGCAAATCTATAACTTTACAAGGATTCGAAAATCAGATTGCACACTCTACCTAACTGTAGATATTTAGTCCGAACGCGATGGGATCATTCATTCACGCGATGCGGAGTGTGCCAGACCACAACAAACTCTGTCCTGATCCCGGTACCCCATACGCGTCGGCCTGTGAATTACGCCCTATTACACGTGATGTATAAGCGCGAAATGTCATGTGTTTTGCATCAAGATTTTTACCAGCTTGTTTCCTTCGACAGAGCAAGCTGAATAAAGTATAAGCGACTTCACGAGCTGGCTATAATTAAGTCGCGATATTTGTAATCCAAGTATGAGTGATTCGTTTCACAGGTCGCGACGGCGCTTCTACGATGATGACCGAGACCGTGATAGAGATAGGGAACGTGACAGAGACAGAGACAGAGATAGAGATAGAGATCGCGAGCGCAGATACCGAGATGACTATAATCGAGACCGGAGGCGCGCAAGAGATGCAGAGAGATATCAAAGCCGCGACTACGAAAAATCAAGAGATCGCTACAAAGATAAATACAAAGACTTGCGCAAGGATCGTGAACGTGACCGGGAACGGGAAAGAGAAAGATCTCGTCCAGAGGAATCAAAATATAGAGAGCGATCGCCTGTTCGGCATACCTCTGGTTCTGAGCATGAGCTAGACGCGAAGAACCAGTCTGAAAAGCGGCCAGATTCTCATTCACATGCCAATTCTAGCAACAGCAATGGTGCGACGTCTAGGCCGACTCGGGCCAATGAACGTTCCCAAAGCCCAGAAATTGTGAAGCGATCGAAGTCCGTTAGTAAAGCTGAAGAAGACATGGAGCCGAGCACAACTGACGATGTCGTGCCTACCCAAAATCCAATAGATGTATTCTACGATGACGCTTTGGAAGGTTCTGATCACGAAGAAAATAGTTCGGAGGCACCCGTCAAGTCCACTGCGGAGGATGATGAAGTAGATCCTCTAGATATGTTCATGAGCTCATTGAATGCAGATATTTCAAGTAGCAAGAGTGATATCGCCCTGTCAGGTCGAGAATACTATGAAGGAGAGGATGATGATCCAAGAGGCGCTGCTGAAGACATTGATTTGGATGATGTATTGGCAATGTCTCAGAAATCCAAAAAGAAGAAAGACATTCCTATAATGGACCATTCGAAGATTGCATATGAGCCGTTCCGAAAACAGTTTTATGTTGAGCCCGACGAAGTCGCAAATATGGCCAAGGAAGAGGTTGATGAACTTCGAATGGAGTTGGATAACATCAAGATAAGGGTAAGTGTCTACACAGTCGTTTAGGTTCATCAAAATTAATGTATTTTAACCAATGCTTTAGGGCCTTGATTGTCCAAAGCCAGTTCAAAAATGGAGTTTATTCGGACTTCCCGCTCAAACCATGGAAGTTATCCGCCGATTAGGTTATGAGAAGCCTACGTCGATCCAAGCCCAAGCTATTCCCGCCATTATGTCTGGTCGTGATGTTATCGGTGTTGCCAAAACAGGTAGTGGGAAAACAATAGCATTTCTACTCCCAATGTTTCGTCACATTAAAGATCAACGGCCGGTCCAAGGTAACGACGGATTTGTAGGACTCATAATGACTCCTACTCGTGAGCTTGCGGTTCAGATTCACAAGGAATGTAAACCTTTCTTAAAAGCTTTAGATCTTCGAGCTGTATGTGCATATGGAGGTTCCCCAATAAAGGATCAGATTGCTGAACTGAAGCGAGGTGCTGAAATTCTTGTTGGGACACCAGGAAGAATTATCGATTTGCTTTCCGCAAATTCAGGTCGAGTTACTAATCTGAAGAGAGTGACATACGTTACGCTTGATGAAGCAGACCGTATGTTCGACATGGGCTTTGAACCTCAGGTTATGAAAATTATGGCTAATATACGTCCTGATAAACAGACAGTGCTCTTTTCTGCCACATTTCCCAAACAAATGGAAGCACTAGCCCGAAAGGTTCTTCTAAAGCCTGTCGAGATAGTAGTAGGGGCGCGGAGTGTTGTTGCTCCCGAGATTACTCAAATAGTGGAAGTCCGACCGGACGACACAAAATTTGTACGAACTCTTGAACTGCTGGGAGATCTGTATAATAAAGATGAAGATTCTCGAGCTCTGATTTTTGTTGAGCGTCAAGAAAGTGCAGATATGTTACTAAAGATGTTGATGGCTAAGGGCTATCCATGCCTCTCTATTCACGGTGCGAAGGATCAGCATGATCGAGATTCTGCCATTGCTGATTTTAAGAGTGGCGTGGTACCTATTTTAATTGCTACATCTGTTGCTGCACGCGGTCTCGATGTTAAGCAGCTGCGTTTAGTGATCAATTATGACTCGCCGAATCATCTTGAAGACTATGTTCACAGAGTTGGACGAACAGGTCGCGCGGGTAATACGGGAACCGCTGTGACGTTTATAACCCCCTCTCAAGAGCATGATGCATTTGAGATTTCAAAAGCCTTACGGTACAGTAAGCAACCTGTACCTGAACCTGTCCAGAAACTTGCTGATTCGTTCCTGGAGAAGGTAAAGGCCGGACAGGAGCGGTATGGTAATGGAGGTTTTGGAGGAAAGGGTTTGGATAAACTTGACGCGGCCCGTAATGTTGCTCGCCAGCTTGAACGCAAAGCATATGGTGAAGATGAGGAGCCTGCGGAAGAAATTGCGGAATCCGAAGATGAGGAGGAAGAGCTTCCAGGAGGGGTTTCTGCTGCTCAAATTGCCGCTGCTTTATCAGGCGTACAGCGTAAGACATCAGAGCCTTCAGTTGTTTCAGCAGTTCGTCCCGGATTTACTGCTGATACTAGAAGTGCAATGGCGCGGGCAAGTGCGATTGAAAGAGCAAAGATATCATCTACGACTACGTTTGAAACTAACGTTCGCTCATCCGGAATATTGTCTGGTGCTGCTCCCGATAATAAAGGACCTGATACCGGAGAGTTCTACGCGACCCTGGTTATAAATGACTTTCCCCGTGAGTATATTATGATGGTAGAAGAGTTTCCAGTTTTACTGATAAGTTATTAGAAAAAGCAAGATGGGCTGTTACGAACAGAGCAAATATTGCGAAGGTTCTTGAATCTACTGGTACTTCTATTACTACTAAGGGCACTTTCTATCCAGCAGGAAAAACACCAGCTCCTAATGGTGAGCCGAAGCTGTATATTCTTGTCGAGGGCCAGGTCAGTACATAACAGATAGTACTCGTAGTTAATATTAATCTGAAATTAGACTGATGTGGATGTTTCGAGTGCGATGCATGAATTGACCCGGTTGCTGAAGGAAGCTGCCGCTGCTGCTGCGGAATCGGAAGGTCGTCCTTCTGCAGGTCGATATACGGTTGTATAATCGTCAGCTAAGAGATATGAGTATTTGTGTCGATATGGTCCAGCTGTTGAGGATGATTACTGAATAAAAAGTCGTGCAGGAAATTTTTTCCTTTAAAGAGCTCAGCAGTCGTTCCACCCAAAGTTTCACAAGTGGAAATATGGCAATTGAATCTAATTCTATGGACTTGATCTAATTGTCATTATATTCATAAGTAACCCGAGCTACGTTTTTGCTTCTGGTCGAATAATAACTTCTATATGCAGGTACTTTCAAAAAATTTAATGTCCATAAATGTAGTGCATGTCAAGGTATTAGACGATCTAAATAGTTTCTAAAATGTTCTGATAAATTATTCTGGTCCTAGAAATACAACATAAAAATACAAATAAGTAATGAATATATAACTGTGGCGAGCATTCAGTCTCTGTCTTTTTTTGAAAGTGCAAACAAAGCTTGCCGTTGTTCAGCGCGTCGTTTCCTATTTTCCATGATGCTTTTCCGCCGGGACAGGAACTCGACAGAGTGTCCAACGAATCCTTTAGAAGGGTTGTTGGGCAGCACGTAAATGTGACAAGTATCAACCGGAGGCACACTGAACCATAGTAGTTTCCCACTCTCGTCTTTCTGGAATAAAGCTGCAGTCTGCGCCGGGATCTTGTCGGTAATGTAATCTGGAAGTGTGAATGTAGATGGTGGAGGTGGAGGTGGATTATATCCTTGTGAAACTGTAGACGGGCGAATGAGTTGCGCTGAATAAGCGGCTGCAGCAGCGGCTGCAGCGGCTGCTGCCGAAGTGTGAGATCCATAGCCTTGATGGCTATACATTGGCGTAGATGGAGTACCTGGAGTTGCGGGAGTTCCAGGGGTGCCTGGAGTGGACATGTCGGAATTGTAGCGGGAATACTCGGGACGCAGAGTCGCAGGTGCGGACAAAGTACCAAAAGATCCTTCAGTAGAAACAGAATCAAGAGCGGAAGATGAGCTAAAGCGATTCAGCGATAAATCAGCTTGCAATACGGACGGAGCTGCCGCTGCTGGCAAAGTCGTCGAGTCCGAAGGAATAGCAGGCAAAAGATCATTGATCAAAGTGTGCATTCCATGCTGTGTTCCTCCAGCGGGGCCTGACAGTAGAGGGTTTCGTACACTGTTCTGAGAGGTAAGCAATTCGGGAGCGGGCGACTCGTGAGCAAGAGGGTCTGGTGGTCTTTTGTAGACGGCACCGACAGGAGGAGGATAACTTTTGTCAAGGCCTGGAACAGCATCAGGAACCGGACCATCATCTCGTGCATTCGGAGGCAAAAGATGCAATATTGGCGAGGAAACTTTGCGTAGAATGCGCGGTGAAGGAAACAAGTCCATCTCGTAGTCGAACGAACGGACTTCATCGGGGTGACATGCACGCCAGGTCTTGATTTTGTTGAAGGTTTTCTCGCTCTCATTGTACCGATATTCGCAGCAATAGACACTATCATCTGAGAATCCGACTGGCCGTCCTCGTTGATATTTAGTCACGTATTGCACGTAGCACTTGTCGATCACGTCCTCAATGGGATGGTCTCGGTACTGACTAGACTTGACCACCTCTTGCTCATAGAACAGTCTATCGGAACGATGGACCGTCTGTTCGGGCCGATAGTACCAGCAAGCATTGATCCATCTACGATCGTCGGACGTCTGCCAAGTACGAAATATTTGGCCTACAATTGGCCTCGAAGCGTCATTTCTGTTTAGAATATGTACCCAATCGCCGACGCGGTATGTTTCACCATTATAATCAATTCCATCGAGCCGGATCCGTTGACCGTAAACTGAGTGCGTGTGTGCTGTTTGATATGCAGAGTCTGGTTTCATGATCTCCTCCTCGGCGACATTAAACACGTGTTTCTCGAGCGTTGCTGTGCTGCGGTAAATCAGCGACGAAGGATCGTTAAAGTCCTTTGCATTTTTAAACATGAGTTGGAGATCCCGGAGAAATTCGTCAACAGCAGGGTACTCTCTGCGCTTGATTTTTTTCTGCATTCGTTTGGTTAATATATTCTGACTTATAAATGCTCGCGTATATGCATACCATGATAGAATCCAATGCAATGGGATTCTTAATCACTTGATAGTATTCTGGATATTCTCGCACATCAGGAAGTCGCTCAAAGGGAAGATAAAGTATGCGATTGCCTATTCGGGCTCGACGTAGAGCTCTCATCACTGCCTTTATTCGGAACTCGTGAGGTTTATCCAGTGTCGGCGGTCGTCCACGCTTTATGTGTAATCTCTCAGATTCCTCTTCCTCATCATCATCATCTTTAGTTAGAGAAGCATAAGATATCCTTGATTTTGTCCTTCTCGAAGACCGTCGCACTCCTGACGGTGATCCGGGACGTCTATAGTCAGGGTCGCGGTCCTGGTCGTCATCATCGTCGTCGTCCGAGTTTCCTTCTTCCTGACTGTCATCCGACCCATGATTAATTTTTACTTGCGTCTCAGCGGGCTTTGATGCCGGAACTTCTGCCGTAGGATCAATAGGTACCTTTCGCGGCCGTCCACGTTTGCGCTTCACGGGAGGCACCTCTAACGTGTCTGCGTGCGATGGTGCTGTCACCAAAGACATTATTAGTGTGACAGAAATGCTCAAGATCCTATTATCTAGTCTTTCACAATGTTTCCGAATTTTCTTTGGTCTCTGCCCTCTTTTTTTGCTCTTTCGCCGATTTCAGTTCTGTCTCCTCCTACCTCTAGCAAGAACCCGCTTCGACGCGTAGACCTTGCCCTGTCCACGTGAGATGAGTCTCACGTGCGTGTCTTGAAAGTTCGATCGTAACTTGAAGAGCATTCAAGAAGCAGAGCTTTTGAAGGCTAAACGAACGGAATGAAAACGACTAAAGAAAAACAAAATGAGCGGGAAAGAATACTGCATAAAGCTTTATAAATGCTTGACAAATCCGCAGATGTGAGTTGACACCGTTCTCGGTCATCTAGGAATCGATGACATCGAGATAGGCACTGACTAGATCAGACGTGAGCTTGAAGTCCTCAAAGTTCTTCCGCTGGACGCGCGCAATCAGATCGACGCGTATGATAAAGGATTGAAAACCTCCGATTTTGCATACAATTCTGCGTGTCTACCGTTTTTGGTTATACGGTCTGAACAAGTTGTTGGAATTCCTAAGGACGCGCTGATCATTGCGTTTGGGTATGCGCGACAGAGATTCTACGAATTAGTCAAACGTATGAGTTTTGGATAATACTCTATGTTTTAGCTATCAATTGACTTAATTTTCAGAGAACTCTTGGACGGCTGAGGAAGCTTTGGAAGTATCGAGAACGTCGATAGTGCTGATATTGATTGGCAGCGAGAATCTCACAGCCGTCAATGCTCGGTATGTTCATAAGCTTTGACGAGATAACACACATTTTTAACGAGCAGTCAGGAAGAGATTATTGAATCATCATCCAAAAATAGCCCCGCTCTCGCTTGAATATCGGCTGACGAATATGCTGGTCGACTCGCGTTTGCAGCACCATACCAAGTCGCCGTTGATCTGGAATTACCATAGATATCTTGTTCTGCAACGCATCAAAATGGCCGAAAAGGAATTTCAATATAAGGAAAAAGTTAAATATATTGAATCGCTTTGTCGGATCGAGTTACAAACTGTATTCATTTCTGCGGAACATCACCCTTTAAACTACTACGCCTGGAACTTTGCACGATGGCTATTCACAGACTTGTTCAGTTCCCTGTTGTCTAGTCCAGCAGCCATGTACTATTCGTCAGTGTTCAGCAAGCAATATCTAGAATCAATTGTCCGTAAAGTACAGAAATGGGCGTTTGCTCATGCAGCGGATACATCTGCATGGGGCTATTTTCAATGGATTTTATTTTACTACGTCCAAAACACACGCAACACAAGTTCTAGCTTCCACGGGACAGCCTCACCAAACTATTTTTCCCATAAAATCCGGTATTCTCCTCTGGTCGACAATAAGCTTTTACTTTCTTGTGTTTCCGAAGCGATCCAATATGCGACCTCCATAGGACCTGGTCACGAGGCTGTATGGACTTTTCTCCGTCGCGTCATTAGTGACGTGAACTACATCGGGGACAGCAATCGGGCATCATTCCTTTCCATTTTGACATCATATTTGAAAAGCCGGAAATTAGACAAATATGGCAAGATCAGCACGAACTCCCACCAGGTCGGTAATAATAATTCTAGCACAATCTCTCTCCGTTCCCAGCAGGAAATCATGCTCTCAAATCAGCGCGACCGCGATGTCTATGTTGTGGAGTCATCGTTGAATTGGATAAAGTCCTATTTGGATGTCAGTTCTCATTAACTGCTAGGGATTTAAGATGGAATCATTTTTTTAGAATAAGTAAATCAATTGGAATGGTATAAAGCTACCAAAAGGAAACTACATAAATGAGCAACGGGAATTAAAAAGAATTTTGAGATGATCAAACTTGAGCAACCTCCATCATTCTCGAAAATTCAGACCATTAGTTTACTTTCTCTTCTGCGAAGTCGTATCTTTTGGAAGTTCCTTAACAAACGGAATGAACTCCGGCTCGCCAGGAATCCATTTCCGCAACACCTCAGGAACTTTGAAACCCTAGAATTATATATTAGTAAACCATCCGGTTCATCGACATCTATTTGCAAAATACATACATCTTCCGTTTGATAGTTTTCAAGAATACAGCACAATGTTCTCTCGGTTGCAGTCAAAGTCGAATTCAGACAGTGCACATAAACCTTCTCCCGCTGATTCAGTTTTTTGATTCCGCATCTGATCTCAAGATTACGAGACTGATAATCCGTACAATTTGAACAGCTGACTAACTCCTTATACTCTCCCTGAAATGGGAACCACGCTTCGAGATCGTATTTCTTTGCTGCAGCGTTGTTCAACTCTCCAGACACAATGCCGACAATTCGGTAAGGAAGCTTGAGGGATTGGTAAAACTCTTCCGAATGTGCGATCATTCTTTCAAACTCCTCCCAGGACTTCTCGGGCTCAGTAATGACAAACTGCTCTATCTTTTCAAAAGCATGTACACGGAAAATACCCCATGCGTCCTTGCCGTGTGACCCAGCCTCACGGCGGAAACACGAGCTATATCCAACATATCTATCCAGAGTTAGTTACGTCTATCTTTGACAGAACCATCCTGTTTACCTCTTGGGAAGCTGCTGGGCAGGCTGCTCAAACCATTCATCAGAATGGTACGCTGAAATAGGTTGCTCAGACGTCGCTATAAGATACTTCTCGTCCTGTCCGTCAAGCACTTTGTAAAGTTCTTCATCAAATTCGGACAACTGGGCAGTCTTGGCCATAACATCCTTGTTCATCATGACGGGTGCTTGCAAAGCATCATATCCCTTGCCAACAAGGAACGAAAGTCCATAGTTGATGAGCGCTTGGTTCAAAAAGACGCCATAGTTGCGCAGGAAAAACCCACGGTGACCAGAGAGCTTGGCTCCCCGCTCAGGATCGTAGCCATCAATTCTCGTCAAAACCTCGTGGTGGGAAAGACAATCACGTTTCTCTACAGTGACACCTTCAGGACACCAAGTCCGGACAAGCGAATTATCAGCCTGTTCGTGTTAATATAATTCTCAAATCGTGTATAAGAATTCCATACCTCATCCATACTGACAGGAAC
Organism: [Lipomyces] oligophaga; assembly: GCF_038497815.1. Lineage (NCBI taxonomy): Eukaryota > Fungi > Ascomycota > Lipomycetes > Lipomycetales > Lipomycetaceae > Lipomyces > [Lipomyces] oligophaga. The sequence goes on along the minus strand of NW_027117785.1, from coordinate 300,228 downwards.
AGACTCGTGAACAATGTTTCCAACGGTATAAACCTTTGCCCGAAGTTGCGAATCGGCCTCGGTCTCTCTCTTGACCAGGTCAGCTTTCTTTGCGCTGAGTTCCTCTTTTGCTTTGAGGAGTCCCGAAGCATCTTCTTTAGCCTGAGAATATTAGTTATTAGTCTACCGGCACGATAATACATCATACTTTGTACTTGAGAGCAATCTCTTTCTGAAGCTTGTTCTGGGACTTATTGATTTCATCGAGCTCAAAGCGGACTATGGAGTTGTTAATCGACTTTTCTGTAATGCCTTTCGGATACTCACTTTTTGTCCATTCTTTGTACTCGTTGATGATTTCATCGACAAGCTCGACCGAAGCACCACGGGCAGCCTGCGATTTGCGAATAGCTTCTGGATTGCCACCCTTGTCTTCCAAAAACATTTGGATGTCCAACATTTCGAGTAATAGTATATAGTATTTCTAAAATCGAAATTAGTATGGTTCAGGAATTGCACCGACTTGGAATCGGGAAACCGATCGTATAGAAAATTCGAAAAGAAGCTATGAGGCGGCGAATTACGTACCTATAAGACTAATAAATTCGAATAGAAAAGAATAATACACAATTAAGAGTCAAATATTACTATCACAGTGCAGAAAACACAGAATATTGCCAGATTCAGACTCAGAGTAAGTAAACACGCAAATCAAGCAAATCACAAATAGTTTTTTATTATTTGTCCGGCGGGAGCAACTGCACAGGGACAACTGCACCATACAATCTACAGTTTGTATCAGCGATAGCTAAGCTGACTTCTAGATACACTCGATGTTTAATTTGAAAAATATTATTGCAACAGTATTCGAGACAAAATTCCATCGTACTTATGATTAAATTATTTTGCATTGAGAAGTGCGTCGAGCAAGACATCGTCATCGTCAGGAGTATGAGTATTCCTAGGTAAGTGTGTAGATGGTTTCTGGTTAGGCTGTGCAGCTGAACGGTTCCAACTAGATGAGTCTGTAGATTTAGCGGTCTGATTTGAAGATGGAGAGGCTAAATTGCCAAGAGCAACTGGTGTGCCCGTAAACTCAACTTGCGTAGCAGATCCAGTAATTTCTGAGTCCTTATCATTCATTTCTGCCCAAAACTCATCAAACTGCTCATCTAGGGCAGCCTTATTCTGCTTTTTATCAATCATACTAGCAATTCGAGACTTCATTGCAGAATGTGCTACGGATTTGGGCAGTCTCTTCAGTCGAGCTAGCTCTTGCTCCTGCTCGCGTCGGTCGGCAGATAGATATCGTTCCTTAACTCGATCGGCGAATTGAAATTTGTCAATCTTCGCTTGGAATTTCACAAATTCATTGCTGTCATCGGCAGGATTATAGTAGATAATTTTGCGGTCCTTGGATTTCCAGTCACCGCCAGTATGCAAATCCGACTCGAAAGTATCGGGCTGCAAATCAACAAAATCTGTAGACCTTGAAGGTCGCCCATCATCTAAACCAGAATTGGCTAAATACTTCGATAGACCTTTGACAGCACTTTCTGAGGATAAAATTCCCGAATAATCTTGACTCACTTCACCGTCGTCATCCTGGATCTCGGCGTATCTCCATGCATTAGACGGTAAATTCTTCCGTCGACGTCGTGGTTTAGCATCTAGAGCTCCTGGATTTTCCAGAGGTATAGACAGTTTTGGGTCTAATTCTAACTCCGCAGCCTCCTCAGATTTGCTTTCCTCGAAGTTCTGCTCTTCGAGATCTTCGCCGCTATCCTCTTCTGAACATTCACTGGAATCTCTATCGGACGAGCTCACGCCTCGCTCTTGGCCAGGACTTCCAGCCCGATTTGACTTGGTAACAATCCCGTGCTTCTTGTTGTACCGTTTTGTTGCTCGACGATCCCATTTATTATTATGCAATACCATCTTTCAGTCCTATTTAGACTTATAAAGGTAGACTGGAAGCCGTTTCGAAGCCAAATCAATGGTCCCAACCGGCTTAGCCTACACATACAGTACAGTTCCTGCTAAATACAATTCTATTCCAAGAAGACATATGCTATTTACAAGTAGAGTGAGTATGATCACATGGATATTCCTATAACGCGTTTTACATTGCTCAGAGTAGGCGCAGAAAGTTCAGCAGCCTGGCGTGCCCCCCTTTCGAGAATCGAGTCCAGATATTCTGTATCAGCGACTAATTGGTCGAACCTTTTTCTCACCGGATCTAGTTCGGCGACAATAATATCGGTTATAGCCGATTTAAATTCACCATGCCGCATAGAGTGAAATTGAGCTGCAAGATCTTCCTGCGATTTCTCCAGAATCCCACTAGCTATATCGAGTAAGTTGGCTACTCCAGGTCGCTCGGCAGCGTTATAGGTTATTCCTTCGATGCTATCTGTAGCGGCACCTTTGATTTTCTTCGATATCTGATCTGGTGTGTCCGATATTAATATACGAGACGCTGGCGAAGGATCTGATTTGGACATCTTTTTAAGCGGATTCTTCAGTGACATAATCCGTGGAGTAGGGGTAAGAAGAACTTCCGGCACAGTGAACACGGGAGTGTCGAATCGAGTATTAAATCGTGAAGCAATATGACGAGTGAGTTCCAGATGTTGAACCTGGTCATGACCGACAGGAACGTGGGTAGTTCTGGTTGGAGTTAGACACTAGTTGTGGGTGAGCAATGAGAATACACACTGGAAAAGCAAAATGTCGGCGGCTTGCAAAACCGGATATGCAAACAGTCCAAGTTTCAAATTCTGCTGTGCCTCCCTGGCGTCTGTCGATGAATCATCTGGAATGTTTAGTTTGCTCTAATTGAAGTTAGATTCTTCCATCTTAGGGTCGGATCGCTCACATACTTTCCATTGAGTCATGCGGGATAGATATCCAAATTCGGCCGAGCACGATAATATCCAACACAACTCCGAGTGCGATGGAACTGCGCTTTGGTAGTATAAGATTGACCGTTCAGGATCTACACCGGAGGCTACGATCAGAGCAGCAGCCCTTCGTCGGAACAAACGAAGCTGTTCTGGAGAAGGAGAGGCTGTAAGCGCGTGAAGATCTGCAACGGAAAATATGATTGTAGCCTGAGGATCAGAGCGAGCACAGAGCCGAGCCCAGCCTTGTAGAGCACCTAAGTAGTTGCCAATAGTAGCGATACCTGTCGGTTGGATACCAGAGTAGACTGTCATGGGTGCTGGTGTCGAAAGTTGTCTAACCGAATTGTGCACCAAGCTAAGCGCCGAGCTGCACGCAGAAGCTCGAAGCAAGGACCGGCATCCGTGGCTAAAAATACTATTCATCAAGTCTAAAGCAAATTGAGCTAATTCTACCCAAACAAAGATATTAGTCGAAGTTAAAGATAAATGGATTTGATCTGTAGATAACTTCTGAGAGTTAACCCCTCAAAACTGTAATCATAGCCCAAGGAGCATGTCGGAAGAACGAATTTTCAGACATCGCAGATTCAAAAAGTCTAGAAAGATTACGATAAATTCTCAATTGAACTTTTCATTGACCAAAAGTCGTTTGACCCGAAATAATATAAAATTGGAGAGCCTCTAGGAAATTGACAGTTCAATAATGAGCGCGAAATCTGGGCTTCGCCAGCTGTCGGCCAACATGGACACAGCAACAAAACTGATCAAACGACCAGCGATTTTGGCACGCGGATTTAAAGAGAGCGAGAAAGTACATAATATGGAAAGATATGCCACCAAAAGAGCAGTGTATGAGGATCCTCAAACAGGCATTACACATGTTACCAGTGATCTAAGGACATGGAAGGGCATTTGGAGACCAATGCCTCTGAATGTGGAGATTCTGCAGTACGCCCCGTTTAAGTTGAAATCTAACCGAAAGCAACGGACGTGCGACTTGGAATTGCGCAGCTACTCAGTCGAAGGCCTCGAAATGTTTGCTGATTTCGCTGTCCGCGCTGCTTTCTGGGTAGGGCTACCTGCTAGCGGGCCGGTCATGCTGCCTCGGAAAGAGGAACTTTGGACGATTCCTAAGGGTGCGTTTGTGCATACAAAGACTAAGATCAATTACGAACGAGTAACTCACAAGCGGATGATTGTTATCTGGGACTCGGATTCCATGATGGTTGACAAATGGCTAGGCTTCTTGCGACAGCACGAATATGCTGGTGTTTCTCTGCGCGCAAAGATGTACAATTACGAAAGCCTCGAAGATTTCGATCTAGAAAAAGAGGTTTCAAGATTAAAGAAAGGAGGAGATTTGGAAAAGCGGAAGCCACGGAGTTTTTAGTTGAAAGTTGAATAACACTGTACATACGCATCGACCTAACTGTATACGATTACGTCATCCAGCATATCCTAATAGTTATATGATTACATAATCACCTTGGTCCAATCATAATCCGGTTATAAGCAGCCGTCGGTCCATCGGTGTCATCGGATTCCTCGCCGGGCGTGCGGGGACCTTGCGCCTAATCAGTCACGTGAGTGCATGAGATCACGTGTTTATTGCCCCGCACTGACTATTGTATAAAATGGCGTTGGATCTTGCTTGACGTGACGAGGTCCGTAGTTAGTCATTATAAAGAGGACTTTTTGGTTTTGGTGGAACTTATACAGGCATACAGCTCTGTGGGAACACCTTTAGTTTCAAAATCGTGCGAAATTTGTAATTACACGACTGAATTAGATCTTATAACGAAATGTCAGTCTTCAACGTCTCTGTTGCTCCCCCAGACGCTCTCTTCGGCGTGCTGGCAGCCTACAAAGCTGATCCTGCACCAAACAAGGTCGACGTTTCGGTCGGCGCATATCGCGATGACACCGGAAAGCCGTGGGTTCTTCCTGTTGTTCGTAAGGTTGATGGAATTTTGAAGGACGATCCGGCGCTGGACCATGAATACTTACCCATCACCGGTCTACCTGACTTCACCGCATCCTCCGCAAAACTGGTCTTAGGCGAGTCGTCTGCCATTGCCGAAGACAGAGTTTCCTCAGTCCAGACAATCTCGGGAACTGGCGCAAACCATCTCGGCGCTCTGTTTCTCGCTCGTCATCCTCCGACTAGTAAGGCTGACTCTGACGAAACGACGGTCTATATCTCAGCTCCCACATGGCCGAATCATCGCCAGATTTTTGCCAATGTAGGTATCACAGTCAAAGAGTACCCTTACTTCGAGCCCAAGACACTTACTCTGGACCTTGCCGGGCTTTTGAAATCATTCGAGTTTGCAACTCCGGGATCAATTGTCCTTCTCCACGCATGTGCACATAATCCTACTGGCATAGATCCTACGCCGGAACAATGGAAGCAGATTGCTGAAGTAGTTATTCGCAAACGCCTGTTCCCATTTTTTGACTGTGCCTATCAAGGCTTTGCTTCTGGGGATCTAGATCGTGATGCCTGGGCTGTGCGTTATTTCCTTTCGCTTGGCCTTGAATTGCTCGTGTGTCAGTCGTTTGCGAAGAACTTTGGTCTCTATGGTGAACGTGCCGGTGCCCTGCACGTTGTCTCAGCAGACCCTAAAACCTCAGTTGCTGTCAAGTCTCAACTTGCTCTCCTTCAGCGATCCGAGATTTCGAATCCTCCGGCTTACGGTGCTCGTATTGTGGCCAAAGTTCTGAACGATCCAGCTTTGTTTGATTTGTGGGTAAAGGATCTGAAGACCATGGCTGGCCGGATTCAACTCATGCGTAAAGAGCTGTATGACCGTCTCGTTGCACTTAAGACTCCCGGAACCTGGAACCATATTATCGATCAGATTGGTATGTTTTCTTTTACTGGTCTGACTCCAGCCCAAGTTGCTCTGATCACCAAGGAATACCACGTTTATCTAACAGCTAACGGGCGTATTTCCATGGCCGGCTTGAATTCTCATAACGTGGACTACTTTGCAAAGGCTGTGGATGCTGTTGTTCGTGCTGTTTAGACTCGCTTGTTCTCGTCATTTCTTGCACTACACTTAGCTGGTCTAGACTCTGTGCTTGGGTTATCTTTTTTATCTTAGAACATATTACACACAATATCCAATTCCAACTCATTATTACATCCTATAGATTTTAATCACATTACAAGTAACGACCAACCCCTCCTTTCTTGGATACTTTGTCTGACCTAGATCCTAAAACTTTCCCAGTCCAAGTGACTTCGTTGTTGAAGTCTCGTTTTTGTTTCTGAGTTTCTTTCGTCGTAATCTCATCCAATTTCCGAAGATATTCAGCGAATGGGTCGATTATGACTGCAACTGAATCAATTATAATTGGGGGCTCGGGACGGTCATGGTCAACTCGACTTGCCGGTGCTTGTTCAAGTTTGTCCAAAACATCCAAGCCTCCCGTCACTTTGCCGAAGATAGTATGTTTTTTGTCAAGATGTTTGCTCGGCCTGTAGAGAATGAAACTAAAACTGTCAGCTCTACACAGATGGAAAAATTTCATGTACTAAAACAAACTCACAATTGTGAAGTATTTGTGTTCTTTCCTCGATTGGCCATAGAGACCACACCACGGGAATCATGAGATAGAGGCGAATCAAATTCGTCAGGGAATGGCACACCAAATATACTTTCTCCTCCTCTACCTGTTGCAGTCGGATCGCCTCCTTGGATCTAATGTTGTTAAGCCAGACGACTCCTTATTGGCAACATGTAACGTACCATGAAATTGCGTATATTTCGATGAAATCTTACACCATCATAATATCCTTTTAATGCCAGCTTTATAAAATTGTAAACTGCTCGTGGAGCATACTTGGGATACATTTCAATATCCAGATTTCCTAGACTGGTCTTGATCCTGACAAATGCAGGTTGAACAACACGTCTTGGTTTGGCTTCTAACAGATATTCCTCATCAGTTAATATTTGTCGATCAGCCCTTGTATATAAAGTAGCAGCCGTAGATGTTAACGAAGCAGCAGCTCGTCCGTTAGTACTCTTGGAGGCGTTGTATGGTAGTGGTGCGGATCCTAGTGATGAGACCTTTACCTTCTCTTCTTGTGTGAGAATAAGCGAATTCTGGTTCGGTTTCGGTATAACCTTCCTCCGCTTTGGCACACGAGGATCCTGAAGGGTGATTATATCCTTGGCGGAGAACTTCTCACCGGTGACCAGATCAGTCCAATTTCGTGCCTTAATATTCAGCTCGTCAATAGTTTCTCGAGCATATACATTACCAGAAGTCTTTATTGCCACTACTCGTGAGTGCCGAGTTAATGGTTTGAATGTCACAGGATCTACAACAGCTTTCTTGGAGTTATCGCTATTATCTTCTCCGCTAGTATAATGTAATTTTATCAACGAGTTAAACTGGAGAGGTGCGCCAGTTACCGGATTCGTTGCTTTTGCTTCTAACCATGCCTTGATTCGTCTAACTCTTCATTAGCACCACAAGCAAAAAAATATTTTACAAGTCTTGATCATACCGTTCATCGAACACGTTCCCATCTGAATCACAAACTGGTGATTCAACAGGCTGCAAACTGACTGCGCAATAGTCGAAGGTCAGTTCCTGACCAGCAGTCGTCTGGTCCTCATCTTGTCCTCTTTTCCGCTGGAGTCCACCTGATGATGAATGTTTTGACGGCCCACTCCATTCGGAATGTGTAATATATAATTTATCTGTGTTTTTGCCCATCTGTTTGATGTATTTGCTTGATCTATGGCAAAAAATGCAATTGATGAAGTCCGATTGGGAATTGAGCCTCGGATATCTTAAGATGGATAGAAAGCAACGCTCACTAATATTACTAAAGATCATATATCATAACTATATATTTTGTCTATTTACAAAGCTTTGGTTATGCACGCTTGGCCTTGAGCTTTGATTTGCTCGCAGTCTTACTCAACTTTTTCTTACGGATCAGATCTATCGTAGCTGGAGGAAGATACTTCTTCCGTTTGACGAAAAACACTCGCCGATCAGGCCATCCGTTTTCGCCCGTAGATGGTACAGCTTCTGGAGGCGTAAGATATCCGCCAACATCAGGATTTTTGTAATAAAAGACGTTCCGTTTCTTGACTGGGTCGGCATCTAAAGGAACCCGCTCAAATCTTTCGGGATGCAAATGAGCTCGAAGTGCTAGTATATATTAATATATCTGTCTTAACCTTGGATACAAAAACTTACTCAGTTTGTTATAATACTTCGATGTTACGGTACCACCAAGTTCGCGAACACGAGCAACCGCATTTCGAGAAGCAGCACTGACAGTAATATTGATCGGCACGGTTAACTTTTCAGATCCCTAGAAATTATTAGATAGATTCTTCCTGGTCTACTGATTCAACATACATTGCCAAGCAATTTCACCCCATCTTTGATACCACGGCAAAGGCGGGAATCTAACAAATGCTTCATGGTAATTGGCTCACTTGAGTCCAATCTTCCAGCGTCAATCCATTCCTGTACCCGTTCCAAATTGAGCTGGACATAATCTTTCTTAATCCTTCAAAATTGTTAATTTGCATTTTTGAAAACGAATAAATGCATACCTTGATCTGAAACCAATTTTAGGAAACAGCTTGGAGATAGGAGTTTGACCGCCTTCGAACCATGGTTGGACACTTTCTTTCTGCTTTTGACCTTTTGAACCGCGGCCAGATGTTTTTCCCTATTATACAGTTAATTAAAAAATTTCCAGCGTTGTTCGTAGAACGATACCTTTCCGGAAGAAGGACCTCGGCCAACACGCTTCTTTTTGCTGTAAGATGAAGGAACGTTTCGTAGATTGGCAATAATGGATCCATGCCGCTTCGATTGTACGGCCTTCTGTAAATTGTTCGCTCCCAAAAGAACTACCCGAGGGTGACGAACTGCTGTGAAAACAACTGTTCGAACAGTAGAAATTCGCAACATGCCGAGACTGATGATATTTTTTTATATTTTTAACACCTTGATACGACCGCGTGGCTTGCTGAAATGATGGCAATAAATCCTGAAATCACACGCGCAATCACTAATCTTCTTAAAGTCAAGATTCACCACCAATTGTCCCCAGTTGTTCCAAAAAAGTTACAAACCAGCTTTTGTATTTTTCATTTAGAATACTTCCTCATTTTCTGCTGACCGGAACGGTGAACGTAGAGTCACGTGAAATTGTTGTTATGAGGGGATTGAAGTAGTCAAGGATCTGCTATTCAATGTATCTACAGGATCAGAAATAGGTAGCGATTCATGCTGAAAAATATCGATTGGGCACATAATTAGGCGATAAGATAATCGTCAAAGTTATAAAGTTGCTAGTTCTGTGGAAGTGCGCTAGTTGTGCGGGTATTGGGTGGAAGTCTGGCGGGAACCTGCTTGACATTGGCTCTCAAGTCTTGACACATTAGCACGCGTACGATAGCCGATCCAAATTCACCGGAAATCACAAGAGTTAGGATAATAAGTCGAATTCCAATTAGCATTTCGATAGCATTTTTGTTTGCGTTTATCATTTTGTTTACATCTGCGTTCGTTCCTTTCTTACCGTCATATCAAGTTCTACAGTCCGCGGATCTGTACGCTCCAGTCTATTAAAATTTGAGAAACCCAAATATCAAAATACTGTCAATCTCGTTTTCTCCGCCTTACTTGTTGCATACTCCACTGCTGAGTCGGACAGCACTGTATGTTGCTGGTAGAATGTCAAGCTCAAATGTGTTAGAATCTCCTCTCCGTCGATTCGTCCCACAGAATCCCCCACCGCGTTCGAATGGGGTTGTTATTGCAAAAATGACTGTGAACGAGGATGGACAGAAAATGTACGACCTGGGATTTGGAGATTGCGTTTCGGAAAGCGTTTTGGATGCAATGTTTGATGAGGATATTGATCTGGACGAAGATTTTTTACAATCGACCCCTGCACCGCCCATCAAGCAAGCGGTCTCGCGACTGCATTCTTCACCTCCACTTTCAAAGCAAAAATTATCAAGTGGCCTGGCAACAATTGTCAATTCCACTTCTCCAAGAAATGGAGCTAATTTAATTATGGAGAAACAACAGTCTCCTCGTGCTGCTGCAAAGCTAAGCAAAGACAACCTTACGAGCGTCACAGCCCATAGTATCCAGCCGGCCGGAAGATCTCTCAGCAACTTATTCATGCCTTCATCTTCTCTTCCTAAAACTTCACAATCCCCAATGAATACGCGCGAAGTTGTCGAATTACCTTATCCGGACCATCTCGAAGATGATAGTGCTTCTTTACTATCTTGGTCTTCTAGCTTGCCTTTATCCCAGCATTTATGTGAGCCGACAATTGACCGTTCATGTCAATCCAATTCTCCACATATATTCCAAACTAGACCCGTTGTTAATTTACAAGAGAAAAATTCATCAGATCGCCAATTGAAACGACAATATAGTACGACCACAGACATTGTACCTTTAGAACAAAAGAAGAACCGGAAGATGCCACCGACAGGATTTCTTGATGATTCTAAGAGACCAAAGCGTGAACGTACTACCAGTGGATCAAAAACATTTGAAAATTTGGTAGGAATTGATGTTCCATCACGCAAGCCACTGCCGAGCTCAAAGCGCGAGGGGCACGCCGAGAGAAAGCCTACAAAGCCTCCGTCAAAGACTCCGTCAAAGCCGATTCGAAAAGTTAATTTACTCGAACTCAGTGGCGAGCAAAAAGCAGTTATAAAGATGGTGTGCCAGGATAAGAAGAGCTTGTTTTTCACAGGATCTGCCGGTATATATTTCTTTTGAGTTTCGTTGGTCTGGGTAATTAATTATATCTAGGAACCGGAAAATCAGTGCTTTTGCGCAAAATCATCGAAAATCTGCGATTGGCGATGGGCGAAGGTGTAGCAGTTACGGCTTCAACTGGTTTAGCAGCTTGCAACATCGGAGGTACTACACTTCACAGTTTCGCAGGTATTGGTCTAGGACGAGAGAACGTCGAGTCACTACTCAAGCGCGTTCGACGCAACCGAATTGCACAGAATCGATGGAAAAAGACGAAAGTTTTGATTATTGACGAAATATCCATGGTTGATGGTGCTTTGTTCGATAAGCTGAATATTATTGCGCAGAAAATTCGGAAAGTGGATAAGCCCTTTGGAGGGATTCAACTTGTATTGACGGGTGATTTTTTCCAGTTACCTCCAGTAGGAAACGAATCTGTATTCACGTTTGAAGCTCAAACTTGGAACTCAGCAGTACCAATTACTATAGGGCTAACGCGAGTTTTCCGACAGAAAGATCCTGTTTTTGCATCGTTTCTGAACAAAATGCGAATCGGACAGCTCACTAAGAGGGATGAGGAGATATTTTTGGCTCGTAAGACGGTTGTATTTAATGATGGGTTGGAAGCTACAGAGCTTTTCCCCACTAGGTTCGAAGTGGAGAGGTCAAATAATCGTCGGATGTCTTTGCTGGACGGCCCTGAGTTTGAGTATTATTCACAAGATGGAGGTGACGAAAAAGTTAGAGAAGGTATACTAGCTAGTTGTATCGCACCGGGATTGATCAAATTGAAGAAGGGGGCACAAGTAATGATGATTAAAAATATGGATACACAGCTCGTGAATGGATCATTGGGCCAAGTTATGGATTTCATGACCAGCTCAGAATTTGGCATGATGCAGATAGAAGCATTCACGGATAATTATATGGGGGACTCCGATGAGGATGATTTTGCGAATGGTATTGAAGGAATGAAGCTACAATTTGGTGGAAGGGGAGAATCTACAGCGGATGATATGTTGGAAGTAGCTGAATTGAAAATGAGACAAAATATGAGGAAAGAACTTATCGAGAAGGCTAATGCAGAGAGTTCGAAGACCAAATATCCTTTAGTACGGTTCACGTTTATGGATGGTACATTCCGGGAAGTTTTGGTTTTACCCGAGTCGTGGAAAACGGAGCTCCCGAATGGAACTATTCAAGCCTCGCGAACTCAGATTCCGCTAATTCCTGCCTGGGCACTGTCGATTCACAAAGCGCAGGGACAAACGTTAGATCGGGTGAAGGTTGATCTTAGCCGAGTATTTGAAAAAGGACAGGCATACGTTGCGTTGAGTCGCGCAACTTCGCGGGAAGGGCTCGAGGTAAAGAATTTTTCGATCTCGAAAGTGAAAGTTCATGACAAAGTGCGCAGGTTCTACGAGAGTCTAGATACAATAGGAAAGTCTGGAGGAAGCCAGCATCCTGAGGAAGAAGTTTTAAGACAAATGGAAGGAGGACTTTGAGCTGCGAACAGAACCACAATGAAATTTCAGTGGCAACAGATTATTATTGCTGTATTGTTTTGTAGATCACCCCCAACTCCGAACTTAAATGCAAACTGAAACATACATAAGATCTCACCGACTTCTTAGTACCGGTTTTGCAGTATCCCACGGACCTTGAATTTCACTAAAAAATAAGTAAATAAAAAGAGCAGCAAAAACACAAAAGTACTGACTTTTTATATTTCTGAAGGGCAATTAGCCATCCCGGAGCTAAGAAAGCAGCAGAGATGATGGCAGCAGTCCAAACACCTAGTGCCCACCAACCGCCTATTAAGAATGTTCCATATTCAGTGATCGAGATGAGAAAAGCGGTCAATAGAAGATGACCCGGAAAGGAATAAGAGCGTAGCCAACGGGAGAAAACTGGAAACAAGCCAAAAATTTGAATTGAGAACAGCAAAAACCCAAATACCGATAGTGTGGTTGATAGCCGGGAAGCAAGGACAATAGCGGCAGCAATGGCGACATTAGTCGACAGAGTGGGAGGGACAGTTTTCTGTGGACCAACAGAATAATCGTGGAAGAATATATTAAGAATGAAAAGCCAGACGGAAATGGCCCATATGGAGTCAGACGAGGTAGACTGCGTGAGCGATTTCAGTACGGGAGACAGACCTAGAAGAGTCGATACGATCAATGTTGCTGATTTTGAGGTGGCAGCTTGCATTTGTTAGTGATATGTAACTGTTAGCAGAAACTAAATCGACATACATATATTTGTAGAATTATCGCCCAAGTAAACCCATATGAAATACGCAATTAATGTACAAATGGAACCCGAGCCTGCGAACCAGGCCGGATTCCAGTCAAAGTTATAGATCACAATGAACACACAAGCAAACAGTACCACCGTTGCAACATGTGAGATAATTACAGTCGAGTCGGATGACAGTGCCCAAAAAGAATATTGCTGGACGTGCATGTTACGCTTTAGTTGCGACAAAAACGACAGATCAACATAATTGTCCGGATAAGGTTGATGAACCCAAAGCAGTTTTCGCCATGGTTTCCGAGATTCCAGCGTCCGCTGCTTCCGGATCTTTCTCTTAGGACTCGATTCAGGTGACATTATTTACCCAGTTATTAAACCGACCTGCGTTAGACATTTCAATTTAGTCATCGCGAGCTGTCGAGGAAGAGGTTCAGTTAGACATGTACACGTGATCTGACAAAGCTAGAGTTGCAGGCTCAGTTTGGCTTTGACAATCTAGCTATTCAACTGAAGCAGAAAATCATTCGCTTGTGTCAAACTTTTCTAGATCTAAGGAAAACCTTAAATATCTGGATTGATTAGAAGAACAGAGAAGAATGGATCAATTCAGCAGACTATTGGGTTCCGGCGGAGGATTAGGAATGCCATCATTGATGGTACGTTTTGGTTTGATTGATTACAGGATTGTGCTTCGACTGTGGCCATGATCTACATGCTAATAAGACTGTTATTAGGAGCCTTCGATCGTCGATAATTCAGAATGCGTTTATATTTCTTCGCTGGCACTGCTAAAAATGTTGAAGCACGGAAGGTAAGCACGCAGTGGCGATGTGTCCATGACCTGTGTAAGTCTAACAAGTATTTAGAGCTGGCGTGCCTATGGAAGTCGTAAGGATTTGATCATTAATAGATTTTGTCGGTTTAAATTTAACACTATTAGATGGGTCTCATGCTAGGAGAGTTTGTTGATGACTTCACTGTGCGTGTGATCGATGTCTTTGCCATGCCTCAGAGCGGGTATGTATTATCGTCTATGTTGATATACTGATATTCAAATTAAAATTAAAAAATTTAGTACGGGTGTTAGTGTTGAGGCTGTTGATCCCGTGTTCCAGACAAAAATGATGGATATGCTTAAGCAGACGGGAAGGTGCGTATGACTCGTTCCAGAAATCCACAAATATATTAACATGAGCATGAACAGAGATCAAATGGTTGTAGGTTGGTATCATTCACATCCCGGTTTCGGTTGCTGGCTGTCGTCGGTTGATATCAATACGCAACAGTCTTTCGAACAGCTGACTCCTCGATCGGTTGCTGTTGTAGTTGATCCGATCCAATCGGTTAAAGGTAAAGTAGTCATCGATGCCTTCAGACTGATAAACCCAACTCTTGTGATGCGCGGCCAGGAGCCTCGGCAAACGACTTCTAATCTGGGCCATCTCAATAAGCCATCTATTCAGGCGCTAATCCATGGTCTCAACCGTCATTACTATTCGATTGGAATCAACTACCGCAAAACACCCTTAGAAGATCAAATGCTTCTGAACCTCCACAAATCAGAATGGACCAAGGGATTGACCCTCAAGGATTTCAAACTGCATGACTCTGAGAATCTTGAAGCAGTTCAGCAAATGTCAAAATTGGCGGAAGCATATACTACACGTGTCAAGGAGGAGAAAGAGCTCACTGCAGACGCTCTCAAGACACGATACGTCGGCAAACAGGATCCAAAGAAGCATTTAGAAGAAAATGTGAATAAGAGGATGGAGGATAACGTGTGTGTTTTACTTGCGGGCATGATAGATAACATCTCGTTCAAGTAGCGATGGTGCGGTCTACGTTACGCATCTTTGGCTCAGACTCATTATTATCTTGAATATATTCTAAACGTGATAGTAACTAGCCAGGAGACGCAAAACTGTGCCTATAGTATGAATCGCATAAAACGGCTTTAAAGAAGATGGGAATCTGTAATCTGGGCGTAATTCCTGGTAGGTGCCATAATAACCAGCCCCATGGTGACCGTTTCGCTGTAATTGATTCCATTCATGAGAAGTATTCTGTAAATAGCTTTTCGAACTCACTTTTGGTCCGATTAGACATTTTTCTTGCCGATAAACGCTACAATATTCAGCACCTAAAATGGTTTCCACAGACAAGTCGCCAGAAGATGGGGAAGATGTAATGGATTTGCTGGAGTCGCTTGGTCCTGACGCCCCCAGCGAGGGAGCTGCTACACCGGTTCCCGGTGCTCGTGAACTTTCGACTGCAGAGCCGTCGGAGAAGGAGTTGCTTGGGTTTCTGGACTCACTGGAAAAGGAAACAGCATCGACACCAGTCAAGCAGATACAAGCAACACCGACTTCATCTTCAGAATCCTCACCCGTGGTAGTTACGTCCGCAGATGTTATTGGCATTCCGTCCGAGGCCGCAGACATTGCAGAGCGCGCCGAGACAGAACAGGCCGAGGCTCTAGACGTTAGTGCCAGTGCAAAAGATGCGGTATCTTCACTATCAAGCTGGTTCGGCTCTACGGGCATCTGGGATACTGCGTCGGCCGCGCTCAAAGGGGCAGAAGCGAAAGTCCGCGATATACATCAGAATGCTGATCCTGCGAGTCTCGAGAACGCAGTCAAGGGGAATATTGGCAAAATCAACACTTTCGGTACGTATATGTTTATTTTATATCTGTTTACAGAAGAAAGATATATGAGATATCTAATCGGAGAAGAATGGGAAGCAGAGGTTCACCAGATGCTAATATTTTCAGGCTTCTCACAAACGCTAAAAACTACCTTGACTTCAGTCTTGAAAACTATTGCGCCTCCAATCATGCGACATGAACAACTTCGAATTCACATCTTCCACGATATTGTCGGATATCCAGCGATTGACTCGATCGCCTACTCTGTGTTTGACCGAGTAATGCAGCAAGTGGAAGGCGGTGAGTTAATCATCGTTCAAAAGGGCCGTGAATCCAAGCGCCATGATTCGGACAAGAAAGGGGTCAAACGAGATATGGGCCTATTCACTGGTGATTTAGCTGCAGCCGAGAAACTGTGTAAAGCCAATGTCGAGCAGATCAGACGGAAAGGAAAGGAGGTTGAAACAATGGATGGTGAGATTCAGGTTTATTAAGTCAGAAACGTTTCGATTTTAACGCATTCAAAAGATTCGCCTATACGAAAGTCAGATATATATCTTTCTATACAAGCTTGCGCGATGGAGAAAAGTAAGCTCGAGTCCACAAGCGCTCCTACCTCGTCGTCAGAGATAAAGCAGTTCTGCTTCATTGTTTATCTGGAAGACTTGATCCATGATCTAACATTTATATCGCACTCTCAAGCATTCCCATTGCAATGGTGCGAATGGCTCGACAGTGACGAGCCGATTCCAGGCCAAGTAGATCCCCGCGAATGGCTTGCCGAATGGGTTGAAGAGGGACTTGGACTAGCCATCGGCGTCGTAGCTCAGCAATATGTCGCTAGCCGGATGGCGATCGGCATCGATCTATCGGAGGTCATTCAGCAATCAGAATAGTAATAATTTTTCCGTTTGTATTGTGTTGTATTGTGTTTTGTTGTGTTGTGCTCTTTTTTGTCATGTTTCGTTTGTCGTTTCTCTGTCGGCTCTCACGGTACATGTCGATCTGGAATTTCTTTTCCTCTCAGAATGCGGAGTATGGGTTTTTAATAGGATTCTACAATCTTAAATTGCTTTATTATACTACGTAATGGCACTGCTCCATTCATGGGGGTTCATAATCGATACGGATGATTGCAATTGATGGATCGTTGGGTTAGGTCGTTAGATGAAATGGTCATCATACTAACTCAATCTGAATTCTTACAAAACTTCCAAAACACGCTTAAATTTGTTAAATTACGTAAAGCATAACTTATTATGGGTCGCAAAAAATCGTCAAGAGCAGTATATACCAAACTTCTGGAGCGGCCTTGGTGTTACTATTGCGAGCGAGATTTCGACGACCTGAAAGTGTTGATATCCCATCAGCGAGCTCAACATTTCAAATGCGATAAATGCAATAAACGATTAAACACCGCAGGAGGTAAGTGCCACGAAGTGAATTAGTTTATTACATGATTAGGATTTAATTAAAAATATTAGGCCTTGTGATTCACGCTCAACAAGTTCATAAGGAAAATCTTTCAGAGGTCTTTAACAGTATCAAAGGTCGTGAAGATGCTAGCGTTGAGATCTTTGGCCTTGAAGGAATTCCGGCAGATGCGGTTTCAGAGCACGAGGAGAAGATCAGAGAAAAATACAATATTCCAGAATCTTTTACAGTCAAACCACTTGGAATCGCCGCCATTCTCAAGATATCCGATCATGCGGTCCAGACAAATCAGCGAAAGCATCCTCGACTCGAGGACATTGATCGAGTCGAACTACAACAAAAAGTCAAAGACTACGTGGCTGCAAAGAAGGCTAAAACTGAAGAATAATTAATTTATTTCTATTGAACGACTACTTCCGATAAAAAATCTTTTTAAATTGGAAATGCAATTGCAGTATCCCTTTGTCAAAACTACTTTTAAACCCTCCGTCACGTCGAGACGAGAAATTCCAATCCCGGTCAACTATTCGGAACGAGACGTTTTCGTAAGGTGGGCCTGCAATAAATGTGATGATGCAGGTATCAACGTGGCTAGGATCACCCACTATATCTGCCGTAGACGCTACTCGACGATGGCCGCGACTGTTCTCATCCCGCTTGATTCTGTAGGTTGGCGCTTTAGAGGAATCCTGCAGCTCGGGATAATAGATATTGAACTTGTATCCTTGCACTATTTTGGGAGGAGGATTCTCGCTCGAAAAATGTGTCTGGTTATACCGATTCCAGTCGAATCCCATCTGTACTCGATTGGTAAAGCGAGGCTTAAGAGTTCCTTCACTCTTGCCCACCGCGACCTCTTCGGCAACGTTGAATTCCTCTTCATTGTCGTTAATTTTAGAAGCTATTTGCTCAAAAAGTTGTTCTCCGGTATATTCTGTATCGGGCGTTTCGTGTTTGGAGATTGCAAGCAAACTTGCTTCTTCTTGCGACTTTTGCCGTAGCCGATCCAACTGCAAAATAAAATCATTAATACTTAAGGGAGCCTTTACAGAATCCTCTCTGGATTCTTGATCAGAATTTCCCTCTATAGCCAGCAGACGTGCATATTCAGTTTGATTGTACAGCTCCGATAGCTTTGCTAAACTGATTCTATAGTCTAACTCGTCTTTCATATGGCTCCAAAAGGTTACGTCTGCTGGCTCATCTGCCTCCAGCAGCATTTCGGTATTTTTCTTAAGCTTTACCAAACCTTCGTAATCCTGATCTTTCAACAACTTTAACACGTCTTCATGCACTGCCATGAAGTCTTCGTTCAGCTCCTTGCTGATCGATCGTTTAATAGTATAACAGGACTCAATAATCACATTCCAAAACTCCTTCAGTGATCTCTTTGTCTCTAGTCGCAAATACTCTTTGGCCTCTGTAACAACGCCATCAACATCATTGATCTGCAACTCTCCGAACACATCCAGCAATGACGGTACTCTCAGATACTCCATTTCAAAATCATCGTCATCGTTGACACCTCCACTACCTTTGCTTGAAAGCTTATACCGCTCATACAGGAATGCATTTAGCGCAAACAGGTCTGCTCTTCTTGTTCGACTTTCGCGAAAGCGAATCTTGGCACCTAGTTTGGCCTGCTTTAAGGCGAACTCGTTCTCACCGTTGATCCAGCGTTCTTCATCTGCTGTCATGTTATGAGAGGGACGAGAATTTACCCGTCCAACATCCTTATTTTGGTCATGGTTTCTATTGTGGCTGCGGTTGTGTCCTCGGTCAGAATATCGACTGGTCGGTGATCGACTTCTTCTCCGTCCTTGTGAACTTGAGTGACGGTACCGACCATCTGAACTTTTGTCTATCGATGATTCCGCTTCACGTTGTGAAGGCCGTAGATGGTTTGAGTCATGTCGTCGTCTTTCGCGTTCTCTGGATGATTGTAATGCAGCCATTATATTGTATTGGCTCGTACACGTAATCGGTCTACTGATTATCACGACACTTGCTACAAATATTTGTTCCTGTTGGGAGTATCAAGAAGTGTACGTAGCTAAACCAAAATAGCACTCACTTTTATAATTAAATTACGACTACGATTACACATCAACTCAAAGTTGAAATGATTCCTAAATAAACCTGAATTTATACAAATGTACTTTTTGTTCGTTCAAACCATGATAATGTTAATACAAAAGAGAATGACATACCAACACCAACAATAATTTATGAACGTGGTTTTTCCTTCTTCTCCTTCCACAAAGCAAGAAGCGATACACCAGACACCTTAACGACCTTGAATCGAACACCAGGAATATCACCTTTAGCCTTGCCCTTACGACCGAATCCTGCAAGGAGAACCTCGTCGTTTTCGTCTACGAAGTTAAGACAACCGTCATTAGGGACGAAAGCAGTGACCTTTTTTCCGTTCTTGATCAATTGAACACTGTTATAACTGTTAATCTCTCATCTCTCCCTAAGTTGAATACACTCGATCAATCACTTACCGAACGCACTTGCGAATAGCAGAGTTGGGCTGCTTGGCCATGACGCCGACTTTCTCGAGGACAATTCCCTTAGCATGGGAAGAACCACCGAAAGGAGAAGACTTGAAGGCAGTTCCTAAAAGACGCTTCTTGTAGGAAAGATCCGCCCATCTGTTATCACGACGATGGGTGCGGAGCTTACGCGCTGAGTTAAGTCCTCTAGATTACTCATTAGCATTCTCCAATTTGAAAAATGAAAATTTTATACAAATCTAATCGTACCTTGGCTTTCCTTTTCCCATTTTGAGTGTTTATGCGAATTAAATAAAACAAATATAAATGAAAGTGGAATGTGAACAATCAGATATTCAAATCGGGACCTAGAAAGATTTACTATCATAAGCTACCATTAGACTCTCACAGGCAATGCGGACTGTGGCCTGTCTACGACCAGACGTCTGTCCCAATCAAGCAATACCAGTCACAATAATTAAACCCTACATATCAAGCCCTATTAGTGATATTAGAGGGTCTGGTATATTATAGTGTAATATAAGGGAATAGTAGAGATGATCATCATTGATTTCATAATTAAACTTTTGACGGGTTGGTCTCGAGCGATAGTTGAACAAGCTGGCCGCCGATCTGCTCTCACCACAGATCAACCAGATCTCGGAGTAAAAGCTGCTTGCTATTATTCTGGATAATAGGCCTGCACTACGTCGATAGTTCATTTTTGAGACTTGATTGATCTGATCTGATCGATCATTGTGTCAGTTTGAGTTGGATCGAAATTGGCATGGTTCCGCTGATATGGATTGTCGTACTTGTTGTCGTGTTCAATCTGACGGTCAAGGCAATTGGAAATGATACGATTTCTGAAGTTGTAAGTCTGAAAGAATTGATCGTATAAAGTGGCATTTATTAATACTATTGAGGCATGGTATTTGTGGACACTTCTTATTCCAACAGCTGCTTCTCGCGAAGCGAAGCAACTGCGAGTCTCAAATAGCGAGTTGTTCCAAATGGTTAAAGACTTGGCTGGAATCTCCGCGCAAGATGAGTTTTCTGCATGGGCCAAATTAAATAGAAAAGTTGAAAAAAAGCGAACCGAGTCTGAAAGACTGAGTATGTTGGAACATCTGAGTGTGCACATCTGCGAAATTACTACTAACTTCATCAGAGGCATCATTAAGCGGACGAAGAACATATTTTAAAACTATAATAAAACGAATGCTGTGGGTAACTACTATGGGTTTGAAGTTTTCTGTTCGTATAAAGTTCAGGAAAGCTGCCGTTTTTTGGCTACCTCCAGGATTATTACCTTTTTGGATGGAATACGTATTGGCCTTGACCTCGGCTCCAAAGGGAAGTGTTTCAGTCGCTGCTTGGTTCATGATTGTGGAATACGCGCTTAGTGGACCACTAAATTCGATATTTTCTGGATGTGAAAGCTTATTGAAGCAAAAATATTATTCAAAGTCAAAGTTGGCAGAAAAGATCAAAGTTCCGGCCTCTGCTGAACCTGAAAAACCCAGTACTGAAAAGAAGTCAGATTGAATATATTCGAAGTATGTTGTTGGACTTTAGTGTAAATATATAGATCTGGTTTTATTGTTGCAATAAATTAATTTTTACAAAAAGCCAATTCTTATTATTCAAACCCGGCCAACTTATCGTAAAGCAGCTAGTTCGAAGATAATTTTGGAGCTGGGATCGTGTAATCAATTCCCAAAGATTTCAGTTTCTCTTGTTTCCCTTTTCGACGCTTCTGTTCGCGGCCTACTAACTTCTCCACTTCGTCTGTAGTGCGTTTCCGATCATGCTGTTTTTTTGCAAGCTTCGCTCGAGGGATCTTTTTAAATTGACTGTTTGCCCCAACGAATGTATTGGGATGCAGTTTTCCTTCAGGTACCACAGATACTTTCAAAATGTGGCCAAAGAGGAGGTAGTTATTCATAGTTTCAGCAACAATCTCGGCTACATCAGAAGATAAAAATTCTATGAAAGCAAAATGTTTCGAAGCTCCTGTCTTTTTGTTTCGTGATAAACGTAGACGAAGAATATCTCCAAATTGAGAAAAATAGGCCCGCATCTGCCTTTCGTAGAAGCCGTGAGGAATTCGGCCGATGTAGATTACGCCTGGCTTGTCGCTCTGTTTAGATGTTTGCTTGCCTGTAGATATTCTTTGCCTGATTTCAGCTTCCTTTTCTTTTGAGAGAGAGATCTCTTTCGCTTCATTTTGTTCATCATCATCGTCACTGTCATCGTTTGCCTCTTCATCAATAACTTCGGCTTCGACCTCATTCTCATTCTCATCTCGCTCTTCTTCTCCTTCACTCTCAGAATCTTCACTTTCCGCCGTGTCTTCAAAAGATTCGTCTAACGAGCTCGCCTCAGCTTCATCCTCTTCAAACTCTGATAATTTGATTTCCGTCTCTTCCATCACCGGCACAGGGATCGGCTCAGTTGGGCCCTTCTTCTCTCCAGAAACTTTCACAGCTAAAGCTATTAGCATTTGTCATATACAAACCTCATTAAACTCACTCTTAGTAACTGATCTCTTCTTAGGCGCCATAACTTGTTTCTCTCTATGCATGTCGTAGCTATCGAGTCCATCTCTGCCTTGGGAGTCTATAAATTTTTCTCCGCTGTGCGGCTGCAATATTCTCCCAAGTCGAGCTTGAGGTCGAGTCGTAAGTAGACAGCGAAGCGAGAAGATGATTAGATAATACACACAATTAGCGACGCTGAGACGGGTTTTCTAACTACACAATGGGTGACAGATATCCTTCATTTGGGTCATATTTATCTAGCACACGACAGGCGTTTATTTTGAAAGGACTGGGAAATTTAATCGGGCAATGGGTCATTTCATATCGAGAAGGAGTAAGGACATTTTAGATGCACTGGATTATACATTTCATATGATACTGATTGGAATAGCCGCCTTATGGAGCACTCGATAGTGCAGCTGTGGCAGCATTTGCCCTTTGGGCTATCTTCCATACGCCAATTTTTATGACATGGACGGCGGTGCTTGATAACCTCTGGCCGACACTAGTGAAGTCAAAGACAACGTCGGCAGTTTTGACGAAGAAGGAGGAAGAAGATAAGGAAAAAATCAAGCAACCGTCGACTCGAAAGTCGAACCAAACGGAAGAGTTGTCTCAGAGTAATATCATGATTAAAGTGATCCTGACCGAGAGCCTCTTTTCGGCTGTCATGAATGCTATATTTATCGGGTTTATCTGCTATTTGAAAACCGGCGATATGGACTTGGTAAAACTACGGATCCGCGAGGTATGTAATTCCTTTGTATTTGCATGTGCTTGCGTTATGTCTGCTGACTCAATCTCAGGACCTCCCCGAGATTCAAATGAGTTCGATGAAACTGTGGCCTCTTGTGACGTTTGTCTGCTTAGTGTATGTTCCTGTCGACAAACGAGTCTTAGTGAGGTCGCTGGTAGGGGTTTTATGGACTGTTTATCTCAGCCTTGAATCTGCTTAGCCTGCTTATAGAGTGCTGAGCACTTCGATTACATTATAGATATTTTACTTGTACCTTTAGAAAATGAAATACACTAGCCGTTCTTAGAACTCATACCGCCTTGCTCTAACCCCTCAGTGAAAACATAAATGTCTCATGGCTCTATACTTATGCTGGACCAATCAGAGCGCTGGCTTTAGTTAGCTCACCAGCACGCCGCTCCGTCCACTTTTCAGTCGTTCCCGAGCGGTTGAGTGGACGACTGAACGAGTCTCATTTTCTCACTTGCTCCGGCTTTGATCACGGCGCGTTTCCAACTTTCCGTCGCCTATTCCTGCTTATTTACGCGTTCTGTTGTTCTGCTTCCGGCTATGGCTAACAGACTACGCTACTCTGCTCTCTACAAGAGATTGTCTGCTTCTGTCTCGGTATGTGTGCGCCTGTGACTGACGTCGGTTCCTGGTTCTCTGTTCGAGCTGTGAGACCATGCGTCGGGAGACCAGCTTGCTCTCTCCTGGCCTTGGTCTCATTTGGCGAGACATCTTGAATTTTGTATTGGAACATTGCTATTGTTGCTGTCAAAAGCTCGTACTGATTAGTTTTATTTAGCGCGGTTTCTCCACCTCCGCACAGTCAACTCCAGAGGTATGTTTTCTTCCAGGGTCTGTGTCGGCTTCCTTGATTTGGACTTTTCTTTCGGGACTTTCACTTCGAACACCTTGTTGAATTCTTATTGCATTTGGGGTTGCTGCAGTTTCGA
The DNA here is from genome assembly GCF_038497815.1 of [Lipomyces] oligophaga. Taxonomy (NCBI): domain Eukaryota; kingdom Fungi; phylum Ascomycota; class Lipomycetes; order Lipomycetales; family Lipomycetaceae; genus Lipomyces; species [Lipomyces] oligophaga. Next base: position 276,494 of record NW_027117785.1, on the reverse strand, counting down.
TAGACAATGTTAGGTCTTTGTCTTCATTGGATTGTTGGAAATTTCCTTTTCTCCGAGTGCAGTTGATGATACAATATGAAAAGTCTTCAAGATAGCCGACAGGTCCCGGCGGCTCATAATGAGTAGCAGTTTCAAAAGTCTGGCAATTCAAGTATTAACAGGACACTGCAGGTTTCCAGTACTACTCGTCATGCAGTGATTGCTACTCTTGCTACTGGTGGACTTGCCGCATGGTACGTTCACCTGTACGGTAGTCCGATTAATGCTCTCACCTTGGCTGAACATGGTCTTCACCCTACCGAGTACCCTTGGCCCCACAGTGGTGCTTTGGATGCCTTTGATCACCAGAGGTAAATTTCAAATAATCAGTTGGATATATGGATAAATTGTTAATTTAGTATAGTTTACGTCGTGGATTCCAGGTTTACCAGGAAGTCTGTGCTGCTTGCCATTCTCTTAACTTAGTTGTAAGTACATGTGACTCCAGAACAATACGACTAGGAAATCTAACGAATATCTAGGCCTGGCGTACGCTTGTTGGTGTTACACACACTGCTGATGAAGTTCGGGCTATGGCTGAAGAGGTTGAATACGATAGTGAGCCTAATGACGAAGGAGAGATCGAAAAACGACCGGGCAAGCTTGCCGATTACATTCCTGCACCATATCCTAATGAACAGGCTGCTCGTGCTGCCAATCAGGGTGCTCTTCCTCCGGATTTGAGTTTGATCATCAAGGCTCGTCACGGAGGTTGTGATTATGTTTTTAGTTTACTTACCGGGTATCCTGATGAACCTCCTGCAGGCGCTGTTGTTGCTAGCGGATTAAACTACAACCCTTACTTTCCCGGTGGAGGTATTGCTATGGGTCGCGTATTGTTTGACGGACTTGTTGAATACGAAGATGGAACTCCTGCTACTACAACTCAGATGGCCAAAGATGTTACCAGTTTCTTGAACTGGGCCGCCGAACCCGAGCACGACGACCGAAAGAAGGCTGGCATGAAGGCAATGCTTATTATTGGATCTCTATGGGCCATCTCCATCTGGGTCAAGCGATTCAAGTGGTCGCCAATTAAGACCCGGCGGATTGTGTACAAGCCTCCCAAATTGTAAAGAAAAGAGATTCAGAGAGGAAATTTGGATATCAGATTTTTGTCTCTGGAATTTCTTTCACATATTTTATTGTTTACTTTATATTTTGATATTATTTTCTCTTATTATTTATTTTTGATCGAGTGATAATTCTTTTATTGCGGCAAAAGATGGCGAACTAGATAGTTGACGAATGGCATATTTCATTTAAAATTAGAAACTTGGAGTAGATGGAAACGTGGAACGACAATTACGAGAGAGTATCAGTAAAAGAAATTTGGAAATATATTGGCGTTCAAATATTAATTTAATCTTTTCCCATCCAGACTTCACCTTCAGTGGATTTCTTGACACCTGGGAATGCAAGCATGGCTTCAACCCACGAGTTCATAGTAGGATATTCCTTGGCGATGTCAATCTCGAGACGGTACAAGAAACGAGTCCACTGGAGGAAAGACAAGTCTGCGATGGTGCACTTTCCGAGAACCAACCAGCCCTTTGAATCTGGCTTCTCGAGTTGCTTGGTGATGACCTTGCACATGCGGTGGACTTCACCGACGTAACGCTCAGAAGCCTTGGGATTTTCGTTTCCGGTCAAGACCTTGAACCAAACAGCCTGGCCAGTGTAAGGACCATAAGTGGTCATCTGGAAGAAGAACCAGGTGTCGACGAGGGCCTGTTCCTCGAGGGAGGCGGGGTAGAGTTTGTGCTCAGGATCGTACTTCTTGACGAGGTAAAGAATGATAGCACCAGACTCCCAGATGATAAGATCACCAGCGGAATGGTCAATAAGAACGGGAATACGGCCATTGGGGTTGATGGCCTCGAACTCGGGGGTCTTCATGCCATTCTCGACATCACCAAAGTCCTTCATGATGGTTTCGTACTCGAGACCGAGCTCGCAGAGAACCTGGGCGACCTTCCAGCCATTGGGTCCAACGGGATGAGAGTAGAGTGTAAATTGAGCCATTTTTTGCTTGTTGAAATGTGGAATTGGTTAAGTACTAATTATGAGAAGAAGGAAAGACAGATGTGAGAGCAGTCTACAGGAAATCTCGGCACTGTTATATAATGCTTTGCAAACGCCTGCTGGTATCGGCCCGCGTGTCGAGAAATGATTGGCGCAAAGCCTACATCGATATCTCGAGGTGGACTGAGCGGAGGTAATGCTAGAATACTTCGGGGGGTGAGATGTCCCGCGACCTGCATGAAGGGCTTGAGATGGCAGGATAGATTTACGGAGGAATAGAAAATATATGACTTTTTATGAGATCAATTGTCAGCATGTTTGATATTGCAAAGACCAGATTTAGTCTGCAATCCTAGTCTGTAATTCGATTAATTCGATATCAGCAATAGATAAGTGGAGCCGCTCGAACTAGAGCAACGACTGTTCGCAACGAGAATTTAGTTTGGTCGGGGCCTGCAACTGCAAACAAACTAAACAGTTGGGGGCTAAAGGCTGCTCGACAACCGCTGTGGTCACCAGAGGGGTTCTAACCACGCTTATCCCGGGTTTGCGGCGCCTTCAAGATGGGCAATTGGAGTTATTTTGAGGATATTTTCCTTTTTGATGTAGTGGACATAGATGAAGAAGGGCTATTCTGAGTGGTGGATATGGGTGGGTTTGTTTAGTAAATTGGCGATTGACTGGAAAGGAGACTGCTGGATCGCAGAGTGAGGACATGTAGAACAAGAAGTGGTCTCTTGGATGTGAGGACTTTCCAATCTTGGGAATCTCTTCCTCGGAGGAGGGTAGGGCGGGTGACATCGAAGTTTCTACCCTATCTGGGGCCGCATCTAAAAATTACTAGACTCGGGTGCGTCATCGAAAGCCATCGATTGAGCGGAGAGAAAAGCTGTCTTGTCGGGAGATGACAGGAAGTAGCCTAGTAAGCAAGTAAGAATGTAATTGCGAACATTTTTTTATTCTCCTCTAGACGCTGGTCGAAGTGGTTCACTGGTCGCTCTCGAGGCGGATGAAGAAGGACACGGTGCGGAGGAACAGGCCAGTCTGGGTCAACAATCATCCCGGCCATCTCTAGCGTATGTAGGGGAGATAGTGATCGTTTTAGGTTTTAAACATGTTTGTACATGCGAGTAATGCCGGCACTGATTAGAGCGAGGAGTCGCGGTGCTCGGCCAATTAGTGCATACTATCTCAGCAGACGTACGCATGTAGATGTTTCTTTGTAGGAAGGACTATTTTTGTCTGCTGAGGATGCGGACGAGGATGCGGATGAGGATGCGAACGGCGACGCGTCCATGAGCGAATCTGACTTGGTCGTGCTAGAAGCAGTAGTGGTAGTAGTAGTAGTAGTAGTAGTAGTAGTAGTACTGGCAATAGTAGTGCGATATTTACGGTCTTCATCATCGGACTGTCTATAACACAGTCAGAAATAGGAACGGACAAGATCAGCATACACCATCACCATAAACATCAAAGTAACATTAGCTTCGATCTCAGTATCAGCATCAGCTTCAGCTTCAGCTTCAGCTTCAGCAGCTTCAGTTGCTGTTCGCACTCATCTTCCACTGCCCGGCCGTGTGCTCCTGGCCGAACACACTAAAAAACCCTGAACAGACTCAGCCAGAGTCAGCCCCGAACGTGGCCGATCTTCGGAACAGTGCCCGCTCGGTCTCGCTAGCCCTCCACTCGCTCCGCCACGCAAACCACGCAAACCACGCAAACCACGTAGATACCACCAACCCCTCATTATTACAATATGCTACGTGTGCCTTAGGTTCGATAACTGTGTTCGCATGAGCACACGAGCACCAACCCCAGGGAATACCCGAGAGCCCTTGCATCCGATGCAAGCTATCACTGCACCAGCTACAGAAGCACAAAGACGCCAAATCTACAAAAGCAGCAAAAGTGAGACCCGCGCACAGCAAAAGAAACTCAAATAAGGTTGATTCCTGGCCCTTGGCGTGCGGCATCAAACGTGGCGTTTTAGTGGCTGGGGTTAGGGTCTTCGTTTAATTGAGCTCGCGTTAGCGTGGGGGGTTTGTGACACTATGGCCACTGGTGTGGGTTTGCGGGGGGAGGGGAGGCAGAGGCGGTTTGGCAGTGCTGGTTTGTTTAGGCTGCGGTTGAGGGACGACGACGGGGCTCAAGAATTGGCCGATATTAGAGAGGCCCGAAACGATTACAGAGATAAATGCGAGAAAATATTGGCAATTGACGGGAAAAGATCCTTATCTATCTGAAAAGTGAGCCCTGAGCCGATGGCGACATGGCACTCTGTTACTTTTTGGTCTCCAGTGCGAGCTGTGTACGCGCGCGCGACGGAGATTCTCGCGCTGAGTACGCTGAACTATCCGCACGTTCGGAAATCTATCTCATCGACGCAGCGCAAGTATATCTGCCACCGTCGATGATGACGATTAGAGGTGACGGGGAATCCGCGTTTGTCGGTGGATGCCGTCAGTTTGACACGTGAATTAGCTTTAGAGCGCCCAAGGGCTGGACGAACCCAATCGAACCGCAAAGCCATGTCGTCGCAGCAGGCTAATAATGACGACGAGACGACGAAAACGACGAGTGCGAAATCGACTGCGACTGCGACTACGACTACGATTTACGACGGCGAATATAGTTACGACGTCGGACGTCCGTCCAAGAACGTAAAGATCGAGCGTTCAGAGATGCCCCGGAATGAAGTCATTATTACAACATTACAGAGATGCCCAAAGTCAAGCGCAAGTGCGCGCTAGGGTTAACCGTCGGTTGAAGCTCGCAAAACCCTTGAACCTCCGATCTGCGGCGGAAAATGACGTCGACGGTCAGTATTCCCTTCCCTGTGGACAGCTTCGGTCTTCGGCCTGCCCAAGGATCTCGTGGTCGACGAAAAATTGTATATTTTTTCTGTTATTTTCTCTGCTTGAAAATATAAATTTTGGTTGGTTTTGCGACTTGGTTGTGTATGTCCTACTGTTCTGTGTGTGGTTTAGTGTTGTTCTCGTATTTTTTGGTCTGCTCGTCCTGCCGCCGTCGTGCTGGGAAGCTTGTCGTCCCAGTTCGCTTTCTGATCGATCTGTCTTTCTAATCTGTTATCCCGCTGTCGCTGCCCGGGCCAGCTTTGTTCACAGGCGCAACAGCCCACTCAAACAAAATCTGTCGTCACCGCTCAGCCATCCGCAGTTCAACTTTCCGTAAATCTCCAGCGCTCTTGGTCCTACTTACTGTTAACTGTCTCGTCTCAGACTGGCCCAGTTCAGACCCAGTTCATAGTTCACGCTGCGTCCGTCCGCGCGCGCGTCCGCCTGCCTGCCTTGATCGAGTCTCCTGGTTCCTGCATTCATTTTAAGCCTTCACCGACAAACTTTTCTAACGGACTCGTTGTCTCTTTCACCTACCTGGCGTTGGCCCACCTAACCGCCGTGTTCTTAAACCCAGTTCCGGGTTATCAAGCAGCAACCACCCAGGAACAAGAATCGAATAAGAGTTGACGGGTTTCCAGCTCGTCGCCTCCCGCATTTCTTCTCATCTCATCGCCTTCCCACCGTCTCCCTATCCCAGCTGCACCCCATTACTTGTTGATTTTCTCGATCGCGGCCTCAACAGCCGTGCTTTGCTTCTTGTTCCCGGCCCGTCTGCTGCTGGCTTCCACTAGGGTCGAACCGATTCTGCTTTGCTCTGTGTTCTGATCCCTGCTCGTACCTGTCGTCGTCGTCGTCGTCGTCGTCGTCGTCGTCTTCGTTGTCGTCTTGCCCATTGCAGTCGTCACAGCCGTCGTCATTTCTCATATTTCCACCCCTCGACTCTGTTCTCCTTATCAATCTCCCTTCATCCCCCTCCGCATCCCTTCTCTCTCCATTCCTCCTCGTCTCTTGCCCTCCCTCTCAAGCGCTCTTTCGCAGCAACACTCCCTCAGTCTACTCACTACGTCCACGATGTCAAACTCAGATATCGTTAGCGCCGTCCAGACTCTGGTCGTCGCCTTCCAGTTTAAATCTGGCTCCGTCGACTGGCGCCTGGTCGGACAAGAGCTCGGCATCGACAAAGACTGTGCTCGCATGCGTGTCCAACGTCTCCTCAAGAAATGGCCTTCTACAGATATGGAAACAGTCCACGACAAAATCGCCTCCTCGCGTCTAACAAGAAACTGCTTCGGCCCTTCGGCCACATCGTCCTCGCCATCGTCTTCTCCTCCAATACCCCAGAACGTGCTTGCATCGACTGCAACGGCCAGTTCGGCCATGTCTGCTGTAACGCCGACTCCTATCGTCAAGACACGCCGGAACTCACTCCACTTCCATCATCCTAATCTTTCTGCTCCCCAGAACTCGTCCAACTCGTCCTCCACAGCCTCAAACACACCCATGTCGTCTTCTTCCGCCTCGTCTACTTCTGGTTCACCGTCGTTCTTACCAAGCACAATCATGCCAATCAAGTCTACGCGGGCTCCGTCTATCTCTCCAAGAACACGGACGCTTTCGCTCGGAGATATCAGACCTGGTGTTTCACCTACTGCTGTTGCTGCTGCCTATGCTTCAGAGGGATTTGCAGCTCAACTTCTTCAGACGGCCGCTGCTGCTGCCGCATCAGGTGAAGTAGGAGCTCCTCACTACCAGCACCACTCTATGCAGGCTCATAGCATGGCGCATCCAGTGCCTGTGTACCCACAACCACCGCAGCCTGGCCTGTTTTCTTATCCGCCGTCTAGCACTCGAGATGAGCGTTTGATACCGCCTAGTCTTCCTCCTCCCCAACCCCAGCAAGCAGGATACAGCTCTTCGCCCAATTCGGAGGCTCAGTATACCCACCTTCCGCCCCATCAGGTCGGAGGAGCGCATGTGCCGCTGCGAGCACCGCCGCCGCCAACGCAGCTGCCACTACTGCAGCCACTCCATCCCATTCATGTGCGTGCAGAACCTCAGGGTATGCGTCCGCAGCTCGCTGTGGACAGCAAAGTGTTTTCGACGGCATCGTCGCCTTCATCTACGAGATCGTCTATCGATCATGGGGTGAGTCCTACAGGTTCTCTCACACCGACCCATGGGTCTGTTGGTCCCACATACCCGTACACGTCAGCTCAGCAACAGCCGAGATACTTAGCTAGCGAGTACGGTTCAAGACATACATCGATTGGCGAAGGAGCTTCGGGAGCGCAGGCCACGCCGATTTCGCACGCTCCGAATGCAACATCGCCTAACGCCATGGCTGTGAACGGAGGCGGAATTAGGTCTGTTTCTGGAGGATCGCATTCCGGTCCGGCGGCAGCAAAGGAAGAGGACGCGGACGCTGAAGCAGAGAAGATCCTCGGAGCACGTATGCTCGAGAAAATGAAGATCGCTACAATTCTCGTGTAGAACAGCATTTCTGTTTCCGACGTCGGGCAAATGCCTAAAGAATAAGATAGAGAGAGAGCGCAAAAGTAGGGTGAAGGTTTTAGGATCTCGCACGAGATAACAAAAAAAATACAGGTGTACAATACAGGGAATTATTTAGGAGCCAGATATGAGCTGCTAGGGCGTTCGCGGGGATTTCGTTGTTAAGAATATCAAAAAAAAGTGCGATTTTCTACAGAAATCAGATGCATGTCTTCGTTCGATCTGACACGATCTGATAGTACTGGACGGAGTATCTGCGACAGATCGGAGCAAGACTGCGGACGCCTGGAAGGCATGCCTGATGGCCATGGGAGTACAGTGTAGTAGGAGGAGTTAGTATCATTCTTAGTATTATTACCAGGCTATATTATTGTGTTATTATTTGTCTTCGTCTTTGTGTTTACGCTTTATGCCTTATGTTTTATGCTCCAAGCGTTACGTCTTGAGCTGTGATTATTATTATTATCATTACAAATTATTTATTTAAATTACGATTGACCTTTCTATTAGAAATGCTGCTTATAGCATTCTCTTTGATGGCGCTGTGAATGTTGGCTGTCTTGCGTTCTTTTGCAGCTGTATTTCGCATGCACAAGAGACCCGTCCGAGTAAAAAGGTACAAAAAAGGACGCAATGCGTTTAGATTAAGGTACACGAACGAGCCATGCAATCCCGAACAAGTCTACGACGAACAGGGACAAGAATGCGACGCTGTAAGGGGTTTGTTATTGTCACTTTCATTGTTGCACTTGCATTCTATTATTGCTATTAAACTGGGCTAAATTTTATTTCTTTCAGCCGTTAGGGACAATATTTAGTTGCTACAAAGCTGAAATACTCCTCGAACAGTCTGCACACAGCCAGAACAGCACCACTCCCACTTACAGCGCAGTACAGCGCAGAACACCGCGCAAAAGACCGCCTGTATCTGGCTGTCAGTTTCGCGCCGTGCCCCTCGTTCAAGACTCACGTGTGACCGTATTCCTGGGTTTGGCAATCTCTGAAACCGGAGATTGCCAGCTGAGGCTGGACACTAGTGGGTGATATATAGCAGAAATAGAAAATAGACGGCAATTAGACGCAAGCGAGCATAGAAATGGACATGGGCAGGGACATGGACATGGACATGGACATACAAATGGTAGGGATATAGAAATAGAGCATGAACATGCAAATGGATTTGGAAATGGAAATACGTGTCGATATTGTTACTATAAACAGAACTGAACCGAACTGAATCGGATTCAACAAATTTAGATCACAAGGAGGTCTCATGCTTCATGCTTCATGCTTCATGCTTCATGCTTCATGCTTCATGCTTCATGCATCAAGTCCATTCTGAATAGCAAACATCTTGTTGGACACAACCGCAGCGTATTCCTCGATCTGATTGCAATATTGGTCTATAAACACACGTCTGTTAGTTTCACGTTCGAAAACCTCATGATACCGTAAACGGGAAATACTCACTGATTTGTGCGGAAATTAAAAGATTGTCAAGTCGTGACGGTTCTGTTGGCAGCTTGAAATGCTTCGACCAGTCGTCCTCTGATACTGTAGGCAATCTAGCGCGTTCGCGTGTCGCGTTCTCAGCTCTCTGGAATATCTGTCAGTACGAGATCTACATTCACCGGACGAAATCTAGAACGAAATCTGGGACGAAATCCGGGAGAGTAAATAAATACATACAGTCTTCTGGATCCACTGCTGGATCTTGGTTTGTTCGCGTCCCAGCTGGCGCTGATAGTAATTAAATGTGCCCTGTTCGGCATAGTAATCGTCGACCGAGTCGATCAAAAACTCGGCGTTCTTCTCCAGATACGGGTCGATGGAGAGGTCGAGACTGTCCAAATTCGGCGTCAGCATAGTCCCCGAGATCAAACTCGTAGGATCTCCTTTCCGCTCAAATGCAGGCTGGTCGATGCTCTGCAGAAGAGCAGTCGCAAGATGTGTGTTTTTCACTTTCAGCGGCACTTCCTCTAGAATATCCAAATGCGTGAGCTCGTTTTCGATAATCGACTCACTTGAAAATTTGCCGTTGCACGCCTTGTGTGCCGCCCAGAACGACTTGGACAACCGGTATGCCTTGAGTGCAAGTCCGCCTTGCGATGACTTGGTCACATCGTGTACCAAGACAATCGAATTAGGGTTCACAGAGTGCAATCCAACAAGACTATCGATCAAGGTCTGATTGAAAAACCCTCCCAGATATGAGCTGATATAATATCCAATCGGATTCACTTCAATATTGACATCTTTTAACTGTCGAATCATATCGGTTTGGAACCTCAGATTGGACTTTGACCGCGGATTCGTCGCGTCATCGGCTCCCGATGATCCACTTCCACTGCCTGTCTCGCCTGGTGGGAACGCAAAGGTGTATGTTATCTGGAGAAGAGAATCCGCATCAAGACCAAGCAAAAGTCCACTAACTATCGATGGAAATGATTCCGACGTATGCTTTGTAATTCGTAGAAGAACCTAATGGTCAGCCAAATTTCTTTACTCAATAAATGCAGTAACCAACTCACTCCCGAGTCCAAAGCAACCGAGTCGATCGGCGCCGTCAATTCGGGCAATCTACTCCAATATCAGCCATCATATCTCATAAATACATCGACTTCTGTACTCACACTGTAACAGGAAGAGCCATATCGTGCTTCCTTGTCCGTTGCTAGTGGAGCCTTCTATGCTTTCACTCGCGATGCAATTTTTTTCTTGCCTTGCCCTTCACACTTTGGTCACATGATATTTGAGCCGCGGGCCTGTTCAAAAAATTATCCTTCGAGATTGATAGACTTGTAAAGAGAACTAAAGCGTAATATCGAATAGAACAAGCAATGTCAAGCTTAAAGACATGCTTAAGCTCGACACTGCTGCCGGAATATGAGAGTTTACTGTTATCGCGCCTAGATCCTGTGCTCTTGGTTGTCGGTTCTAGGACAACTCTCTCATCCAGTGATCCGCAAACACTTCATAAGCTTCGAGTCCGACTGTCGGCTTTGATCCAGTCCAAAGATGGATCTGTCTGCATTGCAGGTTCGAGGTTGATTAGTACACTTGTGGGTGTCGATTGGGACTCACTTAGCTCTCATGGAGCGGTCTGGTTGAAGCTTTTGATGTCCAACATCGAGAAAAAGCACCGACCGCTACATGTTTTACAGGCAGAAATCACCACCATTCAGACAATTGTTGATCTATGCCACGACAAACCCTCGATCGTTCGAGAAGTGATTCGACCAGCTATACCAAGTTTGTCAGTTACACTGCTTGAGATATCCTGTCCGCAGCCTTCCTTTCTCGATCGCTCGGCCGCTCTAATCACTCTTCCTCTACTGTGCACTCTCGTTTCTCACTTCCCGACCACAATGCGACCGCATCAAAATAAACTGATGAATCAAATCATTTTTCCTGTTTTGAACTCGATATGTGATTCAGGTCGTCGAGAGCTTTCGGGTTTAGAACAGTCGACTCGCAAGTTATTTGTGTTAATGTACAAACTAGCACCTAAAGACCATCCAAGAGAATGGCGAATTGCAGTCTTAAATACGATTGCTGAGGGTCATAAAGCATTTGATCGAGCTATCTCGGAAATTGTTCAAGTGTCGCAGTCAAATATAAATGAGAATAATGGCTGGGAGTCAAAAGTATTTCTGAGAGACCCATTCATTGCAATTCTACGACTGCAATTGGTGTTCCGAGTATTGGATTCGTTTTTATCGACACCTGTTGAAAGTCAGGTTCAGGTTCCGATATCTGGGTTCACTCAATTACTCTGCCCTATCTTAGAATTATCACCGTCTACAATTGAATTTAAATCAACTTGCGAACGTAAAGACCGAGATTTTCTGGTCTCTCTTCTACCGCTTTTGCAAGCTCACGCGATTTCATTGTCAACCAAACTTGTTCAGGTGATTGGTCAATCAATAATGCCACATGTTGACAATTATTTAACCTACTTTACACAACTGGTGAAGCCAACTTGTCAATCTGAGATTGATTTACTGTTGCCTGCGTTTGAGTTTTTGACCGTATTGCTACCGATCATCGGCTCTACGCCTGATGACTGGAATCCAGAATTGACTCATATTATCGATGTTGCGATTACCTGCGTTTCTCCAATGATGTATGCAGCTCCCGGATTTGCAGATTATTCTACTAATCCAGACTTATTCACTAAGCATTCTTCGGCAAAGGCAACGTCGTGTATCACACGACTATTCACGGCGATAATCAATACCAGTCCAAATCTACCAATATCTTCGCGATCTAAAATTGATAGATATTCACTACTTTCATCATCGCCTAAATCTGAATCGTTGCTGTTCTCGTCCGTAATGCAGCCAGGAAAGCAAATTAAGTGGAGTGTATTGCCGATGGCGATTCGGAATCAACCCATCAGTTTAAGCCTCGGAAGTGTAGTTCATCCACGGTTTCCTCCAATGCCAAAAAGAGAAGAAGACATGTTTGCAAATTTGCCTGAAAATTGGATTCGGCAACTAAATTTTGACGATAACTTTGACTCAGGAGAAGTTAGTGATGCTGTTGATAATGCTATCCATGATGAGAATCCAGTTGAAACGGATAAGGATTTTGATAGACCTCTAGAACAGCAATATGAGCAGATCACGAAAGAGGAATTGAAAATAGTCGAGGAAAAAGTCAAAGAAGAAGACATCAAGGAAGCAACTGAAGTTACAGAATTGGCTAAAATCATTACAATGTCGCCAACTGGTGATTCAATTATCGAGACTATGGATACCAGAAACTCAGGAGTAACGGAACAGACTGAGTCGCAAGTTCTAGATTTACAAGAGTCCAAAATTCCTAAAAAGCGAGATTCAATTGAGCTTGATCTGTTGGAAAGCCAGAGCTCTAAAAAGACCAGAACACAACCTGACGAACAAGAGAGCGACGAGGAACCGCCATCCGATTTTGAGATTCCAGAAATTATATTAGATTCCTCTTCAGACGAAGAAGAATAATGACAACCATGTACAAAAGTATTAACGAATAGAAGCTAAAGGTTCGGAGATTAAATCTTTATACAATTCAAACACTTCCCAAATTTCCGATTCGATTTGCTCGATCGACTTTGTGGCATCGATCATAACAACTCTACCCATATCCAGGCATCCTTTTGTGACACCATTACCTAGCAAAACCTTAAAATGAGATCTGACCGTGGTCTGAAACTCGGAAACTTCGTATCTTTCCTTTCCGAAATCCTCGCGCAAGCTGGACTTTGCTAGTTGGGGATCAATATCCAAGAAAATTGTCAAATCAGGTCTTGGTAGTCCTCGATCAGGCGATAAACACCAATCTAGCGACATGCCCGGCACGTTCTTCGCCAGGGAATACGATATACCCGATGGTACATACCGGTCAAGAATCACCGTCTGTCCGCTTTCGATCGACGAGATTATCGAATTTTGCAGTTCCCAGCGGTTAGCGGAAAAGAGCAAGTGAATCGATTGGTCTGGAAACGTAGTGATTGATCCAAGATACGCATTGATTACTTGACCTGTCTCGGTTGATCGATCTGCTGCTGTCAGATTTCCAGATCTAAATCCAAAATTAGAATCTTACCAGGAACTTTTTGAACTCGAACTTTCTGTTCTCCGTTCAATCTGGCCAACTTCTGACGCAACAGTTCACATTGAGTAGTTTTCCCCGCGCGATCAAGACCTTCTAATAGAATCAGTAGTCCTCGAGGCTCTTTCGGTAGGGTTTCAGACCCCAATTTCGTCATTCTTCGAGTTCTAGCTGAATTGTGCTCTGTACCTCTCAACAATGAATCTATTGAATTGCAGTAAAGTAGACGCGACGCGACTAGACAAAACTCCACGTACCCACGTGACTTCTGCTTGCGATTATCCAAACACTATACCCTCGATAATTACTATATTCGTCCAGTCAGCATTAAGTCCGGTGGGGGGGGCTAATACGGAAAAACTTAGTATCAAATTTTGTTGTATTTGTCCGGACAACTGCATTTTAGAAGTCAGCTAGATAGCTGCTTTCTGAGTTCACGTAACCAATTGACAGAGTGTATTTCTGGAAGAATAGGGCAGAAATAACTGAATATGTCGATTCGGATTTCTCTTCTTGCTTTGAATTTCACAGCTCGAGTGACCACTCTGGCTCCAGCTATTGCTTATCGGCCAATTACACAATTCTTCCAGAATCAGACATCCGTCAGATCTTTTTCTAGCAGTTTGAAGAATCAGCATGGCCATGTACACACGCCTGCTCCTGGAGAAGAGTGAGTTTTACATGATTTCTTACTCTCAGCTATTCCTTTTCTTTTGCACTAGAAAGTTAGTTTGTCAGTGTCTAATGGAAGCAGATTACATGTGACATTTATTACTCGTGAGGGTGAACAAGTCGAAATTGAGGTCGCCGAAGGTGATAATCTGCTAGATATTGCGCAGGCAAATGATTTGGACATGGAAGGTAATTGCTTGGTTAATGGTGTCACTCTGCGGACAGTGTGCCTAATTATGATGTTGTAGGTGCTTGTGGCGGTTCCTGTGCTTGTTCAACTTGTCATGTAATTGTCGATCCTGAATTCTACGATTTAATTCCTGAACCGGATGATGATGAGAATGACATGCTTGATCTTGCTTTTGGACTGACCGAAACGTAAGTGATTTTTTGCTCCTGTCTGATATATTGTATTTTTTCTCGTTTCTCGTTCTGACTCAAGGAAATAGTTCAAGATTGGGCTGCCAAATCACAATGTCGAAAGAACTTGATGGACTTCGGGTAGCACTTCCTCAGATGACGCGAAATCTCCAAGCTAGAGATTTCGAAAAGCGATGATTTGTAACTACATTATTGATTGGCGTTAATTGTTTTTTATTTGTGTTCGTATCTGTTCTGCTTTTCCTTTTGCATAGACTCTTACTTCTCGACTCTAATGTACATACTTCCCTCCCTCAGAAATCAAAAAAAAAAATGAATGCAGTTTTGGACAAATTACCCGAACTCCCGAATACATGATATATTCTATACATCAGCCGAGACAGCTTTCTTCTGTGCCTCGATGATTGTGTTGAAAAGTTTCACCACTCCACGTTTCGCAGTTTTCTTTAGCTTAATTTCCAGCTCTGTGTTCTTTCTCGTCGCCTCGGGATCCGCTTTCTTTTCCTCGTCTTTACGTAATCCTGAAATCACATCTTTAACCCGCTCTTTGTCGGCCAGGGCTCTGCGTTCGGCTCTCAGCGCATGTTTGGCCTTCGCTTCTAATTTCGCGTCTTCGATTGCCCGCGCTGTGCTTTTCGACCGAACTAGAACTGGATCAGATCTATCATGAGCTTTTAAATGAGACCCTAGAATTGCAGTCATCGCAGCTGAGAAGGAGTCCGGGTCTTGGTTTTTCTTGCGTTTTGGACGTTTCTCATGTGCCGCTGCGTTAATTTCTTCAATCTCAGAATCACCGCCTGATTCAGATTCACCCTGGCTCTCGTCGGCATCTTGTCCTGAATCAGATTCATTGTCTGAATCGAGCGTATCTTTTGTATCTAATTCTTCATTTTCTTTCCTATCGTTAGTAATTTGTTGGCTTAATACATGTCAGGGATCTTACCCTCATCCTCACTTTCCCGTTCGTCTTCGCTCTCGCTTTCACTCGAAGAAACTATATGTTTAATTTTCTTCTCAATCTGATGTTGGTGATCAGTTTTCCGCTTTTTATTCAAGTTGAGAGCCATCTTGTAGCTGTCTGAAAAATATTTGTCTATACTTTGGTGTCCGCGTAGCAAGATCTGATAGAAAATTCTGTTGGGAGTTCTGCCTTGTTTTGTTAGGGTAGAGCCATCAAGATGACGAAGATCATGACATTTTTACATTCTTCCAGTAATTTCATCAGCTTACTTTATTTTATTAGGGTAGCCAAATTGAATTTCCGGGCCCAAATCAAAATAAAAGCAGGAAACAAATATACCCAGCTGTTATATTAAAGAAAGAATAATTTACGTCCAAAATTCCAGATGGCAACCTCAGATCTTGGAAGTCCTTTGAGACCATATTACCATCGACCGGAACTTGTTTTCCATGATGGAGTGCCCGATCTTGCTATATCAAAATCTGGTGCGAGCGGAACAGCAGCTAGTTTCCCGTCAGGTTATAGTAGAGTTGTTGGTGGAACTAGTACTTCAACAGGACTGAGGCGAGACGCGATTTTGGCAGATCTAGATTATGCTGATTACCTTGAATTCCCGAATACTACAGAAATGATTCGGAATGTGACAAACGCAGCTTTAATGCGATATTCATCGACTTTTCTTGCTCAACCTTTCGAGGTAGCGAAAATGGTTTTACAATGCGCAAAATACCCACGTCCGAATGGATCTGGCATATCTCTGGGCGGGACTAATCTGCATCCAGATGGATCTGGAGCACTTATTAAAAAACCGAAAAAGCGAGGCCGGCATGGAAGACTGGATGACATCGACACTTTTGAGATTGATCTTGAAGCTGCCGCGTTGGATGACGAAGAAATCGATTACTTCTCGACCCCAGATGCTGCTACAGAGTCGTCTACTCCTGCACGTGCATCGCCTGCTCCTGTAATTGCGCTGATGAAAGAGAAGAAGAGGGGAGGCAGCATGTCTTCGGATGGAAGCAGTGGCGGGAGTCGTCGGACTACGCGTCCTAGACCTATAACAGCGAGTCCTGGTCCTGACAGTTATCAGATCAATGGCCATCGGCCGTATATTCTCGGTTCCATGGGAGCTCTCTGGAACAAAGATGGTCCGTGGGGAATCTGGAAGGGTAAGTGAGCGGATAGATATATCAGAAATAATAAGCTTAACCAAATTGAAGGCACGAATATAACTTTTTTGGAGAGCTTGCTGATGAGTACCCTGGACTCGTGGCTTTCCGGCTTTCTATCTGCCGTGTTAGGGATCTCGGATCCGAATTTGATCGATATCATTGACAGTGGCCATCCTTTATTATCACTATTTACGTCGATTGCAGCCACAACTCTTGCAACTCTTATTGTCTCCCCTTTGGATATTGTCCGCACTAAATTGATTCTGACACCCCCAGACGCCCAACCACGATCGATCATCGCATCTTTACAATGCCTACCTTCATTTACCTGTCCACAGCCTCTCTTATTACCAACTGCCTTGTTCGCTGCCATCCCACGAACAATCAGCCGGGGAACACCATACTTTCTCCGACAACAATGGGGAATCGAGCAGTACACTTCTCCAGGGTCCTATCGACTCCTAACGTTTGTGTCTTCTTCAATTGAACTTTTCGTTAGATTGCCGCTCGAAACAGTGTTGAGGCGCGGTCAATTGGCCTACGTCGGAGTTCAGCGAACGGTCGTCGACATCGGCTCATATACCGGCGTTTTGGGAACGATTTGGGATATCCTAAGAAACGAAGATAATGGCGAATCTGGTCTCGAAGGAATTTGGAGAGGCTGGAGAGTCGGTATGGTTGGAATAGTAGGAACTTGGGGGATTAATCTATTTCGTTCGAAATCATTAGATTACGGACGAGAGGAGAGGTTTTAGTCACAGACTTCAATTCCACAATATTCTGAATGAAATCTCAGACAATATTATAAATATATATATATATAACAAAAGTTAACAACATCCAATGCAGCAAAAACCTAATCTGTATCCATTTTATCGCTCGATTTACCTTCAGGATCATCGTTTAGCAGTGGAGCACTCTCATCCTCGCCGGCACCTGGGATTTCATTCCCAGTAGTAGAGCTTTCGCCACCTCCAGCTTGTTCACTCGGTGTAATTTGTTCATTTTCGGGCTCCTCTGGAATCGATTCAGAAGTAGCAGCAGTAGTGGCTTCCTGGGCCTTCTTTTCTCGTTCTTGCCGGGCGCGTTCTTCTTCAAGTGACATTCGAAGCGCTAGAGCTAATTCAGGATCCAGATTGGGATCGACGCCAAATTCAAATGCATCACCTCCAGTACCCGATCCACCACCAGCCGAGGCAGAGGCAGCAGCAGCATGTGAGACACCATCCTCATCAGTCAATATAGAAGAAGAAAGGACGATATCTGAAAGTAACTGAGGGCCTGGCGATGCGTTGACCAAATGACTATTTTCACCCGACTTGACAGCTGCCAGAAATTTCGATAATTTCTCTTCATTCTCAGTCTCTTCTCCAAAATTGATGAAATCGACGGCAATATTATTTTTCTTCATTTTCTTGGCTAGTTTGATAAGATCAGACTCTGATTCAGTGACCGGACTGCCAACAAATACAATTACACGCTGACGCTGAGACTTATTTTGTCGATGCTTGAGAGAAAGCTGAAAAAATTGTTAGCACATATCCGAATTTGAGTTGAGAATAAATAAGCCTGATATTCTTACAGCAGCAACCTGAATGGCAGTTGTTAAGTGAGCCGAATCATGAACCTTTGTTTCAACCATCGAAGCTACGATCTTTCCAAAATCCGTCGTCAAAGTAACCAGAACTTCAGGACTAAAAATTGCGTTAAGTTGAAAATCAAATAGATCTATCTGGACAATTATACTCACGCTCGACCGGCCATAGTCATCAATCCGACGGCAGATTCAGGATTCGACTGTGTCTTTGCAGAAAATATTAAGTTCACAGTATCTGATTGCGCTGCAAATCTAGAGGGCGGAAAATCACCATTTCGCATATACTCCGAGTTATCGATTCTAACATAAAAGTTTGGTTAGTGTCTTGGATCGATTCATATTCGTTAATTGGTTGACATACACGATCATAGTAGCTTCGAGAACCATTGTGAACACGGCGATGATCTGAACTGGCAAATATATGTAAATACAGTGATAGAAAAAGCAGGAACTAGTCAAATACTAGCAGATTAGATAGCGCTCTAACAAAGGATCAAACGCCGGCAAATATTAATTTTAAATGAGGGTGATTGTTGTTGAACGCAAATCGTTGAAAGCCTTCGATGGCTCTATCCGCGCTGTTCAACCCCGGGCTTTGTGGTCGTTGGCTCTACTCCTGGTCAGAGTCCAGAACAGTTAGTGGAGCCGTAACTGAGCAAATATCTTTCAAATCATCGAATTTTCTGCAAAATAGCTAAGCATTGGCTTCTCTTTATCATAAGACTGAAGCGATGTATTCAGATCCCTATGATGATATAGCGCGAGAGGTGGACGGCCATCTCTCACAACTGAGAGTGCAGACTACTGCATACGTGACTAGTCTCACATCATCATTGCCCTCGGCCGGTCCAACAGCTGCAACACCGACTCATGACGAATTGTTGACCATGCTAGATGATATCGACATGTCTATTCGCGACCTGAGGGACTCAGTTGATGCCGCCAGTTCGAATCCAGACCAATTTGGATTATCGAAAGTTCAAGTCCACGACCGTGCTGCATTCGTTTCATCAAAGGAACATGAAATCGCGGATCTGCGGACTCAAATCGATGCTGCTACTCGGGGAAGAAAACCTTTTCCTTCTAGTATGAACGGGACAGGTAATCATGAATTTACGAGTATCTCAATTGACGACAACAACTCTCCCGGTGGCAGGGGTACACCGATTGATTCAGAAATGGAGCGAGAACATCAGGCTTTACTAATCCATGAGCAAGATCAACAACTCGATAGCGTACTTTCTACAGTCCAAAATCTACGCGACCAAGCTGCTGTCATGGGTAACGAGCTTGAAGACCACGTCGAGCTGCTTCAGGATCTTGGCGATCGCGTCGATAGTACTCAGAATAAGCTGCAGATGGGTATGCGGAGGATAAAGTATATTATGAAGGAAAATGAAGATACAGCGTCAAATGCCTGCATTGCTTTACTGCTCGTGATTCTCATTCTTTTAATACTTGTTATGATTGTTGTGTAAACTATTCATTTGTTTATTTTTTTCTCTTGTCTTTCCTAGTTAGTAGGCATGTCATAGGAGGTAGGCGTTTGCGGTAATATAGATCATAATATAATGAGAATTCTTATGTGTCTACAAATGATCCATTTAAATCAAAATATTCACAACTATTAATTTTTTCTAGAACATTATAGTGCTTATAAATGGCACATTAAAAGGAATTGCTTAAACTGGTAGTCTATTCAAAATTGAGAGAACGCTAACTGACGAACTCAACCTTGCGGATGTGTCTAAGCCATGAGAGCGGCCATGATGACTGCCAAAACACCAACTGAAACTGAGGAAGCGAACTTAGAAGCGGAGTTAGCAGTAACGGTAGCAACAGCAGGACTCGTGCCAGTAGCAGTGGAGTTAGTAGAGTTTGCAGAACCCGTAGAGACGACCTCAGGAGCCGAGTAAGTGGTCGAGGAGGAAGTTTCAACCGACGAAGAAATAGGGTAGCGAACGGAAGTAGTAGGAGCGACAGTGGAGACAATAGCAGAAGAACTAACAGATGTAGAGGTAGTCGAAGTGGATGTGGAAGAGGAAGAAGAGCTAGTGGAAGTAGAAGAGGAGGACGTAGAAGTCGAAGAAATCGAAGTTGAAGTAGAGGTGGAAGAAGCGGAAGTGGAAGTAGAGGTGGAAGGAGCAATGCTCGACGTGGAAGTAGAGCTAGAAGAAGAAGTCGAAGTAGATGTGGTAGAGGAGCTAGTCGAGATGGCAGAGCTCGAAGAGGAAGAAGAAGTGGTGGAAGTGGAGGAATGGGTCGACGAGTGGGAAGACGAGGAGGAGGAAGAAGAGGAAGAGCCTAACGAAGCACCAAACTCGGAGCAGGTCGACTTGAACGAGGACCACGCATCGTCAGCGTTGTCATTAGGGCAAATCGATTCGAGACAGGACTGAATGGCCGACGACTCCGATTTACAAATGCAAGAAACGGAAGCAAGCGAGGAGCAGTCCGAGTCCTTCTGAACGGAGGAGATGCATGAAAGTAAACAAGCAGGAGGAGTGGCAGCTGCGGAACCGGCAAAAGCTGCGACTGCTGCAACGAGGGAAATAACGGAAGCACGCATTATGAAAAACAAGGATATCTAAACCGGAACTAAATTGCGAAGAAACGAAACTAAGAAGTGTGCTAAGTTTATATCTTGGAGAAAGAAAAGAAAGTGAACCAGGAGCAAGAGGGTGAGAGAAAACAGAGTCGAGTAGGTGAGAGTGCCAGAAGAAGACCAACTAGTCGCGAACGAAAATAGGAGGACTTACCGGATCAGGAAGGTCGTGTTAATTTTGGGTGAACCGATTTCCAGATGTGGAAGAAACGTGAACTGTTCTGAAAATAGAACAAACAAAGCATATCTCGTGATAAGCTGAACCGGTTACGGCGGATATGTGAGAGCTGTTCTAGTATTGCGTATGCATCGGCTCCGACTCCTATGAGCCATACTACGCGCGGCTGTCAAAATTACATAATTATCAGGTAATCAACATTACCACATGAACAAGGGGATTGTGGTGCTGGAACGGAGAAGTCGTGGGTGTTTCCAGAGGCGCACTGGGAAGCTCGTTCAGGAGACTTTCGCAAATTGAAAAGACGATAGGGGGAAATGAGAAACTGAAAAATGCTAATCAAATTTGGGCCGATAGATGTAATCTGAGGTGTGAAAGTAAGGAGAATGCGTCAGGAACGACGGAAGTGCGCAGAGGGTGGAAGAGAGCAGCGCTGAGGAATGGAGTGGCTCTGGTATATTCACTCCTGGATTACGGTTTCTACAGGCGCGGTGCAGTCAAGACAAGGCTGACTTAAAGGATCGATAAACCAGATTAGAGTTAACCCAAACTTCCGCTTTTCTTGACTGGAATTGAGCAGCCAACTCACTCTGTTGAGCGAGCCGAAGAATGCCATCTGGCTGGTTTGGTTAAGCTTATCGAGCAGGGAAGGCATCGAATCGACCAGCACGGTGCAGCCATTTGGACGACCGCGACCGCGGCGGCGATGACGACTACGACGTTTTTTCCGGATCGAGCGACTGTGATACTCCGAATCTGTGCAAAATAATCGACTGCCCGTAAGACCAGCCTGTTCCAGTAGTTGGAAAGAACAAAGTGGTCGACCAAACCTGTGTTCTTCAACATTTGCGAAATACGAGATGGAATTTAGCTGTGCCCTTTGTCCATGGGTCGGCTCGTAGATCCGTAGCTGCCACTATAATCATACTTTCGGAACGCTAATCAATAGAGTACGAGCACCAATTCTAATTTAACCCCGACTTAGACCCTGATCTGTCGCTTTGCCATCGTCTGCACTAGTCAGGCCTACAATGCGCCTACACCGTGCCTCATCTATCCGTCAAGCAGCAGCAGCAGCAGCAGCAACAGAAGGGCGTGGCCCGATTACTGAGCAGGACGCGTAGCTAGAATCACCATGTCCGAGCCTGTTTCTACGACTAGTAGCTCAAAACAAGATCGATCTGCTCTACAAATAGAGAATATGACTGCGTTTATCAGCTTTGCAAGTGCTCTATTGTTTGTAATGGTTTCCGCGCCGACTCCATATGTAAATCAAACAAACCCTCAGTTCTCTGCTTGGCCATCACGGTCTTCTGCCGGGGAGTGTCCAGCGTCCAATTCTACTCAAATGGGCGTTGCTGCACCACTCCTGCCAGATGCTCAGCCACAGCACCAGCCACAATATTCCGCATCAGGCCGCACAAGGCTCAAGCATCTTCGCGTTTACGCAGTTTGGCTGCAGCACTCTGCGAGCCACACATGGCTCAGCCTTTGCTGCTGCCTTCCGTCGCGCTCGCGCTTATAACGTGGCCTTTGCCCGGCTCTCGTTTTTTTTCTCGTTTTTCTTGTTCCTTTCTTCAGCTTTTGTCCAGGTTGTACTTCAGCACACTCGTTTAGATTTTCTTTAGTTCTGTTCATTTTCTTGTTTATTCAAGCATATAATTATAATAGTCATGGCTGCTCGTCCTGTTGAAGCTATTGATGTTCCTCACAAGGAGGTTACCAAGATCTGCTGCATCGGTGCTGGATATGTCGGTATGTTTTCTCTCTGCTTTGCTTTTTGATGATAATTTGGCAATTCTGTGATTGGAATGAATGCGATCAGAATTATTCATTGATCTATTTGGTGCTGTTTGTGCGTCTGATGTCTTATCTTGAATTTCTTGAGGTAGCGTGTTTCCGCTGCTTTAATTATTATATTCGGGAGACGCGTCTAGCCGCACTCATCAGACTCTTTGTCACATCTATAGCAATTGAAATCGAATCGGTCTCGATTGTTTGTGACAGATTGAGGCTGATCCAGTTTATTTAATTTTTCTTTGAATAATCTTTTGTTCAAATCAGTTTTTGTTGCGTTTTCATGCTTTGTCTTGCAAGTATGGACTGCTTAATCGGCTTCCTCAAGATAATGTCTTGCGCCACTTTTGTGGCTTTGCAGCGGCTTGAATTTAGCACAACTTGGATTGGTTCAACTCTTTTTGACACTTGATCTGATTATCAACGGTTCATGAAGATATGCAAATGCTAATTCCTATGATCTAGGCGGTCCCACCTGCGCTGTCATTGCCTGCAAGTCTCCCAAGGTTCAGGTTACCATTGTTGATCTTAATCAGGCTCGTATTGATGCCTGGAACTCCGATAACCTCCCTATTTATGAGCCTGGTCTCGATGAGGTTGTCAAGTCTGTTCGGGGAAAGAATCTGTTTTTCTCCACCGATGTAGACAAAGCTATCAAAGAGGCTGACCTTATTTTCGTTTCTGTCAACACTCCCACCAAGAAGACTGGTGTTGGCAAAGGCTATGCCGCTGATCTTGGCTACGTTGAGTCTGCCACCCGTCACATCGCTAAGGTTGCTGAGTCTGACAAGATTGTTGTTGAGAAGTCCACTGTTCCATGCCGCACTGCTTCTTCCATGCGCAAGATTCTTGAGTCCAATGGCAAGCCCGGTGTTCGGTTTGACATCTTGTCCAATCCCGAGTTCCTTGCTGAGGGAACTGCTATTAAGGATTTGTTCGCTCCCGACCGTGTTTTGATCGGCTCTCTCGATACCACCGAGGGTATGGCTGCTGCTGCTTCTCTTGCCCATGTCTATGCCAACTGGGTTCCAAAGGAGCGTGTTATCACTATGCGTGTGTGGTCTTCTGAGCTTTCCAAGCTTGCTGCCAACGCACTTCTTGCTCAGCGTATTTCCTCAATTAACGCGCTTTCTGCTATCTGTGAAGCTACTGGTGCTGATGTTGATGAGGTTTCATATGCTGTTGGTCTTGACTCGCGTATTGGACCCAAGTTCCTTAAGGCCTCTGTTGGTTTCGGAGGTTCATGTTTCCAGAAGGATATTCTTAACCTTGTGTACCTCTCTGAGTCGCTTCATCTTCCTGATGTTGCTGCCTACTGGCGCCAGGTTGTTGAGATGAACGAGTCGCAGAAGCGTCGTTTCACTCAGCGTGTCATTTCTTCGCTGTTCAACACTTTGACTGGTAAGCGTCTTGCCGTTTTTGGATTTGCCTTCAAGAAGGATACCGGCGATACTCGTGAATCTGCTGCGATTACTTTGATCAAGTACTTCCGCCAGGAACAGGCGAAGATTGCTCTTTACGACCCCAAGGTTGAGGAGGCTCAGATTTGGATGGATCTTGCTGAACCCGGCGTTGTTGATGATGTTACTGCTCTTAAGAAGCAGGTTACTATTACCTCGTCGGCTTACGAGGCTGCCAAGGGTGCCGATGCGATTATCATTTGCACTGAGTGGGATGAGTTCAAGGACTCCAACCTTGACTACGAGAAGATTTACGCTGACATGAACAAGCCTGCTTTCATCTTCGATGGCCGTCTGATTTTGAACCAGAAGAAGTTGGAGAAGATCGGCTTCAAGGTCGAATGCATTGGCAAGAGTCGTCTTGAGGAGACTTTCCAGTAAATGCTTCAATTTTATGTTGGAACTTGACTGAGAAAACTATATCCTTTTAACGAACTTGTGTTGTGTGTTTTTATTTATTTTTACTATTATTAGTATTATTATTTTTGTGTATGGTATAGATTCGGCACTTGAATTTGCGGAGTATTTTTGTTGTAATGAGGTTATTGAATAATGGCTATATACATTTTAATTAAATATGATTAAATCTAAAGGTTACGACGACGGGCTTCGAAATTCTTTTGCAGCTGCTGAATCAGAGATTTCCTGCAAAACGGTTTCCGGTGCTCTGCCAGAGTAGAAGACTCTGGTCATAATGTCGACTTTTTCATTCAAAACCTGTTCTCCGTCCGGCATAGACTGAATGATTTTCAGCTTATTTTTAGCGGACGCTGGGTCAAGAGCACGATTTTCTGCTGCAGCACGGGCGATTGCGCGGGCCGTGATGTATAATCTGAGGTCTTTATCACCACCGATTAATTCCAAGACAGACATTTTTGCAGAATCCCAAGACCGAGGTTCAAGATGTAAAACCCTGGTATAGCCACCTGTTCGACTTATATATCTCGGTGCGACCACTGTCATTAGTCGTTTGATTGTCGACTTGGGGTCGAATACAGTTCCGTAAATTCGATGCGTCGCGTTATATTTAGCCAGCTTAGCAGGCGCGAATGCAGGCGATGCACTTTCTGCTACTTGCTCTGCCGGGACTAGCGTCTTTGCAGCTGTGATCAATTTCTCCACTATTGGTTGCGCTTCTTTGGCACGCGCATGTGTCGTGGTGATACTGTCGTGTTTTAATAGCGAAGTCACTAGATTCCGAAGCATTGCTCTTCGATGACCAGACGGTCTAATTCGTTAGATAATGTGCACAAAGACTTTAAGGAGATCTTACCTTCCAAGACGACGATGTACCTGTCCTTGTGATGGCATTGTGCAAATAAGAGATACAATAACGTATAATAAATATAATATTATACTTTAATAAATCTTTGTAACTCAAAGAGCTAGGAACCAAAATTCTTCCTACGCGGCAGCTGTCACATGACCGCGAGAACATGATTCGTTCGCTGTTGACGATATTTCGAAGAAGATAAATTTATCGCTTCAAATTACTCACTCTCAGATCTATAGACATCTTTTTCGAAAACTTTTGGGTGCTGGTCATCTTATTTAAATTCGAAAGTCGTCATGAGTCGATTTTACGGTTTTTTTGCAGGTACTTGAATCTATATTAGTGCGGTTGTTGCTTTAGGCCGAATAAGAAACGAATACTAATTCCAGTAGGTGTCGCAACCAGTAGCATTCTAAGCTATCTAGCCGCCACGGAAATTGAAGCACGCACAACACTGGCAGGAACGTCCATGTCGTACACGAAGTCTGTTCTAGAATCTGCGGTGACACCGACGAAGTACTCAATTGTGAAGCCCGTGGAAACCAGAACCCGCGATTCGGTCCGTGAAACTATGGCAGATTTATGGGATCAGGAGGTAGAAAAGGGTGCTAAGTTTGTCTTAAGCGGCGATATTGAGCGATGGTGTAGAAGCTCAATCTCTAAGATGTGGACCAAATTAAGCGGTGGACAAAGCTGAGTACGAATATAATGGACAGCGAGCAATCGAGGAGGGGCGAGGACATAGTAGAGCTTGTTAAATATGTTGGAATAGATTAAGTTGAACTTGTCAAATGACCGACATAGGCCCAGGCTGAATTTGTCAAAAATTGGAATAGATTGAAATATGAGTATATTTTGAAATTACACGGTAAGCAAAGTGAATCAGGTAAAAAAAATGTCAAACACTACCCAGAGAACCCCAAAATCCGTTAACACCTCCTAGAAAATTTATATCAAAACAATAAACAGCCTAACGAAAATAACGCGATCAAATCAGAATCCTATACACTAGTTGTGCCATCGTATACTTATACATCAGATAATACAAATCAAAATCCATAGAGCAGTCGAACTAACTAAATACTAAACTTTCGATTCAAAGCAGAGATCGTGCGATGATCTTCACCGCATGGAATTGTGGCAGTGTTCAGTGGCATGTCTTGGGGACGAAGTTCAAGTGAACGTATAGCTGGCAACTGTAGCCCAGTTAAGGAGCTACCTTGAGAAGTGCTCACAACAGGCGCAGATACAGCAAGCGCAGGACCAGGTTGCGGCATTCCAGGCGAAAGCCGGGTCTCTGTTGCGTGTTGTGGAATCGCAACAGGACCAGGTGGAGTAGAATATTCGTAATACTGGTCGCGAAATGGCCTTTGCTCTCGTGAAGGAGGCGAAACAGTTCCGGCTTGAACAACATAACCAGGAGGAGTAATTGCAGGCGATGGAGGCCATGCGTACATTGACCGAGGAGAGGTAGCTGGTCCTGACAGCCCTGAAGGCGGACCGGGAACGGATTGTCTATGTACTGTATAGGGCTGAGGATGTGAAAGATGTGGAGGTTGTGAAGTATGAGGAGGCTGTGGGGCAAGACGAAGATGATCGTGCTCAAATTCATGGACCTTTCGTTTTCTGTCTTCATTGTAAGGATATTGAGGCGGGATCTGTTGATATCCACCAATAGAAGTGGACGATGTAGAATACACTGCGGCAGGAGCAGGTCCAGAGGCCGGACCAGGAGGGAGACCAGTACTAGGACGTGACGAAGAGGGTCCAGGAACATGTGAATTGGTAACAGGTCTATACTGAGAAGAGTAATAATTGGGATACGATGGAGGTGGAGGGGCCAATGCAGGTCCAGTTGAATGATTAGGAGGCCCTTGGACACCAGTCGGACCAGTGGGACCAGCCGATCCCGACAAAACTGAACCAGCAGACATCAAATCTGTAGTCGCACCGGAGGTCTCGGGATACATCCCTTTAGGAATATGAATGAACTTCAGCGCAGGGTCTTGGGAGGGCTGGAGTAAATGAGAGCCTCCTCGCTGTCCGTGATTTCGAGAATAGTACGAAATCAAATGCAGCTTGAGATGTGATGAAGTCTGAATGGAAAAAGACTGTTTCATGAGCCCATCAGATTTGTATTTATATCCATCAGGAGCGTCGGAAGAGTCGAAGTCAGAAGATCGACCGTCGTCATCGAAACCACAGACGTTCGACGATTGCATACTATTGTCGACTGGCCGAGCTGCGGTTTCGGCCGGAGGAGCCGTAGAAGGGGCTGCCAATGGACCACCATAGGTACCACCGCCACGCTTGCCTTCCATTTCACGATAGGTCAAGAAGGAGCCAGAGACTCGAGAGGCAGACCAGGACTTGCCATCTGTCCAGCGACGCATTCCAGCTTCGCGCTCGTCCCAGACAAACACAGAGCCGGACCGAATTGCCATGCGCTCTCTTTCCGAGAGACGGCGTTGGACACGCGGAAGGACTCCGAGTCGACAAGCCTCAAAGAGGATGATAGCGTCCAGTGGCGACCTGACGAGGCCATGATAGGTTTCCATGGAAGACATTTTGATTTTAGGCTGAAACAGAGAAAAGGAAGAAGAAAAACGGAAGAGACAAGAACCGAAACAGCCTGGGAGAATAAACAACCGTCGGCCCCGGGGCCGCGGAGGAGATCAATGGAAAACGAGTGTGGTGATGAATGCGAACGCGGAACCAAGTAAGAGCAGGAGAAACTAGTCGACAGCTACTTGGCGGGGAGGAAATGGCCGCAGATGTGACGAGGATTTCAGCTTTTGCTAGCGATCACTGCAAGGCGGGAAGCATGAGATTGAGAAAGAAGGAAGGCGAAAACAGAAGAAAAGTAAGTTGCGGAAAGGTCGTGATAGCGAGAACGGGGTGTAAATAGGGAACAAGGAGAAGGAGAAGGTGGAAGAGGAAGAGGAGCAGCAGGAGCAGTGGAAATGGAGCAGAGAAGCGGTTGAGCAAGAAATACAAGGACCAAAAAGCCAAGTGCTTGTAGCCAAGAACAGAGGACCAAGAACCAAAAAAGTATGTTTGTGATCGCGGGAACGCGGCGATTATGAATAACTTATTTAAAACTACGTCCGGGAAGCGCAGGATCAGCTAGAGCAGAATGAAGCAGCTGGAGCCAGCAAGAATCAGTAGAAAAAGTACTCAAATCTGGTGTGCGCCATTTTACAATTTTGGAGTACGCAGGATTCGACACAAAATGTTCGAGATTAAGGTTTGCGACACGGTCTTAGCTCCGGCTAATTTATGCATCTTGAGATCTGTCGGTGATGTTAGGGTCCGGCAATTATGTAATTCTATGAAACACACTTTATTGGAGGTCTGACTTTGGGTTTTTGTAGCATACGGACGTCGAAGGTTAGTAGGGAGCTTGGCTGAGCGAGTAGGCAAGTAGTAGTAGGAAGAATAGAGATAGCGACGATATTTACAGTCGGCGAATGAGCATAGAGACGGCCGAGCAGAGTACAGGTGGAACAGGAAGTGGAGAGGGCTGCATAGCGGACTTCGGACAAAATGACCCACGACCTTGTGCCGGTGCCCTAAGCAACTTTTGCTGGCTGACTGGGCTTGCGGCAAATAACGCGCGCGAAAGGACGGTTGAGTGTGCTGACGACGACGAAGAATAGAGCGGGGAGTCGAGTCGGAATCCGAGCTTATCGGCGAGCGATTGCGCTTTTGAGTCTTTGTTCTGGTTGTGCAGACGAGCACTGCGGAAGATTGCCGTGCTCGGCTACGCGTCTGGCGACTATGGTCGTCTGACTCTCTCTCGCTATCTGTCTCGTCTGCTGGCAGACGGACTGGAAGAGCAGGCATTATTGCGCGCGCCGCCATCGAGACTAAGGCAGTGTGAGCGGTGGTGGTGTTGGTGTTGGTGGTGGATGAGGTTACAGTACGATACAAGGGTCAGCTATGACTGAGGCTGGCGCCCTCAATTAAAGACGGTCACAGGAGAGAGGACAGGCAGCCACAGCTTAATCTCAGATGTCAATCCAAATTGGAACCGGAACGACGAGCCTAATCTACGAGCGCCAGGCAGTTAGGAGGCGCGGTCTGCCGTGTTGGAGCGGACTTTAGCCAGCACTGGCGACGGACGTAGAGCGAGAGGGTTTCTGATGTGGAGGAGCCAGCGAGCCGGTCTGTGAGCAAGGACTGGCGAGGACGGGGGATGACGAGACGGGGGACGACGGAACAGAGGCAATGCTGAAGACACGGCATGGATGGATGTCGTTGAGTTTGCAGCAGGTTCAGCGGGTGGTGCGGGTGGTGCGGTTGTTGCCGTGGTTGCTGAATAGGCATGCCGGGCAATGAATGACAAGAGACCAAGCATTGAGACAAGACCGGCCGATGGAGCAAAAGGAGAAGCAGAAGAGGAGAAGGAGTAGCGGCAAACAGTAAAAGCTGATACAAAAACAGAAGCACTAGGGAACACCGAGAGCGGTTCTAATAGCCATATTAGCTTGGAGCGATTCACCCGTTTTGACCGTGCGATCGCACTGAGCGAGCACCGCTGGAGCGCTGCTCCACAAGCTGTTTGAGCTGCAAGTGGTGCACAGCGGCAGATTATGCTGGGAGTCTGCTGCTGGGACCGTCTAGTGGACTGTGGTCGCAGTCCATCAGACGTGGCCGCCGTAGCAGATTGCGTCTACGGAGAGAAGTAAACAGATGTGGCCGAGAACGGGGTTTGCAACAGTGTCTTGCTCACACAACGAGCAACAGATGCCAGCCCAGCATTACGCCAAGGACATGGAGCTGTGGAATATTTTTGTGCGCAAACAGAAAAGGCCACCTGTTGAGCAGAAATCGGAGATGGAGAGCATGTCACTGTCAGAGCACGGCTTATCTCCAGCAACAGCAGCAACAACAACAGCAACAGAGAAGGCAATAACGACGACGGGACAGTAGCAATGAGGACGACGACAAGGACAGTGATATTAATAGAATCAAGAAGCAAGTTCTTGTAGCTGCGGTCGCCGATTATTCTTTATCTCCAGATCTACTGCTGTCGCCCTGCAGTGAGGCCGATCCCTCCAGCCCAAAGTGCAGTACTTCCATGTCTTGTCTTGCCATTTATCTCCAGAACAACCAACAAACCGTCCGCTAGCAGCGGCATTGGCTTCTGCTGGCCATCCCTTCCCACAGTTGTCATAACCATAAATAAACCAAATCCAACACGATCGACGTCAGCTCGACACACTACCCGTCTACCAGACTCAGGCCGATGTCGACGACACAAGCTTCATTACGCACGCACCACCGCCACAGTATTGTAATCCTCATTAAGGTTAATTTTAGCGTTTTTAATTTCTATCTCAAGGGGTTCAATCTGTGTGACGAGGGCTCAGCAACAGGCGCCCGGCGTGACTTCGCGCTGTCTCGGTCGGGCAGGAGAAGAAACGTCACACAGACAAGGGCGATCGAGACGAAGACGACGCGCAAGAAGCTCTCCGGCAGCGGTTGGCACGAGAACAAAACCAGCAGTGCTAGTGCGAAAAATTCGAACACTGCCTGTTGCTGTAGGCCCGACAGACACAGACTGGGAAGTCGGATGATGCCTGGGAGCAGTCCCAATTGTCATGCTCTGTTCGAGATTGGCCAGTCCATATCTGTACCCGCTTGGCCCGAAATCCGACTATCTCCGAGGCTGCGCTGATGTACGAACGTACAGCTAGTTTATTTCCTAACCAGGACTCTGAGACAGACTTCTACATTGCGAATAGCACCGTGTTTCTGCGTTCAATAAAATTAGAGACATCCTGCAGGCGGAATCCCTTCTTGTTTAGATTCTCTCTACTCCTGTCGTTCGACTTCGGCTTACTCGGTCGACCTTGTCGGCCCGGTTCTGTCCACCTCTGAGCTGTCTGGTCGGTCGCATCTCGCGCTCCATTCCAGTCCCTACAATTGCGAAGTTCTTTTCTTTTGCCCCCACCCCTGAACCTTAATAAACCTTATCCTTATCCCATTAACACCTGTCTGTTCCTCCTTTCTGCTTGCTTTTGCCTAGTCTATCAGCCTTTGCAGGCAAGCGTAATAGTATCTTCCCGCGTGTGTATATCTATATATATCTTGTGCGTATATCCACGGCGAGCAGAGAAGCAAGAGCAAGCAATAAGCCTATGACATAGACAGTGGTGGATAGCAAGGAGATCCGGATGCCGAGCTGCCGTGGATTCTTCACCATCACCACCATCGGCTTGGTCTCAGTCGTAGTCCTCGTCTCTGTTGCGCTATTCCACTCGGACGAGACCTTTCCAAACAAAACCTGATAATCAGAGCCGACTGACATCAACTAATAAAAAAAAGCCAAATCAACCAAGCAAATGAACTGATGATAAAAACCCGTCGACCTCGACCTGGCCCTCCCTCTAGACGTTTCTTCATCACCACTTTGCTTTTAAAGTAGTTCTAGACTCGCCTTGTCTTCGCCTTTGCTGCTGTCGCCCTGCTTTGGGTCGGTCCACAAGCCCTGTCTAGCCCTCCCCGCGCACGCCAATTACACCTGGAATCCGCACCATTGCTTTCCTCTGCACTCTTCTTCGTGTTCCGACTGCCGAACACACACCAAAAGGTGCCCAGTGCGCTCCTATCTTCCTCGTCCCCATTCATGTCTCGAACTCCTGCTCCACCTTTCGCTCGCCCTGCTCTCCAGGCCCTCCTCTCATTCAGCTCTTTTCCCGCGTTTACGAGCGCACTAGGGCTCCGCTCACTTTCGCAAAGACTTGCCGGAGCGCGCTGGACCGGTCCAATTTTGGTCCGCCACCCAAATTTCATTGTTTTCAATCTCCACCTTCCTCAACCTTTCCTATTGAGGCATCTAATCAACAGCATTTTTCTGTGCTTGTCTGTTTTATTTTGTAATTATCCAGTTGGTCTGTTGCTTGCCCATCCTCGTTCTTACTCGTTTTTTTTTTGTTGACTCTCCGTCTTAAGTCCATTGTAGGGTTACATCTGCGTCCAGCTGTGCCGAACCTGGAGCTAGTCTGGCCATGCCGGACAGGCCCAAACATTGAATGGCTATAGCCAACCGAACACCACTCTCCGAGTACTGCGTGCCTGCCGACTCTCAAATCAGATTGAACGGTCGACAATCTTGTCTCGTGCAGCATTTCTAGTATTTTTGTAGCTCTCTACGCAAATCTAACCTGGTCCAATCTGGTCCGCAGACATGAACTACAACACAGAAATTGACCAATAGGACAATTATTATCACTATCTGATATAGCTGTGAAAAGGAATATGGGTGCAAATTATGAATTTAAATATAACTATAGAACTTAGAATAAAGTACAAATATAAAAATGAAAATAAACTCAACCGAACAAAAAAATTCATTTCACTATTAGTAGAATGCTATGTAGACACAATGTGAGTTTACACTTTCGTCATACCGTACTCGTAAAATATAATCAACAAAAATTGTAATTATAATCATGGGCCGGACTTACCAGCCCTGCACTTTCGCACAATAGGGTACTCCACCCCACAACCCGCCAACCCAAAGCCAGCTTCAACGGGTCTCAACGCTCTGATTACTTTCGTAAGTCTTGGCTAAATATCTAATCAGCTCAATTCCGTGTCGCAGTAGAGCTTTAAATCCGAGTGTCATCGCACTCTGAACCATGAACGAGAACTCTAAACCAAGGCTGCTACTTTTGAGCCAACCGCCTTATGCTGAGTGTCTCGCGATCCTCTGCTGAGGGGCAAGGCTATATTCTGCGCCTACACTGGTTCGCATGCCCACATTTGCTATTTTGAAACAGATTTGCCAACTTCAATCGACCTGTTCATGCGAACGTCGACGCATGTCTCTGTCGATTCGTGCCCACTATGCTTGGTCTCTATGTCGATTTATGCCCATAACTTGCCGCATTCTCGCAAACTCCGCCCTAAAACTAAAACATGTCACTAATTCTGATCGTCATCGACACAGGCTAGATTTAGCCTAGTTCGTCTTCTGCGTTCGATCCGGTTCGCACTGACCTACAAATGACTAGCGCACATGACTCTGTGCTTATGTCATGGATTATCTAACACATCGTCAGAGCTATAGCCCTAGCCCGACGTTGTTTCTCCCACCGTCGCAGAAATTAAAAAAAGATTTGATGGTTATGGTGTGTATTCGGGCGAATCGGACTCTGACTTGGTTAGATTTCGTAAGAAATAGTCGGTGAGAGTGACGTATACTGAGATTCGCGAGGTTAGCGATATTCGGCATATCCTCTCGGGAATGTGATTACTGTTTGCGCAGTACAGGAAATATGCCCGCTAAAGCGCTGAAGCTCAACGGACAGCCGCCGAAGAAATCCACCACACCCAAACAGCAACCAAATGGATCTTCGTCCAGCACCGCCCCTCCTCTTAAACCTACTTCAACTCCCAGTTCTACTCATACTCCGAATCCAAATCTATCAAAATCAGGATTTATAGTTCGACCAACAAGTCCGACCCCAGATTTACGTATCCAGGCACATTCTTCAGTTCTGCAATCGTATGGCTTACATGAAGGCGATTTTGTGCATGTTTGGAAGACTACTTCCAGTTCGGCGGCCTCCTCGTCTGAGTCAGTTCCTACTCTGAATTCTTATCTGGCTACAGTTTACGCGGACGATGGAATAGATATCAATGTGCTCCAGCTATCTCTAGGTATGCGAGGATTACTCGCTGTCCTGCTTGGCGATCGAGTAAAGATCCAGAAATGCGCAAAACTCATACCTGTCGCCGATGAAATTGACATTTGTATCTATTCTTCTGACCCAGAAGATGCTCAAATTTCCGAAAGCATAATTAGAGGATTGAAACTTGTCTCTCCTGGGCAATCAGTAACTACATCTACTTTCGAGCTCAGAATTTCGCACATTGCGTCGACTACCGATTCAAGCGTGTACGTAATCTCTCCATCCACAACCAAAAT
Source organism: [Lipomyces] oligophaga (assembly GCF_038497815.1). NCBI lineage: Eukaryota > Fungi > Ascomycota > Lipomycetes > Lipomycetales > Lipomycetaceae > Lipomyces > [Lipomyces] oligophaga. The sequence goes on along the minus strand of NW_027117785.1, from coordinate 242,429 downwards.
TACCGTCAATGCGCTACCGTCAAATTCGACCGTGACAAGCTATAGTCCTACAGCACATTCTCTCTTTGGCTATAGTCGCCTCGGCGGTTTATCTTCTGAAATCGCGCTGATCAAGAAAACTGTCGAGCTCCCTTTAATCCGGCCGCAGATCTTTGAGAGATTCAAGATTTCGCCTCCTAGAGGTCTGCTGTTACATGGACCTCCAGGAACAGGCAAATCGACAATTCTACGCGCCATTGCTAATGAAACTCCGGCTACTCATGTTTTATCAGTATCTGCAAGTACCGTCCTTGGTAAATACATGGGGGACACTGAAGCAGCGCTGGCTCGGATTTTTGATGAGGCCAAACTATATGCACCTTCTATAGTGCTGATTGATGAACTAGATTCCTTAGCACCAAAGCGAGAAGCTGAGTCGTCGACCGAGGCAGAAGCAAGGGTAGTCTCTACGTTGGCGGAATTGTTCGATTCTTTAGCTAGACCCTCCCTTGAATCCGCAGGCACCGCTAGAGTCATGGTTGTTGCCGCGACAAATCGATTGAATAATGTTGATTCTGCATTAAGGCGGCCTGGTCGGTTCGATCGAGAAATTGAAATCCGAATTCCTGATGTTAGTGCACGACAAGAAATTCTTGCTCTACAGTTGCAAGGCGTCCCACATGATCTGACCAACGCTCAAATTCTCGGGATCGCATCCAACACGCATGGCTTTGTAGGAGCAGATATCGTTGCACTGGTTCGCGAAGCCGTCATGTCCGCCGTGACTCGTGGCGATCATAATGGCACGGAAGTCGAGAATCTAACGCTCGACCAGTCCGACTTTCATAGCGCTATGCAGACTGTCCGTGCTAGTGCTATGCGCGAGATCTTCCTAGAAACTCCCAAAGTGTCGTGGGATGATATCGGTGGGCAGCAGCACATAAAGCAGAAACTGCGTGAAACCGTCGAATGGCCTCTTACACATCCAGAAGCGTTTTCTCGATTGGGCATCACAGCTCCTCGGGGCGTTTTGCTCTATGGACCACCAGGATGCTCCAAAACGCTGACTGCGAAGGCACTAGCATCCGAAGCCGGATTGAACTTTTTAGCAGTCAAAGGACCAGAAGTATTCAACAAATACGTTGGCGAGTCCGAGCGGGCGATCCGTGAAATTTTCCGTAAGGCGCGAAACGCTAGTCCAAGTATTGTATTTATCGATGAAATCGACGCAATTTCTGCAGCAAGAGGACACTCGGAGGTTGGTGGCGATCGTGTTTTGACAAGTATATTAACCGAACTCGACGGCGTCGAAACGAATATGTCGAACGTAATCATTGTCGCGGCGACGAACCGCCCGGAAATCATTGATCCTGCTCTCCTACGACCAGGTAGAATTGACCGGCTACTCTACGTTGGTCCACCCGATTTCGATGCTCGCGTTCAGATTCTCAGCGTCCGATTCCAAAACATGAGTGTAGATACTGATGTCGATGTGGTTGACCTTGCAACTAGAACTGATGGATGTTCAGGCGCAGAGATCACTGCATTATGTCAAGAAGCAGGACTTCAAGCTATGAATGAGGATTTAGGAAGCCACAAAATATGTCGTCGGCATTTCGAATCCGCTCTGCAAGGATTGAACCGATCAATTACGAAAGAGATGGTTGATTTTTATGAATCTTTTCAAGCGGGGATAAAAAGAAAGTAGTCAAGGACTCAGCAGACAATACAGAGCAAATGTCAGGGTTGCATAAAAATTTATTCTAAAAACCCATTCGACAAGGTCATAGAGTAAACAAGTAACAGTACAACAAGAAACAATAAAAACACAAAAATAAAACAAACAAATCAAAAAGGTATCAAGGTATCTCAGAGTCAGGTAGAATAGTTTTATTCTGCGCCGGCGGACAGTTGCGATTTTCCCAGATTGTCTTCATTGAAATAAAACCCGTGGCCAGGGCAACTACGGGGTCGATTTTTGTGTAATCGATCAAGAACTCAAAATAATTCTGGCCGCGATGCATTGGTTTTGCCTGGCTTAAAGTTTCTCGGGATTCATTCTCTTTTCCTCTCCAGTTGACCACACGGTCGAGACGTCTTGAACTCTCAGACCATTGATAAGGGGCGCCATCAGTGGTATAGAACACATTATATGAATCCAAATAGGAAGATTTACGTCGGGTCTTCCGTGTATCCATCGTAGCAGTCTCGCGAGACATGCCTGTATATGATTCGCCGGGATCGTGGAACTCAAGGGTATCAGCAGTACTAGAACTGGCTTTCCACCAGGAACTGGATTTTTTAAAACGGATTGTGACCAGCAATTGCCGAGCCGGGTATGCATACATCATCCAAACACCTTTTTTGAACCGCTCAAAAGTGTACAATAAGTTATCTTGGTCATCAAGTACATTATATACATGATCGCGCTGCCACCATTGCAGACTTGGATTCCGAGAGAACAGTCCCGATCGGGAAGCTCTAGATTCTTGACGCTGCTGAACTCTTGCACGACGTTGACTCTGACGCTGGCGGGATAAGTATCGACTCGCGATATCGGAATCATCTCTATTACGTGATCTTCGTAGCCATCGGATATGCGGCGAGGAAATATGTGGCCGAAGAGTATTGACGACACCGCGATATGCAAACAGATGCCTTGACCGAAGAAATCGACCTGAAGATTCCTCCAACTCGGTCCCTTGGATCTCATCTACTTCCTCGTCCACCTGATCCTGCAGAACTGGATTTGGCGCGACAACTGATAACTGTGAAGGATCTAAATTCGACGCTCCGACTCTGGTAGTTAAGGCCATTCGCGATGAGGCAGCACGGTTAATATCTTCCAGGTTGATAGGAATTCGAACACTGTCGATTGACCGGATAATGTAGAAAGCCTTTGATTTTGCTAGATCAAGATCACGATGCTGCGGCAGACGGTTTGCATTCTTGTCGCGCAAAGTCTTGAAACCTTTCTGGATATACCCCGCGATCGCGACTCCCGTCGCGATGCCTCCGTACGCATGGTCCAGTAATACGAATGCACCAGCAGGAAGCGTAATGAGTGGCATTTCTCTAAATTAGCGTTTCTCTTCTTTCTCTGTATTATCCGCTCTTCGTTAAGAGACAAATTATCCAAATGGGGACAAAGTTCGTACCATATCGAATTAAACTGCATTGGCCCACGATTGGGATTCGGGCCCGTGTGCGTTGTCCCTCTGCCTCTGCGGACAAGACCGAGAATCAAGTCTCCGCGATACGGTCAAGACCGGTAATTATCTTCGAGACAGTTCGCTGGTGTATCGGATCTATCTTTATCTATTATATATTTCTAAATTTTCAGTTCAATTTTACTGCAATTTCTTTCGAACAAAATCATTCAAAATGTCCGTCGCAGTAGTTGATTTGCAAACCTTTGACGCGCAGGTCGTCAAAAAATACTCTGGTACTAAGTTTCCTCCTTCTTAATCCAACAATTCTAATCAGAGCAGACGTAATTGGAGCAAAACTCGGGGGAAAGGCCATCTCATGCTCGGATGAGTTCTTTGCGGAGGCATCCAATTTGCTTGCTCCGAAAGCACCTATTCGTGACAAGACTCGCTACACATATCAAGGAGCCTGGTACGATGGGTATGTAGATTTCATTGATTTATAGTCGAAGTCTAACATTGTGCAGATGGGAGACACGCCGTCATAATCCCGAGCCAGCGGATTGGGTCGTCATTAAAGTCGGCGTGGACTCGGCTCGCATTATTGGATGTGAAGTCGATACTGCGTTTTTCAATGGCAATCAAGCTCCTCATGTGAGCGTAGAGGCAACGTTTGTTGCTGATGGCGCTGTTCCAGATGCGTCTACAAAAGTATGTGAAATTTTGCAAACTGACATTGTTGGGTCTCTATCTGACAGCATAGTGGACGACAATCATTGAAAAAACTGCCTGTGGCCCTTCGATGCGTCAGTTTTTTGTGCGCAAGGATGGATTGACTGACGAGTTCTACAACTACGTCCGACTCAACATGTATCCTGATGGAGGTATTGCACGATTCCGACTGTACGGGACTCCGATTCCAGTTTTGCCAGAGGCTTTGTCTACCGTAATTGATCTTGCCAATGTGACTCATGGCGGAGTTGCGATCGCCTGCTCGGACGAACATTTTGGCACAATCGCCAATTTGCTACTTCCGGGTCGAGGAATTGATATGTCCGATGGCTGGGAAACGACTAGGTCACGTACACCTGGCTACGCCGACTGGGTAATTGTGCGACTTGGAACCAAAGCAGTTATCGATAAAGTAGTCGTCGACACTGCATTTTTCCGTGGAAATTTCCCAGATCGGATCAAAGTTGAGGCAATTGCCGCTGCAGATGACCAAACAGCCATTAATTCTACGTCCTGGACGACGATTGTCCCTGAACAAAAAGCCAAGGCCGATTTCGAGCACGAATTCGAAATTTCAGACAGCCCAGTGTATACTCATGTCAAATTGTACTCGATTCCAGACGGAGGAATTAAGCGTCTTCGTGTCTTTGCTCATCGGGTTTGATTTTGTTTCCTCATAGATTGTATATTATTACTCCAAATCTAATGACCAGCTCTATGTTTATTATTCGCAACTACTATTTATCATAATCATCATCATCATCGAAGGTATCGACTTCGACGGGTTGAACGTTGCCAAAGAAATCCGTGATTAATACCTGTGATAGATTTCGGTGATAAAGATCTGTCCGCACACCGGCATGCGAATGTATTTCTTTCGGGTCATAAGAGTCAAACAAATCTTGTAACGTCAATTTTGAACCCTTCTCGACTTTTTCCAGAAACTCGAGGTTGTAATACGTAAATCTGTCGATGACCGCGACACCGACATCAGAATCAGCATGATGTGAATAACTACTTTCGTCAAGTTCTGACGATCCCACTCCAATCACGTTCGGCGAGTAAATCTTAGAGTACATTGTATTTGCCTGACAGGTGTCGATCATGAAAAGGATCTCCTTGTAACGTTTCGTTTCCCACATCTGAGCAAAAGCGTCGGCAATATCGAACGCTGAAATTTCTTCAGCATCCTGAAACTTGAGGAACTCATTACCGCCATGACCTGTTAGATAGATAAAAATATTCGAGTTCTGGTCGGTCATCAATCGTTTTGACCGCGGCGTCAAAGCAGGATCAACTTTGTCTGTCAACACGCGCAAAAATGTATCGACTGTGACTTCGTAGCCGCGATAATCAACCTCAATATTATTGGAATACAGATCTAACGCTCGATTCGCATTGTTATAGACGGTTCCCGGAAACGCATTCCGCGGATTACATGCGACATCATCAGCCAACATGAGAATGATCTGAGAGTCTGGTATTCCTAGTCGTTTGACCGTCCGATACATGCTTAACGCATTTGCCAAATGTCTATAATTAAACCAAAACCGTGACGTCGATACCAATACCGCTAGCTCAAATCAGTACATCTTCTATTTGAAACATAAGTCTGCCGTACCCCAGTTGTTTGTATGCTTGCTTTCAAGCACTCCTCTGCTAGCTCGTTGATCGTCCACGTACTGTTGAACTATTTGTTGGTCTATTTGGTCTCCCTGAGCGACACAAAGCGCTATCAGAGACATCAACACAAACCATCGTAACTTCATTTTCTGCTCTTGATTTTTTTGCTTTCTTATTCAAGTTCCCGTCAACCAATGCTTCAGCTCCATAACCAGGGCAAGTTTACATAATTCCCAGAATGGTATGATCATGTGATACAGTGTTAATAAGCGTGTCCTTGCCATCCGCCATCATCTCCACCAAGAAGTAATCTCGTTGGATTTCTAGTTTTCCATTTCACGTTAATTCAAGCTAATTAACGTAAGCTTAAGTTTATTTTCTACAGCATTTGAAATACAGCATTTGAAATACGATGGCTCTGGCTGGTGGCAGTGGCAACGGTAGTGGCCGTGATAATACAGATGGTACTCGAGATAGCAGCGAAGGTCCGGATTACAAACGAGCATTTCAATTTCTGGTCGCGAGTGGCAAATGTGCACCCTATGTAAGAACATTTAGAACTCGATTTGATGGAGTGCGCAATACTAATATATTTTTCTTTTCTGTCCTAGACGATTGCATATCTTAGCTGTGTCACCAAAGATTATGTCGGCCTGGGCGACGAATCGTGCGTAAAACTGTTCTATGACGTCCGTTCATGCATCCGTCGAGAAACAGGTCGAGAAAATGAAAATTAATTTAGATTTTACTCACGTTTCTGTACATATATCCATACATTTGTTGTTTGATCTCATGGTATTAGGCTGGTTTTTTATATATTGATTTATTTTGGGCGTGGCTAGGGAGTGTATGTGGGATTTGCAAATACATATAGTCAATTCATAATATACATAATTTCTATTACAAAGTATCACTTTGTCTCCCAATTAGCTTGATCCCTGGTTTCAGCTGGACTACTTCAGTTATTCGAATAGCTCCATACACCTATTTTCATTAGACCATCTCAGTTTGCAGAGACTAAATAAACTCTTCACTCACCTCAACAAGTTGTAGCGAAGGACATTTCTGACACAACAGTTCAATTTCTCTATCTCCAACAGCTTGCACAAATCCAACATCCAACTGTGACAGAAATTCACAATCGGAATCAGCTATATGATGGAACGCTGATGCCGACAATGAGTAATCAGAGTTGATGTTCAATATGACTAAAGTCTTGCCTGAATGATCAATCAGTGCTTTACAACCAGCATCGCCGAATTCTGTACATCGCGCTAGATTCACGTTAATCAACCCGTTGTTAATCTCACTCCACTCAGTAAATAGTTGGCTGAAACCATCGTCAGTGAATTTAGAACCAAGTGCAAGTGAAAGATTTTGAAGAAAGCCACAATACGGTCGAATCCCTTGAACCAAGACCGCATCAGATAAAGTTCCACAATCATCAAGATTAAGACTCAAAAGCTGTGGGCCAACACTTTGCAGTAATTCAATGACAAATGAATCGGTTAATGTCGATTCCATGTAACTAAGTTCCACAGAATTTAACTTCTCTAGCCTAAGTAATATTGTCAAATCATCGCTAGTCAAAGAGCCAATCCGCGATAATTTCAATTCTTCAAGAACTGACCCGCAATTCTCAGCAAGTGATTCTAATGCGGGCCGATTGAATCGCAGAGTGTTCCCGATCGAAAATCGCGTTAGTCGTGTCCCTAAGGCTTTGAAAAACCGGACCCAACATTCACTTCGAACTAAGAATGCACCGTCTACAATTAAAGAATGAAGATTCCGAAGATTTGTTGAGTAATAATCTATTACACTATCAGTGATTTGTCCGCAATAGACTAACGTCAAACTTTCTAGTGCAGGACAAAAGGCTCCAATTTGCTCAAGACTTGCAGCGCTTAAATTCGAGCAATCCCAAAACTGGAGTCGCTTAACGTTCACACCAAGGAACAAATTAAATGTGCTGTCTGTCAGTGAGCGGTTTCTAGCCAGAATTCGAGAAATCTTCTCCATGTTAAACTCGCCGATATCTCCCAGGGCGTCAACGTCATCGATATACTTTGCAATGAGTTTGATGCACATGTCTTGCAATTTAGGGACAGCAGCGTCTTGTCTATCCAGTAATGCAGCGGCAACAGATTTCCGTTTCTTCCGAGATGCCATCTGTGTCTTCTTCTGCTTCTTCTCTTCAACTGCGTACTTTGAACCACACGAATGGCAAAGCAGACCATCCCCGTCAACTGCTGCCTTTGTATACACGCTGACAGCAAATCGCTTCGAGCATTCTGCGCAGAATTCCATCTGACCTGGCCGAGGTTTGGCCGCAGTCTCATGGATCTGATCCATCATCTCTTTATGCATCGCTCTATCTTCGTCCAGTTTCTTCTTTTTCCTGCGACTCGCAAGCCGTCGCGCCGCGGCGCCAGCAACTGCCTCTGTAGATGATCCCGGCTCTGCAGAAGCTTCACGAGAGGCGTGAAGTTCCTGGGCAGCTTCTTCCTGTAATTGTGCATATCGAAGACGAATGGAGTTTGCGTCAATATTTTGCGACTAGGAGACAGAACATTAGAACAGGTCACGATATCTGCAGACTACACGACAACATACTCGTAAAAACTCTGTCAAAGCAGAATTGCTGGTGCTGTTAGCATGCACAAAAGTGACAACGACAGTGCATATCCTATCTACTTACGGACCCCGAACTGACCTGAACATTCTGGTCAATACTGTTTGTCAGACTAATCAATAATAAGCCAACTTACATGATACTATGTGGAACAGGTAACAATTTCGATCACCAACGATAAGCCAGCTCCCTCATGCAGTTGCAAAAAAGAATCCTCCTCTATTACAAAAAAATCCAATATCTAAACCTCCGCGGATTTCTCTTCTGGTCTTGTTCTAATCTATGTCCATTCGGGGCTAACATATTACACGCAGGAAGGCTTGATCACGTGGAATAGTGACAGGCGAGGGGTTAAGGCTGGGTGGGCAGAGAGTAGTTAGATGATACTAATCGCAGAGAAGGGTGAGTGATTCAACGGCATTTGAAGCTGAATGAATGTGGTTTTAGTTAATTCCGTAGAAGAAAGATGCTAAAGGGTGATGCGTGAACATCAGTAAATACGCCATATACGGAATACCAGATCATCGAGCGATTTTCTTGAATTTAGCTCGATAGAGTTGAATTCGCAGGATTCATTCCATGATAACTAGTAACTTTTACTTTCTACCTAATTTCGTTATGGCAGGGCAACTAGAACAGCTTTGGAGTAGTGGCATATTGCTACGTCAGCGATACCTGGGATATATGGCTGATTGAGGTACATAAATACAGAGACGGAACAGGAAATGAGTGATGATTTGTTTCAATATATATGAGGCAAACGGCTACTAAGGAAATGAAATATCCCAGCAGCAACACATGAGATATATATATCTCCCAACCACTAGTCTTTCTCTCGCGCTACTCTCCCAGGAAGCATGCTGGTATTTGGGAAGATGCCCCACCGGAGCAGTGGCGACTACAGCTCCTTGCAACCGAAGTAGATTCGTTAGTAAGTAAAAACTATAGCTCGATATTAGACCTTGAGCTAGTGGCGGTGAAGTATAGAAAGAGCAATATCTTCTTGATAAGAGAGTTAATGGCAAATTCTCTGAATACAGTAATAAACATCTGGCGCAGCATTGGGAAATATGGAAAAACGTACGAGTCTGGCTCCCAGATTTTCAGCACTTGACAGCAGGGGAGCGCAAGCTAGCCAGTGTAGTGAGTGAACAAGCACAGTTAAGCAGATTCTGTCAGCGTCACCTGGCAGCGCATAGATTTGACTACGCACATGGAATCAGATGGAATGGAATAAATGAAAATCAAAGTTTATTTGTAATTTATTCTATTTGACTTTGATATGTTGTGGTCGAAGGATCAGTCTTGCTGTAGCTGTTGTTGATGCTCGCTGTTCGCTGAACTTGACTAAGACTGAGCGGACTGCCAGACCTTACTCAACCTTTAGCTGTGGGTTCAAATGAAACAACACTTGCACGGGACAGGCCTCCTTCTTTCCTTCTAGGGAGGCCCGACCCTAAAGACAACTATAGTCAGCTATGGTCAGATATGGCATCAGTTATCGCTGGCTCATTGCTGGAATTGCAACTCCAAGAGAAACCACAACAAACAAACACACGCTTGACCTCATTCAGCGACTATCCGCAATATCCACCATGACAGAGTGCTGTAGCACATTGTGTATGGTAGTTATTACGGCGTATTAGCAGCAATTTACTAAGATCACATGCCGAGCGATTCAAGGCACAAAAGACCCGAGAAGCCAGCCAGGCCGAGATGACGCCAGCGGCGGCCGGACCAGTCTCTGCGCTCTTCTCCCAAATTGGGTCTTCCGGCTTATGGCTCGATCTCTAGTAGCTTGAAAACTGATCAGATTCTATTATAAGGGTCTTTATTACCAGCCCCAGTTCCTCTTCCCACTCTACCGCTATATTGTTGTCGTTGTATTCTCAGAACTATCAGTTCCTTGATCTAATATTTGCCTTCTCACTATGACCTACGGACTCTTCCATCGCCGTGACGACAGCTCAGGTGCTCGCATGGGCGTGTACGAGGGCTACAACGCTCGCTTCAATCCTCAGGCAAAGAGCATCCTCCCCTCAGAGAGCTCTGTACCCGCATTCTCGTACCGCATGAAGCAGTCTGAACTGCGCACGCTGCGCAAACAGGCTCAATTAGAAGCTGACAGACGTCTCAGTGAGGAGCTCGCGCGTCGTAACGCACTCGAGACTTCGACTGTTCAGAACACTGCAGCTGATCTCGCACCATCCATCTCGGCCTCGTCTTCTGCTTCCGTTGACACGGTCGCCAGCTCTTCCAGCGTATTTTCTGACGACTTTGAGGATCCTCTGACAGACAAGAAAACAAAGAAGAGACGCTCTTCTTCGTCTTCTTCGGCCGTTTCCAGTTCTGGTTTCTACAGTCGTTCGATGTGCGTATGATTCTGCTCTGTCGCATTCCGGCTAATGACTGCTGTCTTTCTATCTCTCTTTCTTATATTGTTTTAATTTGCTTTTAATTTGCTCTGCATATTCTCTTTATTATGATCTCTATGCTTATTTTTGCTTATGGTTATGGCATCTATTTATCCATCTTGCTCTCCTTGCTCCTCCTTCTTGGTGCTCCTCATCTGGGCGCCACAAGGCGGGGTCGTGTTGTGAGCGCCCTGATCTATTTGCTGCTCAGTCGCATCTTCTTGTATACCAGTAATGAAACTAATAATAATTCACGACTAATTTACTCATTCTCCAGTAATTTCCATAATACACAATTCTTGTCACTACGCATTCTCTCCTTCGCAATAATTTTTCTTACTCCATAGCTCGGTCTGTTTCTCCTCACTCTCCTCCGCCCCACCAATTCCGCAGCTCGGATCTCGCCGTATCACGTGATATGTGAACCGGTTCTCCGATGCAATCGGGGGCGGTTGGGTTCGTAAAGTCTGGTTTCAGTTATCTCGCGGGCGGCCAAACCAGCCGGTCGTGAAAGTTGGTCTTCGATGGATTCTAAGGAAAAGAAACCTTGGACATCCGGACGAAACAACTGAATCGGACAAGCATCACAGTACAATACTTCTGCGCTGCTTCTTGCTTGTACTATTTGTACGTCGAGTTAGAAATCTGCTGTTTTGCGAGAGTCTGTTTGATCTACGATCAACACACTGCACTGCTCCTGGCTGATCTGCACTAGCTAGTCTCACTTGGATCCCTTCTGTCTAAAAGTGTCTTCTTGCCTGCCTACCTAAGTGAGCTTGCCATTTCTCATCGCCAGAACATCTACATAATTTTTCTATTTGTGCTGTCCGGTTTACAGTTTGCAGCTCGTTTATAAGCTGCTCTCACTGAGGCTACTGTCCGTGCTTGTTAGGTGGGCATTTCACCTGGCCAGGTGAACCCTCCTCCTCTACTATCTCGCACGCTCACATCGCCCCACCACTCTGATTCCCTGCTCGTCGCTCGTTGCCACTTCTACAATATGCTCAAGTCTCGACGAACGGCATCTGAGACTACGCTTCAGAGAGTATACAACGAGGCTCACGATACTTTTGTTTCCGCGCTTTGTGAGCACGAACTTGGCCACTCTGACGCGGCACTCGACGGCTGGCTGAATACACTTGCGCTGATCGAAAACGACCATTCTCAGATCATCGCTTCGCCTCAGACATCTTCGCAAGAGATTTCATTATATGCTCGAATCGTAGACATCGAACGTCAGTCCAAAGACAGAGTGTGCTCCTACGCCCAGAATTTCTCTGGAAACTCACTTTCCCCAGATGAGCTTAAATTAGTATACGAGCAGCTACGAGCCGAAAAGCGTCGCCAGCTGCAGAAACTTCACGAGGCGGAAGAGGCTGCAAATCAAGCTGCTGCCGTTCAACAGAACGCTCAGCAAAAATCTTCCTGGCGATACCCTCGTCCTCTTGGTCCACTACGTTCTCGCTCTGGTGGATCGTCTTCGACGACTTCCTTGCCTTCGACAGCTGCGGCAGCTCAGTCCTCTGCAACCTCAACAAATCATTCGACTAGCAGCTCAACGCAAACAATAACTGCAGTTCCGGTGATGGGCTCTCAGAAATCAACAACCCAGAATGTTGCTCGTCCTGCTAGTCCGCAAATGAAGTCGATGCTTATGACATTGCGTGGAAACAAGCGGTCAAAGAAGCCAGTCGTCACTTTCCCAATGTCAAAGTCACCTCCAACGCCAGTCCCTGCTACGAAAGCCGCCACATTAGCATGGTCAGTTTCATCTCAACATCATTCGAGACAGCAAAGCCTGACCGTCAGCTCCGCTGCTTCTATTGCTCCGACTCCTAGAAGGAAAAGTAGTGACGGTTCACGAAGCTCTTCCCGTGAAGAAGAGGAAAATCTTTCCGGGACTTTATTCAAAAACTTTTCGTCTTCCCATCTTCCCATTCCAAGTAGTCCGTCTACTTCAAATCAAATGTCGAGTGAGAAGCTGAGAAAAAGTTCGAGTTCAAAAATTTCTCCCTCTATTTCTCCCGAGCCAAGATCGACAGAAGCCATGATTCGCCGTACCTCCGCTAATAGGTCTCCATCTCCAAATTCTTTCGCATATTCAATTCCTACTAATTCAGTATCTACTCAAGCGCCTGCTTCGAACACTACTCAGTCATCTTTCAATGAAACGGCTCAGACCGTGACCACAAGCGACTCTTCGAATCCGGTACAGCTTCTGATTGATTTGGACACACCTACATATGCTCCCCCACCCGTTCCTCCCTCGCATCTCTTTCCTTTGCCTTCGGAAATCCCTCGAGCCAAAGTTCCTCGGCGGCCACTTCCAAATGCTCCTGGAGATGCTTCGTTGAACAGCAATTATCAATTTGGAAATATTGAGCATGCTCGGTCGGGAGGTGCACCTCCACAGCTTCCTCCACAGCTTCCCCCTCTTCCATTTGACGTGCCTACAATTTCAATGAATGAATTATATCCGGTTATCGTGTCCTTACCCGATCCAATTCCGGCCATTGCGCAAGTGGACCCTCTCCATTCTGAATCAGCTGCTGAGACCCCGGAGCGACCGAAAGTTCAAGTAGAGCTCAAGAAAGAGGAGCTTGCTGTTCCTGAACAAGAGATCAGTGCTGTCCGGCTAGTGAAATCAACTTCTTCCGACTCGCAAATGAAGCCTGCTGTTGAAAATGAAACTGCGGAAGTTATTAGAATCAATTCTAATGAAATTTTGCCTGAAGCAGCTACGTCTGCAAGTCCTGCATCTACTGAATCTACCGCTACGATCACAAATTCCATAGCTCCAACGTCTGCTGCTCCACCCTCGTCAAATTACGCACCCCCAACTTCTGCAATTAGCCGACAACCTAGTCCAGCAAATGCTCCAGCGACCGTCGATACTACTCCTTTGACCTCGCTTTCTCTTCCCCCTTCGACTTTTCCATTTACGGCTCGTCCAGCGGGTACTTCGCCATCTCGAGCAGCCGTTCCTAAAGCTGCTGCTGCATCTTCAAAGTCTAACGTACACACACGCAAGACTGCTACTGAGCCTACTCGCGCTCGGTTCTCGGCTCCGCATGCAGCTAAGGAAAAGAGAGCCACGGCAACTAAGAGGACTGCTGTAAGAGCTACAAAGTCAGCTGCAACAACTACTACTTCTGCTGTGGTCGCGCCTAATCCTATTCGATCTCCAGCTCCAGTTCCGGAGTTGATGACTACGGAATCATCTGGATCCACTACGTCGATGACCGGGATTCCGCCGTTACTACCTGATACACCTGATCCTAAGCAACAAGAATGGAACAAACGAGTGAACGAGGCGTTGGAATCTTTGGTAGGCGTGGATGAAGGTGCTGCGAGGCAGATTTTGAATGAGATTGTAGTCACTCGGGATGAAGTCCATTGGGAAGATATTGCTGGTTTAGAGCAGGCGAAGACAAGTCTAAAGGAAACAGTAGTCTATCCATTTTTGCGACCTGATTTGTTCAAAGGATTACGAGAACCAGCTCGCGGTATGCTTCTTTTTGGACCCCCAGGAACGGGCAAGACAATGCTTGCGCGTGCAGTTGCCACGGAATCGCAGTCCACTTTCTTTTCAATATCTGCCTCGAGTTTAACTTCCAAGTTTTTAGGTGAAAGTGAGAAGTTGGTGCGAGCTCTATTTGCGATGGCGCGAGCATTGGCTCCCTCTATTATCTTTGTCGATGAAATTGATTCTTTGTTGTCCACTCGAAGCGACACTGGAGAGCACGAAGCTTCACGACGAATAAAGACGGAGTTTTTAGTGAAATGGAGTGACCTTGCCCATGCAGCCGCCGGTAGAGATCAAGAGGATGCCCAACGCGTTCTTGTTCTTGCGGCTACAAATCTGCCGTGGGCCATTGATGAGGCAGCTCGTCGACGATTTGTGCGGAGGCAGTATATTCCGTTACCGGAATACGAGACGAGAAAGAAACATTTAGAGACATTGCTCAAGTATCAGGTTCATGATATGTCTGACGAGGATTTAGAAAAGTTAATTCAGTTGACTGATGGTGAGTTTTTTTGAGTCAGAATTCACGCAAAATATAGATGCTAAATTTTAATAGGCTTTTCGGGATCAGATATCACTGCGTTAGCTAAAGATGCAGCAATGGGGCCCTTAAGATCACTAGGCGAAGCGCTTCTATTTACACCTCGGGATAAAATACGACCTGTGGAATTTTGTGATTTCGAAGCTAGCTTGAAAATGATTCGGCCCAGTGTGTCTAAAGAAGGGTTAAAAGAGTTTGAAGATTGGGCAGCCAAATATGGCAGTTCCGGCGCATAAAGTGCGGTGTTTTATTTTTTGAGTGCATGTATGAACACGTTATGGACCTTTTTGTTATTCTACATTCTACTTTTTACGGCTGATATGCCATGTCAATTTGTGGCATAGTGCGCCGTTTGTATTTTTTCATATTTCATTTCACTCAGTCAGAGATAAGATATCTAGGATGTGAACTTGTATCTCGTCTGAACCAGGACCGTATTTGATTTTCTTTTTGTTATTTTTTTGACGATCGCACAGTTGAGAACGTGGATCTTCTTATGACCTTATATACTATTGCAATTCAATATGTAAGTGCACACTGATTTTGATGTAGACATTTCAGCTAGGAGAGGGTCTAGTTATGATTCAGAGGATTCTCTCGGATCTCATATTCAGTAATCTAACTGTAATCTCTCCATACTGTAGCGTTAATTACCAACAAAATATTTGTTATTTTCTTTGCAGATTCTTTATGGCCTTGCTCGACGATATCGTGGTAGAAGTTTCCTAATTAGTTTATTAGCGTCTAAGCACTGTTCAGAGTGAAGATTCACGTGCTACTAAAACAGTGGAGAATTAAGCTTTTGCTGTTGGCGGTGCACGTGAATTCAAGATATCGTGAGAACCGGTTAGACTCAATTTGGACGTTGAGGAGAGGCGAAAAATCCAGAGATTTCGACACAAGTTAAGAGAGGATTTTCGAATATTATTACTTAATTTAAGACATCCTGGGACATTGATTGTGGACGTGTGCTCGGTCGCTGGGGTGCTTTTGTTTGGTAGGTTTCTCTTCAAATCCGCTGGTTGTCGTCATGGCGGGATTTACTTTGGGATTGGCCTGAATATAATAAAGACGCATTGATCATACATTGTTCATATAATTGATCATAGACTCGCTTCGATTCACTTTTTAATGGTGATAAAGAAGAGTTTAGGATTTTAATGGTCAGCTTTGGAGCAAAACTAACGATAGTAGTCGCCAGATTCTGTTTCGACCGCCATTTGAAGTACGCTAGCCCGTGGATTCAAGGTTGTTTCTTCTGTTATCAGCCCGGCCTTCAAGGCAGTGATATTCTGCTAAGTAAAATTTTTTCTTGATCTATTCTTTATATTCAAGGAAAAATCGAGATGTGGAGAAATCCAACTACAACTACGACTCGGCACCCGCTGTGTACGGCGTACACACTTCCTGCAGGTATAGTAGTACTACCATCTACCACTCAAACCATTACACATACGGCTGTATTCTCGCCAAAATGCAGTTCTACGATGGGTTCGAGTTTATTATCAGAATCCACAACTTCTGCATCACTTCGTGAGCCCTTTTACTCTTCCGTGGTGCCGATATTATACACAGTTGCAGGCGCAACTGTGCTATCCTGGGTTCTCTTAATTCTGCTATTAGTCACCCCCCAACGCAGACCATATCTACAAAAAATAGCGACTTTAACTGTAGCCGTTTCTCTTACAGTTGCCATGGCGGAAGCGACCAAGATCCTCCGACACCAATATGACTACGCGTACGAAGACACCGAGGAATTACGAAATTATATCGACAATGGAACTACACTTCAGATTTTCAGAATTGTTTCAGACCTTTTTTTGTGGCTAGCTCAAGTCCAGACATTAATCCGTCTTTTTCCACGCCAGAGAGAAAAGAAAATCATCAAATGGCTGGGCCTTGTTTTGATTCTGATCGACACCGTGTTTTGGTCTCTCAAGAGTTTCCTCCCTACGGGTGATGATGATGAATCTTTTCGAGATGCTGTACCTGCATTGGCATATCTTTTCCAGATTACTCTGTCAGTCTTATATTGCGCTTATGTGGTGTACTATTCAATTTCTAAGAGGGTCTACGCATACCATGTTAAAAATCTCTTTCTTGCCTCGTTGTCACTGACTTCTGTTTTGACTCCGATTATATTCTTCCTCCTCGATGTATCTAGAGAGTATATATCCGGCTGGGGCGATTTTGTCCGCTGGGTAGGCGGCGCCGCCGCAAGTGTGGTTGTCTGGGAATGGGTCGAGCGGATAGAATATTTGGAGAGCAAAGATCAAGAGTCGGGTGTACTTGGACGACAAGTATTTGAAGACGAAATGCTGGAAATAGGCACGTCGCGCGGTGCTCGCGCAGGCAGACATTCCAATAATCGTACTAGACGGAGTAGTCATCGACGAGGTCCCCGAAGAGGTTGGGGTGGAGACAATCGACCTGATGTTGGGTCGGCAGGTGATGGAGGAGGTTCAGAAGGTTCGAACATTGCTTTCGGCTTTTTGTCCCGGATAAGAGGGATGACGCAACGCGGAGAGTCATCCGCAGATCCGGAGCTCGGTCAGATGAACACTGCTTTCCGAATGAGCGAGAGCAGATCAAGTCAACATCGTATTGATCAGAATAGCAATCCCGTGATAAATGAAGATTCTGTGGATCAGAATTCAGCTTACTTAGCTTCTGGTGAGCCCGATGTGCTCGATCAAGAGAAAGACAGCATGAATGATACGACTCAGCGTGTGCCTTCAGACGGAGGTCCAAATAACGACCGGGCGGTTAGTGATGGAAGCCCATTATCGGCTTTGTCCTCTTCAACTCCTATAAGCAGTTCTGGACGGTTAGGAGTTTCGCGATTTGGATTTGCGGATCGTCTGACAAATGGGCTGTTTTCTTGGTTTGATAATCGTGTGTTTGGTCGGCCATTGTCACGAACTACTACAGGAACTTCAGCTACCAGTTACCGAGTTGACCGTACAAGCATGGGAGACGAAGTAGGTGCAGCAGCAGCAGGGCATCCTATCCATGACGACAATCTTCGAGTGAAACATGTGTATCCGTTGCGACGAGGGCTTTCTCGTTCGACTGATTCTTCTTCACCACAATCATTTACCAACGGAGGCGCCCTTGGGACCACTACGAATCGATCGAGCCCTACAGCAGGACAGAGCTCATCGACCCATGTTACGATTGCCAACAATAGCAACTCTCACACTCGGCAGTCTCCGGTACCAAGCGTGTCCTTTCGAGAAAATGTAATCCGGCGAACAGGTAACGGATCAACTGCTACTGCTGCAGCTCAAGGATCCTCATTAAGTCGCACAGTTGTTGATGATGCAGATGATGAAGACGAGGATTTATACGATACTGATACTCCCGCGCCGCCTGGTGCCACGTCGAGTAGTCTGAATGAACTAATCTTTCCAAATCAAGACTACGCTTCTGCCAGCAGCGTCCGTAATGCCGTGGAAGACGATGAAGATGAAGATGACGATGATGATGAGTTTGACTACATAGTTTCAGGAGATCCAGAGCCCGACATGCTGGTGGGCCGCAGCTTATTAGCGCAGACCGTGCTTCGGCACGACAATGACGAAAATACTCCTTCTCAGCCGCCGCCTGCGTTTGAACGGATACCAGGATTCAATGATGGCGATTACTGGGACGAAAAGGCTCGGCCTCCATCACTGGGAATGTCGGGGTCGTCAGGACCATCAGGATCATCAGGACTGTTAGTGTCGCACACACCTGGTCGAGCAACTCTAGCACCTGCAGATGGACGAACATCGCGAAGAATAGTGGAACGAGTAACTGGAAAGCAAGATTGGATAGTAAGAGCACCAGGGCCGGTATCAGGATCTCAATGATTTTTTGCCTATTTGCACAGTATGGAGTATTATGGTTTGGGTTGGTGTTGGTGTATATAGTGATTTGAATGCAATTAGCAATATAAACTACGAGTGGAACGACTTGAATTATTATCGCAAATATTATTAGAGGTAACTGTTGAACATTTAGAGGGAAGAATCTACAAATCATCCGAAGAAGAGGACTAAGAGCTAGAAGAGGCAGCATCAAACTCGCGAGCCATCTTTATCATCTCTGAATTTGAAAGCTTAACGACAGATTCCGCGGGCGGGTTGAGAACGGTTTGCCAGGCAGCTTTCGCAACATCAGTAGCATCGATAGCAATAGAGCTTGTCAGAGAGTTTCCCAGTCCAGGAATACTGCGAATTCCGCGAGTTACAATTTGTGCAATCTTCTCAGCAGGCCGAGACTCAGACCGCTCTCCAATTAGCAATCCAGGATGGAGAATGATCGTCTTATCAAACCCAAGAGCAATCACATCTCGCTCGAGTTCGCCTTTCATCTTCACGTACGGGAACGATGACTCTGCAGAAGCCGATGACGAAGAAACCAGAACGTAAGTCGAAGCGCCAGCTGCTTTCGCGGCCTTGGCAATCTCCAGATTCAGATCATAATCGATCTTGCGCTGATTCTCAATACCTCCAGCAGCAGCGCGAGTAGTTCCCAGTCCCGAAAATAGAATCTTAGTATTACTAGGCAGAGATGCCAGAATATTGGGGTTGACAATTGACGTAACCGCTGAGGAACTATTGGACAATGGAGAACGAGTTATTGTTGTCACCGAAGAGATCTCAGCCGGCAACCGCACAGGATTAGCCAGCGCAGTAAATGCCGATCCGACTAATCCAGTTGCACCAACTATTGATAGAGTTGACATTCTCTAAATGAAAGTTGGGGATAAAATGTCACGAATTCGCTGTAGACGCATTGTAAAGAGAGATCTACACAGATTCGAGATCCAGGCATGTCGTGCTTGAACAAGCGAACACGTGATCTAGTTGTTTCGAGGAGTGCGAACAGGGTCTTGAGCGCGTTAGAGGGTTCAACATGAAGCGTAGTCGATATATAGCAATTATGTTTCGCGGTATTTTCATTTAGTAAACATCATAGCAAGAGTTTATGTCAAGATTGCTGAGCTAAATCTGAATAGTACCCTTCATGCTGAATAGATATCTATAGAACTAACGAACGAGGTCCATCCCCTTTGTAGTCCTTTGGCTTGAACATGAAGTTTTCACAAAGGAAGTACGAAATTCTCTAATAGTTTGTATTATCTCTTTATAGACGGCTTTAAACCTAGGGGTGGCTTTGGCTACAATCGAAATACAGATTCTTGCTTTCGATCAAAGTTTTTTTAATACCATATTACTGCAGTCTGGATGTACTGACCTTCTGAGTGGCTGTAATCTTAAACAAATAACAGCTTGTTATAGTCATATAATTGGAACAACGGTGTTTGCCTTTACCTTGTCAATCTCCAAATCAACCTGTCTGGCTTTTTGCTTCGGTCGTGCCGTTCTGGGACACTGGATTTTAATGCCTGATGGGTAGCTTGCTTATTTATCTCAAGATATCATATTTGAGCAACATGTCGACAGGTGGTTCCTGAACATGGGGAGCTTCCTCGTTCTCATGGTTCGAACAGCTGGCAAACTTGCTTTTTGGTCGAAACGACCGCATCGCATTATCGAGGCAAAGTTTCCCAAACTACAGCGCAAGAGTGAGCAGTGACACACTAGACGGCTGATTCAATCTTAAAATCTGAAACTAGTTTATTAACTGCTCGCTTCTGGTTTCTGCTATCCCTTTCGAACCGCTTCCAAAATTTATATCTGATTTCTTTTGACAATAAGAAGATCAAGCGTAACGTGTTTTGTATAGTATTTTTATCTATGCCATTTCATCCTCGGAGACAAACTACAATTGTACCTTTTCGCCAAAAGGAACTTGCGAGAAATTCTGAGCTGAGTGAGTTACCAAAATAATCCTCCTTCTTAGTTGATCTTAGCTATTCTCGTTATTAGCGTCATAGCAGCAGTAGTTACATCAAATGCAATATTTTTTTGATCTTTTATATCAACTCAAAATTGAGAGTTTCTGGATCCGCTTTTGTATTCGCATCCGCTACTGTATTCGCAATCGCTACTAGTGGCAGCCTCGCTTCCAACACGATCTTGAATTATCTGAGCAATACAATAATTAAATTTAAGTCTAACTTCACTGTTGCCTTTTAACCTTAAATACATAGAAATATAGTTGAAACCAGGTCTTGAGATCTTCGATGCTGAACGCCCATAAATGGATTTTGCTTTCGATAGTGACATCAAGTGCTCCTACTGTGTCGCAACTGGATAGGTTGCTGCCTACGGGTTTTCCATAAAAAGAGCACAGTTCAGAAGAATGTCAATTTTAAACTTGATCTATTCTTGCAATAACAATGGTACTATTTTTGCATGGAAGCAAGTTTGTTTAGATATCGTTGCAGCTCAATTTTGTACGTTCTGATGCTGTAAAGTTTGGTCCGTCTGCCTCGGCTGCTATCCTCAGTCATCGGGTTAATACCCTAAGTTTATTTGAGATTAAGTTCACGCCCGACCGGCTTACATTCAGCTGCAACAGAATTGAGTTTCATTAGATTTTCTTTAGACGACACCAGTGATCATTGAAATCTCAAATATTTCTTTGATTGGTATCAAGAGCTGAGAATCAGTGATTTTATTGTGGTTGACGGGACTTGATTTAATTATTTCATTGACATGTACTTTGAGAAGATGAAATCAAAGGCATACTAGACAATTAGGTGCCGCTCAGAATTCAACCGCATCTCCTCCCAGGGCTACAGATCATCAGTCTAGTAGCCATGCAAGCCACATCAATTTAGGATTAGCTGGAGAGCATTGCCTCCTTCAGCTTCATTGAATCTTATGTTCATCTAATATGGCTATCGACCTGCTTAGATTAGAATAGCAGCAGCAACTGTTCTGAGGGACAAGGTGGCTCAGCAGCTTTCAAAGAGGGCCTAGAAATAGATATGGCTTAGACGAATTTCGTCTAGAGAGCACAGCCGTAATCCAGGTTGCTCTGTTCGGGTTGAAGTTGAATTGTATAAGAAGTCAAAGATGAAGTCACTTGCCAAACCAGTTAGAATGGCAAATCGATTTGGTGTTCAAAAATGAAAAATACAATTATTTCCTTTCTCTTTGCCTTGACTGGTCTCGTCGCTGCTGCCGCATTTGACCAGCCCTCAGATGTTGTACCGGGTACACTGCGGTTTGATGTCGAGCGCCGAAATTTTGCCTCGGGAAACAGTCGTCTCCGCCGTAGAGATGCAATTGGCTCCGAAACTGTTAATACGGCACTCTCATTTGACGGCGTTTATTTTACAAATGTATCCATCGGTACTCCACCCCAGAATCTTTCTTTATTTGTTGATACCGGCTCGGCAGATATGTGGTTCTGGTCGTCGGATGGTGGATGTGAACACTTCGAGACTGATTCGTGTGAGGCAACAAGCGCATATTCCCCCTCAAAATCATTGAGCTATCAATATATTTCTTCTGACTTTTCTATTGGTTATGCGGACGACTCTTCTGTAACTGGCGATTTTATTACCGAAAGTGTTGTGATAGGTGGTGCTACTCTTGAGAACCTTACTGTTGGTCTTGTTTTGGAAGGTTCTTCTTCTGCAGGTATTATCGGGGTCGGGTATCCTTCGGGTGAATCGGTAACCTTCGAGGATGGAACTGAGAAGCAATATCAAAACCTGCCTGTTGTTCTGCGTGAACAAGGCTATATTGGCTGTGCCGTTTACTCGCTATGGCTCAATGACATACAAGCGTCTAGGGGTTCGATTTTGTTCGGTGGTCTTGATGTTGAGAAGTTTGACGGAAATATGATTGTTCTTCCGATAAACAAGGACGACGGCGACTCTCGCCCGAGTGCATTCAATGTTAACCTAAGAAATCTTGGAGTCACGGCAATTGATGGAGTATCATACGTTATTGCTCCGAAGTTTGATGGTCCAGTTCTGTTAGATTCTGGTACAACATTGACCAATTTGCCAGCAGATTATGTGAAAGTCATGGGTAAACTTGCTGGTGCAGTTTACAATGATACTACCGGACTTTATACTCGCGACTGCTCAGTTAGAGATAGTACAGGTTCATTTGACTTCGAGTTTGATGGTGCAACCATGAAAGTTCAATTCCGAGATATGTTCCAACCCGTCACCAACGACGACTTGCCCGTTTATAATGACGAGGGACAGCCCCTATGTGAAATGCTGGTCTATTCTTCCTTGGAAGGTAGTTCTATCTTGGGGGATTCATTCTTGCGTTCAGTCTATGTCGTTTATGATTTGCAACATGATTTAATTGGTTTGGCACAGACTCGGTTCAACTCGACTGACTCAAAAATATACCCGATTGATTCTGAAGGTATTCTTCATGTTTTCGACGAAAAAGTTGACAGGAGATCTTCTAATTCAACTTCAAATACGGCTGTTTATTCCACCTTCAGGACTAAAACATATGCATCAATCACTTCTACTGCAACTCATATCTCTAGTATACACTCCTCCATCTCTACATTAGAGGCTGTCAGATCAACTAACACCCCTACATTAAGGATCTCTATCCCAGTCTCCTCGACCAGTGCATCTGCGCCCACCGCATCTTCCAATTCTGCTCCAGTCTAAACATTACTTGCTGCAACTCGCTTCTGTTGCCAGCTGTCTCTGTTCTTACCATATCCTTTTTGTATTAATTCTTGTTGCATTTACGGTATAATTTATCCTGTTACTGGAGTTGGTTACTGTCTTTTTGAATATAATATTCCTTGTACTACATAATAGCTTATATTTATTCAGTTATAGTCGACTTTCTAATGCTATCTAACGAGGAATCCCGATGCCAATGTCGATGGGAGTCGAGTCAGAGAAGAGCCGGCTCAAACGCCTTAGTTTATCAGAGATCTAACTGAGTACTGGTACTCCATTTTCTAAGTCTACTAAACCAGCTGGTTTAGCAGGATCGCAAACATTTTAGCTTGTTTGGACTGGAAAATAAGTGGCAATTGATCCTTTTATTTACGGTACAGTTTGAGTTTATCTGAAATTGTCATTCATACGCGAATTCTCGTAGAACGCACAGATGGCCTCTTTCAATGGCAGCGGATCAACCGCAGTCCAACCTCTGCTGGACAAGTTGTCATCGGAAGACTCAGATTTCCGATTCATGTCTTTGTCGGATCTGTATGCAATT
Source organism: [Lipomyces] oligophaga (assembly GCF_038497815.1). Taxonomy (NCBI): domain Eukaryota; kingdom Fungi; phylum Ascomycota; class Lipomycetes; order Lipomycetales; family Lipomycetaceae; genus Lipomyces; species [Lipomyces] oligophaga. Next base: position 218,717 of record NW_027117785.1, on the reverse strand, counting down.
CTCAGTAACAAATCTGTTCCGCTGGCCAATGATTCGATCTCCACAATGAACCGCGTCATTGACGGTATTCTGAAGAGTCTAAATGATAATAATGCCGAAGTCCAGAGCTTGGCTGTCAAATGGTATTTGGATGCGTTGAAGCTCTATTCTTAATATTTATTACTAAGTTCGAATTTAGTTTGGCACCATTGATTGCTAGAATAAACGACAGTCAGCTCTCTTCGATTTTAAATCGATTGAGTTCTACCCCTCAAGACAACTTGGAGCGTAACCTCAACAGTACTGCTTTGCGGACAATCATCAACAACTCGTCTGCCTCTCCACATACTGCAAGCCTTTTTGTGAATCTCTTGTTGCATACATTACTTCCCAATCTTCGAACATCAGCGGATTCCGTCGATGTTCTTGTCGATCTTATGAATCGGTTTGGCTCAGCGCTTTCTGAACAGCAAGTAGCGGAAACACAGCAATCGCTCATCGGAGTCTTTGAAAATGGCAAAGGATTGGTTCGCAAGCGTTCAGTTCTGGCTCTCGGTGCTTTGGCACGTCATTTGCCCGCTGGTCAATGGAATGCTCTGATGAGCCATTTAATCTCCTCTTTCAGCGCGGTCAGTAAACTCCCGGCGGATCGACTACGAATCCTAATATCGGTCTGCGGTACATTATCTAAGGCTGAGCCTTCCAGAATCACACCGTTTCTACCATCTCTCGTACCGAGTATTTTAGAAGCATTAGATATCGAGAATGACGAAGTTCGGGAAGCTGCATTGTCTACGCTTGACACCTTTGTTTCGTTATGTCCTTTTGCAATGGCTCAGTTTGCTATCGATATCATGAATGTTGGCATCAGATTCGTCAAGTATGATCCTAACTATGCTCTCGACGATGAGTTTGATGGCGACGGGGATCATTCAATGGCTATAGATGAGTATGGAGATGATGATGACAGTGATATCGTAGACAATGAAGATGAAGACAATGAAGAAGGCTACGAGGATCTGGATGACGAGTTCTCAGATGACGAGGATGTTAGCTGGAAGCTTCGTCGTGGTGCGGCAAAGATGCTGGCGTCACTGATCCCTACATTGATGCGAAACAGTGGCAATGGCTCAAACTTGCTCATCCAATTTTACGATTCTGTGGCCCCACTTCTGATCAAGCAGTTTAATGACCGCGAGGAAACAGTTCGAGTGGAAGTTATAGAAGTGATTGCAGTTCTAGTCACCGAAACCGGTAAATATCTTCCTACTCCTTCGTCTGCGATTCCAAGTGCTACTTCTCCTAGTTCATCTGTTTCGTCCATTCCTCGTAAACGTCGCCTGGGTAGCGAAAGCGAAGATGATGAGAGTGACGATGAAAATTTGATGTCTGTAGATATGGATCCTTCTACTGGGGTTGCTGCAGATTTACCTTTGGCAAAGCTCACAGCTCTTTCAAATCAGATTTTCAAACTCATCACGCAACATTTACATAAGAGCACTAGCCTTCCTACTAAGCAAGCTTGCTTGAACGTAGCTACGGCTTTGATCACCGTCTTGCATACCTTGCCTAAGAAGGCGTTTGCAAAATTTGTTCCTATTCTTGAGACTACCATGGCACAAGCCAATTTCCGAATGAGTATTATTCGTTTTATACACACCGCAGCGAGTTGCCATGCAAAGTCATGTATTGATGGCTTAGACGAGTATCTTCCAAACTTTGTATCAATTGCCTTGGAGGCAGCCGACGACAAATTCTATAAGGTTACTAGCGAAGCTCTGAGTGCAGTCAATGAATTGGTCAATACGTTTTCTGTTCGTCTAGATCATTTGAATTCTAATTCTGTTTCGGACAAGTGCCTCAAACCAATTCATACAGTTGCGGTTCGTAAGGCAACCGAGGCCGAGGCTGATCTCGTTGTACGGGAGCATGCGATTGCGATAATGGTAAGTATGATGACGAAAATAAGATCTAGTATCACCGATCAGGAATTCATAGCGGACACTGAGATATTATTGGATCGGCTTCGTAATGAAACTACTCGCTTGGCAGCCATCAGTGCTATTGATACAGTAGTCAGTGCAAAATCGACCTCAAGCGATGATTGCTCGGCTCAGTGGATTCAGAACGTTGCGATCGAATTAGCAGGATTGCTGCGGAAAGCCGATAGGGCCCTTCGATCTTCGTCGCTTGCCGCTTTGAAATCTGTTAGTCGAAAATTCGCATCAAGCAGTCGTATTGACGAGGCCACCGCACATGATATTGTTGGAACAGTGCTTGTAACTATCCGAGAACCTGATAATCTGCAACTGCTTGCGCCCGCTTTGGCTGTTATTGCATCATTTTCTGCCTCTTTATCTCCGGAAGATTGTGTCGAAATTTCTGCTCCGGCCGTCGATTTGGTTTTGAAAGTGGCTACAAATTCAGTAGAACCATTACTCAATCTTTTTGCAACTTTGGCAGCTAAAGGAAATGCTACGAAACTGTATGCCTTGTTGATTAAAGACCAACGCCTTCCTGCATCACCGGTTGGTTCCAGGGCAATAGCCACAGTTTTGGTTCATGGAAACCTCGGATCGCAGATAATTCCAGTTCTGCAATCGAAATTATCCGAATCTGAAGAAGTGTCTCTGACACAGAATGAGTCTTCGTCTGCAAGCCTCGAACTTTGCGGTGCTTTGATGGTATTGAGCGAAATTGTACGAGAGGCGGATGAATCGAAATCTGGAATTACAGTAGAAGAGATTATTCCTTCCAGGCTCTTGATGTCGAAGTTTGATAGCACTTCTGATGAAGTACGAGTGACGGCATCACAGACCTTAGGCGCTATAGCAGCCCGACATTTGGATGAATATTTGCCGCTTATTTTTACGAAATTTGGAAATGAAGAAAATCCTAGTGCGTCTGATTGCGTTGGTAATGCTAGGCTTCTGTTAATTGCGTTGAACGAAGTCGTCTCACATTTGTCACGCTATCAGATTTCGAGCAAGACGCAGATCGATTCATCTTTACCCGAGATATGGGCACACGCCCTGGCTGCAGCTATCTGTGCTTCGCGTAATGATGATGAGGTTGCACGTATCGGAGCCGAGTGTCTTGGTCGACTCGTGCTTATTTCTTCTCGAAAATTTTTACTTGATTTGCAAAAATTGGTCAAAAGTCCAGACGTAGAGAGTCGAGGAGTCGCTATTGGAGCTATTCGGTATATGTTTGGACAAACCAAAGGCAATACGCGAGGAGGAATTCAATCAAGACGAGTAAAGACTGTATCGCAGCTAGTATCTGATATCGTCTCTAATCTTGAGGATCCAGATCTTGACAATCGTAGAGCAGATATGGCAGCGGTGGCTAGTGTTGCGCAAGATTTTCCGTCTATGCTTGTTCCATATGTTTCTGTTGTTGTCGCTCGCCTCGTGGAGGATACGAAGACTAGACCTGAGTTGATTCGTGAAGTCCAGATGGGCCCGTTTAAGCATAAGGTTGACGATGGGCTTGAGGCGCGGAAGGCTGCGTATGAATGTTTATTTACAGTCATGTTTACGTATGCAGTTCCTCCATCATGCGAATTGCTAGATGACTCTGAGTCTTTACAGATTCCGGTTATGATTGAACGTGCAATTGCAGGGTTATCTGATGATCACGATATTCGAGTCTTATGCTGTGCTTCTCTCGGAAAGTTAGCGGCGGAAGCGACAAATTCCGGCAATCGACTTATAATGGCAACAATAGTGAGTCAGCTAGACGCGATAGCCGGTAAATTTGGAGAGCTCGTGACAATTAAGTTGCGCGATAACGCGATTAAGCAGGAAGTGGAGAAGCACGGGGAGGTTCAGCGACGAATCGTGAAAGCATCTAATGATATACAGAATGCACTCGTCGCTGGTGATTGGGTTGGAAAAAGTCTGGCATGGGGAAAGTATTTTGGGGAAGTCGTTAGCAAGGTTCGAGTGTAATTATAATTGCTTTCGTTGTTGCATTATGTAGCTCCCTTTCGGGTTGGGAAGAGATGGGTAGATAGATTACCCTGATCTTGCCTTGCTAAGGAATCGATGTAGTTCTCCAAGATCTCAGGGAAAAGATATTCTTTAACCAATTCAGAATTCAGATTATCCAATTCAAATAACTCTAAAAATGTCATTTTCTCGTGCTGGTTTTAATACTGTTCGCGCTGTTCACGTACAATGGGCCGTTAGGTCCGTGGGCTTTTCAGCTGCTCGATTTGGAACCAAGGCTGCCAGAGCAAGTCGTAATGCATATGGGAGTACGGAGACGAAATTTAATTGCGTACAAAGATTAGGAAAGTTACAATCAAACTGGAAGTTAGGAGGAGTGCGATTCAAATCCGAGTCTGCGAATACTTCGGCAAAGTTATACGTTTATGAAGATGTGAGTACAGATTGGAATTGCATAAAAACATCTGTATTAACCAGCGACCGATACCAGATTAAGAAGCTGACAGAAAACCCAACGGAAGATATTATACTAGTTGATGTGCGCGAACCGGCGGAACTGGAGCAAGAAGGTTTTATCCCGACCGCAATCAACATCCCGTATAAATCGCACCCGGAAGCGATGACGTTATCGCCAGATGAGTTTGAGGAGACATTTGGATTCGTCAAGCCTAGCCCAGATAAAGAGCTAGTGTTTTATTGTCTGGGCGGAATTCGATGCGAGTATGCGCAGGAGTTAGCCGGCGAAGCAGGATATCCAAAACGGGGTTCCTATCGAGGAAGTTGGGAAGACTGGGTCGCACGAGAAAATCAAAAATAATTTAGATATTGATATGAATGCAAATGAATTGAGCCGACTGGATGATTAATCAGATTTCCGCATTGGAAGCTTCTTTCTTTCTTTCGCGACATTGCGCTTCCTTCGCCGTTCAATCGCTCGGTCGATGTCTGATTTCTTCATTTCGCTGAATTGTTTAGTTAAGACCAGATTGCGTTTATCCGCTAATAGTTGTTAAGAGATGATCTATATAAATATATGCCTTTATAAAACGTAAGAACTTACATCGTTTTAAAAAATATGGCTTCTTTCCCGATTTTATTTTTTCCTTTTCCTGTTGAATATGCTCTCTGATAACCTGCCTTTCATAATCCTTCTTCCGGTCCGTTTCAAGTTTACTTTCTAGGCTCTTCCACTGCTTCAGGAGCAGTGTTTTCGTGTTTTCATCTTTTTCTTTCGTCCACTTGGCCTTAATATCCTGTAATTCCTTTGCCCGGTAGTCATTCAGGAATGAGTAATTTTTGCGAAATTCGGTCGCTGAAAATTTACCTGATAGCGCCTCGAACCGTGGATCGCGTCGAATAATCTTAGGAACGTCTTCAATTACTTGTCGGAATCGAGACACGGGCTTCTTCGACGACAGCTCTGTAGGTGCATGTTTATTGCGTTTGTGCTTGATTTCTGGAGAAGACTCGGAATCCGAAGTAGATTCAAATCTATCTTCTTCGACTCCTTGATTTTGGTTTACTTGACCCGCCGACTTTCTATGGTGCTGAATTTGATCCTTTTGAGAGAGCTGGTGCTCGCCTATTTTATGTCTGATATTCAATTTTCTTTTCTTTGGAATATTCAAAAATGCGTCGCCCTCTGGTCGAGAGCTACTCAGAATACTGCTCTTTTGTGGTTTCGCCATTTTCTAACTTATTATTCTATCCGCAAATGAAGAAAAACATTAAAAATATATCAATACATTTGAAGCACAACTCAGAAAAATCGGTCCCAAACCATGTTACGAAAACTCCCAATAAATTTCCAACTCAAGAGCCAGGCGAAATCAGACACGTCCGGCTTTATCGACAATAATTTGATCTGCGTTTTCAACAGCTGTGAAATCACTCAAATGGTCGACATTATTAAACACTACGATTGAGCCGGGACATGGTTTTCCGTATCTGTTTAGGCTGATGTTGACAACTGTAATGCTAGTGTTTGAGAACCCTTTTATCTTTGAGACAGGAATGGCGTCCGACACGGTATATTTGTATTTATTTACCAATGCAGCGACCAGTGTCGAGATAGCTCCGCCATGGGAAATAATTGCTGCTCGCTTACATTTCGACGGTGGTGTAGAAGTTGACATTTCTAAATCGACGAGTTCGGCGAGGAAAGTCGTCCAGCCACGATCGAGTCGTGCATCGAATTGATCTTGAGGCTCTAACAGATCTTGCCATGATAATCCTTTTCTCTGTATTTCCCGCGAAACTTCCGAAACTTCGCGACCCTGGTACTCTCCACAATCGCGTTCCCGGAAGTCCTGCGTAGTCCGTAGCAATCTTCCGAGCTTGATCGGATCTGTACGGACGACCTCGATGTGGTTTGCAAACGCTAGATCACGCGTCCGTATACAACGTCGCAAATCAGAACTATAGATCAAATCAAAGGAAATTTCATGCAATGTAACTTGATTACATTTCTGCGCCTGTCTCTCTCCCTCGGCGTTCAATGTAGTATCTTGATGGACATCAGCAAATTTAGTACTGATGGAGAATTCACACATGTAATGCTCACCCATTTGACCTTGCAAAATATGATTCAAGTTGGCATCTGTCTGCCCATGACGGATGAAGAATACTTGCAGCTGAACATTTCCTGCATCCGCTGACAATACGGCTTCCGATATACTAGACTCCGCTTTTGATACTCCGGAACCTGCCATTTTGTCTTGCAGGAGTCGTACGGACTTGGAAGATGGATAGTGCGGCGGATGTAGTAATTCTAAGCATAAGTTTTAAGTATACATAATCTAGATTACATGAATAGTTTACATTGTATATAACAAATCTCCGCATATAATGCATGAATCACAGTAAGATAATACTTGCTGATACAAGGATTTCTCATTTATGTCACCGTTCTGGCTTTCCTTCCGACCAACCTGATTCAACTTATTCAAATGGTCAACTTGAGCAATAACTTGATCACAAGAGCGACAATGACGCTGATGCATCTCCATTAAAGGCATTAATGTGATCGAACAAACAACCCACGTATGGCCGATCTGTCTGCATTTGGCGGTCATATTCCCACCAAGAGGACTAGCATGGTCCACTTGGACAAAGTTATTGCAAGCTATACACTGCGTCTCCCGAGTATAAGAAAACGGCTTGTCAGGTTGATTAAAATCCTTGCTTACGAACAATCCCTCATCTGTCCTGTTGATCTGACTGATTTTATCTGCAACATAGATCCCGTACCGAGACAGTTTGTCTAGTACCTCAATCGCCAAGTTCGAAGCGAAACTAGATTCTGCGAGGGTAGCTGTCCCTAAAAAACAGGCATGCTGATAAACCATTTGAACAGATTTTTCATCGAGAGCGCCAGACCAGTTCAAAGCTTGATTCAAAATTGATATAGATCGGCCCAGACATATCATTCTATAGTTTTCCGCCTTCAGCTGGATGAGTTCTTGTTGATTTTGTAATTTACTTCCAGCAGTTAGTAACCAATTATATAGAGACGCAAGAATGCGTCTCCAATAATAAATCCCAGTTGAAGATGTAAACGTGGTCATATTCACTTGCAGATCCTCGCTATCGCCCAACGAATCGATTTTAGTTCTAACCAATTCGATACTCTTCTCTATCCATTCAATTTCATCTCTCTCCCCATTCTGCGCTTTTAGCAGTGCAGAGAGCTTTGCCCTCCATAAAAACACACGTGTAGAGACCACAATCCCTTTACTATAGTCTTCCTCGTGATGCTGCCAAAAATCCTCGAACTGACAATTTCCGATAACAGCTATTCTACCCCACTGCGTAGAGATCGTCGGATAACGAGGACGATCGCCTGCAAGGTTTGTATATAGAATTATTGCATTCGAATAACTGTCTTGGCTTAAGCCGTATACATTTGTAATTACCGATGTAACGGATTCGTCTGAAGTCTGTAGAAAAGCATTTTCTCGGCTTGCTATATGTGCGTTGATTGAGTACACAGATTCGGCACAAGCAAATGTCTGGAACGAATTCAAATGATATATAAATGACTCCGTCTCTCCCAAGATTGATACTATCGTTATACGGATCTGGTCTGAAGCTGCAATCTCTGTTAATACTGAGACTACTGGAGTATACAGTCTCGTTTTAAACTGCAAACAGTTAACGAGCCCAGCTCTGTCGAACACGGAAATACATCCGCCTCGTGGCCGAACCGCGACATTGATGCGAAAATCAAGTATGGTCGTCCAAACGGATCTTGTCCATACTGTGGAGGCAGTAACAAGTAGCGTAGCTCGTTCAAACCGAATTTGATGATCTTCAGATATAAATACACGGACAGTATATAATTCACCTGCCGTAGATGATGCTACTATATCAACCGCGAACTCCAGGTCGATTTCAATCGGTGAAGATAGTTTAACAGCTAGGATCCAGTGTTTCGATAACCCCAGCTCTGTGATAAGGTGCGGGCCGATATTTGAGATATTCCAAAAGAGAATCTGTCCCGCCTCATTACCGGTGACTAAGATTGAAAATGCACGATTATTGTGAGAATCCAATTTCCCGATCTGCTTAGACCAATCGCAACCTTATCGATACATTGTGTTAATGATTCAGTAACAACAGTCTCAATTCAAAAATACACACAATGTAGCCGTAGTCGTAAAATGATGTTCTCATCGTGGACATCTATCGGATCCTCTGTGCTAGAGTCAATGTGAAGTCCAGCGATCTCTGCCAATTTCTCTGCCAAGCTCCATGTGTTCGTATACTCTACTTTCGATCTTGAGCGCGGCACAAACACAACTACGTCAAGAGTAGAAACTAGAACACCGATATACGATCTATTACTATCTGTCGACTGAAATGGAGAAAATGTCAAATCAGATATACTGAACTGCGTGGCCTCAAAACCGAGACATTGTGTCGATATCATATCATCTTGTGCGTAACCACTTTAGTTTGGATATCCCATTACCAATCTGAACTCACCTTTCATAGTACAGTTTCGCCATCGCTCTCGTCGAACTCCTTCTAACCACGAATTTCTCACTTCGTACTTTACCCTCGAATTAGAGTTTGTATTGGAATTGCCATCTTGATCCAGATCGACCCAGATCTCGCCCATCTTAATATCCAAAACTTGAATCCCAAACATGACCACCCTCCCGTGTGGCTGCGACTTGCGAACACTCAGAACCAAGTACCCATCTGGTGAACATCCCAAAGCATTATAAAATGATGCTGGTGCGTACTTAACTAACTTAATATCTTTAATCATTTCTGACGTTTTTCAACGCAAGCCACTCTGGTGATTTAATTCCATGTTTAGGCTAACTTTCCTCTCTCGTGAACTCCCAGAAAACTCCCAATTGCTTTCTCAAGTTCCCAAGCCTGGCATGATTATTAGAAGCTACTACACTGCTTGCATATATCTTCTAAATATATATCCGTATTAATTCATATGAATCCTTGCCACATTTCATAATCTACTATAACAGAAGCATATCCGTACACCTTAACTTCACTTATTTCTCATCACTTATTTCATCCTCTTTATCATCCTTAGCTCATCATCATTCTGGCCATGCGGTTTTCCGCCGCCCACATTCAAATAAATAGTTCATAAAATAAGCCGATATATCTTCAATATAAACAATACTGAAGTGTAGATATTCTTTTGTCCGTTTAACACCACAATACGATGTTGCTGGAATCCAGACTCGGGACTGGAGCGACTTGGGTCAAATCTCTGAACTTCGCCTGCTCATGGCGCAATCCATTCTAGGACATAAACAAGCTGGAAACGTTTAATCGTGTAAGCATCAAGCGGGGGATGAGAGTTCGGCAATCTGCTTAATCAGAAACTGCTTTTCATCGTTAAAAATGTCGTCGTCTAGATACAAACTCAGGTTAGTCGATAGCAAAAAGGAGCAAAAGGGGGTTCCACAACATACTTTTGCGATCACTATGAAATTCCGGTAAAAATACTAGCAATTTCTCCTGATTTTTGACAAGAATCTCCAGAACGGGTTTTGATTTATTCGGATTTGCGACAAAAACCTTGAACACCTGAAATGATTCATACTGGATGTTTTTACTTTTATCTCGGAGCATGTTCATAATCAGTTTCAAGTGCTCTGGCGAATCAATATACTGTGTCATGATCACATAGTTTGTGCGGTCTAATAAAATTTCACCCAGTAACTTGATCGATTGCCGCTTCGTCACATAGTTTGTAGAGGACAATAGAGCATTATAGTCGTGGAAAAACCGATCTGTATTTTCGGTAAAGAATTCTAGAGCAAGCTGCTTATGACGTCGGAATAAGTCCTATAAATTTAGTATAGCTATATAAATCGGCAAGTAGAATACTCACTCGAAGTGTCCAGAATGCATCACTCGCAGTTTCAAAACCAGGTAGCTGTACATAATCGAAGAACTTCCATATTAGATCGGAAGTAAGAATGATCCGAGCAAGCTGTTCATGCTTAATGCACTCTCTTAATATTTGTCCCGAATTTTGCGCAATCTCCTGCCTCTCATACCCCTTAACGAGTAGCACAATGATCTTATTGCGTGTACTGAGATACTGGACAGTCGGAAATCTAGGACCGATTTGCCGTTGAAGTAGAGCAATAAATACACTTGTAGAATCTTTGCGCAGCTCAAAGTCAAAAGCTGGCTGCGAAGCTATTAGATAATAGAGCAAATCTGATGCATATGATTCCTGAGCTAGCAAAGCAATGCTATCCGGTGAGGGCTCCGTTGTTCCATCGCCGAGAATAACCACCTTTATCTGGGCTAAAGACCGAGAGATATCATCTAGTGTCTTTCGAATTAGTTTTGTGAATAACACCAAGAAAGAATTGAAAACACACTTTCCGCTTGTCCTGACCGTATTCGAGTTTTTTGAGCGAGTCCTTGAGAGATCTAGCAAGGTCCTGAGGAGATTTCTGTTTACTTGATCGAGAGAAAAGGAAAGCCATGATAATCACTGTGCCAGAACAAGATACCGATATTAACAATTAAACCTCTGAAAGTCGGAAAAAATAGTTAATTTCTCAACAAAACCTGTGAGCAAAAGAAACAAAATGGAATGCCGTCTTAACCTCTCAAACATTCGTGTTCGAACAAATCTCTAACCTGACTGCAAGCCAGATGTACGGTCGCACTTGCACCAACAAAACAAAACACAACGACAATTCAGTACTATACTGAATCAGCCTGGAAACCTACAATGACTAAGTTGACAAAGATTTCACCAGACAAGTGACGAGCGAGACAATAATTGGAATCAGGTTAGAAAGTGGGATATATACGTTCTGCAAGAGGTTTGTTTACAATTTGGCAATGTTATGGGACCAAAAGAGCCGGCAGAAGCTGCTTATAAAGTGGCTTACTGGGGATGATAGGACCCATAATAATAAAACTCCCAAGCCAGCCATATCTACTGAGGATGGAGAGTACTCTAGAGTTTGTTTATTTTCTCATCAGCATATATTAAGTCATGATCCGTTTGATCTACGCTGACAGATATTAAGCGACTTGATGAAGCTCAAGCTATGGCTACTGGAGACTATTACTATTTGGTAAACTTATGTAATCTGACCTTCATCCAGTGCATTTCCCTGTCGACCTTTCTTGAATCTAGCTGGCAAGTAGTTAACTTCACTAGCTTATCGTAGCAACTTAAACGATAAATCTACATTTTCTGGGCTAATCCGATCTTGACCAACATTATGATTGGATAAATGAGGTGGCCCTGTCGGGACGTATGCATATTTGAGTCTAGCTCGGCAAACTATCCCAGGTGCTTTCGATTTGATTTGATTATGTTCTGGTAAATGACGGAGTTGGTATCACCGCATATATACTATTACTGTCTTTGGTATTGCGTCTGAAAAATATGTTGACAGCTCGATTTCCTGTAGTCAAAGTTACTCCGCAGTGATTAACTGCACATAATTCTGTCATGATACTGTCTATTACCCGTACGCCTATCTAAAATTAAGGAACCGACGTTGATAGCTAAATCACGGGAGCCTCATGGCGAAACCTGGATAAATTCTTGCTCCTACCGCAGAATTGAAGACAGGAAAGTTCAAGTCTAGACCTGTCAAGAACCACAACAGGTCGATGGTCCACACATCCGACCCTGGCCAAGCTCTGCTCGTCTCTTAGCTCATCCACAATAGTAATTACTCAAATTTTCTTTTCTCTAAAATTTACAAATCATCGCAAATAATAATAATAATAGTAGTAATAGTAAAAACAATATAATAAATCCTCGAACCAAAATACCCACTTCCCAGTGCGCTCCATCCAAATGAAATTTTACAAAACATAAAGCAGTATGAGGTCCTCGGCTGCATTACTGAATTTTGACTCAAAAGAGTCCTAGCCCAGCCAAGGCAAATGCACAAATAATCGAGAAAACAGCCTTAATCGAAGACTCATATGCCACTACAGACCCACCGAATGCGAGATTGGCAGTCGAGGTAGACGAGGCAGATGTAGAGGAAGATGAGTCGGAGGTGGAGGAGGAATCAAGTGCAGTAGACGAGGAATCACCAGTCTCAGTAGAGCTGTCTGTTTCGCTGGCAGACGAGAAGGTCGCCGTCAAGTCATCAGAACTGACCTGGGTAGCCCCGGTTAAGTCGCCGGTCTTTGAACCGGAAGCATGAACTGTAGCGGAAGCCGATACAGAAGAGGCACTGGGGATGGAGGACGAGATGGCGACAACCGAAGAGTCGGTGGCATTGAAGATGGTCTGAGCGAGACTCACAGTGTTGGAGTCGAGATCGAAAACAACATAAGCAGAGCGCAGAAAAGTGTCTCCAAGAATATTGGCGCCGACATCCTCGGACGACAACATGGTCAACAGGCACACCTCCTGACCATTGGTAAAGGTGAGAGTCTCACCCGTAGTGCTTGTGGCTGGGAAGAACAGCTCTGAGAAGGAAACTTTAATAGTTACACCATCGAAGACAAAATCAAGCGTGCCATTGTAGTCTCGGATAGAGCAGTAGTTAATATAGTAACCCAACTCCGAGCTATACTCAGACTGCGTGCTGGAAGCCACGTTTTCGACTACTGTCTGCGGTAAATAGATAAAGGAGGTTCCGGAGTCAAGCAGGACCGACTGATCAACAGTACCTAAAGACTGCTCGGTACCAGAGGTATCAGTAACTGCAAGACTTTGGAGAGTGACGTAAAACTCGGAAGGCTCAGACTCGCCAACATATGTGTCGATGGATAATGTCACAAGTTCACCAGAATACTTGCTAGAGTCTACACCACCAAACAATACCGATCCAGTGGAGGAATCAAGGTCGTTGAGCCAAAGAGAATAAGAAACAGAGTTAGTGAGACCTTGCTTATACAAAAGGACAGGCAAATTGTTGTATTCTTTAGAGCCGGAGCTCTGAGACACAATGGCCTCGTTGGAAGCATATCCGATACCCATGATGCCTTCAGTAGCGTTGCCTTCGGTGGCGACGCCAATAGTGAGATTTGTAACCTCGACGCCGCCGATTCCAAAAGTCTCGTAGGCATAGTCACCGCGGGCGTAGGAACTATCACCGTAGCTAATGGAGAAGGTAGTAGCAACTTGGGTATACGATGACGACTCGTCTGGCTCGAAGACGCCAGAAACACCGCAAGGGTCGTCGCTCTCCTGGCAAACCTCGTTTTCACCAGTCTGAACCCAGACGTCCGAGGAACCGGTGTCGATCTGTAACCGCAGGTTCTGAGCAGGCGTGCCTACCGTAATGTTTGCGTAGTAGAGATATATTGAGTTGTCCAACTCCTGCACGACGGTTCCGCTCGCAGAGTCGCGAGCACGCAAATGGTAACGCTGACGGAGTCGGTCGACGACAGGGTTGTAAAGACCTGGATGCTTTCTGGTCGGCTTGCGAACACGCTCGATGTCGAAACGCACGACGCCGGGGCTGTTTGGGTCGGTGGCCATTGCTGCCGCAACGCCGGCGAGAGTGGCATAGGACAGCGCAGCGAGAAACTTCATTGCAACTGCTGACAACGGATCAGGATGTTTTGCGCTTGAGAGGATTGATCACGAACCAAAACGAAGCAAGTCGAGACAAGACGGGCCAGCCTGAGCAGCAATATAACAAACAAACCAAGTGAAAAGGGGGCCGGGGATAGGATGTGAACGAGAATGCAAGTAGGATGTCGAAATGTTGATATTCAGGAACAGTACAAAACACGTTCTTGGAAGCTGTCACAAAAATGATGCACGGGTCGGTTCGAATCCCGCTATTTGAGCAGATGCGGCACGGCACGGGGCTCTTTGCACTTAAGTTTTTCTCTGGGCGGCGGCGATGAGTTCGGAGCCACGCTGTGATTCAGGCTGCTGGCAAGCGCACGCAGGTGGATGGTCAGTAACTGAGAACAGGTGCCCGATCAGATGAGCGAGAGCAGCAGTTGATCGGACGATGAAACAACAAGTAAGGTGCTTCTAAAAAGACAAACCGTGAAGAATTAGGACGCGTCTGCTGCGCTTAATAAGGGGTTGACAAAGCTGGGCGGTCAGAATTTGCCTCACAGTCGTGACCTGAGGAAGTGACGCGGCAGACGTCAGCAAGGTTAAAGCAGCAAGTAGCGGCAGCGGTAGCAGTTGCAGTCGTATTAAAGTGCAGTAGAAGCGTTAAGCGAAGCGTTAGTAGAAGCAGCAGCACTGTCACAGCTCATTCTGTCGTATGAAGGCAGTCTGGCCACGCGAACGTGCTCTGAATCTATTGAAAGCCTGCTCGGTCCTTGGATTTACTCTGTTCTCACGGCACAGAACTCCCACATAACTAAGACATTCATCGTCATAGCTCGATTGATAGAACATCCAGCAACTAAGGACAGGAACATATGAAAAATGCTGATTGTGCGGAAATGGATGGGCATGAGCGTCGTGTGGAAAAGTGCCCGAGAAATTGGCCAGAAGAACAAAGCAATAGATAGCTGGCGTAGTAGAGTAATATTTATGGATGGAAAGACTCGTCTGTCTGGCCCAGACGTGCGTACCGCCAGATGTGCATACGTAGAGGAAGAGTTGCATATCTCAGCCCAGTAGCCTGCAGCGCATACACAAGAACCCTGACGAAGTAAACTACTGGAGCTCTAGATCCTGCAGCGCAGAAAACCATTCTTAAATTCAGCCTGATACGAGCTCGCGAAGTGCAAACTTGAGCAAGAACTACTCAAGTCAAGCGGGCTGCGAATATACAAATTGGCATAGGGCTTTCAAATCTCGCGAGCCAGCGGGGCGAAAGTCAGTAGGACTCGGACACCTACTGGACTGTAAAGACTCTGAAGTCTTCAGTTTTAGAGCATGCGATCATGCTCCTTTTGATCATGCTCCTTTTGATCGTGCTCCTTTTGATCTTGGGATTACGAGGACACACATGCCAGTCGAGCAAACACTTGCATGAGACATACACGAACTGACCCTGACGATCAAAGTGTCAATCATTGCAAACAACAGCACAATCGCCAGAATCTACAGCTGCGACAGGAACATTTGAGCTCACATTCATGAGAGCCATGTTCTATATGCCGGTCATCGTCTACTTAGTAGAGGTAAGGAGCTGCTGCAAGGGGGTTAACCGAGCCAGCCAGGACCATTCGGTCGAACTGTTGAACCTGGATTGTTGAACCATCATATTTCGAATTCTAAATTCTAATACCCTTCCACTTGTTATCATTACACAATTAGCATTACACTTTTATAATAGAATATCGGGATTTAGCATTTTCATGCCATTTCATTCTGCATTACCTTATTCTATTACTACCTCGTTCAGTCTCCAGTTGCCCGGTCTGGTCAACCTGGCAACCGAGCCGGCTCAGTACTAAACACTCAATCACTGTTGGTATGCTGCCGCGGTTTAGACGGCTCAAAGGCAAGGGTGTTTTACCAAACATTAGGGTTCCCGCGATGGCTGGCTGAAGAAGGCTTGAGAGTCGGTCCCCACAGCAGCAAGAGCCCGCGATTTGGCGTCGATGGGCTCCTGAAATGCGACGGCTCTGGTTTCGTACACCCCCTTCTTTGTACGTGTTTTACTAGGATTTCTATTTCTGCTTTCTGTTCATGTCCTTTTTTTGCTCCTGTTATTTTATCCTGAACTAAAAGCTCTTTCTTGCTCAGCCGTGAAACAGATCCTGTTGTCCTGATCGTTATATCTGCTTTCGTCGTCGCGACATGTGCAGCGTTCGCGTCTGTCTCCTTCCTTCTGCCTCTGTTTACATGTTCGTCTGAGGTGGTTGTTGACTTGTTTGCTGATATAACTGTGCGAAATTTTGGAAAAAAGCGCATTTGCTCGTCTTTGATAAATGGAATCATTTCCGGGTATGTCTCTGCTTCTGATTGCTTCGTGCTACGTGTCTCCTCTTGTTGTTGTCGCATCTGTTCTAACGCGTAAACAGAATCAGGGCACATGACTGTTCCAGTTCTCACCCCAGCTCCAGCTCTAGCTCCAGCTTCTTCGTCGTTATTTCCCGTCCGTGATTCCTCTATTTCTCAGGAGCAAAATCAATTCATCTTTTCTTCTCGGCGGCGACTTCAACTCCCTTCAGAGTCCATTTCTCCTGCTCCGGCTTCTAACTTCCCTTCTACTCTCGTTCAGCATCCTTCCATCTATGATAAAATATCGCCCTCGACTCCTCCTCCCCAACTCGATGCTCACTTTCCCGATCCTACGACACCAACTAATCCAATAACACCTTCTCGAGATGTCACCACTCCGAAACATATTCTCTCATCTCACAAGTCTCCAGAATCAATCCGGACGTTCAGCTCGCCGCGCGAGAAGCTTCGTCGCGCCGCTGCTAATCACTCCGTTGACCATAAGCTCAAATCTTCTCCCGCATCTCCGTACACTTGGGCTTTTCCTAGTCCCGAGCATCGAGTAGCTCGACAGCAATTCAGCGTTCCAGTAACTGTGTCTGAATCTATTGCAGATCTTGACGCAGCTGCGGCAGCACTCCCTATTCAAAAGAGTGCAACTGGGGAAATAACAGGTATTACACCAGCCCGTCTTGTCATCTTAATCACTGCTCCAGATGCAATTGATTACGATTTTCTTTCCGACGTTTGCTTGTGCTTTCGTCAATTCATGTCTACAGCTACCTTTCTTCGACTGCTCGCTGCTCGGTTTAAGTGGGCGATCAATCGTGCTGATGACATCGGTCGCACTGTTCGACTGCGTACTTTTGTTGTTCTCCGCCACTGGATTTTAAACTACTTTCCTCACGACTTTCTACCTTCTTACTCTCTTCGAGCCGCCTTTGTATCAGTTATTCATAAATTTTCGTCATATGGAAAAGTACGTGCCTCCACTGGTGACAGACGCCTACTGGGCGAACTCAAGCGATGCTGGATCAGATTGTCATGTCTCTATTGGGATGCCACTCCCAGTCTTTATCGAGAAAATGTATTTTCTTTGACTTGTGAGGCGTGCTTTAACGAGATTATTTTCCCAGGTGGCGATCTCGGTTCACGAGATCCAACACCTAAAACTGCGCAAAAGATTTTTAAAGGTCGGCATGCAAAGTCAATAAAACGAGTGCCGGTTCTGGAAGGAGCTGGGATAATATGGACGTCAGATTCGGTTCCTGCGTCTTCACCAATTTTGCGACGGTTAAATGGACAGGAGAAAGCTGAGTCTCCTCAAAATTCAGTCCCATCTTTAAGTAGTGGATCTATTGTCTCCAGTGAGGGTCCGTCAACCCCTATTCAGTCAGAATCATTTGGTCAGCTGTGGGGTTCTATCATTCGTGGAGAAGCAGTTGTGTCTCCGCCTCGCGATGAGCAGGCTATCGTTGACTCAATTACTCCCCCTTCACCAAGTACGGCACTGCCACGAGTATCTAAAGAAGCAATTCAGCAGACGAAATATAAATCTCAGGCGGAAACCCGTGGATTGATGCGTGCGATCCGGAAAACCAAATCATTTGTTTGGGATCGTAATTCGGCGAAACCTCATTCTCTCCAGGAGCCTGTTCCTCCACTACCAAATTCAAGATCAAGCACACGAATCAGTAGTGATCGACCAGAACGAATCAAATCGTTTGACGAAGGGAATGTTCGGATAGACATCCTAGCTGCTAGTGTCATTGATAATTATAAACAAATGATTGCTCAGTCTGAACGTGACGGCTCTACTATAGATTCAAGGACTAGTATTGAATCCGAGCCTGAGACAGATTTAGATCTGGAATTGCGGTCTTCTTCAGGTTTTCAAAGTGATGGGGTTGGACTTGGTTTTCAGGATCCAGATCTCACAGGCAGACTACAAAGCTCGCCTTCACGAATTGCGCGACCACAACGAAGCGAAGACAACGACGTGGAAAGTGTCTATGGCACAGAGGTTCATTTATCGGACGGTGTACCGGAATTTAGTCCATATCTTGATACAAATGCTACGACTCCTTTGAGTTATAATGGAATCGACGAAACCGAGCGGAATTCTCCCCAAAAGATTTTGGATTTTAATAATTTAGCAAGTGAAGGTCTAGAGCACTTTCCCACATTCCCATCATCGGATTCTCCTTCAAGGTCATCAGATGCCAGTTCTACTCGTCGAATATCACAAATGTTACCAGTCGCTCGTGGCCTACGGCGGCAACTTGGTAGGAACGATTTGAAGCATCGTGAATTGTCCGGTTCTATTGGACATAGCGTTTCGAACTCATCTTCTTCCGTAGGATCAGTTCTTGGCGGTGGCGAGGTTACTGCATATAACCCGCAACTAGGTATTCACGTCAACTCATTTTATCATTCACCTGTTGGAATAGCTTCCAGTAGACGTGTGAGTTCAAGAAGTACAAAGGGACAGTTGGGTATACCAGGAATCCCTGACGACCAACTTGAAGAGATTTTTAGATTGGCTGAACTGCCGGATCAAGCTTTTGATCCGAATGTTGACCCAGTAACAGTCGCTTTAATGAAACTTGAAGGTCGCCCCGGTCCGACTAAGACCTCGACGACTAGACATTTGTTTGGATTTCGTATTGGAGCCGATGATTCATCTTCAATTGCTGATAGTAGTAGTCTTTTGCGTATGCTTCCCAGTCCTATTACTGAATCTGCTTTTGATGAATATTCCGGACATAATGTTAATGCGTCTACTCATGAGCAAAGTGATTCGATGGATAGTTTCGAGCCTGTTCAGATTGATATTGATGGGCAAACAAGGCTTGGAGATGTTTCACTGCCTGCGAATACAGATCGAGAGGAAATGAGTATTGATAATATTAGTTCCCGGCCAGCTTGCTATAGCCAGCAAAGCAGTCAGCAAAATAATAGTCGCTTGTCAAGTATAGATGGTCGTCAAAGTCGGTCTTATGAATCATCCAGTCTGGTATATAGCCATTCCGAGAGTCGATCGTTGGATTTAAGTTACTCTGAGAGCATGCCGGCGAGTACGGTTTCTCTTCGAATTCATTTACCGTTTATACTGAAATACAGGGCTTGCGATTTGGCAGAGCAATTCACTCTTATCGATCGGGACGCTCTTGCAGAAATCGACTGGAAAGAGTTGATTGATCTGCAATGGTCTCAAAATGTGGCCCCAATCCAGGATTGGCTACCGTTCATTACTTCGAGAAGTGTTCGCGGAGTTGAATTCATCATAGCCCGATTTAATCTAATGACATCTTGGGTTACTTCCGAGGTCTTACTTACTCGTGGTCTTGACGAGCGAGTGCGGACGTTAACAAAATTTATCCATATTGCTGATCATACGAGAAAACTGCAGAATTACTCTACATTTATGCAAATAACATTGGCACTAGCTTCTCCCACTTTACAACGGCTAAGCTCTACTTGGAATTCGTTGAGTCAAGAGGATAGAGAATTATTTGATAGTCTGGAGTCATTGGCGTCTCCATTGAAGAATTTCAAGAATCTCCGTCAAGAATTGGACGAAGCGGATATAGGGAGAGGGGTTGTTCCGTTTGTTGGTATGAATTTTGATTGAGATTAATGTATGCTGCTAACATTCGACAGGATTGTATTTGTCAGATCTAACATTTAATGCTCTTCGACCTTCTAGCTCTAAAAAGTCAACAAATGTCGAACCTATCAAGAAGCATTCAGATAAAGCTGGAGATACAGAGCGGAACAACCAGATCTACTCTGAAGTGAGTACGCTGATCAATCTTGACAAGTTTCTTTCGGCATCGCGCATCATTAAGAAATTACTATACTTTATAAATTCATCGTCAGCCTACGATGGGAAGATACATGCCGATACAGACTTAATTGCGCGCTGTCTATATGTGTCCTGTTTAGACGATGCTGAAATCGATGAATGTTTTAGACTTTTGGAGCATGCCTAATTTTGGTATTTAGAAATTTGAATTTACGTTTTTGGTGTACGGAGTGATTCGAAAGGAAGATGAATAATATATGAACAAATTACAAATCAGCGCAAAAAATAAGTTTGCGCAATTTTTTCTTTCCCACCCTCCAAGGAAATTTTGACGATGTACTCTCTATTGTTCTTAATATTTTTGGTGTATGAAAGAGTTCCTGAAAGCGATGTAACACCGGGTTCAATTTCCAAAGGTCTGTTAAACATCAGGGCACCACTTCGCCAGTGAGTGGATTTGCCCCAAGGTCCGGTAGTGAATCCTAAACTGCCATTACCAGGCCGATAGGACTCTGCGCGAGCAGCCTCTGGAACAGTCTCATCTCGGGAACGAGTGAAATATGTATCAAAGTAGATAACGAGTCCGTCTAGAAAGCCGTCGAATTCAGAGTTTGCGGGGGGAAGAAGGATTCTGATTGGGGATTCAAATTCTAGATCTGACACTGACACCGAATGGAGAGGCAGAACTTTGAATACGAACGGATCGCTATGGACGATCGAAGAAGGAGGAAAGCTTTCAATTACAACCTCATCAAAAATTCGCGGCTTCATTGCTGTCATTTTGAATCCGTAGACATCATTCCAGTAATTGATTTTGTCGTTCACAAATTCTGGGTCGCGTAGACCTGCAACAAGCATTCTGCATTCAGAAGGTACCATGAGACCTGTTGCACTTAGATACTTATCGCGTGCGAACAAGACAGAATCAAGCATGGCCTCGTAGAGAAGTCCGTAGCCCATCCACTCGGAAACAATGATGTCGACTTGATGAATTGGCAAATTCAGTTCTTCGATGCGCCCGCGATAACAGTGGATAACTCCATCCAGTCCGTTCTCGTATACATTTGCGATTGCCTTGTCGATAATATCAGAGTTATCGACGGCGAACACCATCTTCGCACCAGCTTTGGCAGCAAACATCGATAAAATTCCTGTACCACAGCCAACATCGAGTACAATTTTGTCTTTGAATATATCTTTGTTATCGTAAATTGCATCGCGATACGAGTCAGTTCTAATACTATCTTTCAGCATGACCTCATGGATCTCATTGTAGGCGTATGAATCGAAATAGTGCTGATCATCATGCTTGGTTGACTTCTTCTCAGCTTTTCGATGTCGACGTCTTTGCGGTCGACGATCGTCATCGGGAGAATCGCCATCTGAAGAGCTCGATGAATAACTAGAATCCGATTTCTGTTCCTGACGACGCATCATTGTGGTCACCATATCTTTGTATTCGTCAAACTGTAATTGTAGTTTGTCGAATTTTGATTGCAGATCGTCTTTGCCTTTGGTCGGTAAGAAATCTGAAGAAGTCCTAGGCTGCTCTTCGCCTTTACCATTTCCGTCAACCTCGTTGTCATCTATACCAAATAAGAGTGCATCGTCCTGTAAAACCGGCTTCATATAATTCTCGTCTTGAAGAAATCCTGTAGCAGACCCTAGATCAATAGACATGCCAGACCGGACTTGCGAGCGAACGTAATTAATCAGCTTGACTTTCCCAAAAAAATCAAGATTAAGATGTGCGGTCACATCATAGAAATCAAAATCATGCTGCTCGATACAATGTTTCCAGACCTGGCTCGCATCTTCAAAAGTTTGCTTGCAAAACAGACAAACCGGTCGAGTCTCGTCGTCGTCGGTCAGATCAGAAGTCGGTTCGAGTTCATTGTCATTTAAGAGATCCTCAAAAACCTCAACCTCAGAATCGTAGTCTGGTTCAGCTGATCTAGAACTACTTGAGGCCATTATTATTATTTATTTCACTATTTCCGTGAATTCTAGTATACTCAACAGAGCCAATAGTCTAAGCCAGAATCAAATTTTTCTTTTTTTATTGTCCCAACTTTGGTAAAGTTTATAGACGCCCCTGAACTTTACGTCTGACAGCGTCTTCGGGCCGTCCTAGAACCGGCTCAGTTTTGATATCTCAGACTTCCTGAGTTCTACAGTGCAGTGGTGCTCAACCTCGACATATTTCATATCCTGTAGAATATCGGTACGATGCGACAATATTCGCTGCCAATGACCCTTCATCCAGGCAGTACTGATATTGGAAGTCAACGTGGTCCCGCAAGATCAACTTCGGTTGCCTTCCCCGCGAGCACTTCTCGTACTCTTGTTCCTTCTCAACGGCCGACAAGAGTAACTTCACATAATGAGAAGCAGCATCTGCCTTTAAACAATGTAATCTCATATACGGGTATGCCTCCGCTTCCAAGCCATGCACTCCCGGAGCTACCTCCAAAGATCAGACCTACTACGTCAGTACCCCCTCGATCTGGAGCGGTCACGCAGGATTATGAGAGTTGGATATTACCACAGCAGCAGCAGGAGCAACAGCAACGTATGTTTAAAGATTTGGCACGCCAATTACACGTTTATGCTGTTTTTTTCCGTGTTTTGGTCTGTCTTTGGTCGTTCACGGCTAGTTTTTTGCTTGGACTGTGTGTTTCAGGGTACGTTAAACCGCCGAGAATTTAACACTCATTCTTATGGCTGTTCTCTCAATATCTAACTACATCAGTCTTCTCTTAGGTCCTTTCTTTTCCCAGTATCTAACACCTCTGAGTCCCTTTAAACCATGGCTTCAATTGATTCTTCTACTAGGAACCAATAGTCCTATTCCTGGTCCCGAGTCTGAGCAGCATCCCATGATTCCCAACTCTCACTGACCTGTTTTCATTGATTATACTGTATAAATAATACTTTCTCATTATTGTTATAATAATACATTAACTTCTAATATACTTTCAAGCCATTGGAGGTGGCAAATATGCAAACGTCAAATACGAGGTATGCGTTTTCAACTCGGTCTCTACCCTAGATACTTTTCTCCACTCAAATCCTTCTTGACCTTCATGAATTCTCTGTCCTTTGCCCCAGGGATTATAATCCGCAGCCAAAAAGGGGCGATTATCAGATTCTTCAGCAGAGGCAGCTCGCTTTGTACCTGCTATCTGAGAATCGGATTCGCTGTCGATTTGATCAAGCTGTGCTTCCGTATTTCTCCGCGCATTTCTTTTCTCTAATCCCTCCTTGCGCTTCCGCGTGACATCCCGAATCCGTTCAATGGCGTCTTCTGCTTTGCGAACCATATCTTTGCGGGCTTCCCACCGTTTGCAAGAAACTTCAACCATTTCTATATCAAGCCAGCCTTCACTTTGCAATGATTCGATAGTTTTCTGAACTTGTTCCATGCACGGAGAAAAGCAACATATCCTTGTGAGCTTCTTCTTTGTTAATACTGACTTGAGATGGGGAATCGCTGTCCACGGTGAAGGTAAATCCAGAAAGACAGCCGATGCATCAAGATTTTGACCTGCAGAATGTGTAAACCCATCTTTACAAACATCGCCATGAGAGCATCTGACAATGTCAGAAAGTCCGTGGTTCTGTATGTCTTCCTTCGCTAGTTCATATCTCGGCTGGTGAAATTCAAACGTCCATACTCGACCTTGCTTACCAACCGTTCGAGCCAGCGCATGCGTAAAACTTGCGCTTCCAGTACCGGCTTCAATCACCTTCGAACCTGGCCGAATACGTAGTCGTTGGATAATGTATGCTGCATCCGGAGTATACACAATCTGAGTTCTATGCGGGAGAGAAAGGCTCCACAGTTCCGGAGTAGGATGCAAAAGATGAATGAACCCAGCTTTTGTCGCAGATGAGGAAGCTAGCTGCATACCAAACGAAGATCCAATCATACTATTATGCTGAAACGAACCAAATCTGGTATGCATAGCTTGGCCGTGGCTTGGACAGATAGGCTTGACATTGTCTCTAGTGATCCACGCAAGAACAAGTCCGTTCTCAGGTATTATGGTCTGAAAATCAATAAAAGACGATGGCGTTTGTTCATCTGCCTCATCTACTAATTTTGGATCTTTTGCAGCAAGATCCATAGCATTTAACTCTTCGATTTCGCTCATTTTACTTCGTACTGTATTTTTTCGTTGATTGAAATTTTCTATTGGGACAAATTGACGATAGACTCTCGAGTCGGTGGTAATCAGATCAAGTAGTGGTTGTTGTATGTTCTCTTCATACAAATTCCGATTATTTTAGACTATCAGATATTCTAGACATATAAGTTGTATACGATATGTATGAAAAACAGATAATGAAAGAATAATAGACCTTCGCTGAACTCTAATTACATAATCAATCTCTTTGGGTACGGGCTAGTTCATGTCCTGAATAATGGTGATTCGCGTTTGCGACTAAAATGAACTGAGAAAATATAGTCGCTCAAGCTAGATAAGGAATGTCATTGCCGTCATTTTTATCAGAAATTCGACGCAATCTAAATGATCCGATTTCGATTTCGATTTTATTTTCTTTGGATTTGACGTCGAGGGATCTGGCATCTCTCCAGAATGATTTAGTTGATGTAAGTAGGAGCCTAATTCAAGGATTGTTTCGACTAAGATGAATAGAAAGGATATGATATTGAGAGTTTAGTCGAGCAACAAAATTATTTCGATGGCGATTGGTATGGGTTTACTGAATTTGTAAAGACCTATCTGAGATTTGTCAAAGAGGTCGATCCGTATGACCTTTCTGAATCATATCATTTATTCGAGAGGGTACTTAATGATCTTCAAGTTGCATATAGTAACAGTCGTGCACATTTGTTGTCAGAAGCCGTGCGGAAAATCGCGCCGTCAGTCACAGCTATTTCTATTGATCTAGACTTGAATGATCGTCCGGATGGCAGTAAAATGGACCGTACACTTGATGTCTCTAAGATCTTACTGAAAATGTTTAACTCGATCCGGGCTGAGAGGTCTACACCAATGAGCAGCACTCCCTCAAAAAAAATAATCATTCTTTTCATTGCGGTGCTATTATGCAAATGTTATTTCAAAGTCAATCAACCTATGGCATGTGCGAATGTGTTTTCAAACATACACACCGCTCACATCAAATTCTCAGATTATCCCCGTGCGCAGCGAGTTACATTTAGGTACTATCTAGGCCGATTTTATTTCCTACGGCAGAGTCTCACTCGTGCTCGGTTCCATCTCCAGTGGGCATTTGACAACTGTCATGCACTTGCGACGTCGAATCTGCGAGCAATCTTGACATATTTGATTCCTACAAATTTATTATTAGGTGTAGGAACAACGATGATGTTGTATTCTATCGCTGGACCCACCTTGGAAGCTATTTTTCGACCTCTGGATAAAGCTTTGCGGACCGGGGATCTGTTTAAGTACAACTCTCAGCTAGTACAATATTTTGAGTGGTTCAAAAGAAGAAAAATGTATGTTTTGTTGAAGTCCAAAGGGGAAATCCTAGTTTTCCGGAATCTCCTCCGAACAGTACATAGAGTCACGTCGCAGATCGTGGACACTCAGATGAAGTTAACAGGTTCAAAAGGACATCCAACTGATGTTACATACGAAAACATGCTGCTCGGAATTGCGTTATCGACCCGTACTTTGGGAAATATGGTTCATTCAGATATTGCCACGGATCATCCAGCAGTGATGCCATACGTGTCTGGGGAGCTAGCATGGGATTACGACGACGTAGAAAATGTATGTATAAGTTTATGCAACCAGGGATTTATGATGGGAAACATTTTCACTCGCAGTAAACTTGTTAGGCTTCGCAAAGCCGGAGGTTTCAGAAGCATGAAAGAGATTCGGGAATTGCATGAAAGTGCAGCAAAATCTGGTTATGCAGAAGAGGCGTGGATGAATACCTAATCAGTAGCCGATTGAGAATAAAAATGTACATTAGAATTATTTAGGAAATCTACAGCATCAAACAAATTGGCCAACAAGGCGACAAACATATATAAAAAAAATCTACTAGGCTAAAAGAATGAGTTAAAGAATTTGTGCGCTAATTCAACACCAACAAATGTTGCTGCATTGGCAGGAAAAGAACGCATGAGAGCAGGACCGATACCAGGGAAAAAGGCCTTCAGTCCACCTTGCGCATAGATCGAACGCGATACCTTTGTAATTGTTGACGGCGTTTCGGACGTCTGGAGTTTGGACTTGATCGTGTCCACAGGAAAGACAACAGTCCACATGGCAACACCAGACATTCCTCCAGCAAACGAGATCGCACCTAACGACATGGCCTGACCCTCTGGTGTCAACGACTCCTTCAAATATTCATACACTGCAAAATAGATAGCGGAGCCAGGACCATCTCGTGCTACTGTGGCTACCGATCCGCGGAACAAAGACCGCACACCGCCTTCACGGTAAAGTTTCTTGACAACGTCAAAAGGCCCTGAATACTTCGTCTCACCAGACTGTCCTTCCACCTGAAGGAGTACTTTGATACGCTCAAAAGGTGCAGCAACCAAAGTCATAGGGATTGCAGAGAAAAATCCAGCGGCGGAAATTTGCGAGATCGACAGATTGCCAGAAGGACCAACAGGCGACATGGAAGATACGATCCGTTTTCCAAGATCGTAACCCCAAAATGAAATTGCAAACATAGGAGTCACTCCGAGTAGAGGTGGCGTTACTCCTCTGTATACACCCTAGGCATGTGTGTTTAGCTCTTGAAGCAATTTCTCGAAGATCTACCTGAACTTACCAAAGGTCCATCTCTTGCTACAGTTTTCCGTAAAACATCTAGTGTTCCAGAGTACGTTCCCTTCGGAGCTGTCTGAAGTCTGACCTTAAGTAGATCAAATGGATGCCCTGTTCACGCTGTCAGCTTGCTTACATTCCGCTTGATCGAGATTTCGATTATCTTTCTTCGCCTTGTTCTCCATCTTCCACTTACCAACAAGCACCGCGCAGATCCCTCCCACGCCGCCTGCGGCGAATGACTTGATTTGGCCGACGATAGCAGACTCTGCGACGGTATCTGAAATTTCTGGCCCGTCAGACATGATAATTCAGTAGTCAGATAATGTGCGCAAGTGATAAATCAGAGCTAAAGTAGGAGGCCTGTGGAAAATGGCCAAACGGATGGGCTTTTATATCGCTGCTCTTGGTTCTTTCCCTGACCGGGCAGGCGGAGGCGCGCCGCAGACTCTCGACAGTCATGGCACATGCGATATAACGGTACGCAGTCACGGAAGCGCACCAAGCATAGACTCCTACGGAACAGGAATTTTTCTACTCCGTCTATTTCAAATTTGATTTCTTTCTCTAATCTTCGCGCTATATCTATCCGCGATTTCACTGCTCTATCTTCGTTACCAAGTCTCAAGTTTCTCCATAGCTTACGAGGTATCACATGATGTTATCACGTGATCCCCCTGAAAATCAGCCTCGGTAATATTAGAGAATCTAGCTCTGATTTTATTATGTTTAGCCCCGCCTTTACTAATTTATTGGAATCCTTTCTAAGGGACGGAATGAGTTACCAGGAGTACTTCTCTGGGTCTACGGAGTCACGCGACGATCAGCTGGCTGATAATTCCGGTGCTGTGGATCGTAATAGTCCTGGTTCGCGTCGACAGTCAAATCAGAACCGTTTTTCAAGACAGCGGCAGTACTCGAGAGGACCCCGCAGAGGAGGCCAATTCCGAGCCCAAAGTGGGTATCGGACCGGACAGAGAGGACGATACCAGATCAACAATTCCGACGGAGGCTTTAGACAGGTGAGCCGAATATTTATTGAATAGAGATTCGTATGAGTTCTAATATCCACTTACTAGCATAGTAGCGACGACCTTGCCTTTGACATCAATGACGCTCTTTCGAACCCTTGGTTTGAGCTGGAAGAAGCGCTAAATCTTCCTCATATACAGCCAAAAACGATTTCATATGAAATTCCGCTGGTTCCTCAGGCTGTTATTGCAGGTAGATCCGATCAGAGGAGCGACGCTTCAGAGGTCGTGAGCAATAATGACGAAATCCTGATCGACATTCCTGACATATAAAATCGATCAGTCGTCAAGAACTAATATTAATGTACAATGAATATTTATTATGCCAAAAATCATGTTTCCTTCTTAACCAAACGCCTATTAAAAATGCAATACAAAAACCCTCGATATAAAATGAACTCCTCGATTAGTCCTCAGGCTCAATGATCTCCGGAATGAGTTCTCGAGCCTCCGCATATTCTTTCGCATATTTCACGGAGGCCTTTTTCTTCAGCCTATCTACATGTCTCTGCACCCATTTCAGATCCTTCTGTACTTCTCTGACCGTTCTCAGACCCTCTATAAATGCAGCCCTTGTTTGCTTCAGCTTCAGCTTAGACTCTTCTTGAGCCTCCTGCAGCTCCCGTACAGTTGAATTAAGCAATCCTGAAGTTTGGGCTTGGATAACAACGGCCTTATCCAAAAGTACTGCATCAAATGCCTGCAAAATACGATCAGATATGTAATCCAAAGAATTAAAATCTTCTTCTTCTCCTTCCTGTACAGCACCGGTCTCATCATCAGATTCGTCATCATCAGATCCAGCATATGAAGACGTGGACGTTGCATCTGAGAAATAACTACCACTCCGTTCAATTTCGTCAGTGGAAATTGGCGTGCCCCCGTTCCTAGAAACGCCCATCCCAGGAGTTACGACCATACTTCCTGTCCTGCTCATGTTTCCGCCGCTGCTGAATGACACAACTGAAGCCGTGTCCGCTAAATATTCCGCTATACTGCCTCCTGACGATCCCGTACCAATTTCGCTATTTTCGCCCATTCTTGGCTGATTTACAAACGGCGAATTGGCCGAAAATGAATAGGCCTGTTGATATATGTCCACAGGCACTATTGGAAAAGAGAGCGCTCGTGACCTCTGCCGAACTCGAATCGCAGGAAGAATAGACAAGACAGACATCTTGTTCGACCTATCGGAAGTCGAAGTTATCACCATCGCTCACTTGATCCACTAGCGCCAACAAAGATTCGACTTGCTACGATCGCTCACTCATCAGATTTCTTATGGAACGTCAACCTTGCAAGATCGCGCCAATATAGCATATTGATCATGTGATTCAATCGTTGACTCGAAGTCATATTTGGTACATTAGTCAGTAACTCTGGGCCTGACTTACTGCTGAGACAGAAAATATCAGAGTTTGACTAACTTTAAGACATCGACGATTCTGGCAAATAATTAGTCACTTGGATTTTTTTGTTGAGGTTTTTGCTGTGTTTCTTAGAGCAATTGAATAAAGAAACCGACTAGTTGTTGATTTATATAATATTTGGCAGCTTAACACCTTGTTTATAGTCTTCGTACGTTATCTACAGCTCCTGTTTCGGTCACGCACTTGATTATGGATTTTCCGAAGGAAGAAGAGCATATTCTTAAGCTTTGGAAGGAGTGGGACGCATTTCAAACAAGTTTGAAGCTTTCTGAAGGCAGAAAACCTTTCTCCTTCTACGATGGTCCGCCATTTGCAACTGGTAAGTATTTAGGGTAATCCATAACGTGCCACCGCCGAAACTACTCTAACAAAATTCCAGGTACTCCTCATTATGGCCACATTTTGGCCTCTACAATTAAGGACATTGTTCCTAGATATGCTCATATGACCGGTCATTATGTTGAGCGGCGATTTGGCTGGGACACTCATGGTCTGCCTGTTGAGCATGAAATTGACAAGCGTCTTGGAATCACGGGAAAGGAAGATGTCATGAAGATGGGTATCGCCAAGTACAACGAGGAATGTCGGTCTATTGTTATGCGGTACGCTTCCGAATGGAGAAATACTATAGATCGTCTTGGTAGATGGATTGATTTTGATAATGACTACAAAACGCTCAACCTTTCTTTCATGGAGTCAGTTTGGTGGGTCTTTGGTCAACTGTATGACAAGGATGCCGTCTATCGAGGCTTCAGAGTCATGCCTTATTCGACTGCATGTACCACACCTCTCTCAAATTTTGAAGCTCAGCAGAACTATAAGGATGTTTTGGATCCTGCTGTAGTTATTGCCTTTTACCTTAAGAATGATCCACAGACAGCTCTTTTGGCTTGGACAACTACGCCATGGACTTTGCCGTCGAATTTGGCAGTTGCTGCTCACCCCGAGTTCGAGTATATCAAGATCCACGACGAGACCTCGGGTAAAAACTATATTCTTCTTGAATCGTTGCTGACTACTTTATACAAGAATCCGAAGAAGGCGAAATATACTGTTCTTGAGAAGTTGAAAGGAAGCGACATGAAAGGATGGGAATACGAGCCTTTGTTTGATTACTTTTACGACGAGTTTAAAGATGTTGCATTTAGAGTTGTTAATGCTACCTACGTTACCGCAGATTCAGGTACTGGCCTCGTTCATCAGGCTCCTGCTTTTGGAGAGGACGATTTCAACGTCGCTACTGACAACGGCATCATATCTGATCGTCGGCCTCCACCTAATCCTGTTGATGATAGCGGGCTCTTCACCGACAAAATCACTGATTTTGCTGGATTGCACGTCAAGGCTGCTGATCGAAAAATCATCAAATATTTAAAAGACAAGGGTCTTCTCGTTGTAGACGGGCAAATTAATCATTCATATCCCTTCTGCTGGCGATCGGATACTCCACTTATCTATCGTGCAGTTCCTGCATGGTTCGTTCGTATCCGTGAAATAATTCCTGATATGCTAGACAATATTGCTAAAACTCGATGGGTTCCGAGCGTGATTAAGGAAAAGCGATTTGCAAACTGGATTGCTAATGCTCGCGATTGGAACATTTCCCGAAACCGATACTGGGGTACTCCTATTCCTCTGTGGGTTTCTGATGATTATGAGGAGATTGTGGCCATATCTTCAGTTAAACAGCTTGAGGAGCTTTCAGGATGTGGTCCTCTTACTGATCTGCATCGCGACAAAATTGATCATATCACTATTCCTTCTAAGATGGGAAAGGGCGTGCTACATCGAGTTGAAGAGGTTTTTGACTGTTGGTTTGAGTCGGGAAGTATGCCTTATGCCAGTGGCCATTATCCATTTGAAAATACCGAAAAATTCAAGGCAGCATATCCTGCCGATTTCATCTCGGAGGGTCTTGATCAGACTCGTGGCTGGTTCTATACTCTTGTAGTTCTTGGCACGCATTTGTTCAACACATCTCCGTTTAAAAACTGTATTGTTTCTGGCATTGTTTTAGCTTCCGATGGAAAGAAGATGTCAAAGCGTTTGAAGAATTATCCTGATCCAGGTATTATTCTGAACAAGTACGGAGCAGACTCGCTTCGACTGTATTTGATCAATTCACCTGTACTGCGAGCTGAGCCTCTTAGATTTAAGGAGGAAGGTGTTCGAGAAGTTGTCTCAAAAGTTCTCTTGCCATGGTGGAACTCTTACAAATTTTGGGAAGGTCAGTTGGCTTTGTACAAGAAGACTGAGGGAAAAGAATTTTTGTATGATCCGAATCTTAAAAGCGACAATATTATGGATAAATGGATTTTAGCTTCACTCCAGACGCTTATCCAGTTTGTTCATCAGGAAATGGGAGAATACCGACTCTACACTGTTGTTCCTCGTCTATTGAAACTCATCGATGATATGACGAACTGGTATATTCGATTCAATCGGAGACGTTTGAAAGGAGAGAGTGGTGCGGAGGATACTGTTGTGGCCTTGAATACCTTATTTGAAGTACTCTTGACACTAGATCTGACAATGGCACCTTTCACACCGTTTTTGACTGACAATATTTTTCAGCGTCTCAGACCGTACATTCCTAAGAATCTTTTGCCCGAAGATGCAAGATCTGTTCACTTTCTTCCATTCCCCGAAGCTCGTGCTGATCTTGTGGATGATTCAACTGAACGAGCTGTTGGCCGGATGCAAAAAGTTATTGAGCTTACACGAACTCTTCGGGAAAAGAAGACCATTGGATTGAAGATTCCTCTAAAAACCCTTGTTGTTATGCATCCTGATAAGCAATATCTTGAGGATGTTGCAGGACTCAAACAATACATCATCGAAGAACTGAATATCCAAGACTTGATTCTTACCTCGGACGAGGAAAAATACGGAGTCGTTTATCAATGCCAGGCGGATTGGCCCACGTTAGGTAAAAAGCTCAAGAAGGATATTGTAAAGGTGAAATCTGCACTTCCTCAACTATCGTCGGACGAAGTGAAGGCATATGTTGATAGTGGCAAGATCAATGTCAACGGAATTGACCTTGTTGCTGGGGATCTTCAGGTGATCCGCGGTCTCAGCGCCAACTCCATGTCTTCCGGTCATGAAACTAATACCGATAACGATGTACTTATTATTCTCGATATGACCATTTATCCCGAGCTCCGAACCGAGGGACTCGCGCGTGAGATTATCAACCGTGTACAGCGTCTTCGAAAGAAAGTCGGTCTCAATGCAACGGATGATATTCGTGTGCAGTACAATCTTTTGGAAGACGGAGGCGTGGGTCTTGATAAAGTTTTCGTTGAACATGAGACTTTTCTTGCTAAGGCGCTTCGCCGGCCGATGGAGAAGTTCACTGCTGATGAAGCTGTCCAGGGAGAGGTTGTCCTTGCTGATGAAAAACAGAGTGTGCAGGAAGCAAAGTTCATGCTGCGATTGCTGAAATTATAAAAGTATATGTTTAGAAGGAAGATTGAATAATTTTATAATTTTTTGTATTTATGTTAGTTTCTATTGATAAAGTATAAGACTAATATTTTCTACAATATTGGACAAGGTAGTAGTAGTGAACCAACGGTCTAAATGAAGTCCAAGATCAAGCCGCCGTACCAGCAACGAGCTTTCCATTAATCCAAACTTTCGCTACATTCCGATCGTCACCATTGAAAACCCACTTTGCGACGATATCGTCAAGCTTCGGTCTTTCCCAGGAGAAAATGTCGACCGGTGAGTTTGGAGAGTCAAGAGTGATCAATTGGGCATCCCATTTCTTACCTGGAACAAAATTTCCTAGTTTATGTGCCAAACCGCATACACCGGCTCCCCCGAGCGTTGCAAGATATAAAACTTCTTCGATGGTCAGTTTGTGCGATTCATCGCCCTTCATGGCGAGGTGCCGTGAAACGAGAAGTGCCTGTCGAGCAGTGAAGAGAATACTTGGGGAGAACCCACCGGAAACATCTGTGCCGAGACCAACTTTGATACCTGCTTCAAGCAGCCACTTGACTCGTGTTTCACCAGAGGTTAAAGATGAATTACTAGAAGGGCAATGAGAAACTCCGCAACCTCTCTTGGCAATTAGTATGCGCTCATCGTCAGATAAATGAACTGCATGTGCAAGAATTGTTCGATCATGCAACAGCTTGGCTTGATCATAAACACCAGCATAAGTATCGGCGTAGGGATGTAGCTCGATTGTTGATTTCACTTCGAGCTTATTTTCAGATATGTGGGTTTGTACAGGCAATTTTTCGTCTTCAGAAATCTGACCAAGCCAAGAAAGCAGTTCTTTAGTGCAGGAGATTGCAAATCTAGGTGTAATGATGGGCGACACGATTTCGTATTGGGGGTCTATGCTCCTGATATGCTGAATTACCTGGTTGGTGGCATGCTGGGCATCTTCTAAGCTTTTGTCGCAGTAGTATTCTGGAGAGTTGTCGTTCATGCAACAACGGCCAATGAAGGCTCGTTGTCCTGCTTCCAGAGCCAGATCAGCCAGGAGATTTGTGCCTGCTACATGGACAGTAGCGTAATATGCAGCAGTAGTAGTTCCGTTGGCTAATGTGCGCGCAATCACTTTCGAATACACATCTTTTGCGGTGCTCAAGTCCGCAAACGATGCTTCGAGAGGGAAGGTATAAGTGTTGAGCCAGTCGAGCAAAGTTGTCTTGCCGAACAAGCCGACATTGGGATATTGCGATGCATGTATATGAGTATCGAAAAAGCCTGGAAAATAAAACGAAGCGGATCCTGGTCGCGGAGAATCGACTGAAAATGTCGACTCAGACCATCCATGTTTTTCAGCTGCTTCGATTGGATTCTTGGTTTCTTTGTCCACCCAGGAAATGGTTCCTTCTTCATCAACACCGATTGCGGCATCGTTCAGAATTTCAAGATCTGTCTGGCCCAGCGAGTGAACAAAAGTTCCCGCGTATACTGTACGTGACATTTTTGGAGCGTTTTTTTGTTTTGAAGTAGTCTGTAGGCTTACTCGTAGAGTGACTAGTGGCAGCTGGACGATATCACTTGGAGATAGAGTAGTTGAACGAACAACAGTCTGGATGTATAATGACTGGATTTGTCGCTCAAGTTATATCTCGGACCAGACACTTCATATGCCTGGTGCTACTCGAGCGGTCTTATCTACTTCCGCCTTTACAGCAAAAATCCTCGTTTATCCAATCTGCTCGTCTTCCGAACATCCTCAAATCAACGGTCGAACCCGTTCCCGGTGCGAACTTCCCTACGGAACTTTGCAGCTCCAATGCTCCCTATCGAACGCAGATCTCCGCACACCTCATGGTCATGTAAGCATGTGGTCTTTGTAATGTGAGCACAGATATATGTGTTTAGTGCCGTAAGAGAGTTTGCTGATGTAAGCATTCTGGATCACATGCTCGTGCGCGACATTGGCTGTGCGGTTTGTGCTGTTGGGCGCCGGCTTGACCTTTCGTGCTTCGCTTCGACCTGCGTGGGAAACCGGTCCAAACAACGGCCCCAGGAACATTCTCTCAGCGAACAGTTGCGGTCCTTGACGCGTGAAAAAACAGGACGATTTGGGCTGCTTCCCTGTATACGTCGTGTTAGTACGCTCGTTTTGTTGCAGTTCGTCTGCTGCTCAGATTAGGTGTGCTAACGCATTCCATTGTTTTCGACTGCTGCGCCTTCTCCTTGTTGCTGTTGTTATTGTCGCGGTTTGTTAGGGGTTTTGAATAATCTAAACTTGGTTCTTGTGAGAGAGCCTCAATAGAACGCAACACAACAGAACACAAGATTTACACCTCAATTAGAGAGCTATGGATCTGAGAATGAACTCAAAGACTGTCGTTCCGTTGACTGATTCTAGTCAGATCGAAGCTGCCTTGGTTCGACATTATGATGCCTTTGCAACTTTCGTAAACTATTCCGAAACGGCAGACAAGTCGGCGCCCTCTGCACGCCAGGCAAAGTCGCGCGAACGCCTGCGTCGCATGCCCCGCGAACACTTTGTCGAACTTTCTGCAGACGTTTACGACGAGCTTTTGAGAAGACTTCAAAATGAACGCCAGCCCGGCTCGGCCCCAAATAGACTTCTTCCTTCAGCTGATTTCTACTCTAAGCGCAATCAAACGCGTGAACATCTAGGCGATCTCCAGCCTACACGCTTCAAAGATCTTGTCGTCGATATCTTGCACGAAGTGATACAACGGATTCCTTCTCTATCTCAGCAGCAAACTCGCCAGCAAATTCAGAGGCCGCCAGAACCGGTAGCTCTACGAAGCGCTCCTCCTCCTCCCTCTGCGTTGGGCCAGCCCTCGGCCGCTAACCCGTCCAGTTCCTACATGAACGGACAAAATCAATACATGGCATCTCCTACAATTGCGACCAGTGATACTTCAATACGGCCTAATCTGGAAATCCAGTCCAGTACATTTTCGCCCACTCCTATTTCGGCAGTTTCTCCCTCCGGTCCCAGCAGTAGACCGGTTCCACGCACGCAGACTACTACTGTGATTGCTGACAAGGCCATGGTTATTGAACAAAGTGAAGACGATGATGACGACGATGATGAGGCCGATGACTCTCCGACAGAACATTCAATTGCGCCGCTCACTCCGCAAGGCTCCTCTCCGCTTGTTATACCTGGTAAAACATCGCAATCGCCTACGCAGACACGATTTGGATCTGCACCAACATCTGTACCTGGAGCATGGGGTCCCATCGCCACTCGTGATCCTCCTCAATCTCCATTCGTAACAAAGAAAGTGATGACTGATTCTGTTGATGATATTGCATACGCGAAAGCTCCACTACGACAACAGCAGAATGGAGTGTCTATGCCTAACCAAGCATATGCCAATGGCAGCATTCCGTCTTCTCAGATTTCGTCAAGTATGGATCGGTCCGACTCGTCTCCTGCTCCAAGTTTGAAACATTCCGGAGAAACTTCTCTTCCGCGGTCAAGGCA
The DNA here is from genome assembly GCF_038497815.1 of [Lipomyces] oligophaga. Lineage (NCBI taxonomy): Eukaryota > Fungi > Ascomycota > Lipomycetes > Lipomycetales > Lipomycetaceae > Lipomyces > [Lipomyces] oligophaga. The sequence continues at coordinate 182,427 of NW_027117785.1, read as the reverse complement.
ATCTTCAGCATCATCGACTACCACTCTTAGCGGCAAAATTGCTGGTTTGATTGTTACTAAATCACTGCACAATACTGTGCAGACTAATCCTGAACAATCCTTTGTTGGTTCGCCGAATATCGAAGTAGATTCCTTAAATGCTAAGATAATAGAGCTGGAAAATAAGCTTATGCTTCTCACGACTTCGAATTCTTCCAAAGATGAACAGATTAGATCACTAGAATCGAATCTTGCAGCTCAAAATCAGAATGAAGTGCTTCAAGAAGATCTTTTTCGGGCGGAAGCGGCCAATAAGAAAATGTCTCTTGAAATTCAGATGCTGGAGCAAGCGCTAAATGAATCTCGCAAAAATGGTGTTTCTGCAGCAGCAAGAGCATTGGAAGGTGGAAATGACGGGAATGAAGTACTGAGAAATGAAAACCTAGCTCTGAAGAATGAGCTCGATAACTGCCAAAGAGTATATTATGAATAACTAATTGTAGGAAGATGTACATACTAACTTTCCTATAGAGCATGAATCAAGCCCGAGCTGAGTCACAAAAGCTGATTTCAGATTTGCAAGTGCAAGCATTTGAGGAGCAGGCCAGTAGAGACCGAACTGAGCAGTTTTTGCGGCAGATTAAGAAACTTGAATCTGACAATAGTAACTTAAAGCAGGAGGTGAGAAACAACGTAGTGCTATTCCGGAATCAATTAGAACTAACTGCATGTAGATTGCTGGGTCTCAATCTATTTTGAACAAGTCGATTCCTCTACGATCGCAGAACAATTCTGATAAAGCGATTATCTCAAGTTCTGGGCTAATTTCGATGCTTACTTATAAGAGGTTTCAAATCGGAGTGGATGATGTTCTCCGGCAGGCACAAGCTGTTCAATCTTCCGATAATACTGGAGTTACAAGCTTTTACGAATCGCTGCGCAATCTGGTATTCTCTGCGCACGATTTAGCCGAAGAAGCCATTAAGTCGCGCGGTCCTACTGGCAGTTCTACCATGCAAGCTAAAGTTTCTGCCGCTTGTAATGCTGTTGTATTGGCTAGTAAGACGTATGTGAATTCGCAAGGAATCGGTCCGTTATCACTTGTGGATTCAGCCGTTTCTAATCTCGTCGCATGCGTTTCGCCGATAATATACGAAGCGAAAGTGAGAAGTTAGGGGGATTTGTAGGTTTTTGGATATAGACATATGTGTATTTGTGATATATTCGCTATTAAATTGAGTTATGACTGTACAATAGGATGAAATATACTTAAATAGATAGTATTGTTATCTCGCAGGATGGCCATCATTGTTTGGAATTTCAAAGTTCAGAATCTGTGCGCTTTGACAATAATCAGGACGATACTCCTTCCGGACTTTCGAGACATTCATGAGCGTTTTATTGTCTGGGAAAATAGATATTCCGTTTCAATCAATCTGTTTCATCTATTTTTACAGAAAATAAATTCAGGATATATATAAGCGAATGGATTTCTAGCGCGAGCGAAATCAGCTTGAGAAAATGGAGGTCAGCAATTGGAATTGCAAAAATGAAAAGTTTAGTATTGATAATTGCATATGCCAGCTTAATAGCAGCACATTCATGGGTATAGATTAGCTACAAACTGAGTCCAAGAGAAGGTGATCGATATTGACGCTCCCAGATTGATGTTCTTTACGCAACTGATACAAATGGCACGATCCGATCAACAGGTTACATTCGCAATTTTCAAGGTCATATCGATGCGGACGAAACATATCATCTAATGGATCCATATAGGACTACTGCGCTCTGCATGTCGAGCCAACAGTCGGCTGCATACTCTGATCAATATCCAATGCTTGTCGCTGGGCCAGGCGACAACATCACTGCGACGTATCTCGAGAACGGACACGTTACGCTGGATATGTTGGCACCCGACAACAGGCCGCACCCTGGACAATACGTATGGCTTTGGACAGGTACACCGGATACAGAACTAAGTACCGTGAGTGATATCTTTGATGAGAACTACATCTTGGCCGGACCGTCCAACTTCGATGACGGGAAGTGCGCTGTCGCGGCGAATAATCCCTTCGGCCAGGGAAGAACAGTCCAACCTTGCGTATCACAGTTTTATCTACCAACTGATATTGATGATGGAGTGTATAGCATCGCATGGGTGTGGCATTTCCCAAAGATCCCAGCCTGCGAAGCAGGCACGATTGTCGAGTTCTACACATCTTGCGCAGATATTAAAATCTCGTCAAGGTAAAATTGTTGTTTATTCAGTAGTTTTGGACCTTGTCCAAGTATATTCAATAATAATTCAAATTGCTCAAGGCTCGTTAAAAGGTGTCCATTCAACTCCAATATCTTTCAGAGCATCAATCGTAAGACCCATCATCTTCAAGACTTTTTCTTCCTCGAGTCTTTGTCCAATGATCTGAACACCAACAGGAAGACCATGCATCTTTGCAGAATCGTAGTTACGATATGCACCACGAGAGACATAGTTCATTCCTGTAATAGTAAATCCTTCGGGCAGAGCATCGATATCCTTGTCTACTCGAGTGACAGGGAGTACTCCGGAAGAGTAGTCGATCAAGTTGAACATTGAAGCATATCCTACAGATGCGAACGCTTCGAACATACCATTATGGGGAAGCGCTGGTGTAGCATTTGGAACGGTTACCAAGAAGTCAATTCCGCTGGCTTTCCAAGCGTCGAAGAAAGCCTGTCGGTATCCTTCACGTTCCATGATCAAGTTCATATACTCAAATTGGGTCTTCTCTGACCAATTTTCAAGAAGAGTAGCAAGCACAACATCTCCCTTAACTTTCAAGATGTACCAGGCCCAAATCTTTTTGATGAATCGGGGTAGACGAGCAATCCGGATGAACTTGGTAACACCCATATCGTATTTTTCAAATCGAGTCAACAAATGTGAAGTACCCATTTGGCCAGCATCAGCAACGATCAACTGGGTTGCAATTCGAAGAGCCTGTAGGGGCGATGGTGGTTCAAATTCGACAATTTCATGTCCGGCCTTCTTGAGAGCGTCAACAGTGGTCTGCAACGCACGAGCACAAGCAGGGGAGGGATCAACAACGCTATCAGAATACATAACACCAATTTTTAGCTTAGCTGGAAGAGTGATCTGCCTCCAAGGAATTGGGTGCGAGGTATAATCATATTCCCACGGCTTAAGGTCAATGATAGTTTTAAAAACGTATTCCAAATCCTCAAAATATCTGCACATGGGCGAGTAAATCGAAGTAATACCATCCTGGCCACGAAGTGGAGCAGTATTACCAGCACGAGGAATACGACCGTAGGATGAGCGTACAGTGTAAAGACCACAGAAATGAGATGGGACACGGACAGATCCGGCAACATCAGTGCCCATGCCGACACGGCCACCACCGAAACCAAGCAGAGCAGCTTCTCCACCGGATGAACCACCAGGAGAGTATCCGTGGACATTGGGGTTGTCAGAGCGACCAAATATGTTATTGTACGACTCATATGACAGCAATGTCATGGGAATATTGGTTTTGCAGTATGGCAAAGCTCCAGCATCTTTCAGGAGCTTGACCAAGGTCGAATCAGCACCCAATGGCTTGAAAGCAAATCTAGCATAGCCCAGTGTGGAATCATAACCCTTGATAGAAACCGTGTCCTTGAACGAAATAGGGATGCCTGCGAGTGCTCCTTTGGTATTGCAGATTTCTGCCTGCTTCTCCGCATCTTTGAATAAAATCTCGGTCAAACAATTGGTATCCTTTTGAGCGAGTAGAGTGCGCTTGCCGTACGCATGGAGAACTTCAATCGGCTTGACGGCTCCCATACTAACTTCCTTGGCCACCTGAGCAACCGGAGTCTTGAACAGAGCAACTTCCTTGGGGGTCAGAGGTTGTCCATAGACAGGCTCCAGTTCAGCCAAGCGGTCCTCCCGCTGTTGCTGTTTCGCAGCACTATTTTAGCACAAGATTTAGTAACTCAATTGCTGTCTACCGCGTACAGAAAATAAATACTCACATGATTTTTTTGTATTCAAAGTAAGGAAGAGTCATTTTCACTTCGCGATCGAACCTGCAAACAACAAGTTTATCGGTAACCAAAAGGTAGCTAGAGTGCTCGACCGGGATAAGAATGGTCAAGTGCGATTGTTCATCGGGTTTCTGAACTCGAACCGATCGCGCCGATAAGCTCATTGGCCGCTGGGGTTGGGCCCTTGACTTTGAGTCGGTTCGGCTGTTTTGAACCGGTGGTCCGTTCACGGTCCCAAATTCGGGTCTCCAGATCTGGGAGAAGAGTATCACTGCCAGAGATATCTCCAGCCATAATACTCCATAGAGGATATTTCAGTCACTGCTCTAGATCGTGAGAAGTAGCTGCTTTAGAGAATATCAGAAGCAGAATGCCATAGAATTTATCGAAGGACCTGGTTAAGCTCTGTAATTGTGCACTAGTATAGCTACTGCTAATCGAATCGGATCGGGTCACCCGATCTCCCAGGGTATCTCTAGCCATCTTTTCTATCTTTGGCGAGTTCTTCTGAGCTGGAAGGCTATGAATGCTTATATCAGTAATAGCCTTCCAATTATAAGGCAATTTTCAGATTATTAATCGACAGAGGCAACTTCGCTCCTACCAGTACAAGACAGAAGACCGTTCAAAGTCTTGTAACTGCAACCAGTACACATATCATAAGCTGAGTCTGAACCTGCCACCAAATCTAACAAGTTGACAATATATTTATACCAGCACAAAACTAAAAATCTTTATATATTACTTGTGTCCTTCCTCCACTCTCTCGGTTACAGCGCTCGGGCTGAACCATATTTGTATAGCTTCTCATTTGATTCAAAATTCAATCCTCGAGCTTTTACATAATTAATTGGGATGCATAATTATCTTGCTTGACATTAACTCACTTTCGCTGGTATTTGAATGAGGATTATATCAGGCTTTCTATTCACTAGGCATTCATTACCTAGAGTCATGGCTGCCTCACCCGGGTCAGGAGATTTATAAGATAGGATACGTATTGTATCAGCTGTGCTGTTCATGTAAATTAGCTGGAGGTGGCTTCATTTTCCTGTCTTCAGTCCGCCAACAGGAATATGGCCTAACAGGGCAGCGTGAGTAATTTTGAGTAAGTGATTTTACTATGACTGCTCTTCTGCTGGCCTAATCTTCATTAGTCACAAACATGTAGGCAGCAACCAGCTTATCCAGTATCTTGATGCTTCAAAGGTAACGACGATGACAGAAGACTTTACATACAAATTGGGAAATTACTTTTGAATTCGTCCTGATGCATTCGCACTGAAAATCCTCAAATATTTGAACGATTCAGCTCATTGACAACTCCGTCAATAACTAATGGCAAGCGAAAACAGCTGTAGAGATAGTCCAATTTTTTGAGTAACATATTATGAAACATAAATATATCATGACATCATGTTATAGGAAACTACCGGATTTTCTATTAATGACATAAATGTCCGTAGAAGAAATTGTTTGTCAGCAGCAATCCTCGACACGATATCACGTGGATTGCCGTCCAGACAACAGCTCCCTGTATATTTAATTTGTCTCCCTAAGAGAGTGTATGTTGAGCTTCATGTTTTGATTAATGATTGAATACTTGGAATACTGTTGGTAAATAGCCCTCAGAAACTCGAAATTCTATTTAAACAGAGTATATACCATAGCTTGAGATCTAGAAGACTATCTATATCATGACAACTTGGACAAAGAAATTTAGCATCAATATCAGTCTTGGAAATATTTGTCATGCTTCGTTCAGAATTTTATGCATATATACATTTCCCTCTCCCATTAATCTAGTCCTCCAGGGACGGAACAGGCAATGCATAGATCGAGCAGAATTTCTCCAAATACTTCACAACTTTTTTTCTGTAATCAACGTTATTGCGCTTAGCTTCCGTAACAAATACCTAAATCTCGTTAGAAATCTCAGAAGCTAAACCACACAAAAAATATTGACCTTATATAACTTGTCTCGCAGAGTCACATCCCGATTAATGATTTCCTTAGATTTTTCAGACAAAATACAGAGAGCTTCGACAACTTTATCTTTACCCTCCCAACTTTTACCCAAGCAGGCCTTGATCAGAATTGTAAACAGTCGGCCGACCTCATTAGCTTCACTACCAGCTAAATTACTGGCATCGGCAAGACTTAATGATGCATTTTGCCGAACAGTCCATCGCTGACTTTCAAGTTGAGAGTCTACGACGTCCATAATCTCTCCAAAATATAACTTGATAGCCCCTGAACCGCCCGTATTTTCAATCCAAACGGCTTCAAAGATTTCTTTCACCGCCTTTTCGTTATCATGCTTCGCAATATATACAAATGGTAAGATAGATGACGCAAGACTCATAAACTTATCGGATGCATGTTTACTCAGCGCATTAATGATCGAACCTGAAATCAGTCGGGCACGCTCATCTTCGCCTTCAAAATATAATTTCTGTGCGTACGTAACGAGCTCCAAAACACGATCGTTAGTTCCTAAACGACATAAATACCCAGCAGCTGATGCGTATGAGTTCACAACAGTGTCATTTCGATCACCCAATTGAGTCATGCAACTTTTGATGAATCGTCCCGAATACGGCCGGATTAAATCAAAATGGCGAACAACCATAGTGACGAGAACACGACTGCTTGCAACTTTAGAAGGCAGACCTACACTTTTGCGAATAACAGTCTGAAGTTTAGGAACAAGATTCTTCATCGTGGCATCATCTAACAGATCAACACACTTTTCGATAGCATCCATCATCGGAGAAGCTCGAATTCCTGCTAACCGGGTTGCGTCAATCGCGTCACTAGTCAAGCCATACTTGTCTGCATTTAATGCAATATAATTAACAGCTTGCGGTTCCATTGTTGAAAGAAGTCCCAAGAGCTCCTCGATCAGCGTTGGAATGAAGGGCCGCAATCCGGTTCCGCCTTTCTGAACTAGTTTAAGGAGAGTTTCAAGTGCAAATCCTTGAACCTCCTTTGCTTGAGACTGAAGCCCTGAGTTACCCAGTAAGAATGGTAAAAGCTCTTGTAGTGAGGTCTCTGAATTATGCAAAGAAGACTCTGCATCAACTTCAACCATTCGGACCAAAGAATTTGATAGCCCACGGCACAGCGAAATCGCTTGAACGCGGACAGACTCTTTAATATCATCTAAAGCTCGGAAGCTCATAAACCAAATTTGCTCTATCGATCCCTGGTACACATTCGCATCCGCAGTATCAAGAAGATCTTGAAGAGCTGCACAACTAGCTTGTCGAACTCGCCATTCCTTATCACCCATACGCTTTAACAACTCTGATAGAATATCATCAAAATGTGCCTCGACAATAGTGGATGAATCTAAAACAAGGGCATTCCAAATATCCTTCATCGACTGTTGAACGGCGAGATTAGGATCAAATCGATATCTGTACAACTTTGGTATCAAAGTTTTTCCAAGTTTTGGATTCGAATCTATGATATCACCTAAGCTGGTTTTTGTTAAAATTGAACCTAGCCCAAATGCAGCACCTTTTCGCGTAGACCAAATCGCAGAACTCGAAGCTAGTGACATAAATCTGTAGATTAAGCTAGGATCTCCTGCCTCAGCAGCCAAACTCATGATATCCTTATAAGTTGAAACCGATCCCTCTCCTGTGTTCAACAAACCGGGTTCAAATAGCTGAGTTTCTGCAGACACTCTGCCGGTCGCACTTGTACGAGAATCGGAGGTAAATGATTGCACAAGACTGCGAACTAAGTCTTCCTTAAGTGCTTTATCTCCTTGTTCATAAACCAGTCCGAGTCCGCGGGAGGCAGATTCCTGAACAATTTCGTCGCGATCTCCCAAAAACCCGACAAACGCAAAATGTATTAATTCTAGCCTTTTAGTAGCAGGGGGAAGATGACCACAAAACTGTACTAAACTCAGTAGCCAGATACACGAAGCCTTTTTAAGAGAAGGTTTGGTAGACTGTGCAAGCTCAAGTATTCTATCCAAAATGGGACCCAGTATAACATCCGCTCCACTTAAAAGCTCCGAAGAATTTAGTCCTTGAATATCTAATGACTGCCTAAGAATCGTAGAATCCCAGCCGCCGGTGATATACGCCAATGCTTCACCGCTCGTCATAAGAAATTCTACCTGCTTGACGTCATGAAGGGTAAAAATCTCTTCAGCGGCCTTTGTCTTTGCTTCATTAGATGCAGATATATATAAAGCGCCATATGCCTGCATTGATTTCTCACTGTTGGTTTGCTTAATGTTCTTCATTAAGATCTCACTAATATTAGTGATCTGATCTTGCGAACAATAAGATGAAGCACCGTATATTCCAAGCTGTAATATTGCTAATATGGAAACGTCTTTAAGAGCACTGATGCTTTGACTTTCGATATTAACCATTAAAATTGTCCAAAACTCTTCAACCAGTGGCAATAATTTGTCACTCAGCAAACCACGTAATTTCAGACGTCCAAAGACATATCCAAGTGTGGCTATAGAACCATGCAGACGAGGAAAAGCGGTAGAATCGCTTTTTACAGAATCCATCAACCTGGAAATTAATGAATCATGAACATCTTCAGTTTCCAAATTAGGAGAATAAATGATACCAAGCGCGTGTCCAGCTACTAAGCGAGTCTCAGCATTATGACTATAAGCCAGATTTTCAATGATTGAAATCTGAGAAATCATAGACGATACCATTGAGGCCGGCCCAAGCGATAAAATTTCAAGCCAAATTTCACCAAGAGGCAGTACACCAGGCTTTTGAGTACTGAAGCCAGTGAAAGCCGTAGCTAAGAATAATGAAAGAGAGTCCGGGTTGGAAAACCAAAAATCCTGAAGATGTTCAATCACGCTTGAACGAGCATTGGTATCATAGATCACAGCTTCATCTAATTTATGATCCCAACCATCATCAATAATCGAAATTTTCGGTCGCTTTTCAAACGCCTTCATTATTAATATTTGACGTAGAAATTTCATAGAAGAAACTAGCAGACTCGGAGAAACTGCATTTATATCAACTTGACTTTCAGATTCCCACATCCGGCGAATATATTGCAGCATCTCATCAAAATCAGGAAATGCGTACTCAGGACCACTGAAGTCTTCTGCGCCAAATTTGAATTCTGGACGATGAAGTCTTCGGAACCAATAAGGATTGAGCCCCTTCTGAGCTTCAGCAATGACATCAGATCGATTGTCTGCGTCTAAACCCAATAAGCATACATATCGAGCAAGTACATCACTGAAAGATAAAGCACTAATAGCGTAGCGAAGAGCTAGATATTGCGAATTAGAAGCCGCACTAGAAGAAGATTTCATCTGACCTAAAACTAGATCTTTGATAAATTGGTGAGCAGAAGAGGACAGTCTAGGAAGTATGGGAATCAAAGTGCTTAAAGACTCATGCACTGAACTTCGCATCATGGGATCCTCTCTCGACAAGCTGTCAAACAAAAAGGGCAAAAGAGTAAGATTTTGCTCAGCGATCTGGGGAGAACGCTTCATTAAGGAGCCAATTGTTTCATAAGCGAACCCGCGAAGATTCTTATCTTGACCACCATTGTTAGCTATGGGCCAACCTGAAGCTTCGATCCAAGTTCTCAAATTTTGGATGAGCGATGAAGCGTATGGCTCCAATGTATTATTGCTAGCCATTTTTGTTACCCAAGTGACAAATTCGATTGAAGCAGCACGCTCTTTTGGAAGAGAAGCATCGATACTTTTGGTGATGAGGTTCATCATCTGAGGGACTGTGTTTGCAGCACGAGAACTTTTGCACAAGAGTTGTAGAATATGTATGCGGATCAAATAATTCACCGGCAGAACTCCATTCTTACCCAATGCCATGTCGTATAAGGTATTTACAACTTCTTCATCTTCATAGTCGACAACAATTTTCTTGAATAAATCTTTCGACTCTTGCGCAATCTCGCTGACTTTGTCGCTGTAGCCGGCCAGAATGGGCCAAAAACGTTCTTGATCAGTCAGAGCGGACGAAGAAAAGATCAGAATTGATTTCTTGATTTTGGTCAAACTCGCGTTTGTAAAAGTGGATTTTGAGTTCAAAGTCAGAAACTCGAATTCGGCAGGACTGACTCCAGGACAGCGCAGAACGGTTTGGTCAGCATCCTCGGCCTCAAAGACAGACAAATCGAGCAGAATAGTCGAAGTGAAATGAAGCGAAAGAAATTTAGCATCAGCTGGAGAAGTATCAAATCCAAACACGGATCGTAGGTCATCTTCAGCTTTGGATCCTCGATCAGGTGGTTGCCATTGAGGAATAACACTGAGAATGATTCCAAACAGAGCCTTTTGAAAGCTAGGCTCTAAGGTTGAAATATTTTTAACCAGTTCCGGCAATAGATCGGCTTGCTTCTGTTGGAACTTGTTAGAAAATGATAGACTAATCGAGAAATCAAATTTGGAGCTTACCTGCGGATCCATGCGAGTTATGCCCTTACGTATATATATCAAACAAAAGTTTCGAAGTAAAGTGCTGTCAACGTCGACATTTGGACTGCGAAATTGAGCCAACAGACTTTCGACGGGGAGAGATATAGCACTTAGATCATTAGCACCTGGCTGCGAAAGAAAACTCGAAATACATACGATGACGAGGAGATCCGCGCATTGATATGGGAACAGATGGAAACAACCTTGTTTCGAACCGCTTCGTGTGGAGAGGCAAGTTTGAGCAGCAAAGGAGCTAAATAGACTCGTAGCAAGGATTCAAGTTTTGCATCCGTGCTTGCGAGAGCAATTCGCATCTCGACTTTGTTGACGAGGGCCAATTCTGCGCTTGCCATCTTGCTATGAGTGATCTAGAATTAGCTGATGCGATCTGACGACCTCTGATGAGATCTAATGCGATCTAAAGTAAGTTGATCAGACCCGGGTGCAATGAGATGAAGGAAAATAAACAAGCTTAGTGAAATTAAAAAGACTTATAGATACAACAACGAGATCTAATGTGTATAATTTGGAAGTTGATGACGGTTGTTCAGCCGTGCTCTCGTGGACTTGATCAGTTAGGTTTGCTCAGCAACTAGCACTGGTACGTAATAAGCAGAACTCAGTAATGAATTAGGAACAGTAGCACTACTCCACACAGCGTAAGGTTTACACGGTTCCAAGGCAGGCCATCGTACTCATGGGCCTAACACAATTTACCCGGCCGCAATAGACAAGCTCAAAGGGACCAAAAACCAGCACAGCGTCGTCATTTGGAGGAGAAGAGAAAGATTTGTTACTAGCGAGTCAATTAATCGCGCTGATTATTAAGAAACCTGACTTAACCAAATTATTTAGAGTCAGCTGCAGTGCTAGTCGTCGTCAGCGTTGTTGTGCTTTGAATTTGAGCCTGTTCACACTTTCTAGATCTCTGATCGCTGACCTGCCGCGCTATCGCTAGTCAAAATGCCCCGTCCTGTAGACACAACATACTATGACTGTCTAGGGGTCGCCCCGGACGCAAACGCGCTCGAGATAAAGAAGGCTTATCGAAAGAAGGCTATTTTGCTACACCCTGATAAGAATCCCGGCGACGAGACCGCTCACGCAAAATTCCAAGAAGTATGTATACACTCCGGAATGTTTAGGTTCTCCTATGCTGTCGAGCCTTTTCTGACTTTCGCATCTAGGTTGGTGAAGCTTATCAGAGTAAGTTTCACGCTCTCGTTTTGTTCTGCTGAATACAGTCAACTGATCGCATATGCAGTTCTGAGTGATCCGGATTTGAGAAAACAATATGATGAATTTGGAAAGGACCAGGCTGTTCCGGCCGCTGGTTTTGGTATGTCTCGGCTTCTGTTTTCTTTCAATCTTTTAGTTTATTGACCAACCAATTTCAGAGGATCCGTCCGAATTTTTCACATCCATCTTTGGTGGCGAGGCTTTTTATGACCTGTAAGTTTGTGTTTAGATCAGCCATATAGAATAGGTTTTGACATGTGACAGAATTGGTGAGCTTTCCCTCATCAAGGAATTGTCTAAAGCTGTGGAGATTTCGCAGCAGGAGGAAGCAGAGGAAGCGGCCGCAGCTGCTGCAGCTTCAACTAGTACCAACACATCTTCCAATTCTACTACATCTTCAGTTCACGACCAAAGCGCGACCAATTTACCAAATGAGAAGTCGCAGTTCACCACTAGCACTCCAAGTACAGCCACTCCGACTGTAGAGACTCCGACTACGCCATCTACTATCAAAGTAGAGATGCCCACTTCTGAGTCGGCTAACAGCTCGAAACCAGTTCTTGCTATTATGGACGATTCTACTACTTCTGATGCTGCACCGGTAAGCTCTGCAGACACATCAGCTGCTGAGAAAGACAAGAAGAAGAAAGACAAGAAAGTTGGTGGGATGACAGCAGCCCAACGAGAAGAAATGAAAAAGCTTGACCAAGAACGGAGAGTTGCTCGACAGGAGAGAGTCGACCATCTAACAAAAAAACTTATTGAACGTCTTTCCTTGTACACAGAGTCGTTAAAGGACGCCGATGTAATTCAAGCTTTCAAAGAAAAAACTCGAGTAAGTTCACAGAAATTATTAGTTTTAGTTTCGGTTTTTTACTAACCTACATAGCTGGAGCGAGAAAACTTGAAAATGGAGTCCTTTGGCGTGGAGCTTTTACAATCTATTGGCAATGTTTATTATCACAAAGGCAATGCATTTAGGAAGGTAGGTTTTTTCCCGCTAAATACTCAACGCAACTAAAATACTAACAAGTCGGTTAAGTCCTCGAAATATTTAGGAATGAATTCTATCTTCAGCAAAGTGAAAGAAAAGGGCGCGATAGCAAAAGACACCTGGAACACGATTTCATCCGCTCTCGACGCGCAGATGACGATCCAAGACATGAACAAGGCAGAAGAAAAGGGCGGCGAAGAATGGACTGAGGAAATGAAAGCCGAGCTTGAGCGCCGAGTAATGGGCAAATTGCTTAACGCCGCATGGCGTGGATCTCGGTTCGAGTTCCAGAGCGTGCTCCGAGAAGTTTGCGACAACGTCCTCGAAGATAAAAAAGTTTCGTCCAGAAAACGCATGGAACGTGCGGAGGCATTAGAAATTGTTGGTGCTATTTTCAGGCAAGCTGAGCATGACCCTGATGAAGATGAAGATGCCCGCGTTTTCGAAACGCTCTTGGCGGAAGCAACTCAGAAAAAGAGTAAAAAAAATAAGAAAAAGGAGAGAACTAGTCCAAACACAACGACCACAACTGATCCGGTTCCCTGAACATGCTTTAAAGATGTTTTCGCCTAGTTTTCTTATGTTTTCTTGATGTTACAACTTTCTCTAATCATATTTCCAGTCTCTTTTGTCAACTTTTTTCGACTTCTTTTGTGTATTTCCATTGCGTCTGTCCTGTGTTCAATGATAATAATCCGCTTGTGCTGTAGAATTAGTTTATTAGTCCTGTTTTTCTATTGGTCTTGATTTCAAGATATTCGTCCTCTAAATTAAATGATACTAAATTAAACCACCTTTAAATGCTCCTTACTCCTAGCAATAAAAAATATCAATCCATCCATATCCATCCACATACATTCATACATAAACAGTAAACACAACTAAGACAGATAAATCCGAATAGCAACTTCATTCGAATACCTTGACTTGAGCTGTAACTCTTTCCACGCATACTCAACATCAATCAACAAGACCTTGCCAGTTGAACTCAATGCGGAAATTGGCATCACCTCCCCTTGGATTGTGATTAGCATTTTAGCAATGGGCACAGCCAACTCTTCATTCCCTAGTTCTCCAACTGTCGATTCTCCGCTCCGCTCTGCTTGGGCGCCGGATGTGTCAGGGCCAGCATCGGAAATATAAACAGACAGAATCCCCAGAACTTTAAGGTCTACATCCAGAATAGCGCGCCCAGATACAGGTACAATAACCTGTTGCCTTGCTATGGCAGCCGCCCCGGTATATTTATCAACCAGCCCCAGTGCTCCAACTTTCAGCACTCTATTTGAATAATGTGTCTTGATAGTTGCAAGAGGTGCAGCCGTGAAAATATCGCATTCAGTACTCTTCAACTTCGTTAGCATCAACACTGGATCATTATCTTCTCGTCCTGTCGCTGCATGAAACTGGAATTCCTGCGTAGCACCGGTCATGTACGACCGTAATACGTACTCAGCCCCATCAACAAGGCCAGTCATCATCGACGGCTTCACTGGTTCTGTGAATTCAGCATTCTTCTCTTGACTGACGTTGAACGCGGCCAAGAGACTGAAGCCACCAGTAGCTCCGTAAAAATTAGACACAAACATCAACCTATTGTCCCACATATCAAAATATGGATCAATCGCCTGCGCAACTCGAGACGGCCGAAGAGACACCGCCGAACCTCGAATAGTTTCAGCATGAATCTGATTTAAAATAACCATATCATGGAATCCGGGCGTATCGGTGATATACACTGCTGACCCGGATATACATCTTGCGACGGCGTGCTGGACAGCATACGGAGCAACTGTGGACATAAACATGTCCCAATCAGGAATAACATTTAAAAGGCCAGTGAACAAATTATTCAGAGCATTGCAATAGACATGCCAATGGTGACTATCGGGAATATTTGGAAAGAAGTCGTCCGAATTTCTCAGCAAAGGCTTTGAAGAGCCCGTTTCTATTAGTGCATAATCGAAATATTGCGTACTCATAGCCATGCAATATATGACACGCAAATTCAAATATCTTAAAGCACTGATTTTGAGCGCGTCTTGATACTTCTGGTAAATGTTCGAGCTTCTAATATGATCGCCTTGAATATCATAGATGTGCATCTGAACGTCCACTTTGACAACAGAAATTCCACTCTGAGCGAGAAATTTGTAGTAATCGTCATAATAGCGATCTATATCGTCCCCAGATACTAGCCAAGCATCATAATTATAAAGCATGCCATGCTCTAACTTATACTGATGTGCAATATCTCCATTAGGAGACATGCCCTGCCAATACCCCAGCAAAGCGTGCCAAACGGCGACATGCCGAATATACGGAAATCTGCGCTTGATGGCATCAACAGTGTGTTTCAAACCGCCTGGAAATTTAGAATTAGCCTCCATGCGCTCCAGTCTGCGGTTTGAGTCAACCGACTGCCAGCCATCATCGATGATAACCAAGCCGACGCGGACATTATTGTCGTGTAGAGATTGAAGCGCCTGCAAAAGAGAATCATGAGATACATCGACACCTAATGAATTCCAGGTGCAAAAACCCATGCAGTCCAGCCACTCCTCATACCATAAGCCCGACACTGGAGGATGATCTCGCGTACGGTATTTGACTACAGGCTGAACTTCAGGTCTGTAGTCCAGTTCGTTAAATGGCTTATGAGCGACTGAATCTGTCAGACCTTTGAGAGGCTGGTGGAAGGCTCGCGCGGTCGACCGCATTGAGTAGAAAGCAGCTTGCACAGCAACTATTGATGAGTCGCTGGCAGCTATGAAGACAGAATAGTCTACTGAAGAACCAGACGTATTTTCAAGATTAAACATAATTGAGCCATTTTGCGCCTGTAGATAAGACACCAGGTTTGCCTAGAGTTCATTAGGGTACTAGCAGAGAGCAAACGATTACCGACTCACCTTGATATTCGACATTGGGATGACCGCAACATGCTTACCATCCTTTCGTTCATACAGGATCAAGAACGCCGTGCGATCAAACTTTAAGTTCGAATGACCATGATATGGACCCATCCAAGAACGCTGGATTCTAACAAGAGCAAGAAATTGGGTCATTTCACTAGGAATACCTAGAGGAACAATTGTTGACTGCTCCAACGACGACTCTACAGATCCCGATACTCTCCATACATCGGCACCGACTGCTTCGCTAAGCATTTTGGTAGACTGTAAAGACGAATTAAAATCCGAAAAGAGATCGGGGAGTTGCAGTTCCTGGCAAGTGGTCGATCTGGAGTACAAAATGATCTTGCCGTTCGTGTTTGGTTTTCCAAGCCAGACCCAGTTATCGTCCTTAGTCAGTCGATATCTGGCTGTGTATTCCAGATGGTGGGCTAGTTTTGGTGGAACCAGACATAATTCAAACTCGTAGACAGTAGAGATCGTACCATCTGCAACACCGCTCTCGTCGCTCGAAACAGGAGTAGTAAGAAGTAACGGGTTCGCAGTATCTTGCCTCTGTTGGAATGCTGTATTGTACCACGACTCGGAGTCAACGTCCGTTGACCACCACAATTCAATTTGAAATTCAGAAGGTAGATCTGTTGATTCAATAAAAGCGCGGATTCGGACTACTCTCGAACGTATTGCTGTTGAAGTTCGAAGAGGTGGATTGAGAGTTACCGAAGATACACTCATTTTTTTCGTTTTGGTAAAGAACAGACTAATACATAAATATTTTATTTTAATCCAAATCGGAAAGGTCAGGTTTGAACCGGTTCTTTTATAATTTTTGCAGTTAAATAATGAAATAGCGAGCGGATGACCAAGACCAAATCCGGATAAACCAACACAAACGCGCCGGCCCAAACAGGGAATCCAAGTACTCTAGTCCCCGTGACATTTGAGCCGAGTAGCAGTCCTAGTGACCTGCCTCAGCCCGCTGAGGCAGTTGTTAGTTAAGCTATTAGACTAATGAAAGCAGTTTAAACAGATGACTACATTGATGACATCACTAAAAATTCAAGTTTGTAAATCATAATTCGTAATTCTGCGTTTCTCATTTTGCTTAACTAATTTTGCTATTTACACCTTCTAAGTCTATTGATGACAGACAGAACACGTTGGTCGGTCACTTGATGTCAACTGAATAATCCAAGCAAGACTTTAATTATCCTTTTTTCCCTCTGCACGTTCACGATCTCTTTTAGCGTAAATCTCGGCAGTGAAGGGTCTAGTGATAAGATTAGTAAAGCAAGTGGCAGATCAAGATAGATAAAGATACATACTCTTCAAACTTCAAAGCGATGGTATACATGACGACGACAAGGACAGACAAGGCAATTCCAGCTGGCTTCGCAAACCACAAAGCAGTAGCCAAAAACGACAAAGATGAACCCCAGTACATTGGGTTGTCGGTGATATTGAACGGGAAACCTGTCACGCGAGACTCCATCAAAATGCCAAAGTAGTCTCCCAGATAAGTTCCTGTGACTCCCAAAGCCCACATACTTGAAACAACTAGCACATTTCCATAAATGAAGATTGCAGCAGCAACGCCTTTGACAATATCGGTGTCGAGCACTGCGAGCGTAGGCTGTGCTCGGAGCGCTTGCTCGTAAAGATAATCACGGAGGATTCCGAGCGAGAAAATAGTGACAGCGAGCAAATAGCATCCAAAGTAGGGCTTTCCAAATGCAATTTTAGTCAAGATATGAGTCTTGTATTCTAAGGCCGGTTGGTTATTTGATGATGACCCTTGCTAATTTATTGAATACTGACCAAGACGTGCAACGATATTCCAAAAAGTCGGATTGAAGAGAATTGAAGCAGCAGAAACTAAATTTCGATTAGTCCTTCTTCATAATAGGCTAGTAGGAATACGTACTCAAAAGGGATTTCTGAGAAAGATCAATGTACGGGGTTAATACACAGTCCTCGGTTCCGACCTTCGCAATATATTCCTTGACCGTCTCCATTTCTGGCATTATCAGCACTACTCGAAGGAAATACAGGTCATTGAATAGACTCAATTGTATCAAATAATAAAGTATCGTACCTTATTTTAACAAATTAATATACAGCTATTTGCACAGTGTTAACTAATTGAACAATAACTTTATCAGCAATCTCTAGAAGGATTTCTTTTCGAGGGTTGAGAGCGAGGGGTACTGTAAGTTAGTCTCGGCCAACACTTCAAGGGGCTGAATCTGATTCACATGAATGCTAATCAGCATCCTAATACGAGTTCTAATTAGTTGATTATAATGAGGTATACTTCATCAACTTTACTGGTTTAATAATATTCGGTATAGAAATAAAATTTTACTCAAATTTCATTCAAATTCGCAAAGCAACCGATTGACGAAAACTGATCAACGCGTAGTATCTGATCGGGACTTGCTACGGCTGTCAGTGCGGCGGGACGCGTCTGAACATTGAGCTGAGAAATATCTGAATTCACAATTTCATACGATCAAAAGTCGAAGCCAGCTCACAGCGAAATGACAAATGCTAGCAAGACCGCAATTTCTATCGGAGCTTCTAAGAATCCCAGAAGAGTATCATTACATGTGATTCCGTGCAAAATTCACCACACAGGTTCCGCAAAGGTTGGCAAATACTTTCCTGTGAAACATTTACCGGATGAGAAGCACTATGAAGCTTATTTCCGCGGACGACGACTGCTAAGTGACCGCTTTGATTTGAAGGATCTGGGATATACAGGTATCACTCATTTGAACTGATTAAATTAAAAACGCGTTACTAAGAAATAGGAATGATGATGCCAGCGATTTCTGAAGCGAAAGCTAGTCAGACTGATGAATATAGCAATGACTTTGACGACTACAGCGATTATAGTGACGAAATTAAAGAAAAACTACCTGAATGGAACAAAAAGGCAGAATTCAATGAGGTCTACATATGGGGTCATGATAGTGCTCCCGAAAATAACAACGACTGGGTCGATGCTCTAAGAGAATGGATCACTTTTACACAAGCAGTAAGTTGATACTATCGATACAAGAAATCTATTAACCAAACAACTAATCAAATAGATGCACTCTGATTAATAATTAATAACACCATTTGAAGCTAGCCCAGATGCATGATAATCGTATAGATTAAAAGAAAATACTAGTATGCCAGACTCCATTCGCGCACAGATATAATGCCCGTCCCCTTGTAAATCAAACATTTTTGAGGTCTGGTCCAGCGAGAACAAAATCCCATAATAACTCCATTTGTCTTCGGTCGAATTATATGACGTGAGCGTTAACCGCGTTAGATACGAGCCTTCGAGCATGAAAATCGAATCTCGGAAAGGTACGCCTACTAAAGAGTCGCCAGATGTCAAAAATCCAGTAATCTTTTCAATTGGAAAATCTGGCTGATCAAGTTGGACTTTCGTCAGTGTACGAACACCAGAACATGTAACATAGATGAGATCAGGCTTCAGTGGCCGGTAAAGTCGAGAATCAAGAGAGCAAGGCACGGGTGCCTCGAAAATCAAAGCTTGAGTTTCGAAATCAAATATCTGAATTGCAGAATCGATATCGCCTCGGACTGAGCGTGACGCGAGCAAGATCAGTTGGTCTCGGTCTGGATTAATCGCAACTCTATGGAGTGTACGTCCAGATTGAGCGACTGTTTCCTGAATCAGATCGGTTGAGTACTCAAATGCAACGGAAGTGTCCCATAGTAGCACTTCTGTAGGAGCTGTGATAACGGCCAAAACGCGTTTTGCTGACGCCATGTCTCTTGTGTTGGATGAATAGAGCTGTCTTTCTTGATGTGATGTTGGATTGGCCAATGACCATACTCTGCACTTCCCTAAAGATGTAACGCCGGCACATATATCTTCAGATATAGTCAAGTCATACCAGCTTTCTCGACTTTGCTGGAGCTTCCATCGCTTATCTGAAAACAATTCATACAGAAATGTGAATTTCAGGTCGGAACCGACCATAACTCCAGAGACAACCAATCGACCACCCCAGTAAGCCATTGATGATGGTCTCAAATCCGAGATTTCTCGCCGGGTTGCAAGTCTATTGGACTGTTTCAAAGCCACATCTCGAAATGCACACAACCGCAACGCATCAAGGCTTGAAAGCTTAGATGGAGCAAGAGCCGATTCAGGAACTGCCGGATCCACGTCCTGGGGTCGAAGCGACGGTCGCTCGTCTGAAAACTCTAGACGTCGCATATGATGACAAATGACCTCGGACGAGAGTCTTTGGTACCATCGTTTCGAGACGCGCTGCCAGGAGAGAATATCTCGCGTGGACACATACGACAGAACAATAATCAAAATCTCTGCTGGAAGAAGCGCAATGATATCAACATACAAGTGCCTCTCTGCAAGAAGACTAGTTAAATGCCATATATCAGATGGCAAAAAATTTGCGAATAAATTGTCTAATAAATTTCGTCTAACGTCTGTAGATTCAATATGTCGAAACTGATCAAATGCTCGTGATAGCCCGGTAATATCATCGGCTGCGTGAGGTGATTCCGAAAGCGTAATAGCGGAAGAACTTGCAGAACATTCGATCTGTGGTCTATCAATATTGATCTGTGAATGAAATGGAGTCGAATCGGTCATTGGTTAGTTGTATTGATGAAGTATTTCCATTTGATTTATCTATGCAGAGGAAGCGTCGGCAAGAGATTGGGATTAGAGCCGATGGTCGATAACTAAGGATACCCTAGCCCGAAGAGCTATGTCGCATAGGAAGAATTTTGTAAGTTTGTAGAGAGGTAACAGCAATATGGCAGGTTTGTACATAATCAGTTGTAGAAATGAACAAAATAGGGGATAGTCTCAAATTCGAGAGTGAGGAGGAGAAGGACGAAGATATTCCTACGTAAGTAAAGTGGAGTTGAGACGGAGAAATACTAATAATGCAGTCTGTCTGCTGACACATTGGCTCTACTTGCAGAATTCCAGCAAACCAAAAGCCAGCAAGAAGAACGATTTTTGAAACTTCAGAAACAGGCAGAGGCGGAATTCGAACGAGAATGGGATCCAGATTTAAGCTATGATGACGAGGACGAGGGCAATGATGGAGATGGGCAGCTGAAAACTATGGAAGTGTTTACTGAGGATTGGAATCTATCTCAGTTTTGGTATACGGACGAGACAGCGCGGCAATTAAGTGCGTACGTGTTGGCACCGCTGGTAAAAGTGAATATGAACGGTGGGGTGGAAGTGAACAAGAATTGGAGAGAAATGGATGATGTGCGGATAGCCATCGTGAGTGCGCCAACAGTACATCAGTATCTAACGCGAGTGCTGCTAAAGGAGATTGAGCCGGAAGAAGTGCGCAGGAAAATTCACTCGGTCATTTTCGAACATGACCGTCGATTCGAGGTTTTTGGCCGACGCGAATTCGTTGAATATGATTTCAACGCACCAAAGGCATTGCCGGACAAGGCCATTGGCTGGTTCACGAGGGCAATAGTCGATCCACCTTTTCTGAGTGAGGAGTGCCAGGTGAAGACGGCAATGAGTGTGCGACTGCTAGTAGGGCCACCAAGATCAGTGGGCCAAAAACAGCCTACGATAGTGGTTTGTACGGGCGAGAAAGTAGCAGAGATAGTGCTGAAAGCGTACAAGCCGTACGGATTGTGTAGGAACTCATTTGAACCTAGACATCGAGCCGGACTGCAGAACGAGTTTCGATGTTTTGTTAACGAGGTCGAACTCTGAGCGATGTAAACGAACTGTATTAGTAAGAACAATGGGATTGATTATGCTGTAATTGACAGGTAGAGCGCACGGAATGAAATTAAGATAAGTAACATAAGATCAACAGAATTATTAGGCATACAAAATCAGAAATTTTAACAAAATTGAAAATATCAAATATATTAAAAAAACTAAAAAATTAAAAGGATCAATTATATCAATTATATCAATTATATCAAATATATCAAATATTTCATAAAAATCAGATATATCAGAATTATCAAAATATCAAAATATCAATTTTCGAAATATATTAATATAACGTTGTATTAAACACATCCTCCGCGGCGGAGATACACTCGGGACAGCCGCAAGCCGGGTCGGGAGCCGCTGAATGACCCGAGTAGACAGATGGGAGATGGAACAGGAGGCTGGGCATATGACGTCAGAGTGATGGCAATGCCGATTGGCCGAGTCGAGAGTCATAGCAGGCAGGGCAGGAGACTCGGTGAGGTGATTTGTCAGTAGTTGACGTTGTGCGGATGAGCTGAGTCGGCAAACTGGATGCCTCTGCAAGATGTACGTCCTGGCCGGACATACATCTTGTATCTAAAAAGGGGTTGAATCGAAATCGCGACGATCATGCTAAAGTCATCCGCAGCAGAGAACTTTTCACCTTTTACGTAATCGTGCAATTGCATGTGCCGACCCCTCGTCGCCCCGTTCAGGCAGTATAATTGATGATGACGACAGGTTCCAACTTGTTCTGCCATGTTCGACGCCTCCGGAAGACACAAACACCTTGGATGCGGCGGCGCACAGACCGTGGAGTTTCCGGCCGGATAGTGTTTGCACAGATGGTTGAGCGGTCGGCAAAGACAAGGGGAGGAGCTGATTAGTAATTGAGGATGAGTAATGATGAGTGCGCATTGTATTAGCAAACTTTTCGGGATAATTGTCATCATTGTTTCTGCGCACATTGTGAGAATATTAGCAACGCGGGCGAACGCTGCCGCTGGCAGTGCTCTATCGCTCGTCTACTTCTCTCTCGTCATCTCGCCAATCACCTCTGCCGTCACCGTCTCATTTACACCCAGTCAGACCTGCTGTTTAAGTCCGCCGCATCCGTCCGCCGCAGCCCGTGCGTGAGTCTCTGCTGCCTGTTCGGGAAACCCTCTCGCCTTTGGCTGTCCTGTCTTGGTCCTGCAGAACTGGGCGTGCGATGAGCTGGGTTTTTCCTCAGCGTTTGGGACTTTGCGGCCGGAGCAGCGCACAGCACATAGAGAACGAGCATAGTGAAATCAGTCAAGAGAAAAGAGAGAGACCATGAGAACCGATTACGTGACTAAAATAGAAATACAACTGTACAGTTTAGATCACTCGTAGTCTAGTTTAAGATGTAACGGACAATCGTATTCGTCCGTTCGTATTTATGTGGTCCTAATCCAATGCTACATGACTTCCGGGTTCTTAATTGTTAGTGTATTCTCGCCTGCCTGGTTCGACCCCTTCCTCTGACTGAGTCCAAGCCCGCACCGGCTCCCAACCAACCTTCCTGCGGCCGCTACGAGAACTGTAAAATACCCTAAATCAGATCACCCACTATATTCGCACACTAAACTACCGGCTCTCCTCCTCCCTGCAGAAGCCCAAAATCGTCCGGTCCCGTTCTTGCCGGACTTCCTTTCTTCCTCACAAGTCTTTATCTTGGGCTCGTCATCCTACAAAGCCTTCTTCTGCTCTCCGTTTTCTTCTTCCCTCTGTCCAGCTATCTTCCATCTCTATATTCCATCTCTGTCTTCCATCTGGCTTGATCCTCTTGTTCCTCTAGAGCATCCTCCCTCCCTCCCTCCCTCCTCCCTTACATTATACCATATTCGTCTCTTCCATGCCGCCTCTTCCTCTGCTGCCTAGTCGTCTCCGGCTCCGTCCGTCTCGCCTAGCTGTCTCACTAGTCGTCGTCCTGCTCTCCGCTGCAATCGTGGCGGCCCATGGTGACGACGAGATCGAGCCGACCGCGCAGGATCTCGTCTCTCAGCCAGGTTCGGACCGCGATATGGATTCCATGCACATGCCCAAGTTCAACTATACTGCTTTCGTCGACAACTATGATTCCACCTCGTTCCTCAACCGCGATAGTGGCAGATTCCTGTTGGTCGCGCATATCGTGCTCATGCTGATCAGCTTCGTCGGTCTGTTTCCGGTGTCGCTCATGCTCTCCATCGCCAAATCTCCCCTCCATACTCCTCTGCACATTGTGTTCCTTGCCGTCGTCGCTCTCGGCATGATCCCGATCATCATCTATTCGTCCCAGACTACAAATCTTTACCCATCTAGTCTGCACTCCTGGTTCGGCTGGGTCGTCCTTTTCCTGCTCGTGCTCCATTTCGCCGCAGATCAGTTTCAGACCCTTCTAGGTTGGGTTCTCTCGAAACCCCCGGTCGCGCCCACATCGTCTTTGCCCTCCTCTGCGCGTGCCTCGCATGACTCCAACTGCGCTGCTTCTGTCGGATCAGACACCCTCGACGGCAATGACTTTGACTCCTTTGACGTCTATGATGATCTTCTCGAGCCAGCGGGCGGCTCTGGATCAGTCCACGTCTCTCCAAGCTCCAGCCATCATCTCGACGACAGCGTTTTTGCCTCGGACTACGGCTTCAGATATCATCCTGCTCCTGATGGTGGTCGCGAGTACGTGCTCGAGACTGGTCACGCCGATGATCTAGAAAGACTGCGTCAACCTCATCATCCGCTCACGTTGGAGTACCGGATCCAGCGCACCATTGCCACTCGCTGCCAGCCTATTCGTCGCGCTTTGGCTCGTCTTCCCGAACGTCTCCTGACGTCGCTTTTATTGCTTTCTTCGGTTGTCTTCTCGCTGCTGAATCGGCCGATGATTTTCATTGCCTACTTCCAGATCTTGAGCGGTATTGTCACAGCCACCGGCATGGGCCAGGCAGACAAGGTGTACGGTCTGCTGGCTCATTTCATCAAGGGATCTGTATTTTTATGGTTCGGTGTTCTTACGTTTGGCCGTGTGCTGGGCGCATTTGCCAATCTCGGCTGGGCTTGGAACGTTCGGCCTCCGCTGCCATACTCCAAGCTATCATTTGGTGCTCGTTTTTTCAGATGTAATATAGAGATGATCGAGTCTGGTTTAATTTTCTTTTATGGTATCACCAATATTTTCATGGAGCATCTTGGAAACAAGGACGGAAAATGGTCTCATAAGGATCTGCAGCATGTGTCGATTGCATTTTTGTACATTGGTGGTGGACTCTGTGGTCTGTTGTACGAGTCGTCAACCATCCGCTCATTGTTCAATGCGCCTCTTGAATCCGGACTGGGCTCGCTGCGAGTCCGACAGACGCATCTTCGTCATCACCGCAAGGCGGAGAAGATGTCTGCTGAGAGTCCCATCCGTACAGAGTCGACGTTGCGGATGGGTTCGTCTCGGCGCGGGGCGATGTCGTCTGTTGTGGAATCACGTCTGAGTGAGCCTGTTCAGTACGGGACGTCGTTCAACCCGTTCCCTCTGTTTACCGTGTTTTTTACTGGTGTGCTGATGTCACAGCACCAGCAGGCCACGGCGCTGTCCACGACAATCCACATGCAATGGGGCTATCTGTTTTGCATTGGATGTTTGTTTCGCGTGATTACGTACGTAACTATGTATCTTTCGCCGCCAAAGTCGTACTACCCTGCGCGTCCGATCACGGAGGTGCTGGCGTCGTTCTGTCTGATTGCTGGCGGCGGCGTGTTCATTTCGTCGTCGCAGCAGATTGTGGAGGCGATGCTGTATCGGAAGCTGGATGCGATGTTCACTATGAATCTGGCGGTCGGCTTTACTGCACTGTTTATGGCGTGGATCATGGTCTGCATGGCGGTCAAAGGCTGGGCGACGATGCGGCATACGGGTAGTATGACTGCCTGAAGAAAGTAGGAGTGAGTAGTATATTTGATAAGTTATTGAATGAGTTAAGGGTTGAGTAATAATTACAGAGTGCTCCCCGATGTGTTTGTCTGATAAGTTGGAGCTAATGTTTTAATAATAATGTAATGAATGTATATATCTATATAAATATTATATAATTTTATCGTGCAATCTATCATGTATGTTTATCTCTTGTTCTGCTGAACAGCTGCTGACTGGCTGGGACCCTGGCGATCTGGGAGGAGGGGTAAGGGCGGAGGGGGTCTGCGGTCGTTGGGAGCAGAGCTGGGAGGAAACAAAGATTTCGTCTAATACAATTTGATCGGAGAAACAAACTCCATGTCGGCGAGCACTGGCGGGCGGTGTAGCGGACGTACCGGTAATGAACATGCGTGAACGAGCAGGACCGAGAGAGAGGAGGGGTTGCTGCAGTACTGGTTGGGCGACAGAACTGAAACTGTCGATGATGACGGGAACAAATGATGACACTATAGTAGCACCCCAGGCAGCAACAGGCTAAACGAAACCAATAACAGTGTCTATGCCGACGCAGATTAAACAGCCAAAAAAAACACACCAATAAACAGTTCGGACGGCCCACACAAAAACACGAAGTTCGCAAGTATTAATGCAAGACGGTAATTCCAAAGATCGTCGACCGATGCCAGTGAGAACGGCAGGTACAGCTCTGCAACTAGATTTCTGGGTCAAGAGTCAGATCACGACCCAACGAACTCAGCAGTCCCAGCGCTCGACGGCCCGCGAAATCCGACCGTCGTCCGGTAGCCGGCTAATTCAAGCAAAGTAAGTGGGACTAATAGCAGTACCGGTTCAGGCAAGAACTAAACAAAGACTGTCAGACTTTCTATTTTGCGTTTGTACGGTTTGTGCGTTAACTCTCGGTAATTGCTGCGTTCCGATTGTTCCGGTGCTGGTGCGCTGGTAGCTGCTCGCAGCTACTCGCAGCTGAGAGCAGCAAGGAGGGAGCTGGAAGCACGAAGAAGCAGCCGAATAATGTAGTGAGCAGCTACGAACGCAGAAGCAAAGAAGAACAACGATTGGCTGACGAAACAATCGCATTATTGCTAGAAAAAAATGGGTTTGCCGACGTCCCGCACCAGAGACCACAGCTGCTGATACAATTTAGAAGTATCAAGGCCTCTAGACATCCAGGTCTCTCTATGTCATCTCTGGTTTTTTACATCCCTTAATCTTCTCATATCTGCTCTTTCGAGGTTTATAATGCGGTCTATTGATGGAATATATCGTCTGATCGCTTGATTTTCACTCGTCTGATACATTCTCATTAATGCCTACGTGCATTTCCAACCCTCGACCTCTTCTGGGGTCATTTCCAATTCCTTGCCAAATCAAAAAACCAAATTCAAATTAGCCCCTTGCGTCTGTCCGCGAGGTCCGATATCCATCTAGATGTAAATTACCTCCCAGCACACGACAGCCTGACCATCATAATAATGAAATGGTGTCATGCTCATAGACTCCAAATAAGTATTCTGGCTGCCTGCTCAACACAGTCAGAGCAATTAGTAGCGGCGACTATTGCTTGTTTCTGTCAGCGCTTGGTATGCCGACTCATTCACACCGCCTGCGCTGCCTGCACTCACACCACCCCCGGCTGCCCCTACGGTCTCGAATTGTCCCAGAATCGTGCCGTCACTCTGCAAACCTCTTCTTCTGAAATCAGCCGCGCCTGGCACAGCTCCTGCAGACCCTAGGGCCGTCTCCTCGTCGTCGACAAGCTCATCTGCAAACGGGACCGGCGGTGAAAGCTTCGACGACCCGTACATTCTGATCGGCCACGCCCGGCCCTGCCGAGCGGTATCTGCCAGCGAAGGATAATACAGCCTGTAGGCTGCCCAGGCGACCGCTAGGCCAATGATACTTCCCGATAGCACATCTGTGCCATGATGCCTATGATCTTTGATTCTACTTGTCGCAATCGCACCAGCACCTAGCAGCGGAAACATGACAATTGCCGCTTTCCAGGCCTCGCCGCGAGTATCGTACAGAGACAGTTTTCCAGCCAGAAAAAAAGACAAGTATCCAAGGCCCGCAAATGCTGTCGATGAGTGACCTGATGGCCATGATCGCCATCCTTCTGCAAGAATCGCGGGGTCTGTCTGAGTGCAGACTTTAAGGACCTCACTTAAACCCCACACCTCTGCGTCGGCAGCACCAGAGTACGGCAGACACCGGGCGATCGAGTCAGGCCTCGGCCGACCAACAATACCTTTCAGCGACGTAGTGATCACAAACGTAAATGATTCTGACAATGCAATACCGAGAAAGCCTACATTGAACTCCCACAGCTGCGCGAGAAACGCCGTTGTTCGCCGCCCTCCGACCAGCGTTAATTGCTCCTCCTCTCGCACAAGCTCATTATGGCTATATCTCAATCGATCCACGACAAACGACCAAACCGCTATCACTGCAATAGGAAGCAGAACCGAATAAACAAGACAAGACCCAAATGGAACTGTTTCGGGATCGGCAATCGGATATTGAAGCGTTTTATCTGTTAAGGAGAACCTGGAGTAGTTCGGCTCTAGTGTGGCGATGTAGCTCCAGATTCCAGCAAGAACAAACACAACTACGTAATCAAACACGTATGAAAACGCAATTCGGAGAGGCGACGCGGCTTTCGCCATCGTTTGATCTTTAGTTGAAGTAAGAGATTGTGGTTACAGAGAAGTAAAGTGCTGAAGAGGGGTTTACTTGAAAGAACCGAGCTACTAGTTCAAGCCGCGCAGTGTCCCCTTTGCTTTGTTTCATTATACTATAGAACCGTAGATCTTACAGAATACCATAAAATAGATCTAATTTGACATGATATGATATAACCTCATATGGTATATTAAAGTAAATGTAATTAACTTGTTCGATATAGGCAAATCGTAATATAATAGTTTTATATAGTCGCTCAATTTCCAAATCGCTCTGCACGCTTAGCCAGTTTCGTCTTTTCCTCATCTGTCAACGTAGGGCGGTTGGAGATAATACTATCTTGATCTTTTCGTTGATATGGTTCATGTCTGCTGCCTTGGCCATGACCAATTCTTGCTCCTCTCCCGCGTCTCTGTCCTCTTGACCCATATCCATATCCTACCCCCCGTCCACGTCCACGACCTCGTCTCTCCTCACGATCTGCCAATGGCCGATCCAGCGCACCAACCACTTTCCTCACAGACAGCGCATCTGTACCAAACTTCTCGGCTCGTTTAATCGTGCTCTCAAGTTCACTGGCGTCACCGCCGAAACGTTTGACACGGTCGGCGGCACGTTGTAACTCTTTCAGTAAATTCTCAGACTTCTCTTGTTCCACTGTAGAAGAAATTTCTGTCTCTGAAGCTGTCGTATTGCTAGTGACGGTCGTAGGATTAGCAGAAGGGTCCACGGATTTTGTTGTTATCGTGTTTGTGAAAGAGGATGCAATTGACGTGTATTTCGGTTCAGCAGATTCTTCAACTGCAGGAATTGATTTAGTAACCGCTTCCGACATTTTGAATTATATCGGGTTCAAAAAATTATCCTGCTGAAAAGATATATAATAATGATCGACTTCAATTAAAAATGATTCAGTATAATATCATTCTACATTATCTATGATTTCCATTGGCATATCCCTAAATCAACCTCTATTGACACATACCCCTTACTGACATACTGATACTCCAAATATAATGAAAATTAAAGCAATGGAGTAAAACAGGTAAATCATATAGTCAAAATCGTATTGCGATAACCAAGAGATAATGGACGTTTTTGATCCTCCACCGGCTTCTCCAACCGTCTGCCATGCTGAGGCCTGTGCAATTCAAGGTATCAGTCCTCCATCGTGTTTGTTTCCGAATTCAGCATAATTTTAACACTAGCAGACTGTCTACGACGAACGAACTACAACGAATCTAGATGTACTGCTGCTATCGACGCGCTTTATGCTTGCTGTAAAGCGATGTATGATGAAAACCCTGATGCAAGAGCAATTGCTTGTGTCAAGCCCGACCTGCTAAAGCTGAAGCTAGCACAGCGAGAAAGAGAAAAAGTCGATGCTGAGATGCGGACCACTAAAATGGCTAGAAAGTAACTTTGTATTTCCATGCGAAATTGTACATAATAAAATAGAAAGAGACGAAACGAAATTAACATTAAACCGAACAAATGACCAAATGTACCCAAATTAACCTATTCCCTGATTCTCGCATTCTAAAGCTGTTACGCGATCGCCGTGGAGTCACCAGCATAATAATAATACGCTCTCTGCGCAATTAACTTCGCGTGTCCGGGAAAATACATATAA
This sequence comes from [Lipomyces] oligophaga, assembly GCF_038497815.1. NCBI lineage: Eukaryota > Fungi > Ascomycota > Lipomycetes > Lipomycetales > Lipomycetaceae > Lipomyces > [Lipomyces] oligophaga. The sequence continues at coordinate 152,825 of NW_027117785.1, read as the reverse complement.
ACAGCTGTACATAACAGATACAGCAATGTGAATACGATTGTATCTAGTTCCATTAATAAATATACGATTTTCTCCGACATGCAGCCAGGAATGAAACATACTCAAAACTAACTGCTCCACAGGCGTTAACATGTAGAGAGGAATAGTAATGTAATATTTGAATTTTAAGCTTTTCAACATTGAGATAATCGACATTTTGTCTCTAGTAAACTGCAGTATATATGTATATGACCAATGATGTTATTATTGTTGACAACTATAGAGTTAAGTTCGATTAGAGCGAATTCGCCGCCGGATTGAGAGATGATGATATCAGCCACAGCACCTCCACAGCCGCGCCACTTCTCCAAACGCGACGCGTTTACTATGACTCGCGTAAACAAACGACAAAACAAAGCCAGAAGAGTCTACATGATGGAAGAAAGTATAAGGATTACAAGGTCTATAAATCGACTGACCAGCTCGACATCAAAGTCTTACTCGGAAGACCAGCTTTCTCTTTTATCAATTCTAACTCCTCGCTCAGGGGTGTCATCTACCGATAGGTTGACAGTATTTTCGATTCTTCAGAAACCACCGTCCGGTTGTACATATAGCCACCAACAAAGGCTGGTGCGGTTGCTGTATCCGCGGGATAAAATCCAGCATGAAGAACTTGTGTATCTTGTCGGAATACTTGGGTCCGGGAAAGGTAAGATCCATGATTTCCGAGTACAAGCAAGTCTATTGCGATGGCTTGTTGTCGTGTATCCGCTTCTCGAGTCAAGAAGTCATGTAGTAGAATTATACGGTGTCTTGTTTTTTTTACTTGGTTATGAATCTCTGCGACCTTGGATCTCTCATATTTTGTTTCAAACCACCGAAAAAAAGCATGTGAAGCCCTGGAGAATCCAGTACTTGACCAAGCTCCAACGGAATGAGAAAGCGTCGCAGGGCATTACAGGACTGTTACTTTTGTTCAAGGAATATCATCCTGATCTCGTTGTCGACTACTATTATGCAGGCATTTCGGCTTCCTTATTTCGACATCCAGATCCCGAATTCCTAGATGTCGTCGCAAACATCTCGACACAACAATACCTAGCAACAAGATCGCCAGATTCCATTATCCCTTCCAAACGACGGAAATCAAATCGTTTCCCTGAAATACGATTTCGAGATCACTCCACCCACGATCTAGCAGACTTATCTAATTTAGTTGCATCGATATCCAGAATCGCTCTGCCAGCTCAACTTGGCTGTCTGTTTCGAGACGAGACGTTGACCAAACGATTATTTGTCCTACGGAACACACCGCAGGACTGGTCGCGACTAAACACTTGGTTATCGTATACACTAATCGAGACTTTACCTGATGCTGATTTATTCTTACAATTGCTGAACTCGGTTCGCGATTTTGTCCGGTATACGCGAACTGTGCCGATCGCTCTTGAAGAGTTCCTAGTGGACAGGTTAATACCGGAACTTGATCCGATGTCATTCATACCGCTTTCTGAGGCATTTTTCGATGTTATACTTTTCCTTACTTCCAAGATCGATACCTGGACCGAATTTGAAACTCAATTCGTTCGTCCACTAACTCGCGTGTTTGAATATATGTACAAATTTCAGCCACCGAATTACGCCCTGTTCGTATCGCAGTTTCTACGATTTTTGCTTCTCGTTCTTGCTCGAACCATAGATGATATTCAATCTTCAGGTCAATCGTCCAAATCGGTCTTAATGGTTAATAGGTTATTACCTAGATATATCTCCTTGATTGCCAAAACCCAAAAAATCGATGAACCTTCAGCTCTATTGGTACAGTTACAATTATTTACAAAGTTGAAAGGTACCGTTAATTGATTCATTTATACAATATATTCATACATCTATCTCCATCTCGTGCGCCATCAGAAAACACAAAAACAACTAATGCAAGAATGTTCCTCAAGTTTATAAAATCTTCGCCAGCTCAGCCTTCTGGCTAGCTGACAATGAAGTCGGCATCTTAACTTTTATGGTGATTATCAAGTTGCCCTTTTGGCCCGGCTCTTTACTGATAGGCATTCCATGACCCGGATATTTAATCACGAGTCCTGGCTGCACAGGTTTGCTGTACTCGATCTTGATTTTTTTGCCATCGATAGTAGCCACGATCCGAGAAAACCCTAGCAATGCTTCTTTCAGAGGCAATTCCAGATCCATTTTCAAATCATTGCCGTCCCTCGTGAAAATATCATGTTTCTTTTCTTCAATGATGAAAACAACATCTTGACTTCGACCATCAGACTGCAGATCGCCTTCACCAGGGAACGTGATCTTTGTGCCGGCTTTCCAACCAGGCTTGATGTTCACTTGCAAGATCTTCTCTTCTTGGCCCGCCGACCGACGGCGTCGAATCTTCATTTTCTTGGTCGTACCTGTCGCAAGATCTTCAAGCGAAACAGGGAGCTTCACCTGATAGACTGTGTGTTCACGCGGCGATTCGTATCCGTCGTCCGCACCATGCATACCTCCCATACCGTTCATACCGTTCATTCCATTCATTCCTTGCATACCGTGCATGCCTCCCATGCCTCCCATACCTCCCATTCCACCCATTCCGCCAAACGGATTGCCACCTGAACTTGCAAATCTCATTTTCGGACCACCGCCTGCACCACCGGCACCGCCTGCGCCAAATAATCCGGACAATTCAGGATCATTGCCAAACGATTGGAAAAACACATTCATCGGATCATGAGCAGTGAACCCACCAAATGGCGACCCAGCTCCATTGCCGCCCGAACTGAAATGAAATGTCCGAGTCCCTCCTCCAGGCCCTCCAAATGACTGGAATCCACCTGGAAATCCACCTGCACCTGCACCACCTCCAGCGCTGCTTGCAAAATCATTCGGATCGGGAGGCGGCGGGCCACCATGCCGTGTATACTCGAGTCCAAATTGGTCATATACTGCACGCTTATCTCCATCCGAGAGAATCTCATAGGCTTCAGAGACTTCTTTGAACTTCTCCGCGGCCTTAGGATCGTTGCCGGCTTTGTCGGGGTGATATTTCAGAGCAGCTTTGCGATATCCTTTTTTGATTTCCGCGTCGGACGCTGTCGCCGACACGCCTAGCAGATCGTAGAGTTTGGTTTCTTTAACCATGATTTAATTTTGCTATTTCAGCTTTTTCTTCTTCCTATTGTCAATTTTATTGTTGTTAAAAGCTTAACGCAGCTAATCAGGCAAAATGGAACTCCATGGATCGAAACACTTATAAACTCTCTCCCCTCGGGAGCCCACACCAGAAATCTCCCAACCACGCATAACACGCCACACGTGATACTATCGCTAGTCACGGGATGAGCTCCATGTTCGAGCACCTTCGCTGGTGTTCGCTGTCCTTCCCTTTAGGTCCAATTCAGCAATTATGTAAGCATAACTACTAAGATATTATTGCTTCAAATTAAATAGTATACAAAATAACAATACTCCAAATGTCTTAGAATCTAGAAATATCTCAGCAAAAAAACACAATAAAAATCAGTTCGTAATTCAAATCGACTCCAGAGCATCCCTAAATCCAGTACGCATTATATTTTTTTTTGCAATTGTCGCAATTCTACGACCTTTTTTCCTATTAGTGGCAGAAAAAAGTCGTGTCGAACAATTTCAGGCATGCTGTTGTCCATCCAGCCCTATCGTAATTTCAGTATTTTCTAAACCTGTCGAAGGCTTGGCTGTATTAGATGCAAGAGGAATTCCTGATCCAGTACTACTGTTCCGACTATCGGTGGTTCCCTGGTCAGGAATATATTCAATGGCAAGAAATCCCCCTTGCTCTGCCATCCAAGCCATCCATTCGTCCATCCAACATCTAACAAGCCACCAAGCACCAAATGCTCGACCTCCATGTAATGACATTTCCCTCAGAGCTGCAGTCACAACCGAGCTAAGGTATAACAAAAATGTGCGTGCAGACACATGCGGGAATCGAAACGGTAAATTCATAAGATACTCAGCCCATTGCTCGATGATTGCTTCTTGTGCATTCGATCCTTCTTCCTCATCTTGTTCGTCCCCGCGCTCAGATCCGAATACGTCTATTGATCCTGGCAGAGGTGAAGTTCCCATATCTTGACCAAGCCGCGTATTGTTGGTCGCACTGACATTTCGTCCATCATTTGACAATGGTAGTAATGAAGCCAAATCCTCAGTGACAATCTTAAGAACTGTCTTACCTCCACATGGTACTTCACGTTGAACAAGTGATTTGGCGTCCACAAAACTCACCCAATCATCCAGCATCAATTGTCTTTCAAACGGATTCGCAAGAACTTTTGCAGCCGTGTTCGCAATATCATTGACTCGAAGTAAACGTGCCACTAACTTGGAGAATGTCTGCGCAAGTCGTAGTTTGAGATCTATAAAAGTGGCTGGTAAACTTTTAAACGAAGTTCGAAAGGTCTGTGGAAGTGTCACAGCAAGTGACCGGAGCGCGGCAACAACATTCGGAGGAACTACCTGTAATGCGATTGGTGCAAGCATATGGATCATTTCCTAATTCGTTAATAAGCTGCATTCCCGCAATCAAAGGAAGTAGATATACCTTGTACATAATCCAATCACATCGTTGTATCCATTCTAAAATCAAAGGCTCTCCAAGAAGTTTTCGTACGGGCGAAGTGAGTGTGCCATGAAAAGATGAGATTGTGTTTATAAATTGCTTGAGATGCATAAATCGGATAGATTCTAATACGGAAGAAATATGTGAATGGTTCAGAGCAGCTAAAGTATCGACCGAGTCTCGATCAGAACCCTCGGGAATGAAAGGCTCGATACTCGGTAGCGGAACTGCATCAAATGATACAGAAGGTGGAGTCAATACACTTTTGGAAAACAGCAGAGGAATTTGAAATGAATCCGAGGGTCCATCTTGCCAATCTGGCGGTAATCGATCATTTAAATCTTCGATTGCTATTGATTCAACTTTTGGAATTGAGCCTAATTCTTCTTGCTCCTCCTGCGGAAGTTCTGCATCTATACCAGACTCCGGCGCAGCCGAGTCCAGCTCCCCATTCGTTAGTCCGTCAAACGAGTCGTCGTTATCTAAAGGCACCTCAAACTCATGACCGCTATCATCTGGTCCTTGTAAAAGGTCCTCTTTCAAGTTTGCGATTGAAAATGGAGAATCGCCAACGATGGTGACTCCACAATAGTGGTATTTCGACTTGCCACGGACACCTAGTCGACGAGTCTTAATGCCTGGGAACAGGAGTTTCACCAATTTGCCAAACGCCGCAGGATTCAGAGGCTTGATCTTATGATGCGCGCAGATCTCCGCATATCGCGCATAGATTCTGTTGCGAGGAATGGCATTATGTGGCGAGACCACACATGTCTTAATCAACCAAACGGTCCCAAACACCTGTCTGCTTCGTTCCGAGGTCGCAGATCCAGGCTTGGAATCATCTATCCTAACCTTTTGAGCAAGATCCTCAAGTGATTGGCCACTGCTGGAATCTGCTAAACGGCGCAGTTCTTGATCGGCCTCTTCGATGAAATCAAGAGTCTTGCGGTGCAGACCTATCGGAGCTGGCGTTGTGGATGAATCTGTGGCAGGCATTGGCCCTTGTCAATATGGATATCAACGTCCCGATGATTTGTATCTGAGTCTTTTGCACAACCGTGATGGACGAAAGACTTCAAGTTCTTGCAAATTAAGATAGACGCCTTCACGCGTAAGGATAGATCACAGCAACACGCGCGTAAGTTGATTGAACCCCATATACTAAAGAGCACAGTCGCTGTCAAATCCAGCGAGCATGTGCTATTCAGTCTAACTTATGCGATAAAATATGTTTTAATAATACAATACAACAAGTCAATACTATCCTAAACACTAAAATTCTCCTCGACGCGACCAAAAGCTTTCGTTTTCTCTTTAACTCACAGCAGGCGCCGTGTTTACGTGACCGAGCGTTTAACGCCCGCGCCCTCTGGTTACTAGGGAAACTGAGCATAACCGTCACAACCGCACGGTTGTATACTCGACCCTGGCCACGGCTCAGTTGCCAGGGCATCGTCGGTCCAGTCGTCACTCCTCTAATCTCACTCTTTTTTCTCTCTCGCAGACTAAGAATCCCCGACAATATAATATCATTCGGAACCAAAGTTTATCGATATACCAAACAATGTCGTACCAAGATAAGATCTTTGCCGCTGTCAACAATCTCGATAAGGTAATTAATTGTGCTCCTTGCGCTGTTTGCAGAGATCTCGTTGATCTGGTCATGTTCTAACCCCTTTCTGTAGGAACTTGAGAAGTATCCTGTTGTGCAGAAGCTTTCAAGCCAGACTGGTATGGTTCTGATTAATTTGTTTTGTTTCGCTTTTTGATCAGTAGATTCTGCTGGTTAAGTCCTACTGCTATGGTTGTCCGTAGAGAACTGGCGTACATGCTGTTGTTTGTGGCCACGGGTTACGATCGGGACTAGTCTTTGACGACATCGAATGCAGTTTTCTTTTGCCGCGCTGTGATTCTTATATCAACAGCTAACATTTTATCACTACAGGTGTTCCTAAGGCTTATGGAGTTCTCGGCGGTGTCGGAATTTATCTTTTCCTTATTTTCCTCAACTTTGGAGGGTATGTACTTGCGCGGTGTTTTCTCGATCTCGATCGTGCCGGCTAATTTTCAATCTGATCAGAATCGGAGAGCTTCTTGCGAACCTTGTCGGCTTTGTTCTTCCTGGATACTACTCCCTTCTTGCGCTTGAGTCTCCGGATCCTACCGATGACACTCAATACTTGACTGTAAGTTGATCGATCTGTGGTGGCGTATATATTTACTAAGTTGGCTAGTATTGGGTTGTCTTTGCCTTCTTTTCGGTTCTCGAGTTCTGGAGCCGTGCGATTCTTTACTGGTATGTTGTGCAATATGCTAGTGTTAATGAACATCGTATTGATTTATGCAGGATTCCGTTTTACTGGTTCTTCAAAGTCATTTTTGTCCTCTATCTCGGCCTGCCCCAGTTCCAGGGTGCAAAGGTTATCTACGGCAGTGTAGTGAAGCCTCTTTCGGCTAAAATCATCAAGAAGTCAGTTGGAGCAGGACTCAAGGCTCAGGCTGAGGCCGCAGTCTCATCTGCGACTTCTACCGGAGTTGAGATCTAAGTGTGCAGGTGATGCAACTGTTGTACTTTGGTGACGTCGTGTTAATGCACGGTCTGGTGCCTTTCTACTGTGTATGATTTATTGATTGCATCTGCTCTGGATATTAACATTTTTATACTACACAATTCATTTTTTATTCTTCAATTTTATCTTTTATTTTTTCTATTTATTTACTTTCAGAGCAATGAGATGATTTGAAATGATATTCTGTTTCCATTCTACTCGTAGTTATGCTAAATAATGAATTTTTATTATATCCTAACAATTTAATGTACAAGACTGATTACATTTCATGGGTGATGACGTAATTTGAGTACACAGAAGCGCAGAGAGCAGCTAATTCAGGTGTGTTATTCGTAGCCTAACAGAAAGAGCGTTAGAGTAGCGTTCTAAACGTTCCAATAGTGGGTATGCCCGGGAGGGGGAACCATTGAATAGAAATATACATACATAAAAGTAAGGGTTTTCTGAGTTTGACCCATATTTGGAGATTTCTCGTGCCTGTCGGTCGATTCCAGCAAGGATATTCGCCAGTCGAACCGGCTTTGAGTCTGAAGATGCCTCTGAAGTAAAAGTTGGATCGCGATCGTTTACCGAAGTGGTCGATTCCTGATCGTACATGTTGAAGTAGTAACCGATCTGGATATTAGAAAGAAGTAATTGAATTCCGCTAGTTAGTGAAGCCGAAAGGGCAGCTCGAGCGGCAGGGGACTCAATAATATCTCTTGATTCATCGAGAAACAAAGATAATTCTGATCGAACACTCGACTCGGAGACCACCGGTTGAGCAGGGGGGGGATTATTTGCCAGTACAACGTCATAAAGATCATCTGTAGTTGGTAGCAGTATAGCGAGAAAGCTGATATATTTGTCGAAAATTAGAATTGAATTAATATTTAGTAATAGTAAGCTTACCTATCGAGACTCTGATCAATAGATGTACGTAATGAGTATATGAGCTGCTCTAATTCGAGATATGAAATTTCCGTTTTTGGCGCGACCTCGGCAAATATCGATTCAGTGCTTTGTTTTATGACACGCAATAATTCCGCTTTTCCGGGATTCAGAAGCCACCAAGTTGATGAAAGAAAACGACGATTAACTTCTGTTTCGAGCTCCTGGTCAATCCCTAAATCAGCAGGAGACTCAGCATCTTGGCAGGCGGCTAGAACTGAAATCATGTATGCTTTCCGACCTAGAATGTTGATTTGGATCCGTGTCAGTAAAATGGTCAGCGCTGTCGCATAAAGTAGAGTAAAGGTCCGAGTGATTGCAAACACCTTGAGATCATTCCAAAGTGCCTTTTTGGATCGCGATTTCGTCGCAGCTGGCTGTGATGTTGCCAGGCGGGGCTCCGACGACGTAGAACTCAACGAGACAGTATCTGTAACTAGGATCTCTCCAGACCCTCGATCGCCCGATCGCTTGGATTGTAGTTCCTGCGTGATCTGTTCGACAGGCAAATCTGCCATGATGGAGTCGGCTAACGAGCTCAGTAACGCTGTCGTGGTGATAGTAGCATCTCTTTGGTTCTGCTCAAACCGTCGACGTAAACTGATTTCAAAAATTAGTACGATCAAATATTTCAGATCCTCATCTTCATCTGTAATACTTTTCTTTGTTTGCCAGACTAGCAGAAAACTGCGAATGCCAGTCGAGGATCCGCGATCGCGCGTAGGAATAGGCATAGTAGCCGACTGCAGCAATGCCGAACGCGAGCGCAAGCTTTCGTCGATGGCGATGAACAAATTGAGTGAATCCCATATTATTTGTCTTTCATTCTCTTTGTTGTTTTCTATATTGATCACTGTAATCGAATTGGTTCTACAAGCACTGGACCATGGAGAATTGGTGGGGTTTTTCCTCCCAGTGAACTGGCACATGATTTCCAGATATCGATATCGAAATCTGATATCTGACCACACAGCAAATATGCATACAACTATCTGAATATCAGTGTTAATCACGAAGAGGATGTCGTAATGTTGCTTGTGAATATTGACGTCGTTCTGGATCGCACGTTGATTCGTGACGTGCTAAAAGGTATGGCCGATTAGGAATTCTTATCTTGCGATCCCTTCTGGACTTTGATCTCGCTTCTAACACCACCAGCCATTCTGTCTATCATTTTTTTTCACCGGTTTCTGAGCAACATCCGGCCAGTAACGCCACCGCAGGAAGTCCTCGACGTCACATATCCTGCTGTGCAAGATGCCGAGCTTGAATCTACCATCGCGGACGTGCTGGGCCGAGTCCTGTCTAAACTCGATTCCGCGTTTGGATCGGTTGGCCAGGTAGAGCCCGTGTCTAAGTCACCAGATCATGGATTTCGACAGCCCATCGCATTCGTTTCCTCGTCTACAATTGCAGCTCCCTCAACCACTTCTAATTCAAATACTCAAATAGCGACGGCAACTTCACTGCCAATGTCGTCGGCTGGTCCTAGGATAGTCAATATATCCGCCTCAGGACTCGCAGGACTGTCGCTATCGACCTCGCGAACGTCGCGCATCAACGTCGAATTCTACGAGCGTAAAACCAGAAAGGCTTGGTTTGGCAAATCAGAAGAGGAGGTATGTTGGGAACAGTGGGCCATTACAATAGTTGCTGCTATTCCCCGCGACGACGCTGAAAAACAAAGGCTCCATCGAGCTGCAGAGTTACAACTGCAAAATATTATGAATAAGGTCATAAAGATCGCTGGTGACTACAAAGATGAGGTCCCTGCGCTTCCTGCTCGAGCGGGTAATCCATTCCCGTATCAAATTACCTTACCAGAAGAACAAGACGAATCATGGGGTGCAGTTATAAAAAGAATATTGGTAGAATAGTCTTATTTAATCATGCAATATTAAAGAAAAATTAAAAAAAATACCCAAACTCCTCTAAATGCACATAAATCTGAATTATCGACGTCCACGGCGCTTAGCTTTAACTGCTTTAGCGTGTCTCTTCCCCCCCGACATCTTGACAGCTTGAATTTCATCATATTTCCGCTTGAAATACTCTTTCGACCTCGAGTCAGCAAGAATCTCATCCGCAAGAGTCTGCTTCCTCTGTTTCTTTGTAAGTCGACTGGAAAAGTATTCAGTAGGATCGGAAATCACAGTCCCTTGCTGCAGATATTTCACTTTCTCCAGTGCCTCATCAGTTCGTTTATAATGCCTTTTCGGATCGAGAACAGCTCGCATTTTCAGAAGATCAAGATCACGTCGCAAACTTGGCGTCATTTCCGGTGCAGGCATATCAAACCAATCTGGTCCTGCGGTCGCTTCCTTGGCCTACAAAATATGTTAATTTCAGCTTATACTAACAATAGCAGGCTGTCCATCATAAGCTTCAGGGTAACTATGACAAACACATTCACAGAAATATCAAAAGAGCGGTATACTCTATCGACTCATTAAAAAGGTATAATTTCATCATCAAGCGGTAGGACAGTCTAGTACAGGCTGAAGAACATACCTCTTTCGCATCTCGCTTGATCTTTGAATAATTCACAACTTTTCTGACTTCTGTATTTCCTCCAAGTAGCGAAGATTCTAATTTCGCTGTATTTAGCGTGATCACTCCACCGACGGACTGAAGAAATGAATTGTTCTGTTTTCGGTCAATCAGAGTAGGAAGACGGTTCAATACCGCAACAGCACGTTGTCGTTCAGTTTGCTCCAATTGAATTTCACTCGAAGTTAACTCGATTACTGTATCATCTTTTGAGCCTTGTATTGAATTTTGGATTAACTCAGTTTCTGCCATTTCGACTGTACTTCAGTAAGCTTAGAGACAAAAAAAAAAAACTCCGTCCACTACATTTTAAGCTAAAACATAACTGTCTCAGTATGGTACGTATATTCCATAAACGTGCAAGCACTCAAAATTCTATCCTCCCAACTAGTCCCGTATACAATCGCGAAGTCCTAAACGGAAGGGCAGAAGTCCTAAACGGAAGGGCAGAAGTTGTCAGATAACATTATATATGTATAAATCTGTATGAGGCAAATTTAAACAAGTACAAATATATATAGGTTACGTAATATATGTTATTATCTATATAGCTATGTATTCAGATAACGAACCCCCTTCTTCGACAGGAATGCTCAACCAAGACCAACTATCGCCGGACTCGCCAGATCCCGTTCAATATGATCAAGTTCTTGAATCTGGCGGGCATTTTGGTGCTGCAGCTGCAGTAGCTGCAGCGGGAGGAGCTCCAGCGCCGACATTTGTAGGTGGAGCTTTTGCAAATGTTGCTCAGGGTCTTACGGGTCAATATCGGAATATCATGATGAGTTATTGGCAGGAAACCATTAACAATATTGAGCGAGACGAACACGAATTTAAGATTCATCAATTACCACTTGCAAGAATAAAGGTCTGGACCAACTGGTATTACATAGCAAGGATGCTAACACCATTATAGAAAGTTATGAAAGCTGACGAAGACGTGAAGATGATCTCAGCTGAGGCTCCGATTCTGTTTGCTAAAGGTTGCGATATCTTTATCACCGAGCTAACCATGCGTGCCTGGATCCATGCAGAAGAGAATAAGCGGCGAACTTTGCAACGTTCAGATATCGCGAATGCGCTACAAAAATCGGATATGTTTGATTTCTTAATTGATATTGTTCCGCGTGAGGAAGCAGTTTCTTCATCTCGAAAGAATATGTAGTTTATTATTGATCTAGTTTGATACGTATTAAAATAATGGGTTTTGATATTTTTGTTGGTGAACTACGGTGTGTACGACAAAACCAGTGAAGTATACATGTATATCATTGCATTGAGCAATATATGGTCATAATATGTGAACATTTTATAAAACAAGAACTGATCTAACACACTTAAAAATGAATTGACTTTCCGTAAGTGGCCATAGCAGCCTCCTTGAAAGCCTCAGAGAGCGTCGGGTGTGCATGACATGTACGCGCGATGTCCTCTGAACTAGCGCCATACTCTATAGCAAGCGCACCTTCAGCGATCATCTCACCAGCGTTTGGCCCCATGATGTGGATACCCAAAATACGATCGGTCTCTTTCTCAGCGATGAACTTGACCCAGCCCTCCGTGTCCAGATTGGTCTTGGCGCGAGAATTAGCCGCGAATGGGAACTTACCTACATTGTACGCAATGCCGGACTTTTTGACTTCTTCCTCAGTCATACCAACCCACGCTACCTCAGGATGAGTATACATCACCGAGGGAATGACACCGTAGTTGACATGTCCATGTCCATTCTTAATGTATTCAGCAGCAGCAATACCCTCCTCTTCAGCCTTGTGGGCCAACATAACACCGAAGGTGACATCCCCAATGACACGGATATGAGGATACTTGGTACGATACTCCTGGTCAATGACCAACCGTCCCCGCTCATCCTTATCAATTTCAATGTTCTCGAGTCCAAGACCGTCAGTGTAGGGCCGACGACCAATTGCAACAAGCACAACATCAGCCTCGAGCGTTTCCTCCTTCCCGCCCTTTGCGGAATCAACCTTCACCTCGACGCCCTCCCCAGCAACAGCTGCACTCAAAACCTTAGTTCCAGTCTTAAACTTAAGACCCTGCTTGCTCAGTGAGCGCTGAGTCATCTTAGAGAACTCGGCATCCATGCCAGCTCCACCGACACTGTTCATGAACTCAACAATTGTAACTTGCGACCCGAGACGCGACCAGACCGAGCCAAGCTCAAGTCCAATAATTCCACCGCCAATGATAACCAATTTCTCGGGGACCTTCTCAAGCGCAATGGCTCCAGTTGACGTAACAATCTTCTTTTCGTCGATTTCGACGCCAGGGAAGGGGGTCGCCTCAGAACCAGTCGCTATAATGACATTCTTGGTCTTGAGAATCGCATCGCGTTCGCCAGGGTTACCAGTAACCTCAATCTCATTGGGACCGAGGAATTTGCCGGTTCCCTTGTAATAGTCAACCTTATTCTGCTTGAACAGGGTCTCGACACCGCGGGTGAGACCTGTGACAGCATCGTCTTTAGCCTTCATGAACTGTTCAAAGTTGAGTTTGACATCACCCACTAGATTCAGAATTAGAATAAAAAAATCAAAGGTGGAAGAAATTTAGCATACCGTCAATTCCGCGCTTCTTAGTATCGTGAAGAATCTCGTGGTAGAGATGTGAGTTGTTGAGCAGAGCCTTGGAAGGAATACAGCCAACGTTGAGACAAGTACCTCCGGGAGGTCCTCGCTTATCAATGCAAGCGGTCTAAAAAGTCAGTAGAGATCAAAATTGATTTATGGTGGATTTCTAGGCAAACCTTAAGACCAAGTTGAGCAGCCTTGATGGCAGCGACGTAACCTCCAGGTCCGGCACCGATAACGACAAGATCAAGCTCCTCGGCTATAACGAAAAATGGTCAGTCAATTGGATCGATAAAAATATAAAATAATCAGCGGCCTGATTAGTGACGCCTGCAGTAGTTGCAAAAACAGCTGCAGCAAATCGAGGTCGAATCGACATACTCTCAGTGGCCATTCCTCGGCGGAACTGGACGGCAAAAGATTGCTGGACAGTAGCAGTCCGAGCTACACGCCATGTCGCGGATTTGTATGCGGGAACGATTGATTTGAGCATTTTGACGAGAGCAAAACGCGTGAAAATAAATCAAAGTCAATGAATTCAGATTACGTTGGTAAACAAACGAAATTGTAAAAAAATCTACTAAAATGTCCGGACTTCCTCAATGTTTTATTATGTGTGCGGGCCGTGTCGGATGCCCGTAGTCCTTGGGCACAGGGTTCTGACGCCGGCTCTCTACGGGCTGTGAATGGTCAATCTTCCGGGTGAGCCAGGTTTCCGACGCTGACCAAGGACGGTTCTGGCAAGTATATTAGACTGAAATAATTGTTTAAATTATTGCATTTACTCTAATTACAGAAAATCTAAAATCTCAAGACGCCATTTTTAATTTGCAACAAGTTATATCGAGGCAGTTTTTATTGCCGTGGTTATGGTCGACTTATGGTCCCAGCCCTTGATCAAATTGCCAAAAATGGACTTCTGTAGTTGAAGATTTATTGTCCACATCGGTATTTTGTGATTCCGCATTAATTAATATTTAGATATCAAATTTATATAAATCATATGTATATAAAAATATTCAATAGAATAATTTTCGTTTAAAATATGATGTTCGAACCCGATAAAGGAAGAAATCACTAACCGGTAGCTCGATACCAAGCTCATTAATCCTGAAAAATGATGTCAATTGCCTTTGATTATTACTATCTACACGCTGATATCCTCCTGCGCAAGATATGCTTGAATCTCGTAAACAAACTTCCTAGAATTTCGTTTTGTGTCCGAATCTAATCTTTCTCCATGGCGGGGTAAGACTGGGACAAACCCCTATGACGTACTATTCCTTTCTCCCGTGTAGTTATATAATCTCTATCATTTCCATTCCATCCATTTTCTAACAATCCAATCGTATCGGACACATCAATAGATTTACTCTGGATGTCATTTGTAACTCGGTCTATCTGTCGGCGTCTTCCCTGTTTTTATTATTCTACTCGCTCAATTTCCGCGATGGCTGCGGCCGGTGTCTCCCTCGACCAGCTGCCCAAATCTCATGTCTTCACTAAAAATCTTCCCTCTGACCCAATGGTACCCACACCCGAGGCCTCGATGAATGTTAAGGATCCTCGATTGCTATTGCCACGAGCAGTCACCGATGCTGCATATACGTTTGTTGCGCCAGATACCCATGATTTGTCGAAGGCGCAAATCCTAGCTGTCAGCGACGCTGCTTTGAAAGACCTCGGACTTGCGTTGGATGTCAAGAATTCTCTAGAGTTTAAAGAACTAGTCATTGGAAACAAGATATATGAGGAGCACTATCCTTGGGCTCATCTTTACGGTGGATATCAGTTGTATGTACTTTTCTTCGGTCTTACTTTCCATATTAATCGGTATAGTGGGCAATGGGCTGGCCAACTGGGGGATGGTCGAGCAATCAGTTTGTTTGAAGCTACTAACCCTGATACTGGGCACCGTTACGAAGTTCAACTTAAGGTATGTTGTTTAGACAATGTCAATTCGAATCTGACCTTCTAGGGAGCTGGACGTACCCCATATTCGCGATTTGCGTACGTTCAATATATACTTATCAGAATAATTCTAACATTTAAAGCGACGGAAAAGCCGTATTACGATCTAGTATCCGCGAGTTTTTAGTATCAGAGGGTACGTAAATGACTGGATCTGATCCACCAGGGCTAACAAAGGCATAGCACTCAATGCTCTCTCGATTCCGACAACTCGAGCACTAGCTCTGAGTCGACTCACAAATGAAGGAGTTCGACGCGAAGCAATCGAGCCTCGAGCTATTGTGACGCGAATGGCCGAATCCTGGATACGGTTCGGCAGTTTCGACATCCATCGTCGTCGAGGCGACCGCAAAATGATAAAACTACTTGCTGACTACGTCCTTGATTATGTCTATCAGGGCCTTGACCATATCGTGTCCCAAAACCCGGAGTTCAAAGGTTTAGGTCGATATCATGTGCTTTATAGAGAGGTCGCTAGGAGGACTGCGGAGACGACGGCGTTACTTCAAGCCTACGGATTTATGAAGTAAGTTGGTTTCTGTACGGTGTGTATTATTGTTATACTAATTGGTCTAGCGGGGTGATGAATACTGACAATACGTCGATTATTGGGTTGAGCATGGACTACGGTCCTTTCGCCTTTATGGATGTAAGTTCGTTGTAGATTGTTTTCGACGCAGCTAATCAATTAGATATTCGATCCCTCGTATACGCCAAACCATGTGAGTTTCTTCAAGTTTCATTCATCGTGAGGAACAGAACTAATCCAAAAAGGATGATGGTATGCTGCGATATAGCTATCGCAATATGCCGACAGTCATGTTGTGGAATTTAGTTCGGCTAGGTGAAGCTTTAGCTGAACTATTCGCAGCTGCAGATCCTGCAGTTCTTGATACTACAGACTATTTTGAGAATGGATTTGCCGAAGATGAATTAGACGCATTTGTCCAGCGCGCAGAAACAATGATTGACGCTGTAGGCGAATATTATCGAGCGACATACGAACGAGCGCATTCGCAGGCCTTCATTCGCAGATTAGGTCTTTTGTCCGTTAGTGATACGGATTCGCGAAATGGTATTGTCGATTCCGTACTTGAACTGATGAAAACGCACGCGCTTGACTTCCACCATTTCTTTCGCCGGCTCGCAAATGTGCAACTTTTTGCGACCTCCAATGCAACTGACGGAGAATTTATTTCTCTCGACAGGATCGAGGAGATATTTTTGACTCATGATCGAGGCCGTGCGGTGCCTTCAGCCGAAGACTCAAGTCGCGAGATCCGCGATTGGTTATTGAATGTCTACAAACCCAGACTAGTGGAGGAATCCAACACGGACGATGTAGCTCGAAAAATCAGAATGGATGCTGTGAACCCGAATTTTGTACTCCGAGGTTGGATATTAAGTGAGGTCATCGATCGCGTCCAACGACAAAACGATGATGCCATTCTAGAGCATGTGCTGGAATTGTCACTTGACCCATTTAGAGATTCATGGACCGACGAAAGCAAGAACCCCGAGAAATATGCACGGGAATTACGGTATACTGGGAATGTCCCACGTGGTAGCCAGGGATTAATGTGTAGTTGTAGTTCGTGATTTATTTTATAGCCAATGATATACATCGCATACTATCAGTTCTAAGTAAGCCCTTGCAAAAGTGTACTGCCGTAATTGGGACGGAAGTGAGCGTATATATCTCCCAATGGCTTTATATCAACAGGCTCTCTGAACCAGTATTCTATCATACAATGTCGAAGAGAAATACAATATCATTCGGTAAGTATTTAGTTATTGTGCAAGATTATGCTCTAACTAGTAAATCAAGAACGGCAAACTCCGAAGTTTCTACAACGATTACGAGGTGTATTGCCTGCTGAGCCGTCGGTCTCTACTAAATTAGTACAGCCGTATGATTTAGACCAAGATGATAACGAAGACGATGTAATAGATCCGGACTACGTGTTTGAAGGCGTCAGCATTACGAAAGAGGAACTGGAACTGGTAAAAGGAGGAAGGGGAATTCAAGAGATCATGTAAGTTGATTGGATATATGTCTGCAGAGTACGTGGCCGCAAGATGATGGAAATTGATGTGAACAGGGCTGCCAGACAAGAATTGAAAAAATTGCAAGATGGTAAAGACGAGACAGAAATAAATTCAGCTCAACGCTCACGATCTGAATTTGGAAGTCGAACTGGAAGTCGAGCTGGGAAGAGGAAGGCGGTTCGGATTCATCAAAGAGACGAATCTGATGATGAGGTAGATGATTCCATCAGAGCTGGCTTTAAACATGATTCCAAGCGTGTACAATCGCAGGATACCAAAAGAATTAAAAAGATCAAAAGAGTGACCAAAGCAGATACAATTCCAAATGCACCAGTTAAGAACAAGATCAGGTCCAAAACCAAGGTGCAGCTTACGTTTGGAGATGAAGATAGCTAGTCTCAAAACAGTGTGCATCAGTATGTCTATATTCGTGACATTAGTGTATTATATTATAATGTACTATATCATAAACTAAAATATGTTAAAATCATTTAGCCACTTTCCCTTTCTTCTTTTTGCCCTTTGTTTTCTTCTTATCCTTCTTCTTCAGGCCAGTCGCGCCTGCTCTGACGACGTCACTGTAATCTTTGAAAAATTTATCCAACGCCACCGGTTCGACCACAGTCGTAAATTTTACTTTTTTCTCTTTATTCGAATTGCCGTTCGTAGCTCGAAAAAGAAGTGCATGCGGGCTTGTATCTGGATTATCTATCTCTGATAAATCTGTCGCCGACGGATTATGCTTTCGTTCGACAGGATCAAACGGCGTTACTTCATCCGGTTAATTTCGCTCAAAAATATGAATCCGATTTACTTACGCCGTTTCTGCTGTAAAAAAACTCGGCCACAAGTTTCGTTTGACTCGAAAAGTTGCTTTAGTTCATTGAGAAACTGTCTGCGTCAGTTTATATCCATGCAAGTAATAACCTCAATATACCTGCTCATTTGATAGTCGTGAATTTGACGCCATGTCAGATTTTCTCTGTAATTTTTTTGATCAAATCTGAGTTTTCCCTTGTTGAAAAGTAACGATACTTAAGAGCGCAGTAAATCAATGTTGAGGTAAGCCGGACGGCTCAATAATTTTCTATTTCCCGATCTTGTATTACTGAACTTGGGATTCAATCTTGAAGAAATTTTTTTCTTATAGCTAGCAAAGTAAACCCTTCAACTGACATGCAGAGAAGAAAACATAAACAACATATTCTACCTTCTCAGCGAAATCCCGCAAAACAACCTGAGGCACCTGAAGCTCAAGGAAAGCGCTCCAAGAGACGCAAACTGAATTCTGTAATTTCTCGAATTCAGGACCAAGAGGGACAAGAGGGACAAAGAGACTCATTAATGAAGCGAGATGAAGACGATATTTTATATTATTCTCGAATGTTAAAATCCAAGAACGGCAACTTGAAAAAATCAACGGAATTCGATGACGGACTCGATGAGATTACGGAGGGCCTTGATTTGGATTTTTTAAGTGATTTGTTTCCCGGGACTCAAGCAAAGACGAAGAAGATTGATAGAAATCCTAAATTAAATTTCAAAAATTCTAACAGCACTGACGAGAATGAGGATGACAGCCTTAATCCGGATGAAACTGAAGACGAAGACGAAGACGGAGACGCAGACGCAGACGAAGTTGGAGTAACCGAAATTCTGTCAAATAATGGCTTGAACAATTCAATACCCGAAGACCCTGAGCTGAACATGAACGACTTGGTTGAGAACCCCATACAGCCTCAAAGACTACGAGAAAACCCATACGTACCTCCAGTTGCGTCGCCTGCAAAATACATTCCACCTTCGATGCGGAAGAAACTTCTTGAGCAGTCCTCGTCCAACTCCGAGCAGCAATATATTCTCAAGAGACGATGTCAAGGTCTACTAAACCGATTATCGGAAGCCAATATAGCTTCGATAGTTGACGAATTCATTTCCGTATTTTCTCAAAATCCTCGGCAACAAGTAACTTCAGTTATTACTAGTTGCGTGATCGAAATGACGGGCCAATCTGGTGTTTTAGCAGACAATTTTGTGGTGGTGTACGGTGCAATGATTTGCGCATTATATAAACACATTGGACTCGATTTTGCAGCATATTTTGTCCAAGTACTTGTTGAAGCTTTTGAAACAGCTGTGGGAGATCCACTAAGAGGTAAAGAGAGCTCAAATTTGATCGTCTTGCTCAGTCAATTATACACCTTTCAAGTTGTCGGATGTGCTTTAATTTACGATTTTATTCGATTATATATTCATGAAATCACAGAACTTCATACTGAATTGCTATTGAAACTAATAATGAGTAAGTATTCTGCTTTCTTCAATCCTTTCATATTGGCCTAACAAGCAGATTCCGGGTCTCAATTGCGCCACGATGATCCGTCGGCTCTAAAAGATATAATCACAGTTTTGCAAGAATCTGTGCGTAAGATCCCGTCGGACAAAATGAACTCACGAACAAAGTTTCTAATTGAGATGGTCAGTTCATGGAAGAACAACCGGCTCAAAGCATCGTCCACCATCACCGCGGAAAGCATTACTCGAATGAGAAAGTATTTAGGTAAAATTCAACGAACCACGGAACCACTTAGAGTCACTCTGGATGACATACGTCATGTTGAAACTCGAGGAAAATGGTGGCTGGTAGGTTCTGCCTGGGCTGGTGCAGATGATATAATTATGAATGCCACGGCCAGCGCTACCCAAGATGTTGATATTACCGCCGTGAAAGATATTCTTGATCATGCAGAGCCTAATTGGTTAGAGCTTGCTCGCGAGCAGAGAATGAACACGGATATTCGTCGTGCGATTTTCGTTGCAATCATGGGGAGCGAGGACTATGTGGACGCCAACGAACGAATTTTAGGACTGAAGTTGAAACGAGTTCAGGAGCGTGAAATTCCTCGAGTGCTGTTACATTGCTGTACCAACGAAAAAGAGTTCAATCCTTTTTATGCCTACGTAGCCTCGACGTTATGTAAAGAGCATTCGATGCGAAAAACATTCCAGTTTATTGCGTGGGACTTTTTTAAGCAATTGGACGGTTCTCAGGACGACTCAGATAGTGGGACAGAAGAATCGACTATTAACGATATTCGATTTGTTGGCAGCGGAGATGTCGATGAGAAAACACAGCGTCGAATGATCAAATCTTATGCAAGGTTCTACGCAATTGTTGTTGGCGAAGCACATCTTAGTCTTGACTTGCTTAAAAATATCAATTTCCTACTGGGCTCACCGGAAATGGAGCAGTTTCTTCAACAGTTCTTCACAGCGCTGTTCAGCCACATACGAGTTCGCACTTCTCGGCAGAAGGATAAATTATCTGGAGAAAAAGCGCTGATCCAGCTTGTTATCAAAATCAAAGACAACACAGTATTGCTGAAAGGAATTGAGTATTTCTTGAAGACTAGACTTGAAACAACAAAAAAATCTACTGAATGGGGACTTGGAATTCTCAGCGATACAATTGAACGACTGGAGACATCGAAAGAATACTGAAACAATTGATTGACATCAAGATTCTGATTACAAAAGGCAGAAAAATACTACACTTCGTAGATCACGTGTACATCTGAATGCGGTAATATTTGTGGCTGCAGCAGGCCTTTTTGACATGACGAGCTTGATCAATGTTGACTTCAAAGACTTTTGTCCGCTTGTTATTTTAAGATTTAAAATTTGGAGTTCAACATTTTATGTTCAAGATTTTTCTGGGCTTAGGACAGGTATAGTTTTAGGTTGTGGAAGTGCCTCCGATTGAATAGAAATTCGTTCCTGCAGTTGTCATGAGTGTGAACGACATCGACGCGTCGAGCTCGACACCAGCATGCATTACGACGCGTTTTTCACCCCCTAATTCACCTTCAACGGTTGTGAAAACTCCAAGTAGTACTGCTTCAGAACACACTGAGGTCGATCTTGTCTGGGTTCCAAGTGCTAAAGTTGTTGCGTTCTCTACCGTTTCGGGAACAAATCAGCCGAAATCATTTTTTGATCTGCCCCAAAGTCCCTCGTCAATAGGTGAACGAACAATAGCGCGTGGTGAGTTTGTTTCTTGTACTGCTTCTTAGTAATTTGATCTGATGGTATTTTAGGACCGTTAAGATTGTACAAGATCCAGGCTCATAATAGTACATTCCTTCAATGTGGAGATGTGATTCATCCTGTCTTGAAACGGTTAGTGAACTAAGAAGCTGTGACAAGCTGTTCGCATCAATCTAATAAAGCTTAGACTCCGTTGCTGGCAAGTATCATCAAATACCTTTATCTTCCCTCTACCCACCGCTGGAACATACTGGCGAGTTGAGATTGAAACGTGAGAGCTATTTTCAATGGATTTGGTCATGTAGGCAAAATTAATTAACATTCGGTAGGACTGATGAGAGTTTGCTTGAAACTCTGGAAGAACATCTGGCGCGAGTCTGCCGACTACTACACTGCGAAAATGAGAAAGAATGGAGCGAGCAAGCACCCACAACTGAGAACATCGATCCATCAAACGAGGTACTACAATCTCCATTGTTCCTTCGGCAGAGCTTAAGAAACCGCTCGAGTAGGTTTGGATCCGTTTCGAAGTTGGAGAGCTCATCTTTAAAGTCACCAATCCGGAACGCTGCCGAAGTCAGAAAGCTGTTTGAGCCTCCCAATCCCCTCTGCAAGAGAGATTCCAAAGATTCTGTCGACATACCAGACACATCTTCCAAGCAATTCCCCAAAGGAACAGATCATGGCCGTCGATTAATATTCGAAGATATACGCAGTCAAGCTTCGCTGGATGATTCTGAGTCACATTTTTCATTTTCAGAATCAGAAGTATCGTCCGAAATTTCATCAGTTACAAGCACGATTTCTGAATCGACCTCTGCTTCAACGGTACTTACTATGAGCATGCATGACGAATTTAGGAATATGAATATTTCAACGGAGCCAGTATTAGCAGAAGAATCAGCTATATCACAAGACTCAGCTAAAGGACCTGAACCTGATGCATCCCCGACTTCAGCTAGATTTCAGAATACAGCTCTATCGCAGAGACCGGTGCATAAATCAGATGAATCAGAAGTAGCGGAAAACAGAAAGCTTTCATCAAATGCCAACAAACATGAACGGCGACCTTTGAAAGCACTATTTCTTGTCCCTGATAGTTCCGACTGGACTGATTTACCGGTCGATATTCTTTCCGTTGGGTACGATTCATGCAGTTTTTCAAGACGATATAAAGTTCAATATGATCATTGTATGCAAGCAATGCATTGAGCTTACGTAATAAGTAGCAAATGTTTTTGGGTCGCTGGAACGGGAATTGGCGTTAAGGTGATATCTTTATGGGACAACTTTGTATACATAATCTATTTAATTTGATCTATTTTCGAAGACTGAGCTCATGTTCGTGCTCTATAGCATACAAAACTGCTTCGAGAACATTGGCAACAGTCGCCCGCGGTTTGGATTTAGCGTCCAGATGGTCTCCTTCCTGATAAACACCAGTCTTAACAAGTAGAGTAGACCAGCCGTAACTATTTCCGCCACGGATGTCGGACGCAGGGTTGTCACCAACCATGTAAACCCTCTGAACATCTTCCGTGTAGCCAAATGCACTTTTACGCCATTCATTCAAAAAAGAGTGAGCATATTCGTACGTAAACAAAAAAGGTTTCCCAATAATAGTACTGTGATGATCAGCAGTAGATCCAAACAACAAGGCCAGCAAATATCCAGCAAATATTGGAACTCACCTCTCTAACGGAGTCCCGGTGTAGTCCAAAAATAGCTTTTCAATACTTGTTCGAAAGGCACCCTGTCCGAATCGAGGCAGATGGTACTCATTAGCCCATAGGAGGTCATTATTAGAAAAATAGATTGGTACGGTTTGGTCAAGCGTCGGATTTTTAGTTCCGAATTTACCTGCCTGAGAAGTTAAAATGTCAATAATGATCTGCGCTTCACAACCCCAGTCACGCGGATCGTTGAATACCAAGACGGCGTCGAAAGGTGAGTCTGACAGTGACTGGGCTCGTTTCATATCGGCAGCGGTAAACCGATGAAATGGCCAGATGGTCGGATTTAGAGCAATAAGATCTACCGATGTCACGCAGTCTTTGAATCCATATGTCTGCGCGACATGTCTGCACTTGTCGCCGTCGCCGCCGGAGACAAGAACTTTGTCATATGTGTTGACCAGTCGTTTAAATGGCGTATGGGACTGGATAAATTGATCTTCGCTGATCTTAATACCTAGCTCTCTTGACAAACCGGCTACGCGCTCGGCCTCGGTCTTTCCGCCGCCGTTAGTGAGTAAAATCCTGCACATGTTAAGACTACTCGTCGTAAGCTAATTCGTCAGCCTTCGCTTACCAAGGAATTTTGTGTTCTTGTAGAAGTCTTAGAGCTTGCTTGCCTTCTTCGATGGCTTTTGATCCTCGGACAAGAACGCCGTCGATGCTTAAACAGATCAATTTACATGCCAGAAATAAAATGGAAGAACGAAATGATAACCTACTCGAATGCGAAAGCAAAATTCTTTCCCAAATCCAGATGGCCAGACGTGCTTGAAAGATGCCTCCGGCGGAGAATCAATGAACATGCATCCGATTTCGCTACGGATCTCAGTGCCCATAACGAGCGAGCTAACCCAAAGCCCATTGCAGCTGAGGCCGATATCATTATTGCAGTTCTATAGCACAAATTGGTAGCTTTTGCACAATATTAGCTGCAATTGTGCCCGAAAGTGCCGGTGCTCTCAGAGAACAGGGACGACAACCCACATATCCTATCCTTAACCAACTATCCCAACCTGTGTCCTCCTGTCTCATCCGAACCCAACCGCCAGATTCCATTTGGATTGGTTTGAAACCCATTCTAAACCAACTGCACTTCTTCTCCTCTGTTCCGAGGGCACGGGTTGAGTAGACAGGCTGTCCGGAGTGAGGATCAAACAAACACAACTGGTATTATTACGAACTTTTGGACAGTATTTCGAGGGCATTCCTTACGGATTTGTAAGCAGATTCTGACCGAAATTTTGTGTTGGCGCGATTCTTACAAATTTCTGCAGATTTCGACTGATTTCGCTAGTAAATTCGGCTTCAAACAGTTATAAGGAACACGCCTGAAGTAAGCCCCGCTGGCTGGCTGCTTGACACGATCCTCATACAGAGATCGAACAATATATCACATTTAACTTGATCATGCCGGTATGAGCTGGAGACAATTTACTGAAGTGCTTTGTATTTACTAATATCTATCAGGATACAAATAAAATGCAGGTCGACGGCGAGGAAAACATTATTGACGAGTCCCTGTACTCACGTCAATTGTATGTAGTGTTCATGATACTTGTACTGACCATTGTTTGATCTGTATACTCACATGTGTTGTTAGATATGTTTTGGGTGAAGAGGCGATGAAAAAGATGAACTCATCTAATGTTCTTCTTGTTGGTTTACGAGGACTCGGTGTGGAAATTGGTAAGTTACTCCGCCCTCTGGTCCGCCCTCTAGTCCTTTGTGGTGATGATGGTTACTGACTCGTGATAGCAAAGAATGTTGCGTTGGCTGGTGTCAAGAGTCTCTCTCTGTGGGATCCTGCGCCTACCACGCTCCAGGATCTGTCATCTCAGTTCTTCCTCACAGAGAACGATATCGGTACCTCTCGTGCTTCTGCTACTGCTCCCCGTCTTGCTGAACTTAACCAATATGTTAAGATCTCAGTTATTCATGAGCCAGAGCTCACTGAAGACATCATTTCTCAGTTTCAGGTTGTTGTTCTTACAGAGACTCCGATAGAGACCCAAGTCAAGATTAACGAATATACTCATAAAAACAACATCGCATTCATTACTGCCGACGTCCGCGGTCTTTTCGCGATGACTTTCAACGATTTTGGCGAAGGATTCACTATTATCGACGCTACCGGAAACGAGCCTGCTCGGGGCATCATATCTGACATTGATGAGGAAGGAAACGTTTCTATGCTAGAAGATACTCGTCATGATTTGGAAGATGGTGATTTTGTAAAGTTCTCAGAAGTCGAGGGTATCCCTTCTTTAAATGACGGTCAACCTCGCAAAGTCAAAGTAGTCGGCCCGTTTGCCTTCAACATTGGGTCTTTAAAAGGGCTAGGAACTTATCAAAAAGGCGGTTTGTTTACACAAGCTCAAGTTCCGTTCAAGATTGATATGGAACCTTTGGTTAAACAGCTAGAGAAGCCGGAGTTTCTCTATTCTGATTTTGCAAAACTAGATCGTCCGGCTCAGCTTCATATTGGCTTTCAAGCTCTTCAAGGGTTTGCTAATAAGCACGGGGGTGTTTTACCCCGTCCTTTAGATGATGAAGATGCCAACGAAATGGTTCACTTAGCCACCACACTAGCTACACAACTCCCTGACGTTTTGGCAGGTGCAGAAATTGACGAAAAGTTGATTCGGGAATTGTCATATCAGGCGCGCGGTGACTTACCTCCTATGGTGGCTGTATTTGGTGGTATTGTTGCTCAAGAAGTTTTAAAGGCGACGTCTGGAAAATTCAGTCCCATCAAGCAGTATTTGTATTTCGATTCTCTCGAATCTATTCCTTCTCATTTTGCTAGAACGAAGGAGACCACTGCACCTATCGGTTCGCGGTATGACAATCAAATTGCCATTCTTGGAAAGCCGCTGCATGATAAAATCCGAAATATGCGGCAGTTTTTGGTTGGCTCTGGTGCTATTGGTTGCGAGATGCTCAAGAATTGGGCACTTATGGGCCTCGGATCTGGATCTGAAGGTAAAATTACAGTTACTGATAACGACTCTATCGAGAAGTCCAACTTGAACCGTCAGTTTTTGTTCCGTCCAAGCGACGTGGGCAAACAAAAGTCTGAGGCGGCTGCTAAGGCTGTGATTGCGATGAATCCGGACTTAGCAGGTCACATCGAAGCTAAGCAAGAAAAAGTCGGACCAGATACTGAGCATATTTTTAACAATAAGTTCTGGTACAGTCTGGATGCGGTTACCAATGCCCTCGACAACGTTGAAGCTCGAACTTATGTCGATCGGAGGTGTGTCTTCTATAAGAAACCTCTATTGGAAAGTGGAACGCTCGGAACTAGAGGAAATACGCAGGTTGTGTACCCTTTACTGACTGAGAGTTATTCATCGTCTCAAGATCCTCCAGAGAAGAGTATTCCTTTATGTACTCTTAGGAGTTTTCCCAATAGGATTGAACATACTATCGCATGGGCCAAGAGCTTGTTCTCTGACTATTTTGTTGATCCTGCGGAAAATGTTAACTTATATCTTTCCCAAAGTGATTTTGTGGAGAGCACTTTGAAAAGTAGTGGTAATCAGAAAGGAGTTTTGGAGTCTCTACAGGCCTATCTGGTGACCGAAAAGCCGCTCACATTTGATGAATGTATTGAATGGGCGCGTTTAGAATTTGAAAAGAAGTTCAACAATGAGATTCAACAGCTATTGTATAACTTTCCTAAAGATGCTACTACCTCGAGTGGGACGCCGTTTTGGTCGGGACCAAAGCGACCTCCCACACCTTTAGTGTTCGACATCAATAACCCTACACATCTTGAATTTGTTATTGCGGCGGCTAATTTACATGCCTTCAATTACGGATTAAAAGGAAATACTGATCCGGCTGTGTTTGCTAAAGTTTTGGACAGTGTTATTGTCCCAGAGTTTTCACCCAAGTCTGGCATTGCTATTCAGGTTAACGACGATGATCCAGTGAATAATGGAAGTTCGGGTCTGGGAATGGAAGATTTAGAATTGAAAAAACTTTCAGAAAGTCTTCCCCCGCCGTCTTCTCTTGCTGGATACCGGTTAAATCCGGTGGAGTTTGAGAAAGACGATGATACCAATCACCACATTGATTTTATCACTGCGGCCTCAAATCTTCGCGCGCTGAACTACAGCATTGAGATTGCGGATCGACTGAAGACAAAGCAGATTGCGGGCCGTATCATTCCAGCTATTGCAACCACCACTGCTGCTGTCACAGGTCTTGTCAACCTCGAGCTTTACAAGGTTGCAGATGGCAAGGACCAGTTGGACGATTACAAGAATGGATTCATGAATTTAGCCCTCCCTTTCTTCGCGTTTTCAGAGCCAATCGCTTCGCCTAAATTGGAATACAGAGGCAAAAGTATTGATAAGATCTGGGACCGTTATGAGTTTGATCAGGACATCACGCTTCGGGAATTGATTGATTATTTTAAAGAGAAAGAAGATCTCACTATTTCGATGCTTTCACAGGGATCAGCTTTGCTTTATGCAAGCTTCTATCCAGCTAAGAAATTAGCTGACAGGATGAACATGCCGCTTACTAAAGTAATTGAGACTGTGACCAACAAAACTATTGACAAATCTGTTGAGAATTTGATTTTCGAGATTTGCGCAGAAGATGACGATGGAGAAGAAGTTGAGGTTCCATTTATCTGTTTAAAGCTGTGAATAAAGCTATGGTAGACTTTAAGTTTGACTTCACAATTTTACTGTTGTTTTTGCCCGTTGTTTTTGGAAGTCAAGTAGTAAATAAATGATTTAGTTACATCTGAGTTGGATTATGTAATTTCAAGGCTTTCCAAGATCTGATCCATCACGTGATGAGCATAATTACCATAACATTCAAGCAGATAAGCCATAATGAATACCACACTCAGAAGATGAGTACAGAGAAGTAAAATTTTCTGTGGCAAACCGCTGATCACTTAGACGCAACCGACCAAGAAGTCATCAGCTGAAAGTGTTTAGATTCCTCTGATAATTTGATTACTTTCTTACGGTTTAAATTGCGATCGTGTCAAGATCCATTCTCGTCAGTACAACGATGACTTCGCCTGGACCAGCAGTGCAACAGCCAGCGAACGATGAAAGCGATCAGGTTGTAGACGGAGTCGGGACGGGTGACGGGTCTAGTACGATTGCTGCGAATGGAGGCACAGCTGCGATCAGGCCGGGAGCAGCTTCCTCTGCTGTAGCAGCAGCTTCTGCTGCTGCATCAGTGTCGCCGCCGCCGACATCGATAGCGACTTTGACACAATTGCGTGTCGGCTGCCATGTTTGGGTGCACAAAGATGGCGAGACGCGATTGGCGGAGTTGCTCTCCATAGTTCCTCGCAAAGGACAACCGACGTTCTACGTCCACTACCAGGAGTTCAATAAGGTGTGTCACGTGCGGCTATTCAGATTTTTATGAGCTAGATGTTAACGAAGATATAGAGATTGGACGAGTGGATAAAGCCGGATAGATTAGATTTGTCGCAGCCAGTTCAATGGCCTCGTCCAGAAAAGCCAAAAAAAGGTCCTCCAGGTGCGGTGTCAAAAGATACTCCGTTATCGAAGGACCGTAAGAACCGTCGCGTTCGACCTTCTAAACATAACAAGGCACACCCTGCTGTGAAAGGCAAAGAAAATTTACCGAAGGAAGACAAAGAGGAGGACATTGCTGTGAAGGAAGAGACTGCGACACGCGAAGATTCGATAGATGCTACGCCAGATCTGTCGCAGGTGAGTGAAGCTCCGGCGGCGAATAAAGATGCGGACCTCATGGATCTCGATCAAACGCATCCTCAAATGATTGATTCGCAGGACGATAGTTTATTTTCTCGGGAGGAGGAGATCAAGAAATTGCGCACATCTGGATCCATGACACAGAATGTCGCGGAAGTTGCACGAGTACGTAACTTCATGTTGATCCAGTTTGGTAAACATGAGATCGAGCCATGGTATTTTTCGCCTTATCCTATCGAGCTTACTGAGGAGGACTGCTTGCACATCTGCGAGTTCTGTCTGTCGTATTTTGGCACGATCAAGCAGTTCCAGCGCCATCGTGTGAAGTGCACTCTCCAGCATCCTCCTGGGAACGAAATTTACCGAGACGCAAGCGTTTCTTTTTTTGAAATCGATGGCAGGAGACAGCATACCTGGTGCAGGAATTTGTGTTTGATTTCTAAACTATTTCTGGACCATAAAACATTGTATTATGATGTTGATCCATTTCTGTTTTATTGCATGACTGTTAAGGATGAGCTTGGCCATCATTTGATTGGATATTTTTCTAAGGAGAAAGAGAGTGCAGATCAATACAACGTTGCCTGCATTCTGACTCTCCCTCAATACCAACGTCATGGATATGGACGATTATTAATTGCATTTTCATATGAGCTATCCAAGAAAGAAGGCAAGCTAGGTTCTCCCGAGAAACCTCTTTCTGATCTAGGACTTATGTCGTATCGAGCCTATTGGTCTGATACATTGACCGAACTGCTTATCGACTGTTATCCCGAGACGCGGGACATCACAATCGACGAACTGGCAACTCGCACGTCGATGACAACTCAGGACATTCTCCACACACTACAGACGTTGAACATGTTGAAGTATTACAAGGGCCAGCATATTATTTGCTTGACGAATTCCGTCATTGAGCATAACGAGCTGATGAAGAAGAAGCGGAGGCGGCGCATCGATCCATCGAAGTTGTTATGGAAGCCGCCTGTGTTTACTCCTGCTCAGCTCCGGTTTGCCTGGTAACATGTGATTTATTATTTATTATTTATGAGTTAGATTTTCGGTGTTTGGTGTTATTTGGAATTTAGTTGGATTGGTTGCATTTTATAGCATTGTATTATAATGCGTCAAATTGTATATTAAATAGAAAATTGGATGGGAATTTACACTTAGACACAGGCTGCCTGAGGCAGGAGCCGCAACTCTCCTTGCTATGGGATGAAAGCCTGTCCTAGATCAGAACAGCGAATGCTAATTTTGGATAATCTTGACCTACGCGAGCACATCAAAATATAGTAAGGAGACATCAATCGGCCCGGTAAATGTCGGATCTCAACAGTAATACGCCATCAGTTCCTCGGCGGCCAGCAAGTAGACCAACTGCCGGCGGGATTCCTGTCGTTCCGCGACGACCTGGGGCAGGAGCCAGCAGCAGTGAAATTGCTATTCCAACCGTAAGTCTAATGGATCAATTGAAATTAATCAAATTGTATTATTTCTGATGCTCAAATTACCAGGCCGAAATAGGAGAAAGTTCTATTTACGGGAGTTCGTCGCCTATGGATATCCCGCGAAAAGTCCATGACGTTGATTCACCGTCAGTGAATCTCGACACGCCTAGAACTGAATACGAATATGACCAGCAACAGGCAGAGATCGAAATGGATCGCTCGCGAACTCTTGCAGAAACCGTGAAAGATAAGGAGGAACCCAGCACAGTGACTTATGGCGATGGTGATGATTCCAAATTGGCTTCGGCGGAATACCTAGGCGAAGAACATATTCAAAGTGTTATCAACCGCCACCAGAAAGAAGTCTTGGAATCCGGTACGAGTGAATTTGTCGTTTCTGAGTCGTTTAGTGATGCTGAATTATCTGAGTCAGCATCTGCTTCTTCTACTGCGGATTCGTTAGCTGAGTCGCTCGTTGGCTCGTCTGTCAAGTTAGAACATCCTCAACCCATCATCCCCAGACGTCCAAATATGATTCATTCGAGTTCTTCAAATCAGCGAGTACCTCCTCGTCCATTGAGCTCGACTGCAGATCGAGTATCACCTCCATCGCCTGCTATTCTGCCTACAATTCCGCAGCGCCCTTCTTCACGTCCTACCAAGCATATTGATGTAGACTCTGATCATTCTCAGCTACCAAGGATACCAAGTCGTCCCACATCGGCTCGTTCTGTCTCTGTAAAGTCTGAAACTTCTGTGGAACAAGAGCCGGTCCATCCTCATGTTCCCACGCATCGGCCGTCACGACATTCGCCTGCTATTTCGCTGAATAGTGATAATCCCCTTCCAAGTTCAACTTCTTCTGGAGAGCCTACAGTACCGCTACGACCAGTAAATCATCCGTCTCGGAACTATTCTAATGAGCATGTCCATGTTTCTGAGGAAGCAATCGTTATCAGTTCTTCCGACTCGTCGGAAAATGTTTCTCAAATCCCTACATTTCATGAAATCAAGCCTGTTTCTGAGCTTGACCACGAGGTGCAGGACAATGAGGAGTTGAAGCAGGAGTCCGCATCGGAATCTGAACAAGTATCGGCACCAGTAGCGGAATCCGATTCAGTACAAATCACGAACGAAGCCGACCAAATGGTCAACAGACCTGAGCTGAAACATTCGGGAACTACAGACAGTGATATTCTTGACCATATCATTGACACCTATGGTGATGCTGAGAATGAGGATGCTAGCGACAAAGATAGACAGGTCATCTCGTCAGTCTCGGAGGAAGCACCTGATGAGGGTAGATCGAAATTGCCTACAGATGTGATCGAATTGGATATGAAATGTAAGTTACAGTGAAATTTGAATGTTCTATGCTAAACAGCTGCAGCTCCAGAAGAACCAATTGATCCATCAATCTCCAGTCCGATTATTCCTACGCGACCTTCTCTCACAGCCATGCACGAGGGCGCATCGGATTCGGTAGAAGATCAAAATAAAGTCCCCCTCGAATCTACAGAACTCACAGCATCCATTGTACCTCGACCGTCTGTTCCAACGCGACCATCTGTGCCAAAACGACCAGCGAAACCAACCAATGTAGCTGAGACACTGGCCAAGCCGCGAGCACAATTCCATGGCGGCGTTGCATCTCCATTTGCAGTTGCGCAAGCTGTCGCAGCAGCAGAATCTGCACCGCTGTCAGGTGGATCGAAGACGAAGCCGAAACCGCCACCACCTGTTCGACCAAATAAGTTAACCGGTGCGCGCGCTGCATTTTTCAAAGACCTTGAGTCCAGGCTTGGGAAACCTGGACCTGCGGGTGCTGTGCCTTTGATAATGGGATTTGGCATGCCACGTCCGGCGATGAAATCTGGGTCCACCGGACACGTAGACGAGACTGAGACCGAATTGGAGGCCCGTCCAGCTGCTGTTGAGAAATATTTGAAAGATAAGTCGTTGAGTACAACTTCGACGCTTGCAGATGTACGCAAGGGACGGGCCCGAGGACCTCGTGGGCGGAAATTGCCTGCTGTGCAGACTTTACCGGATGGGCTATCAATGAGTGGTATAATTACGGTCTGGGAAATCGGGTATCCAAAAGAGCAAATGGAACGCACAATTTCGCGAAATACCGATTTTGCGAATCAGGTAGATACAGAGAATGTTGTTCTCGAGGGTTCCAAGGGTGTGTCAGATCTTGAACTGTTCCAGGGTAATGAGGCTACAGATGCAGTTGAGGTTCCCGATGTCTCGAACATCCCTGATAAAATAGCCAATCAACTAGAGACAACGGAAGGACATGTTGGGGCAGAAGAAGTACAAATCGAACCCGAGACAAAGACAGTAGCTAAGACAGATAACAGCGAAGCCGATGTTGAAGATGAGCAAGGTAGCGGTACGCTAAAGCCCACGGAAAGTGAAGCAGATAGCGCGGTTGATACCGAACCCGCGAATAAGAACTCCTTTGAAAGTGGAATTGCAATAGATGGGTTAGATACAAAGGTCGAGTCGACTGATTCTGTGCAAGTAGCGGAGACATACACGGATGGCGAGATGTTTTGTGA
Source organism: [Lipomyces] oligophaga (assembly GCF_038497815.1). Classification (NCBI taxonomy): domain Eukaryota; kingdom Fungi; phylum Ascomycota; class Lipomycetes; order Lipomycetales; family Lipomycetaceae; genus Lipomyces; species [Lipomyces] oligophaga. Next base: position 120,046 of record NW_027117785.1, on the reverse strand, counting down.
GGCGCCACCAGAACTAGAGAGTGGTATTAGCTCCGAGGACAGGGACGAACAGGAAGACCAGAACGCTAGAGACGAACCGGAAGATCACGACATCCAGGACGACGAGGACAGGGTGGACAAGATCGAAGAGGAGCAAAAAGCAAATCCCTAAGCAAAGCTACTAGAAACTGATAATACGAGTACATAGGATTAAGTCTCAATATTTGGGTGCTAAATTATTGTGCTTGCCAAATTAAAATATGCTGCGAGTTGTTAGAAATCTGATCTTTATATTACCAACCTGCGGACTTGATGGGCGAACCACTAAATCAAATTAGATGTAAAATCAGATGATAAATCTTTAATTAAGCTCATAGATTTCAAGTATTTGTTCCAGTTATTCTGAGTGTAGTGTTCGTTCAATGTTTGAGTTAATCGTGCACTAAATTTTGCGAGGGACCGAGATGGAAACTGCAAACCCCAGTTAATATCTGCAACTAATATAGACCAATGCCTTGAAGGTCGGTTAAATTAGATGAACAACGTGAATCCATTTTGCAATCCTCTGCCGCTACGGCTGCCAATGAGGAACCAGCAGCGAGACTATTAAGGTGATCTTCCTGTTCTTGTTCTAATGCTTACCAAGCTGTTGGAAGCGGATTTTACAATGGCACAGAACATCCGAAGAGTCAGACAACCAAAAACAACAAAAAAAAAAGCAAAATCTACTCATCACTAGATCTGGAATTCAGTTCGAAGCTTGAGAGGAAATAGAAATCTAATTAGACCTGACTATTTTAGACTGGCCAGCTTACGGATTTGCATTTCAGCCCTTTCCCTATATGCAGATCACAAGTCTAAGGAAATGAATACGAATATCGTTCTGGAAAAAATAATATAACATTCCTTCAGGAACACTAATTCCCGTTCTCATAGTAGTATGCTGCTACCAAGACGCGAACTTCAAGGGCTCACACTAGCAGGTTGTAAAATGTAAATTACAAAGAGATAGGGCCACTGCGCCCCCGGCGCGAACATAATCAGAACGAGAGTTAATAAAATATTAGCGGTCAATAAAGGGGCTGGCAGTAGCAAAAACAAGACAAAGTCAACATACACTAAACACACCAAGGTTAAGGTGCGCGATATCCTTGACCTTTTGCTTACTTCTGGTTGTTGTGATTTTCTTATCTGTTTGTCGCCGACTACTTGCTTTCTGGCTCTGCCTGCTTGATTGTCTGATAATTACTGAGCCGTGGAAATCAGGAGACACTCTAATGGATCCGCCTACACCATGAAATCAAACCAATCCGGGCCAGAAGCAGAATTTCTAATTTTTTGATGCTGTCATGGGCTGTGATTCGCATTTTGTTATAATCATGAAAAATCATTACGCACAAACTAGTCAACCATCGCTCACAGAGGCCCGCATAGGGAGAATAACAGAAGGCAAGAAAAGGCGGCCGGCCAGGCCGACCAAGGTCCTTCCGAAATCATATATTAAATAAATACACAAACCGTCGTCCCGCGGGCGCCCAATCTGCAGAAGCTCCCGCTCACCCTTCTATCGGGTCTACTGCGGACGAGCCAGAGGAAAAGTAAACTGTATTACCTCAGCCTCGGTCTGTGAATAGAACTCACCGCTCAAAATTTTTGAAACTATAAAAGTGAAGTGATTTAAACAAAAAGAAAGAGTCCAAATTGAAAATCAAATCCAAAAATGACACGAAGGTAACGCGTGAAATTTCTCGTAATTTACTCATTCGTCCACGCGTCGACACAATTCTGTTTTTCATTGCAAAAATTTTTCAGCACGATTACGGAAATGGACTTAAAAACTAGACACTTTATAAACCTGCTCTAGTCGACTCTGGCACGTTTATAAGCCTAAAGAGCGGAAATAGTTATTAGGAGAAAGGCCGATTAATCAATCAACCTCTAGTTAGTGAGCGACACTATCTGTGTCTGTGTGCTTCGCTGGCTGGCTATGAGGCTCTCTGGCTTGCGCCCATACTAAGAGACAATATAATCGTGAGTTCTCCTGATTTTATACCTGGCTCGTCCCTAAATTATGCCTAATCCAGACTTATTTTTCCAATTGATTGTCTTGAGTCCGCCCCGGATGTAGATAGTTGTGAGAAATTACTGTCGATTGTAGCGGCAGATATCGTAGAAACTAGCGTAGGAAAGACCAAGTTATAAGAAACAATATGCGACTGTGTTCAAGAACGTCACTCTAGCCATTTCCGCCTCGACTTTCTTGCACTTTAAAGCAGCTCTCTAGTTCTACACAATGAATCACGGATTCAGAGCATAGATTACTAGGCTCCGTCCATTTATTTCTCGCTCTAAAATTCTCGATTGTCCGTCTACGAGACCTGTCAACCTCATTCATTTTATTTCTACAAGTTTTTTTTCACTGCTGTGCTTTTGTCAACATCGAGATCCGTCTCTTGTGTCTGTGCTCTCGTGCTTCGGCACCTAATACTCGTCTCTAGTCCTGTCAAAACTACTGCAATCATACAGTTATATAATGTAGTGTAACGTAAAATATTTCGGCTTTTATATGTAAGCCAAGTCCTCTCCACGTCCAGCCGGTCACGTCTTGCTCCTCGGCCACGTAAGTCCTGCCTTTCAGTTTCTTGTACATCCGATATCGGTCTGCAAAATGGTGCAATGTTGGGTCCCTTTATCCTGCAACTCACGCTACAATCATCCAATTCTCTGCTGAATCTACATCAGATTCTCAACAACTCAGCTCCAGGCATTCATTCACTCGATCACTCACTCACTAACTCCCCTAAATCGTTAAACTGTTCGACTTCCCCCATACGCTCCAGCTACACTCGGACTTTGTTATCGCTCACAACTTGCACCTCGAGTAGCAACACATGCCCGAGCCCGTGCAAGCCACATGCACTATATCTGCACTCTCACTACTTTCTTGTAATCCTTATGCGCTCTTGATCTCCACTACATGTCGCATTCTAATAATATCCTCTCGATTCTATTCTCAGTACCGTATCGCTCACTTAATCTAGACCATTCCTCATTTAAGAACATTTAATAATAATACTATAGATAGTAAATTCATTTCAAAAATATCATAGTGTCAAGTATTCGTAAAGAACAGCAAACTTCAAATCAAAAGTAATACCTTAAGACAGACCTGCCAATCCAAAAGTACATAGAATCAAGTGGAATGAGACTAGAAAATAGTAAATAATGTCTTCCTCCTAAAACTGCTTGAACAATAGTCAATACCCTCCAAACAAAAAAGACTTAGTGAGAAAGCAACTGTGGCTCGACTCAGTAAAACAAATGCGCAAAATTCGATCTTTTGGTAAAGAATATAAAGAGCAAAATCGAACAAATAGAAATTCAAAAACTTATTTACACAATATCCGCACTAAAAAAACACCCGAGGGAAGCAAATGAAAGAAATCCCGAGAAATAAAGAAAATGCCCAGCTGCAAATAAAAGACAAGTACTCCAGTGGAATAGTGTAATGAGTGTTGAAGAAGCACCTGCCTGATGCGAACCGAATGTAAAATGATAGGAAACCAGCCGTACTACGTTACCAAAGAGCGACAAAAACAAAACTCAAAAAGACAGTTGTATAAGAATCAAAACTGAACAAATCGTACGCCGCCAAGCCGAACCCAAAAAAAAGATAGAAGAGATACATCCAAAACAAAGCAAACATGTCAAAAGCTCGGAAGAAAGACATCGCGGTAGATCATAGTGTCATAGCAGTGAAATAAAATAATGATCATAAATCACATCACGATAATGATTGCGAGAAGAACTAGAAAAAGTAACAAACTCCTTTATCTCAAAGGAGTAAGCCTTATGTGGAAACGACTAAACCTTCGACATAACCATTTCGACCGCCACGCTTGGTGTGGGTCCGACGGTGCGCACGAAGGTTGTCACTGCGAGAGAATCTCCGGCGACACGAGTCAACATCACAGATGAACGGACGCTCATCAGTGTGAGTTCGTGTATGACGACGAAGATGTTCCAAACGCTTAAAACGCTTCATGCAGAGCTCACATTTATGAGGTTTATCCATTGATGAAACAATTAGCGGTAGACCGCCTGAAGGATCGAGAGCCATAGGGGAACGGGAGCAATCGCCCACGGAAGGCGCGAGAGACAATGTCGAGATAGATGACGTAGTAGAGACCGAGCGGATCATTGGCGACGGTGTGGCTGGGGGTGAGGGAGTAACATGTGCTGAGGCAGTGGAGGCAACCTGCTGGAGCGCAAAGGAGGCAGCAGCGGTCGAAGGATGGAATGGGATGGGTGCGGGAGAATAGAAGGGTGAAAAACAATTATCTGTTGTCGGGGTAGGCCCAGTGAGAGCGGAACCAATGTTGACAGCGGCACCAGCATGGACAGCTGAGACAGGGTTGGCAGAAGGTGTCATGAGAACAGCGGTAGGGTCTGAGAAACATGGGGCCGAAAAAAAATTGTGTTTAATCGGTGAGGCATCAGGCGTAGCAGAAGAGACAGAGTCTGGCGACGTGGGACAGGATGAGGCAGCAAAAGCAGCAGTAGCAAGAGATGCGTTTGAAAGAGCCGATTCATCGAGTGGTTTGACAATCTGGTAGAGATAGAGCATGTTTGGCGTGATTGTAGTTGGGGCAATGTCTTCAGTGGGTGTGGTAGGACCGCTCGAGCAGTACGATGACGCCGTGGAGGTGGATGAGGTTCTGCGGTAGAGCGCGGGGGGTGCAGCCAGGATGCTGGACATTGACAGCGACGAATCGTGCAGAGGAGTAGACAAAAAGCTTTGCTGGTCAGCAGCGAAGTTATCGAAGTCGTTGATCATCTAAAAGATGTTAGAAAAATTATCGGACGCGGAGTAGAGAGGTGCGACGGCAGGAGAAAGAGAGGACGTACAGTGAAACGAATCAGCACAGCTTCGGAGGACAAGAAACAGAGAGCAGACGGAAAGGCGGAATAATCAAGTCAGGTACACAGGTCTGAGAGGCAACCAGAGCAGGAACAGGACTAGCAAAGAGTTGACGGCAGCTGAAGGAATGACGGACAGTAGAAAGAGCAGGGCAAGCAACGCAAAAAAAACGGGACGGCAGTTGAACGCGAAGGAGAGACTACCACTGGAATGTAGCAGCGGATGGAGGGCAGAGAGCAAGTGCAATTGCGAGCAGAGAGGAGCTTGAGAGAAAGAACTGATGCTGATGAGAGGGGGTGCGAGAGGAAGGGGAGGAAGGGGGGCAGAGAAGATATCTTATAACATTTCTGAGACGAGCAAGAACAGTTTGCTGTGTAGGAGTCAAAAGGTCAAGCAGTCTAAGGAATATGAGGGACCGACTGATTGAGGATGAACTCTACAGTGCGAGTCACGACGCGGTTTTGATTGAGGACCCGTCGCGTCGGTCGTCGACGGTGGTTGTAGCTGTCGACGTCGTTATTCCTTTTTTTTTTTTTTTGTGTCTGTCCACGTTCGACAGGCAACGCCAGCTGCGACCGGTTTTGAGTGCGTTTCTCCTGCTTTTACTCCTGGTGCTGCTTTTTTGGGGAGCTGGTTTTGAAAGTCGACGGCTGCTAAAAAAAAAAAGGAAGGAACTTTTTCGTGTGGGAGTACGTGCGCGCGCGTGTGTGTGTCGTGTCGAGCGGTAGGACGTGTTTTTGGTTTTGTGGTCGGCGGACGACCAGGAGGAGGAGGTGGTGGCGGCGGATCAGAATGGACGTGCAGAAACATTAGAGACCGACAACGTTAGCTATCGGACGTTACTTGGAGTACTGGCTCTCTGTCTTGAAATATTACAGTCCCGCGTGTTTCCAGCCTGATGTTTGACGACTTTGAGGCCTGCTTCACTGCGTTCGGATCCAATTGTCTGCGATCAGCAGACCGCAGTTAGCAGACAATTGGATCCGAACAATATTTGCACAACTTGCTCGGAAGCGCAGGAAATTAGCGAAGGTTTCGGATCTGGCTGATCTACACAAGTCCCTCTGCATGCGCCGTACCAAATCTCAAACAAATACCCCAGGAGCGAGGGGTCACCAATGGCCGGCTGGAATGTAGCCTTCTTTGGCAGGTACTGGCCACCGCCAGCGCGGCCTTGTGGAGACGGCTGCTGCCGCTGCTGCTGCTACCTATTACCTACTTGTCGCAGCCTGTGCAGCGAGCCCAGGGTCACTAAATCTCACGAACAGGCCGTCGTCGTTACCTAGTCACATCACGGCCCTTCTCACAAGCTCACGCACTACTGAACCTTGGACTCTTCGACAAACAGGCTGGCTAGCTAGCTAGCTGGCTGGCTGTCAGGCAGACCGACCGAGACGGTTTTCAGCGCGGAAAACCAAGATCGTCCAGCTCTAACGGAGCAAAAAGACGACAATCAAAAAAAAAACCGCCGTCACACCGGGTTCTTGATAGAGTCCATTGCTGGAGGTCACGCCAGAGTCGCTAATCCAGAACAGAACTGTCGCTAGCTCTACGGCACGCGAGGACAGGGCAAGATCTGAATGAGATACGAGACATATGTCGAGCAAAGAAAGGGTTCTTTCTTTCTCCCCATCCGATACGCATGATCGTCCTCATTGTTCGGCTACAGTGCACTATATTTTTCTATATAGTGTATGGAGATATATAGTTAAGATATATTACTGTTTGCAGAATACCAGTCGAAATGTGCAATTTCCCGTTCCCCTATCGAGAGATCTACGCATGTCTGGAATTTTGCATTAATAGCTGTAATTGTCCGTCTTCATTTCCCTCACCGTAATATTGAATTACAATTGCTCGTTATCTTTGTCTCTGAAGATCCTGCTTACCTGAGCGAAACACTTTTCCTGACCCTTGCGTCATCGTTGGCTGTCATCTTTTGACCGTCCGCACAAGGCTTTTTCGTCTTGATTTGAACCGTTCATTTCCGACCTGGTTCTAGTCGATCGCTGGGCGCTGTCGTCCCGTAAATCCTGGTCTTGCGTGTTGCTCGGTTTGTGTAGAGATGTAGATTCCTTTTGCTGCGCTAGTCCTTTTCTTCGCTTCTCTCTCGGCTCCTGCCTTCTGCTACCGATCTCCGCTCTATGATCCGGTGCATCGCACACCGCTCGGGTTCTCGAACTCCCTCACGAGCCCCAGCGTCCTTGGCCGGTCTGCAGGCCCTGCCTTGCACCTCCAGTAGTAAGCAGCAGCCCGCGCTTGCACCGCCCGTCTAGAGCCCGTCTGGCTCAAATGCAATCAAAAACATCAAACCATCGAAAGAAGATCTCCTCTTCGTCCACAAAGGTAAATTATCCAACCGTCGGTATGGGCGTGTGTCATCCCGTCTCTTATTTTCTTCCACCAAGCAGTCATCAGGAATCATTGTCTGATCGCAGCAGAACTACAAGGTCACGGAAATGCAGCTTGGTCCCGCATTTCGGCCGAAGTGTCTGATCCACATCAAAATCGAGAACTATGGTAATCCGCCTCATACACGCGGCCATGGCCATAACAACCAGGAGGGCCTCGCCCACTGCGACCATAACGCCATGACTCACCGGTTACTTCTACTATGAGTAAGAAGGTGGTCACCGCGCGCGCGCAACTTCGCAATTTGCCTATCTTGCTTAACTGGAGTAACTTGACTAGCTTCAGCCTGGTTGCGCACCATCAACCAATCGTCCGGACAAAATGTCTCTCTTTTTGACTGTGAAAATCATTCCTGGCTAGTTATTTTCGTGATCGGCTTTTAGTAAACTGATCAGCTTATGATCTTCATATAGCCTTCCGATAGCCTTCAGACTGACACTGGTTTGCGCTCGCTAGGCCAATTCACTCGAGTCACAGCATGGAGGCTTGGTGACCGGCCGCACTCGCTGATCTCTACGGGGCCAACTCTTGCGCAGGCGATTACCTTCTGCATATGCCCGTTCATGGATTACAGAAATTATTATAATTACTAATACTATTGTTGTCCAAATTGCTATTATTATTGCTACCACTTATAAATCGAAACGAAAATAAATCAGATCTCCAGACAATTTGATACGACCAAGCTGGAAACTCGATCCATTAGATAGCCTACTACTTACACCGGGGTCAGAGCAAAGAGATCGGTAACTCTAATTACGCTTAGCTCTCATTCTGCTCGGCAGCGGTGATAGATCGAGCCATAACTCGTGGAGACAGAAGAAAATCAAAACTGTTTTCGACTGTGATAATGATAGTTTTCACCGAAAAGACCAAAATAAACCAAATATCCAACCTTGTGTGTGACAGAACCAAATAATCAGACGTCTCTGTTATGTTTTCGTCTGGTTTCAACTAGTGCGTACGCAAACTGATTCCAGGAACTAACTGTTTTATGTTGATCAGTGTTGCGAGCGGCGGCTCAAATTTCAGAGCTCGACCAATTAGCTAACCCAGTGTGAAACTACACTAATGTAGCAACTGGCTTTCTTGTGCGCTTGCGAAGGTAAAAAACCACGACTAGAGAGAAAGAGTCCGACAGATCAGCACCAACTCTCTTGATTCGTGTGCTCCGTCTACCAGTGCCCTTCAATTGCTTAGTATCTTCTGTCCTTTTCCCAGCTGGCTGTTAGTGCTGCCATTTGCACTGGACCACAGAGCGATTTCGGGACGGCACAAATAAATCATGTTACGTTTGATGCCACACTCGGAGGTTCGCAAGTTGTAGACATGTACGAATACGTCACGCAGTCGTCGCAGCATCCCAATCGCATCTTAGTCTTATTTGCGCTTTTGTTATTACTAGTGCAGATGCGACCACCGCCTGACAAATTTCAGATAGAGATGCAGCCTGCAGCAGCAACACGCCAACTCAAAACAGATCTCCGACCTGCCGGATTTAAGGTTTCAAGATACTTCCTATCTGGGCACAAGGCGAAACTCAGCTGCGCCATTCAAATAGGCTGATCTCTGCCTGCACCCGCATGACGAGCGAGATTAGTAATAATACGCACTCAGGACCGAGTTAGAATCATCTCCTTGAGCTATTTTCTCCACGAAATTGAAACTGCTGTGGAGCTGTGGATGTTCAGTTGCACTTCAAAGGCAAACCGATAGGATAGGTTTTTCACAAAAGTCGCGCGAGAAGTGCTAATTACGCTTGTCTCCGCAGCCACGCAATCAAAAAATAACCTCGTGCTGGAATCCACCTTAGCAGCACTCAAAATCGGATCACTTCACACAACGCTGCGTTATAAGCTATGCTGGGCTTACCTGTCATCTTATTTTTTTGAGCCCGCCCAACCAAACCCTGCACAAGGACAAACCCAGCGATTTCCTGGTCGTTGTCCTGGGTCGTTTCTCACTAGCCCGTTCACCAGCCAATCAACTAATCAACCAATCAACCAACTGACCATTCAAGGCACTGTCTCGGCCTCGCAAACCACATATAAGCTTTGTTCGATACTTTTTCGATCGAACCTGCTAGCCGGGTAGTGTGCCTCTAGATCTCAAATCTCTGAACGCTCGGCTCGCACAGTCTGGCTCTCCTTACTTCCAATTTTACACGTTCCTGAAGCTTTCCCGCTATTGTGACTATTTTTATTTCTTTTTTCGTCATTTGGTAGCTTGCCATTTTTTACACTTTGATTTCTATCTTTGGTCTGAGTGGTATTATATTGGCTCTAGTTAGTTCTTGTAGGCATAATTTTTTTTGTTTAGCAGCTTGAGATCAGCTTGTTGATCCACACGAATTCCGACTATATGGCTGTTGTCTCAGAACACAATCAAAAGCAATCAAACAGGCTCATACTCGATGCTAGGCTGTTGAGCCGAGTCCAGTAACTGGATCCACTCAGCTGGCTACCGAAAGCTCGAAATTTCTCTCGGGCCCACATATGGCAAGCAAAGCTGTGTAGACACCACCCGCACATTAGCCAGCCGATTGATCCTCCGAACAACCTTAAGCAAGCAAAAAGTAGACGAACAATCTGCAACAATCGCCCGAGAGAGCGAACGCGCGCACGTGTATCGAAGCCTAACTGGGGATTCTCAGGCGAGAACACAGTGCAAGTTCAGAGAGGGGAATTGGCTTTTGTACTCCATTCTGAGGTACAACTTTGGTAGGTTATCGCGGTTATTCCACGTTATGGTAACAACTTCGTTTCCGTTTATCAGTATCAAGATCCACATCGTGTTCCGCGACCTCGGACTCCAGCGACAACAACCGGCCTGCTGCTGTTCTTACCATAGCTTGGGTCCTGGGTCCTGGTCCTGGGTCTTGCTGAGGCTCTATAGTCTTGTAAAAACTTCAATTGTAATAGTAGTCGGTCAGTCAGCCAGCCGCCCCGCGGATCGGTGACAAATGACCGGTATTGGCTCACACTAATAGTCGGTCGGCTCCGCTTTATCGCCAACGAGATCCAGGCTTTCAAGGACCAGTCTCCCACAGCACGCACAGCATAAGTACAGTCATGTTTAGCGCCGCCCACCTTACCATATCACACTCTTGTAGGACCTGAGGGTGCCGTTTAAGCTCTGAAGACGCCATAGAAGCTGGACAAAGCCTGTGCGGTCGCGACTGGCTCACTTACATAATTTGGTCTTTGCTCTCTCTTACGCTCGGCAGACTTTTGATAGAATTGGTAAAATATAGTTTCCAAGACCGATCTTAGGATGAAAAAAATAGGAAGTACCTAATCGACATAATGATCACTCCAGTTAAATAAAATCATTTCTGAGATAAACCATCCAAATAATGAGGGATCTCTCCTGATCTACATGATGAGTGCCTATCGTCGCTTGTGATCGATCACTACTACCACACTTTTCGTCCCAGTCGAAAGGTGGTCTTCGAAAACCGTTAGACCAAGGGTTCGCGATTCTAATAAAATAGTAAGGAACAGCTACAGTAAAAGACAGGACCGAGTGCTCTGTCCGACAATGGCGGATCGATTGGTTAGGACGCAAGCCAGCTGCTGTGGAAATCATAGTTTGGTCCAGACTAAAATGGTTTTGCAACACGAAAGCTAAGGCAGTCCAATTTATCGCTTCGGAGTTTACTTGATCCGGAGAAGATCGGGATTATTCGAATACTTTTGTTCTAAGTCGGGTGGATAAAATCGCTATATTGAATTCAGCTCGAAGGTAATGGGCTAATTGCTTCGCAGATAAATGTCAAGCAGAGTAGCATTATATAGACCAAAAAAACCGATTTCGTCAATTACTGAACAGTTGAAGTCCTCGGATTTGATCTCCATAAGCTTCTGTTATCGTTTTTTTTTGCTACAGAAGCTCGACTTTCAGTCGACCTGGCCGGTGCGCCGCCGAACGACACACTGAAACAGGAATGTTTCTCGAAGAAATATACGAGTTAATTAATTTTCTTAGCTTACCAGATTACCGCGCAACTCACTTGGTGATCGGGGGTTCGTGGCCCGTCTTACTTGCCAAAACAAGGCTTGACCTGCGTGATCTACCAGTCACTTATCTGCGCTGCGGGCAGTGTTCCTATGTTAATGAGTGCGGTCTGCTCACAATGCTGCCGGCTGGCAGAGCCTCTGAAGTTTTTTTATGTTGACTAGCATTTATTGAGGCGAACCTACGAAGATTTGTGATTTCCTCGGTTGGATTCGTGGATCATCCGACTGAACGTAACAATTGCAGAACACAGGCGAAGGCACAATATCAAACAAAAAGCTACGTTAAGAAGAAGGAAATGATTATTCTATTGCAAGTCAACCTGAGAATTGGTCTGAGTTTTTTTCGGTTGTGATTCTGCTCGACGTACGAATTTATTACAGATTCGGACATAACTGCACGCATCAATGTCCATTCTAGGGCAAAATTGAAAATTAATTCTTTGAGCAAGCCAACAATTTTCCAGACTCTGTACGGGAGTATGAATGCGAGAATCTGTGGATTTGGTGTTTATTTTGTCCTTCAGTTTTCTGTCTGACACGACACTAGGAGTATCTTGAGCCAATTCGACAGACCATCAATACAGGGAGAAAAATGGCTTTCGCTTCAAAGCTCAATCACGAGTCTGTGCTCTCCAGCTTCGTTCTTCAGTCTTCTCGTCGCGGTTTCTTCCGTTGTTCACCTCTAGTCTTTCTGTGCATGGATCAGGCTGCTGAACAGAAACAAACCCATGTTTTTGGATCAAAAGTTGACTAGGTATTGACTGGTGCTGTGAGTAAAACTGAAATTGCAGAAACAAAGAAAAGTAAGGAAAGTAACATGATTTGGATAGCCAGTAAATGCTCTAGATAGTAGATAGGTTCAGAAAATGTTTTACTTGCTGAAAATACTTGATCTACCTTTCAGCTGGCCCCGATCTGCAACTAATCAGAGTAGACTATCCATAATTTTGGATTTGTAGAATCCTTCTATTAGTGATCCATGTGGATCCGCGTCGATAGCTCGTAAACTGGATATCTCGGATCTGACAGATCGGAGCTACTCTCTCTATCACCATCATCTGATTCGCAGTGCCTATCTATTATCCATATTTCTGTTCAACCTGTTCAGCCTTGGATCATTGATCATCGGAGATTGTAGCCATTTTAATACTATAGACGTTGAATCTTTGCTTCGTTTCCTGGATGTGTTTCCCCGGGTCCAAAGATATTCCTAGGCACGAAAAAGTCTATTTCGAGTCCATATCGAAAACGGTGGATTCGATTCTGTCGTCGTCGTCGTTAGTGTCTACGGGCCAGGCAACTCAGGTCGGTCTGTGATTTTATCGGTTAAAACCTAGGTTCTGTGGTTCTCTCGTTTTTGTTACTTGTGTGTCCACTTCCTTTCTTATTGCCCATAGTTCAAGTATCTTGCACAGCTCTTGCTGGGAACTTTTTGTCTTGGTTATTGTCGATCTGGTGCACCTAAACGCGAAAGGCTAAATCAAAAAAATGGCATGTCAGCTATTTACCAAGCCTGGTTGCTATCACACGAGTAAGACAGAGCCGAATATCAATTTCTTATTGTAATAAGACAAAAGCAAATCGTTTATAGCGTCATGATTATAATCAGTAGATGAAAAAGCAAGTCCAAATATTGAATGGCATCGTGGCCAGACAAATAAAACCTATTCAGTCGAACTGGACTTAAGCAAGGTTTTATGTAAAGCGGATGCTGGTTCGCATTAAGACAGTTCGAAAGTGTCTGCATTACTCTTTGGCTCTATATCCATCATCTACAGGCAAATGATATCAACTGGATCTGAAAAATCTAATTGAATTCTGTCTTGGCTGTGCTATCAAAGAGAGCACAGAAAATACCTCTATAATCAAGGATGGGTAATGTTCTGGAACCGCCTTAGCCGTGGCGTCTAGAGACCGGACGAAGATAATCATCCAAATCACAGCTGATATTGCGTTTCAGGGTATCGAACAGCTTTGATTCGAGCTTCGAGCTCGGTTTCCATTTCTAGTACCAGCAAAAATTGATCTTAAAGTAAGTGGAGAATCAGGGATTTCTTTACACATAAATTGTCGATAATTATCGATTCTAACGCAACTTCATGTGTATTGCAATCAAGAGTCTGTTCTAGTTAATTGGCTCTGTCTGATCTGATTTCCTAGGGTAAAGTGTCGTCCGCAACACGAACTACTAAGGCAGCCACAAGACCATATAACTCAGCCACCCCCAACCACGTATTCACGAACTTTCGATTCGGTAGGTAAATATCTTGCCTCTGTCCACAGCCGAAAAAGAAAGCAGGATACTATCGTGATCTAAAAGCTTTTCTGTCTCTCTTCCCGTCCCGGCCGCCGCTGCCGCCGCCTCGCCCCCAATAGAGTCTTGCTGCTGGACTGAGACTTGAAAGCGCCGGCCTTTGTCGGCGTCGGAAGGTCTGTGTTTGTGAGCTTCAGGTAATGCGGCGCTCGTTACGGCACTGTTTGAACACATCTATAGCTTGGAAAGGCGATTGCCGATCGTTGAGTTTTAGTCTGCCGAAGACGATTAATCAGTCCAGGTAGCAAACGCAGCCAGTGCCGGTAGAGTAGAGGCCTGTATGTAGACGACAAACTGGTATTTAGACGCGTCCTGCCTATGCGTCGCACACTCTACTCTCGCTCCCTGCTCTGTGCAGCAGAAACGGTTCCTAGTTAAACCAAAGACCATGAAAACCTGTAAATCTCGCACCAGACGAGCGAACTACGACGAGAGCGAGGAAACTAACCACGTGCAGTCAGTCGTCCACGCTTTCCACAACAACCAGATCGTATTTTTGGATGCTCATATATCATTATAATTGTCGTAAGTCTGTTCTAAACGAAAGCGTAAAATAGCATATATACTACAGTCAGGATGGATCACATCCGAGATCAAAAAAAATTCGGTCATTGCGAATCACCTGTCAGCAGTGACTTATTTTTGCTGGCATTGCCCAGTCACACAACCACTACTCTGCTAATGTTTTCTTTGGCTGGCTATAGAAACCCTCTATTTAACCTGGCAGGAAGGCCCCGACTCCGCCTGCTCTCGACCTCTCTCTTATAATCGTGAGGAGGCGTAAGGGCAAGCAGTGAAAAATTCTGCCGCATGGCTTTTGAACGTAATTGGCTATCTAATAAATTTCACCGTTCTGTCGTTGATTGATTTTTGTTAATAGACCGTCAGCTGCCGCCCTATAATTTTGCGACTCCTTTTTGTCTGCATTATCTGACAGTGCTTGATCTAAAATATACTCAATTGCTACCGCTTCCGCATCCTAAACAGGATAATTGTTTTGGTAATCTTGTATGGGCCGAATTGCCCGAGAGATCAGCTCGGTTACGCTGTACCGTATGCTCTTTCCAATTTTCACTGCGCCTCCTACAAAAAATCAACCCCACAAACCCTTAAGGCAGAAAAAATAACCACTTCCCAAGTAGAAAAAAACTCTTTGCAACACCACCAGTACCAATATCAGCGGCCCTGGCTATGTAGAGTTCACTTATTCTTAAACAGCCATGTCTGGCTTTCAAGAACTGATAGGAGAGCTGAAAAGCACGCAACACACAAAATAGAGTATAAACGAAACCAGTTTCTATTTGAGCAGTTTAATTTGCGCTGCTTTAGGATAAGTTAAGCACTATCGACCTAATTTTTCCACAATTTTTCGTGTCTGTGAATGAAAGGCCTCCCCCCTTCACCGCCCCGGCTCGTCTCTGCACTCTCTATGCATAATTTACTTGATCCTGCTGCTCACTAAATTCAGCTCGTAAAGTCGAGACACGTTCTGGCGGCACCGATAGCGAGAGCTCAATATACAGTATTGCTAGGCCTCCACAGCGAGCCTCACAGCAAGCCTAGCAGCAGTCGTATCAAGTTTCCACAATTGCTTTTGACCACATAACCTCTATCAATATGCAAGGGCTTCTACTTCTCTAGCTCTGTAGACAGATTCGGATATCCATGCTTGATCTGTCGACTCTCTAATAGCTATTATACCTTACTTTTGTTATTTACATAAGTCGATATGTGTCTCATAGATTTGCATCTCCAGCTTATTCGCTTTACATATCCTAGATGTGCTGCGCTTCGGCTGTGCCTGGCGCTCACATCCAAACTTCGACCGCGGTCCGCCTGCCTGTGCATTTACTGTAAGTGGACGGATCACATCAGTACAACGCTCTCTGCGCCAAGTTAGCCGTAGAGACTCGCTACAATTGACATACTGAAGCGGAATCGAAAATCAATATTTTTACAGGCATATTTTTTTTCGATACTATCTAATAGA
Organism: [Lipomyces] oligophaga; assembly: GCF_038497815.1. NCBI lineage: Eukaryota > Fungi > Ascomycota > Lipomycetes > Lipomycetales > Lipomycetaceae > Lipomyces > [Lipomyces] oligophaga. Next base: position 104,411 of record NW_027117785.1, on the reverse strand, counting down.
CATTTTATTAGTGAATAGCAATGTACTTGGCTGCTGAAACTTCAGGCTGAATTATTTCATCCGTTGCTACTACTAGGACCAGATGTCCAGTTTCCAGCCACCAAGTTCACAGCTTACGCTCACGGTTGTGTGACTTACTGGTGGTGCCTCAATAATATAAATTGGTTACCATGTACGTTCGCATGCACTTACGTATTCAGTCTCCCTATAGCTGGTATTTCGCGAATGTCTAGGCGCTACTGTAGGTGTCATCCGGAATCATACATACAGCTGCGATTTACTTCGTCCAAGGGTCTCGAATGAGAAATTCTGCCCCTATTTTCAGTGTTAATTGCTCAGCGTATATTGAATCACCTGCATCGCCAGATTAAAATACATTTCACACGTTTTCGTGTCCATAATTTGAATTCGATTCCCAAACAGGATCTATTTATTAGGACCGATATGGATGCAAGTCGACAAATTGGACTCCGCTGAGCTATTTCAGGATTGTCGTTTAAAATGGATTTGGGTAGGAAGCTGTAAGGAGACAAGTCGACTTTCACTGGATATGATTTGATTTATGTCAAGTTCTACTCAATTGACTCAAATAAGCATAAATCGATCCGGAAACGAACACCAGTTCTAAAATTATATCTACTGGTTTCATCCAAGTTCTTGTAAATAAATCTTCTAATAATAAGAATGCTGTAATGGCATGTCAAATCGAAGTCAGAACGAGAACTTTGGCGATCTCGGGGTCTCAAAGATGTAATGTGCAGCAAATTATCCCAGGTTGGCAGACCTATTTGGGCTGCAAAGACTAATTCGGTTGAAATTCCTGTGACTGAGTTCAGTTGAATCTTTATATTAGTCCAGTTCACGATGATTATGTTGACGCGCCTTCGAAGTCGCCGCTGCTTATCGTCTTACCTGACGTGCATCCAGACTCGCAGTTTACCCGCATAGGCCTGTTGCCCTCAGACGGTGGACGCCTCAGACAGCTGCTTGTGCATGGAAATCCGATTAATCCCATATTAATTTACTTATAGTGCCAATAAATGAACATAAATTGCTGTCCTTCCACGTGTCATATCGAAGGCTGCTGCTTTCTCTCCTCCATTCTCTCAGGTCTTCCTGCCGCTAAAGAACCTCCACCTTGTGGAGAGCGACTTACCACCTACCTTGCAGAATATGCACATGTCTGAGGCTGCTCAGTGCTAAGTGAGCTTCTCTCCGAACTGCCGACCGATAGCTTTTTTTTTGCCCAGAGACTGTGATCTCGCGTGTATGCAGAAGGTACACGAGATTTTGTTTCAGGCCGCCATCGGGCAGCCATCATTTCTGCAGAGCCCATTGGAAGTCCTATTTATGCCATATGCCATCTAGTTCGGTAGTTGTAATTTCGGCGATTCTTGGAGCATGGCATACGATTTCTCATTTAACCTCAAATAGGCAATTATCGAGCTGAAGCTCTATAAATGATATTTGTTTTAGAGATTGATCCACTTCAGGTAAATTACTATGCTTGTAAATTAGACCTCTGCTCTACGAGCAATACAACTCCTATTTTTGCTCGATCCTGCTTCCTCAGACCAGTCATAATCAGACAATGGCGTTGGCCAAAATAGCTTGTGCCAGTTTACCGCACTCCTTGCTGATTCTCCGTTGCCGTACGTGCTGCATAGCATATCCAATATTAAAATCTCGATCTAGAAGTCTACCGAAAACAGTATTTAGACCATATTGTGTCTTCCGGGGCCTGGATTGTTTGTAGTTCATTTAAACAAGCGCAAGTCAATTTACGTTAGCTATAGCAGCCGTGCAATTTGCCTTGGTTTATTTTATTGCATGCAATAATTTGGACACGATCTATTCATTTACATTTATGTGTACAAGAACACATTGGAATTCCTGGTTGTCTCGGCCGTCCCCTTTCGCTCCCCCATTTACTCTTCACTTATGCTATCAATTGCTTTTCTACTTCTACATGCAAGCCGACTGACTAGTTTGATTTCTCACCCGCTGTTCCACTTGTCTGTCGACAGTCTTTTCTGGTTGCTGAGGTGTTAGATTTCTAAATCCTGCCCAACGTAAATACTCCGCCTTCGATTAATTTGTGCAATATCGGTTTCGAGTTCCATACGCCTGCATGTGATTGGAAACTCAAAACACATAGTATTTAGTAATTTATAAAATTGGCTTGTGTCTCGTGTAAACAATAAATGGTATCACAGATATGCCCATCATTATTTATCTAGATACTAAGGACATATTTAATACGTCTAGTGGAAAGCCCTCACCTAAATCACATCCCTTTACTTATTGATGCATGTTTAGTCAGAGATCAGAACAAATTGGTTAAACTTGCTCTGATTTTCGGTCTTGCTGTTCCATCACATATATACAATCAGGAATACATTCCAAATTTAGGTAGTATTATTAGAATAATTCTAGCAGACTTGTAACTAAATTCGTGAATACTTGACGTAATTTCAGATAGTGAAAGCAAACGTCTTTATTCACCGTCGAAAGTTCAAGCGTGTTATAGTTTGCAGGTCGAAAGAAATATTGCGGAATATGCTACCCGAAACAATGCAAGGTTTTAGTTATAACTGTTGCTGTGCTCATTTACAAAAACTCAATCCGACTAGGTCTCGAAATGTCGAGATTATGAGCTGAATTTTTGTGGTGGGCGCTCCTAATCGTATTGCATTACGTAAGCTCAATATTCAGAATGTCACTGTGATCTCGGATATACCTCCAAGTGAGAGATTGTGATCTCAAGCAAAGCCAACCGTTCAATCTTTTTTATATTTTGTAATTTCTCAGCATACCCTGTGTTCATTCTTGTTCTTACTAACCATAGTGAATACCTCTCATCTCCTCCCTCACCCCTCCGGCATTTGAAATCAGGAAATGAGTGATAAAATGATATGTCTGGTCTCGCCTACAGTAACCGCCAAACCGTTAACCACAGTTTTCATCGAGTAATCCTAGTATTGAAAATTGACCGCAATCGGCCTCAGCCATCCACGAGCACTCATAGCCTACACACGCACAGTCTACTATGAAATGACTGAGTTGTCGATTGCAATGCTGATTTCAACTTCCGAATATCTAGCTAAATCCGCAATTTAGGATCTTCCAAAAATAGTGTATGACGCATTCTACGATTGCTAAGTACTATCTGTTCGACGCACGAAAAAAACAATTCAGTTTAGCAAGCCCTGACAGAAAAGGTTTTGATATCATTCCCTTCTCTCTTTAACTGAACCTGCGGCCTGTTTCCCTGCCCCTACATTCAAACATTACGCTTCGCCCCACGTAATCTAGAGCCCTCAGATTTTAGTGTATTTAATTAAATCGCTTAGAATCGACTAGCCGATCGTTTTTGACTTCCCCAACACGCTAGCTCCTTGTTCGCAATTTTTGTGTTGATTCAAACTACTTAGAAGTTACCGCATGCTGGAAAATGCTGCTCACTTTTTTCAAATCGAGCCAACTCGAATTCTAATTAAAAATTCCCACCTACTTGCATTTCGGCATAATTTATTCTTTTAATTGACCCGGTTTGTAGCGGGACTGAGGCGATTCAGCAACCGAAGTTCTATCGAATATCTCTACTCCACCCGTCAAAAGCAAGTATAGCTGTGAACCGTTGAATGTCGAGTTTTCGCATGAGTGTAAAGTGTAACAAAAAAATTTCTATGAAGTTGAATTAAATAAAGCAAAGTGAATCAATTCGGTTATATTGCAATTTTAATTCTAGACATTTAGAACATATACAAACTTGCAACACGAGACAAGAGTTCATGCAGTTTGATGTTCAGGTGCAAATTTACACCCTTAGAAATTAAAATTAGATAAGCTTCATAGTACCGACAAGTGAGAAACTAGTCGAAGCTATATATCCGAGTTCCTGAATACAGGCTTGTTTTAAGTATGTTGATCATTTAAGATCCAGATACCTTCGAGTTCGATGTGCTCGGAAACTACTAGTTCAGCAAGACTAGCCATCAGACCACTATTCACAAACCTATAAGAAAAGATTACGGATGTCTCAGTTTAAGATTGTCTACCAGGAATCTGGTTCATGATTTGCCATTTTGTGTAAACACAAGCTCTGTAGCCGTAATTCATAGACTTCTAGAAACCTCCGATTAGACGCCCGCAAGGTCACCAATGCTATAATTATTTAGCATCTCAAAAATATGTTCTGTTCACTCTGTAGATCGTCGGAATTGGAGGATCTTGCTACAAGACAGGGTTCCCTTCTGACCCCAGCCTTCGCGAGAACTCGACACTTCTGGTCGACATCCAACATACCAAGACCATCCTCTGGTGAAGAGCTCCTCGAGGTTATCTTTATCTTCCCATGACATTGCGACTTGTTCAACTGCTCGATGAACTTGTCCCAAAATGAGTTCTCCTCCAAATGCGCGAACTAGGTAATTTCTAACTGATAGAGGATGAATCCACTTGAATTGACCATCCTCATTCTCGGATCTTTTGGTATCCACAGCCCAATAACCATCTTCTTTATCGCCTCTCTTTATGACTGGAACTTCGATACTACCTAGGACTCGCCGTGTTCGGAATCCTTCCCATTGTTTACTGGTTTCTTCTGGAGTCGAGGTCATGCCCGGGATTCCCAAACTAGCACCTTTGCGTTGCGACGCTGCACTTGCTGCACCGCTAGCCAGCGATAAGTGTGAAGAAGATCCATACTCTGGATACACATGTGCGCACACGACATAGGCAAATAGAATCATCACAGGAGCCCGATTGATAGTGATTACTGGCATACTAGCCTCGAGGCCAGAATCTGTTTCCTTACTATTGTCTGGAGCAATTGGTAGACACGTTGAGCTGTCGTCAGTTCTCACATCCTCAGGATCTTTAAAGAGCGCTTGGCCAATTCCCCGTTTACTAGCTCGACTATCGCCAGACCTTGAACCTCGACTCGCAACAGTACTTCTCTTTCGTTTACAAGCTTTATGTAGCGCCGTAACTCTGATCGGTAACACAGTAGGACAGATGACTTGTAATTCCTCCACAGTTTTTTCTGCTATTTTTTCTTTCCTTTTAGAAAGTTAGAAATTATTTGTACGATCCTTGTAGGGGAAGCTCACTGATCCAATCCGTTTCGCACTAGAGATGCAGCAATTGGTAGTGCTTCACTCGTAGATAGCTTGCATGAACTTGTTATTAATCGAACTAAATCGTTAACTCTTTCAATTGCCGACATTTCGCTTTTACGCGTGTGGTTGTAAACTACTTGGATGTTTGGCTAATCTAGAAATGATTAAACTAGTTTCCGCGGAATTACTTTCTACTCCCAATTTGGTTTAACTATCTCCTGACAAAGACATTCAAGATGTTTCTATTTAAATTTTATCTAGATTCAATTGTATTGATAGAATACAATCGCTCAGAATATTTTTTTTTTACTCTATTGAGATCAAGCATACTGTCGGAATATATTATTAATATATAATTTCATTTCTAATCGCTCGAGGACTTACGCACTATCTTGGGCGGACCTTTGGTATCGTAGTCAGTACACAATCTAAAGTGAAGTATATATTTAGTGATACATGTAATATATTCACTTAATAATCGCCTCCCAGAAGCAGATATCTTTTGCAAAGTGTTCCGCCTCAGCTGTGCTACTAATCCTCTGCTGATGGCTTCAATGAAGGGCAATCTGTTGACAAAATTTATCATTATCGACATCGCATATTATCTAAACTTACTCTATTGATTTCAATACCCAGCTCGCAAATCGCGGAGTAAGAAATTACATTGTCTTCAACTGAGTTTGGGTTTATGATATGATTGGCCATATTTATCAATACAAATACTAGAGGCTCTCAATTCAAGGCGATCGATGGTTAACTTCAACATAATATAACACCACTCACTCAAGTCAGAGAAATCAATTCTGGCCAATTCAATCAACTTAAACGACTTATGTTTGATCCCTTTAAATCTCTTATACTCATGTCAAGTGCGACAGGGAACTTTTGATTATTGCTGCAGTTTTCTCTGCTTGTTCAATTCAAGTGATGAAGGTGTATGGGTCGCCAGCGAAATTTGATTCTGTTGATATTCAATAATATCATTGCTTCGCTTAGATTTGATTTGAGTTATATTATTGTTGTTCGATGCGACCATACTGATTAAAGCTTAACTAAGCAAGATAATCAGCGATAGCTCTTTCACCATTTGAGAACTAGTTGATGTGCACATAGAAATTCTGCAGTCACAGTCGACTGGTTACTTTCAATTCAATGTCTGAATTGTATACAATTTTTGCACGATCCGATAGCGTTGAAGTTTCTTTAGCGATCAATGAGGTTACATTTCTCCAAAAAAAGTAATCTTTGTGTAACCGTAATTTCGAGCTAATTCTCAATGACGGATGATGGAGACTAAGCTTGAGTGAAATCAGATCTAACTGACATTTGCTTATATGACCTTAATTACCAACTACAGCAATTTGCTATTTGGCTGAGCTCCTGGAATATCGATAAAGTTCCTATTATAATACCTGTTCGGTTGGCAATGTAGAGCGCGGTTAGTTGGATTATCGATGTACGAAGACCACATTCGAAATCTCAAGTATGAGTATAGTTGAATGAAATCAAATAGAACAACACTATTATTGGCTACCAATTCGCTGATTGATCAATTACTGTAAACTACTACTTCATACTTTGATACATCGATACAAAACCTTGTATCCAAGCTATATGCGAACTGACTTGTTACTTCACCAGTTGTTTGAAAAGAGCGTCCTTGTAACAGGTAATTTGCTAGCTTCTTACATCGCAGCTCAGTAGGGACAGTCCTACGCCCAATCAAATCTTAGTCTAGGCAGAGCAAATTGGTCTCAAATCCGTAAGCAGGGTATACAGCATGATATATCTCCGACACATTCATCGACCCAGAGGGATTTGGATTTGTCTATAAAAGCGTTAACAGATATTTGTTGTCATGAGCAGTCAGTGCTCTACATACCCGCCTTGAGCTCTGTCTCCACAGTGCGATGGCGACGAATATCAGCTTTCTTTAGAGATACTGGGTATAAAGAATGGAAGGCAGTGCAAGATCCAGGTTGATAATATTCATTCAAGATGGCTCCATTGCGATCGTACTGAACAGTTGCACAAGGTGGACGGAGTCGATTGATTTCAACCACAGCAACTAATTCAGATGAATCTTTAAACCGAACAGATTTCGAAAATGCCCTTCTTTTCTTTGAAGAGTGCTTATCGGCCGACGTTGCCTTTGGGATGATAGATTTCAACGCTGGTTTACTCAAAGAATAATAATTGCAAGTGTTTAAGGAAGAGGAGAGATATGGTTCTGTCTCTCTTTCTCGCCGGGGGGTATCAGAACTATCGTCACAAAAATTAAAACGACCTGTTCCGCTTGTACTGTCAGAGGGAGGAATATGAATAGAGTCTAGTCCGTTTTCATCTGCTGATTGAACTTGTTCCAATGCAGCGGGATAATCAAAATCGCATATGTCAAGATCAAGATCAGAAATAGAATATGTCTGGACTGCCGCCATTTATTTTTAAATTACTCCCTCGGGTTTGTGGCAGCTAGATGCAACTCAAGACTACAAGCAGTGCAGCCAACTCTGGACCTGGTTGATATATGCTTGCAGATGTATTATGCTCTTAACTCCGTAAAACCCTGTATCGTACGTCGTCCGCCCGATTCCTAATTGCCAATTTATCAATAGACGGCCCTTCGGGAACGCGCTTAGCTGATCATCAGAACATAGCCCCAGTCTGCTGAATCCCTACCCTTAGACATTGTAAATACATCTCTAATCGACCATCCTATATAACCAAGACTATTTTTTCGCTTGGTCTCCAGCGCAGGAAGCGCTCATTTTGACATACGCGTGAGCTCTTCAGGCAACACGTGCTTGGCGCGCTTTCACGTGATAGCCGCACGATCTAGTCCCAAAATGGATAGTAGAGGGAGATTCGGATAAAGTTTCAAGTTGTGCGGAAAGTAGGCAAACAGTACTTCGCTTCAATAGCGCGATTTCGTGACAGACGTGCAGGACAACAAAGATAAATAGGTGGTGAGGACATATTTTATATAACATTTTTGAAAGAAATATTCCGGATATTTTATACTTCATTTTTTTTTCTTTGGATTTGTTTGCAAGATTAGAATCGAGTACGTTGGCAGCATTTCAAGATCGGTCCAATCAAGTCTGTCTAGGTGACTCGAAGAACGGGGCAGTTCTTGAACAAGAATTCAAAAGTAGATTCACAGTGGCGGGCCATGGCGCGAATCGGAAGGCCATTTAAACGGACAGCTATTATCTTCTTTGGAACACTTGTGTTTCTGATTTTCACAACTCAAGTCCTGCACGGAAGTGTACGGCCAATAGAGGATTCTGAATATGCTGTCAATTATGAGAGTAAGCAACCTCATGATCATCTTGAACATAAGTTAATCTTTATGTGCTAACTTTGAGCAAGCCATGGCGCGAAAACGACCGAATCCACTTAGGATCTTGGTGACCGAGCATGGTGGATCGCATGAAGAGGTATATTCCGCATTGATATATACATTTGGCAGACTTCCTCATGCGATTGTTTATCCGTACCTACTTCTTCCTCGTTTCAATATCACAGCGGTGTTGTCATCTTTTGGTTTTGGAAATATCGGCTACCCACGATTTTCCGGCGACCTGAAAATCGATTCGACGGATGCGAAAGGCGGCCTGGAAGCACCCGACATTGTCGTAAGCACCACATGCGAGCTGGATTTGTCTGGCCTCAAGGACCAATACAGCCGTATGCTTTCTCGGGGATCGTACTTGTTTTGTACGGTTCACCACGCTGATCGATGGACTAAAGACCATTCATCGGGCGCATATGAAGCTGTAGCCCCATGGATTGACGCTGGTAAAGTGACTTTCCTGTTTTTATCTCCCCACACAAGAGGATTTATGACCAAATGGGCGCTTCCAACGTGGGATAAGAAACATCGCATGGTTCGAGGTAAATTTGAAGTGTTTGTACCGGTATATCCAGTTCCATCGGCGGAGATCGGGGCAACGAGCTGGGATACAGATGCGCATGAGTTCAACGTAAGCGTGCAAGGAAATTACGAGAGTTCGAGACGGGACTACAAGACACTGTTCGAGCATTTGGAGCGAGAAAACAGCGAGAGTAAGGAGAAATCGACCGATAACAAAGAAGCAAAGATCAGACTTCATTTGATAGGATCGGGCAAAAGACCACAGGTGCCAAATGAAGTGGATGAGCAAGTGACATTTGACGATAGTCTAAGTTTTCTGGATTTTTACAGGGTGTTAGCAGGCAGCGTTGCTATTTTACCGGCGTTTGCAAACGATGAATATTACTATCACAAAGCCTCTTCGTCTGTGCCAGCTAGCCTGATCGCGGGGACACCTTTAGTGGGTCCACGCCGGCTCGAAGATACATACGCATATTTGAAGGGAAAAGGGGGCAAGCTGCACACTATTTGGGCCCAGAAGAAGAAGGAGACGGAGATGGACGTCGTCGAGCGCATTTTAAAGGGAGGAAAGGAGGGTATATCGGGCCGAAAGGCGACCGTCCGAAGAGTGCGGGACGAACTCCTGGTGGAGAACTACGACAAAGTAGAATGGATGACCGGTGTTGTGCCGTACAAGGTTGACCGTCTCCAGAGTGATGCGGATCCCAGAGCGGGCTGGCGCTGGAAGTGGTGAGCCGTGCCGTACTTTTTTGGTTATTGTAGGAGTGTTTATAGGAGGAGGACGATCCTTTTGTTCAGCCGGACGGAAAACGAAATTAGCTATTGGAAAAGCTCTAGCGTGCCCAGATAGATAACTGAAATGAACCTGTACGGTTGGGTTACTTTTTAGAGGGGGCACGGAGCGCCTGTCTTAGCAGTACGCCAAAATACATGTAATTATTAGACGACGATAATATTCAGCTCTGCAAGTGTGCTCGGTCGTTCATACATCTGTCTATCTGTTTTGATTGGAATGACGCAGCGGCGGCAGCAGTCAGCACTAGTAATGCGCAAGCGAGTAACGACGAGACAGCAGAAATGCCGCGATAACAGACGATGCTGCTGAACAAGACGAGCCGGATGAGTTTTTCTTCACTTTTCATTTTGTTTAATTGGATCCTCGTTCGACGGCTGGTCGGTTCTGTTGGCGGCGTAGAAGTGCGCTAGATGAAAGTTATAGGGGCAAAGGGACGCTGATCCGGTCGGAAAGGAGCCCGATCAGGCAGCTAGGAATTTCCCGAAGCGGCCAGACCGGGCATGAACAGCAGGAGCAGTTACCAGAAATGGTTCAGCCGTGTATTGTAACAGTGTTTTGAAGGGGTTTGTGGGACCCCAGGAGGCCCTCCAAGGCAGCGCAAGCAGGCCATTGTGGGCCGGTGCTTCGCTAGCGCAACTGCCGGCGTGAATAGAGGCGGGTCCAGGACGTGACGACAGGCAGGGAAGGGGCACGTACGGCCAATCAGGAGCGGGTGGAAGGGTCTAGGTAGAGAAAGAAGGTGCGTACGTTAAGAGCCGAGAAATAGGGAGGAATGGAGAGGAGTGGTGAGTCGTAGGAAGGGTTGGATGGCTAATTATTATGTCATCACGCAGAACAGAACTTGCTCAAACGATGAAGAGAATAATCTCATAAAGATACAAAGAAATAGATATTATTTCGCAGCTGCAGCTGCAGTCGCAGTTGCAGACGAAGGTCTGATTACAGTTCGTTCGTTATACAATGACATATCAGACACTTGGTGAACGCTACTGAGAGTCGCTTCCAGGGACCGCTGACCGCATGCAGCAGCTCATCGTGCAGCACATGGCAGTGGGAATAAGTGAAGCCGCCAAACGCCGCCCATAATCTACATGAAGAATGCTCATTGAGCGCCAGCTAGCGCCCTTAGCAAATTTACGAGCAAACATGACCGAATAACCAAGTAGTCTCTATTATATTAATTAAATTGGTCAAATCGTGAAATTAACCAGCAGTCAAGCAGCTTTTGCCTTGCCGTATAGCGCCTTTTGACTTGACCTTTTAGCTTCCTTTCTGGGAAGAAGGGGAATGGGGCGGAGGAGCGTGGAACGCTCACTTTAGAGCTTTCTGCTGGCACGTACCCTGGGAGCTGAAGCCCGCTCAACGCGTGCGCGACCGCGAGAGAGGGTTCGTTCTCACCACCGGCAACGCCGCCGCCCGCTAGCTCTCAGTGTAGTCGCCTCCCAATTCCACTCTCTCGAACTTGGCCGTCTGGTCTCGTCGTCCTTTTCTTGCCTAACTTTCCCGCTTCTTTTCTCTTTTTCTCTCGTCTTCCTGACACTCTTCTCTTTTGTTTTCTTTCCTCGTCTTCGTCCCGCACGCTTTTCGTCCTTCGCTCTTCTCGCAAGATCTTCGAGTTCTTCGTTCTATATTTTGACTTCTTTCGCGTTTGAGCGGCTGCCACTCGTTTTAGCCTACCTCGCGAAGCATACTTCGACACCCAACGTCCGTTACTTTAATCGTGGCGACGGATTCTCCAGATCTCTCTTGCCCTCCTCTTCTTGCATTTTTCTTGAAAGCTGCCTGAGAAAATAGAGCAGTTTCCTGTGTTTTGCGTCTGCATCGATCCCTTCTCCCCTTCTTTGTCTCTGTAGTCTATCAAGATGCTTGTTCGTCCGCAGGCGTCCTTCATCACCTTGGCCGTTGGCGTGGGTCTCCTCATCTTTATGGGTATCTTCTGGTCCCCAATATCACATTCTGAGCATGTTGTCGAAGTTCCGCTACCACAGTCGCAAAATGGCATTTCCTGGCAAACAGTTGATACCGAAGCCAGTAAGTAAATCCCTTGTTCGCTTGTCTCTATTTTTTTCCTCTCTGGGCCTTTTTTTCGCTTTCCAATTAGCAAAGCGAGTGTATTCGTAAACATGAACGTTTTATTATTAAAACTCATAACGTTAATGTACCGATCGGATTCGAATTTTGGCCAGCTTTAGAGAGGTTACATATGCTAACAAGCCAGCAGTTAGACAGAAGCACGAACACGACGTGATTGATGATGCTACAGAAGGATTTGATCTTGTTTCTAGCGGCGAAGGTGCTAATGTTCCTGGAGATTTGAACGGTGGCTCTTTGGCTTGGTTTTCAAAATTCGACAAGTCTAACGGTGATACTGGAGTGCTCAACTTCGGTACTTCTTCAGGTTACGTGCCGAGCAAGCAGGCAGATGGAAACCAGGATGTGAAGAGTGATTCGAATAATGATTCGAATAACAATTCCAACAACGATTCCAACAATGATTCCAATAATGATTCCAATAATGACTCCAAAAATGACTCCAAAAATGACTCCAAAAATGATTCTAATAATGATTCTAAAAATGATTCCAGCAATAATTCGAATGACGACTCTAACAGTGGTTCCAACAGTAACTCCGATAGTGACTCGAAAGGATCAGAAAAGCAGGCTGATGCTTCACCTGAAGTCAAACAGGCAGATTCATCGTCTGGAGACAAGAAGAGCGATGCCGATTCGAAGCTTCAAAACTATTTGAAAGCAATGAAGGAGAAGGAAAAACTGGATATGTATTATGCAGCACTCGAACGACAAAGAAAGCAGCAGGCTGCAGATGACGCGCATAAGGCACGTCTTGCTGAGTTTGTGAAGGACAAGATTGCACCGTCTCCACTTCGTGTGATGCTAGTTGAGTCGGGTGGATATCACGACGAAGTCTACGCGTCGCTGATCTACGCGTTTGCGCAGTTGCCTAGTACGTATGTGACGCCGTATTTATGGCGTCCACGATTTAACATTTCGGATATTCTCTACTCGTTTAATTTGAACAATCTTGCCGTTCCTCGTAACGCTTCCGTTCTTATTAAGGAAGGCGAGAAGTTTGGCGACCAGGATCCGTTGCCGGATGTGCTGGTGTCAACCACATGTGAGGTAGATATTACAAAGATGGAAGCACCATACAAGAAGCTTCTGGATGCAGGAACACACATGTTTTGCGTAATTCATCACTCTGACCGCTGGCATGTAGATACGCGGTATAAGGTTTACCAGCGCATCCAGCCCTGGCTAGAGAAGGGCCAGGTTACGTTTTTGTTTCTTTCTGAGCACACTATGCGCTACGCGCAGTCGAAGGTGGTCAGTAGCTGGGAAAAGAAGCATCAGGATGCGGTGAAGGACCGGATGAAAGTATTCGTTCCGGTATTCCCTGTGTCGCTCCGAACTAAGGACGAGTTGTCGATTGCGGTACAAGGCAACTATGAGAGTTCTCGTCGCGATTATCCAGGACTGTTCGGTCAGTTTGAGAACTTGACGAAATCAGATGGTGCTGCGGAGACGATGGGTTACGGGTCGAAGTTGAAGGATTTGAGATTGCATTTGATCGGATCTGGAAAAACACGACCTGAGGTTCCGGCGGCCTTGAAAGATCAAGTCGAGTTTAATGAGGGTCTGAATTTCCGTCAATTCTACGACGTTTTGGCTGATTCCTCAGCGCTTGTGCCTGCATTTGCAACCGATGAATATTATGACCGTAAGGCATCTTCGTCAGTTCCTGCAAGTTTGATTGCTGGAACGCCGATTGTGTGTACGCGGCAGATGCTGCAGGCGTATACGTATCTGACAGAAGACAGCGTGTGGCTGCAGGAATTCGGCGAGGAGGATCTGGACACTGTTGCGCGGGTCGTTTCGAAGGGTGATGCGTTCATAAAGCGGGGCAAGATGGCAGTTAAGCAGCGACTGACTGAGCTGTTGGGAGACAACGAGGCGAATATCATGACATGGTTGAAGGATCTCAAGTTCAAGGTTGAGCGGACAGGCAAGGAAGTCGAGCGACCGACAGAAGCTTGGAGATGGGAATGGAAAACGAGTGATTTGAATTGAGCGTGATGATATGATTAATTTATAATTTGTATTTGAACGAGATGATTTTTGATTTGCAAGACATTCATTTGTGTTTTTTTGTGTTCGTGTCTGAGTTTTTTGATGGTTAGAATTTACATGTAGATGTACAATCGTTTTACATTACAATTTATTATTTATTTATCATGTCATTTTAGTTTTAAATTTTTGCATGGAAAGAAATTCTATATAGAATCGGCATTATCAAGCAGACACCGAGCCTGTGCTAGGGCTTGCGAAGCTCTATTACTGGGAGAAAAACAATATGCTGGAGATAAGTCAGTAACAGCGGCCTGTAACGTATGGGGGAGAAAGGGCGGGCTGCTGCTGCGTCGGTGCTGCAGCAGCTTCTTCCCAAAATGGTAATAGCACTAGATAAACTCGGCAAAAAGGGGTTACGGTTTAACGCTGTAGTTGGGTGAAGGTGCAAGTTGTAGGGAGGGACGGAGCGGCAGACGTTGGTGGGTGTGTGCGGAAGAGGCAGGGTTTGCGAATAGGTTGCAGAGGACTTCTATGGTCGAGTGAGCACAGCAAAGCAGCTAGCTATTGGAGTAGCAGAGAAGGCCACGAAGGTCGCGTACAGGACGACGACACTACCGAGCCGATCATATCGAACGTCCAAATAGACCTGGCCCACGAGAGAGAAACGTCGGTGATGACGAGAACGTGGAGGTCTTGGAAATATCCAAATAAGGTTATCATTGTGCTCAGGAGACACACCCTGTGCTCCCTATTGACGAGGGCGAGACAGCACGGTGAAGTTTACCATAGTTTGGCAGCTATATACTGGTAATTTTTTTGATATAGTCCGTAGTGAGTCTCTTAAGCGGGTGTGGTTGTGGTTCCACTAGTCGTATCTACGCTCACGCATCTTCTGTCTGTTGTCGGTAGTCGTTGTTTTTTTGCGAGATCTGGCCCTGCTTTCACACGTACACTAGATGGGCACTTTACTATGTCAAACTCCGTTTTGCTCAGTCTGACTTTGTCCGTCGCCTGCGCAGCAGCTGCAGCAGCAGCGGCATCGGCCAGGCCATGGCGACCCTTCTGGGCGGCCGCAGCCGCGGTGGCAGTGGCACTGGCCAGCCGCACGCGGACCAGGCTAAGAGAAAAAGAAGGGTTAGAAGATGGGCTGAAAGGAGGACGACGAGACGCGAGACGAGGAGAAGGAGAACGAGGGCGACGACAGCTGCGTCTGCGTCTGCGTGCACAGTCTGCGGTCAGATCAAGCTCAGTTGGGCAGTCCTGGCAGGCTCACTTTTTTCTAGTTTTCTGAAGCAGCGAATTTTGCTTCCTTTAGTTTTCGACGTTCCTCTAGTTTTGGTTCTGTTTTGGTTGCGTGTTTCTTGTGTCTCGTCCTTTGCTGTCGTTTTTTTTGGGTCATTTCGGTTCGCCAGAGTCGTTCCGTCCAATTTGCGTGTCTTGCCCGTCTCGTTCGTTGCTCGTCCTTAGGTCACCTACTACGACGTCCTGTCTGTGTCAGGCCCCCGGTCGCGTCTCATTTTACACAGTCAATTGTGCGGGTCGCTTTCCCCTCCAACCGCAACTTTTACGCTCATTTTTTTCTTACATATTAACTGTTTCTGTTTCTGACTGTCGCTCTTTGCATATCCGTTCGTCGTCGCTTGCTACACGGTTCCCGACCTGCCTTTCCCGCGCTCAACCACGCGTCGCAACATCGACCGACTGCCTGATTCCGTCTCCAGCTCACTCTTCTTGTTTCGACTCGCCGCGCTGCTCTCCCAGTAGACAGCCACTAACCAAGCATGCTTCGTCGCCCGAAAAACCTTCTGATCTCGCTCTTTCTTGCCTCTCTCATCTATGTTTCCTTTTCCATAGTCTGGAATACCTTCCAGTTCCCCGGCATCTCTCCAAGCAGCGGCGAGCCTCTTCCTCCCGCGCAGTCCACCAAAAACGCGGAGGGCCCCGCGATCGACCTCCGCCGTCCGCAGGCAAACACGAATCCCGACATTGCCCGCCAGGCTGCTCAGCTGCAAATTTCCTGGCCGTCTAAAAAGAAGATCCAAGCAAAGGGTACGCCGATTGAGTTTGATTGAAATTGCTTTATGGCTAATGTTGTCCAGAGCCCGAACTGAAGAGTTTGCTCGAACAGGGGGAGAAGAAACTTAAAGATCAGGAACAAAAAGCTAATTCTGAACTCGCCAAAGCAGATCAGCAACCTCAGGAGAAACAACAACAGCAACAAACTCCTCCCTCCGCAGACCAAAGCACAGAGGTCGCTCCTACTGCAGAAAATGCAGACAACAGAAAGGACGTAGACGACGACTCAGAGGCTTTGATTGAAACACCGAATCCTCCCGCAGAGGCCTCAGAAAATAGCGAACCGACCCCGGAGGGAAAGTCTGAATCGGTTGAAAAGACTGCTGAACCAACTGAGCCCAACTCCGTTGACTCGTCGGCTCAAGATGCCGCGCAGAATACACAAACCGACAGTCCAGCTAATGAGGCAGGCGACTCTGCATCAACTCCTCCACCCGCCGAAGTCAAAGGAAATGACCAAACCGTTGCTGACACGGTCGCAGAAGTGAAGGCTGCTTCAAAAGACAATCCTTCCCAATCGCCAGCTGACGATGATTCAGACGGCGATGCTGCGCCTGCTGTTGCTGAAACTGCAATCGTCGATGGCGCCGAAGATACGGAGAAAGACTTACCTGAGGATAAGCCTGAAGAATCAGGCTCACCTGCTGCTGCCCTAGAAAAGAGCGAAGGGGAAGCCGAGAAAAAGGGCCGCCAGAAATTGGTAGAGCAGAAGCTCACCGAGCAAGCACAGACGGCAAACAAGCAAGTTGAGCAGGCTGCGGAGGTCGCGCTTGATCGTGTCGAGAAGGCTGAAGAAGCTACTTCGCCAAAAAATCAGGATGCTCCAGCTCTGCCTGGTACTAGCACGTCTGGAGACGCTTCTTCTAAGGATCAGGTGAAGGAGGCTCCACCTGCGAAAAATGATCAGTCTACCCAAGCAAACTCGAAGCAATCTGAAGAGGCCAAGAAGGAGGCTGAGAAGAAAAAATCAGAGGCATTGGCCGCTTACTTCAAAGCTCTGGACAAGGCTAAGAAAGAAAAGGCTCAGCTGGCGCAGTATTTGGCCGCTCTGTACAGGCTGAAAAAGAAAGAAGCTGCGGAAGCTGCTTCTGTGAAGGCTGCTGAAGTTGCTAAGAAAGCTCAACAAGAAGGAGCTGCACTTGTTGTTGCTACGACGGCTGCCGGCAAAGATAAGAAGCCTAGCGAATCACTACCAGCGATTGAGAAAGGCTCACTACCGGGACAATTACGAGTAGCCTTAACCGATACGGCGGGCATGCACGACGACGTGGTGAGTGCTTTAGCATACGCATTTTCGAAGTTACCGAATTCAAACATCTACCAATATATTTCCGATCCCCGATTCAATGTGTTTTCGCTTTTGAAGTCGTTTGGGCTAGATAACCTGGCTGTTCCGCGAAGTACAAATTCGATGGTATTTCACCAGTGGATTGATCCTGTCCCCGACATAATGGTTGGCGCGACGTGCGAGAGCGACTTTGCTTCAATCGGTGACAAGTTCTCGTCACTTCTGGAGGCGGGCACGTTTTATTTTTGCGTTGTTCATCGAAGCGATTGGTGGAACTCTGACTCGCCTAAGAAATTATACGAGAAGGTTTCACCATGGATCGACCGTGACCAAATCAAGTTTTTGTTTTTGTCGGGCCACACGAAGCGATTTATGGAAGAGAAAATCGTGTCTACTTGGTCTGCAGAGCACCAGGCGAAGGCGAATGCCTTGTTTGAAGTGTTCGTCCCTGTGTTCCCGACAAATAACAAGGCCAAACCACTAGACAAAGAAATCGATTTCAGCTTACAAGGTAATTATGAGAGTAAGACTGTCAACTTTAAGAATCTATTTGCAAAGCTAGAGGACATCCAGAACCGGATGCCAGTGGAAGAGAAGATCAGGCTGCATTTAATTGGCTCTGGCCAGACGCGGCCTGAAGTTCCGGATCCGATCTTCGATCAGGTAGAGTTCAACGAAAGTCTTGAGTTTCTGGAGTTTTACACTGTACTGGCGAACAGTGCTGCGGTGATGTCTGCGTTTGATACAGAGGATTATTATGACCGCAAGGCCTCGTCGCTTGTCTCAGCGAGTCTAATTGCTGGAACTCCTATCATTAGTACACCACGGCTTATGCAGGCGTATGATTATCTGACGGACGACATCGTCTGGAAAGCTAATGATGGAGAGGAGCCGATGGATGTAGTAGACAAGATTGTGCTACAGACACCGAAGGAAACGATTGTTAAGCAAAAGGAAGCCGTGATTTCACGTCGCGATGTGCTGATAAAGGAAAACATTGACAAAGTCGGCACTTGGGCAAAAACAATTGAATATAAAGTTGTGCGTTGGGGCAACGAATGGGTCCGTGAAGGCTGGAGCTGGGACTGGTCGCAGTTTTAGTCGTCGTCGCATTGGGCGGTCCTTAGATTGTTTGCCTGGTAATTTGTTTAATTTGTAGTAGCACTATTTATGATTAATGGCATTGTTCTGCATCAATTGTGTTTTGATAGTAGCTGTTGAGGCTAGTATCTGACAGTATTCCTAACATTAAAATTACCAGTTTTGGTTATGTCATGCTGATCTACAAGACGAGTGCTGATTTAGAAGAGACGTGCTGAGCAAATAAGACCGTGTGAGGGAGATGATGTCGTAGCCTGGTTGAAGCTAGAACGGTTGGAAAATATTGAATGGCTTGCGGACCGTTTTGAATCCAATTTACATATTGTGCACTGCGAAACTCTCAGTACAGCTCTTATCTCCGTTGGTCTCGAATCGATTAAGAACTAACGCTGGATATGATTCATGGTCAATAATCAGAAGTTGTATTTAATAAGAATTCTGTCAGACCCTGTTACAAGACTAGACTGCGCATGCAGTGTTAATCGTCCAAGATCAGTCATGTAAAACAGGTATCACAGTACAAGCGAACAAGCTACCGAACTGCTGGAATATCGCGGATCATTAGGCTTTGATCTTCAGAAGGCTGGAGTTATCGGAAGTGAGAAGAACGTTTTCAGGATCAGAACGTCTGGAAGAAACTCCTTGCGGCCTATGAAGTCTAAGAACCACACACGACTCATCTCGACGACGTATTAAGCGCTAGAAATAGCATATCAGTGAATCAGGCCAGGACAGAAAGACATTACGACATGGAGGCAGAGATAGGTGGTATAATAGTACGCCTGAGCAGGCCAGCTGGGAAATGAGGGCAAGTCCAGCCATGCCCGTCATAGATGACCAGTTCATGTACCGTGAGGAACAATACCAGTGCCGTACGAGTTCTTCGAGGTGAAGATACGGGTCAGAGTCGTTGCGTTGGAGGGAGGGGAAGGCTTAAACAAAATAAAATGAAATCGAAGCATCACACAACACAACACAGGACTGCAAAAAAATAAATCCAAAGTAGGTCGAGGACCGCGAATAAAAATAAAATACTTAAACTTTCAGTCCGAGAGGGCAGCAAGTGGCTTGGCTGGATGCGAACAAATATTGCGGAGCAGAAAGCGGCAAAGGCAGACTAAAATGCTCATTCTCGATGACCTTTGCGGGAAAAAGTGGTGTGGTTTTTTGTTATCGATACGAACGTAGCCTAGTCTAGTCTCAGATCGTCTCGTATAATCTATCGCGTCGAGGGTTGAAAGTCGGTGCGAAGAGTGGGCGGGATGACCAGGGGCGGGGGGGAAGGGGAGAGGGGATGACTACCACCACTATGCAAGAGAAGTAGTATCGTGCATGAACGCATAATCCAATCAGATAGATATAAAGTGTATGCAATGGCACACGATTGCATGCACACAAGCGCAAGATTCTACCAGTACGGTTGTTCGGCTGAAGTGTCCGTAATCTTACTCCAGCTAGCGCGGGGGAGAGAATAGTTTGGGGAGCCTGGACAGGGTCAGTCTACAGGTCCTCCCGGAGGACAAGCCATTTGGAGACGGCAATAACTTTCTGCGGATAGACTGATGGAGTGGAAATATCGAGGCAGCCTCAAGCGAGAAACAGACAGAGGAAAAAGTAAGTCTTCGAAAAGGCCAGCATCCAGGAAGACGCGAATAGGAGACCGCTTCGCGTCCAACGAAACCCCAGATAATAAGTGTTCTTCGTCTTTGCCGGACTCTCGCCGTCACCAGCTCTCCAATTACCATCGCTTTCCCCTCCAAATCATCAACATTCTTGCATATTTGACCAGAACTGGATCGACCCCGAATCCAGCTGGACTACCCGGGTCGAGTTTTAGTCCGCTGCACAGTCTGATCGAAACCAACCCTCAACCAACTTTGTCCTAGTGATCCCGCACTGACCTCTATCTACATTTACTTTTTCCTTATACTTTTCAATTTTGATGTGAAAGTTATTTAAAATTCACCTAAATTCTAACAGTCGTGCCGATACGAGAAACTCGGACGAAATATGCTGTAAAAGGGAAATAAGTTCGGGTACGACCGTCCGTCCGGCAACCCTGCCAGATGAGAAGACAGAAACCAGAAAAATAAAATAAAAACAAAGCATAATGGCTACCAGGAGCCTGGCTGCCAGGTAGCTAGGCAAGGCAGGCTACGCAGGACCGGACATGAACACACATACGGCAGATATACACCAAAAGACAGCTCTCTGGCATGACATAAACCGAGACCGATGACCGCACGACTAGCTGGCGAGTGAATTGCCGTCATAATACCGATGACATGCAGTCGAGATCCAGAGGACCGGTCCTCATGTAGTCGTGACAACCAGTGCGCATAGTGCGGCAGAAAAGTAAGCTTCTTCAGGCCCCGCGGTCATGACGATGATATGGCTGGCTGACTGGCTGGCTATTTGACAACTATCCACCGGCTCTGCAATCGTCCGTAAACCAGAAAAGAAGGCAAAAGATGTGCTCAACAAACCATTCCGTGACGCTCGACCTCTAGACCCGCCGCCCGATTCAGCACTCCACAGAACCCAAGACAAACACCGCCCGTTCCTGGAACCTAGATGTGGGACCCCCTTTCGCAGACCAACACGAACATCATTTTTTTGTTTTTGTTTTGTTTTGTTTTTGTTGCTTGTCGTCGTAGTTCCTGAGGATGCCAAAACAGAACATATCTATAGAGTCATACTCTCGCTCGCATTTCTCTACCCGGCCTAACCGACACCAACGCGCACCGCGCACCGCGCTTTGCGCTCGCTCTCGCTTTCTAGTCCCTAAATATTTCTCCGCCCGGGTCCGACTAATGCAGAGCTGCTCCTGCTGGCGCAGGAGATGTGGCACATGTCGCCTGCGCAGGAACGAGGCACGAGGTCCTGAGGAGGGACGACAATTACAAACCAGGAACAGACGCACTCACCTTGTCTATTTCTAAG
Organism: [Lipomyces] oligophaga; assembly: GCF_038497815.1. NCBI lineage: Eukaryota > Fungi > Ascomycota > Lipomycetes > Lipomycetales > Lipomycetaceae > Lipomyces > [Lipomyces] oligophaga. The sequence continues at coordinate 83,118 of NW_027117785.1, read as the reverse complement.
TAAATTGACCTGGCGGAGAGCTTGTATATTTTCTCAATATAACCATATCTCCAGTTTTATTCCTCCACTAAATTGCATACGAGTCGGTTCACTTCAGATCTTTCCAGATCCTGATTGAATAGATGCTAAGAGATCAGACCCGACGCTCGACCAGACTAATTACAAACGCTGTAGCACAACGAACGGACAGCGCCCGTGGAATCTAGTCATCAGACAATGATATCTACCTGTCTCTTGCGCACCGCGCTTCTCTCCCTTGCCTTCCCGTCCTTTGCTTTGCTTTGCTTTTTTCCACATCATATTTCTCTATTCCACCCCCACTGAGTAAAACCACATTTGGTCTTTGAATTCTGAAGAATGTGGGCGCAGTATTCGCAATCTGCATTTGTCGTGTCCCTGCGAATCCGCCAACTTGTCTTTTTACCTTTCATTCATAGACTGACCAGCAGACCCATTTTTAATACATTTTTGCGCATACAAATAAGCCTAAGAAAACCGTTTTCCCTTTTCGCGCATACACTTTTATAGTTACGTAGAGCTAAGGGGCCGTTTAACAAAAATAAAATAATATGTAAACAACACCGAAAAATCCATCCTACACTAGACTATTGTATTCGCTAGTCACTTTCACTAAGCCATCGGTTTCCGTTGTTTACTTTCTACGGATGATCAACGGACGTTCGTTTTAAACAGGCAGTCGGGTTCATACCGTTGGTGCGAACATCTGATCCTCATTGCGTTCTTTCATATTTCTAAATCTATGCAAGTCTATTATTCTCCATCATACAATTACTGTTACAAACACTTCCGCATGATTGTACTCACGACGGCTGCCCTGGCAAATCAACTGGGTTCACTGAATATCCATGTCGTGCCATTATATCTGTCTTCATTAGTCTCGGCCTATTCCATCATTTCCCCTTTCGGAGGCTGCTGAAACTGCTACTACTCACCTTGGTAAAACCGCCGGAATTCGTCGTACAAAGACGGCGGTAAATATACTGTACAAGGAACTAGCTCTTCTAGTGGACCTCCGCTGCCACTGGTTCCTAAAGATGTTGATGCGACTGTAGGCTGGGTTGCTGGCAGGGAGATGCGAGAACTGTTCGATGGCATTACCGTAGGACCCCCGATAATATTAGGAGAGTTATATACTACTCCTGAGTGCGATAATAGCGAAATACTTGAAGACGGAGCACGCCCTGGTAACATAGGCTCAATAGGTATTAATGGTTTATTTGTTGTATTCGCTGGTGGTGTTGTCTGTGGTGCTGGCGTTGCCGGTGAATCAAGCAGATTTGTTATTGTCATCACGCTTGGTGATTTTCTGGAAGCACCATGCGCTCCAAGTGTCGGTGTAGTTTGAACTAATGTCTGTATTGGCGCAGTGGTTGATGTAGGAACACTTTCAGCTAATCTATGTAGCGGAGGAAGAACGTCATATCTAGGACCACCTTGTGACGGCCAACTCGTACTAGGAACTGCTGGTGGAGGTAGTACCGCGTTCATCATTACAGACGGACCTGTAACTGAAACATGAAGTGGTGATGGGATCTGGGAAATTGGAGCCAGCTGCCTCAGACCTACTGCCTCTGTTTGACCTGGTTGAACTGGTAGGCGAATAGCCGGTAAAGGTTCTGAAATATGCTCGTCTTTGATCTGCGACACGGAGCGCATATCAAATGCTGCTACCCCGGAAGCAATTACCTCTACCTCACTGTGTCGTAGCAAAGGTGCAGGAGATGAGGGTGACAAAGACGCACGTCCAACAGATGAATTCGCTGAACTCAGGCCAAACTGCGCTTGTTCTCCCACGCCTGTCGTCGCATCTTCACTGTTACTATTGATAGCATGACTATTATGATTTATCCCCGTCGAACCAGCAACAGGACTTGACCCGTCGTCATTCGAAGATACAATGGATTTGCGTAAAGAATCGCCCATCCGCCTCTCACGGATCTTGCGTTGACGCTCGCGTTCGCGCCTTCGAAACGCTTCTAACATCTCCAACTCATGCCGAGTCAGGGCTTCGCCCATTCGTTGCCGCATTATTAGCCTACGCGCGCCGCCCATACTGCGCGACTTGGCGTGGTAGACAGGAGATTCGAGTATTGTGGAAAGGTGTAAGTAGAAAGTCTGAAGATTTTGTGTATATGTGGATAGCCTGACAAACCAGCGTGCGAGAAGATCTTGATATAAGATAAAGACAGATCAATGTGTGTGTAACAATTGACCGACTATAATGAGAGTGAGAAACCGATTTGACAATATTGCCGCAGTGGGCAGGCAAGCATGGCGAACTAAATAGAGGATAGATTTTGTGTGAATTTGAAGATGTAGAATCAAACGCTCTGGGTAGATCACAGAGAATAAAGAGCGTGAACGGCAAATACCAGTCTAAAAGATTTAGAGTAGTCTGAGATTGCAGATGAATATAACTTTTTTTTCAACGGAGACGCGCGACTGCTGGTATGACCAACCAAACAAAAAGGAGAGACGACGGCGAAGAAAGTAGGCGAATTGGAGGGCCAGGTACCAGAAGAATCAGACGGCCGAGAGTCGCAACTGAGAAGAGATTGTGAGAAATTTGCCAATTAATAGTAGCAGGCCGGGATACGGCTAGTATTGGTATTTGGATTGTACAGGTTCCTGTAGACGAGTCGAAGGGAAAGGAGCAGTAGCGGTTTCGCATGCGTCGAGGATGAGCGCATAAATCGAAGTTGAGCGAAGTGTGATCACTCCGCAGAGAAACAGGGAGTTACTTTTTTGCTGAATATCGGGAAATTCAGTATTTATATCGAAGATATATCTGGAATTGGCAGAGACAGATGCGCAGGAGAAATACAAACCGAGAGCTGGGGAAGCAAATGATGACGATGGCTGTTGGAGAGGGAGCTGTTGCTGCGCAGCATTTAATTACCTGCACGACAGCAAAGAAAAAAACGTAAAAAATTCAACAAAGTCTATCAGGTAGTAGAGGTCGTCGTGCAGTTATATAGAGTGTAAAGTGCTGGTGGGCGTGCACTCGTACATATAGACTAGGTGGATAGGCAGCCGAGGCAGGTAGGCAGACAGACAGGCGATGGAGAAGCGAGTCAGGTTTGTTTATTGTCTTTGTTGACAAGAGTACTTCTTTTTCTCGGAGGGAACCTATCCCAGCCAGACCGCGATTTACCGTCGAGCGTCCGCAGACACATGAGCGCTATTTATTTTATTTTTCCCGTTCTGCCAGCCAGGTACGGCAATCCAATATAGAAGAATCTGGTTCCTGCTCCTGCTTGCTGGTAGTGATGTGTTCCGTGTGCCAATTCACCATCACGGCTTGCTGTCGTTATGTGCACCAGAGCGCCTCCTGCTAGTAAAGGGTGCCTTGCAGCTATGTAATCTACAAACAAACATGCTTCTTAGTGGCCTGTCTGTGCACGGTTTGGCGACTGGAGCGGATTTGAGGAGCGGGAGAAAACGAGGTGCGCTAATTGCAAAGGGCCATTGGATACTGGATGTTTCGACTTGCCTGTACTTCGTATTCTAAACTCAGTTCTCGCAAAAACTGCCGTTCATCACATGTAATACTCCAAGTCTACGTACCTGGCCGTGCCGTTCCCGGGACATCCCATCCCCGCGCTGTGAGCAAAACCGTCGCTTTCGCGCTCATCAAGGGCTCTCCAACTTTCTGTCCGGCGCGGCCCATGCGCCCCTGCAACAATCGGCCTAGCCAACATTTCGTGTAGCCTTCTGCGACTAGAACAGGGTACCTCTGACTCCGGGTCAGTCATGCACAGCCTGTTGAAACCTTATTTGTGTCTCTGTACGCCCGCGCCACACGCCCGCATGCTCACAAGTAGGCACGTGAGAATGTCATCGACGATATGGTGAGGTGTTTGTGGGCTCACAGAGTGGTCGGTTTGCTCGCTGTGGCTCTTGTTCTGTAGATTTCTGGAGATACTGATGAAACTTGATACGGCGATATGGGCTCCCGTGGACTGGAAGTTGGTCGGCTGGAGTTAATACTTCTGCAAGCTACGTGCTTTATACCTTTCGTGCGATTACATTGCGCAGAAGCGAGCACGGCAGGATAGGACAGTACCGTAGAAGGTAAAGTCAGAACACGAACAGCCCTGGTCGATTTGACAGTTCTGCGAACTACTTAGTGTCGACTACTCTGGCATGTTATTATCCTATATAATATATAGTCATCCAATTTGCCAACGGTACAAATTAATCTAACTTTCCAAAAATGTTCGACGACAAAATCTATTCGTACATGCACTCGTAATACTTTCAACCCACACTCAGTCAGCTACTTTCGTATTCCTTCTGCAAAATATCCATCTCGTCCGCAAGATAATCAGGAACTTTGAAAGACCCATCATCGTTCAGATCGACCGGATCAGCAATTTCCTCGCGAAATCTGGCGTCTTCAGCCTCGGCCGTCTCATCATCTGAAAGTATACTCGCTTCATATCTCAGACGGTCAGGTTCTGATTTGTCTATTCCTTGTTTAATTTTGGTCGTCCGCAATGTGAATATAAAATCTCTGGCTTTCGATTCCCGTTCCAGCTCAATTTCATCTTCAGAGTCATCCAGCCCATGGATTTGTAGTTGCGGTTGAATATGGCTCGACCGCGTGATATCTAATAGCATATCCAGCAATCGCCCATTCTCGCCATTCAATCTCCGTAGTGCCTGTCGTGCAGAACTGCTCATCTCTTCCAAATTCTCATTCTCCCGCATCGCAATCGCAAACCTACGGCGAAGCTTGCGATACTTCTTTCGAAAGGACTTGTACGGTGGCCGTGAAATCGTTGATTTGCTCGTACTTGTGCCATTCCCAGTTCCCAAACTAGATTGTGGCTCCACTGATTCTACTGCTCCATTTGTTGATTGATCCGTAGCATAAACATCCTGAATCGATGATTCATGAACGTTTCCCAGTTCTTGCGAGTCATGCGCGACATCTGGATTCCCTACTTCGGTCTTTGGACTCTCGGCTAATGTAGGCGGCCCATCATCATTTGCTGTAGACATTTTTCAATCTGGCCTCGGTACTGATTTTAATACCACAAGATTCTTTAGCTTGACTCCTTGATAATCGCCGTTCTCTTTGTGCTAGTCTGTCTAGTCGTCATAGAAAGTGACACTGAGTTGAAGTTCACTGGGGTTTTGAATCCGCATAACTGTCTAGCAGACGCTACGTCTTCGCAGGGCGCTTCGGTACCTCCCCAGTTCGATTGTCTCGAGACCCTTGTTCATACTAAACCTTCGGGGTTGGGTTGACAAGCACGTCTTTAATGAGCCGATCCAGATCCAATACTTCGGCTTATATTGGCTGTTCTTCACTCGCATTTCCCGAATTCGACGCCTTTAGACTTAATAGAAAGAACAGTTTGCAAAATGATCCTCGAAAAGTCAATTCATGACAGATTTTCACTTCCAGAAGATACGCCGTACTCGTCCGAAACGCTCGTTAACATCGCCGGTATCCTGGTTCATCTCTATGGCGTCGAGGAGCTTACTGCCGAGCAGCGGGAAGATGTGACGGTTCTCTTTTTTGGCCACGGCCGAACTCGATCGTACAAAGACGGCGAAGCTTTAGCTCATCAGCTTCTCTACAACTTCAGTCAGAAGCCTCATAAAAAGGGTATTGTAGTAGCTACGATGGATAACCGAAATCACGGTATCAGGAAGGTGGACGACGTTGCAATGTAATTATGAACTAAACCCAAATTCCTTTCTAAATTGAAAATTCTGAGTCAGCTAACAATTTCTTTCCATAGAGAACAATGGGATGGTGGAAATCCAAATCACGGCCAAGATATGCTGTCCATGGTGTACGGTATAACTGTGGATTTCCAGACGATCATCAAGTTTCTCGGAGCATATGTCTCTGAGTTGTTCAAACCTACCGAGTTCATTGCTTCTGGAATTTCTCTCAGCGGTCACGTTACATGGAATCTTCTTGCTACGGAGCCACGCATAAAAATCGGTATCCCGGTTGTAGGCACGACTGATATGACCGCTCTTCTCATTCATCGACTGGGTGACTACAAAACTGTCGCCGACGTTCCCGAAGGTACTCCGGAATGGCCTAAGGCGCTCGAAATTCTCATGAAAGAACGTGATGACAAACTAGCATTGATCAAAGATAAAAAAATTCTTATTCTCAATGGTGATCTCGACACGCTTGTCCCGGACCGATTCACTAAGCCCTGGGTGGAAACGTACGCGAAGTACAACGACGTCACCTACATCCATCAGGAGGAAACTGGCCATTATCTCTCCTGGTTTTTTGTGAACAAAATCACCGAATTTGTGTTGCCAGAGTTGGAATGAAGACCAAGTTGTTAGATTCTTTACAAGAATAAATTAGATATTATATTATACAGCTGAAAATAATACTTCAGCAATAGAAATATTTCAAACATAACTACCGAACGGACGTGCAAATGCAAATGATGTTACAGAAAAGTTCTTGCTTGTAATGCATAACCCAATGAAAAATTAGAACATATGATATCAAACTCCAAAACTTAGTGAGCAATTGCGTCTTCCAAGTATATTCATACGAGACTCGAACGAGAGATAAAATCATTCGGAATTAAAATCGATGGCGCTTGCTGCTGGGTGTTTTAGCGTCTGGTAGCTCGATATCACGATCTCGGTCTAACCGTCTCTTATTATGAAATCCGAATGATGCATGCTCAGAGGATCCGGCATTTCTCACACTTGAACTGACGGTGGACGTCCCGTTTGTTACTGTAGGAGCAGACGCTCTGTTCTGCTCCTGCTGTCGTAGCCGTTCACGGGTGATTTGTTCCTCAGCTTCTACTTGAGCAGACAAAGCCTGAAACAAAACGTCTTCGGGAGCCAGTATTAGATAATCTCTAGAACCTAGAGCAGTCGGATCTGAAAGCTGAGCCGTCCGATCGAGCTGAAGTTCAGAATTAAACGAAAACTGTCCGGAGGGTGCAGTTATATTTCTCATTGCACTTCCAGACGACATAGTATATTCCATGCGGTTTGAGTTATCAGTATTAGATGCTGCAGAGGATCCACCCGAGGAAGAAGTTTGCCGGCTGGGACTAAAATGGGGTTTATCGTCTGCAACTGGAATCTGTTCTTGCTCAAAATCTACTGACTCCTCTCCAGACTTTTTCGCCAGTGCCCATCTATATACATCACCTCCAGATCTAATAACGTTCAGCACATCATCGAGTGCTTCCAAGTATCCCTCACTTCGAGCTCGTCCTATCTGCTGATTTGCAGATCGATACAGTTTTGTAACATTCAAGGCAGCCTCCTTAAAATGTGAAAGTAGCTGCGATGCATCGTCGTCGTGGTCCACAGCTGTCGTTTGAACATTAGAAGCATTAGTCGACGCTATAGGAGAAGAATGGTTCTGGTTCAAAGATGTTCCTCGGCGTGGAAGGTTGGAGGACAAAGAAGAAAGATCCATAATAAATATTATTTCCGTTATTCTTGATCCCAGGTCTCAGAATACACAACTGATCTGATCTGAGTTCTTGTAAATTCTTTTTATGCTCGTCGTGTGATTTCGTATCCGCAAATTGACCTGAACTTACACTTTGCTCTTTTTGCGAGGATTTGCTCCATGTATGCCGGTGCGGCGCTCCTTTGTGCTCTTCGCAGCATATCCAGACAGTTTGTCATGCGTTTGTGCTGTCGACAAAACGAGGCGTTCGATACTGTTCTGAGCCGCAGTCACACATCCACGCTAGGGGATCTCCCGTGTCCCAGCAATCTCTACTGTGTCCAGATTTCTCCTTCCTTTCAGTTATTTCTATTGTCTTGTGTTTGCGCCAGATTTTGCGTGTTGTGTTCTTACCTGTTTCAATTCGCGTACAATTCATTTCGATAGTTTGCCTTTCATATATTGCTGAGTATCTTCGATATTGTGAGCATTTTCTCCGCTATGCCGTCCACAGTGAAAGACGAGGAAGACGCGTCGCAGGTGCTAGCCACCTCGCAGACTCCTGCAATTGAACAAGTTTCTGAAGAGGAAGAGGAAGATGATGATGATGACGAAACCAATGAACAAGCTGTAAGGTCCTTGCTGATTTTTTGTGCTCACTGTGACTGACAGTTGCTCTAGGGATCGGATAGTGATGACGATGAGGTTAAAAAGAAGCACAAAGCAGTGCTCTTATCCAATAAGAAGCGTCTGGATCGGCAAAAGGTGGGCGATTCGGCGAATGGTATTATGACTGAATATCTAACGATAGTTTACTTTCTAGATTCTTGACTCAGCTCGGCGGTTTAAATATTTGATTGGCTTAACAGGTATGCGAATGGCTTTCTCAATCGCCTTCAGAATTTCTAACTTTCGTCTAGATCTGTTCCGACATTTCATCGATATTCGTGCCGAGCAGGATGCAGAAATTAAAGAAATTCTTGAGGAAGCAGACGTCAAACCCAAGCGTGGTCGTCCGAGAAAATCTGGTTCAAACAACGACCACAGACACAACAAGACCGAGCAGGAAGAGGATGAGGAATTACTGCTTGAAGAAGAGGAGGATGGCAGTGAAGCTACTGTTTTTACTGAATCGCCGTCTTTTATTTCTGGGACTATGCGTGATTATCAGATCCAAGGTCTCAACTGGCTTATTTCTCTTCACGAGAACGGAATCTCAGGTATTCTCGCAGATGAAATGGGCTTGGGAAAAACCCTGCAAACAATCTCCTTCTTAGGTTACCTTCGTTATGTTAAAGATGTGAAGGGCCCTCATTTAATAGCCGTTCCGAAATCTACTCTTGATAATTGGTCGCGCGAGTTTGCCAAATGGACTCCGGAAGTCAATGTATTTGTTCTTCAAGGTTCAAAAGAAGTGCGAAATGAGCTCATCAACGAACGACTGTTGACTAGTGATTTCGATTGCTGCATCACGTCTTATGAAATGATTCTTCGGGAGAAGTCTCATTTGAATAAGATTGCTTGGGAATATATCATTGTGGACGAAGCACATCGTATCAAGAATGAAAGTTCGATGCTTTCCCAAATCATTCGTGTTTTTAACTCCCGTAACCGTTTACTTATTACTGGTACTCCTTTGCAAAATAATCTGCACGAGTTATGGGCTCTGCTCAACTTTTTACTACCCGATGTATTTTCAGATTCAAATGTTTTTGACGAATGGTTTGAAAGTCAAAACTCTGATCAAGACACTGTTGTCCAGCAGCTTCACAAAGTTTTGCGACCGTTTTTACTGCGACGAGTAAAATCTGATGTGGAGAAATCTCTTTTGCCCAAGAAAGAGCTTAATGTTTATGTTGGCATGTCTGATATGCAAATTCGATGGTACCAAAAGATCCTTGAAAAGGATATTGATGCTGTGAATGGCGCTGGTGGCAAACGTGAATCTAAAACAAGATTGCTCAATATCGTCATGCAATTGCGTAAATGTTGTAATCATCCTTATTTGTTTGAGGGTGCAGAGCCTGGCCCTCCATATACGACTGATGAACATATTGTTGAAAATGCTGGCAAGATGCTGATGCTTGATAAGCTTCTCAAGCGTATGAAGGCACAAGGATCGCGAGTGCTGATCTTTTCACAGATGAGTCGTATGCTTGACATCTTGGAAGATTATTGCTTGTTTAGGGAATATGAATATTGTCGAATAGATGGTTCCACTGCTCATGAAGACCGTATTGCTGCGATCGATGAGTACAACAAGCCGGATTCCGAAAAGTTCATTTTCTTGCTTACTACCCGTGCAGGAGGTTTGGGAATTAACTTGACAACTGCAGATATTGTTGTTATTTATGATTCAGATTGGAATCCTCAAGCCGATTTGCAAGCCATGGATCGTGCTCATCGTATCGGTCAGACCAAGCAAGTGTTCGTGTTTCGATTTGTGACTGAGAACGCTATCGAAGAAAAAGTTCTGGAGCGTGCTGCCCAAAAGCTGCGGCTAGATCAGTTGGTCATTCAGCAGGGACGAGCACAAAGTCAGGCTAAAGGAGCAGCATCAAAAGATGAACTGTTGTCTATGATTCAGCATGGAGCACAGGCAGTTATATCGAACGGCAGTTCAACTTTGCAGTCCATGGATGATATCGACGATATTCTTCAAAAGTCAGAAGCCCGTACCAAAGCCCTCAACGATCGATATTCCAAGCTTGGCTTAGATGATCTACAAAAATTCACTTCCGACTCGGCTTATGAATGGAATGGTGAGGATTTTGCGAAACGTAAGCAAGGAGTTCAATTTAACTGGATTAACCCTGCCAAACGTGAACGTAAGGAGCAAACATATTCGGTTGATAAATACTATAAAGGTGTTTTGCAAACTGGTGGTCGTACGCCTGGAGCTCCGAAAGCTCCTCGAGCTCCAAAGCAAGTTCATACACAAGATCACCAATTTTATCCTCATCGACTTATCGAACTCCACGAGAAGGAAACCGCATTTTTCCGAAAGCAGCAAGGATACAAGGTTCCCCTACCCGATGGCGAGGAAGAAGATTTGGATGAACGAGAGGCCGAGCAGCGGTTAGAGCAAGATGAAATTGATAACGCTTCAGCGCTGACTGAAGCTGAGGAAGAAGAGAAACGGCAATTGGCTAACGGAGGATTCAACAATTGGTCTCGCCGAGATTTCACACATTTCATTCAGCTTAACGCTAAGTATGGCCGGCAAAATAATGAATCGATTGCATCCGAAATGGAAGGCAAAACATTAGAAGAGGTCACGGAATATTCTCAAGTTTTCTGGGATAGATATAAAGAGATTGAAGGATACGATAAATATATTGCACAGATAGAGGCTGGTGAGGAACGAGCGCGAAAGCTTAATCATCAGCAGAAGTTGTTACACATGAAGATATCTAAATATCGTGCACCTTTGCAGCAATTACAAATTCAATATCCCGTGAATAATTCGAAGAAAGTATACTCGGAGGAGGAAGACCGATTTTTGCTTGTCCAATTAAGTAAGCTTGGTCTTGATCGGGAAAATCTCTATGATCTCATCCGAGACGCTATTCGGAACTCCCCGATTTTTAGGTTCGACTGGTTTCTACTTTCGAGAACACCTTTGGAGCTATCTAGACGATGCTCTACCCTGATTTCTTGTGTGGTGCGGGAATATGAAGGGTCTTCGCGACGGACTAAAGATCGTGAACGTGACGATGATGAAGATGATACTGATGTGGTAGTCTCTAAGAAGGCAAAGAAAAGTCATCGACGTCGATAGATGCGTTTTTATAATATTATTTGTTTGACTTTTGTTAGAGTTTATTAGAAATAAATTTATATACAAGAAAATAGAACGAATTTAAGACGCGAAATAACGCGAAACTTCGGCACTAAATTTGGTCGGTCGAGCAATTCTAATCTGACTAGGCTCCTCTTTGACTGTGGGTTTGTTCTCTTCTTTCTTGACAAAATAGTCCTTAGAAGGTTCTTCTGTATGGTCAAAGGATGTTTTGGCTGAATTGTTACTTACCGAGAGATCAGAATTAATAGAACCAGAAGGTCCAGATACACCAGAAACAATGCGTCCCACAAATCCTTTCAGATTACTGACGAGCGCAGAGCTGGGTACAAGCGTATTTTCTCCCCTGTCTTGAACAACATGCAAATACGATCTGCGAAGGGATGCAATTGGATCATATTCGCGGCCATGCTCGATCTTTGGTTGTTTACGATATTCTGCAAGCTGAGTATCATTTGCTAAACCATTCTGGAAGTCCGAGTCAAGCAGATGTTCTTTTGCGTTCGCGTTGGTAGTTGCTCCAATGCTTGTGCTGTATCTGCGTTTGACAATCTTGGGTTCTGATATCGACTTTCGCGGTCGGCCCCTCTTCTTAGGCATATTGACTGAATCGATATTTTCCTTGACTTCTAGTTTGGCTTCTAATCCTGTTGATGGTATAGCTGGGGTTGTGGAAACAGCATTTGTAGTTAGATTATGAAACAACTCGGCCTCCGTCCTATGATTTTCATCAAGATTCGAGTTCTTTTCCACTTTCGAGTTCCGACGTGGCTTCCTTAGCGATTCGCTTTGTACAGTCGATGCTGATCTGATTGCATTTGTGATTTTGGGTGGTTCTGTACGATCTCCGGAAGGCAAATCTTCTAATAACAAAGTCTCCTTCCGCTTGGAATTTTCAAAGTCTGACTTCCTTGATTGACCGCGCTTGCTTTTACTTGTAGTTTTAGCCGCTCGAAGGGTTTCACCAGAGGTTTCAATTTCAGAATCATCCTGTCCTCGATATCTTATCTGTTTGTCGACTTCATTTCCATCAGCGGACATATTGCTATTACTTGCGACGTATTGTGTGTTTCTACCCAGATTCAAAAAATCAGATAATACGGAGGTTTCAAACCCGCCATCAAGTTGACTTGTAGGAATGTCATCATCCAACTCTTGCGACTCTTCATGCGCAATAAAATCCGCTAGAGATCCCTCCGACTCTGACGACTCATCAAAACTGGACAGTGAGTGCTTTGCTTGAATTGCCTTTCTGTTCCTAATTGCTTTCGGCTGCACAATTGAGTCTGATAATAATGTTGACGCACTGGTGAACGAAGTATTGACATCATCTGGCATAAAAAACTTCTTCGGTGGCCGATTCTCCTTCTTCTTTGTGCGCGTTTTCCTAAGTGTAGAAGCCTCTGCTGCCTCGTTGTTTTCAGGAGGTATATAGAATTCTTTCTCCTCAATCACAGGAGTTATATCTTCAGGCAGAATCCGAGGACCAGGCACAAAATCCAGCCCATCTAAATTCGTCATACTTTCTTGGATTGCTTCATACTTCAGTAACGCTTCATCCCACTTTGATCTCTCAGATTCGGTCAACAGCGCGACAATCCGGCCTTTGCGAAATCGTCCTGTACGACCCATTCGCTGTAAGACTCGAACGGGAGACGCTGACGCGTCAAAGCAAATAATCATATCGACTTGACCGATATCTAAACCTTCTTCGCCAACGCTGGTTGCTATGAGAGTATTATATTTGCCTTGCTTAAATTCGTCCAAAGTCTTTTCGAGTTAGCATATTTGTTCAAATTTGAAATAAATATTTACGAGTATGTTACCTGTTGTTGGACTTTCTGCGTCATTCCAGAAACCGTCTCGCCAGCTTCCTTCTTTGATGCCTGTCCGAAAAAAGGATGCGATAATGCGGACGGAACCCACTTTTCCAACGTCCGCTGCACTTCCATAGCGGAACTGCGATACTCACAAAAAATAATCACTTTTGACTGCTTTTCTATCACCTCTTCGTCTAAAAAGAAATCAGTCAAAATGCCGACCAGTTTCTCAAGCTTTTCATGACCAATAGTTTCTACTTCTAAATAATTTTTCACAACAGATTCCATATTCGCCCATTCTGCACCAACTATTTCGGATGCCCACTTTCCTGGCTTCTTTTTGGAATTGAATTGCTCCTCCTTCCACTGTTGCACAAATTGCCAAAAAGGTTTTATCCCGTGAAACCGAATCAATGGAACGCCATGAGCGATTGAAATCAGTGCCGAGAAAATGGCATCATATTTGAAATACCGAGGTTTGGCCATTCGTTGTGTCATCATTTGATTCCGCGCTTCATTCCGCGCCATTAATAAACCGTATAGTGATAATCTGGTAGGATCACGCTGGAAATAAACTCCCCCATTAACCAGCTCTGTAATCAGTGGATATAAAACTCTGCCAAACGCATCTAAAATATCTTGACAGGCAGGTGAAAGGGCTGCAGAGACATGCTCTACTTCCGTGCCACGAATATATTCGGCGACATCTTGAGACTTTTCAGTCCGAATTTCTGCATGAGATATGCCCAAATTAGTGACTACTTCTTGAACAGCTTCGACTGAGGAACCGGGAGTAGCAGACATTGCCAACACCCTGAATTGTTGATTGAACCGAGCTATGAACTGAACAACTGCAACATAGGAATAATCTCCAGTCGCACGATGAGCCTCATCAACCACCAAACAGACAATACTTTTAGGATCAACCACTCCAGCTTTTAAATCTTTTTCAAACGTCTGTGGAGTAACAAAAAACACGCGCTTCTCTTTCCAAAAATGCACTCGAGCAGCTGGCGGCGTTGTCGATCCCACCAACACTGCTGTATCGTCTCTTGGTATTCCGACGAGACGGTAGCAGGCCTCGGCTTGCTGAGCAACTAATGGTCTCGTCGGCGCCATAAAGACAACTTTAGAATTCATCGTCCACCGATAGAAATTCAGCATAACTACAGCTGCAATCAGCGTCTTGCCCAGACCAGTCGGAAGAGAAACCATTAAATTGCAGAGAATCGCTCGTTCAGATATAGCTCTCTGATATTCTCGAATCGGTACATTAGTAGGATATTGCCATGACTTGAGCTGGGAGTCATCAAATGTATGAAGACGGCGTGAAGGTGGTGAAAGATAAACTGGATTAAATGGTCGTGCTTGTCGCTGAATAAACGGTGCCCGTGTGGATATTCCTGCAATTCGCTTTCCAGCCTGAACCGTACATCCAAATAAATTCACCTGTTTCATATCTGTTCCTGACCCTTGTTGGCGATCTCTCTGTCGTGACCCAGTGTTGTCCAAGTGTCCACTGTCTTCCGTTCCAATGCTGTTGGTCTTGTTTCTAAGGCCGATCCCAGAACGAGCTCCTAAATCAAGTATACTCTGCGTAACACTGGAACCGCTCGAATTCAGTGGTCTTGAAACTGCAGCTTGGACTAATTCTTCATCTAAATCAGAACTCGACAGCCCTTCAAACTCCTCTTCTGATATTGTGCCTCCTCTATTCTCTATTCTCGGGTTCTCGACTCCACTCATTAATTATTGATTCCCGTTTTGCTTGATAATTGTAATGCTTTTTATATAGATCGAAAAATTTGCTATGTCATTATTAAGATCAGCCTGATCCAGCGTCATTTAGAATGCAGACTTCACTGAATAATCTGACGGAACGCGATACGCGTTCAGAGCAGAACAGCTCACGTTGTCACCTGACTCAATCCTTTTAATCTTCGGTAAAAATCTATTCAGGTATCATTTGTTCATAAATGAGAATATCATTAAAAAGTACTATATTCAAACTTTACATTATTCTGAAAAATCGCTTGGATATCATAGGGAATTCCAATACGCAAAATCTAGAGCATGATATCTTTTCCATTTCTAAGAAACGGAAAACCAAAAACAGTGTCAAACCACGAACATCAGAATAAATGTGCCAAAACAAAAGCAGTCATAGATACGAATCAAAACAAAAATAATAGTGAGTTATTGGGGATGAACATTTATGTACGCGGAAGACTCAGTATACGTAAAAATAAACCACTCACCCTCTCTTCCTCCAAAATAAATCTAACATAGTTGATGCAGAGTGAAGGAAAATAACAAAAAATGCCAGGTCAGAATCGCACCCAGCGCAATCATAAACCGCGACCTTTATTTTTAGTGACATTTTTGTTATTCTGTACACTCTTGTGTAGAACATGCTCCTTCATGAACATACTTGAAATGCCAGCACACAATGAAAGAAACGTGGAGCAATACATGACGATATGGAAAGCGTCCAAGAAGCAGCTGATCACTATAGGCTGATATGCCTCTGGAATGAGACGTATCTGATCAATATCATCCTGAACACGATCGATGATATCTTGCGAGCCAGGTCCTGTGATCCTTTGCTCCAGACGAGCAGCTAAAACGTTCTGGTAAATCGCAGCAGCTGTGGCAACACCAACTGTGGCGCCGATAGTACGGAACCCGTAAACTACAGCAGTGCAGACAGCCTGAACTTCATGAGGAATCGCGGCGATGAGACCAACCAGAGTAATTGTGTAGTAAAGACCAGCGCCAAATCCAGGAATGAAAAGAAGGAACGAGACAATAAGACGAGGAGTTTCAGTACCAATGCTCGATAAGAAACACATACCAAAGAACAGGCACGTAGCAGCCAGGATCGAGATAGGAAAGTAACGTCCGGTGCGAGTCATATAAACACCAGCAGCAAAGGAGCCTGAAGCAGTACCGATAAATTGCGGAATCAGTGTGGTGCCAGATGAAGTAGCGTTAACGCCGCGAACCGTAAGCATGTAGAGAGTAACATAGAAAATATTGGTAAAGTAGCCCATGGACATGAACCAACCCGTAAGAGCCGAGCCAGCGACAGTACGATTACGGATGACGGAAATGTCTATAACAGGTTCCTTAGCAACGGCGACTTCGATGTAGGCAAATAGGCAGAGAATGAGGACAGACAAAATCAAAGATCCTAGAATAATAGGACTTTTCCAAGCAAAATAAGTGCCTCCAGCAGAAACGCCAAAGAGGAAAAAGCAGAGGCCAGCAATCAGAGAGATGGAGCCAGCGAAATCAATACGAGCAAGCAAGCGGCGATCGAAAGCAACCTTGGGAAGTTCCAAATTAACCACAATAGCAGTAATTGACATTAGAATAATCGGTCCCTGAAGAACAAAGGTCCAACGCCAACCAAATGCTTCCTGCATAAGGCCACCAACGACACCACCGATTGCAGCTCCAGAACCGTAGACAATATTTCCAACTCCCTGGAACATACCACGCTGACGAAGGGGAACAATATCAGAGAGTACAATGGCGTTCATTGTGAAAAGGCCGCCGCCTCCAGTTCCAGCGATGACACGAGCAGCGACGAGAAACCAGAGATTGGGAGCAACACCACACAGAACAGATCCAATACCGAACGAGACCTAGAGAGATGAGACAAATGAAAAAAAAAAACCCAAAAAAAACAATAGTTAGCATACATTGCAGAAAATGAGAATAGGCTTGCGGCCGAAAATGTCGGAAAGCTTTCCATATAACGGTTGGAAAGTAGCCTGAGATATAAGATAGCCAGTAACAATCCAAGACACAGAACGGAATTCGTTGAACTCAGAAGCGATGGTAGACAGTAATGTTGCCACGATGGTAGAGTCGATAGCCGCAAGAAAAACGCCGACTTGAAGAGAGAAGAAAATTGTTAATAGCCGGCCAGTTGTAAGGGCTTCTTCTTCAGCCTCGTCGGCAGCAGCGTCGTCAGTCTCTTCGAGATTTTCGATGTCGAGAAGACGATCGTTTTCATTTGGCTCCTCGATAATGAGCTCAGAAATTTCAGACGACATTATATTCAAACAACTAAAAGATATGATAGCAAATGGGCGATTGGAGAGCAAAAGGGAGAATAATAGTCACAGATGAGTCAAAATGAGAAGAACAAGCGAGCCAAGATAACACAGCTAGACTTGGAACCAAAGTCTGACCAGTCAATATAGTCCAAAAACAGTCTAACTAAGTGTCGTCTAATCTCGTCTAATCTCGTCTAATCTATTGGATTCCAAACCTACCACTCCAATTTCCAACCAATTTGTCAAAGAAAAATTAAAAATTGTAAAGGAAAGCGAACGTGCTGTGGGATAAGATGGCGTAGCAGGTCCGCGCTCGCCGTGATAATCAGCAAAGTTTCCAACGTATTTTGGGGTTCGTTCTACTCGTCCTGCGAAAAAGGGTCAAATTAATACTTGAAATTAAGCATATTTTTGAAGGTCTAAGGTGTATAATCTTGCTGAAATTTTTATTTTTATTTTTCAGCCAAATTTGGGCCCGGAAATGGCCTATTTCGAATTATATCTCCAACAGAGATAGTTAAACTTCCCCGATAAGAAACCTCCCCAAAAACTTTGGTGCGGCGTCCAGTTCATTAGAAAGTCTCTATCGTTTAGATTGCCATTTTAGACTTTGAACTTTTAGAATCCGTGAAAGTGATAGCTAGCACACGAGGAGAATGCAATTAAGATACAGTGATCAATCTTATATGGAATTGTCCATTCAAAAGTGTATATATTATTGCACATATTATATAAATACAGTAACTAATAAAGCCCTTCCTTCTCCAGAGCCTCCTCAATAACCTGTTTAACCAACTCTTTATCCGCCATTGCAACATCCGTGACGTTCTTAGGCATGCCTGCAAGCTTTTTGAACGCTTCCGGAAGCACTTTCTCATCAAACGAATACGAGCTGTCAATTCCCTGGAGAGCCGAGTCGACGGCATCGCCAAATTTGGCCGGATGTGCTGTCGAAAGAGAAACAAAATAAGTTTTCCCGTCGTCACGGCTAATATTTCTGAGGGAAGCCGTAACTCCCACAGCGGTATGAGGATCAACAATGTATCCTCCAGAAAACGCGTACACTTCGCGAATGGTTTCAGTTGTTTGTGCATCAGACACACTTTCGGACGAAAACTCTTTTCTACCAGCTTCAAGAACTTTACCTGCAACTTGTACACGACCAGTCGATTTGAGCTCGACCATCCATCCTTGCAAAATTTTGCCAGCCTCGTCATTATTGGACGCGAGTTGTTCACGAGCAAGATACCACAACAAGCGTTCAAAATTTGAGCTAATCAGAATATCCATTGCGGGCGACAACGTTTCACACACTGCAGCATCTGCACCATCTGTCTGTTTTGCCCGCTCGTAGACGCCGGTCTTCCAAAACCGATCGAGAATATCATTCGAATTCGTGGCAACAACGAGCTCTGCGATCGGCAACCCCATTCGTTTGGCGTAGAAGCCAGCGAGAATGTCGCCGAAGTTGCCCGTCGGAACAACATATTTTACTAGCGGCTTCGGGTCATGGCTTTTCCGGACAAGAGAAAAGTATGAATAGAAATAATAAGTAATCTGCGCAAGAATACGGGCCCAGTTAATAGAATTGACCGCACCAAGGTGATATTTTGCGTTGAATTTATGGTCGCCAAACAACTCCTTAACGATATCCTGGCAGTCATCAAAAGTGCCCTTGACAGCCAAATTGTGAACATTTGCGTCTGTGACCGTGGTCATCTGCATTTCCTGAACTGGCGATACTTTTCCTTTCGGATGTAAAATGAAAATCGATACGTCCTGCTTATTTCGCAGCCCGTAGATCGCTGCTGAGCCTGTATCCCCAGAAGTGGCACCCACAACTGTCAACCGCTCGCGAGTGGGATCGTCTGCAGTCTTGCCCTGGTTTTTGCGCGAAAGGAAATATTCAAACAGGTTACCAACAAATTGGAGCGCAACATCCTTAAATGCGTACGTTGGGCCGTGGAAAAGTTCGAGTAAATATAATTTCTTCGTCTCGTCGAGTTCAATCAGCGGGGTGATCTCATCTTCCCGAAATGTTGAGTAGCTTCTATTAACTAAGTCCTTCAAATCTTCCGCCGGAATCTCATCCCGCGATATATACAACGACAACACGTTAAACGCAAGTTCCTGAAAAGTCAATTTAGACCACGCATTCAAGAACCCTTCGGGGGCAGAGGCAATTTGGGCTGGAATAAATAAACCGCCCCCAGGCGCTAATCCCTGTAATACAGCCGATTCAAACGAAACATACGGTGTCCCGGAACTCCGTGTCGAGAGGTATTCTTGCGACGTCATTCTGAGAAGTAAGTAATATTAACGTATATTCGATCTAATTTGTACCTAATTTTTAGAACATTTTTTTTTCAGGATTCAATTTTTTTTGGCTATTAATGAATACCTCGACTGGCACGTGTTTAATGAGTCATGTGATGTGAAGGAGTGATTCTATGAAATTTTTTTCACTTGAACCGTAGTACACTATCAGAAAATACAATATAGTGATGGCAAATATTCTGATATAATATTAAAGTAAAGGTAAGAAAATCAAACAGAAGTTGCAAGGATTATAACAGCGTCCAATCATCTTTCCATTTCCGAACTTGATGACGACAAACAGCTATTCTAAGTTTCAGCCTTGTATGAGCAACAGTTTTTAATTCAGTCCTGCGCAATCTCAGAGATAACAAGACTAATTCTATATAGGTTCGTACATACAAACACCAAACTGTTATAAGGAATGGAGATGAAGAAAGATAGTCTATACGACGAGCGGACTTAATACTCGTGTTGAAACTACTTTCGGTGTACAAAAATTTTTATGAAAGCGTCGGATCCTTCTTTCATTGATACGGTCAATTGTTTAAAACACATGTTAACAGCGTAATTTACAGAGCCTCTCTTTCTTGTAAGTCGGATATATGCTGAACAATATGGTACGTTTAATCATGCCAATAGCTAGATCTCGATGATTACATACAATTCACACTGTGTGATTCTCCGTGATCTTAAAAAATTATACTGATTTAATGAAACTGAGAGATTTTGCTATTGTTATTTATTATTTCAAAGCTAACAACAAAGCCTAATAGGTGACACACCGTTATAGATTGGCATGCACGTATTGATGTTTAGCAGAACTTGTAAAAATTTATCTCCTAATAGAATAATGATCATAGTACAATAAATCTAATTGTGTATTACTAGTTATACAAGAGCGCGATTAAAAATTAAATTACTTTGCTTTATAGCCATACGAGCCCACTGACCAAGCGCAACCACCAATAGGAACAAAAAAACACAAACATCGAGAGATTTGAAAAATGCTAGTCCTACGTCACGCGGAAAGTTCACATGGCACAGATAACAAGACTTTATGCAAACAGACGACTAGTGCTTGCATCACCAAGAGAAGAAAAAGAGACTAATATTAGGAATGAAGCCCGACATTCGAGTTGTCACAAGAATGTTAAAATGACCACAAAACAAAAGAAAAGGTCATGGAAATTAAAGCGTTTGAAACAGGAAATTAAACGGATAACGAGAGGGAAACACACATGCCGAACCAAGAATGAATATTAAATAAGAGTGTGCAGTGCAGAACTGAGATCATCTCGAAGCTGAGAGCCATTCTACTTAGACTCAGTAGCAGCCTCGACAGGCTCGGCAACTTCAGTGGCAACAGTCTCAGTGGTCTCAGGGACCTCCTCGACGGCCTCGGCAGCAGCAGGTTCAGCAGCAGATTCAACAGCAGGTTCGACAGACTCCGTGGCGACAGCCGGGGTCTCGGTGGCATGGTGAGACGTAGACTTGGGGACAGCCTTGTGGAGAAGCTTCTTGATCTTCTCATTCAAGCCGGAGGGAATGAACGAGCGACGCTTGTGTGCCCGATCGGTGGTAGCAGTAGCTTCGACGGGAGCCGGAGCAGCAGGCGCGACCTCCTCAGCAGCGGCAGTAGTCTCCTCAGCGACGACTGGCTCGACGACAACGGGTTCTTCGACGAGAGCTACATAAAATGTTAGTACACGGCCATGAAGAGTACCAAAGAGAAGAGATCAAACGTACCAGGAGCAGTTTCAACAGCAGCCATTTTTTTGTTTCGGTTGGGTGTAGTTAATTCGAGTAGTAGAAGTAGAACTGAAGTACAGTAGCTTTGACGATAGCAGAAATGCTGGATGATAACTAGCAGGCGTGCAGATCGAGTCTAAGATGAGCAAAAGAAAGGGAAGAAATGAAGAGCACGAAAAGGCAAGTGGGCGGTATAGGCGTATTTATAGAACCAAGCGAGCTGGTGAGAGTAGGGGCAGAGCAAGTATGAGGTCATGTGCGCTGGAGCATTCTCCAATGCGTCGTCTACGTCTACGTTTCGTCTACCTGTGAGATTAAGGTGCGGGCCATCCTAACGGGGAAGTGTCTTGCTGTGCGGTGCTTGTTTGGTAGTCTTGGTCAACTGTTCAAGTGGTCAACTGGTCAACTGGCATGGGGTGCAATGGTGGCAGGCATTACGTGTATTCCTAGTCCGCATAGGATTGGGTTAAGATGCCCTCAATCCTGCCGTCCGCAATACAGCAACGTACAGCGCAGCTCGCAGAACCGCCGACAACAGCGTATTCTACACGACCCAATCCATCCAAACCAAAACAAAGCAGAAAAAGATCTCGTGCCTTCCTTTGTATCAGCCAAACAATCGTCAACTCTAAACGGAAAATCAAAAACAACGCTATCGGCCAATTTTTTCGCCACAGTTGTGGGTTAGGGATATATCTTTGTGGATCGGGTGAACGTGCGTTCATATTTGGATAGCGGCGATTATGTAATCCCAAGCGGCGGAAGAAGGAGCTGAGGGTGCACAGGGAGGGAAAGGAGTGTGAGTTTGCTATGAAGTTGCTATATAATAATATTACGCTGTTCTACTGAGATACTGGCGCGTACTTGATACTGCGCAATTGCATGGTAAAAGCGAACACATTTCTGTTCTCGTAGTTCCTCGGTCCCTGCTCGGCTAATACCCTTTCTCGCAGTCCCTTCTCCCTTAATCCCCTGGCCTCTCTCCGAAAGCATGCTACGGCAGGCTGCTGCAAGCCACGTCGTCATCGACTTCATCGTGTCTAAGTCGCCACTCGTTTCGCCGCGTCACCTGATTCCACGATGCTAATTTGGTATTCCAGTAATTTATGGGTTGGCATGAGCTGGATTTTGCGTGAATCTAGCTGCCACACGTGCTGGACAGTCATTCCTGTCCGCCTGTCTGCCTGCCTGCCTGCCTGCGCATTCTTAGAGCACTTCTGATAGTCTTTTCTTTTGAGATGATCCCACATTGATTGGGTTTATGGACATCCCTCGTTACCATGTACTACTTACACTGTTACTCCAGTCCGCAAAGCAAACATTGCGCAGTAATTCACACAGATGTCGTGTATGCAGAGTGCAGTGCCTGCCTATACGCGGATTCAACGTACGGCCGTAGCATTCAGTTTCGCAATCGCAGCAATAGCTCCCCTGCGATTGCGCCACCAAAATGCTTGTAGCATGAGCGCAGTTCTTTCCCACGCGTCCTCGTGAAGAAAGTGTCCTGCTTCACCAAACACCTCCAGCTGATATTTCCCCTGCATTTGTCCGATCGTGAGTTCCTTGTCCAGTCGGTCAGTTCCCGCCAATATCAGCATTCGCGAAGTCCGAGCAGAAAGAAATTTGTCACTCAGTCCCGTGAACCATCCTGCCCAATGCCGTTCTGTCGCGCGCAAGTCAGTACGCCATTCCAATCCCTGGCCGCTCTTCTCGGATGGGCAGACTAACGGCGGCACAGACACGAGCGCACTCTCTTGACACCGTAATGTATGTGTCTTTAAATGCCACCGGATCGCTTCATTCATATTTCTAAACCGTTCGGGTCGTGTATCCAAGTAGCTCTTCATGCTTGCCAGAGCCTCAATTGCAGACCCTTCCACGACGTCCAACACAACTAGGCCGCTTACTACTGGTAAATCCTCCTTCGCGGTCCCCGGCCAATACTGTTCCAGCTTGTCAACCCCTTCCGCGACAACTGCTCCTCCGAGCGAATGCCCCACAAAGACGACCTCGGCACGGCCAGTCGTCGGTCCGTGTTTCCGTATCACGTATGCGACGGCAGAAAGAAAATCTTGTGCCAGAGTCTGCAGAGATAAATCTTCTTCGTCGCTGCCCGTATTGCTAGTCTCACCATGACCGCGACAATCAAAAGCCATCACTCCCACCTCAGGTCTCAACTCGTGAATTCTTCGGGCAACTAGCGAAAAAGTCAACGCACTAGATCCAGCACCATGATGAAACATGATCCAGCTTTGCTCTCCTTGCACATTCGGATCTGGCTTCGTGTAGTACATTGCGTATGACGAGCCTTCGCCTACCAAAGGCACTTCTTCCCGAGTCTCCCAGTATTTTGACCAATCGACCGGTTCATATACGGATCGTCTAGGTACCCTGTTCATGTTAATTCGGATCTCGGCTCAAGATGTAGGTGTTCTCATACCTAGCAGGAACGGAGAAATCAGTAGTTGAAAGTAGTTTGTCACCTTTCGGTAGATCCAAGCCAGACAATCTGATCGGTCGAACTGGTGACTGAACTGTTTCTTCGACTTCATCCTCGTCTTCTTCTCTAAAACTCTCCTTCGTTGCAAATTTTGACTTTTGCATGCTTTTTTGCAGGTCTGACATTTTCCAACTCTTTAATTTCGAATTGCTGAGTTTGCAATTTCCATTCGGATGATCTAATCTGGATGATAAAACTGAAATGATTCACACAATCAACCCTGATCAGCATCTGTAATGATTCATCTCAGATCACTCTTTCGTCCTAATAATTCGACGCTGTCTCGGAATCTAAACAGAAAATATCTAAGCTTACGTAGTAAGATCTATAAAACGCTTCATAAATTTTGTAAACAATGATTGCATTGGGGCCGTGCCGAGTGATTTCAACCAGAGTGCAGATCACATGTCCTCATCTACAATAATGCACACAACCCATATTCACACTCGAAAAAATCGATTATATTTCAGTTATAAACAAAGATATACAATCTTGCATCATTGATATCGTTCAATGAAAATCAGCTATTTTGAATTATAATTTGAAGGCCCCAGATGTTCAATCTTACACATTTACAATATCCGCAATTCAATCTCACCCTCATCCACTTTGTTTAAACAATCTTAAAAGTCAGACAAACAAAGATCCAAATAAATTATTTGCTCTTCTTAGTCTCCTCTCCATCTTTAAACGCCGATGAATCCTCGTTCCATGCAAACAACACGTATCCAAGGACAACAACATTAGCAATCAATGCTGAGCTTAAACCGGCCCATAATCTGCTGAAGTCTAGAATTATTGATATTAGCACTTGTTGCCATTCATTCCGTGGTTTTCATCACAAAAAATTTCTGAATGGAGGAGACTATCAAACTCACTTAAGACGTTCAGAGCAATATAGAACGATGATAACGGTGCAACGACCATAGCAACCGTAAACACAATCAAGGCCGACATGACACCCCTAAATATGTCAGTTGAAATCCCTCTTCACTCTGGTGGAGTTGTTCAATTAAATTGGCATACTTTGGAACACTCATGTTAGGTGCGATAGTAGTTGACTTTGAAGAAGACGACATTTTGATTCTAGCAGAGTATAAATTAGTAAGAATCATTTAAGCAATTAATTCACATACTATTAAGTACTGTTGATTGAGTTGAAAAAAAATGAATCGATATTGACAATATCCTCACAGATTACAATCAGGATTGAAACCTGGCAAGAACTAGAATGCGATAACTGGAACAAGGTGCGGCTCCCCCCTCACTGACTTTCTGACCAGTGTTTCTCGGTCGTTCTCATCTATCTCCAGCCTAGCGTTAACTTTCTTACTATTTTCTGGTGCAATATTTGGTTTATTGTTATTGCATGTTACGAGTAATTTTCAATTGGACTATGCGGATTTGATTAATGTAGGATACCAAGTATTTCGACTACGTAAAGAATCACAATCAGCTATTCTCAATCTATAACAGACTGTTCAGCTAAGCTAATCCACTCAACTCAATCTGCTCGACTCCCCCAATTTCAGCCTGGACTCTATCTAAGTAGCATTACCTGACCATCAAACTTTCTGCTGTCATCTATTCAATGTCCGTTGTCAGACGTAATCCGCAGCAAATTGTTCAGCAAGCCATCCAAATACTTCGGACTAAGCCTCACAGTGGATTACAAAATCAGTCTCGGAGACCACTTTCTCTGTTAGCCCAGCAACCAAACAAGAATCTGCTTTTCTCCACTGTGAGTTATATATTAGTCATTCGATTTCAATTAGCTTACAATCATCAAGATGTCGACCTCTGCAACAATGAAAGCTTGGGTTGTACCTGAAAAAGGCGGCCGCGATATTCTCCAGTACCAGGACGTTCCAGTACCAACCATTTCTAGTACACAAGTTCTCGTCAAGAATGAATATGGTGGATTAAGTAAGCTTAATTCTTATTTCTACATCCAATACTGTACTTGAATCTGTTCCTAACATCTGCTAATAGATATGGTTGACTCGTATTTCCGAAGTGGTCTGTATCCTCAGACATACCCCTACATCACTGGAAGAGAAGGTGCAGGTAAGGTAGTTGCGATCGGATCTGAGGTAACGTCTTTCGCAGTCGGCGATCGTGTTGCGTACATGGTGACTGGTGCCTTTGCCGAGTTCGTTGCAGTTCCTGCTGCAGGTGCGATCGTGAAGCTTGCAGACTCGATTCCAACGCAGATCGCTGCTGCCAGTATGCTTCAAGTTTTGACTGCTTTAACATTGGTTAAAGATTCATATGCGGTCAAGCCAGGCGATTTTGTATTAATCAATGCCGCGGCAGGTGGTGTAGGCCAGATTCTGTGTCAATTGGTGAAATCCCTTGGGGGCCATGCCATTGGCTGCGTTTCCACAGATGCCAAAGCCAAACTCGCTTCAGCAGCAGGAGCCGAATATGTTATTAACTACATTGAAGTTCCTGACTACGTACCCAAGATCATGGAGATCACAAACGGGAAAGGCTGCCAAGTTGTTTACGATGGCGTCGGCAAATCTACGTTCAACGATTGCTTGAGAGCAGTTGCGCGTTTGGGCTCCGTCATCACGTTTGGAAACGCAAGTGGTCCTGTCGATCCGCTCAATTTGATTACACTCTCGCAGAAGAATATCAAACTTATGCGTCCAACGCTATTCAATTATCTGACGACACCGGAAGAATTCAAATACTGGAGTGGCATTTGGTTGGATTATTTGAAGGACGGGAAGCTCAATATTGCAATCTACAAGACATATCCTATTGCGGAGTATGTTTCTGCTGCTGAAGCCTTGGAAACTCGAAAGTCGACCGGTAAAGTTGTGTTGAAGTATTAAGTGAATAAATAATTTCTTTCTTGCGCATTCAAGCCGCATGATCTGCCATGTAATCAACATCTGAACTAGTGAAATCAAACCAATCAGTTCATTGTTCAAATGAGTAATAGGAGACAATTTAATTTATGACTGCGTATTGTTTATTAGAATGGATAGCAAGATAGACATTTGTTCAGCGATTTCGTTCGAAAACAAAGTCGCAGGCCACGACGGCGTTCTTCAAGATGCCTCTGGGGCCGTTATAATCAAGCCGGCGTCGCCTTATGAAGTCGACTTTTACACGACAATTTCACAACATCCTGAGTTAGAAAATATCATTCCTCAATTCTACGGTACGTTGCAATTGACTCAAGAATCGATCGAATCGATCGAGTCAAAAGCAGAATCCCAGACACTGTCGATGAGCCATTTGATAACCGACGTCGAACAAGCCATTGTCTTGGAAAATGTAACAGCCGGATTCACCAAACCGTCTGTGATCGACATTAAGCTCGGAAGACAACTATGGGACGATCGAGCATCACCAGAGAAGCGTGCGAGGTTAGATGCGGTCGCCAGTAAAACAACTAGCGGATCATTGGCATTAAGAATAGCTGGCATGAAGATTTGGGATCAGAATACTTCACAATTCAAAAGCTACGACAAAAACTATGGCAGATCGTTTACAGCAGAAACAATTAAAGAAGGCATAAGTGCGTTTTTCCCCTCCACTCTGGGTCGAGAAAGACAGAAGATTGTTCTTCAACGGATAATCAGCAGCGTCAGTAATATTCAGACTGTTCTGGAGAACGAGGAACTTAGAATGTATTCGTCGAGCATTTTGATTGTGTATGAAACCGATTTAGATGCTTTTGATATGGTTTTGAAGTCTGAGAATACAGACAAAGAATATGAAAAGGAGCAGGCCGAAATACAAGAAGAGGAGGAGGATGAAGAAGAACTAGAATTCTTGGACACAATCGAGCTTAATGGCATTATAGAAAGAACACTAGATACGAAAGAAATGAACAACTCTCTGGCCGATGAATCTGACGATGAGTTTGAAGAAAGAGAGCTATGCATCGTCAAACTAATCGACTTTGCACACGCGAGCTGGACACCCGGCAAAGGCAAGGACGTTAACATGCTCGAGGGCGTCGTTAACTGTCGACTATTATTTGAAAACTTACTAAATTCATTATAATGTAACCAGAATATGTTGGATTCGAGCCTAATATGCTCAAAATGCACAAAGAATCAGATCTGGATTAACGACAGCTTAAGGACGAGAAGAATGAAGGTCAAATACGTTTGTATGAAAATCTCAAACGCAGATGGACGAAATAATACGAATCATAAGAATCCAACCTGATGAGTCGACTTATCTCGAGTAGGCAAAAAGTGACAGATCTGGCCAAACTGTCTATTGGGGTTGATTATTGAATCAGCCAGTAATATTATCCAAACATTGTTTTTCTTCTACGAGACCAACAGCCGGTCATCCACGATGACCGCTTGTTATCACGCGATATCGATAGCGATAACACGTCCATGCACAGCAATACTAGCAGCTGTTAGCTGTCTGACTTATCCGTCGTTCGGCGGCAACATGCAGAACAGCCAGCCAACCAGAGTGACTGACCGACAGACACCCCACACAAGCTGACCCACACGAGCAGAATCTGCATCGACCAAGTGTATCGTGTCTCCACTATCGACTATTCGAGGGCTGTGAGATCGAGAGCCAGTGCCAGCAGTCGAACGAAACCCTCAGCGCCATGACGTCTCGATTCTCGAGCTCCTCGGTCTGTAGGAGACCGGCTGCCGCTGTGATTTTCGCACTAACCCCTTCCTGATATGGTAACCCAACCAGCACCCGCCACTGCAGAAGGCCGCGATCGAGAACGACTCAGTCGGCTCGCACGGAAGGTGCCAAAATCTTGGGTCTTGTTCTGGTGGGCCGTGTTTAGGGCGTTCCAGATTAGGCGCATGGTGCTGGCGGACACTAGTGCGCAAGCTTTGTGAGCTCCGCGAGAGCGATGTGAGCAGATACAGTCTGTGAGCCTTGTGAACAGCGGAGAGTTGTGATTTTGAGTGACTATGTGATTCAAGGTGACCCATGGTGACCAAGTGTGACTCTAGGTGAGAAGCCGTAGTTGCCTGCTAGCTCTCCGGCAACTAGAAAAACGGCAGGGCGACTTCCTAACTAGGCAATTACGCTGATCTCGTGCGCCGAATCCGGAAGTTTCTCGCCTCGGCGGCTAGCGGCCAGCTGCACAAGAACAGAGCAGGTTCGAGGAGCTAGAACAGGGGAACGAGACAGAACAGTAGCTCAACAGTCAACAGCAGTAACAAGGTAAGCTCTTGCAGGTCGCCGTCGTTAGCACTGAAATGGCAATTGGGTTTCCGGTTTTGCGCGGTCCTGCTAAATCTGCCCGAGCTACCCATTGCGTCGTTTCTCACAGCCTGTAGAGGCCCCGGAAGTGCAAAGCTAAACTCTGATGTGTGGCCTTCCCTTGCTTGCTTGTCTGTGTGCTCGCTCGCCGTCTCCCAAGCAGGTCTCGTCTAGTTTAAAAGCACTCGGTCCTCCCCAGATTTCTCACTTATTCTCGTTCTGTTTGGATTTCTAGCTTTCTTACTTTTCTCCTCCACCTATTTCCCTTGATAAAAGCAGACCCGAGGTCTTTATTGATTCTTCCGGTTCTGTCCTGTCACCATCCCTCCCATTCTCATCCCCATTTCATCTCCATTTCCATTTTCTGTTCGCTGATCCTGGTCCTGGTCGCTTTTCTCGCCCTTCTCGCCAGCCATGTTCTTCTGCTCCCAACGTCCGCTCCACAACGCAGCGGCTGCTCCGTTCTCAACCAACCCATACGCTGCTCACTGTTCTCAATACGTCTATGGAGATTACAACATCTACAACTCAGATCCGTCTTCATCCTCTTCTTCGTCACCCTCGTCGTCGTCTATGATGATGCTTGATTCTCCTGCCGACTTCGGTTCCACCCAACCTCAGCACGCGTTCTCCCCCTTCTCTAACGCTGAACGCGTGCCTTCCTTCTCGCGCAAGCGAGGGTTTGCGGATTCGTTTGCCGACGAGGCTTTTCAGGATCACGCATGCTCGACGGATCTGCCGACTCCTTTTCGTCCAGTAGCATCAATAAAAAAGCGCTCGACCAAGCCCCTCGAGACACACGTCCAAGTATCTACTGTCCGTCGATTATTTGAAGCTGCGCAGCAGCCTTCCGCGTATGGCTCGCCTACGATGCAAGTCGATGACTTGTCTTGTGAAGACTGTGATAACATCATTATGATTGAAGAATACACTGCTGATCCAAACTCGTACTCGTGCTTCGCGTGTAACCGCACCGTTTGCTGGCGCTGCTCGCTCAGATCTCAGGAAACAAACAACGCACTAGAATGTCTTCAATGTGCGAGCTCTCGAGGTGCTGCTCTTCTCTAATTTTTTCAGGTTGTTGTATATTAAGAGACAAAAGTCTGTTTTTCGTCTGCTATTTTGTGTTTCATGGCGCGCCGTCTGCTCTATATGCATCGACAAATCTTTGTTGCAGGGAGTCGTCTAGTTACAAAGAACTATTTAAATCGCCGTCAATTTGAATTGTGCGTTTATTGGGTTACTCTAAACTCAGGACTATTTTACAACGCGACTGCACGGAACAGGGGTGGGTATATATCTATTGTTTTACTATTGCTGGTAGGGGTCTGTTTGTTTTGTAGGGTCACTTAGGTCGCTTGGAATTTGTATTCTATTGTCTTTGTATTTATATTTGGTAGCCTTTTTTATCTCGGTGTCTGTTTGTATTATATTTATACTTTTAGTCTTATATATATATTATATATGCAAGTATACTCTGATCTTGAGTTCAACTTTTAAGTCGCGTTCAAACACATTGCCCACGTGACCACGCGATTCAATTTTGCCGGATTAAGTAATCATATTGCTTCATAGTCGTATATCAAAAACGGTTACTTGCTAAAAGCATATCTTCTAGGAATACAAAATATCTAATCAGACCAACGCCAAATAACACCTCTAACTATATTACATCACTTCATCATGGAGACGAAGATCCCAGAGATACATATTTCTTTCCTCGCTTTCGGACCGTCTTCACGCGAGCAGTAGCTTGACTTAGCAAAACACTTTCGCTGTTGGTTTCCACTTTTATTATATCCGTTTGCGTACAATCAATCATCTGGTGCTTTCGTTTTGTCGAGTCTGAATTATTAAATTGAAAGATTCCTGTTTGACCTGGTTGCTTTGAAGGCTTTAACTGACCAGAATTACCACTCGCGTGTGCTTTCTCATTTCTCGCTCCAATTAAATCTGACGGCAACAAAGCGGAAGCTGAGTGGAATCCTAGCACTACCTGCTCACTTCTCTTGTTCTGCTTACTGCTTTTACTCTTAGATCCCTGGTTCATCGGTATGACCTCCATAGCTTTCGAACCACTAATAAATGACGCTGCAAATTTCCCTGCAACGTCAACTGCGGTTTGCATCGGTCGATTCCGAGAGACAAGTGCAGATATTGTGACCACATTTCCAGATCTTGACCCGTTGGATGAGACGGTTCGCTGACGACTGCGGTCACTGCGACTCTGGAATCTAACCTGTTCCGAAGACACTTCCCCTTCCACTGGTGAGACCCTTGAACGTAGGCCCTCCCAGTTTCCCCACCGCCCTTCATTCCATTCATTTGTATCCCAACTCCATCCATCGAAAGTGTATGGATCCCACGCTTCGAAGTCGTCTTGGGCTTTCTGGACGTGGGCCGTGATTTCTTCGGTTTCCCAATTGCTGATACTGCCATGTCGTTAGCAAACATTTGATCAAAATTGGAAAACCTAAAATCAGATTGGGCTCCTGACCACTCCTTCGTCGCTTGTTTAAATGCCTCTTTAGTCGGAGGCTCCCGTTCCAACATGGTGCACACTTGCTTCATCATATTATAGTCTATTCGTGGTGCTGACCTGCCGATCTTCATATGCGAAATGAACATCGAGCTCGGATCACTTACAGACACTCCAGATTGCATTATCTTATCGCTTAGCCATCTATCCAGCCTTTTCGGATATGTTATATAGAGTAAAGCTACACTGACGTTAGCACATCCCCACTGATCAATAGTTAACATACATTTTGCTCGAGTCACAGCTACATAAAATAGACGACGCTCCTCACTGATTAGCTTTTCAGTTTCCAACGAACGATGATGTGGAATGATCCCCTGTGCTGCACCCGCAACAAATACAATTGGATATTCCAATCCTTTCGCAGCATGGATTGTCGAAAGAGTGGCCAAATCGGGCGAGTCTCCAACCAAAGCTTCTTCTGCCGCCCAAGATAAATTCAACGCAGCTAAAAACTCAGTCAAAATTGTATCGCCTATTTCCTCATCACTCTGAGCAATTCCAGGAAATAAGTTTTCATTTGCAGACCATGTGTCTGCAAATACCTGCATTCTTGCAACTAATTGTTCAACATTTGATATTCGCATATCATAGGTCACTTCATGCTTATTCTTAATAAACTGTTTATACTGTAGCTCCTCAATTATATAATCTATCACGTCAACCAAGGCTTTAGGTCCTCTAGAAGTGTCCTCTATGATTGCCGATCCAGTCTCTATTATTCGCACGAAATCCCTGATCGATTCCTTTGTCTTGGTGGATACAGCTTTCTCTCCTTCTCCCTGCCATCGATCTTCTAAAATGTCCACAATAGCGTCCCATAAAGATAAGTTTCTCTTTCGAGCGTAAACTTGCATCTTTTGTTGTGTGGCATCACCGATACCTCTGCGAGGTGTATTGAGAATATAGCCTAGAGCTGGACTTGTCCGGGAATCAATAACAGACAAATATGCAATCAGAATTTTGATTTCTTCACGATCTGTGAACTTCATGCCGCCAACAACTCGATGATTTATGCCTCCAAATGTTAAAGCTGTTTCGAGAGGTTTCATTATCGAAGAAATGCGAGCAAAAACCGCAAAATCTCGGGATGTCAACACACCACAGCTCAACGACATCAACCGCTTAATTTCTGATACGATAAATCCAGCCTCTGCCTCTGCGCTTTCAAATCTTAAGCATACTGGTTTTGCTCCGTAGTTATGTCGGGTCATGACTTCCCGTTCGATGCGTTGCTTGTCCTGAGAGATAATAGATGTCGCAGTGCTTACGATTGGTTCCGAGGAGCGATAATTTTCTCGTAAATCGATGCGAACTATTGAAGGAAAATCTGACTGCAACTGATCCATGCTAGCTAGTTCAGCGGCCCGAAAGCCGTAAATGCTCTGATCGGGGTCACCTACCACGAATAAGCTTTGACTGTGTTGAACAAAATGTTTCATCAGTGAATATTGAGTTTTATTAGTGTCTTGAAATTCATCGACCAAAACAGCTTCGATGTTTTGTGTTATAGAAGGATATTTTTTAAACAACTCCTCACATCTGATTAAAATATCGTCGTACTGAAACATGGTTAGTACTACAAACTCATCAAAAGCAAATAAATGATTTCTTGACTCACATCAAGCATATGACTGTTTTGAAGAATTTGTTGATATTTGAAACAAAGAGAAACAAGATTGGAGTCATTTTGCCGCAGATGAGGACTATCGAGTATAATATCATTCGGATCTGCGATGGCGAGGTCTATTCCTTTGGACTTGATTGACGTGATCGATTTCCTCAAATCCTGGGCTAGTTGTTTTGCTTTTCCACTATCTTTTGACCTATTGACTGAAGACTCTGCAATAATTAGATTTATAAAATGTCGAACATCATCCTCAGTAGCTATCTGAAACCTAGGCGATATGTCAAGAAGAGAATAATTTCGTCGTAGATATGTATGAGCAATGGAATGAAAGGTTCCCAAGATCAGTTTTCTAGCAACTACTTCACCCACAGCGGCAGCAACACGATCTCTCAATTCATCTGCCGCCTTTCGGGTAAACGTAGTTGCTACGATATTTTCCGGCTTGACTTGACAGGAAAGAAGATGCAGAATTCGCGATACTAAGGTTTTTGTCTTTCCAGTACCTGGCCCTGCAAGCGCGATTACGCATGATCTGACAGGCCGTATCACAGCTGAAGCTTGGTCAACATTGAGAGAAGCAGAATACTCTAGATCTCCTCTACTATGAACTGTATATTGGAGAATAGAGTTTCCCTCGTCATCTGTCTTTGATCCAATGAATGAAATTGCAGGTCCATTAGCAAGAGATGTCTGAGCTTCGTACTCGACCAAATCCTCATATGTCAGAGATTTGGGAACATTATTCTGGTCTAGCAGTTCTGAATGAAGGTCGATTGGGATCTCAGTCAGCGACGCAGGGTCGTCAGAAAAATCCTCAAAGTAATCCTCGTCACTATCCTCGACTGCAAGAGGAGGCTCAAAGACATTGGTCTTTCCGGAACTGTTAGAATGTTCCATTGAGTCTAATAAATTAGACTTGAGCTGCTCCTTTGAATATTTTCGGACAGTTGGACTAATTGAAGAAGTACAAACTTAGAACGCAATAATGATACTCAGTCCGGTCACCTGACGACGGTCCATCTCGAGCAATCTATCATTTTTGGAAGAATAATATAAATAAAGTATATTCAAACTAAAAACTGAGAAGATAAATTTTAATATGCATACTGCAAGTATTACGCAGTGGTAGTTATTGACTTTGGAGCCATAAGCATGTTGCACGCCATGAAGTTCGTTTAAACCATAAGAGAATTATCCTTTATTGTACTATATTACATTGCTATGCTAGTCATGACTAGCAAATGGCAGCAAGGCCAGTTCCAGATCTTTAAATGCAGAGGGCAACATTGTAATAGATTTTTTTATGCTCTGCAGACTGAAAACCTGATTGCTCGAATCCTGGGTATTTAACACTTTGAGACCAATAATCTTGCCCTTGTGCCATACGGCACTGATTCCTCCATCGCTCACATTACATTCGTCTTTTGTAGCATCGAAAAATACGTTTTGACCGACCAGAATGCACATCTGTACCAACGGGGGGGTCCAAGACTTACACAGCCGTACAGAATCCTGCCAGTCAGATGAAAACTGGGGTACATCCTGTTCGATATGTGATTCATCACTCTCTTCGCTGTTATTGGTAACCTTGGGTAAGCTTGTGTTGAGTAGCGCCAAGTAAACAGTCATTGAAAATAACGTAAGAGGATGTGAAAAATGATCTATGATAACGCCATCTATGAATAGCTTGAACCGATATCTACCCAAAACTGTAAGAAGTTCACTCGGAAGGGTGGAGATTAAAATCGTTTGAAGAGTCGAGGACAGAAGATTTGGCAGTGGACTACTTCCTGCCTGCAGACCGGCGCTGATTTGACATTAAAATACTGTTCAAGAGTAAGGAGCGGAACAATTATACTCACATTTCGCACTCTACTTCTATACTCGCCGATTCCTCATTTGAATTTCCATATTCAACTTCAGCTTTGACTCCGACAATGCATTCTCCTCCATCGCACAGACGTATTCGGGCTGATCCATTGGTTGAGGGCAATATGCCAACGGAAGCATCCATGGGTCGAAACCGGTACTGATCCCGGCCATCTGGGCGACATGG
Organism: [Lipomyces] oligophaga; assembly: GCF_038497815.1. Classification (NCBI taxonomy): domain Eukaryota; kingdom Fungi; phylum Ascomycota; class Lipomycetes; order Lipomycetales; family Lipomycetaceae; genus Lipomyces; species [Lipomyces] oligophaga. The sequence continues at coordinate 47,987 of NW_027117785.1, read as the reverse complement.
AGGTTGGAGTAAAAGAGATGAATAAAGATATGCTGCTTCTGTGACGGACAATGACATTGTTATCGAAACATACGGTTGGTCAGAAGCGGAGTTCACGGATTTAGAAATGTTTGAAGATGGGATTGACAGAAGAAAGGAAGACTTCTATCATTGCCGCACCAACTAGCTGATTTGGTTTGGTTCAAGTTCTACCAATTTGCTATCCTACAGTAATATAAATTCTACGATACTAGAAATATTAAGAGGATCACTAATATTATTTGATTAGTCTACGTTTATTAATATCTAGTATATGTGAAGTGCGCCGAGAGTTTCTACTATATAGTCGTTAGCGCAAGATCTCCTAAAATGCCGCCACTATAATTAACATATCAGAGTTGGATTGTTTCTAAATCTTCAAAACTCGAATTGAGTTGCAGATAATGTAGGTAAGGTATAAAACCATGTTCATCATGACATTTTGCGGAAGCAGTATTAAAGACACTTACCGAGGATGTCTACTTGCGGTAGAATAATTCTTGCCTTAACTGACGACATATCAATAATCCATCTCATTCAATCCCAGCATCCAGATATCTGCTATCATTTATACTGATAATATAAATTGAATACAATTAATTAACAATCACGAATAGAGATGTGAAGGTTGCAAAAATTCACTTGAGTTATACGAGTGAAAATCTTCAGCCGAAGTCATGAGTAGGGTAATTGATACTTGTGAAAGATACTTGTGAGATCTTAAGAGAGTTCTATTTTTTCTCCCTGCCAAAGCTATTAACTTCAGTAGGTTCATATGAGAGTGTTACAATTCTCACCGTCGTTGGACTTAAATACAGATCAAAATTTTCTGGATAAAATATATGAAGGGGTGATCAGATTGAAGACAGATGTTAAAATTATCGCAATCTTAGATCGAAGCCAGGTGAATCGGAATCGACCATTAAGCACGCATCAGTTTTGATAGTTTTCTCCTGTGTACAGCAAGCAGATTGAGTCTCGTCTGTCCTAGTCAATGGACTTATGGATGCACCATAGATAAGCCAGTTGGCTTATCATATCGCTTTAAAAAAATGCCGCCTACTAAATCTGCTGATCCAGAAATTGAACGACAAAGATTTAATGTAGCTTGACCTGCGTATGATGAATCATAGCTCAATCTCTACTCGATTCGGCTTCTGAAAGTCTCTGTGCCAATATGCATTCCAAGTCTCGTCGTCCAGATTGGCTTGCAGCCACTTCACCATATAAATGTCTCGATACATGGTTAATGCTTATACCGGACTTCTAGATCAATAAGAAACTCATATACAGTACACATAAATTTATTGATTCAAATATCCGACATTTATAACAAACTTGACTCAGTTAATCAAAGTCCAGTCAGGTTTCATTGACGTAATCCCTTCAAACCCCTCGAGATTACGTAGCCGAGGCCGATGTCCCTGCCTGAAGGGATTCGTAAGTCTATCTGGAACTATTCCATTGCAAGCATTCGACTCATCAGATTAGATCATTTCACCATTTGCAGTACTTTTGATCTCACAATAATTCTATCGAATTTTGATTTAGGTATGCTACCTTGATATTTTTGTGCATGAATGGCGAACTTCCATTCACGCTTGAGCTCTTCTCCCCTACTAACATTCTAGTCTTTTACTAGCTGATCCCCCGCTTTATTCACAAATCTATTCAAAATGACTGTCATGGAAGAATTGCGCACCCGGAACTTTAGGTGAATTGAATCAAAGACTTCGGAAATGGTTTTCAGAGAACTAACACCATTTTAGTTTATACGGACAATGGTATGGAACAGTCCTTCGCTTAGCCAATTTCCCTCGAAGAGAACGGGCACATTAACATTTTATTTCACTCAGGATCGGCATTATTTCGATTATTATTTGTCTTGCAGTTGGCATTGCGTCAATTTTTACTTTCAATGTCGGGCTAATTATATTTTCCGGTGTTTGCATGTACGTTCCTCTGCGATCACTAATGATCACGATTTATTGACAGTTCTGTCTTACTAGATTCACCGGCCTTACGCTGATCTTTGTTGAAATTCCATTCTTGCTGAGAATCTGTCCAGTTTCTGGCAGATTTGAGACCTTCGTTCGCCGGTTTAACAACAATCTTCCTCGTGCTGGGTTCTATTTAATGTAAGCTCGCATCCAATTTTCCATAGCTGGCTCACGATCTAACTTGTAATTAAAATAAGTGTTGCGCTGATTCAGTGGTTTTCTTTATTCATTCGTGGATCTGCTTTGATTGTTGCTGCTGTGTTTTTAACTGCTGCTTCATTCTCTTATGGTATTGCCGCTGCAAAGAAGCAGGAATTTACTTCCTCGTCAACTTTAGGCGGACAAGGACTTGCACAACAAATCATTTAAAGATTTTGTAGGCTTCAGACATGGATACGTCTTCCAGTCAATCCACAATTGAATTATGACTTCGTAGTATGAAATTCAGATTTTATCTTGTCTGTTATAGAAATATAGTACACTTCTGTTTCTTTATTTCAATCTCGTTTATGTCCAATTTGTATGAACTATTCACACGACCAGTTTTGAAAGAGTAGTTCTGCTTAACTAGCTCTGTTATTTTTCACTGAACTCACTCTTTTATCAAACTCTGAAAAAGAAGTGTACTTTACCATCTCCTTTCCAAGGGTATAGGGCAAACCCGTGACCGGTATTTACTGGGTGAATCAGAACGGGAGGACTTCTTCGATTCTCTGCAGCAAACAGACAAAACAACGGCGAAACAACAGTAATAATTTCATCAGAAATAATACAAAATGTCAGGTATGTTTACATGGCACATATGCAGACTATTTGAGATTTGTACAGAATCTCTTACTGATAGGATCCAGTTGATTTCGAAAGTCTTGCGGGTAAGAAGCGCTTTGTTCTATAACTACGGGCATCACAATCTAGTTTCTTGCTCTTTATAACAAGCAAGAAAATCAATTATATTTTCATACTGACTATATTCGAGGTGAATTCACCAAGTTCTATTATGCTCAGTTTGATGGCGACCGCGCTCAGCTAATTAACTTATACGTATGTGTCTGGATTCGATCTTGTTTCCTGCTCGCTTGTAAGCTGTTTGAAATTTCTTTAATACTGAATTTGTTTCAGCGAGACCATTCTATGCTTTCATTCGAAGGTGCACAAGTTCAAGGTGCAAAGGCAATCATTGAAAAATTAGTTGTATGTTGATCCACGCCTATATCATATTTTCTGAGATCATTTGAAGTTAACTATAATAATCCTCTAGAGCTTGCCTTTTCAAAAAGTTGCGCATCGAATCTCGACCTTGGACGCCCAGCCTGCATCTCCAGGATCGGGGTCGGTCTTGGTTATGGTGACAGGTGAACTCTTGGTAAGCTTGCATTTTATGTTACTTATCTTCCTTCATTTTGAGGTTTAACCTATGTTTGTATAATAGGTGGACGAAGAACAAAATCCCCAGAGATATTCTCAAGTCTTCCAGCTTATGCCCGACGGTGGGAGCTACTATGTGTTCAATGATATATTCAGATTGAACTACTCGTAGGCGTTTTCTTGCAATTCTACACTTACCCATATACTGGACAACTAATATATTCGAGATGTAAAAAATAATGAAAAGATCAAATGTAAACCTGTTTCTCAAAATCATTAAATAGAAAAGGAATCAAATTAGCAACACGAATCAAGACAGTAAGCATTAATTGAATGACCGAATGACAAAAGATAACTGGCAAAAGACAAATGGCGAAGAGAACAAGCACTAATATCCAAACCAAAAAAAAATACATAATAGCAAACATGAAAAGGAAAAAAATAATATAGAACTTCTAGATTATATGAACTTCATCACAAAAAAAATAAAGAGTGTAGATTTTGAGAATATCGGTTAATAGTCTAAGCCAACAGAACTCCAGGGGCCTGCGAATAATAGCAAAGCATGAGACGAACATGGCACAAACAAAAATCACAGAGGAGTCACAACACTGACGCAAGAGTGAATAATGGCTAGCGCATGTACTTTTCAATCTGTACAAATTAAGATATATAAAATGAGGCAATCGGAAGCAAATAGATAAAATTAATTTTTGTTTTCTGAGCTCTTTCCGTCCGAACCAGCAGCTTCAGGCTTCTTTTCTTCAGCATTCTCATGAGGCTTGCCTTCCACGTCAGAAAATGTCGAAGACATGGCCCAGGCTTGTGTCCAGTAGGGGGACTCCGATTTCCAGTAATCTTCGCCTTCATGCGCATCGACCATCGCTTTACGTACACTCCAGTTCATACCAGGACTTATTCCTCCCATATTACCAAGACCAACTGGAGTGTCAGCAGAAAGCACACGGAGATTAGTATCTCGGTTGCCCTTAGTTTTCCATTCACCCATAAGAGGAGGAACAACAGTCCAACCACGGATATTGCCTCTCATGAGAAGATCATCGATGGAACGATCAAGAGTGTCAACGAGCTCTTTATAACTCAAGTAGTATAGGAGCCGCTGGGCACCGCGGTAAGTGACCGCAAACGCAGACAAACCGATAGAGTCGTACGAAGGGAAGATGATACGCTGATGATCGTCAACACCAGCATGATCCATAAGTTCCGTCCAACAGAAATAGCCATTGCTGGTGCAGGCCGAGCTAGAAACTTCCGCAGGGGCTCTGTAACTATCATGATAAACCTGGTAAGCACGATCACGAGGAGGAGGAGGTAATTGGACTTTAGAGGAACCCAGATGCATCATATCCCAATCAAGACCGTAGGGAGCTCGCTCCAATTCATCCTGAGTATAAGGCCGTCGAAGGAGAGAAGAACGGAGTCCTTTCGCAAATGAGGTAAGCTGACTCTTAAGATGAATATCCCTGAAGTCGGAGTTAGTATGTTACTAGGAAAAAAAATAGGATCGCATGAAAGTAGGGAGGATGGAAGGCTCACCAATCAAGATCATCTTCAAGAACTAAGGTAGTCTCATATTTGCGATCAATAATATGTCGGAAAAGATTCATGTGCGATCTCCAGGAACCGATATAGTTGTAAAACTTGGGCGTCATTAGCTTATCCATGGCAGGACCGTACGGTCTGGCCTTTTCATCGACCTCGTCAGAAAGTACACCCGGGATAATTTCCGTAATGGAGAAATTTGTCATGGAGGTAATCAAAGACATGGCATCTTGACGATCTGTTCGCGATGGAAGAGAAAGCAATAACACAGCACCAAAACCAAGAGTAGAGTTCTGGATGTCGTCAATGGGATCATGCTTGACAGCCTTGTTGGAGGACTGAGTAGTGGATGAGGTCGATTCACCTGAGGTTCGGAGAATGGCCTTCTGAGACAAGGTTGTAGCCGTGGAAACAATATCCTGGGACGAAGTTTTCGTAACAGTCTGGAGCAAGAAGAAAATGAAGAGGAAGGCCAAAGTGGCAATTAGCGACACGCGCATTGAACGAGGTCCTGTTGGCGACATTTGGTACATGCGTAGACGATCGGCGGGGAAGAAGTGAAGAAAGGCAACGAAAACTTAGTTAACCTTGAGGACAGAGACTCGACTATCTATATAAAAATCGAATGAAGGGAAATATACGTCTCCTGGGATTGTTGAGAGTACCAATCAAGGGAGAGAAAAGAACAAACGAAGAAGCAGCGCGAGCAGAGCGGAAGCGGCAGCAGCAGCGGCAGGGATGGTGAGGATATGGCCAGACGCGTTCGAGATGGTAGGGCGGAGTTTAGGAAGTGCGTCCAGCGATTATGCCAGAACAGAAGATGTATGCCGAAAAATCTAAGCGATAAAAGCCGATGCAGTGACTATTCGTTTGCTTTGGAAGAGAATCCAGAGTAAAACAAAACGATCAAGACAGAGAAGAAAGATGGCAAGAAAGAAAAAGAGAAGAGGAAGAGGAAGCTCGGATGAAGTGCAGGCTAGCGGTTCAGAGACTAGAGACTCTACAGTATACACAGCGTAAAGTGTCGCCGCCGGCAAAGCAAGCGGGTTAAGTTAGGCAGGGCAGTTATCCAGGGTGCGCGACTACGTGAGTGTGCGCGTGTGCGCGTGGTGTGTGTACGTGGAAAGACCTGGTGGGAATAAACGATTAGCGGTGATCATTTCAGATTCTATCTATCAACCTTAATTTCGTGCTGCGACGGCTGCACGACAGCACCATCTGCAATAGGACTGGTACAGGAACTATAGGAAATGACAGGATTCGCGCTTGTAAAGCAGACAACTAGTACGACCGTAGAATCTCTGGTACGGCAGCATTGCAAAGCCCATTCTGCAGCATTTGATCGTCTCCTGGTGCAGCCATGACAGCCTGGACAAACAAAGCAAGGCAAAGAGCTCAGAGAAGGGCGTTGGACGCACACAAGGAACGAGTGCCGCTCTGCTGCAACACTTGCCATTTCTGCCAAATCATTTTATTTTTTCACATAAGGCCCCGTTCTAAACGTGCAAGACGCGGTCACTGGCGCTGGGCATGCAAGTTAAGGGTCTAGAGCTGTGTGGCCAATCTGGGCAGAGCGGAAAAAGTAACGGCTGGCAACCCAAAGCGGTAAAGGCGAAGTCAGGATTGCGGCGCGAGCTGCGTGCAGCTGCACGCCTTCGGGGCTGATTGGTGGCCAACAGAGCTAAGGCTGTGGCTGTACGTGTGGCAGAGAAAGAAAGTGGTTGTAGACGTGGACGTGGTCGTGGGTCGGTCAACCAGTTAAGATCCGGTCGGTGTTTGCCTGACTGCTGGCACAACAGATGAAGCAGGCCTAGTCGTCGTGAGAACAAGACTTTTAGGACGAGAGACCGCGAGCAGGTGACAGCTGTCGACCTAGAGGAGAAACTGCTGCGGTGATGGTACAAGTGTGTCTGAAGAGCTTTCTCGTCTAGAAAGAGACGGGCCTGTGGGACTGGAGATACCGCCGTTCATGTCCCGTTCGGGATGATCAGCAGAGGCGACAACGACGATGAGACGAGACACAAGCGAGGAGCCGATATTCGCAGCAAGAATGCGGTTTGGGAATTCCAGAGTCTGCTTGTTGGCTCGCAGACAAACTGCAAGGACTGTCGGAATAGTGCTTCGACAGTGTTTATTGCATTTAAATTATGCTGTCGGACCTGTATCCAGGCAGGCACCCCAGGCACCGTCTTCATTTACAGGAACAGATTAGAGTTACGTTTGGTATGAGAAGATGATCCATGGCTCTCCTTGACTCTTTGTGTGTGATCAGTCTCGAAGTAGAAGGAAGTCAACGAAAGACCCACAAAGCCCTTGCTTCGAAATGGAATAGATTAAATCTAGTGAAATAACGGATATAATAAACAAACACACTGGTGCCTCGCAACTCTATGAAATCACAATATGTATTACAATGTCGGACTAGAACCACTGATATTATAAAACCTTCACATACTCTCTTTAGTCTCTGCCCTGCAAACACTTGAATATACGCGTGTCTTCCCCATCCGGCGCTTAATTCAGTATCCGGCAACAAGCAACAGCGAGTCTAAAGACGACGCCGAAAATCATAAGCGATTGCTGCTATCACGGTCCCCAGCAGCTTACGTATGCGCTTCTCGACGACGATTAGCCACAGCACACCGTGACCTCTTCATTCGATGAGGAGTTTCCGAGTCCGCTTCCGCACATATGCGTTAGTTTCTGCTGTCACATCGCCGCTTGCGCTCATTGCAGGCCAAAGCAGCCCAGTTCACACTAGTATCTGCTACTATTCATGCTTAAACTTACCTCCCAATAGGCTCCCAGCTGAACATGAATGCTCCCAAATACGACCCGATGAAGATGCAGATGATGATATATCCATTGTAGTACATTGCTAGTCTTCATTTGTTGACTGTCAGTTCTCTAAATCAACATAAAAATTATGCTAGATTGATATACTTACAACATGACAAAGTAAGCATTGACAAATTGCAGCAAATGGATAAATGCTCGCACCGCCTGTTCGAAAACATTGGGCATTACACCCTTGCGTGAACGCGAAGCGAACTGTCGAAATGTCTTGCTAGCTCCTTTGCCCTCCGAGTCCACATCACTGGCAAGCTCTGGTCGTGCAGGGGTGCTGTACTTCTGTGCCAGATATCTGTCATATTCTTTGGATAATCGCCGTAGCAGCTCCATCAACGCAGTCATGAACACTACTCCAACACACGACCCTCCAAACTTGGCTCTTGTAGTGTTGTGCCATCCCGAGTGAATGAAACATGAATCTATTGTATACCAATTCCACAGCATCTGGCAATTATTATTGTCAATACTTTGAGTCTTTCAAGTAAGAATGATCAGTATGTGCGGTGCACTCACGCTGATTTTACAATCTGAACTTCCCATATCCATAGAGTCTGAATCAGAGGTCGACGACGACATCGACATTGACATCGTCTCGGTAGAATCCATATCCATGGTTGAAGTTGCTGAGGCTGTCATAGCCATTGCCATGCTTGAGATTGTCTCTGACATGGCCATGGCCATGGACGTTACAGTGCTTGACATATCCATTATTGATGACGAAACAATTCAAAAAATATGATTAAACGGATATTTTTTTTTTAAAAAAAAATGTTATTGTTTACTGACTCTATGAAACTATCTTTCAGGAGTCATCTCCTTATAAACATCCAGCTTTGACATCTTGCTGGGCGAGAAGCTTGCGCAGAAATGAGCAAATAAAATCCTCTCGCCACATGAACTCCGGCAATTCGACAATCTGGATCGCCCTATCGACTGTTTTCGGATACAGGCACTGGGATTGGAGTGCTTTCATAATTGGCACAAACAGGCCGCTGATATACCGAAATCGTTATGAAATATCTGAGCTACCTATCGTAGTTACTACATGTTATAGCTCTAATCAACTACTTATGGCGGTCTAGATCCCATCACCGAGACAGTTCGATAATGGGCCTACAAGACCTAAATTGCTCGTTTTACAACTTCTCTCTCGATAAATAACCATTCAATCTATTCATTTGTTATCTAATTTCAGGTTGCTCTGTTTTCAGGTGATCGTCATCGCTGAGAACAATAGACTTACAGGAGAGTTCAAACCGTTAGACTTCCCAACAAGACAACTATTAATCCGTCCGACTTTATCACGAGCAAGGTCAAACAATCTGATTCATTCTTACTATCCTATTTCAATTATAAAATATTTTTTCCGATATAATCGTAAATAAGGCTAATTGCTTTGAGTATAGAGTAGCTCTGCTTGGATTTCAAGACGTCCTGACTGCAATGGTTATAATATATCAGCTCGAGGATCTAAATTACACTATTGCCCTTTCCAAACGAATACACGGATCGTATCCGTTAAGAGTGATATTCGTATTTGGGCGTAGAGGGTCTTCAATCCAACATACTTGAACAGTTTTAGCCAACGATCTTGCCGAGCATAGCAATAATTATTCTTATTACTGCAACAGTCTCGTTAGGACCCTGATCAACAATTTTACAATATCGTCTCCAACCGCTTATGCTATCGTGAAGCGGCCGTTTTAATCTGTGCTCCTTTCATCTGAAAGAAGCCCTTAATAATGTGTCACATTCCAGTCTTTGTCCTGCCCTTACTTCGGTTTATCATTAATTAAATAACGTCTACGGTAATTCCGCTTGCAGCCGACGACACCGAACCCTCCTTTTCCTTCCCCTTGCCGATATACAAAGACCGTTCCTTTTGGTCCATGCTTGCTCTAGTATTCAATGCTCAGAACTTCATCTTCTAGGGAAAAAAGCTCTCTGGCCGTCTAACAGTAGAAACTGGAGTACCGAAACGGGCGAGAAATTTTATTATGTATCCTATTTTCTTCTTCCCCTGCCTAGCTCTCCTAATAACTCCTTCCTTTTGTTTCATCCCCTTGTAATTTCCGTTTTTACTTAATTTTACAAGTCGTCTCCATCTCCTATTGACGCGCTTTGCGGTTAATTGTAAAAGTGCTCTGCATATTTCGTCTAGCAATTAAGAACCTAAAAAAATTCTGAAGATTTGAACGTGCCAACGACACGAATGCACGTGGCTAGCTTTACGCGTCTGCAGCTCTAAAAGTTTTGTCTGTTCAAGGGGTTGGTAAATTTCCGCGTTCCCCGCTATCTTACTTTGCAGGGGACTACCAGAATACCAGGCTGAATGGCAATGTGCAATTGACTGGGTTTATTTAATCAATCAGAACTTTTACATAAGCATTGTGGACTTCTCGACTTCGTCTGTCCTCACAGATAATGGCTGGGAAAAGAGATTTTTATTTGTCATAGAATTCATTCCTAGTTCAACCTTGCGATTCAATCACAGCAAATTAATTCTCGTTCTATTTGAATTGGCCAGATTTTGCAAGCAAATTCTTCCGGTGGAGCAAACACAATTCAGATAGCGTTGTTCTGAATAAATATCCGGATTGTTCCAAATAGACATGCAAACCTATTACCAAAGAAATTGTCTGCTGTATATTATATTTATGCTAGCTCTCCCAGCGTTGGCCCAAACAAAACACAAACTTCGGAGCGTAATGTTAACGCCTCTCGTGAACCTTCTTTATGCTGACTGCTCCACTTGGTTGCGTAAAACTCTACTGGTCTCTAGGTTCAAAATTGATCCGACTCAGCCAGATAATTTTAACTTCCTACCGATTTGCGGAATAATAGATGACATAAACTAATCAAGCTTGAGCTCTTTCCAGCCAAATAAAGATTGCAGATCATTAGCAAGTTTGTTTGGCCTGATTAATTTCACGCATCTTTCCGTAGACGACTCATTTCTCGCGGTAGCTACTAGCTGAACTTTGAATAAATCTCGTTTCTAGTCCACACGAACCTTATTAGTCCGAATAACTACTTTCCAATTATCCCGAACTGCCAATATTTGTAAATGCATACCCAATGTCAGTTTCGCAAAAACAACTCAAATTACAATCGAACGGAAAGATGTACTTAGGCGCCAAGGTTTCAGAATTTAAACTTGTGAATATGAGCAATGCCAGGAAGTACTGCTGAACTTCGTTTCACCCCATGTGTGAAAAAGCATGCCAATCCCTTCTGCATCCCCTGTAGTCCTGCTTTTTGATAAAAGTATCTATTCTCAAATCTCTCGCAGATATACTTTATTTTTTTGATCGAGACAGCCTTGAAAAATCTGGGCTTTTTCCCTAGCCCAAAATCGAACGCGCCAGTCTAGTTTTCATATATTATTCCATGCTTGCTACCCACAATACTCTCATACTCTATGAATATAGTAAGTGGATTGTCTGCGCACTCTACCATTTAAGATCATTCTGAAATAGATGAAAAAAACTTAATTTTATTGCCAAACTTACTTCTCAAATCACGACTCCAACGAAATTTAATCAAAACACTATATCAATCCAATCAACAGAAAATATTCAAGTAAATGATCCAACTTCCGGACCAAATCCCCCTTCGGGGATTTCATAGATAGATGCGTCACGCGCGTAGTCAACACCGGCCGCATACACATTATTACCCCACCAAGATAACTTGATTTGGGGATATTGCAAAGCGGCGAAAATAATGATTCCCGAAAACGCCACACCTGCAGATAATCCGGAGGTGAGAACGTAATTATACTTTGTCCACCAAGCCGTATAGCGGCGACGAATCAAATACATGAAGAAAAACGAAAAGTAGGCTCCACCAATGTAGTATGATAAATTGTAAGTGCCACCCCAAGTAATTGTGCCATATCCCATCAGAGCCGGATTCAAAGTTTTCAACTTCTGGCGCCATCTCAATTTGGCAAGTGCAAATGGAACTGCAACAACTGCGCCAATCCAAAATGCATGCTTTAATGCTGGATAGAGTGTTCCCAAGACACGATCAGGATTTATCACACCAAACATAATAGCATCAGCCTTGACTGAACGAGGGAAAGTGCAATAAAATTTATCAGGCTGTGTAAGAGTGCAGAAATCGTGCACAGATTTAAATAGAGCTTCTACAGCTCCAACAGTACAGCAACACTGGATCAAAGTAGCAAGAAGCTGGCACCGGAACGATGCTCTCTGAGGAATCTTTGCATAATGAGCAATCTTTTGGTCCCCAATGAAACTCTCAGATTGCTCATCAATATTATAACCCCACATTCGAATAACAATATTTGTCACAGCATTACCAGGATCCATATATCCTGCTAAAATAACAGAAAAGGCACCAAAACCATTGCTATAACCAGTCTGCGCCAAAATAACCATTGTCGGGAAAAGCATTCCAATATTGAAGAAAAATATAGCAATAACTGTCCACACGGGAACTGTAGTAGGCCAACCGCAAACAGCAGCAAAAGCCGTTCCAACACCAACAAGAAATACTAGAGCATACCACCAATCTGGAACTTCAGAATATTTAGACATCATCCGGCAATGAGGATCGTTGAAATCCTGTAGAGAATCGCGATTGGGATGACGTGCAGATTCATACAACTTTTTCAGAGTATCCCAAAGTAGTTCGTACTCACTAATGCAAATGAACACGAACGAACAAGTATAAACTGCCCAAAGGCCTCCGGTGCCAACCAAGTTACCAGCTGACATGAAAGGGGGAGAGTATTCGAGATAGTTTGCCTCATTGAATTGATTATCAATAACAATCCGTGACACATTATATTCTGCGCCAGTGCGGTCATAAATCGTATTGGAATTGATGGGAAGGTATCCTGTCCATTTGTAATTCTTCCAATATAAAATCACCATGATCAAACCGGATAGCACCAACCCAAGAAATTTGTTCATAAAAGCATGAAATGGATATACAAGAGGATTACCATAATTAATCACAGACCAGTCAAATGATGGAATTGGATTGAGTCCAAAGCCAATATATGATCCAGTGATCATGGCAAGAGTAACATTTTGAGGGGCAATCCAGGTCATCCAATTGAACAGACTGATAGACTTGAACAAAAAGGTAGGAACAAAAAAGTAAGCAAACGAAAGAGCAAAAGTTAGAAAGAAGAACTTTTGCCGAGGAATTGTCCAACCATTAATAGAAGTGCGCCCATCTTTTATCAATAAAGCACGACTGAGTGCAAGCGTAGGAAGAATATTTGGAAAGACAGACTTGACTGGGAAGATACAAAGCTTGCGCAGCAATCCAGCCAAACCATATCCAAAGAACAAACTGGCAAAATTCATGACCCATACGAAACCAGTGTCCACCCAACTATAACCAAAGAACAATTTGTGTCTGAGAGCAACAGTCATTGACATCCAATTTGAAGTCTGGCCCGCCGCATTGACCATGATTGTAGCCAGCATCTGCTCTTTGATAGACCAAGGGCCAGGATTGATGCTATACCTGGTGCCTAAAACTGTGAAACCCCAGTCCGGCAAGAACTGAGTCGCACGACCACATGGATACATCAACAGTTGAACAACAGTAGATTTCAGTGATAGAGACGGCTGTCGGAAAGTGAAAAACTCGTTGATAAATGATGCAATAGCAACCCAAATCGAACCAATGACATATGCACGAATAGTTTCAACCGGAATTGTTGGATCGTCGAATGGATCAGTGACTGCTCGCACTTCTGCATAAGGAGAATGATGAAAAATGACAACAGCCTCAAGTCTCGCATGTAACTCATAAGTCTCGTAAGGAAATCCATATGAATCCGGACCTTGCGCTAGCTGTAGCAATCGTTCATAGACAGTATCATCGAAATTAACGTCGCCAAAATGATCTTCAATTGTTTGATTAATGACTTCAAGTGCTTGGCTAAGAGTCATTTCCAAATATCTTTCATAGAGATACTGAGAAGCTTTATCTGCTAGCTCATCCTTATCATTGGTAACACCTGTCTTATTCATAGCACGTAGATGCGCAATTACCTTTTCGCGATACACATCAGACTCTTCGTATTCTTTAGAGGAATTCCTTGAAATCTCTTTCTCAGAGATTCCAATGTCCTTCTCAAATAGCTCTTCAGATTTAGAAGTCATCTCTGATAATTTGTGAAGTATAGCCCGCAATAAATAAAATTTCAATTTAGTTCCTACTTCTTGGGCAGAAGCAATAAAATATCTGACTAACCACAATACTTATCTCTGCAAATACTGAGATTCACCAAGTATGATTCAGTCAGATGGACTATCTTGTTCAGCGGAATAGAAGGACCGGAAGGAGACCTCAATTTATATTTCCACAGGTCATTTGAAAATAGCATATACCATTAATGGATTCGACGTTCTCCACTTCTGTTACAAAGTGTGTTCTCGGCCGATGCCAATATCAGAAGGGGGCGGCCATGCCGTTGGCAATTACTAGTTGTCTTTAAACGGAAACACCAAGACCTTTCAAAGATTGCGTAAGCCTATTAGCAAATTGCAAGTTATGAGCTTTTGAGTGGCGTCACGACATAGATTTGATGCAGAACCAGTTCTGTTTTTTATTTCAAGGCAAGAGAGCTGGTCTCAAGACACTCTTCAAAGCTAATTAGTAGAACGTATCCAATTTCAGCAGCGTGATTAACAGCATAGAATGATTAGACAAATTTGAATGCAGTTTTCTCTTTAAATTTTAGAATTAGTCGCGAATTCCCATTACCGATTCGTACGTATTCCGAGCGCAAATGGCAGGCGATCAGATTACTGTCAATTGCCGGCCGGACCGCGAAATGCAGAGAACCTAGGCTAGTGCTGGGTATCTATGCCAAGGATTCCAGAGGACTATCTTAAGGTGTTTGCGGCGTTTACTACTCCATGCCCTACATTTATTTAAGTATCTAGTGGCTCTTATCTGTTAGATTTGGTCTCAATCTAAAGACTTCATTACCTAGCTGAATCACCTCCCAGACCGTGCGTACCGATAGTGTAAAATCATATAATCATTGTGAACTTTGACTATTGACAGAACATCTTTTATCTATATTGCGAATTCTGAATATGTCTTGTCCTCGCTTATCTAATTTCTAATTCCTACCCAAGATAGAGACTGAGTGTCTGCGGTTTCATATTAGATTATTAAAAACTAAGCCAAGTAAAAAACGAAGCATTCATCACTACTAAGCTTACAAAATTTTGTTCTGTTTCGCCGGTTTGATGGCTGAACTGCTATTGCGCCACATGCTACCAATGGTTTTGCAAGAATCTGCAATCAAGGAAGTTCCGTCGAAATTTGCCAGCAGATAAGTACCCGCTTCAGATTGAATTTAGATGGAATCAACCAATCAACTACTATAATAACTGAAAGAGTAAGAGTCTTTTTGCTTGATCAACTGATAACATCCAAATCGAAAGAGGAATCAAGGATGCAATGTCTCATGGAAGGCAACCTTCATAGGGAAGCCTGATAAGACTAGAAATAGAGTTCCCACTAACCAACAAAGGATGGGAGAGTTCTTCTAATGCTTGCATAGCTTACATAGCATATTTGAACTTCACCTCCAGTGGTCTTGATGCTATTACAAACACAGAAGCCCAGCTCTGCTATTCATCAAGGATTCAAAAGTTGCGTGCCCAAGCAGTCTTATTGCATTACCTTCTGCCAATTCAGGGTTTGAATAACCTCGACGCCCATTCAACGATTAGCTACTGCACGGACCGCTCATATGCCTTACATCTAGTCGAAGCTGAAAAACCGAAACACTCGGGCCTCCGCCCGGGCACAGTTGAGACACCGAAATGGACGACCAGCTACCAAAGTTTCAGGGACATCACTAAGAATGGCGTCTTCGGAAGTATTATAGAATGAAATGTCTTCGGTTTCCAATCTCTGGATCCGTTTACGCTTGCAAGGAGAAAATGCAGCAATTCCGAGAGTAATTGGACTAGAGATAGAATGTTCATCTGAAGCGGTCCGCAGAATAGGTTGAGGGGGTTGAGGCGGTCACAGCTTCGACCTAGCGACGCTTAAGCCCGTCCATATGACTTCACCAAGCAATAACGACATTTTTATATATTCTGTCGTGCTGAATGCCCTTCAATGCGTCAGAATTCTGTATACAATCACTATTAATACGTCGGAAGGTTCACTCGAGTCAGTATTGAAAAATACGATTATCTTTATGTGGCTAGATTCATTATGTATTAAATCTAAATTATCTGGGCTTGTCGATATAGAAGTATAGATAGTGTCTCTCGGCATATACAGTCTCCTCTTTTAGTTGTTAGGTTGCAGAGCTTTGATGATAGTATAGTTTTCTGTCGCAATTCTATCTTTATCATTTTGCTCGTGTACGATGTCCTCCTTCCGGTAGAGCTTGACTAAATCCGTACTACATAGAGGAACTGCCGCTTCTGTTTCAAAAGCTCGAATGATAAAGTTGCAGACGACTTCAAGAGGTCACTGCGCGGAATTCATATATTTTCATTACTTCAACTAAATTCTTTTATTTCAGTATGTATAAATTCAAAACCCAGAACCCAGAATACCCAGAAGAAAGGGTTAGAGTTCCATGACTTCACGAAACATTGGACTGACAAGGCACTATTTTATTAAATACAAATTAATCTCAAATTATTCACTTAATGGAGATTACAAAGCAGATTATAACAAAATATTAAAATAACAATCTGGAGAGATATTGACTGTAATAAAGTATCCCGATATCTAAAATATTGTCTGCCCGGAAATAGCTGAATACCGGCATAGTCGTCTATTCCCTGACGGGAACAGATGAAAAAAGGGATAGACTGTCGGACATTCACCTTCTCAACTAATGTCGGCATATTACTTCAAAATAAATCTACTATTGATGTAATCTTCCCCTGTTAAACAATCTCGAGAATCGCGAATCATAGGGTCGGCCGCGAACGAACGAGTCTATGCTGCTGTATAATTTATAGAAGATAGATTCCCGGTCCCATTTTTCTAATAAATATTACCTACTATTCTTCTCGGATGTCGGAAGAGCCCCACTCATCGGTGGGCCTATCTTTACACTTGCTAGATTTCAGCTATTGTTTTGAATTACTGGTTACAAGTGAATCTGTCTACCGAATCGCTTTCCCGCCATTTTGTCTTTTGAAATTAACAAATTGATGTAGAGGGAACAAGATTGGCCATCTCCCGTTGAATGATAAGTATTTGATTGATATATACTTATCCCTTCTTATGTATGACTTTTACGGATAGCTTAAACACTTCGCACCCCAAGTTAGCTCAAAAATGTGCTCCATTGGTTTTGAATAATTAGAAGATGAAAATACAAATATATCTAAGTAAGCCGTTTTATTTTCTCTACAGTGACTCAAAGTTGATGATTTAGTTTGTCGTAGAATATCCTATTGATTCCGATCAAATTTAACATACTATACCCGATTGATTCATCTCTCAAGGCAGTTACAGCTCCTGAAGGTAGACTCATCAACCTAAACAATTACTTGTATTAGGTCGTTCAATTTCTTCTAAATTAACAACGTTTGTTTGTCCAAATATGCACTTAATGCTGAACTCATCTTCAACGAATATGAACTGAGAGCTATCGATTCTCAGAAAAAATGCTGTTGAAATTTTTAATCTTCCCGAATTTAAAATATTTAGCCATTATCCGATTCATGATCCGCATGCTGTCCAAAAGTTAATCTTACAAAATTTCATAAGCAATTTCCCTACCTTTTCATTGAAAAATTTCATTACGATCTCATGATAGATTGATATAATCGCACTGTCCATGCCCGATTATTTTGCACCCGATATACAAATTTACTAAAAATCTGTCTCACATATTAAGCTAAGCTTTTTATATTATTTTCTATATTCTTTCGGTGCAAAGTAGCTAAGTTGCATTAGAGTCGGTCTTCATATTTCTGAATTGTAGAGTTCTATAAAAATTCCAAGTTATATCATAACACTAGGAGATAGAGAAAGTTGTTGCCTTTCACGTAATATTGTATGTATCTTATTATTCTCTATCGATTCTGTTGTATCTGAATTTGTTTGTTCTTCTGCCCATTGCAAACAGGGCGAATAGTCTAACCCAAGCCGTTCAATCACAAAATTAACCAGAATCCGGCCGGCATCACGTATAAGCCAACATTCTTGGTAGTGATGCAAAACTACACCATAAAAAGAAAGAATCAAAAGCGCTTCAGCCTGTTCGGCTTCCAAACTCTGAAGAAACTCCCTGGAAATCGTGACTAGCCATGCAAACAATCCCTGTATCGGTTTTGGATTCTTGTCCTGTAGTAATTTCACTTGATTGAAATTCACCTGAAGATTTTCTAGCTCTTTCAAATATATTTCATTCGTTTCTGATCCTAGATTTTTGGATAATATAAATTGTTTTAGAATTTCAGTGTCCGAACTCTCCATACTGGAACATCGCATTCTGAATTCATGGTTATTGCGCATTGCAGGTCCTATAGCACTGGACAAAAACCAGCTCCAATAAGGTGAAACTACTGCCCGCACTCCGCGCTGGAGATTGATCAGATGCGTGATTTTCGTCAAAAAATCACTGAACGGAACAGAATCTGATAAAGACGCGAAAACAGTCCGAAATGAATGTAATCCTATCAGATTCGATAGCAAGAGGACTGCGATGCAATTTGACTCGTCTAAATGTTCAAGACACTCCTTCAATCCAGATAAAGCTCGATTCTGATAGGCAGTCGCAATGCTTCTATAATAATGTCTCTTCTCAATTTCATGTTCACTCATATGTAGAGCCGAAAAGGCAAGCAGTTCTGACATTAAATGCTGATGTTTTAAAGCTATGCCCAATAAAACCTTGTCGTAATTCTGGTTGAAGTCAAGACCAGACCAAATAACAACAGAAATTTTCGAAATAAAGTTATAAAAAAGCTTTAGATCAAGAATATTTATTTCTGAAGAGCTATCCTGTATGGGCACTTCAGAAGAACTGATGCTATCATCAATGGCTAATGCCAGTTTGTATTTTTGCGAAATGATGGCTTCTTCATTGATCGATAATTGTGCTGAATGCAAGAATTTGCACTCGAAGCCAGCGGTTGTACAGTTTATACATTTTGGTCGATGTTCGTCACACTATATTTTTAGACACCATTAGAATATTAGCTGAGTCCAAAATCTCAATCAGACGTAGCTTGGCGCACCTTGATATGACGACTTTTACATCGCATGCAGCCAGTCTTTGATTTTCGATGTGCCCTTCGCGACATGTATTAAACTGACTTGGTACAGAATATCCCAAGACAGTCTTGTCAGAAACGATGTATACGGGCGATACGGAGAGCTACTACAACAGGCTATAATAAACCATCAGTAAATACCAAAAGAAACAGTTAAGTTTCACACTTAAGCATACAAACATGCAATTTTAGTCAAGAATTCGAAGCTCGACAACACTTATGAGATCAAGGAAATTCAATGGAACACTGTCGCAACGTAAAATCGCCTAAGCGAGACGAAAAAGAAATAATGTATCCAAAAATATCTATAATAATCAATGCGCTAGAAAACATACTAACAAGAATTTATCAAGAATACTCTTGTTCCAGATAATGCAGCTAGTTCTATGGATATAGACCAAGTGGCACAGAAATGGTTCGTTCAGGGTCTGACGTCGGAACGAGCTAGCTATACGCGTATTTGTGCGGCATGTCCGCCATGGAACGGGAACCTGTTAAGAGGAACAAAGTTAGTTGGGCACATTATCGGACAACTTTTCTTGAAAAGTGCACGTACATTGGAAACGTTAATTTTCTCGTAAAGAGAAAGGGCGTAAAGAGCACTTTTCACTGCATAGCTGCTTAAAACTTTACACACCCTCCCTCCAAAGTCAGTATATATTTAGCTATAGAATTTCAGAATCTCATAGTTCTCTACGAACCGATCCAAGTCTACGTGGACTATCTCTATCAAATTTTGATCAATACTTACAAGGTCAAACTTGTTCCCAGCTGTACAGGGATATGAGCTATGGTTTACTATCACTCAATATCTGATAATCTTAAAGAATATATTTTTTTGCTTTAGTTTGAATTATTAAGTTAAATTTCTTACATATCGAGTTTATAGTCAATAGGCACGTTTATAGTTCGCTTTCTGAAGATTCTTATTCTCCATCTTTCTTGCAGTTTGATTACTGGTATCTCTCGTCGTTGCGTAAATACGCTGGTTATATTTGATATGATCACTCCGCTAAATATCATTTATGATTTATTTCGATACAGATTGCGTTTCATGATTAGTGTCGGTTTGGAGCAGGTAGAAGGGAGAGATCCTGCATAGTTTTCTTCTGTTCGTTGGGAGGCCGATTAAATAAATTTCTCAAACTGAGACCTAATCTTCAAGCAGGTCTTTGGTATCATACTCATGCGAGGTCGAATAATTGCGACTCGGAATTATCTTGGCTTCTATTTGCATCAATCAATACTTCAAGAATCTGTCGCGGGAAGATTTTCCCGCAATACAATAACTCAGATTCCTATAACCTTTGGCAAAAAGTATACTACTTATGGCATAACGAAGGATTATTCAGTTTTCGCTGTTGTCATTTGATTGAGTGTTAAGAGGCTAAGTTAGAGAGTGGAATAAATAGCTAAAACTGTTTTGATAGCCCTAAGGTTTGAAATAGGAGTCCAGAAGGCTTTTAAGTTTAATCTCAGAAACAATGCAGAACTTTATTCCAACAGTTAACTACCTAGTCACTTATTTATATTATAAAAACAATATGATATAGACATAAACCAAATTCCAAGACTTCGATTAACAATATCAAATTATAAGAATCTCATTTAAATATATAATCTCTAGTAGTTCTATCCTTTCACATTAAAAAAGCTTTTACCTAATACGCTAAAACTTTCTCATCCCGTACACTTAATCTAAATGTTATACGCCGAGGTAGTGTTGAAGCAGTATATCGGCGAGTTTGATCCAGAATCACAAGAATTTCTAATATCAAGAGAGTTATAGTCACAAGAATAGTCAAACTGCATTGACAGAGAGTTCAAGCAATAGACACCATTGCCCTCATCTTGAACTTTGACAGCAGTAGTATGCTCAAAGTTATAATAGTTGACACTCTTATCCGTATAACCCTTAATATTATGGGAGTAAAGGATCTCAGTTGAGGGAGACGTAATTTTCACCTCCCACACACAGTTGTCAGACTTGTCTTTCTTGGAGTTAGGAATATCGACTTCATAAGTAGCAAAATAGCCAGTAGAGTTTGAGAACACATCAGTGACATTAAGATAGTTATGCGAGGTAGAGCACTTAGCATAAGGCACATAGTGAGTCGTAGTATAGTCGACGTCATGGACCAACCAGAGATAATCGCCAATAGTGCCATTGGTACCCATAACATATTCCCAATACATGGCAGTAGAGTTGACGATTTTAAGTTTGCTGAATCCATAGTCTTCATTGTTGAGAACAAGCGAAATGTTGAGACGAGTTCCCAGAGTGCTATGATTCTCAATATTACCAGCCATACCGTTCACAACATGCGCCATGGAGGTACCATTCTTAGTACGATAAGTATGGTAGTCAATATATGCAGCATCATCGACAACACCATCAGCAGCCATGGGATAAAATCTCTCGTACCAGTGAATATGTCCAGAGATGTAAAGGTCGACACCGTATTCGATGAACATATCTTCGAATGCAGTACGCATATTAGTCAAGGCACTGCCAGTCTGAGAGGAGTACATAGGACGATGGCTCATAGCAATGATCCAAGGAGTCTTGGATCGATCAACATTGGCCAAATCATTCTTGATAAAGTTCCACTGCTCGAAACTCTCATTCTCAGAATCAGAACCATTGATTGCACCGAATGGACCAGCATCCATCTTATCGATGGCATCACGAGCAAGATCTTCCACTGTAGTATCACGATTCTCAGCCAGACGTTGAAGAGTCCACTGCGGTGCGTTCGCATAATCAGTCTCACCGTCAAACGAAATGAAGTGAGCAAGTCCATAATCGAACGAATACCAGAAATTTGACACACCACCACTCTCAGGGCCAGGCATACGGAAACGGTTTTGGAACGCCGTGAAATTGCGTTGAGAAGGGGGGCAGCTGAAATAACTGATAGCGGAGGAGGAAGCGGAGCCGTTAATAATATCATCATCCAAATAAGCGGCGATGACCGTAGAAGAATCTTCAGTGCAAGCATCTTCATGGTTTCCTGGCATAACCATATAAGGAATCTTTTTAGTAACATTGTTCATCCATTGTTGCCACAAATCCCAATTAGTCTCATAGATTGAGCTCACATCACCACCATTAGGACCTCCACAAGTGTTAACTTCAGATGCAGGCTGTTCACCATGACTAGTGGTACCACCATTGCAAACTTCAATACCATAAGCCCAGTCATCGGCATAACTCAAATCACCACCGTGCCATGCAAAAGCAAACTCATCAGCCTCGGTGTCTTCAACCAAGTACTTGTATGTTCCATTGGCAAAAGTATATCCAAGATCACAGATAACAGCAACAGTGAAAGCAGAATCATCGCCCGCAGATTTACCTGTCGTGAACGTCAGAACGTCGGACTCAGTGGTACCATTGGCAGCCTGAATCTGATAATAATAGGTAGTACCAGCCTCTAAATTGGTAATTTGAACGTCGTGGAAAAACTCAGAGCACATCGTGACCTTGCCAGTCAAACCGCATGACGGCGTGCGATCATATGTTATCGTAGAACCGTAAGCGGTATGAGAAAGCTTGTGCTTACTAGTACCATATTTGACTGCCGGAGCTCGACCAAGCCCAAAAGGAGTCTGAAAGCGTACGTTCATACCATCAGGAAGAAAGGATGTTTGTATAACATTGATGTTGTTCGTAGGATTACTGTACCCAGGCTTGACAGCGGGGGGTTCGTATAATCTAGCAAAGCCTTTACCATTTCCGTTGATTGTTTGATCAACCCAATCACCAATAGGCACATCGGGACCAGTATAATCATAACGAGTATCAACCCAAGGAGCAGCAATGACCGAACCGGCCAAAGCAAGCGAAAAAATCAAAGCAGACTTGACCATTTTTGCGACAATATGAGTAGAAGCAAATCTAGAAATAGTCAAGAGGGAATTGGACTACTTTATATTGATTCATTGATTGAAATCCTGTTTCGACGAGTGGCCTCGTTCTGAAGACTGTTCCACCGTTCTGCGATTTCGGATTAAGTCAGATTGAGCTGGCGCGTGCATAACTGAGGCAAATTAATAAATAGCCATCCAATAAAATCAATGCGCCACTTACTTCCACGGATACCAAAAAACTGGAAGGTCTACTATCAATCTGAAGGCAAAACAATCAAGGGACTATACGGGTTGGGCAGACCCTGATAAAGTGTTCGCGTGCATACATAGAATTATTGATTAATTCTGACATTTGAAGTAGTTTCTTGACATGTCCCTCTGTAAACCTCAAGTGCTAGACGACTGAATTTAGTTGAGGGTTTGTATAGATAAGATTGATGTATGCCAGTGGGAGGCAGAGAATAGCGCGTCAAGTTGAACCCGACATTCCAAATATCGCTCGACCATATTGAAAGTGGTCACGATAGCAAGTAAGCGTAAGCAGAAAAACGTTTTATTGAATAGTTAATTGGTCAGAAAATAAGAAAAGCTGTTGAGTCAGCAACTATAGGGGGAGTGAGAAAACCGAAATTGTATTTCCATAAGTGCAGGTTTTGGGAACGCACACTGGAGCTGGACCCTGTATTGCGGTACTTAGAGAGAAACTGGGAACGCAAAGGCGGAGAAAAAGTTAAATAACTCATTCCTCTAGGAACTTACTGGCAAAGACAGACAAGCATTAGGTATTATTTCAATTTAGAGGCTATTTATGAGAATAATCAGCGAAATAGCCAATGAAATTTGCTGCATTAATCACGCTTATGACATGTCGAGGTCTGAGAGCAAAAGGCGCCATGATTATCGATACAAAAATGATAATTGATATTTGTTTGGTTGGCAAGAGGTGTATTTGGCATGTAGGAATTCAGGGATCCCCGATAGGACCGATCAGGAGCTGAAAGAAATCATGCTAGTTGTGAATTGATCTGCTTACAAAAATCAAACAGTAAAGAATCGATAGCTTTAGACTTCAAAAACCTCTATGGATTAAAACTAGTATCAGTATTAATAGATAATTGTTGCATCAAATAGTCAAACTAAGTTTGTGTTTGTTGCCCCTCAGTGACTATTCAAAAATTCTCAATTGGCATTCAAGCTCGTGTCAACCAAAAAGCTTGTCGTGCAGTGGGATGCGGCGCTTGAGAACAAGTTCCTGAAATGATCCATGCGAAGGTTTAAGAGGCTTACCGACTAGGACCTGACCAGTATTCTGCAATCGACCAATGAGTTACTGCTTCTCAGGCTCGTGCAATGCGAAGAGGGTGCCTACAGTCTTGCAAAGCTTTAGGTGCGTTCGGATTCCGAGCCGGAGGTAGTCTGAATCAGCCGTTTGTAAAACAAAACCGTTGATCTGGCCGTTCCTACTTAGTCGAGATCTCTAATTTGCTTGGTACTGCGAGAGATTGAGCACCGATGAGTTCCCCTCTGAAAACGATGATTTTGATATTCAACGAACGTAAGAAATAGAACCAATTCATTTATACTGTAATATATCGAGTTTTATCCTTAGCGCCTTAGTCTTCGAGGGTTTGATGATATTGTGCTCAGCCTGAAAGCAATTCAATTGCGGGTACGGCTATCTATCCTCTGTTCATGACCTAATTCTCTACACATTAATAGAGCAACGACTGGTAGATCCCGCACAGACTCACATACTCTTCAGCTCGCAGATTCAGTACTGGAGGATTCAGTACTGGCGGATTCAGAACTGGCGGATTCAGTACTGGCGGATTCAACACTCGTGAATTCAGCACTTGCTGCCACATTCCTCCTAATTTATCACAGCTTCTCTACTTTGAGAAGCTCTCTCTTTATCTATGGTACTTGCACGTTTATTTGCGACCGATATGATTGGCCATCCAACTACTTCCCCATCATTTCCTTGAAAGCAATTGATTGATCAATGTCACTGAGCGCATAGCCCGTCATAATTGAACTGACTGTTCTGCTTTCGTTCCACATACTAACTTAAATAGTAGCCCAACCGAGCGACTTTTATCAGGTTGCATCTTACTAGAATTATTCTCATGATTTACCGAGCTTCATAACTTGAAAGGTTTCAGAATAAAATTGCTTTAAGATATTTCATAGATCACAATTAAGTCTTACAGATTTTTCTAATTTGGATGGTTGCTGAGTTATATTTAACTCTTCAAAAGTGAGTAGCTAGATAGAATAGAACATAATACATTTCAAAATTTAGTGAAAAAACCTATCTCTCGATGAATAACACAAAGCTTAAAATTAAAATTAATTACTTTCTCCAATCGTGAAATGATAACAGGGATTCAGTTAGCCATCTTTTGAGAGATTGAAAGAAATCATATTAATAGAGCATTTTGGACATTAGGTCAGTATAATTTCAAAATAGACAGACTTCACAGAAGCAGCCTGTACTAAGGGTACAAGCCAGTTGTGGACGATAAACACAGAAATGGTAGACAGTAGTTATGTTGATATAAATAAATACTTGGAATATATCATTACAGAGTATGAGGTTGGTCCAAGTTTCATGACATGCAATAAACATCTGCTTAGTATGAACGAAATCGATAATCTGTAAAGGGATATCATCAGCAGGGTATATAAAAGAAATCAGTCTCTTGAATTTATCTCGAATTCAGATTTTGCACAATTCTAAATCTAGTAGATAAATATGCAGTCATTGAATTGTTAGAATGACATGTAACTGCAGATTATTAAATATAATGTGGAATAGTCTTACAATGGAATTTTCGAACTTCGACCGAACAGTCACGTGAATTCAGAATATTTCAAACAGGTTGTGAATTGAACATGATTCCGCTACGTCATAATACCAAACGGATATTAGCTAGACGGGAATTTTTTCTTCATAAAAGTTGCATTCCTCATATTGTATGTTAGCGTCAGCAATCTCAATCTGATACTCTCGCTGAGCTTGATTTCCTTTCCCAACCCGCTATGTGTGAAATCATCACAAGTTGGAACAAAGATGCTACGGAGGCCTGGATTATACAGTTCAGAATCAATTGAATGGAAGAAAGTTGCCAAATTATTCTTGCTGTTTGCAATAACGTCGTTTTATCATACATTTGACACTTTAAAGTGCGGGAAAGATGTAAATCTGAAACTCTTGCGCGACAAAGTTAAGTAAGCCGCGTCAATTTGAGAGAATAAAGTGTGTGAGCCAAGACGATCGGACAACCATTAGAAGTCCATTATAGGTTATGACTTCTCTTCTGATGTTAGCAAACTTTAGAAATCACTCTTTCTGACTAAACAATGGGTATAATTTACCATTGCTCATTAATCCTATCAACTTATTGGCTCTTTTTAGCTCATTTTCCCTCGTAGAATATTTACCTTGCGGTTGATCTACGAGCTGATTTACAAAATCAGATACTGTGGAGTAACCCTCATGCTCATCATCATTCGCACTCTCGCAGAGGTTAGTAGATTTATTTGTTAGATAGTCGTAGAAGATTGCTGACATTAGAAGATCAGCTTAATTTGAGAACCACAAACTATATTAATAGACTAAGGAATGCTGTTTTGTTTTTGTAGATATATCATTGCGCTGGCCAAGCCTATAATCATAGATCAGGATTCTCTTTCTTATCTCAAAATTCAGCTCTGAACTGAAAGAATTTGATTATTAGTCGAGATCTAGAGCACTGTCCTAGTTTTGTACTTTCACATAAGCCTTCGATAATACATTTTGCACAATCACTTTCCTTTTACATCCTCGTGTTCCAGAATGAATCCAATATTATCCGGCGACACCTCTTCGAAAGGTGATGAATTTTCAAAGAAAAACAGAGAACATTTTGAGTATGTATCAATTCTGCTAGATATATGTTTGTCACTGACGCAAAGGATAGTAAAGTCGCCACTAGTGACTGGCCAGCATGGATCTCTGTCCTACACAAACAAATCCAAGACTTCTTGGAATCATCTGAATTCCATGAATGGGCCAATCTAGGTTCGACTAATAACCATCGGAGAATGCTAGATTATGCTTGTGGTGATGGCGTCATCTCCAGAATATTGAAACCTCTGTTCTCGTTTGTGTTGGGCGTTGATGTGTCTGCAGGAATGGTCGAAAAGTATTGCACTATAGCAAAAAATCTTGGTTTTTCTCCTAACGAAATGATCGGCGTACGCGGTGACTTGATATCCCCGAATGCTCCGCCCACTGAACCAGCTTTACAAGAGAAAGATCTGTGGAATTTTGATTTTGTTGCTATTAGTTTAGCCTTACACCACATTGAAGATCCTCAAAATGCGATCACTCAGCTGGCATCGCGTCTAAGTGTTGGAGGTAAATTACTTGTCATTGATTGGACACCCATTAATGGCAGCACTCCTGCGCAAAGAAATTATCAAGAGGAAGTTCGGCAGAAAAATGAAGAAGAGAGAATCGAATTAGCGCTAAAGTCGCATGCAGCTAGTCATACTGTGAGTAAGCCAAACGGATTCACTTATGATGAGCAGGATGAATTATTTAGAGCAGCAGGATGTGACGACGTCAAGTGGAGACTTGCGGAGGAGCTTATATATATTCCTGCCGTCGACGCGAAGGCTCAACTCTACTGGGCAATTGCAACAAAATCAGTTAATTAATATTGAGAATGCATTGAGAAAGTAATGATTTAGTGAGACTCCGCCGGTGTCTTATAAATAATAAAAAATTGTGAAGTTTAGTAAAGACCAGCAATGAAATATTAGTTAGAGACATAATGCAGAATCCGTGACAGTATTGATAATATAGACGATCATGCTAAATCTAATGTCTAACGCATAGAGTGTGAGTTCCTACATCAGAAACCGATAAGAAAAGAAACCGATTTAGATTTGGTCAATTCATAGTTTTTGAGGGTTTAGAAAATGTTTTAAACCCCAGAGAGCCTTCAGACAATTTACACAGTGCGCTTAGAACGTAGAATATGTACGGAACAATTGATTGCTTTATGGCTAGGTGCAATAGTGTGGAAGAATCCAGGGTTAAGACACATTTTTGAATGTATAGATCAGTTCTTGTTCGTTTCCGATTGAACAAAATGTCGATTTTATCATTCATAAGTGTGATTTTTAGCGCTTTAAATCTGGAATCAAATTTTCCTATATTTTACAGAATATCGAACCAGTCCAAAATATGCCATAAAGCCAAGTGAAAGATCAGCCTTGAAGCCAAATAAAGGACGTCCCTCTTTTTCAATCTTGTCCGTAAGTTCTTTCCTATTTGGTGGGTTGATCAGAAATATCTCGAATGCCGAATACCGGTTGACGATGCACAAACACCTCTGCTTACAGAGTAGGAATTGGTCTGAATATGGTAACGGCTGGCTGCGGTTAAGTTGTGGACGGATGTCAAATGAAAGCACGAGGCATTTATATCGTTTTGAGGTGTACGGCTGACTAGAATCTCATTTTTGTTAACTGGATTTTTTGACAATTTGTTTCTTGGATATTGCCAAAATCATCTCTGATCTGAAATGTCAATTATACTTTCTGACTGTGAGGTTATTCTCACAGAGTCCGACAAGAAGGCTTTGGCATTGAACGGCAGCGATGTCAACGTCCTCAACATTCCGAAAGACTGGCCCGAATTGTCGGACGGACATTCATAATTCCGTTTCTGGATGTCCTCTGCTGAGAAAGAGCAATATTTGGATTGTGTGGCAACTGAGCAATCCATTTTTGATGATCGGTAAAGTCAGAGGCACTTGGGCTCAATCGGATATACGAGCAGCTACCACCGTTCGACCCTAAGGCGCGCTGGACTTTCAGAGAAGAGCGCCGGGTTATGAGGAAGGTCAATAGCGAAGTCCTAATCCTCGATTTCCTTTTCACCTCGATTAGTATCATCCACTTAGCTGTGAATCCAACATTAATTATGTTTTTTATGATTTCTGATGCATCTCAACCCAAAGTTTCTCCAACAATCTCCTCGTCAATAGTATCCATATTTCCTTACTTCGTAGGTGGGGCTTTCTCATCCTTGCTCTCATATAAGCTTGATCCTCGCCGTCTTGCTAGCACTTCTTTGCTTATCATAGGATTTGGATCTACTGCTCAGTACTGGAATATAAATATGCCTGGGTCGTACGTGACTCAGGCGATTATTGCACATACACGCTCAGCTGCTTTACCTTGCTTATCCAGTAACAGCACCAAATTTTATACTGATCAAGACTATATATTACAGGCATCCATAGTCTTTCCAATAAGTGCATTGTTTGACATTGCGTTTACTCTTGCTGCTTTTGGAGTGATTATGATGGGCGAAGCTGGAGTCCCGGCACGATGGCGTCGCGCTTGGCTGTTGTACGGTCTCTTGTCCTGTATTGTAGCGATTTCATTTCGTTATCTTATGCCACCTTCGCCTCTGAAAGTGTCTTCCTATAAAGTTCTTGAGAAGTGGTTCACCCCACGGGAGCTAACAATTATTGTTAATCGCGTGTTACAAGACAACCCGTTCTATGACAATTCGCAGAAACGGCTGAAAAAGCCGAAAATCAGAAAGACACTGAGGATCATGTTTTTCAGTTTTTCCGGCGTAATGCTTTTTTTGACGGGAATAGTCTTGGGGTTTACTTCGATCTTCTTGAGTGTTGCTGTCAGGGAATATATAGAGAGGCAAGATCGGTTGGCTGAGGAATCATCTTTAGATCCTAGTCAGGACTTGACCAGGTCGTATTAGTTAGATAGGTATAACATAACAGGAAGCTGTGATGACGAAATAAATTGTCGGTGGAGAATTCAGGTATGTGTATATTGACTGTAACGATTTTAATGGCATTTGAATTTATTGTTGAGCTATAACAATGATCATTCCAATGATTTATTAAAGTTAGTAGTGCCATGGATGGGTTAATATTTCTCGCCTCGTAGCCATACACAAGAGAGACTTGCAATGTTAAGATCTGCAGAGAGCTTGGAATCGCTTTGAGGGACCAGTCTCGCTTGTCAGAAAAACAGAGGTTGGAAAAGTATGCAATACGAAAGGCTGAAGAGCGCAAGGACTCAGAGAATCAGGGTATGGGTAATTAAAGTTAATTAATCTATGGCGTTCAGCATTTCTGATTAATAATAAAAAATAATAGTAATTTCATTGGCAATATTCGTGTAATTTGTGGATAAATCAAACTGAATCTTATTGATCTCGAGAATTTCAAATTTATTGTTTATCTTTCAATTATGACTTGTCTTCACCTACTTCTGGGAGGATAGTACTAGAGATCAAATTTGAGTACGATAGAGTGCTGAGAGTGCTTTTGTTAGCTCAATTAAGTTTCGATAACCATAACACTCTAAAATAAAGTTTTCTCAATCTGTTTGCTACAACCTGCTATCTTACTATCCAGGTCTCCAGAACCATCAAGCAATCCAGTAGGAGGTTCCGCAGACGGGAGAAGGTGACGACCGTTTCTTCTACGTTCTCATCTGTCAGCTTATTCTACTAAACATCCGGGTGATAATGATAATACGCTAATGAATGCAAACATCTTGGCTACCAATCAACTAGGATTAGTCTGTCTCCCTTAGGAATCTATATTTCCTGGGACACTCACATTTTGCTTCAACGCACGTAATATTGCTCTGCAGTTCCAAAGAAATGCCGTCGATCAGAGGTTTAAATCGCTGGATGCCCAAGAAGTTTGAAACTAATGTTTGTTCCTGAAATTCCCGTTCAATACATCCGCCAATCTCTAGCTTGATTGGTTCCTATTGGGGAAACATTAGATTCCATAGAATCAATCACGCTGCGGTTGCAAGAAAAGCGAATTTCAAGAAAATTGTCACTATGAGCCCAGACCGTATTCTCGAGATAGAGAAAAAAATTTGAAGACCTCAGTAAATCAGGACTATCCAGCGGAATAGTGTGTATTGTCATAGGTTTCGAATCAGGAAATGTAATAATTCCAACTATGCATCCTAAATTTTTGTCAATAGATTGACAATAAAACATCTATAAAAAACAAAAAATGAACTATTTCAAAGTCTACAATTCTACGATAAGTAAAAAATCTCTTCACAATTATTATTAAATAACTCTATGAATCCCAACTACCACAGCCACCATAAATTTTTTTATGCATGGAAGTGCGAGTTTATTTACTGCGCATTTGTTCCCTGATACGTGACCAAGGTCTCTTGACCAGGGATAGGACTCTGAGTTTCATAGTCATAGCTCTTGGTAGTGTTATAATCCCACCAGAAGCTGAGATACTGGGGATAGCTCTCGTTGTAGTTGCAGGTCTCTATAAAATCGGGAAGATTACTAAAAACCTGCTGAGTGAAATTGGCAAGTCCGCACGAGAATCCAGGGCCATTTTGGCAGCCGGGGAAAGGAACGACGGCTTCATTGAGAATAAGACGCACATAAGTATCGGCAGTGGAAATAGCAGTGGCATTGCAGCTCAAACGCTCGATAGTAATATGACCACCCATGGGAACAATATTTGCAGAATTGTATGGGTTGGGGAAGGGAATAGAATCGAGAGGCAAGTCAGCGTCGACTTTAGGGATTCCAAGAGCAGCGAGAACAGGCGCAATATTGGTGTCGTGGCAGCTATTGAAAATATTAGTGACAGCAACAACAGGGTATGAAAACAACTCACAAATTCCAGAGCATAGGGCCAGCGGTCTCAGGACCTTGATTGAGAGCTGTCAAAGTGGCATTAACAAACACGGAACCAACAGCTCTCATGTTTTTGTTACCAGGGCCAACGCAGTAATAATAACCAAGATCCTGCATATAACCAAAGGCGACCCACTCATCATAATTGAAAACCTCAACCCAGTCAGAATATCCGCGGATGGAGACCTCGAAAGCAGCCATCTGCATGAGATAGTAAACATCAGGAGCAGTTAGATTAAGGCCAGGCACTAAAGCATTAAGGCGCTTAGCAGCAACATTGAACTGGGGTTGATACGGAGTCAAGCTTTCACAAATCGAGAGACTGGTGTCATTTAAACAGGTGGGAGTCAAGCTATTACCACCCAGGTACGAAAACTCGGGAATAATGTTCATAGCAACGACATCGGTATAATTCCAGCCAAAGAAACCCTCACCTGCCAGTATTAAAACTCATGAACTAATAATCAAGCTGTCAGATTTACTTACCAAACTTACGAGCCGTCTGAACGATACGTTCATAACCGCTGGAGAACATGGGGATCGTCTGGTTCTGAAGAGTAGAATTCCACAAGTGGCCATAGCGGACGCCATACTCAGCACCGTGTTTGTAAGAGGTGAGAAGACCAGCGTAAGGGCCATTATAGGACTCAAGAGCCAAATAATTATCATCAGGAACCATGTATTTCCAAGTATTCAAGAATTCAAGCTCATTAGTCCATTGCGATGGTTTTGAAGCATAAAATTTGTCGAGGACAGCCACAAAGTTGGCTGAAGTGCTTGAGTCCGGAAACCGCTCACCATGGCGTCTCAGCATAATGACCTGGTCAACCGCGCAGGCATCTGGAGGATCGCGGCCAATTCCATACGACTCACGGTTGGAGTAAGGACCACTGGCTCCGGTATGCTTCAAAAGCGAGTATCCTATCACTGGTTAGAAAAATGTCTTATTGACCTCTCAAATTCTAGAGGCTCGTGAAAAGATATACCATCAGAAAATGATTGATCGTAGAGAGTTGCAAAGGGATAACGCGCTTGGCTGCCGGGTCTATTGGAAGGAGAAGCGGCAACAAGTGAAGCCGAGCTTGCTAATAGACCAAGAAAAATTGATAAAACAGGGGCCATTTACTCTTTGAGGTCAAAATCGTCGAATCTGCTTAGTTCGCTGCGAATGATGAAATCTAATAATTCCTTGACAGCCCCATGGAATCTTGGTCCGCTTTTAAAGTCTTTCAAATCCATTGCGACCGAATGATTGGAATGCTAATTTTGGCTGGAGAATACAAATCAATAAGCACCAAATCGGGAAGTCGAGCAGCAGCAGCAGCCGCTTGGATTTGTGAATTACATAAGTTTGCTCGACTGAAAACGCCATTAGCACCACGCAAACTGAAGAAGAAGCTGATGGAACAAACGATGGAGATATCTACTGCAAATTAATATATCGAGGACCCTCTATGGATGTTGTCTGAACAAGAGTCCCCAACTTGGAACTCGATTCAACTTCAGGGGACCGCGATCCGATATATAATTTAACGTATTTCATAGTGGAAATTTGAAGTTTGAGCAGTGCACATGGTCAGTCGAGATCGCGTTTCACAAGCTCAGCAGGTCGAAGAGTTTCTTAGACGACCATTAGATCGCATATCGAGATCGATCCAAACTAGTCGTTTTTGCCCTGTTTTCTGCTTTAGGGGCATTTGAACGAATTTAGGCAAGCACAGGCGTCAAGCCCCTGACGGACGATGAGATGATCTAGGTTATAACGTAGACTAAAATCAAGGTAGACTTTGGGCGGTCGAGAAAGCCATCACTCCAGTCAGCGCTTTGGCAAACGGATAATCATTCAGAGCTGGTAAACTGGGCTGCCTGGTTACAATGATAACGCAGAAGTATTTGATTGATTATGTCACAAGTTTTATCATCAAAGCTATTTGTTTTACCGAAGATGAAATATGGACACAATCTGTGTGGAGAGTAGTTAAGCGCCGATGCGCTAAACGAGTAGCTGCAGGATTACCTATTCTGGCACGCTTCGGGACTTCCGATCCAAAATCAGATATCAGATAGGCAAAACTCCTGATAACCCAAAACGGTATACAATTCGGGAATTAATCCGGACTTGGTTAAATGCATACTTGCTTTAGCCTTGTGTAAGTGACAGCACGATGCATTTTTTTTTTGCTTTTGGGCGTACGGCTGACTTTGATCGTACGGCTGAATTTTGATATCATTTTTAATTTCTATTTCATTTTGATAAGTGTTTAGATTCAATTTTGACAGAAATCATCTGCAATGATCAATGTCGGTTATACTCAAGTTGGTGAGGTTATTCCCAAACATTCCGACTAAAGGGGCTGGAATGGAAAGATGCAGAATCGATCAATATCTCGAGGAACTGACCTAACTATCTAGAAGGCGCTACAATTCTGTTACTGCATTGCAGCTACTGGGAAGAAACAATATTTGGAATGTGTGATAGCTCGGTTGTCCATTTCGAAGATTTGGTTATCTCACGCTTTTGGGCATACCTCTTATTAGGTTGCAGAGTCAATGGCGTGCTCTAATACAATACTTTCTATAACACTTTACCGAAATGATTTATATAAAAGAAAGTAAAGATACTGGAATACTTTCTAATCTTAGTCTATAATTTTTTTCTAGTTATCCCTAGTAGCCGGATAAATCCGATTTATTTATTGTAGAAGCGGCCTACTTGGTGCGGCGTCCTCTGCAACCGCTCTTGCGATATTTTAGTTCGGTTTAGTTGTTGACCGGAATCTCTTCGTGCTCCGATCTATCGGTTCACCGCAACCATTCACATTATATAATAATTAGAGACTTTACATATAATTGTTAAAGTGTCCAACTGGATAAATATTACTAAACTAATTTGACAAAATCACTTTATCTTACAAATTTCACGATGAAGTTGCAAGTACTGGTGCTATTTGCTGTTTTGTCATGCATAGTCAGAGCGTTAGATATCGACGTGATCAATTACAACAATGAAACTATCGATATAGTATATAACAATGTTGAATTCGACTGTGACGATGGTCTGTTTGGGTTCCCAATAATGAGATCTGGCAACTCGATCAGATTGCAGGTCGTGGAACACAGTCCTGATTCGATCACAAGTAAGATTAACGCATACAAAGAATTTGCAAGATTATTTAATGAGAACGATATGTCCAAAATGCTAGCGGACAATTACATTTTGTGGGAGGGTGCTTTGAGAGCTGATGGCATCAGTCGTGCTAGACTACCAGAGATTGACAATGGAAACTGCACAGAAGCAGTGAAGAATTGGATTAGCGGTGGAGGACACGAATCGGGAATTAAAAATATGCTTCGAGATAAGTCAGATAATGTTGCCGAGTCTGAGAGTAACAGATCTAGAGGATTTCGAAGCAACCGCCATAGTGCTCATGGAGCACCATCGGATGACTATATTAAAATCGAAGGGTTTTTGAACAACAGCTATCACACAAAGTATTGGTACGGCACCAATAGTGGATATATTTGGGATCAAGGTTGTCGAGCTATAGTAGCGCAATGTAATGGTAGATTACGGTCAACATATGAATATGGCAAGGAAGTTTTAATAAAAGCTGTGCCGATGGTCGCTGTCCTTCTTTCTCTCTATCCGATGCATAAATACTAACAATTTGATCGTAAGTCTACTCAATTGACAAATACGAATTGATTGAAGACTGAATTCTTTCAGAAGAAGAGAGGCTGGAAAAGTATGAGATACGAAAGGCTGGACAGCACAAGGACTCAGGGGAATGAGATAAGATTAGAGAATCAGGGTGTGGGTAATTAAGGTTAACTATTCCATGAGGGTCAAGATGCAAATGGACTAAACGATGTAAAAATAACTAAACACAATTGGTCAGAGTGGACGTGGAGTCAAATATTAGTGTTCTCAAGAATCCGACTTGGCCAGCTGGGGAAGATTTTTGTCATGGGCACCAGGAGAGCATCAGAAGACAAATCGCACAAACTAGGAGAAGTGGACATTACTTCTGCGGCGCGCCAGCTGAGCCACCACAGACTGTGCAGGCGCAGCTGCGGGCACCTGGCAGT
This sequence comes from [Lipomyces] oligophaga, assembly GCF_038497815.1. NCBI lineage: Eukaryota > Fungi > Ascomycota > Lipomycetes > Lipomycetales > Lipomycetaceae > Lipomyces > [Lipomyces] oligophaga. Next base: position 12,237 of record NW_027117785.1, on the reverse strand, counting down.
GCAGACTGCGGCTGGCAAGCGGCGCCGGCAATTCAGGGCAGTCTATTTCTGGTCGCGCGGTTGGGAAGTTTAAAGGCAGGCAGTGCAAAGAAAGACTGTGCCATACTCAAACTACACTCAGCTGCTTGTTCGAATATAAAACAGACTCGGGGTCCTTTGCATATCAGACCTTCTTCTCTTCAGGTCAACAGTTTCTCAGTTCTTAAATCAATCAATTGCATTTAGATTTTTACTTTACCAATCTTCTCTCAATACTTACTACCACTACTACCGACACCAACATCAACACCAATACCAACACTATTATAATGGCCGCCGGACGCAATTGCTTCATCATTACATTGCCGTTCCTCTTCACCGTCGCTATTTTTGTGCTCTCGGTCTTTGTTCTCATCTCTTCCACTTTCAAGGACTCCGTTGCTGGAAAGCTGTTCCTGCTTCGTCTAGACATTTCCGAGCTCTCTGTCACAATCGACGGTAACACCGTCACCAAGGGAGACGTCTCTACACTCCCAGACTTTTACCAAGTCGGCCTCTGGACTTACTGTCAGGGTTCCAGAATCGAATATGACAGCGCCAGCGAAAGTACAACCGGATATTCCTACAGCATCACTAACTGCTCTAACTCCCATGGCCTATTCTACTTCAATCCAATCGCAGTTCTTGAAGATGCCATTGGAATGGGTAAAATCGAAAACTATCCGTCCAGCATCGACACTGCGCTCAAGAGTATCAAGTTTCTGTCCTATGCTATGGCGATTCTGTTCTGTCTCAGTGCCATATTTGCCATTTTCCAAGTCGGCGCCGGTCTGTTTTCTTTCCACTCTCGGGGAGGTTCTCTCTGCGCCTTGATCTTTGCGATGATCAACTCTGTATGTGCTGTTGCCGGCATTGCTATTGCTACTGCAATATTCTATGGAGAGTCAAAGGCACTCACTAACGACACTCTCAACACGTCGGCCGAGTTTGGCAAGATTGCGATTGGGCTAGGCTGGGGTGCAGCAGCTTCAGCACTACTGGCTAGCACTTGTTGGCTCTTTTCGATCTGTGTCGGCTCAACTCGTTCATCTGTTTCAGAAAAAGTTGTCTACCGGGTCGAAAATCCGGTTGTTTCCCACTAGGGTTTCTAAGCTCTATCTTATATCTTCCACCACAATTTGTATTTTTAGACTGCATTTAGGCGTTCAGCATTTTTGATTAATAATAATAATAATTTCATTGGAATTTTTAGAGTAATCTTTAGGATTTCTGTAAGTTCAAAGTTGATGCGATTGGAAAATGATTGCCATTGAATTATTGTAGAATGAGCGGTGCTTGTATACTAAAATACTCTGGACATGTCATAATTAAAGATTACTTGAATTCCTCATACATACTATATGTTGTTCTGTTACAAAGTTGGGAAGGTATGAGTTTACGACTTCATTCGGAGATCTCTAGAGTCGATGAGCCCAAATCTTGTTCTGATTTTCTCATAATCTGTGTCAACTTCATAGCACGAATCGCTTTTGTTTTCTGCAGTTTTATTATGAAATGATTTCATTTCCATTTTTGCCGGGTATATTGTAATTTTGAAGGCCATTGGGATGCATATATGACGGAAGGGCACTTAGAGCGTGAGTTACCGCTTTATTTTTTGCTATAGTAATTCCTCTAGATCCAGATTCTAATTAAATACCATATATCTTGGAAGATTAAAATAGCAAGATAGCATAAATATGAACTTAGTATCAACCTATCTTTAAGATGTCGGATCACAGATCCGGTAACAGAGCAGATGTAAACATCCAAGTGGTGGCATGATCAAGAACTTGATTCGCAATATGGTAGAAAATGCAAAAATCAACCAGAAACAAATTTCCAAGTGTTGTATCAAAGGTTAATCGGAATATTGTGCCTCCCCGCTTGAGATAGGATCTATCTTGACAAAACTTGCACATTTGCGCCAGCGCCTCTTCTCTTATTCCTTGGATTTAGATTAAGGGAAATCATCAAATCTGAGTAATGTACAATGCCAGAGCTTTCGCAATACCGCAAATTCAAGTCGTAATAAAAAAAATTCAGGAATATGAAATGCAATTTTAATATTTCTCTCGAACCCGTTTGATTTAGTAGGAATAAATTAGCCAAACGGTACTTGATGCTACAGCCTTCCTCAATAACAGGTTTTAAGCGCGTCAAAATCTATATTGGAAATTTTGAATCTAAGCCTCTAATGTTTTCTTGTACTTCCCAACTTTGAAATAAAAGCAGTACTGTAAAACTAGTATGATGTTTGCGAGAAAAGAGATCCTTTCACAGCTCACTGCTGGGAGCGAGACTTCGTAGTCCAAAGCTTCCATTGATACATACTCAGCAGTTACACATAAAGTAAACAAATTCAGTTGTTCTGATTCTTTTAAAATACCGTACATTCCAGGTCCCCAGTAGAAGCAGAAGATACAATATTTCAAGCACAGTGTATTTGTGTGGATTGTTTGCGTTATGCTTCCCATTCGAAATGGGCTGCTACCCTAGAGAAGAAGCAACAGAATGATGAAGAAATCATCACAAGGGTTGAAACTTATGCGTTATCCGATTCATGATGCACTCTTCAATCCATTTTCTAGGCCGCGATGTTACTACCTCGAAGCAGAAAATAACTGCATACCCGGCTAGCTGAATCAAACTCATCTTCAGAAGCAAACCAGCAAGTCCAGCAAGCTTCCTAGCCCGTTCAGTATAGCTCAGCTCAGGACATACACATTTTCTCTTGGAACATGCATTACCGTTGTCTAAATTCAAAGACATACCGTTGCCTAATGGTTGAAATTGCCGGACACCCAAAAAGTTGGAACTGACGTTTGTATGAAGGGTCTCGATGCTGGCACCTGGAGAAATTCCAGACTCATCAATTTCTATTGGCAAAATATCAGATTCGATAAAATTGATCACACTATCGTTGCAAGAAAAATGGATCTCTAGAGAATTATCACTTCGTGCCCAGAGATTATTCTCCAAGTTGATACCACAGCAGGACGACTGTTGACGAACAGGTCTATCCAGAGGAATGGCGTGTATTGTCAAAGGTTTCGAGTCAGAAAATGTAACTGTTCTAATAATGCATCCTAAACCATTGTCAATAAATCAACTCGACTAACTTTAATTTAGCAAAATTGATAAATCCTACCTTCATGACCCATACATGCATCAGAGGCGTCAGGAAAATCGTCAGTAAGCTCAAGCGGTTCAAACAAGTTGAAGAACGCCCAAGTAGTAGTAATCGACGGCGGAGTATGTTGAACTAATTTTACTACTCGCTGGCCCTGTAGCGTAGATATATCATGATCATATCCTCCAAGGAGGGATGGAATCAAGGTCGGGTTGACATATATATGTGCCACCAGACCTATGACTAAAGGCAGGCCAAACGTGTATAAGGAGGGTTTGAGGGTAATTCGCATGATTTTTATATAAGTATATGTCCTCAGAAAATCAAGTTGGGCGACCTGTCAATAATTTAAATATTCAAACAAGCTCTGGAGCTCTGGTGAGAGAGCAGTGATACGACCCATACTTTAACATGACTGCACTAGATTCTGGGACCTAGATGTACGCTATTCCATATTGGACCAACAACTCTTACGATAGGCATATACAAGCAACTACAATCTTCGCTGTTAAGTAATGATCCAAAAATGCAATTTCTATTATTAATGATAATCACAAACGTTGATCTCAAAGATTTTGACAATGCAACCAACATCTGCAGATAGAACTCACGTTCAAGCTTCGCCACTAAATATAGAACAGTTTGCTAATAAATCATATTCTCTGAATATCGTCTGGATTTTTCTTAGATCACTTTTTTCTTATCCAGTACCGCCATCAATGCACTGATGTACGTATTTATAGTTTGCAAATTTAAACCTCAATGCAGTACTATGTAATGAAAATCGCATATATGAGCAAGTCAGCCCACCACACCAACCCACATCAAGCGTTAGTTCGAGATGGAGACCAATATACTAAATTACTAATAGACATTCCAAAATATATGAACAAAATCAAGACCCTTCAATTTTCTCGATATTCCTCTGCATCTTACGATCCGGATCCCCCCCACTAGTGCCAAGAGAATCATTAGTTGTTTCCACGGAGGGAAGAAGAAAGGGAGGATTTTTTTTATTCTTCCATTCAAAAAAAAATATCACTGGAATTATAAAAAGAAATGGAATAAGAGTAACCATCAGAGAATACTTAGAAAACATCCAAGCAAATGAAAACAAAAGTTCAGCCAACTCCCAAGAAAGTTCAGTATAACTCAAGTCGGGACATACACATTTCTTTTCAGAGCATGTAATATTGCTCTCTAAGTTTAGAGAGATATGATTGCCCAGCGATCTGAATTGCCGGAGACCCAAGAAGTTAGAACTGACATTTGTCTGAAGGATCTCGACGTTGGTTTCTGAAGAAAATCCCGGTTGATCAACTTCTATTGGCAAAATATCATATTCCATAAAATTGGTCACACTATCATTGCAAGAAAAGTGGATTGCTAGAGAGTTTTCACTCAGAGCCCAGAGCTTATTCTCGAGATAGATTTCAAAACTTGATGACCTCAGTAAGTCAGGACTATCCAGAGGAATGGCGTGTATTGTCAAAGGTTTCGAGTCAGAAAATGTAACTGTTCTAATAATGCATCCTAAACCATTGTCAATAAATTAACTTGACTAACTTTAATTTAGTAAAATTGATAAATCCTACCTTCATGACCCTTACATGCATCAAAGTCGTCAAGAAAATTGTAAGGAAAATAGTCGGGAAAATCGTCAGTGATCTCAAGCGGTTCAAATAAGTTGAAGAACGCCCAAGTAGTAGTAATCGACGGCGGAGTATGTTGAACTAATTTTACTACTCGCTGTCCTTGTAGAGTCGATATATCAAGTTCATCCTGTCCGCGCCCCGATGGAATTAAAGTCGAGTTGAAAAATGCAAGTGCAACGGGTAGTCCGGCTGGTAATCCAGCTAGAAGTGAAACAAGTGACCTGGTGAATGAGCCAAGCAACATAGCTTTTAGGTGGTTCTATCTCCTGACATAAGCAAGTCACACAACTTGTTTGTAGTTTTTTTCCGAGTATTAGAACTGCTTCTGGATAGAAGCAATGCGACCGATAGAAAGTATCATGATTCCACAAGCAACTGGGAGCAAGACGTACGCTATTCTGTTTTGGATCAATAGCTTTGACCATTGGCTTTGGCTCGCATACACGATATTTGTTATTCAAGTATGAGTTTAACCCCAAATTCTTATTACTAATGATCAAAAACACCACTAACTTCTAAGCATACTAAACATAATATTAATAGTACGAATTTTACATAATATGCACTTTTGGACTGCGTTTCACTAGAGCCGGATAACAGGTTATCAGTCCATTCTCACCAAACGGTCCAACCTTTATCAGTCAATAGCTCTGATCTTGTTTCTGAATGATTTAATGTATGGAAGTTTGAGAGAAAAAATTTACTAAAAAAGTGGCATAAAACAGAAATTAACATGGTAAGGAACGAGTTATATACGATAGAGAAATAACAGGCTACTCACCCTGAGAAAGCTGGTCAAGTCCCGAGTCGGAGCCAAGGCCAGTAAAGTATTGTAGAGAGTGTGTACAGCGGAAGTTTCCAGGCAGGAATGAAAAGAGAGACAGTGCGATAGGCATTAGAGTTTAAATAACGGTGAAATATAGGTTGAAATAGATAGAGTTATAAAAACCAGGCGGAAACAAAGATGAACAAAAACAAGCTGAGATTACACGCTTAGATCAAGTAAATGTCTAACGTTGTTAGCACAAACCGCTCTGATTACAGGTAAGAATTTGGTTCGAACCTGGTAAAGGCTGATGAGGAAGACGAATTGGCTTTGAATGATTGCGCGAGAGATTAATATTCGTGTCAGCAGTATATTTACTAAACAAATATTTTTGTCAATCTCTTGATTTTAATTAGTTGAGGATTTGTGCTGAGGTAGAAACATTTATAATCTGAAATGTCGATCATTCTTCCTCACTGTGAGGTCATTCTCACGGAGTCCGACAAGGAGGCATTGAATGGAGAAGATGTCAATATCTTGAATATTCCAAAGGACTGGCCCGAACTGTCTAGCGGGCCTTCCAAATTTCGTTTCTGGATGTCAGCTGCTAGGAAGGAGCATTATTTGGATTGTGTGGCCACTCAACAGTCTATTTTCGATGATCCCATAAAGGCAGACGCACTTGGGCTGAACTCATTGTACGAACAGATACCCTCGTTCGATCCTAAGGCACGCTGGACATTGAGAGAAGAGCGCCGGGTTCAACGGAAGATCAATGTCCAAGTCTTGATTTTGCATGTTTTTCCTCTTTCTTCTTTGGTGCGAACTTTGCTGGATTACCAACCTCCATCATAGGATTTACGATTACTAAGAATTCTCCGTCGGAAAAGGCTGTGCTTGTCACCTTGATTGTAACAATATTATTGGTCTCCCTGGCCGTAATTCTTCCACGATATCTATCGCATGTGGCTAATCCTCGCCGTTTGGTTAGCACATGCCTCCTTGTTATAGGATTGGGATCCATAGCTCAATACTGGACTAGCAACATTTTCATGCTACTTCTAGCGGTGGCAATTTATGCGCTTGGATGCTATGCTAGTTATTTTTCCCATTGCTGTACGAAATCATTTTATACCTTTCAAGGGCATATGAAAATAGAAGATTGGGGTGCTCCAGAGTCTGCATTGGTTGATCTTATGTTCACTCTTGTTAGTTATAAAGTTATTAGTATCGGTCCTGCTGGAGATCCTACGATATGGCGTCGCATATGGGTTGTATACGGTCTCTCTTCGTGCATCCTTTCAATTTTATTTATTTATCTCATGCCACCTACGCCTCTAGAACTGTCCTCGTACAAAGTTCTGCGGAAATGGTTTACTTCGCGAGAGCTTACAATTATGGTTAATCGGATCGTTCGGGACAACCCGTTCTACGTCAATTCGCCGGAACGAAAGATACGACCGAAATCCAAATCCGTTATGAGAAACATGTTAGACTTACAACCCTCACTTTCTGAACTGGCAAAATTTGTTTCATTCATATCATCGATATACATTTGCGTAAGTTTGATGAATTAATTAACCGAAAATATCATTTGGCAAAGGAAGTGGCGATGAATTTATGAGTCTGCATGGCCAAGTTGCATTAGTCGATCAAGTTTACAGCAATACCTTTAAGAACATACAAGTGTGGTTGAGGTATGAACGCATGAACGCATGAATGTATCTACTTGGTTTGATCTTTACTGCTGATATAATTTTTGTTTTGGTTATGATAAATTTGATTTGATAATTAGTCTTTCAGTCCTTGTCCCAGAAATAAGCGAAAACCCTGGACTAGCATTGATTAAATATTCCGTAGAAATTCCGTCCAGTTCACGTTTCATCCTCCAGGGGAAATCGTAGCTATATTTATATTCCATCTTCTAGGGACAAAAACATCATTTGACCTTTTATCTTATCCTCAACTCTCTGTCTATCTACCATCTACTTACATACACTCTTAGCTAAATCGATTATTTCAAATCACTAACTACGTACTCCTGATCATGATAAATTGTCCATACCCTACATATTCACATATTTATTCAAACTAATGAAATCATTACAAGATTGGATCAATACCTCATTTCACCCTTCCCCAATCTATTCAGCGTTTGCGTATTTCACTCTCGAATTACAACATCTTGCAGCGCATAACTGCTGATCTGTGCCTCCAGATTTCGTATGTTGGTTACCGAGAACAGGATTGAGTCATGATCCTGTCCTCAAACCAGTATTAATGGTGCATGATTTACTGTTGACAATAACAGGCGCACCTTTTTATACCTAGTGGTACCCGAGGCAGCTATCCGAGGGAACAAAAAAGTCTACTGAATAATTCCAGTATTTAAACCGTAGCACTTCTCTATTGCATGTCGAGAAGTCGTACATTCCAATCATCTTTTCCATCTACTAGACTGATCATGTACATTCGCTCAGCCCATGCAGAGGCAGACCTCCGGCCACTTCGCCATATTATTCATGAAAATCCTCTTGGAATTTTGACAATCGGCATCCGATCTAGCCTATACCCATTCTTGCAATCCAGTCTCATCTCCTTCATTCTTGATGTCCAAGACCGATCTAGCGAGACCGAACTTGGATGCCTGCGTGGGCATCTCGCGCGAGCAAATCCGCAAAGCAAGGCAATCATCGACACTTTGACTGCGAGCCCTCAGTTAAACAATATCTTAGAAGACGAAGTCCTGGTCATATTTTCTGTCGCCGCCCACCATTACGTTACCCCCAAGTTCTACACCGAAACTAAGCCAACATCAGGCAAGGTTGTTCCTACTTGGAACTATGCTGCTGTCCAAGCATACGGAAAAGCTAGAGTCTACTTTGATTCCAAATCAGAACACACCTCGGCATTTCTCCAACAACAGATTAGCGATCTTAGCCACCATAATGAGACGACCACTATGGGTTACACAGGAGGGGATAAGCCGAGCGAGTGGAAAGCGTCAGATGCGCCAGAACGATATATTGAGATTATGAAAAAAAGCATCATCGGAATTGAGATTGAGATTAAAGGGCTGGAGGGGAAATTCAAGATGAGTCAGGAATTGAGCGAAGGAGAGAGAGAGGGCGTGGTCCGTGGATTCGAGCGCTTAGGTAATGAAGTTGGTCGAGCGGTATCACGATTGGTTGAGCTACGGGGTGATTTAAAATATCAAAAGTAGCTCAATGCTCTTACCTTTACACATAGTTTAGCATCCTAAGATACCGTACAACTTTAAGCTCATATAGACGAGATGTCGACAGCAGACCCTCAAACACAAATTATTTGATTCTTTAACTCTTATGTTTACTGATAAGACTTGTTATTATAATAGGTAAATAGCTAATTAACGTAGTATCGCTATATCAATAATGCTTGTTCGGTATAGGCTAGTTAGAATTGTTACAAAATCTGACATAGCTGAATCAAACAATTGAAAACAAATTGAATCAACCAGCAACTTGCCCAAACAAAAAAAACATATAATGGAGAGGTATATTATCATACATTTAAATCAAGTAAATTCAATTTGTTTCCCTCGAACCCTCTACTATCGTAGTATCGCGTGAAGCGGAGTCTGCTGATAAATCTTCCTTCAATATAGAATGTCGTTGGTCATACTTGTTTTTGCCATGGGGGAACACTGAGATAGAAACAACCATGCACCACACACGCAACAATATCTGCGGCCCTATTAAGTAATAAATTAATTTTTATAAAATTTCTTCCCTATACGAGTTCATGCAAAGAAACGAGATGCTCACCAGTGAATCCAATGCCAGCCGGGAAACCTGCTACCAACAAAAGCTCCAAAACATCTTGCTGGATTGAGACTCGCACCTCCGTATCCATATCTAGTAAATGCTGTTCCAAATGAGCAAATTCCCAGAGCCATTCCGACTAGGAAAGGGGCCAGTGATGGCCCAATCAATTGCCGCTGTCTTGGATCCAGTCCAACTCCAAATGCGAAGAATAGAAGTAAGGTACTCGTCATAAACTCGACGGCAAATGCATCGGCGACAGGAACAACATCAGTATAAAGCCAACATCCACCCACCTTGAATTCTCGTGAACCGTAGCTGGCTCGAGCCATCAAACCTGCCAAGGCGCCACCGGTGGTCTGCAACGCGACATACAGAACCATACGAGGAAAAGAGCAAAGCCGGGCGCAAAAGGTGGCAATGGTAATCGTAGGGTTCAAATGTGCTCCGGAGACTGGCCCAAAGACGAATGTAAAGAGAGCAAGCAGTACAAAATTGCTGAATCCGCCCACAACCGGACCAATGAAAGCTGCATTATTAAAGTTGCCGAATTGACCGTTTGGAGCGAGAGGTATAGTATCAGGCGACATGCCAATCCATATAGTGATATATATATACATAAAAGAGCCTTTGAAAAAAGCAAGGCGTTTGCCCTTTTATTAACATCATCGTCGTCATCCATGGCAGCAAGAACAATCGATAAGGAAGCTTTACTCACCCATTCCTTCAATAGCAGCAGCTTTCCAAAGGTCAACGCTTTGAAAAGGTCGAAGATCGAACTGTTCCGCGAGAGTCATCCCGGGGGCCGCGTCCGGAGCTCTCTGAAGAATGGAGGCATTGCAGGAGTTGTCGCGATCCACAATGAATGCTTGATTGCCTCCAATTCGGCCTGTGAAGGGCTCGGTCGAGGTATGATAGACATGACTCCCGGAAGTTAGAGTTGGAGGAGCACCAAGACGACTAGATGAGGGGTTGTCATGGTTCTTTTCCACATCTTGGGCGCTCGAAGGTTCGGCCATAAATGTGCGAGTCGAATGTTTCAACTGTTAGACAAGACGTCCCCGTAAAAATATATTGCCCCCTTCGGCGCTGGAGGGTGAAGGGAATAAAAGAGAGATCGTAGAATTCTAGATAGAATAACTAATTATATTAATATGATTTAAATAGCCTACTCTTCTCCCTACATTAACTTGGACTCGAAAATAACATTAAGTACACGATCTGTCCTGGGTCACGAAGTACATCCCTAGTAAAGTTAACGTAATGCTGATGTAACACGCACGTGCATTGACTCTATAAACTATCTACGGGCCAGGCACCAGTAAGTGGGGCTCCCATCGATGATATTTGACATCTCAAATATCACGTGCAAACTCTTACTAACCCATTACATAATGAATAGGTAATGACGGAGAACTTTGATGATGGATACTCACAGGATAGTGTACTCGGACACCTAGACCAAGAAATAAGCGACGAATGGTCGTTAACAAATGGAACCGTATCACAACTGATAATTCCAGAAGACCAAGTTGAGGAGTCAGAGGAAGAAGGACCGGGAGGTAGGTATGACTATGACGCACTCCTCCAAGGTCGGGTGGTTAATGAACCGCTATCGGACTGGCTATTTCTCGAAGGAGCAGCAGGGATCCCGAGAAAGATCAATACGAAACTTGCCATAGTGATGGTATGCATTGCTCCTCTGTCACCTATCCAACAGAACATAGGGAACAACCACTGGAACCGAGTAACATATCTCGGGAATTTTCGACGAGACAGGTTCAGGCAAATACAATCTACAGAGTTTCGAAGTACTGTGGACGACAAGGCGTTTTTTCATATCAGAATGAATTGATTTGTATACTTTCTCGATGCGGAACCCGACATTCACCAGGAAAAAATGGCAGTTAGCACTGGGACCTACTACTCGATGTAATGAGAGAGCACAAGCAGATAACTTAAGCGACGCGATGATCGAGAACAATAATACATCCATCGATCCACAACATCTTACGGAGACAGCAATCCGTCACGTGAAGGCTAAATTCCAAGAAGTGATAGAAAAGCCGAAAACAGAAGAAGTAATACGGAAATCAGACAACTTAAAATGCAGCACTATCAATACTTGAAAAAAAAAAAAATTTCAAAATGTGTTGCTGACAATCACCATGTCCGACAATCATTCAAACCAAAATATATCCGTAAAAGACATCACACAACATCAAAACCTAGAATGCAATAATTGGGAACAAACAGAACCAAAAAGCGAATCAATTCAAATATTTTTTTTCCAACACTCCAATATCGACGCAGCATTACCGGACAAAAAAAATATTTAAGAAAATGCATCCGGAAAACGTGACGCGCCGCTCAAAACGGCCCAACCTGGGAGAAAATATATTAGCTTTAGGAAGACGGCAAGAAATGGAAATAAAAAACAACAAGGAACCGATAGGCAGAAGAGGCCAAAAAAACAGAAAAAATAAAAAAAAAAATAAATAAGGAAACAAGAAAACCAGCCTCTAGTTGCGATTCTCCAATATAAGGTTGTAGAAAAATCCTCTGCAATCCGCAATCCGTTGTAGTAGTTAAGCGCCGCATAGGATTTCAAATGCGCAATCAAATCCAGCCACCGTAAAAACGAATTAGGGATTGATTGACTTAGGAAATATTAAACTTGATAAAGAAATATGAGAGGATGTTTTGATTACTTTTAGAAAGGGTGTTGAGGGTTTGAGGGTTTGAGGGTTTGAGGTATTGAGGCAATGAGGGTTTGAGGGTTTGAGGGTTTGAGGGTTTGAGGGTTTGAGGGTTTGAGGGTTTGAGGGTTTGAGGGTTTGAGGGTTTGAGGGTTTGAGGGTT